>NC_139722.1:53215219-54415219 GCF_964211835.1 Anser anser
TGTGCCTACAGCACTGGTACTTTGGACATGTAAAAGAGTAAAAGATATCTGTGGGACAGAGAGAAGCATTTCCAGTGTGTAGATGTAGCAGAAGACGGAGGAAGGAGAAGCATTTACTGGTATTCTTCCAATCCCATGACTGTACCTGGCACCTGATAGACCCTAAGAAGCACCTGGCTAGATGTTCCTGTGAAAGAAATTGCTTTGCACCACACTACGTGCGCCGTAACCAGAAAGGTATCTTAGCAAGCTTAGAAAAGATTTCCAGATTTCCAATTCTTTCTGATTCTCAGGGCTGATTTCAGGCCACTCCTTTCAATTACTTAGTTTTGGACCTGTGTCTATTTCTGCCCATTGCCTGTACAGCGAGCCAGAGCCCCAAATCCCCGAGTAGTAAATGGTATGAATCACGCAATACTCTCATAAACTTGAAGGACATAGTAGTAACAACTAAAACTGTCTGGTCCACACCCTGCCTGGAAAAGAGGACAAAGCCAACATTCCCCCACATGAGTCTGCAATTAGGATAAGTTTTGAAAATTAGAGCTCCCTTCATGTGGCACTAATACAGTCCAGGGGGAACCACTGGGCCGAGCAGCCCAGACCAAGGAGGGCAGGGTGAGCATTGTGCAAGGATGCAGATTTGCAGTTCTGCAGTTCAGCGACAAGAAGAGGCTGGCCTAATGCTCTTGTACTAAAGATTTCAGCTCACAAAGCTGAGATCAGAAATCATCACATCTGGACATGAGAGCTGAAGGGAACACAAGGGTTACAGTTATAAGAAATCAATTGTTTTGGGGAATTAGTGAAAGAATCTGGAGAATTTTGTATTTTTCTCTCTTTTCATTTGAAGAGTTTTGTCACTTAATAAGAAAAGTAGAAGTGTCTCTTACATGGAAATTAGGGACGGAACACTTCACACAGAATAGGACTTCATAGAGAGGGAGGTACTTGAAAAAAAAAAAAGAAGAAAAATAAAAGGAGAATTGCTGTTGCATGGGCTTGGAAGGAAGAAAGATAAAAATGGCCAAGACTGTGTATGTGAAACAGACAGAAAGACATACAGCTTCCCTCTGTAAGCTAGCATCTTCAGTCCTAAAGAAAAGCAACATCCCCACATTTTCACAACTAAGTAAGAACCAAAGGCTTTAAAATGTACAAATCATCAGCAGGCATTTCATGTCTCCTCCAGGAAGGGTGGGCCCTCCATCACTGGCTTCATGTCACCCTGCTGTCTCCCTTTCTCACTGCCGTAGCACAGCACTGAGGGTCGCTGCCCCTTCACCTCCTCCTGGTCCAGCTGGGCAGCGCAGCAGTGAAATAAAGTGCTCCTTCCTTGTCTGCACCTAGCACCCTTCTCTCTGGTCTCTAAGCCAGCTGTCCACAGGGCCATCTTGGAAACTGTCACTTCTCAAACATTATTTACTCTGAGGGGGAAAAAAGGATAGATGTCAAGATCACTGCTGGACTTTTGGAAGATATACATTTCAGGCTTACGCGTCTAAGACAGTGACTTCTCTGTGTGTTCACTAAAAAAACTGTCATTCCTGGAATGGGGCTACCTCTCCCATGTACATTTGGCTCATTCTCAAGGCACCAGGCATTTCCTGTTCCTAGTAACATTGCTTGTCATAAAGGCCAAGGAAAAATAAATAAAGAGCATGTGACGTATGAGCAGAACAGTCTCTGACCTGAAGGGTTTTCAAACAATTTCCATGGAACATGCACTGCAGAACTAGCCAAGTCAATGGTCTTCAAATCCAAAAGGTAAACATAACTCCTCTCCTAAATCCTTTCTGGAGCAATGCCACCTGAAATGTCAATTTGCTATATGTTTCACTGTTGCATGATGTAACTTCAGGAAATGATAGCTACAAAATTTATTAATCTCAGTGGGATTTTTTCTGAGAAGAAAAGGAGAAGGAGAAGGAGAAGGAGAAGGAGAAGGAGAAGGAGAAGGAGAAGGAGAAGGAGAAGGAGAAGGAGAAGGAGAAGGAGAAGGAGAAGGAGAAGGAGAAGGAGAAGGAGAAAGGAATAAATAATAAAGGCTTCTGATATTTGAGAGCAGAGACAGAATGAGAGACTTCAGGGACAGAAGTACCATGAGAGTGAAAATCGTATGATGATATGTTACTGAGTCAGTCATTTAAACCAACTTTAGTGTTGGTGGTAAGAATAAGCAGCTCAGGGGCATGATTCATCATGTCCTAAAGAAGACGTCCTAAACAGGTCAGACGAATTCTGTTCTGAAAGTACTTACTTTTCTCTGAAGTTATAAAGGGAGTCTGATGAGACTACATCAGAGGTGGTTTATTGGCCAACCATAGAACAAAAGCGCACGACACATTTAATGTTTAAGGAAGGGTTAGGTATATACCAGCCAGAATTTCTGCTCCAGAAGCTTTATTTTTTAATTGTTTTACAATCATTTAATTACCATTGCTCCATACATATACCATTTAATCATTTTCTCCTTTCTGCCCTCAGCACCAAATTCACTGGTATGTGACAAGGCTGGCACACTAAATAGAGAAGCTCAGCCTTAGCAGAGCAGGTTATAGCCATTGCTATAGAAGTGAAGGGCATAGGAAAATCAGAGAGGAGACACAAACGTGCCTATGCAAGTTGCACTTTGAACATAATCATACAGAGCAGGACTGGAAAGGACCTTGCAGGTCATGTGGTCATGACCTTGCTCTTAAAGGCAAGCTCCATCAGACTTCCTAGAACTGAACTATTCCTGTTAAGTACATGTTTAGCTGTTCTTAAAAAGCCTTCGGCAACAGCGATGCCATTTATTACTGTTAGTTTAACTTTTATTTACACTTAGAGATACTTTTTTTGTTGTTTTTCCCATTTAACTTAAATTTCTCTTACAGCAACATACATGCTGCTCCCAGAGTGTGTGGATAAGAGATTATTCTCTTCAGCAGCTTTTATGTAGCTGAAGGCTGTTGTCATATCTTCCTCCAGTCAGATTGTCATCCTTAGGCTATTTTTTTCAGTCTTCCCATGTACATAATGCTTGCTAGACCTGGGATCTTTCTCATTTCTCTCCTCTCTCCACATGGTCCATATCTTAAATACAGTGTGGTGGCTGAAACAGGATACAGTTGTCCAGCTAAGACTTTATTTGCTTAGGGTAGAAGGATTTTTTTCCTGAGTCTTATAAATAATTCTTCTGTTTATACACAAATTAATGGAAAATTCACGAATTCTTAAGAAATGCTGCAATAAACCTTTCCTGATTGTAGGGGTGATGATGAAGTAAACAGCATCTGCAGGATGTAAAAAGAAAATTATTAGTGGCAATGCTGAAATTAAACTAGAAAGGAAATATCTTGCTCTCTTTTTACACAAGCCCCATCTTACACAAGGAGACGTAAGGCAGAGGCTCCACATCAGAGCAGGTCCCAAGCATATCCCAACACATCCTCTATGAGAAAGAAACCTGACTGCACAGCCTACGTGGGACCCACAGTGTGCTTTGCCCAGGTACTCAGTTGTGACAAAGCAGCACAGTGCAGTTTCTCTGAAATGCAAATAGGCACAACCAAAGACTAAGGCCAGGATTTCAAATTATGCTGTTCAGAAGTGCAAGGTCTAATTCTGTATTACTCAGCATCAGATACTCAGTGCATTTAAATACCTTATGATGCAGTTGTACAACCAGTATGTAGACACCTCCCTCCTCATCATTTTAGACATCCTGATGATTTTGGAAATTCCAGTAGAATTTCCCTCTGAGCCACATCTGATGGTGTTTGCAGCTCTCCTCATGCTCATGCATGTCAAAACATCGATATTTTACAACCGCAGTATCAATGCAATATAGCACAATACTATTCAAATAGGTGTTTAGAAACATATCTTCTAATGATTAATCTAGTGTTTGCATGACTGAAACCGAAGCACTTTGTGCTTTTAGGCATGTCATTACTGGTAAAACACAAGGCTTCATTCCAGGCTCTGGCACTGCTCTGAGTTTGCAGAGACTGCTGGTGGATCCCTATTCCTTACGCTACGACCATCAATAGATACTGCTGGGAAATACAACAGAAGAATTAAAAATAAATGTATGTTTTTTTGGTTTTGCCTAGTTTCTACAAGTTTGCTAATCTTTATAGAACAGCAGGAAATCACACTGCAGTAAACCATGAAGATCCTGTTTAAAATCCTCCTCAGAAAATGCAGTTTAACGCTGTCAGAGCAGGGGAACTGAGCACTTATAGGCCACCGAGTGACTCAGTAGCACCAGTAAGCTGACTTAAAATAAAGAACAAGCTTTGGGAAATCTAAACCTCAGGTACCTGGACTGCGTCCCGACCCGTATCACATGTAAATATTTTTATTTTGATCCCAGTCCAATAGTCTGAAGATGACAAAGCGTGCTTAGTTTTCTGAAGCCAACGAACATTTGAAATCCTTTGTTTCATACTTTTTCCTGGTTACAGTGACCAAGAAAGCAAAGACAACTGTTCCAAAGGATCATTTGTTTTGTTGTCTTTTGCATTACTTTCCTAGATATCTTCAAAAAAAAAAAAAAAAGTCTGGATGATTGGCTTGAACGGTCCCGGCGTTTCGCATTTCTGCTTTACACGGGAAACATTTATATAAATAGCCCCACCATACTTAGGGGAGCAGATTAGCAAATTGCCGTTTTGTTCGCTGCCTTGTGGGAACTTTCCCATGGGGGGTCCCAGCGCGCAGCACGGTAAGAGCCGGGTGTCGGCTGGATCATCCCGGATGGTTTCATCAATCTCTGCGCAAAACCGCACCGCCGACACTCGGTGTCGGGGGGCGGGCGCGTATTTCCTTTTTATTTATTTATTTATTTATTTATATATATGTACTTTGCTTTTCGCTGACGGCTCTCCCCACCTCGGTCCCGCTGGGGGGGGGGGGGGAACAGGAGGAGGCCGGGGGCTCCCCGAGCCCGGCGGGGGCACAGCGGGGCTGCGGCGCTGCCACGGCGTGAGGGGCCGCCGGGGGGACGAGGAGGAGGAGGAGGAAGAGGAGGAGGAGGAGGACTGGGAGAGGTAAGGAAGGCGGGCGGAGGGCGGGGAGGAGGGGGTGGAGCGGGAGGGGGGAGCCACTTTCTTCCTGAGTTGAAAAACGCACCCCCCTCCCATTCCCCCCCCCCCCCCCCCCCTTGGCCCCCGGGGGAGAAACCGTGGCTGAGGAGGCTGAACAGAGCTGAGCCGAGCCGGGCCGGGGTGAGTGCGTCCAGGTCCCCGTCCCGGTGCCGTCCTGGGGAGCAGCGGCTTCACCTGCCCGTGCCCCCCCGGGGCACCGCCGATGAGTTGAGCCCCCAGCCGCGCTCCCGTGGAAGGTAGGCGGTGGCACCCGTGTCTGGCGCCTGGGGAAGCCGAGGGGCAGGAAAAGGGGGATTTGCCCCGTGCGACTTCCTGCCGCTTTCCTCCTCCTCCTCCTTCTTCTTCTTTATTTATTTTTTATTTCTTTATTTTTATTTTGCTGGGGAAGTCGCTGCTGTAACTCGCGGTGCCCAGCCGGCCTTGTGCAGGGGGGCGCCCGCACTCGGTGCCCCTCTGCCGGCTCTCAGGTTGACATCGGTGCATGCAGCCGCTTCGCTGACCTCCAAAAAATGTAAAGCTGCGAGGTTTTCCTGCTTCTTTTTTTCCAAGCTGGAGCTGCTGCCTTCTTGGACGTGAGCAGTGACAGCGTAAGAAGTGGCTACAGCTGTGAATGAAATAGAGGAAATGTTGCTCAAGGAGCTGGGGGGTTTTGGTCACCCTGAGAAAACCAGTTGCAGTTTAACGCTAAAGTTTTAATGTAGCCTAAACAAAGGCAACGCAAATCTCCGCTAAAAATTGCCACATCACGTTTATCTTGCCAGCAATTATTGTAACTCAGCGCAGTATTTCAAGAAGGGAACAATGCAGCTGAAGGGCAGCAGTGGGAATCAATAATTCAGATTGTGCTTATTGCTCTGAAAGACTCTTGCTGGGTAGCCTTGGGCAAGTCGCCCCACCTCTCCACGTCTCTGCTTCCTCCCTCGTAAAACAGATAAATGCACTCGCCCGCTTCACGGAGGTGTTGAGAGGCTTAATGAATTTCTTTCAGAACCACTTGGAGATCCTTGGGTGCATTTTTTTTCTACAGAAGCGCTAAATATTGTTCCAACTAGGAATTCTTTTATTGTGTGTCACTGCTTATATGTGTTTCTTTTGTGACCTACATTGGTTAAAGATTTTAAAGGAAGTCAGCAAAGACAAGTTCTGCATTGGGATTTTCCCAACTGTAAACTTCACTAGCAAGCAAAACTAAAATACACTGATCATAGGCAGTTTCATTGGGAAAGAACTGTTAGTGCTTTAACAAAATACTATTTTATTTTCTTATTCAATATAAGAGTTTGGTTTTGTTGCTTAAAGTATTGGAATACTTATCATAATCTTGCATTGCCATGAGAGGAAAAAAAAAAAGAGTGCTGTTATTTGATACAAGAGCAAGATAGGAGAATAGTTTATAAACATATCTGTATCCTGTGCCATGGATACAGGCCTCAGAAGACACTGGGTGCTGGTTTGTCATTCCATAGCCATGTACAATCTCTTCCAAAACCAGTACTTCGGTCACAGAATATACAGAAGAAATAATTGGCTTCTTATGGTAAAAGCTGAGAGATTTTAGTTGCCCAAGGGAGCTCAGCTGTTATCACAGTTTATTTTACATGCTCTAACTAGGTATTTAGTGCATTTCTGTATCATAGCGGAGAGGAAAATGTGTTTAATTACCAGGCTGAATGTTAGGTTTGATTTTCATAGGTTGAATGCAGTTACAATAAAGTAAAGAGGAGTAGCCGAAAGCTAGTTTAGAGTGGTGGTTCTGTTTTGGTACTTCTTAAAGGCTCATCTCAAACACTGTGTGCTCCATTTCTCATTCTCAAGTACTCAAACAGCAAGCACATACACTTTTTCAAAAAAGTTGTTCTGTTTTTTCTCCAAATAAAAAAGCCTGGATCAGTGGTGGTAGAAAGTCATTTCCATCAACAGGTAGCTGTTGAGCTGTGGATGAACATAGCCATCTGATTTGCTGGTGGAGAAATCCATCACGTCCATCAGTACCTGGCAGTCTGAGCAGTGAGAGCGGAGATCAGATGAGGATGTCAATGAGTCTGTACAACTGAAGTGTCCCTTCTCATGGAAGTGATTGCATTTAGTTAAAACTGAGTCACATTCCTAGGACTGCGTTTGGAAACTTGCACATCTGGCACCCACAACATACTCTAGCAACAAGCAGAAAAGTTTAGTTACTACTGCTATTGTTCCTGGACATTTTGAAACAAATAAAGCCTTTTTTTTTTTTTTTTCCCTCTGCGCAGATTAAAAATGTAAACAAGGAAACAACTTTCTGTAACCATTGTTTCCTGGTTTAGACTTGATAATCCGAGTCAGGAGAGTAGAAGAGAATGTCTTTTTACTTAGCAAGTTGTATTGGCAAATATATTTCAGCCACAAGTTTGTCCTGACTGTTTGCACTTTCCTTGCTGTTTCCATTCAGCTGATCTAGATAAAAGAGCTGAACTTCAGTCCCCTGAAGTTACTACAACATGGTGCCAATTTGTGTTCACAACTGCAGCCACGTATTTATTATAAATAGGCTTAATATTTGATTGAAAGCCTTTCCTTTCCTTTGAGCTGCTTCTCTGTTCGGGTGGATAAGCCTTGTACCAAAGCATGGAGGAACGTGGTCCAGGGATGATGTCCCAGATGTGCTCAGGGCGCGACTTCTTCACTATAATCAGGAGGTCAAGTTTCTGCTCACCTATACAAGGATTCATTCACTCCACAGGTTCAAAACTTCCTCTTGCAAAACCCATGGTATGTGTCTGTCAGCACAGCTACGCACGGTGGGGATATGGTGAGGTGTGAAGTTGCTTCATTAGCAAAAACCCCAAACCCTTGTACACTGCACTTTTTCCAGACTCAGTTATTTGCTCAGGATGGGAACAGAGCAGAGCCTGCATTAAAACCTGCCAGGAAAAATTAAATTTTGCTGATGTGACATGGGTCCTTTCTCACTAGTGCTTGGTCATCAGAAGTTTAGCGGAAGCAAGGTGTTGTTAACATAGTCCTGACCTCTGAGATCTGGTCATTTTTGGGATCACGTGAAGGACAGAGCACTGGAAATAGCTTCTCCGGTCAGATGCTGACATCACCCTTTCATCTGTTGTTGGGGCACAGTCAGGTGTTAAAGCCCAGGCACAGTAAGGCCATTATTTATTAAGCCTGAAATTACCTTTGCTTGGTCTTTTTCCCCCCACCTTGCTTAGACTCATAGAGTGTACAACAGAGATTGGCAACAGCCTTATTCAGAACAGACAATGAATCGCAGGGACTCTGGTTGTTTTACTCAGGTAGGTATTGTATTTCAGTAGCAGGTAGACTTAATTTTAACATTAGAGTTCTTCTACTACAGTTGTCCTGGTTTATGTTCTTGCTTTTTTTGTTGTTGTTGCCTTTTCTCAGAAATAGTAAATATGCTGAATGTTTGATGGAAACTGTGTGTGCCATCATAAGTGTTCTAATGAAGTAGCTGTTTAGAGCTATTAAAGTATTCCTAAAAGTTTGAAAAAAAATCTGTGGCTGTCCTATCATTTTAAAGCTTTTTAATCAGATCCTTGTGACTGTGGTGCATTACATTTTTCTACTGAAGCAGTCTATAAGGTCTCAGTTGGTCTGCGAGAGCCCTGCCTGCACAGCTCAAGGTCAGAAATGAGACTACACAATTCTAAATTTCAAGATTAGCCTATTAATTTTATGGTTGTGTTGAAGCCTACTCAAGCAACTTGGTAATCCCAACTGAGTAGCTAAGTTTCGCAGGAGTAGCATAACCTTTATCTGTATCTGCATTTGAGGCTTCTTTCCATGAAAATGTACTTGGCACTTCATATCAGGGCTGTTCTTGGCGACAGTAAGACAGTAATCACCCTGAAGGAGCCCCATGACAATATATTTGATGGTCTCTCTGACTTTGTACCTTGGAAAAAGTCAGGTGCATCTGATAATAAAGAACAGCATATTGATCTGTGAGATGTGGCTATCAGGTAGGGTGGTGCAGTTAAGGTCCACAAACACAGAGGCATTCATTTTGCAATCTTTTCATGTTCGTGAGTTGACTAACATAAATGTCTTTGGTCTTTGCTGGTGCTCCTATGTGCTGTCAGTATACATTAACATAAATGAAAAGTAAAAATTATTATAGTTTTGTGTGCTAGACTGAGTCATTACCCGGGTATGGAAACAGTTAAAATGCGCTTTGATTCCATAGCAAGTGAAGGATGTGTTGCACGATACATTCCCATTTGTTTGTATGACATCCTGCAGAAATGCTTTACGGATATAAATACTTACTTGATATCTTCAGCTGCTGAAGTGTGTAGATAGGTGTAGATACGCAGAGAGAAAGAACTGGTTTTATAAAACTGCATCTGGGACATTCATCTCCATTCATTCATGTCCAGCATCTTGGAGGCAATTGAATGAAGGTCCATTATCACAATAAGCAGGAAAGTTTAAAACTGTTCATTGTACACGGTGGAGGTGAACAATAAGCCAGGGGACTTAAAACTTTTACAGATATTTGGAGGAGTAAAGACCGAGATTAATAAAGAAGCATTAGTTGGAAAAGAGGATAGAAACTAAGGTCAGAGATGGAAACACCAGCATCAGTATCAGAAGTCTCTGGTGCTGTAATCGGTCACCTGAAATGTGAGGGAAGCTCCATGGCGTGCAACAGTTTGGGTAGGCTGGATTAATCAAAAAGAGGAACTTCATTTTGACAGCAGTAAAGTTGCCTCTCCCCTTTTACACGTATGATTAATTTTTTTCTGTCCTTTATTTGCACCTCCTGCCTATTGGCAGTCATGCTCCGAACGTTTTGCAGCTTTTACTGTGCGCTGTAATTCTGCTTGATCCATGCGTAGATCACAGTAACCTCAAATAATCTCTTCCTTTGCCTACTTCCCGTTGTGAGACACTGTTTCGCTTTTAGCTGGTGGGCTGCCTTCACTGGAATCCTTCTGCATGGTTTCTGATATCCTGAACCCAAGTGTTTACACGCCTCCAGACAGCTGAATGGGTCTGCTTGCATGGGCCAGAAATAGCTGTACTTCGTAGCAGCTGCCAGATTAATTGTCTTTCACCACCCAAATTGTTACAGGAACTTTTGTTCTGTTTTTCTGCACTATTACAACAATAGTCCTAGTCCCTAAAAGCGTCCTACATTCTGTAACAGTTTAGCAGAGGGACGAGTGGTTTGCAGATTGACCTCTGGGACATCAGTGGGTGGGATAGTGGAGTTAATATTTTCTTTTGGCCTATAGGAAGATTCTCAAACTTTCTTTCTTTAGCGCTAGCTTCTGTGAAAGCTATTTTTAATTATCTAAATGGCGTTTTACAAATTATTTCATCTTGGGGTAAGATAAAAAGTTGCTCTAAAGGGGATCTTTCAGTGGTAATTCAAAGTTTTATGTCTTTGATGGTAAAAGTGACTGAGCTTTCATTTCATCCACTGAGTGTGGATGCCTTAACAGGCATGTCTGTACTAGTTGGGAATGAGTGCCTTTATGGTTCTGTATATCAAAATTACTTTCTTATTCATTCTACATGGTGAAGTGTATGGAATAAAAGATCCCAGTAAGAGTTAAGAATAGTAATATTAGTGCAACCAAAACATTATTGAGAAAGCATTTGTGTGGTGGAATAAACTATAAAATAGCAGAGAATTCCAAATTCCCAGGCTATCGTTTGGGCATGCAGACAATTTAAATCTTGTCTTCACTTGAGGCAGAGAAAAGGTTATGCATTCAGTGTGTGTATGTTAATTTATATATGTGGTAGTAAAATAGACAAGTAAGATTTTAAATGAAAGGAATAAGCAGATGAAGTTTCCACAGCAGATAACTTACATATCCTACTGTAAACTTATAAAAATATTTTGTAGTTACTGTTCTGTCTGTAGCACAGTGTAGTATGAGTGTAAGCCATTGTTCTCAAAGAATGATACTCACACAGCTCTTTACTGTGCTAAATAGATCCATTGAATTTTGCACTTAGATGGAAGGACAGGCACAAGTTTAAATCTTGACTGACATGATGTCATATATTGATAATTAGTTTAGGAACTGGTTCTTTCTGGTTGTCTTTATGATTTTCACAGTACAGCTGGTATTCAGATATGAGCTGATGTGAAGCTTATTTTAAGGTATTTCAGATCATTTTAGAACAAGTGCGAAACAAACGCATGGGTACCTGAGCTATACATTCTTTATTGTAGATTTGATTCAGAATCATATTTGAGACTTCAGTATATAAGCTTTTAAATACTTTTGACATTATGTAATTGCAATGTAGCATATTTCTCATAGTGGAAAAAATCAGAGGAAGAAGTGAAGTAATGTCCCCTGGTGGTTAAGGTCATAATAGGTATTTTCAAGTTGTAAGCAGTGATTCTACACCTTCCTGGCATTTTCACTGGAGAGACAGATAGAAACTGGTTTTATCCAACTACTCAGGAGGAGGCTGGAGGAAGGACTCCCAACTGCTCTTGTCCTGGAACATGAGTTTCTCCTGCACCGGTGTCCAGCCCAGCTGCTTTGAAAGGGACTTGGAGTACTTGCTGATGTGGGAACTGCATAGCTTGGGAGTTTGGACACCAGATTTGTTGTGATTGCTGCAGCACAAAGTTTATACTTTTCTTGGTCCCGCTGTGCTGCCTAATTTTGCGCTCAGATTTTTCTATGAGTCAGTAGGAACTGAATGGCAGCATACAGGAATTGGTTTCTATTGACCCTTTCACTCTGTGTTTTCATGGAGTTAGTCTGCATTGTTTTGTCCTTAAATGTTATTGGGTTCAGTAGGTGACTTGGTTGCTCTCTTGTTTTTTAATACGTTTGCAAAATATTCCGATCAGTG
Source organism: Anser anser (assembly GCF_964211835.1). NCBI lineage: Eukaryota > Metazoa > Chordata > Aves > Anseriformes > Anatidae > Anser > Anser anser. The sequence goes on from NC_139722.1 coordinate 53,227,159, forward strand.
GTAAAACTGACAAAATAACTCAATTGCTATAAGCACTGTGGTTTTGAAACATCACTGCTTGTAACTGATAAACTCAGTTTTATAGATGCTGGTCCTCCGCCATGAGGTAGAGGAGGGCCCAGGGCCTCCGTGGGTGTAGGTGAGGCAAGAGCTCTGTGCTGTGACAGTCGTTCCCGGTGGGACTGAGTGGACAGGTGTGGTTTGTACATGTCCCAGCCCTGGCTCTGGGGAAGTGCTCTCATACAGAAACCTGAATAATCCATGGTGTTGCGATGCCTTCTGTTGGAAATTTTAATCACCAGCAATCCCAAATACTACCTTTTCTGGTGTTGGATGTACAAGTTGATGAGACCACCATTTGAGGGGTGACGCATGGACTGGTCTCAGAGATGGTACCAAAGACACCTGTGACTTCTTTCTTCTAGGAAGTGATAAAAGTGTTGTCCCAGCAAAAATCATGCACAAAGTATAGTGCTCTTCAGAACTGATACCACAGAAAACCATGGTTCTCCAAATGGCTTATTTTTTTTTAGTGCTCCACAAGAAGATCAGATTGCTTCGAGGATGGCTGTGCTGGCTGGTGGTCCCAACCAAGCTGTTCCTTCTCCACTCCCCCTTCTCCTGCTCCAACCTTCTCGCTGCTGGAGCTGTCTTTCATTGCACAAGTAGCTGGAGTAAACAGGGCCTAGATTTTCCTTTAAACAGTGTTTATTTGGTGAACCTACTGTGTATATACCAATGTCCAGTTCAATTAGTAGCATTAGTTTAACAATTCCTTTTTTTTTCTCCAGTCGAACATCCACTCTTTAATGCAGATGGGGAGAATTGAAATAGTTAAGATTTAGTCTGGTTTTTTTCCTAGAATAAATGGTGTTCTTTACTGTTAGTTTCTGCTCGCAATGGAGTGGAAATCATGCCAAATGCTCTTTCAGTCTAGGACTGAGTGACAACCTTTCAAAGCACATGGTATATTAACATTTTCTTCTGCGGGCAAGCATCCTTCACTCTCCTTATATTTAATAGTTTATCAGGTTGCGGTTTCCAAACTGAATAAAAAACCAGTTTCAGAAAAGGTTGAGTTGCTTGGTAAAGTTTTTCTTGGAAGATGCAGTTGGTAATGATGTCGTGTAATATGAGAACAAGAAATTCTTTTAACTTAAAAAAAAAAAAAAAATAGTATTGTGAGTGAGATTTAAGTGATCAGAAAGCCCAAGCTCCTTTACTTTTGTGCCCCATGTATTGAACAAACTTGTTGCAGTTTCGCTCACAACTGGTAAATTGGAGTTTATGTGGCAGTTATCTATCCATGTTTGGATTCACCTAAGCTATGGAGATAATTGGATTTCATATGTATGTTTCCAAACAGTGCTGTATTTTTCTTCAGGTTTTAGTATGCAAGTTAGTTAACTAAGGAAACATCAAAATATGGTGTTCGACACACAAAGTATGCATTCTACTTTGGTGGTTTGGGGTTATTCCACCCTCCTGGTACATTTATACTATTGTAATGAATTTTAGATAGTCCCTAAATGTTACTGGTTTTGGTCAGATCCTCCTGTTGAAGGTGCTTTGGTTCTTTTGCAGTCTGTAGCCTCTCCCACCTACTAACTTTTGAAGTAGTTTTGGAGATGTCTTATAAACCAGTTTAGCTTCTAAACAACTACAGAAGTGAGGAAGAATGAACATACCCCGTAGCCCTTTGGAGTTGCTGGGACCAGTCAGTAAGTCAGTGCAGTGTGTGGTCAGGTCTGGTTCTAGTCAGGGAAGTCCTAAATCGAGTGTGCGGTTCAAGGCAGTTTAGTTTCTTGTAATCCCTTTGGGACTGGTTTGTCTGGGCTGCCTGTAAACACATAGTCTGTATTTCCTTGCTATCTGGGTGATAGTGGGCATCCACACTTCTATTATGTTTGTAGCTTTGTGATTCTTATTATTAATTTTCCTGGTCCTGCTCTTAAGGACATGACAGCTGAGAAAACGTAGAAATCTGTGTCTCTCCTCACCCTCTGTAGCATCAGTGGGGCCGTACTCATGCCATCCTGGGTCCTCACCTCGGTCATTCCCTCCATGTGGTTGTAGCTGGTGCCTCCACAGAGGTTTGCATGGGAAGGAAGGTGGACTCCTTATTAGCTACCTTCTCCAGCCACCAGTCTTGTGGTGCTGACCCCTGCAAAGTTGTATATCAGGGCTCACTGGCCTTACCAAATTGCTGCCACCATGGGCTGTTGTCTTTATATCATAGGAAGGACATTGGTATAATTTGACCATGAATAAGTAAGAATGACGTTGTAGTCTTGCTTTTGTCACTCTTTATTGACTTTTCCATACCCTCATTCTGTATATGCTGTATATGCTGGTTATGAATATATGATATACCCATTTTGCAGTTATCCTATTTTTAGGCCAAACACTGTGGTTTGGTGGTTGCCTCTAATATACAAGGTAAAAAAAATAATAAGGTATTGTGTTTTAAACATGATGTGTTGGTCTGGCAGCTTTTTAGCTCCTTCATTTCAAAATACACTGTTGTATGATTTCATTATTTACAGATGAGGATACCAATGGGCTAGAGTCTGTTTGGATAAACTACAGTGCATGTTTCTTTGTGTGTGCATATGTGGTGAGAGGATATGTAGACATAGTAAAAGTATTACCAACTAAACCACTCTTTGATCTGTGTAATGTGTCCTGTAATGGTTGGTTTATATCCAAAAAAGGGCAAAACTTACCTGCAAAATGCATTAGCATGCTGTGAAAATGTCATCTTCCATTACTCTCTGTTAAAGCAATTATGCTATGCACTGTAATGCAAAAAAGTAGGCAGTTATAGAGTACAATATTATTTTTACCCTAAGAAGGAATGCACGAGAAAAGATGTACTTCTTGGCTAAAATTACTTTCTCCCAAATTAATTTTAGGAGCTGAACATGGACAACTAGAGGGTCTGTGTACCTAGTGATTGTTGAGGGACCCAGTCCAACAAGGTTATCTTGTTGTTTGTGCATGTATTAATGACATTGTATAATCAGGATGTGGGTCTCTAAATAAGGTTTCAGCAGCCTAAGTTTCTGTTAGGAAATTTTGGCATCTATATGTTCAGAGCAATGGGGAGAAATAAAAGGTTGCTTTGTACTTCAGCTTCTTAAGAGTTTTATTACTGAATCCTATGAAACAAGTTTTCCATGGAAAAAAGATTTCGTTATTGTTTTTAGGTTTTCTTTCTTTCTGTCTATTTCTCTTTTTAATAATTGAAAACTACTGCTCATTATTTACATAAAACTGTCTCTCTTGGGTCTGCTTTCTGTAACCTTTCCCCTGTGAAGAATTTAAGGAATTTGCTGGCTTTCCTCAGGGGGATCCTGGCCATGTTTTATCCGAGACTTCAGGCTAGATAGTTGGTATTTCTTTCGAAGTAGCTTACTATGTTTAAATACTTGCATTTAACCTCAGTATAGATTTGTCATTTGAGCACATTTTGAGAAGCTGTGTATGTAGGAAAAAATGTACTTTAACCTTCAGCCTTCTTGGTAGCTGGCAGTAAATCTCCAAATGCAAAATGGTGAGCCCCTTAGGAAAAAAAATAATACAAAATACCTAAATGCCCTAGAGGCTAGATATTTCAGCTGTTTTTCTAAGGTTTGGCCTGTTTCTTTTTCTCTTTTCTTTTTGTCATGTTGGATATTATTATTATTATTATTGAGGTGATAGTGTTTTTTTTTTTTTTTTTGAGACTGTGGGGGTTTTTTTTTCCTTTTTTTTTTTAAGTAAGGACGTGTCAGAACTGGAGGCCCTGAGCACAGTATAAAATGACCCCTGCGCAAACTCCAGCATTCCACATCCTTCATTCTCCAGCTGTTAACATCAGCCAATGCAGCACGCAGGCTTGGCTGCTGCTAGCACCATCTCAGTGGCTGTCTCCACGCCTCCTTCCTTCCCTCCCTGCTTTCTCTGCTTGCCAGTACAGTCAGCAGTGCTTTGAATTAGACACTGCTGCAATTACTTGAAATCTTGGTGAGTTCAGAGCACCAGAGATGTCAGTGTGTTCATTTGCCTTGTATCAGCTACTGGAGGGAAAGACATGGGAGGGAGAGGCTTTCTGCAAAGCATACAGGTTTTCCTTTAGGATAAATTGCTCAGTAGGTGTTTTGTCTGGATGATTCATATAGAAATGATTTGAAAGCCAGTTGGACAATCCATTATTATTATTTTTTAAGTCTAGATGGAATCATATTTCCTAGAAAGCATCCTTAATTATATTGCCTCACAGATTATTTTTCTGACTCCTTCACATCTGTCTTCCGTAGGATATTTCAAAGATGGTTTGGCTCCCACTGGGGCTTGGAGATCTGATGCCACAATGAGGACTCACACACGAGGAGCCCCAAGTGTGTTTTTCATACACACAATTTGCTTCGCCTTTGCCTTCGGAGCCAGGGAGAACCCGGATGCAATGGTTCCTTTTGTCAACGCCAACTACGATAGCTACCCCATGCTCTACTTTTCCAAGGCAGATGTGGAGGGTCTGCGTCTCCAGGCAGCCACCACGCACCGGCACATTGCAGCTCGGCTGATCGAGGCAGTGCAAACCATGCTCTCCAATCCCCTGGAGTACCTGCCTCCCTGGGACCCGAAGGAGTTCAGCGCTCGGTGGAATGAAATTTACGGCAACAATCTTGGGGCCCTGGCGATGTTCTGCGTGCTCTACCCTGACAACATTGAGGCCATCGGCATGGCCAAGGATTACATGGAGAGGATGGCAGCTCAGCCTAGTTGGTAGATTTTTGTCTTTTTTTTTTTAAATTGCTGTTCTTACTGTATATACTGCTTGCAGCTGAAAGAGTGAGTTGGATGTGTGAATGACTTAAATTATTTCAGTTGACATTCACTTTGACAGTAACTAACTTGCTGAATGCATTTACCCTCATCTGGACCAGTGGTGCCACACAGCTTTTGACCCTCACTGTAACTGTCCTGTTGTAAATTGATGCTAAAAGAAGGGGCAGGGCCCTTTGTGTGCCATCCCAACTGCTATAATGTTTAAAAAATAAAAATAAAAAGTCACAAACCACCACAGATCAGAAGCCAGAGTTTCACATCTGATTTGTAGTGAGAAATGCTGAAAGTGCTTTTCTTCTTTTCTTTTTTTCCAGACTTGTACATTTCCTTTGGGCAATATTTCCTTAGAAAGAATTCAGGAAAGGTATCATTAAGTGTAGGTACAAGTGACTCTGAGTTTCCTCAGTCAAGTGTTTTATGAATGCTCTAACATCTGTCTGAGCTTCAAAACGTCCAGCATACAGCTAGATAAAAGCATAACACAATGGGTGAACAATTGGCTGGCAGGTAGGGCTTAAAGGGTTATGGTAAATGGGGCTGCATCAGGCTGGTGGCCAGTCACCAGTGGGATCCCCCAAGGCTCCATTTAAGGGCCAGTTCTTTTCAATGTTTTTATAAGTGATTTGGATGTAGGACTAGAAGGTGTTTTTGAGTAAGTTTGTTGATGATACTAAACTGGGAGGAGTTGTTGACTCTGAGGGTGGAAAGGCCTTGCAGAAAGATCTGGACAGATTGAAGAGCTGGGCGATCACCAACTACATGAAGTTTAACAAGAGCAAGTTGCCAGGTCCTGCACTTGGGACAGGGCAACCCTGGCTATACGTACAGACTGGGTGACGAGATGCTGGAGAGCAGCCCTGCAGAGAGGCATCTGGGGGTTGTGGTTGACAGCAAGCTGAATATGAGCCAGCAGTGTGCCCTGGCAGCCAGGAGGGCCAACCGTATCCTGGGATGCATCAAGCACGGCATTGCTAGTCGGTCGAGGGAGGTGATTGTCCTGCTCTACTCTGCGCTGTGTGGCCTCACCTTAAGTACTGTGTGCAATTCTGGGCACCATAGTACAAAAAGGATGTAAAACTGTTGGAGAGTGTCCAGAGAAGGGCTACAAAGATGGTGAAGGGCCTAGAGGGGAAGATGCATGAGGAGCGGCTGAGGTCACTTGGTCTGTATAGCCTGGAAGATAGGAGGCTGAGGGGAGGCCTCATGGCGGCCTGCAGCTCCCTCACGAGGGGAGCAGAGGGGCAGGTGCTGAGCTCTGCTCTCTGGTGACCAGCGACAGGACCCGAGGGAATGGTGTCAAGCTGCGACAGGGGAGGCTCAAGCTGGATATCAGGAAAAGGTTCTTCACCCAGAGAGTAGTTGGGTACTGGAACAGGCTCCCTGGGGACGTAGTCATGGCACCAAGCCTGTCAGAGTTTGAGAAGCATTTGGACTATGCTCTCAGTCATATGGTCTGAATTCTGATTTTTGTGTAGACCTGTGTGGAGCCAGGAGTTGGACTTGATGATCCTTGTGGGTCCCTTCCAGCTCAAGATATTCTATGATTCAGGCTTGCATCTCTGCTTTGCCGCACAGTTCTTCTCCTTAAGACTCACTAGGATATGATAAAAATAGTTGTCTATGTAAATACTTTAATACAACTGTTTGAGTATCTGGCATTTTGATGGCCTGGATAAACTTCACTTGGATGTGAGTTGTTATACATGAGTTACTCTGTCCTTGCCCACACTCTCTCTACAGCAGCAGAAGTTAATGTTCTCTCTGTATGAGTGAGTCTAGCAATTGAAACCCCAAAGTTTCTCTCCTTCTCCTCACCTTCCTTTTTCATTCCTACCAGCAATTTATCTTCTTCCCCCCTCCCCTCAGGCAGCTGCATTTCTCCTACCCACTACCAGCAGCTGCTACTTCATGCACCTTGCTGACTGTGCCCCAGGTTTGCTGCCACTGTGAGGAGGTCAGAGGATGGAAGTAGGGGTTTTGCTGGAACAGGGGCTTCTGCCCATGACAGTTACCTGTAGCTAGAAAGGGACACCATATCCCTCCAGCAGTGGCAGCTGCTGTCCTACAGCTCTGTGGTGGCAGCAGCTCACCAGAAGTCCGAGTCAGATTTCAAGTCAGCACAGGAGGAAGCATTAGCTGTTCAAGCAGTATTCGTTGCTCAGACCACTACTCCCTACCATCTCTGGGGAAAGATCAACTAGGAATGTCCTCTAAATGGCTTCCAGCCATGGTCCTTCATGGGAAATATGCCGGATTGAGCTAGCATAACTTGGGATCTGTATCATCCTGATAGGCATTATTTAAAAGGTGTCATAGTGTTGTGGTTCTCCTGTACCACGTATTAAGTTGTTGAATGCTACAGAAATTCACGGGCTAGAAGAAAAGTGATAGGAGGGAGAAGGGTTGCAGTAGGCTTAAATTGCTTTTATGTTAAGGAAGAGAGGACACATGAGAGTTAGGAAGAAAAGTGGTGGCACAAAAGGATGTTGTTTGGTTCCAAAATTTTCCAAAATTGAAAATTGCAATCCAAAATTGATGCATAGCAATACAAACCCTCAGTCTTACCTTCATTTCTCCATATAGCCTGGGAAGCAACCTGTAGAACTGCCTTTCCCCTGGCACGCCGGCAGACTGACAGCTGTCCACAGGTGAATCCCAGAATGTGTGACCATCTCCAGTAGGACGTACAGACAGCTCCAAACTCATCACCTTCCTCCCTAGTTTCATTGCTCACACTCACTGTGGGTAGTGGAAATATGTAGCTACACGGCCATCTGTCACTGTTTTAGTTGAATAAGATGCAGACACGTTGTTCAGCAAGCAATAAAGGTCTAATCAAGGTTCTGTGTGTAGACAATAGGGCTGGGGTGAACTGCCCTCTGTATAACCTCCAAACATGTCTAGCAGTCAGCTTTTCAAATGTTGTAACAGAAACAGGGACCTGTTTTCCAATCATGTTTCTCCCCATTGAACTTATGGCTGAAAATGCTGTCAACATGGAGTTCACACTATCTCCATCATTGATGGTAGTCATGTATCACAGAATCACAGAATGGGTGAGGTTGGAAGGGACTTCTGAAGATGCTCTAGTCCAACCCCCTTGCCGAGCAGGCCCACCTAGAGCACATTGCACAGGAAGGCATCCAGGCGGGTTTTGAATATCTCCTGAGAAGGAGACTCCACAACCTCTCTGGGCAACCTGTGCCAGTGCTCTGTCACCCTCTCGGTAAAGAAGTGTTTTCTCATATTCAGCTGGAACCTCCTGTGTTTCAGTTTGTGCCCGTTGCGTCTCATCCTGTCGCTGGGCATAACTGAAAAGAGACTGGCTCCATCCTCTTGACACCCTCCCCTCAGATATTTATACACATTAATGAGGTCTCCCCTCAGTCTTCTCTTTTCCAGGCTAAACAGGTCCAGTTTTCTCAGCCTGTCCTCATACGACAGGTGCTGCAGTCCTCTAACCATCTTCGTAGCCCTCCTCTGAACTCACTCTGGTAGTTCTATGTCCCTCTTGTACTGAGGAGCCCAGAACTGTACATTCCTGTCCCTTGTCCAGTGGTGGTTTTCAGGAAAATTGTAGGTGTGTAACATCCCTGAGCCATGTGTTGCTATGTCTGGCTTTGCTCAAATAGGTCAACAGGTTCAGAAGCTGAAGGAGTGGACAGACAGATTTCATAAATCTGTTCTTCCCAAGCAATGCAATTTAAAAAGTGCTAGGGAAACATTTTACTACACACACTTCTCCACTTAAGATAAAACTAGGAGAACAAACACCGCACTTACGAGAGCTTTTGCATGATCGCTACTAGCAGGCAATTAGAAGTTCTGGAGATAAGTCCTGAATAAGACTGGCTGTGAACATTTCTTGCAGTGTTGCAGAAATGGAACTATTAAAAAAATTGTTCAGTCTATTTAGTCATGCTTAGTTCCTCTCAGACTTTGGGGAAAAAATTATTCTGGCTGATAAATTAAGGCTATTGTCCTTACTAAATGATTTGAGGTAAACATGCTCTTAACAGGAGGGTGGAAGTAAGGACGTGTTTTCATGATGCTCAGGTTTAGAGCCTTGAATGCTGTGAGACTCATCTGCCAAAACTGCTTATGCCAGCAGTAGAGAGGGTTTGTCTGGAGATGTATCGGTAAAATAAGTCTGGAGAAACCTTTTTCTTCTGATACTTCTATAATGTAGGTGCCTAGAGTGCCATGTAAATTGCTCTAAAAATTACTTTTTATCTCTGAGGAATAATCAACATGTGTTAGCAAGTTAGATCTGGCTCTCATATACATTACTTCTTGGCAGCTTGATCCTTTCAAGAATATAATCTGGATTTGTTTTTGACTTTTGCTGAAATGGCGTTGACTATAAAATAACTCTGGATTTTGAAAAAAAAAATGTTGAATGAGTTTCCTCTAATTTTCATAACAATCATAAATAAAATTTAAACCTTGCTAGAAAACAAAAGTGTATTTTGGTAGCGTGTGCAGTAGTTGGATAGATCACTGGTTATTTGTCCAAGAATGTCAAGAGATCAAGGAGACTGACATTCTTAAATCTCATCTTTATGTTAGTGAGTGTAGTCCAAATATAGTTCAATATTATCACGACACAAATAATATAAAGTTTACTGATAATTGATGCATGCTTTGAACGGGCATGTAATTAAGCACTTAGGTCTTTTGTCTACTACTGTGATAGTCAGTATATATCACATAATAAAAGACACCCTTAATTGAATTCCCATCCGTGTAGGCTAACAGAGCTTGAGCTGTTTGTCATAACAACCGCTGTTGATAGTCATGCTGCTCATAACAGAGCATCCATAATTGCTACATCCTGGAGTAGGTTTACATTTTAAAATAAACAAAGGGTCAATGGCTAATAGCTAACTATAATAATCATCTAAATAATATGGGAACAGACTATGTTTTGAAGGTTAGCAAGAGCAGGGAAATGTAGTGCATTAATGTTTCAATGAAAATAGATGAATTTTTCCTGTTAAAAATTAAAACCTGGTGTTAAATAACTTGCTTGGTCTTCCTGTGATTCAATAACTAAATGCTGTCTAAAAACTTGTCTTTATTTAAGCCATATTATCTTATTTTACAGAGAGCAGAAGATATAGATCAGTTTTCTGGCATTTTATCTCCGACTTGCCTCTTGAACACTCCCTACCAGACACGCATTATTGGCCGAGGGGATCTGCACTAGTGATTTTTTCCATATGCCGTCTTGGCCTCTTCCAGCACTGAGTAAAGGGATGTAATTAGAGTCACAGTCACACATCATGCAGAAATAAGAGTCCAGTCAGATTTTGTATTTTGGACAAAGCAGTGAAAAAGTTTCGTCTTTACTAAGCGTGTTATACAAACAAATACCTCAGAAGCTCACAAATTCTGCACCCTTTTCACAGAGGTATTTCCTTCTTTAGAGTTTCTAGACAAGGGATTTCTGTGTTTTGTTTTTTTTGGGGGGCACATAGTTCACACACCATTTTTTGAACACAAGTATGTTACCAATGTACAGTAAGGTGTAGGATTTGACAGCAAGCCTGACTTCATGGGGTTTCACATTGGAGATAATTGCTGTCAAGCACATGCAAACATTCCAAGGAAATAGCAGTGAGGAAATAAAAACTAATAGGAGGCTTCGGCATAACAACTTTTTGGCCCTCCCAGTATTTCTTGTTAACCAGCAATCCTGTAGCCTTCTGTTAGTCCATGTTTATTGAAAGTATCGGAGTATGCCATAGGACTCTTGCTGGTAGTGTCCAGATAGTGCTCAGTGTAGAACAACATGAATTGTAAAGTAAAAGATACACAAATACAAATACTTAAATGTGTAGATAAATGTACAAATAAAATCCATTCACATGTGCTAGGTTGAAATCGAGTGAGGCTCTATGCTGACAACACAAATTTAGCACATCTGTTTGAGTCCTAATAATAACCATCAGGCACATTCAAAGAATTCTGAGAAAGGTTTTATAAGACTGTAGAATAGAAATTAGTATATAAGAAGCCTGGAGGAGGATGCTGAGATAGTCTCATACAGGGAGGAAGAAAATGTAGGGTAGGAGGATTAATTTGATATCTGGAATATTTATTATTTTAGTAAGTGAAATATCAAACCCTCATGTTGTTTTTTTTATCTTTTTCATGTGTAGCATTTAAAAACAGAAATTGTACATGTCTGTGAAATTGACTTGTGAATTGTGGATGTCTGGCTAGCTGAAGTTTGAAGAGTTTCTTCTACATTTTCTATTTTAACGTATGGTTCCAGCTAGGTTTTCTAGGAGATAAATTGTTACTGAAGTTCTGTGGTGACTACAGGGAGCTCACATGCCTGATAGAAAAATCCTCTGCAATGAGAGCTAGAGGTAATCTAGAAATAATAACATAACTAAATTTCTGTGTTTGCTTTATGTGGTACTGAGAGCTACCAAACCAGATTTGGTTCTTGTTTATTAATTTGTCAGCGTAGAAGGATCATGGTTGACACTAAGAAAGAGCCAAGTTTGAAAGGGACTGTCTTATGATCAAAGACAAAACTGATCGAAAATGATTTGAAAGCAGCTTTAGAAGCTTTAGAATGATGGTTATAAGCCCATAGGGAAACATGGAGAAAGAGAGGATAGACAGTAGCTGAAAGTTTCTAAAGGAGTAAAATTGTAGTTGCCTCCTCAGCACCTAAGTGGTACAACCCTACTTTTATAATAAGCTTTTAGACAACATTTTTCAGAAGTATTATATGTTGTCATTTTTTTTCTGGTATAAATTTAAACGTTTATATCTAAGCACCACTTGTCTGCTTATGAACTGAGCTGAAATAAGCATGAGTGGGTCTCAGTGACTCCTGTTGAAACACGGCTGATAAAGGGATAGGAGCAAACTTGTTATGTTTTACCTTAGACACAGGAAATATAAATCATCAGTTTTTCAAGGACTTAAAAAAAAAAAAAAAAAGCTCTTAGTATTTTTATGGTTGCAAATGGCTGAGCACTTGAATTGTACAGGTAGTATGGCTTTTGCTCTGGTGGCAACCAGAAAAATGTTGGAACCGTGAAAGCTGAGATATTGTTTTAGATGGAAGAGAATTTTTCATGGATTTTCTTTCAAAAAAAAAAATGGACAACATTGTTCCGATAGTGAACAAAGTATTCAATTTAAGCTCAAGAAAATATTTTGTTTTAGAGACTTTCTAAGAAAAATACTGGACATTGAGTCTAGTTTATAAAACAAATGCTGGTGGTCTCATTTCCCTTGGTGGTTATGCTTCCTCTTGGTATGTATGCTTCCTCTGTTCAAGAAAGAATATTTCCTTTGCCTGATTGAAGGTTTAAAGCTGTATCACCTACTCCCAGAAGTGGGTCAGAACAATAGCAAGGTTATCTGGAGTTCCAGGGTGTTGATGTTGACGTTGGCATTGGCAAGTCTGTACAGTTATGCAGTTGGCCTCAGGACTGAGAGCTCAGTTGGCACTATTACACGCCACATTTGCATCCATGCTTGACATTTAGCATGCATTAAGCTCAACCATGCTGTTACCTAGCTACTATGTCTAAGATAGGTTACATCTAAATGTACTAAAGGGATGTCCTTGGACTAATTTTCAGCTGTAAGCCTTCTGAATAGAGCCCTTATTCATTTGCCTTTGCATCTACCTAATGCGAGTGAGAGTTCCAGAACTGTGAAGTGGTTTCTGCCATGCTTCCTCCAATCATTAGCTTAATCTGCCCTCAACCTCCAAGTTATTCTGCAGTAAGTAATTTGTCATGGGGAAGTTTGGAGCATTAAGCTTCAGGATGTGGATTACTTGCATAATATATGTGTCAGGATGTGCTTAGTGCTTCATTTTGCAATCAGGTATGCCATGTTATTTATTGATATGGAGGCTGGAGATCAGATATCACAATACCCAGAAAGGTATTGTGTTTCTCAAGTTAGAGCGTGTTATTTTCCTATTTACTTCAATTTGTTTTTAAGAATTGGATACAAAGTGAAGGAAGGCTGATTCTAAATATCCCATAGGCCATGATCAAGGACCTCACTCTAAGTGGGAGAATTGCTTGTCTTAAATCCGGCCTTGAACTGGACAGACAGTATATTTTTTTTCCTCTTGGCTTACACTTCTTAGAGAAATTATAATACTTATGGTTTTGATAATGCAGTAGTTATTAGTAGAGAGAAATGAGGGAATAATGCAAAAAACAATTTCTACTGAAAGAAAAGACATTAGCAACTTTAGTGGTATTGTCAAGAAGTGGTGAGGTTGTGGTAATCTTACCACAATTTTTCTTGGTGTTGTTTTTGTTTCAAGAAGACAGGACATTGATTTTTAATTCCTGTGCAAAAAGGTGATATGTATGCCATTAATCTTGGACAGTGCAGTGAACTCATGGTGGTTCTTGACAGCATAAACTGATGACTGAAGAACTGAACCATAATCACCTTCAGGTTCATTGTTCATTATAGAAGGTGGCAAATCTAACACACACACAACCTAACGCTATGCTAAAGTATTCAAAACATGTAGGAAAACCCCATTACTTACATAAAACCTTATCTGTGATCCCTTCATTTCTCTACAGTTTCCTTGTGGAGGATCTACATCAAAGTCAATGTTTAAAATAAAGTAACAAAAATATTTTAAACAAAAAAAGTTAAAGTTTTGGGTTGGAATTAGATGATCTTTAAGGTCCCTTCCAACTTGAGCCATTCTATGATTCTATGAAAGAGAACTAAACAGAGCAACCCAGGCATGTGTTTGTAACTAAGTAGTTGTTCTGCACTAAAGAATCCATTGTAGACTTTTTTATTTACTCTGGATCTCTGGATTTTTATTTTTATTTTTTTTTTATTTTTAACATCTGATACCTTTAAAAGACAGGAGAGGCTGGCAACAGCACTAAAATAAAGATCGCCTGCTGCCCTCAGACACAGTTAATTGTTAAGCTGAGGTTCGTACTGGCTGATGTTTTTTTAGTCTAGGTAGGATTAGAAAAGAGCCGTTTTCAGCATGTTTTCACCCATCTTTACTTGTATTAATACAAACAACTTTAATATTTCAGAACAGAGTAGTTCATAATAGCCTTGAAAACCTTTGTCACAGACCATGCTCATTGCAGGCCTGTGGTACCATGCTTTCCCACGGCTTATCAGCCAGGCAGTTTACCACATCTGACACTAGCGATCTATTTGAAATATGAGAGCACAATTTAGATACAAAAAGTGTTTAATGCTTACTACTTGACCGTTCTTGAGAATCATTTTACACATTGTTTAGTGTACATTGCTTGATTCCATTGAAATGAAGTTAATGGAGGCACACTGATTTATATCAGCTAAATCGCTGTTACTTACAAGGGAAGTTCATTTTAAGAACAGATGTTGGCTGTAAGCTTTGTATGTTTAGAAATAAGTGTATTTAAATCATCATGTTTGGTTTTCCCTGTTACTTGCATGCATCTCCTCTGTTAAATTTTTTTTACTTACTATACAGAATTGCAATTTGATGGAAGTAATTACAAAATTACTTCGTCTAAACCTGAGGGGGTTAACTATAACAATGTGTAGGCTTATGAAGCCCAGCAGGAGGTGATTTTTTGTTTGTTAGTTTTTTCCCACTGAAAGATTTGATTTTTCTTTTTGCTGAAGAAGTCAACTTAAATGCAGTCATAACTGATCAGCTTATCCTTTCCTGTGCAGATCATTTTCTATTTTATCTGAAATGTTGCCATGGACATTAATGCACAATCTTATGCTATAGAATTTGATGCTGGGGTGTGCTCAAAACCAAATACAAAGTTAGCAAATATCAAGCCAAATAACAAGGAAATTTACAATAAATCAGTCCTATTGTCAAATCCCATTTCAGATGAAGTCGATAAAGATCATTAAATGGCTTTTAACACATTCTAGTTAGCAGTTTATATGTTGTTATAAGGATACTGAAATCTAAATTTAAAGTTTTAAATCAAATTATCTCATTATTCTTTCCTTCCCCTAATGTATAGCTTAGCCTCAAGCACATGCTAATTGTTCTATTCTAAGGTCTTTAAAGTCATATTTCCTGTTCCCATTTGAACTCTGATCTATGAATGTGCAAAGGTTTGGTGAAAAGCAAAATTAAAAGTACTTTGCAAATTTGGGTTCATGATATAACTGGTCAGAGATAAGGGTGTTACGTATATCCAGCATAGAATAGAATTTCATTTTTACATATATGTCTAATTACATTTTAAGAGTTTTTCCAATTATATCCAAAGATGAAAAAGCAGAAATCATAGAATCATAGAATCGATTGAGATTGACAAATGACCTGTTAACTGAGATTTTCAATTTTTGTGCCTCTATGACATGGTGTAAATATACCTGGCGACTAGGAAGACTTGCTTGCCTAGTTCAGTTATGTTTTCTTCTAGTTCATCTGGAAGTATGGAAATAACGAGCACCTAGGTAAAGCATGTAAGTGTTTTGGCCTACAGGTCTGTAATTTTTTTCCCACAACAATTAACCCAAAACATAAATATGAAATTTTACTGTACCTGGCTGGAAGCCTTTGTTGATGAGTTCAGAGTTTGAACCAGAAGCAAAATGACAGATAAATTTTCCCAACAGCAGACACCAAGAATGTAATGTGGTTATGGAGAAGATGAAAAGTAAATTTTGAGAACTTTTTTCCTGATGCTTTGGCTGATGTTACCACAGCTTTAGCTGTCTTAATATTGTTCACAACCTTGTTCACAATAAAATCATCTAGCCTAGTAAAAATCCTGGTTCAAAAAAAAGCCACATTTTGCTGTTCAAGTCATACTGAATGAGTTCCTGTATTTAATTTAAAATCCTTGAGATAATGATTTCATTTAAGAAAAGAAAAAATGAATGTATAACTTCACCCAGCAGAAGATGGGATTGAAACTGGAAGAAGGTTTCCTGTGCAATGTGCGCCAGGTGACCCTGCTTGGCAGGGGAATTGGCCTAGATGATCTCAAGAGGTGCCTTCCAACCTCAACCGTTCTGTGATTCTGTGAAGGTGAACACTTAAATTGTTGGAAACTCAGCTAATCAAAAAGCCTGTGGAGGTTTTTCTTACATACAGTTATGAACCTGCCAAGGTCATTTGAGTTCTTCCAATGGAGTTAGATGTATTGAAATAAAAGTTAAGGGTTATGTTTCTCACTTGTAGACCATGTGTTTTACCATAGTTGCACTGCACTAGGCTGATATTCATAATTTCTGGTTCATTTATGTATTTTGAATGCAAATAAGTGCTCCTAAAGTTGAATGAGGAGTTTTTTGTTTGTTTGTTTGGGGGGGGGGGTGTTGTTTGTTTAAGATCTTGTTAATTTGTTATTTACCTGTTCACACTTCTGCTTATACAAATCCAGGAAGAAACTGTATTTATAGAATCACAGAACAGCTGCAAGGTACACATCTTCAGGGGTACAACACAGTTTCCACTGATTACTGTAGGACACTATCTTATCTCAACAATTTAAAATAATTTAAAATTAATTTCTGTAGTAGAAAATTTTTTGTAAAGTGTGTGAATGAAGAGAACAACCATGAAAGTAACTGGTAATTGTTAAGCTTATCAAGTTTTTTCTTTTTTTTTCTTTTTTGTTTTCCACTGTGTATTCCTTCACATTTTCCTTTTATGTAGGACTGTAACCTGAAACTATTCTTTGTACTGAAAAACTAAAGTCTTTATTAGCCTATATATGCTTGACTTAAGAGAAATATTTGTTCTGTGCTACCTCTGCCTTTGTTATAAATTTTTTTTGGTAAAAATTTACTGTTTTGCTAAGTTCATTGTAATTATTTCATACAAGCAGGTAGTTCCTAGAAAACATCTTTGAGTTATGGCATCATTTTACTTATTTTATGTTAAATGCTGGTTTTTTTAATGATATGAAGTATGTTAATTTGAGCTGTAGTCATGAAAGTAATTTTCATTATCTCTACTTCTATCCTTCCATGTGTTTGTGAAATTAAGAAATAGCATTGTGAGTTATTGTATTGTTGCTTTAAAGACAGCTTCAGTCCCATCGTCATCATTTAGTAATTTGTTAACATTCAACTGCTTTGGAAAAGAAAAAAGATTCTTACAGATTTTTGGAAGAGTATAAACTGTGGGATATTACTTTCTCACAAAAATGCTGTGAATCTTTTTTCAGATACATAGATTCCGTTTCTGTGCAATAAATATTCTGCATACCTATTTCTCTTAGCAAAACCCAGAATATTGCAAGCCCTGCTTTAGTATTTAAAGATATAATCTTTCTAATATAATTAAGGAAGTTTGAAGCTTACTATTGTCCATACTTAGGAGAGACTAAAATGGTCTTAGAGGCATGGTAAGTAGCTTACTACTGTGTCAAATTCAGCATGAGTTGCCTAACTTCAGAGATGTTAAGTCATACACACCTCACAGTATGGCAATGTAGAAAAATAAATAGGTGAAACTTAATTAATTGGCATCTTTCTTTATTGACAGGCTAGTGAAGGATGCCCCATGGGATGAGGTCCCTCTTGCTCACTCCTTAGTTGGCTTTGCCACTGCTTATGACTTCTTGTACAGCTATCTTAGCAAGACTCAACAGGAGAGATTTCTTGAGGTAATTGCCAATGCCTCGGGATATATGTACGAAACATCATACAGACGTGGATGGGGTTTCCAGTACCTCCATAACCACCAGCCTACCAACTGTGTGGCCCTGCTGGCTGGAAGCCTGGTTCTGATGAATCAAGGTATGTGCTAAATCAGGAATGCTTTTCTACAATGCATCAACTCACTGCACTTTCTGCATTAAGCGCTCAGCATCTGTGGCAGCCAACTGTGAAGGTTTACTGCTTTGTGTGCTTTGAGAGCTCAGCTGTATTGCGTTTGCTTGTGTGCTGCTTAGAAAAATGCAATTTGCAGAATAGAACAAAAGTCTGTGGGCAGATGTACAAGGTATAATATGTATGTGTTATAGCTGGGTATATAAATGTAGCTATCCAACTGTTTTTGGATTTCTTACCTCACTGTTGGTAATAATTAACACTTCACTCATGTTAGTGTTGCCAGTCCAGTTTTTCAGGGCAGATTATCAGTTCAGAGCTTGTTCTAATGCCTGTGGGCAGTCTGCCATTGCTCCCTCAGAGCTATGCACTTGGTCTTCTTGCACAATGCATTGAGAAGGTCAGTACTCAGAAACACCCTACGCTCTGAGCTGGGAGCCAGGCAATAGGATCAGCTGGCATTTTGACCAGGACTTCTGCCCTGTCTCCCCTGAGATGGTTGCAAAGCTGTACCTTGATCCACTCACAGACCACAGCTCCAGACCTTTCTTTTCAGCATCCTTTGCTAAGCAGAGGAGCAGGACTTTACCTTTTTTCCCTTTAAGCGATGCTCTTGCAAGCCACAGCGTTCCTCTGAGATTTCTGTGCCAGGTACCATCTCCCCCTTTGATTTGGGGACTTAAACCCATCCTACGCAGTCTCCAGATGAATACTCTCACCAGTTGCTTTTGCCTGCTCTACATGCTCTTTTGCCTCTCCTGCTGTTTAAGTGATGCAGACTGTACAGGACAGTGCAAGTCATGGAGTCAGAGGGAAAGAGCAGGTGAGAAATCCTGGCTTTAAAACCCAATGGTACTTTGGCTGAGAAGTAGAAATCATGGAGCCAGCTCCTGCTTATAAGAATGTGTCAGTATTTTATCAAGTTTTTATTTGTTATGTGCTAGACGTATTTTGACACCTGATGGAAGTACTGATGCAAATCAAGGAAAATCTAGTTTCTGGATGCTGATGGTATTGCCAAGCTGTTCAGCCCTATAAAATATATATAAAAATATATAAATATATATATATTTAATATATATATATATATATTTATATATAAATATAAATATTTATATTTATATATATTTTATATTTTATATTTTATTTTTATATTTATATATATATAAAATATATATATAAATATATAAAATAAACAAGGGCATATCTGCACACTGTTGGGCTTTCAGACATGCAAAGAATGTGTTTCAAAAAAAATGTGGCACCTACTGTGTTCGAGGGGGCTCATCTTTTTGTTAAGAACTTTTCATAACAAATGCATTCACTAATGTGCGTATGCTAAAAAGCAGGAAGGGTATACATAGAAATTATTCCCTTTCCTCCTATCTCACTGTCCACAAATTGAAGACTAAGATTACCATGTTTATTCAGTGGGTTTTGTTAAACTCTTCATAATTCCATCCTTCCCTGATCCTCCGTTATTGCAAAAAGCTGGCAGTTTACAAGATGACTCTGCTTTTCATTAGAGTATAGACAGAAGTATGTTTCTTGCCAAACAATGATAACATCAGTTAGGTAATATTTGTTTCACCAAACTTCATATTTTGGGGAAAAAAAATAAAATGCAAATTCAGTAACACTTGAGCAATTTAGAAATAGTGCAGATATTTCAAACGAAAACAGTTCAAAACATCCAGACTGTATATTTCTAAATGAAACATCAATTGCAGCTTTATTTTTTTAAACGGAAATTTAAATGAAGTTTCTTTTTTGGTCTAAAATGATTTTTTTGAAATGTTTTCTTAAAAATTCTTATTCTGAGATGAAATACTTTCTTAAGGAGAAAAAAAAAAGGGTGGGGGTGGAAGGAGATAGGGAGTAAATAAGTTCTTTCTGTATCAGATTCAAAGCAATTGTAAATAGCGTATCCCAGTGTAGACCATTTTCCCAAAAGGTTTGAATGCCACCTAATAATTTTAAGCACTGTACTCAGCTAATCAAGTAGGCAGAGGCTAAATAGCCAGCTTAAAGACATGTAAACATTGACATAGGACTGAAAAATGAAACTAATTGAATTAAATTCTAGGCACCCACGTATATTAAAGCTTTTGCAGTTAAAATAAACACTCAAATATTCTGAAAAGAGTCTTGTGTAAGGCCTAAATTGATAAACATCCTGCTAACTATAGGTGAGGTTCATTCTGTTTTATTGTGTAGCCTGACATAGTGTTGAGTCTCTTCCATTTTTCCTTCTTATGTGTTATTTCATTAAGGTACTAGAACTATAGCATATAGTTCTATATAGGTAGTATATAGGTAACTAGAACTATAAGGTCATAGCATCAAGTAAGTAAACAGAAGGAGTGAAGTAGGCAGAAGTAAGTAGTGCTGCCTGCCCTCCTGCTCAGGCCTTCCCAGTCGTATTTCTCCTTTCAGCCAGTGGATAAAATACCATGTTAGAATCAGGTTGTCTGTTTAACTTAGACATTGCAATTTTTTCCGCTCTGTTAACTAAGCAGGATTTGGCAGTCTTGACTGCTAGGAAGTCTGAATTGCTCATCACTCTGCTGAGCATAAATACAGTAATTGTGGCAATAAAGTGAAATATTCGTGGTAGCGGGTTTGAATATAGCTCATACTCCCTCAGCCTGGCATGTGTGCTTCATTCATCAGGTACCGCTACACCAAGTAATGGGATATAACATGTGCGAGCTGTCCTAAAATTGTGCTCTGCTGTATGGTGGAAATAAGTCTGGTTAAATCTGTGTCCAGACACTTAGAGTTGCGTAGACATGCAAGGCAATTGTTCTCTGTTTAGTCCTACCTCTCCAGCCAGTGAATCTGAAAGCGAGTAAGACAAGGCATGGAGCCTTTCGGCTGCTGGGATCCACATGCTGCCTTCCAAACACGCATCCTTCTGCAATATGTAGATGCAGCTGAGGCTCTTGTGCCTATGCTTGCCCCTTGGTGAAGGCAGACAAGTCATGAGAAGGGCTTCGGGCAACCTCTTTCCAGCTCTTGATTTTCATAGAGCAGACCAAAATAATAAGATCTCTGGAATTCTCTTCCTTAGAAGAAATATAACTGATAAAGACTTGTATTTGTGGATGCTGGACCTTAGCTTAGTTAACTTCATTCTGGAATTGAGGAATCTACATTTGGAATTAAACATGCAAATCTTTCCCAAAAGAATTTCTATTTTAGATAATCCTTTAGATTGTGCAACACATTGAAAATGTAAGTTGAATCACAGAATGTCTTAAAATAGAGCATGTCTTAATAGAATATCAGTTAAGTGCAGTTCAAGTGTCAACTTTTTTGTAAACTCTGAGAATCTTTTATCACACTGGTGATCATTCCAGTGAAAAATGACTGAACAGAATATTTACTTTATGGAGCCCTCTAGTGGGGACTGTAAATTTGTTTTCCTACCACTTTAATTTGAAATGCAATAAATAGTCTTGATGTGACTCTTCCCTTTTTGCATGTTCTGAATGCACTAAGGAAATTTTCACTTTAAGGTGGAAAGCATAATCCCACATTATTAGCAAAAAGGTGTTTTATAGTTTTTTTTTATTTCTTTTTTTTTTTTTTCCACTCCTGTAACTTTGCTTTATTGTGTTTAAGTGTAGTGTTTTTTTTTTCACCCTGGAAATACAGGAGTTCTGCAGTAATAGGTCATCTTTTAGAGCTCTGGCAGTTTTCCTTGTGGATTCATAGCTGTGAAGGATCCCACTGTGGAATACAGGTGACATCATCTATGATCTCTAGTACCGTAACCAGATTTGCTAACATCTTTTTCTTTCAGGCTACCTTCAGGAAGCTTACCTGTGGACCAAGCAAGTGTTGGCAATCATGGAGAAGTCAGTGGTCCTGCTGCAGGAGGTCACAGATGGCTCCCTCTATGAAGGGGTGGCTTATGGCAGCTACACAACCAGATCGTTGTTTCAGTACATGTTTCTTGTCCAAAGGCACTTTGATATCAATCACTTCAGCCACCCCTGGCTCAAGCAGCACTTTGCATTTATGTACAGGACTGTCCTGCCAGGTAGGTCATTTGGACCAATGAAGATGGATCTTCTAATTCTCAAAGAAATTTCATACATCAAGTAGACCATTTTTAATTAGCATTGTACTTGGATATTTAAAATAACCTTTTCCCTGGATTTTACCTTCATCATGCACGGAAACAGTGATATCATTTTTTATCACTGCTTATTGAACACCGTTGTTTATTAAACTTTGGCTTTTAAAATCAGTCCAAAGAAAGGAACATTATTTGGGAGAAAACAAACAAACAAAAAAAACAGTACTTCAAAATTTGATTTCTGGTTTTCAGAGTTTGAAGTTCAGCTGTTTGGGGGGGTTTCTGTTAGAAAAATAACATTCTTTGAGATTCTTACTGATTTTCTTTTTGGGAAAGGAAAAAAAAATGATCACACTAAAATATTGGGTGAAAGGAGTAGCAAATCATAAAGCCAGGGTAAAAGTATCAAGGAAGTCTGGGGAAGTTTTACTTGATCCCCAGTTTTCCATCAAACATTGAAATCCATTCATATAACCATTTTTTCAAAATATTTTTCATATGGAAAATGTAAATGACTTAACTAATAGGTTTTTCAGTGCAGTCCAAGGGTACATGAATCATTTTCTTTTGTCAATGTGAGAATTAAAGAGAAATATCAGACATCACTGATGGGTCTATTTTGCAGACTTTTTAGTATTTCTGTTTTCATGCTGAATCTCTCCAGTGTTTCAGTGTGTTTCAGCATCTCTGGTATGAAATCCTAGTTGTGGCTAAAAGATGGAGATCTACAAATATGAAAACAGTTATAACCTAATAAACACTGCCAACTACTTGTAGGTTTCAGAAGAGATTTAGTTTTGGGTAGCCTTGCAAGTTTTCAGTGATGGTTTTGTGTTGCTTCTTTGTAGGACAGTTCATTAGGAACTTATATTGTTCGAAGTCCTCTTAAAAAAAGATAGTGGAATAACTTTACTGGGTATTAGAAAGCCCAGATATAGCTTTGTGTGTAAGAGGGGATGAGTGCAGCTTTGGCATGCCAGCACAGATGTGTAAGGAATTGCATTAAATCCATGTGATACCTTAGGCATTTGCTGAGGAGAGGTTCAAAAAAAGCAAAGTGAACTCATTTTAGCTGTTTCAGGGTGAAACTGGTTTTTGTTTTTGTTTTTCCTTGAGGGAGTCTCTCTTTTGTTTTTTGGAGAGTTTGGATTGACATAGGAAAAGCAAAAGTTGTAAAGAGAGAGTTATCTTTGCAAGATTTGAATGAGGAGGAAAAGTGGATGGGATATTGCTTTAAAAAGCAATTTAAAATTTAAATGCTTTACATTTTTGTAGTACTTTGTCTGTAGCTCATAGCCGAAGAAGAAAGGTGACTATTTAAGTTATCTACAGCAGAAGGAAACAGCTCTTGTGTAACGTGCCTATGGCTCATTTATAAGTAGGTGTATGAACATCTGAAAAGGCTGCTTCTGTTTGTGTTTTTACTGCTTGGTTTCATCATCATTTATTCTTTCTCACATTCCTTTTAATTTTTTCCCAAGGGTTTCAGAGAACTGTGGCCATTGCAGACTCCAACTACAACTGGTTCTATGGGCCAGAGAGCCAGCTGGTGTTTCTTGACAAATTTGTCATGCGCAACGGCAGCGGGAACTGGTTGGCAGAGCAGATCAGAAGGAACCGGGTGGTGGAGGGCCCGGGGACTCCATCCAAAGGGCAGAGGTGGTGCACGCTCCACACTGAATTTCTCTGGTATGAAAGGGAATGAGTGGGCTTGGAAGGGACCAGACAGCTGCTTGCCATTTGTGATAAGCTGTTATCTTTAGATTAGCATTGTAGAAGCAGAGATTGTGCTGGCCATGTGCAGCCCTGAGTTTTTAGGCTCACAAGAACTTCACGTGGCGAAGATATTCAGAATGTGTTGCTACAGGCAACACTTTTGTCTCATCCTATGTGTGCTCTACGTTTTCCTTCCATTGTCTGTTGTTTTATAGAATACATGCATTTCCAAAAGAACTGAAAATTTCTCTGAGTATATTTTTTGGCTTATTTGATCTATTCTGATGATTAATCCTGTTTTTTGGTGTTTTGTTTTTTTTAATAATTAGGCAAATATTTAAAGCATAGATTTCTTTAAAAAACTATAGGCAATGTAAAAGATAATGAATGCTATTAGTTGTATGTGCATACGAATTTGCAAATTATATTTAGAAAAAACATCATGATAGATGACTACATCTATATCTTCCTTGTAATTTACACCTCTGCTAACTTATATGTCAGTCTACAAAAGCTAAGAAATGAGAAGATCCAAGATATACATATAAATTTATATATAAATTCCCTCAGTCTGTAGAGAGAAGAAATACATTTGAGGAGTCAGTATAGCTGTATTTCTCTCTCTTACAAGAAAAGTATTATTAAATATATTGCTTTGCATTTATGATACACACATTAAAATGCACGTTTACTAGGCTCCAAGCACCCTTTAGCTTGTTATTTGCAAAATGCAGAATCTTTCCTCTACAGCCACATTCACACATTTTCTTCTCCTGTTTCTCCATGGAAAACTTGGTAATTTATAATTAATATACTTAAAATTTCTTTTTGATGTGAAGGGAGGCATGTTTTTAAGAGCAAGTGAGTCAAAACAACAAAAAGCTCTGAATATCCCAATATCTGCTTTTTCCTTGTGCTGCTGTTTTGCTCCTTTGATGAGCACATCCACTTGCATTAGAGTGTCCAGAAAGAGGTCTGCTTTTAGGGGGATCTCCATCAAGGACCACTAGCTATAGAGCAAACTCCTGAGCTCTGCAGGTTAGGGGCTGATCAGAACTACGTGAAGCCGTATGCAGCACATGAGCCAGGGTTGTCTAGGGCCTGACTGAGACTCCTGATTATTCGTAAAGAATAGTTCGGATGAGGAACCATCTAACAGAAGTATTACTATACTTAATGATGGTTTCATTTATTTTGGTTAAACAATACCAGAAAGTTGGGTTTTGTTTTCATGCCTGTTGTTGTTGTTTTTCCTGCCTTTTTTGTTGTTGTTTTAACTGATGTAAATCAAATTAAACAAAAATTATAAATACTGTAATCTTTTCAGGAATTAAAACCTCTTTTTTAAAACAGACTTCTTATATCTTGGAATTTATACAAGAAAGCTGTAAAATTTTTCTTCAACATAGCGGGAGAAAGAAAATAGCATATACTAAGTGATATAAATCATAAAAAAAAATCGTTTAAAAATATTTTTTTATTAATTTTTAGTTTATTACTAATTCTTTTTGTTCCTATAGTCATCAGTTTTGAGGAAACAGGTTCTCTGTTTTTCTTGGTTAAGTAGTCAGCAGGTAGGTGCAACTGTTGCTGTCACATGCAAATAGTGCCTACAGCCTTTCTAATGTGATTTTTAAAATATTTGTATTGCAGTCAGTAGCTTTATGATATAAAATGTAACATGGCTTGTTTGAGGAAAGTTCATGGTGGTCTTATATTTGGACTGCAGAAGGATTGTTTGTTCTAAATGTAGAGCAGGTGCTTTCAGTTATTATTCTATAAAAATAATACAACATTAATTTGACTCCTACAAATTTGCATGGAGATTAGTATGATAAATAGCATTACAACTATATGCTTATTTTGTTCAGGAAGGATACCTGTGGACTTTATATCATTAGGTTGCTCCTTGATATAAGTATTGAATTGTGTTTTGAGTTTTGTATGGGTACTGATGAAATGAGTCAAGTGATTTTTAAATCCATTTTTCTCATCTTTTTGGCAGGTATGATGCAAGTTTGCGCTCTGTACCTCCACCAGACTTCGGGGTTCCAAAGCTGCATTACTTTGAGGACTGGGGAGTGGTAACCTATGGAAGTGCTTTGCCAGCTGAAATCAACAGGCCTTTCCTTTCCTTCAAGTCAGGAAAGCTGGGAGGACGTGCAATATATGATATTGTTCATAAGAACAAGTACAAAGAGTGGATCAAGGGATGGAGGAACTTTAATGCTGGTCATGAACACCCGGACCAGAACTCCTTTACTTTTGCTCCCAATGGTGTACCTTTCATAACAGAAGCTCTGTATGGGCCAAAATATACTTTTTTTAATAATGTGTTGATGTTTTCCCCTGCTGTGTCCAAGAGCTGCTTCTCCCCATGGGAAGGGCAGATTACAGAGGATTGTTCTTCAAAGTGGCTTAAATATAAACATGACTTGGCTGGTGACTGTCAGGGACGAGTGGTTGCTGCCATGGAGAGAAGCGGGGTGGTTTTTATCAGGGGAGAAGGAGTGGGTGCATACAATCCTAAACTGAAGCTGAGAAAATTGCAAAGAAACCTCATACTTCTCCATCCTCAGCTTCTGTTGGTGGTGGACCAAATCCACTTAGAAGATGACAGCCCCTTGGAGGCAGCAACCAGTTTCTTCCACAATGTGGATGTGCCTTTTGAAGAAACAGTTGTTGATGAGGTCCATGGAGCATTTATTAGACACCGTGATGGGATATATAAGATGTACTGGATGGATGATACTGGCCACAGTGAGAAAGCTACCATTGCCTCAAGGATGTATCCCCGGGGCTACCCTTACAACGGAACGAACTACGTGAATGTAACAACCCTCTTGCGGCACCCCGTCACGAGAGCCATTTACCTGTTCATTGGGCCCTCCATTGATGTGCAGAGCTTCACGGTCCGCGGAGACTCTCGGCAGCTGGATGTTTTTGTTACCACCAGTGAGCACGCCTATGCAATTTACCTGTGGACTGTTGAGGAAGGGCCCCGCTCTGCCTTTGCACAGGTTATTGCAGACCGCCAGAAAATTGTCTTTGACCGAGCCTCTGCCATTAGGAGCTCTGCAGTGCCAGAAGTGAAGGACTACGTAGGGATTGTGGAGAGGAACCTGCAGCATTTTAAGCCAGTTTTCCAGCAGCTGGAGAAGCAGATACTGTCTCGTGTACGAAACACAGCTAGCTTTAGGAAGACTGCTGAGCGCCTGTTGAGGTTTTCAGATAAAAGACAGACAGAGGAGGCCATTGACAGAATATTTGCAATCTCACAGAGGCAGCAACAGCAGCGTGGCAGAGCAAAGAAAAATAGAAAGGTAGCCAAAGGCTACAAATTTGTTGATGCTGTTCCTGACATTTTTGCACAAATTGAGGTAAATGAAAGAAAAGTGCGTCAAAAGGCACAGACTCAAGCACAAAAAGAGTTGCCTGTAGATGAAGATGAGGAAATGAAAGATCTTTTGGATTTTGCAGATATCACTTATGTGAAGCACAAAACTGGAGTGTCAATCAAAGGCCGATCAGGGCTGGCACAGATGGTGACAACTGCTCGAAGTAGCGCCCCATCAATATCAGCCTCTTATACCCGCCTCTTTCTCATTCTCAACATTGCTATTTTTTTTGTCATGTTAGCAATGCAGCTCACGTATTTTCAGAAGGCCAAAAGACTGCATGGCCAAAGATGTCTGTATGCAATACTTTTAGTAGACAGCTGTATATTATTGTGGCTGTATTCTTCCTGTTCTCAGTCACAATGTTAGCAGAAGATCTCTATTAGTCGACCAGTTTATGGTCATATATGTCTATGCAAAAGCATTAACCCTAATAGGGCCAAAGTTTATGTTCTTTTTTTTTCTGAAACATTCCAAAAACAGCTGGGGAAAGATTGGTTTCAGACCAGAAAGGATTGACAAATAAGGCAGGCAATGAATTTCTCAGAAAATTAAGTACTTAATAAGTACTCCTCCTTTGAGTTTTGAGTTGGGCCTCACATCTGAGGGAATATTATGCTTTGTTCATCAGAGTTCAGTAATGTAAAGTTGTAATTAATTTTTGGTGAGAAGAGCCCTCTTAAGAGATTTGTTTCTAAGGGCTTCCTTTTTATACGGAATTGGATTTGAATTTAGTGACTTTTCATTCCAAGCTGCTATGGATGTCTGTGGACATGCTCTTAAGAAAAGGACATTTGAACACAAGTATGCAGGGCAGATCTTAGCAGTAGATTTCACTTCCCTCTGCCAGACCAAAGAATACTTCAATGTGGGACACTCCTGTATAATTATTTCAGACCCTTTTATCATGTCATCTCTTCCATGCTTTACAATCTGGCATGGTAGGAGATGGGAATCCTGTCAGTACTTACCAAGTGAGCGGCACAATGCTTAGTGGGCAGTAGCAGAAGGCTGTTTCAAAGTATAAAGGAACACAATTCTCAGGAAAAAAAAAAAAGGCATTTTTTCTTTCAGTCAAGTTTAGACTGCAGAAGGATGAATGCTGTAGTGTCTGTCCTCAGTTTTACAAGGCAGGGTTTCACAAAAGTTTTCCATAGTTTCAAGTGCATCTTAGCAGGGAAATAATGCCCTATATCAGTGCTCTTCCATATGCAATTGTAAAAATGCAAAAAAATAATAAAAATAAAAAATAAAAAACACAAAGCAATCCTGTGGTAACCTCAGCAATTGCCAGTATGGAAAAAAAAAAGGTATTAAGGAAGTATTTAATGTCTTTTTTCTGTTCACATGGCTAGAAACAGAGGACAGTTAAAATTGCGTACACTCCACAATAAAGCACCGTCAAGAGTTCTGCAAGCTCTTGGTGGCCCCTGGGTCAATTATTTGGGGATTAGTGGTAAATGGAATCATGTGGTTTATGACAAAAATAAGTTTGACATCTCCACATATGTCCCCTTCTGTTAATTAAACTGATTTAAAAAAATCATAGCCCTTTGAGAGAAGGAAAACTCTATGGAATTGGGGCATATCTGTACGTCTTTACAGAAAAACAATTTTTCCAGTACATTTGCTAAATAAAAACATTATAATTGCCTCTGTGGAAAAGATGTTTTTCTTTGATTAAAATACTTTTCCTGGTAATTGCAGTAAAGACTTTGTTCGACCATGAAACTTTATTTCATTTTCTTTGCGCCCATTTAAGTATCTATTATCTACATTGCTATTTTTAAACCTTCTGTGATTTTATGTATTGAAATGTGTTGAGCTTTTCTTGTCTAACATCTTCAGTGAATAGGTCAGAATATTTTCAGTAGGTTCCAGATACTGAGCCAGTTCTGAGCACTGTATTCACATACAGAAGCCCTGCTACAGTCTCCAATGCCTTGATTTAGCCAACAAAATTTGATATTTAGTCTGGACAAAGATGTAGGACTCCAGTTAATTTCTGTTCTGTCTGTAGTCAGTGGAGAGAGCCTTCGGATTGCTAGTCTACCTAAGACCTGAAACACCTTCAAGACCCCTTTCCCTACTAATTGAAAACGGCATGTAAAGTGGTTAATCACATATTTCAAATCACCCAGTTAATTGCTTAAGGTGAAGGAAGTTGAATATGGGGAATGTCGCTCCATATAGTTCCATGTTGGACAGATTGGAAATTAGGAAAAATTTCTTCTCAGAATGAGCGGTCAGGCATTGAAACGGGTTGCCTGGGGAGGTGGTGGAGTCACCAGCCCTGGGGGTGTTTAAGGAAAGGTTGGGCTGCTTAGGGACATGGTTTAGTGGGTGATATTGGTGGTAGGAGGACGGTTGAACTAAGTATCTTAAGAGATCTTTCCCAAACGTTATGGTTCTATGTTTGTGGTAGTGCTATTTATAGGCAATGACGGAATGAAGGGAAATGAAATGTACTAGTCCATCCTCCTGAGTGGAAGACCAGATCTATTTCAGCATAAGTGGGAATCTGAGGGTTGTTCCAGCTTGTGCACGGTTTGCACCTGATACCTCTTTCTAAAAGATTTATGAGTTACCTGAGTATGAGTGTTGTTACTGGCCACCCTGATTCAACTTACACAGATATGATTTTTAGTCAGATAGGGCAGGTAAGCTTTGCTTCAACAAGTGATGAAGCCCATAATTGTTGTGTATATATTTCAGACATGAAAACAATCTCTTAGCTATTCCTTTCCAGGCCAAAGCCCCTTAAAGGTGCCTCTCCAATGGCCATGTAAGTTTTGTTTCCATTCTTCACTTCCATTCTTCTCCCATCTTTTGTCTCTCATTCTGTAACAAAGATCATCATTTGTTGTAATGGAATTTGAAGCAAATGAAAGAACAGATGTTTCTATGATGTCAGAAACCGTGAACTTGGGTTGCGGGCTAGAAGTGTCTGTGTCACGAGCCAGGAAGAAACAATTCATGCCTTCAGAGGGCGACATGCACTGAAAAATTTGCCTGTGCATTACCAGGAAGTGTAATGAGGAGGAGCCAGGCACATGGGATCAGCCCAGCTAGCCCTACTGTCTGGTGGGAGTGCGGAAGAGGTGTCCTTAACAGGACCGTAAGGTTGTCCTTAAGGTTGGTGCCCTTAACACTTGATGACATAAGAGAGGTTGCTGTGCTTGCCTTTGGGTCCTTGGTCTGAAATGTAAGACAGAAGCAATCACAGTGACCTCTATGTCCCTGGCAGAGGCACTTATCACAAGTTTCGCTTGGACTGGTTGTAATGAACAACAAAATGTCATTGAATGGTATCCAGTAGCAAAGTTATCTTTCACTTTCTATTTTAAATGGAGTCACACTACTGAAGTGTTTCCCGCACATGCCTCTGCTCCCATTGCTGGACTCCCTCTTTTTGATTTCTGAAAATGTTAATTTCTGCGTCTCTGATCACAGGAAAAAATGGCTATTCTATAACTGGGTGTATATAGAGGGATTCCTGTATTCTTAAGAGACCCTTCTGACTTCTCTCAATTTTTGTTCAATACTTGCTGGTCTATCACATGCATTTGTTTTAAGGTTGTAGTCTAAATTATTCTGAAGTTAGTTCTATGGGAATTCAGCTCACCAGTAGCTGTGTATATGTTTGAGGGCAGAATCTGGTTCTTAGATTTTTACGTGATTTTTGAGATAACTAAAAACCGAGTGTGTATGTTATATGCATCATTGTGACCAAAGGAAACAAAGGAAATGGAGCACATTACCTCATTTCTTAAAACTTGTAAGATCAAAGTTGATGTTGAAGTATTATAGTCTGAAATGTATCAGATTCTTCTGTTGGCCTATGTATTTTCCACTAATGAACAGTTTTTTCTTAGTGTTTGAAAGCAGGTAATATTTGGAAAATAGCTGTATTTCTGCACCAGGAGGCCATTACAATCACATTTATTGGGTCTGTAAAAATCTTAGTTGGAATCAATTAGTTGGAATCTTACTTTTGTCTAACTTTAATCCCTTTCCTCTGTCTACTCCATTAAAATTCAGCAGGATAACTTTAAGCCAGTTAAGTCAGACTTGGCTAATGAATACAAGATTTTATTTTCTGTCCTTCTACAGTGGATGACTCCAGGAGTACCCTGCAGCAGGAGGCCCATGTAGTCCACTGCAGGATATGTCCATACTGTCCTCAGTACACAGCCTGTTTTCTAAATGAGTTAAACCTTGAAACAAATAATGTCAAAGCACTTCAAAGAAAAAAAAAAAAACAGCATCAGTTTTTCTCCTGATAATAACTAATACAGATGAGTGATTAACTTAACTTTTTGCTTGCCTTGGTTACTACTGTAGTCAACAGAAAAACTAGTAACTTCATAAGAATTCACATTTTATCTTCACTTTTCAATGAATCTGAACATGACTGCAGTAGCCATGAGATACTAAGCAGTACATGAATTCATATATACAGGGCCGTATCCTCTCTGCTTTAGTTCACTTCAACAAAAATAGCAAGAAAACAACAGAAATTATTCAGGCTTTGTGGCAGTGATGTTATTGTGGTAACGGAATTAAGCAGCTAATTTCCACAGATTTGTTCTTACTCAAATGTCCAAAAGGCAGGAAAAAAAAAAGCAGGAGAGATGCTGTTGTCGTGCATATAACAGTGCTCTCCCCAAGAATGCCTGCAATGCTACCAAAGTTATTGTGGTAATCCTCATTATACTAAAAGACAAATGGTGGGATCCTAATAGTCCACCTGGGTCTTGGTGGTGCTGTGAAAACTGTGTTTTTTCTCATCTGTTCTCAGGTAAGCTTTAACTTTTTTGTGATAAATTATTTAAAATTCCATGTAAAATGAGTCAATGGGTTATATCTTTAGAAAAATATAAGAATATATACTCTAGATCTTTTAACAGAAATAGTCTTTAGGGTAACTTTACTCTTGGAACTGGCTTGAATTCATAATTCTAAGAGAGCGGTTCTTGCTTTGAAAGATACTGTTTGAATGAAGGACAAGTGATTAAGTAATGCCTGTTGGATAGCTAGATAGATATAAAACTGCCAGCTTTTTAGAACTTGAGTTACTGACAGTTGGAATATCCAGAACAAAAAAGATGTACAAGCTCAATAGGAAATTTTTATCATCACCCTATACCGTGGCTATTTGGTGCTAAGAATATTCTGTTTATTTGTCCTAATTCCTTGTGTCGCTTGACCTGCAAGCCACTGTGTTGCCTTCGGTTCTTACCAAAACAAACACAAAGAGGATCTGTGAATTTAAAGAGAACAGCTTCAGCTCTTCCTTGGCAGTTAGTAGGAGCATAGTCTTGTGCTCAACAGCTGATCTGCAAAAAGGCACCCTGGATTTTACCCTCTGCTCTAACTGTGACTCACTTAACTCATTTATCAGGCCAGCAAATTGGTTAATACTACAACATTTAAAAGGATACTGCAGTCTTCAAAGTTTTAAATACAGAATGTCTGATGTTTGAAAAGGGATGAGTGGATAACCATTTTAGGATTGCTTACTTTGGCTTAAAAACCATCAGAAAGCAAGCAGTCTTACTCTTCTAGCAACCTGAGCTGAAGAATTTAACTAGCACAAATCAAATTCATTGCTTGCATTCGATAGCATGCTGTGGATAATATAACTGTTACGGATTTAATCTTTTAATCCTGTTGCTTCCATTCTACACAGTGCTGATCCTCATGATTAGTCTTAATCCCTGGCAAAAAGAAACACAAATTCATGGTGTTTCTCCAACATTAACATACATTTGTTCGCTAGTTGAAAGGCATTCTGCAAGCAAAATTGGGAGGTGGAATGATTCTAAAATCATGAATGTAAAATGACTGGTTTTCTACTTTGTCTTCAGAGAGGTTGCAACACAGCAAGCTGGGAATGCTGCTCTTACTCAGCAGCTTACTCTCATGC
Organism: Anser anser; assembly: GCF_964211835.1. Lineage (NCBI taxonomy): Eukaryota > Metazoa > Chordata > Aves > Anseriformes > Anatidae > Anser > Anser anser. The sequence goes on from NC_139722.1 coordinate 53,259,905, forward strand.
TTCTGTAACAGTAAGTTATATGAAATCAGCCTGCTGCAAAGGAAAGTAGGTGCTCAGCATATGCATATCTTTTTCTCCCTAAAGAACAGGATCATTGGGAGTAGCTGAACTCTTCAGGACATGCTAAGGAAGGCTAGGTCATTTTATGACCTAGCCAAGATGCTAAAGTAGTTACAGTAGGCCTTAACTGATAATTATGGTTTAGAACTAGTTCGCTTTTCTTGTGCTTGTCTTCTGTTACGTGGCCTAACCCTTTTCCAAATAATGTAACTGTATTCCTGTGTTTACTAAGTTTGTTGGGTAGTGAAGGTGACTATGACTGACCTATTGGCAATGATTGGACACCGCTTCCCCAGTCAGTAGTGAATAGTATGCAATAGTTTAGCCTTAAAATGTCATATATCTTACTCTGCCTCAAGGGGCCAGGGCTCTGTAGGATACTCCTCCAACCCAGCTGCATGAGAATCTGACTATGAAAGCAGAAGTGGTAAGTGGTGAAAAACAGTCTTGTAAATCTCATGAAGTTTCCTCTGGTGGACCTAACTGCAGGCTGTTAGCAATGGGAAAATGGACAGAGGACCAGAGTCCTTGAGAGGGCAATTAAATAACGGTGGCTTTATGTAAGGTACAGAAATACAGAAGACATTCAGTAATGCTATAAAATACTCACAGCTGGAAACACCTTGCACATAAAATGACAGTGGTGATGATGAAGTATTTCAGCATTACAGAATAAATGGGGGCAGACTCAGAGACTTGCGAAGTTACTGCCAACATAAAATCTAGGCAGCTGGGAAGGTTCTCCCCTTATGTCTCATCTACCATTCTTTCATTTTTAATCATATTTTCCTATTAATGAATAAATCTCTGCTAGCTACAATATTTTAGATTCTCTGAAGCGTCAGGACAGCCTGACAAAAGGACTAGCTGCTTATAACAGGGAAGTACTGAAAGCGCCCCCAAGCGCTGCTGAGTGCAATGGAGTTCACCCTTTAATGCATGCCAGATATAGCCACCATACAGTCTGACTGAGCTGGTACATTTCTGGCAAGTGAAATTGAGTATTTTGAAGGTATGGGATGAGATCAGTTAGAAAAACTATAGTCTTCTAAACTAAGAAGAAATAACAGCATCCTTTAACAGGAAGATCAAGTCTTCTCTTTAAGGGTCTGGAGGTGGTGGCATTTCTTTGCATATTGTGAAGACCATCCGAGTCTTTCAAACACCTGTTTTCTGCCTTGTGAAAGATATGTGATGATTTCACAACCCCCCAAACAAGGTAAAATGTGTCTTGTATTTCAGATGAATGTGAACCTACTGCGTCAGCCAAATATAGCTATTTGATGCTATTCTAATAATATCTGGGCTTAGATCTGTCAGAGACACAGAATTTTTGTCATTTTCAATTTTTTAGTTCTGTGTTGAATCCTCAAAATTAAAATAATTAAAAAATAAATTGTCTTCTAGACCAAGGGGAATTCAGTAGGTTGTTTGTTTGTTTGTTTTTTCATTTATATCTTTCTCACTTGATTGCCCCCAGAGAAGCCTCTGAACCTACTGGCATAACTACAATAGGTAGCTATGTGTGGGAAACTTTGAATGGGATAGGGTCTCATCTCTTGCACTGCCCTTCTGTTAGAAAAAATCTCTTTACGTAATACAATTTGGGCAGCAAAGGGGCCCAAAATGGGAAACTGAAGGCAAGGGAAACGGACATACTACCATGAACTGAAGAACCATTAATTAAATTGGGTAAAATAGTTAATTAGTTCAAGTGTACAAAGAGGGGGAAGGATTAATTGAATGAAAAATTACGGATTTTTGTAACACTTTTTTTGTAGCATATAAAACATATTTTATAGCATATAATCAGACAGCATTAGGCCACACACATTGGAAGAGCGGAACAGGATGAAATCTCAGCTGTTCAGCAGTACCAAGATAGCACGATGCGATGGCATAATGTGAAGACAGCAAAGACATGAGGAATAAAGGACATACATATGAGACTATAAAAATGTTTAGGTTTTAATGTGCTCATAATTGCAAAAGTAGTTTTATGGCATATCATTTTACATAGTAAGGGAAAAAGACTGAGCTTTGTTTTCTTGGAGCTGACTAGTTGGCTGCTCAGGGTGAATTACCTGACTACAAATGAGCTAACTCTATAATCTGCACACTAGGGCCTCTTGATTTCTCCATAAAACCTGACAACTTCTACCTTTCTAATCCTATGAAAATATCATATATTTTCTTACAAGCTCAGCAAATATTCCACGGATCACGGCCAGTACTTACAGTACTGCACAGACTGGCTTACAGCGTATATAGACTGTAGGTTAATGTAGGCTGAACAATAAAGCCCTCAGGCAGCTGGTTGCTCTAGGCCACATGATTTGGTTACAGGAAGTTCACTGTCCAGAAACAAGACTCTGTGAACCTGTGGTGTTAAAAGAGCAGCAGGAAATAACAGCAAGAGAAACCTGGTGCAATGGCTTGTGTGACAGCACCACAGCTCACCCCCTAGGGCCTCCTTCAGAGCTGTGCTTGGTTTTGCCATCCTGGTTCCTGCCTACCCACTAAAATTCTTTTTCAGCCAAAAACTGCTAATAAATGTAATGTCTTAAAATACCAGAATGTCTTAAAATACCAGAATAATGTACACAAATGCTTGTAAGCTGTACATGCACAGACACAGTGCTACCTCTCAGGCTGCTGCTCAGCTAAGTATTAGTATTATTAATGATTTATGTGGTGCCACTGAGCTGCATGACAGTTCACAAACAAGTAAGGCTGGTTCAGTCATAAAGCCAGAGTAACTTCCTCAGTTTCACAAACCGAGGTAATGGGCCTCCAGGGGAGGTCAGTCCACCTGGAGGGTAGGTGCAGAGCTGTGTGCAGACAAGACTCCCACTAGTTAAGCATTAATTTCACCTGGAAAGAGACAAAAAGTGTTACAAGAATTTTCCTAGAATAAAAAGACTTTTCCATCTGTCTTTCTTAACTGGGAAGTGAGAAATACAATGCTTTCTTTTGAAGAAACAAGTCAAGTTGTTATAAAAATAAAACCTATTGGCAGTGCTGTGGTGTTCAAGCTCTATTGTGTCCATGGCTTTTAAGGTTAATAAAGTGAAGAGGAAGTTGAGCTTGATAAGACTAATAACAGAAATCTGGGACAGGATGGACCTTCACAGGAGCAGCTAGGAAAGAATGATTTGCAAAAACAAAAGCAATCTTTTGCTAGACCAAAAAAATAGTAAATGTCCTGCAAGAATAAATAAATAAATGACCCACTGCAAGGATTTACTAAGATGAATATAACAAAATGAGCTATTGGCAAAACCCTTCAGCATGCATGAACACACACACTTGCTGTATTCAAGACCAATACTATACATTTGATACAACTGCAGAACTAGTTGGACTACAGCTTTTTCCACCCAGAAAATGTCTGAGGAAAGGACAGAATTTAAAACATTAAGGTGAAACTTGATAAAACGTTCTTTTCATCTGACTTCTTCATTTTAATAAAGCATATATCAAAATGGAAATGTTTCAAATTACAAAAATCACCAGTTTGTTCTGAAAATATCTGGTTTCTTTTTCATTCTAGCCTTTCTTCTATCCCCCTTGGAAGGCATGAAATTTAACGTGAATCAATGCAAAAACAACCGTTAAATTGGAATTCTGCATTTTTAACGGAAAACTTTCTGACCGATTGCCAGCTAATGCTTTACAGCTGTTTGTGGAGAGACAAGTGTTAATTTAGAGAGCAAGAAATAGCTGCCCTGGGAGAACAATGCACTGACAGAACCGGATGCTAACAACAGCCTGATCAGGGGGCTCCGTGCTCTCTCTGTCTCTCCAGCTTCTCCACCGTGGGTCTTCTCCAGCCCCCCAGATTCCCGAGGCTGCCCATACCCCCTGGGGAGCCATCACTGCCTCAGCCTCACAACTTGACTCATAGCACAGGCATTCCCTTCCTTCCAGCCCGGGTGGTCTCTCCTCTCCCACCTCTTTCTGCAGTGTTTACTGGAAACATTTTGCTCAGAGGGGAGGGTTAATCCTTTTTCACATGGAGCTCCCTTCCCTTTTCCCAGGAAGCTTGCTTCTGAACTCATATTTTATTACAGAGAAACAAAAGAGCTAAAATTAGACATAGAAAGTGAAGTAGCAGGGTTCCTTGGCTGTTGTCTTTACCATGCATGAACTTTATGTGCTTCTGATTTCAGGCTTCCTTGTTCAATTGGTGGTTCTCAGATGCAGCTGTGTCCCTGCCACCACGAGGAGGACAGTACCTCCACAGCGATTTCACCTCCATGCTCCAACCCAATGCACAAATCTCTCAGAGCGTGCAAAATCCCGCCTGGGAGGGTGGTGAACACAAAGCTGATAAGCTCCGTTCACTGCCATTAGCTCCTGTCTCCACCATAAAGCCAAACACAGCCTGACTGCCAATTGCAGGAGACACAGACAAGCGTCCCATGTAATACAGGGCTGTCTGAATGGGGGTAGGAGAAGCAACCACAGTGAACACCTGGCAGCGGAAGTGGAGAAACATCACCAAAGCACTGATCTATTAGGAACAAGGAAAATATTTTCACTGTTGTCTCCTCTACATTGTTGCTGAAAGATATGGAAAGGGTCTGGGTTCATTTGTGAGGGTGTTATCCTGTGAATCAACTTTAAGAAGTTGTCTATAGGAGGTGATAAGAGGTACCTTTTTGCTGGTTGTGTGGTTCAAATGGCCATCTGTCTGACTTTTTTGATTTTCTTTATGTTTTTGTTTTGCAGTGCTTAGGGCATTAAAGTGGCTGTGGCAGCAGCCCAGGCACTGCAAAAGTGTCACCTTCAGTGTGGTGGGAGGAAATCCAGAGCTTCCATTGTTTTCTCTCGTCCCAACACATCCAACACTGGTCCAGACACAATGAATTCTGGTTTTGAGGTACACTATCCATTGTCTCCAACTGGAGGTAGCTACTAATAAACCCATCCATGGTTTTACCCATGTAGGGGCAGACATTAGTTCTTACAATTTATGTAGAGGATATTCATGTTGAGTTTGAGACATGGGAAAGTCAATCAATTAAAAAAAAAAAAAGAGGAAAGAGAACTTCTTCTCAGACATCTTTTCTGAAACTTTGAAACTTCCTTATCTTGTTCCTCGTCTGGTAAGATGTTTAAAAAAATTATAATCAGCAGGGTTTTTTTACATTTGTTTTTCCAGAAACTTGAATTTGAGTATTTTTCACAGCAGTATTTTTTGTGTAAAGAAAATGCAGCTGTCCTAAATGCATTTTTTTTCAGAGCAAAGGTTTTTATTGGTAATAATGAAAGTTGCAAAATGAAATGAAAAAAAGTACTTCTGGTATTTGTACGGGGCAACTAAGTAGAAACTATAGCGAAGAATGAAATTAGTGTATACATACATTAACATGATGTGAAATGGTGAACAGGAAGGTGGATAAAGGAGATCTGATTTGGTTCTACTTGGATTTCAAAAACATATTTGACAAAGTGCCCTGCAGAATTTAGGAAAAAATAAAAGACCAGGGAGTTCTGAAGTGAGAAGAAAGGTCTTCAGGGGTTTTAAGTTTTCTAAAAATTGCAAAAAGTAGTGCATCGGTACTGTGAGAATAACGCTTAACAATATTTTATGTGACCTAAAAGGGTAAAAATCAAGGCAACAATATTTGTTAATAATATGAGGTTGTTCTGCAGAGTTAAAAAGAAACTTCTGGTTTAAAGAACTGCAGATATAATTTACTAGGTTGTCTGACCAGAAAGCAAAATGGCAGGCGCAGATTAAGTGGTGATGAAAGAGAAACCCATTCCTACCTTAATATATAAACTGATGGACTCTGGGCTGACAGAAATTACTCCTCAAGACTGAGGATTTTTTTATATAATACAGATCTCAATAAAAGATCAGCTCACTGCTTCAAAGATGATCAAAAAGCAGTCAATATTCTAGAAACTGTTACAAGGAAATAGAAAAATAAATAACATCAATATGCGGGTGTGGAAAACTGTCATCCACCTTTAGTGCACTGCAAATCTTGTATGCCCCTCCATGTCCCTTCATGTCAAAAAGGTTACCCAAATCCTAGAGAATGGTTGAGGTGACAATATGGATAAAAAATAGTAGGTATACAGCCCATCAGACAAAGAACAACTAATTTTACTACAGGTTCCTCAGCCTGAAAAAGAGGGGGATATGATGAAAGTGTACAGTATAAATGACATAGAGAGACCAGGTAAGGATCAACTATTTTCTCTCTTCCCCTGCTGGGACCTGGGGGGCATCTAATGGGGTGGTGTCAGGTTTGAATGAACATGATTCATCCCAATTAAACACATTTGCTACACAATGTTGCTACACAATGGATGTCAAGATGTGTGCTTGGTTTAAAAAAGCAACTGGACAAAGAGGAGAAATATCTCAACAGCTGCTGGGTGCGAGGGAAACCCCTGAAATGCAAATTTTTGGGGTGTAAATGCATTCTGGAAAAGTACTGCAGCTTGCTTTCTCTGTCCTTGTGCTCCTCCCCGGATATTTACTGTAGCCATTCTCAGCAAGAGGTTAGCAGACTAACTCAGCCTTCACTCTGTTTCAGTCCAGCCAGTTTAGCTGGTCTGCATGATTATTTTTTTCCTTTTTCCCTCAAAGTTCAAACAATTTTTATGCCTGCAGATAATAACGAAGTAAAATCTCCTGCAGACTGAGGCAAGTACGTCAGGTGGTGGCACATTTTCCTCCTCCATAGCAGCAGCAGCAGGAGCTTGGTGCTGAGCATGACACAGCTGGCACAGCCCAGTGGCTGCCAATGCCTCTGGTGCCTGCTCTGGTGCCTCTGTGCCATCTACTCAGCTGCCCAAATTGCTGCTCACCTGCAATACCTAGGTCATATCTTTAAATAAAGGAATGAATGATATCTTTTGTTTACATCTGCAGGTTATCATGTTATACATCCACAAACCCTTTTTACCCTGCATAAAATGTAGGGAGCTGTACACTGTGTGGACATTCACAGTCACTTGGTAGCCACACTCTAGCCAATTGTGTTTAGAAAACATGTTTTTCCTTATCTTGCCTATTTTATGTGTTCTGAGTATGTATAAAAATATAGGACAACTCTTTTATCCAGTAGCAGAAAGGCAAAGATTCAGCTGTGTCCCACAAGCATCCTCTGCATCACCATCTTTCCTGCAGTTCTGCTGTACTCACACGTCACATCAAACCTAAGACTGTTCTTCATTAGCCTTAGACTTGTGGTCTTCCTTTTATTTAGCATCACCTCTCTAAATCCAGAGCTTTGTTCAATGCCTTCAGGCTTACTGAAGCCACAAGGATGAGGGCTGATTGACATCCAGGTCCCCTCATATATCACTGTGAATAAACATGAGCAGAAACACAATCAACATTTCTCTCTCTGTCTGTTCCTGTTGCTTTTTTGGCTATTTACTCTGGGTGTTGCTATAGCAGAGACTGTCCATGCAAACACTGAAGTACTATTGGTGACTATCCATATATTGGAGGCAACTCAGCTCACAATCTCATATTACTTGTCACTCACAGAAGTCTTTTGAATCTTCAGGAAATATGCATGGTGATCTTTGACACAAATGTGTGTTACCACTTAAGTCTGTTCCTGGAGGATAACAGAGAATATATATCATAGAATCACAGAAAATCCTGAACTGGAAGGGACCCAAGAGGGTCATTGGGTCCAGCCCCTGGCTCCAAACAGGTCTACACAAAAATCATACCATGTATCTGAGAGTGTTGTCCAAACTTTTCTTGAACTCTGTCAGGCTCAGTGCCATGACCAATTCCCTGGGGAGCCTGTCCCAGTGTCTGACCACCCTCTGGGTGCAGAACCTTTCCCTAACCCCCAGCCTGACCCTCCCCTGTCCCAGCTCCATGCCGTTCCCTCGGGTCCTGTCGCTGTCCCCAGAGAGCAGAGTTCTATGCCTGCGTCTCCGCTCCCCTTGTGAGGGGCATACATATACATATATATAATCATAGAGTCATAGAATCATTAGGGTTGGAAAAGACCTCCAAGATCATCTGGTCCAGTCATCACCCTACTACCAATGTCATCCACTAAACCATGTCCCTAAGCACAACATCCAACCTTTCCTTGAACACTCCCAGGAATGGTGAAGCCACCACTTCCATGGGCAACCTGTTCCAATCATGGAATCATAGAAACACAAGGTTGGAAAGGATCTACAAGATCTTCTCATCCAACCGTCCTCCTATTACCAATACTACCCACTAAGCCATTAAATCATATCAATGCGTGACTACTCTTTCTGAGAAGAAATTTCTCCTGATTTCTAACCTAAACCTCCCCTGGTGCAACTTGAGGCCATTCCCTCTAGTCCTATCACAACCCACAGCTCCCCACAACTTCCTTTCAGGTAACTCTAGAGAGCAATAAGGTCTCCCCTGAGCCTCCCCTTCTCCAGACTAAACAACCCCAGTTCTCTCAACCGCTCCTCACATGGCTTGTGTTCCAGGCCCTTCACCAGCTTCATAGCCCTTCTCTAGACAAGCTCCAGGGCCTCGATGTCCTTGTAGTGAGGGGCCCAGAGCTGAACACAGCGCTCAAGGTGCGGCCTCACCAGAGCTGAGTACGGGGGAAAATATATATGGATACACACACACACACTCTTTTATATGCATTATACACATGTAGTATATATATGTACGTATAATTTTTATGTGTGCATATATATATATATATAAAACTCTTTATGTTAAAGTCTTGTGTTGGATAGGCTTGCAACATGGCAGTCTCACAGACCCTGTCCAGTACAGGGATGACAGGTTGATAACACATATTTTTGCACTCCATGGTGTTCAAAATCTTTTGATTTTGATGAGGAAGATATTGTTTTTCAAGTTCTTTGTTCAAATCTCTTTTATGCCAACTTTAGGAAACTTTCATTCAGGCCGGGAGAGCTCAAGTGTTAGCAAGAGAGTGCTCTTGCAAATTGCTAAATTGCATTATCCTGTCTCATGACTGTACAAATTTGTTTGCCTCACTACCTGAATAGTCCTGATTGACAGCTACCTTAGCTCTTGACATACTGCTGCACAAGTAAATGATACGGAACTGGAAAAAACAAACAAACAAACAAACAAGCAAACAACTTTCTTAGCAAATCCAACTCCACAATCATAAAAGCTAGTTAGACCTTAATTCTAAGATGTCTTTCATGGAGCTGACCCTGAAGGGACCTTTAGTAACCAGGTGAAAAGGAGCAGCATTTTGTAGCAAAAAAATCTGACCAGAAAAATAAATAAATAAATAAATAAAAATGATTTCAGGAAAATTAGCCTCTGTCTCCTTTTGAAACAAAGTATGTCTTTGCCCAGAGAAGCTCTGGATGCCCCATCTCTGATGGTGTTCAAGGCCAGGCTGGATGGGGTTGTGAGCAACCTGTTCTAGTGGGTGGCATCCCTGCCATGGCGGGGGAGTTGCAACCAGATGATCTTTAAAGATCCCTTCCAACCCAAGCCATTTGATGATTTTATGTTTCTATGAATATATGTGATACCTTACTTGGATGACTGTGTATGGGTCACTAATCTATGAAGAACATCATACTAGCACCTTCACATAAGTCCTAAAGAAGTTACCCACACTACACAGGGTTCACCAGTATCCATCATGATTTTATACGTTTCAATTTATATTGTTATTATTCTTTTCCTTTTAAACATAACCTGAGTGCAGATGCTCTCTATTTTCAGTCATAAAAATGTAGCAAGAGTGACAACCCAAACAGCCTGGTGCTACCTCATCACTTTATTTGTGAGGACCATCCTTCAAACTGTACACTAGAAGACTTCAGAAGGTTTCAATGACTCTCAAAGTTCATCGGCAACAATTCTCACCGGAGCCATTTTATTTGCTCTGTGCTTGTTTCCTGTAGCATGAGCAATACAGCCAGCACCACATTACACTTGCTGACTTGCTTGAAATAGTCTCTACAAATGTCCAGCTGACAATTCAGATGAGAAAAATCTTTATTAGGGTTCTGGTCAAAGCCCCTCAGGCTGTCAATGAAACCTATGTAATCTATGTAACAAATGTTTTCACAGGAAGCTCAGTCTTCCAATCCCTTCCAGATATTTTTGTTCGGTATGCAAGCCTTTTGCATCATTTTTCCACTTTATGCCATTGGCTTAGCTGCTTAATTTTTTCTTTTTTAGGAGCGGGTGGGTTTTTTTGGGGGTGGGAAGCTATAAAGATGCCACTAGCTGCTATGGTGGTGGGAGTGCACAGTCTGATTCCTGGCAAAAGGCAGCAAAAGGCACTCTGGTAGCCAGAGCTTCACTCAGTAATGCTGGATCAATGCTTGTTGCGCATGGGCTAACCTTCTTTGATTACTTTAAAATGATTAATTGGTTAGCTTTAAAAATTGACATGATTATAGATGATTTTTCTTCTGTAAAGAACAAGCCATATTATATTGCTAATAATAAGATTGGATTTAAAAATGTACACAATTGTGGGTGGTTTCCTTACATTTTGTTCACACTTTTGATCTGATGCCTCACTCAAAAGCTTCCCTGAGAAGACTGTGAGGTTTAAGCCATTGCTAGTTGCAATGCAGGCATGTCTGGACAAATATAAAACTATTTTTATAGAAACAAAGACAGACTTTGCTGTTTTGATGCTGATTATTGGGATGGCTTTCCACTGGGGTATCCACTTGACTGTCACACTGTGCAGCAAGTTCATGTTCTGTTTCCCCTAAAGGGCTGCTTCAATGATTTGCTGCTACAGTTTTAGCAACAGAAAGTGAAAGCACTTTGGGCTTTTATAAGCTGTGGGACGTCAAAAACGCCTCTTTTTCTTTCCTGACTGAGATTTCACTATCCTTGAAACACAGGGAGACCACCGGAGGCTGCAGCAGAAAATGGAAAAGTTACGCACTGCGATGGATTTTTGTATCCGCCACCAGAAGATTCTGGGTTACAGCATTGTGTCCCTGCTGACAGCTGCCAGCGAGTATATCTTCTCCTCCGTGGTCTTCAAGTGTCCTTGCAATTCCTGGAACACCGTGTATGGCTGTGTCTTCCTCTTAGTGCCAGCCTTCGTCCTCTTCTTGCTCGGCTACATGATAAACGCCAGAGTCTGGCTTTTGGTGACGGGCAGATGCTCTCCAGAGAACCAGTGTAGCTGTGACTCCTGTGGAAACTTTCGCAAAGTGCTGATGCCAGTGACAGCCAGCGCCTTGGTGGCCCCCTTCACCTGGATCGCGGTGGCCCTGCTCAGTGCCAGCTTCTACGAGTGCGCAGCAAGCAGGAGCAGCTTCATCGGAAAGCTGGTGTGCAGGGACATCGAAAAGCCCGGCAATGTATCGCTGGAGAAAATACCCTGTGACAAGGAGTTGTCCAAGGAGATAGGTGAATTTTGCAGCCTTCAAGCCCAGTCCCAGGTAAAGCTTCTCTACTATGCTCTTCCCTGATGGACCCCAGCCCCACCATCTCCACACACACTGGTGCCTGCAGGGGACTGCAAGAGTCCTTATCTCTCACACTGTGTGACTAGCAAAAGTACACAATTAGCAAAAATTTGTTGGCCAGAAAATACTAACAGAAAGGTAACAAATGGCTGTTTGTGCTAGCTTCTGTTTTTTCATGTTTGCATAGCAATTGCTTGGCAGAGGCACTTGCAAAACCTTTTCCAGAGCTGGGCAGGGAACTTTCCACCGCTGTTTTTTTTTCTCATTTAGATTACAGCTGGCACAATCTCATCTCTTTTTCCACTTTTACCTCTTTAAATATCTCAAACTGTTGTGAGTATGCATTAGCTGAGAGAAAGCTGAGGTCATGAATAGGGAGGAAGCCAATGTCTCATTGCAACAGAGAACTGGCGAGTGAAGAAATAGATGGCTGGTTTCACTACAAACCTCAAAGTTTGAACCTATTAATAAATTCACACTTGTAGTCTAGATGAATGGCTTAAAAATGTATCTACCTTATTACAGTTTAATTGTAGTGCTGAAAGCAAACTGCATGATCAAAAAAAACAATAGCACTCATGAGTGAATTTTTTTCATTTGCAGTGAAATGAAACTCAAGCATTTTGTAGCACTACACTTTTGTTTCTTTTTGTTTGGTCTTCTCCTCAACTCCAGGAGAAAACCATTTTTCATCACTTTTTCTCAGGAAAACATTAAGGCTGGCTAATGAAGTTAGATTTATGAGATAATTACGCGCACACACAAAGTATTTAAATTTGTTAAATATTTAGCTTGTGGATCCTCCAAGAAAAAGGCTGAAAAGGGGCAAATTCTATATTGTTGAATTCTGATAGTGTAAGAAAGGAGTAAAATCAAGGAAGACTGACTGTTACTGATATTTCAATGAAATGAAAAGGAACAAACCAGTCAAACAAAGATGGAAGACATGAGATCATTGTAATTAATGTACATGATTTTTTATACCTGACCTACTTTCAGCACACTTAAGAAGCAAATATGTTAGGGATGACAAAGTCCTGTACAAACCAGGAATGATTCCTGTATTTGACAGTCAAATCCATGTCCTGCCTGCAAAAATACAGTTTCCATGTCTGATTCAATGTTATGTTCTATACTCTTACACAGGACTATGTAAAAACACTGTTTAACCCACCTGTTTCTTTTCCAAGATTGCAGGATGGTTGCTGATTGCCATCATCATGACTCTGGCACTCATTGCAACATGTTTCAGCCGCTGTTTCTCCCCGGTTAGCTACTTTCAGCTGAAGTTCTGGAAAATTTACTTGAAAAAGGAACGAGAGGTCTTTGAGATCAAGGCTAAAGACCATGCAGCCAAGCTGGCAGAAAGAAACGTTCACTTCTTTTTTGAACCTGCTGACCCAGCACCATTTTGGACTCCCAGAAATGAAGATTGGCAGAAGATTTCATTCCCGTATGGCTTCAATACAAAAGAGCAGCATTACAGCATGATACACAAGTACGTGAACACAAACAGAGGCAAGGCATCTAGTGAAGATCAGATTCACACTGTTTTAGGATTTGTGGATGAAGCACATGCAAGTGAATCAGGATTTTGATGAAACATACCGTTTGTAACACTGGCAACCTTTTAAACCTACTAATATGAAAAGAGTCTTATTCTGAGCTCTTACTGAAATCAGTTTGTAAATATTGCATGTAAACCTCAGGAGTTGTTTTTTTTTTAATAAACTATACTTTTGTTTAGGTGCATTTAAATAAATACATGGTTCACAATGGGAGTTTTCATATGTTGACGTTCATTAAGAGAGAGTCATGTAAAATAACAAGGATCCACAGCAAAGATGTCAGCATGTACTATGTCAAATTATTTTCCAAATGCCTTAAGAGAATTTGGCAGCTGGAGTGACAAAACCAAACTTTCATACCTGTCAGTAACACAGGGACAAAAAGGAATTGAAATTTTGACCATAAGTTTAGCTTAGTTTATTAGCTATCACTTGACTTAACAATAAATATTTCAGTAGAGCTTAAAACAAGCTCTAGACTAAAATATTTGCTTTCAATCAATCAGTTTCTCAAGGCAAAGATTATGTCTTTTAAAATCTGGGAAGCAATTAACATTTTGGAGCCACATGTGCACAAAGTCCATTGCAAATGCTAAACATGACTTCAGCTGGTCATCAGTTGGAATAACCAATAAATAAATAAATAAATAAATAAATTCCAGCCATTTTACTCCTGTGTGTCTAGCTGTTTTAGATAACAGTGAAACTAAAAGCTTTCACTGTGGTGAATTTTCTTTACCACTGTCTGATCTTGAGCACCTTTTACAGCAGGCCTTCTTCTACTCTTCATTTCCTGTTATTCTAAAAGTTTTCTGTGGAAAAAAGGTATGCATAAATTCCAATTGATTTCCATTTATATTGATTTCTATTTTATCTAACCGAAAAAAAAAAATTATTATGTATTTTTAATGCATAATACCACACATAGATTTCTGGCCCTCTCATCAGTACCTAAGCTACCCCTGGATGTATCCACCAAATAATCTGTTTAACTTGATCCAGAATGGAGGCCAAGTGCAAATTTACATGGCTTGAGGAGTTAGGTTTGTTAATAATATGACAGTGTAGGTGAAGCTTATATTAACAGCTACACATTTAAGGATGTTATAAATCCGCAATTCTGCATACTGTTAGCAAACACTGATGTTCTTATCAAAGAACTCCTAATGATAAGAAGCAAATACACCAGTTTTGAGTGAAGATTGATAAAGTTATTTTTTTCTCTGAAACTATTTTCAAGAGATGAGTCAGGCTGTTTGGTCCAGGCTGTCCTTTCACTCCTCCCAGAAACCTTCTCTTTGTAGACAGAAAACTCTAACTTGGAAACTATTCAGACAGATAGAGAGAAATCCCATAATGTTGCTTGTTACAGCCATTTTCAAACGAGGAAGCAAGAAATTACCCATTTTAATTAGATGAACAAAACTAGTTTGGTGACTTCACTCTTACTCTAAGTAGAATATATGACATGTAAAAGGAAAAGAGGATCTAATCCTGTGTTTACTGCACTTTAATCAGTGGCTCTTTTTCTTCCAAGAAACCTGATGCTAATAGTGTAACAGGCGTCCAGTTTATTATTTGTGCCTCCAGGAAGCACAGTTCAGCTTAAAATGTCCCACTTTACCTCTCCTATTGAAGAGTTCATTTGTTTGCTGACATCTAGAAAACAATAAATCTGCTCTGGAATGTCTAAGTTGGAAGGAAACAATGTCCTGGCCCCACTGAAATCAGCACCAAAACGTTTCTTGACTCAGTGGGGCCAGGCTTTACCATAGAGACACATGAAATAAATCAGGATTGACTAAAAGAATCTGGTTTAAAAATAAACAATGCACACACATATACACACATATATATAAAGCATCCGGTTTAAAAATAAAGCCATGTTTATTTCACTTTCCAAGGAGAAACTGCAGTGGAAACACCAACAGAGTTTGTGTTAATCCTCTCAGCTGTATCTGAGTGGGCTTTTGCCATTTCCCACTCACAAGCAGAACTGCCAGGGTCCCATTACCAAAGCTGCTTTGACTTTACAGGGAAGACGCAGAGCCAGTACTTCTCGTTAAAACGAAAGAACAAAGGCTTCAGAAGATCTTCTTCACATCTTCAGGTTTGCCTGTGCAGTCTATATTTCATACATAAAATTACTTTTAGGGGAAGGAGAAAAATTCTATACGTGTATAAGTATATGAGCAGATATTTATGTAATGTTTTCGTATGCAGTCATATTTGAATTTTTGATTTTTCCTCATATTTATTTAACACTCATACCTTCTCTGTGTAATCATGAAAGAAATGAAAAGAAATTTCAAATAGAAGTCTTAGTGCACTTCTGAGGGCTCCATCAGCCAGCTCCAAAAGAAATGTCTACACTATCGAGAAACATTGAGAAACAGACTTCTGGAAATATGTTACTAAATAAGACAAATAAAATCTGTATGTCTACAGGTTACCTAATGTCAGCAACTAATGATAATGTAATTTGTGTCACTGTTTTTCCTATTGTTACTGTTTTTCTAAGAATGTTTCCTCTTTAACTTCCTGTTTTCATAGACATCTGTAGCATGATACCGCTCTGCTCTGCCATGGACAGAAGTGCATCACTTTGCTGATCACTTTCCTCCTCCTCAGCAGTGAACTTTAGACCTTCTCCACGTGTCTGGAGAGAAGTCTAAAAGCTGAAATGGTGAGCTTGTGCTTGCCTGACGTTGATGGAAAAATTACCACTGACATCTCGGAGCTCATGTACAGGAAGATGATGCTTGGCTTTATGGCTACTGTGTATAATGAATATATATTTGTAGTGTTTTTTATTATTACCTGTGAAATATGATCTGAAATGTGTGAGAGAGTCTCTGTCTCTTGAAAAGTGCCAGTGTAAACAAAAAAAGTGGAGGGGCTTTGTGGTCACTCTCTACACAGAGGTGAATGCTCTCTCTGAAATGTGGGCTGTAATGGATGGGTGTTGTTTCACCACCACTTTCTGTTGACATATTGCTTAGCATTTTCTTGCTCCTTCTTATGCTCCTTAGATGATACGGGGCCTAGAGCATCTTCCCTATGAAGAAAGGCTGAGAGACCTGGGTCTGTTCAGCCTAGGGAAGAGAAGACTGAGAGGGGATCTCATCAATGTGTATAAATACCTGAGGTGTGGGAGACAGAGGGATTTGACCAACCTCTTTTCAGTGGTTTGTGGGGACAGGACAAGGGGCAATGGCCACAGAATGGATCACAGGAAGTTCCACACCAATATGCAAAAGAACTTCTTCACAGTGAGGGTGACGGAGCACTGGAACAGGCTGCCCAGGGAGGTTGTGGAGTCTCCTTCTCTGGAGATATTCAAGGCCCGTCTGGATGCCTACCTGGGCAGCCTGCTCTAAGGAACCTGCTTTGGCAGGGGGGTTGGACCCGATGATCCCTTGAGGTCCCTTCCAACCCCTACAATTCTGTGATTCTGTGAATCTTTGGAATACAATAGACAAGGTGATTCAGTGTGGGACGAAAATGTAAAACCAAAGCAGAACAATGTGTTTACATCAAGCATGCCTACCCAGTACAAGGGAAGGCAGTGGGGAGCCAAGAGGAGGAAATGCTGTAGGACCAGATGCCTGATTTCACCAGAATGAGGTGAAATGAGTATGAACTGGCACCCAGTCCAGTCTGGCAGTATCATGTTATCTCCAGGCTCAGTCTCAGATCTGCGCTGGCTTGACTGGCTCAGACATTTCTGCTATATGTTCATTTGCACTGTGGAAATTTATCTTCCAAACCTTATCAAGTCTAAATAACAGAAAAGGTCTTATTGGGCTGTTTATTCTGAAATATAGAAAGCAGCAGCTTTGAAGTCCTACACTGAGTAGCACCACAAATGTTTGGCACGGAAGGAAGGGGTGTGCACCTGTGTGAAAGTCTAATGCAACAGAGGTTTAAGAGAATAGTATCCCACAAAAGAAGGATGGAACAGGCTATTCACTCTGCAGATAATGACAAACAGAATATTCTGTTGGTAGGATGTCGCTAGAGAGAGGAAAAATGGCCATTGCCTTGGAAAGCACCTCTTTGTGGGCAGGCAGAGTTGCCAAGTGTCCATCACAAAGAGCTTGGGCACAACCAGCAAAAACCTGCTGAGGGCTCCTGCACAGGCAGTGAAATCAGGCAAACTCCACGCTAACTTGAAGATCCATTTTTACAAAAAGCAATTGGAGAACTTGTTGAGCATTTTAATGTGTTGTTACATGCTGTAACTTGTTATTTGTAGCAATTACCGCACACTGGGCTGAGCCCAAGGCTGAGTAATGAAAAGCTTAATTTTTACTCTGCGTAAAATTGATCTCTTAAAGGTCTACGGTGAGCTGGCTTTGTGGGTAGGGCACTGCATGAGGATTTGGGACCTGGGCTTTTCTCCCACCTATACCCAGATTTCTTTCCTAACACCAGACACCATTAAACCTTTCCCGTAACCCAAGTGCCTGTGAGACTGGTGTTTCTCTAATTCTGTCATGTTGTGATAACAGAAGTCCACTGCCAAGAGGAAGATTTTGACAAAGGTCGTGTAAGAACACACACACTGACCAGCAAGTTGGTTGTATGGCAATCACTGACATTTTATTGAAGTTTCCTTAGCTGAAATATAGATCCACAGTGGTTATATATTAAATATGCTATGCTTTTTTTTCAGCGTGGTCAGAGGATCAGTGCTCCTGTAGAGCTGGCCAGTGTGGGAATGGCACAAAAGCTAAAGTTTGGAGCAACACCAGCACTGCCACGATTGCCTGATGCACACACAAGGCACCTCAGCCCAGAGGAAATAGCCCTAACACACCACATCCCACACCAGACAAATTGCATGTCTGTTGGGTATCAGAGGCAGAAGGATTCCTTGTGTAAAGAACCGTGAGTGGCAAATCATCACATACCTAAGCATACACTTCACAGTGAGAAACCGCATATGGTAGTCACAGCAAAAGGATTTATTATTCTGAACCCAAATCAGACAGGGAAATAAAGCATCTCTTACCAGCCATGCTTTTAATCACCAACAAACAAGATGGAAATAGATGGTCATGTTTAGCTGAAAACAGCAGGCTGTCCGATTGAATATTTGTATCAGGCATGCACTAAATACTGAGGTAAAACTTCCAGTGAGCTCAAGAGTATGGTTATGTGAGAAGAAAGGGCAAGGCTCCTTTGATCTTTAGCATCAATACCTGTGTCATGATAAGTAAGATTGCTCTCCCCCTGCTCTGCCCTTGTGTTTGCTTCCCAGCTCTCTACACCCTTCCAACATCTGAGTGGCGCAGCTGACTCAAGGAAACATTTCTACCCTATACATTGTCTTCAGAAACAAAAGGTGCAAAATATCACTTAGCAAAGGTTTCTCCCAATATTTCTTTCATTTATTTCTTCTGTGCTTTCTGTCTTCAGCCTTCCTTAAAAACGTAATTCCTATTTCTGTCACGGCATCGCCCTTCAGCCTGTCCTGTAGGAAGGTCACTTCTGCTGCTAAGTGAACCTAGAAAGAAGCAGGTTTGATCAGTTAAGCAAAGAAATACTCCTTTTTCTTTCTTTTTTTTTTTTTTTCTCCAGTGTAACAATCTTCTTATCTCTCACCACAAGAGGACCCTCTTTCACAGGCTTCATAAGAAACAGCTTTCTAGAATTTTAAAAATATCTTTCCAAACTAAGTTAATAAAAAGGAAGGTTATGTACACTGGAACTTGAATAATGTGTTAATCATCATGCCACTGTTTTGCTTTGTTCTGAGGACTTACATTTTTGAGATATTAAATTTGGAATGCCATCTGATACACTTCTGATGTTTGGGTTTTAACATTACTTGGTTCTTTCTTTCACCTGATCTGCAGTTGTGTTGCTGTGACCCGAATATGCTTTGTTTTCATACATTTGGAAAGAAACAGGGATGGCTATTACTGGTAACGCCTGTGCAGGAAAATGATACAGGATCAAGGATCAAATGAGAAGTGCAGCATGACCCCTTGGCTCTCGCCACTTTGTGTTAGCTGACTCCCCAGCTCCATCAGCCACCAAAGGAGCGCAGCTGAGACAGAGCTCAGTGAGTCAAGCTGCGTGCTTCTTCGCATCCAGGATCAGCCTGGCCCTTTCTATGCCAATATAGACATTTAATCTGAGAGAGAGGCTGAACACTACTAAGGTTATTTCAGTTATCTGAACAAGTGGTGTTGCTTTCATGGTGTTGTGTCCCTCCCTGCTCATTACCAAAGAACAGAGAAAATAGATGTGCACTTCCTTACCATTTCCAAGGCACCTCGAATCACCCCACAGAGAAGGTTGCAATAGCAAAGGGACGCTCGCTCCGCTGGCAGCTCCTCCACAAAGTCCACCAATGGGTTTTTGTCAAGGATTAAGGAGAATTCATTACCTGCAGCGCTACTGCAGCTCACGCTGGGGGTGACCCCAAGGTACATCTTGAAAGCAACCTGCAAAAGGAGGAAACCAAGCTGAGTGGTGCAGTCAATACACCAGAAAGAAGGGATGCCATCCTAAGGGACCTGGACAAGCTTGAGAAGTGGGCCCATGTGAACCTAATGAGGTTCAATAAGTCTAACTGCAAGGTGCTGCACCTGGGTCAGGGCAATCCCGGACATAAGTGCAGACTGGGAGAGGAACTCACTGAGAGCAGCCCTGCAGAGAAGGACTTGGGCGTTCTGGTGGACGAAAAGCTTGATATGAATCAGCAGCGTGTGCTTGCAGCCCAGAAGGCCAGCTACATCCTGGGCTGCATCAACACAGGAGTGGCCAGCAGGTCGAAGGAAGGGATTGTACTCCTCTACTCTGCCCTTGTGAGGCCCCACTTGGAGTGCTGCATCCAGGTCTGGGGCCCCCAGCACAAGGATGTGGGGCTGTTAAAGCAGGTCCAGAGGAGGGCTATGAAGTTGATCAGAGGGCAGGATCACCTCTCCTACAAAGACAGGCTGAGGGAGCTGGGGTTGTTCAGCCTGGAGAAGAGAAGGCTCCAGGATCAAGTCATTGCAGCTTTTCAATACTGAAAGGGGACATAAAAAAGATGGAGAGCTTCTTTTTGCTCAGGCAGACAATGATAGGAAAAGGGGGAATGGTTTTAAACTAAAAGAGGGGTGATTTAGATTAGAGGTTAGGAGGAAATTCTTCACTCAGAGGGTGGTGAGGCCCTGGCACAGGCTGCCCAGAGAAGCTGTGGATGCCCCATCCCTGGAGGTGTTCAAGGCCAGGCTGGATGGGGCTTTGAGCAACCTGGTCTGGTGGGAGGTGTCCGGGCCCATGGCAGGGGGTTGGAACGGGATGGTCTCTAAGGTCCCCTTCCAACCCAAGCCGTCCTATGATTCTATGAAACTCTACAGTTTGAATCTACTGGGTGCAAACTAGAGAATAAACTATAGGATGCACCATCCTGCAGACTAGCTTTGCTTGAGGTACATAGGGCTAAGGGGCAGACAGGCTTGAGATTAAACTAGATTTGTCTCTTCTGCGCTCCACTGGAACCAGAGACAGAAATCTGGAGCTATGTGTTGCTCCAGAGAAGTACAGTATAAGGCTGCTTATTCTGTCCTTGATGTTCCTCTGCTTACAGCCCCATACAAACCAGTTTTATTGTTATAACTTGTGCTTTCTGTGGCGTCACGCTCCCCTGGGACCATTAGCTCCATATTAGGTCCTTCCCTACATTGCTGGCAACTTTGATAATCACAGCTCAGGAACTCCTGCAACTGGTGAGTGTGTGCATTTACTCTGCTCTCTATTTACAGCCAAAAAAAAAAAAAAAGTAAAGAAAGAATAAGACTGCCGAGACTGCAAATGTATTTGATAACAGGGCATTGTGTGCTTTTCCTCTGCCCTGCTCGTGGAGGGGTCCAATGTGAGTGCATTTGTACAGACAGTGACATCATTACAGGATCTAGACAGCGCTGAAGCAGCCAGGCTGGCAGCAGGCTGTGCTTCCCTTGAAGAGCCCTCCCCTAACACACGGCTACAGACTCCTACAGCTGAAGATACAAGTGTTTTGATTTTTACCTCTTCAGGGAGTATCATCGGACATGGATGGTTTCCAAACAATGCTGAAATTCTTTATAAACCGGAGAACTGCTATTGGTTACAGTTTTATGGCTCTGCTGACGCTGGGAAGTGAACGTGTATTTTCTCTTGTTGCTTTCAGATGTCCCTGCAGCAATGAAAACTTCAGGTATGGTTTAGTATTTCTCTTCTCCCCAGCTTTTGTTTTGCTGGTCATTGGATATTTCTTGAACAGCAAGACCTGGAAGCTCTTCACAGGCTGCTGGGTGAACCCCAGAAAAATATTTCCCAAAGGGAATATCTGTCATTTCTTCTACATCTTTGGACAGATCACTTTAAATGCTCTGGTAGCCCCAGTGATGTGGCTTTCTGTGGCTTTGCTCAATGGGACTTTTTATGAATGTGCCATGAGTGGCTTGAGAAATCCTGCCTACTTAGATTCCATTTGCCGCAACAAATCTGTGAAGTGCTTTGAGGAGCTGCACAAGGTGGCCTGTGGCAAAAGCACCATGCCCTTCTCAGAGAGCGAGGAACTCAAGCTAACTCTTCAGGCACAGTCACAGGTAAGAAAAACAAATAAGAGGACTGTAGAGTTTGTACTTCTGTGATTCAGTTGTGGAAGGTGCTAAAATAAAACTGTTGGTTCCACATAAACCACATTTTGGCATGATGCAGCCCTGCCAAATACAATAATCTTTTTGTTCAGTTTGAGCCATGATGTGTTTCCTGGGGGTCCCACTGAAGTCAGGATCAGTAAGGCCAGGTAACTTAAAGCTATCTTTCTGAAAGAAGAGAGCTCTGAAGAGAAAAACATTATTGGGTTGTTTAGGAAGCCAGATTAACAGATGTCACCCAGAGGGGTCTGTTCAGCTAAAAATCCTTACCACAGTTTCCTTTTTTTTTTTTTTTTTTTGATACTATTATGGACACTGTAAAGAAATGTTGCATCATTAGCAGTGGGAAAATACTGGAAAATCAGATTTGTGATGCATTATTTCTTTAACTTGTTTCTATTTGCATTTCTCAAGTTTATGATGCCAGAAGAGAGCATGCTTTTGTCCTGCTTGGAAGAAGGAAGGAAGAAACACTAAAATAAAACCAAACTATGCAAAGCTAAGATAACATGATAACATTTTACTATATTTGTGTTACACTTCTGTTCGTTGCATTGTAATGTAAGTAAATTTTAAGACAAAAAAAAAATCAAATCAAAACATAGGAAAAAAAAAGAAAAGAAAAAGTGCTACAGAAAATGATGGAAAGATGATTGTCAGCAAAGCGCAGGAAGAAGAAACATTCTGTGGAGCCAGCAAGTTTTTGCCAGACAATTGTGTCCATCTGGAACTGTTTCCTACCCAAGACCTGGTTTTATTTTCAAGTCCTCAGGCAAATAGGACTGGAATGCAGACAAAGACTGCAGTGAAGGCAGGGCAATTTAATTGAGAGATTTAGAAAGAAGTAACAAATAGTTCTAAGACTTGCAGTTTTATGTATAGGAAATAGTGAAGAAGGAAATAATGAAGAAAGAAATAGAAAGACCAAAGGCTCAGAGTGGGAATAGCATGGGAATACATACGTTCATTCTCCAAGCTGCAAAAGAGTGAAAAGCTGCTAAAAAGAGCAATATCTCAAATACCCACAGATATCATCAGTTAGTACAAAGTGACCAGAAAATGAAAGTACATGAAGCCATTCTTCCATAACAGTCCCCCAAAACTACTGTTTTTTAGGCTTCCTGGTTTCACGTATTTCCCTGAGGAAACTTTCTATAATTCCATCAGCTAAACACAGACTTTTACTGGCCATTATTTTTCCAACATCACTGCAAGTGTTCATATGAGGCAGGCTGCAACTCCCCATAGAGACAGTGCATGGGAAATCAGTTCTAATTCATATGGGTTTCTGAAACCTAAAAGATCCGTTCCACACTGGAATTTGTTCCTCTATTTGCAAAAAAAAAAAAAAAAATTATCTCATTTTATTTTATTTCATTTCATTTTTTTATGTCCACATTGCAGTGGAGTAGGTGAGTAAAGCTGTTGGCTAGACCAGCGGTACTCAGCATGAAAAATTGACATTCATACCCCTGCTCTCCTTAAAGAAGAACATCCTACAAAAACAATTGCTAGCACATTTTTTCTACTCTCAGCTCTTGCTCTAATCCTGGAAGTAACTCTTTCTTTTAAAATATTCCTACCAGAATTTGCTCAAACAAAAACTTGAGAGATGCCGAAAAAACCTTGAGGGATCTCTGAAAACAGAGGAACTATTTCTAATCAGTGTGAAGATGAGTTGGGCTCCGTTTCAGTGCCAAGACAGACCTGTTGATGTGCACACTATTTCTTTTCCCTCTTACCCTCTCCTCCCAGCATTCTCACAGGACTGGGCAAGAGGAAGATTTTAAAAGAGTTTTGGCATTAAAAAAAAAGATTTTCCTCTACAAAGGGCTGATTTATTAATGTCAAAAAACGTTCAGAGGAATAGGTTAGATTTCAGTGAATCTCCTAGTTAAATAATTTGGGGGGGGGGGGGAGGGGGCGGGAGAAGCTTTTTAAATTTAAGACTTTTATATTCCCACTAGTTGATTTATGTTAAAACAGGGTTTTGTTTTGTTTTAATGAAAAGGAAGTCTGAAAACAAAACACATCTAAAATGGTTACAGTATAAAAAGTTGATTAATCTGAGATAAAAATTACTTACCCATGTAGTTAATCACAATTCAGAACTGTGTCTTAATGCTAATTCTTACTGGGTAATTCTATGTGATGCTTTCAGGAGATAGAAACCCTTATACCAATTGGTGATCATGACATCTTATTCGACTTGTGCACTTTTCCCTCTATGTGACAGAATTCAGTGAGCAATTCCAATATACTACATGCCGGACCATTAAATTTTTTCAATAAATTCTCATCAAATCATCTTTAAATTGTCAAGACACTACTTCTGCTCTCAGGTCCAATCTGTTTACAGTTACACTATACAGCCATAACATTATTTGACTGATCAGTCAGACTTCTCTTGGATTTTTCTTTGTGCATGGTGGTGTTGTGGTTGAAGTCTGATTTGAGATCCTCTGTTCCTGAACCTGTCATTGCATTTGCTCTGGTCTCTTCAGCAGTTATTACTCAAGTTCCTTTCATTACAGAATCACAGAATGGTTTGGGCTGGAAGGGACCTTAAAGACCCATCCAGTCCCAACCCCCTGCCATGGGCAGGGACACCTCCCACCAGACCAGGTTGCCCAAAGCCCCATCCAGCCTGGCCTTGAACACCTCCAGGGATGGGGCACCCACAGCTTCTCTGGGCAGCCTGTGCCAGGGTCTCATCACCCTCTGAGTGAAAAATTTCTTCCTTATATCTAAATCTCCTCTCTTTTAGTTTAAAGCCATTACTCCTTGTCCTATCACTACACTCCCTGATAAATAGGATCATTTAAAAACTGAGACAAAGCCTGTCTCTGTGGCTAGACAGTCTCTAGTATAAGCCAACTTTTTGTGGAGTTCTACCTAAAGAACAACTGTCTTTCACTTTCCTGAGAAAGAGACATCAAAACAGACAATATGGAGAAGCCTTGGCCCTGACTTCTTCTGCCTCCCTTTGGTCCAGATGTGGAAGGCCCATTAAGACTAATGGCAGGCACCAAATGAAAACTGGGAAGTGGTGTCTGGGGTAGCTCCCCTAGAGGAGCAGCAGGCCCTCTGTACAAACAGCAGTGACTGTTGGACACTTGATTTAAATAGCGTTTTCACTTGGGCCTCTTTAACCTGACACCTGTTCCTTTTTTTCCCCCCAGATTTTAGGTTGGTGTGTGATAGTGACTATGGCCGTTCTCTCCCTGCTAACCACTTGCTGTGCCAGCTGCCAGTCAAAAGTCAGCCACCTCCAGCTGATGTTCTGGAGGGTGTATGCCGAGAAGGAGAAGGAGCAACTGGAGCAGACTTTCCAGCTGTATGCCACCAAGCTGAGCGAGCGAAACCTGAAGTGCTTTTTTGAGAACAAGAAACCAGAGGTTATTCCCCTGCCAGCTTTTCAGGCATGGGAAGATGCTTCCCAGATCTATTCTTTCAGCAGTAGCAAACAGCATTACAGCACAATTCACAGGCTAGTTGAAGAAGGCCAGAAAGAAATCAATGAGGAAAGAGAGACAACACTAGAATTTGTAGACAGAAGGGAAATACCATAGATCACATATATATTTTCAGCCTTTTTATATCTTGCTAA
Organism: Anser anser; assembly: GCF_964211835.1. Lineage (NCBI taxonomy): Eukaryota > Metazoa > Chordata > Aves > Anseriformes > Anatidae > Anser > Anser anser. The sequence continues at coordinate 53,285,212 of NC_139722.1, forward strand.
TATAGCATACTTCCAGCTGATTTAATCTATATTTTTTCACAATGGTCTCTTCCTTCTTGATCACTTTCCCTCCCAGTTTTATATTTATGTCTTTTAAATTACTTCTGCACAACAGTGAAAAGACTGTAGTCCTCACTGGCACTTAAGACTCATGCTCTGCTAATGTTGCTGGCTCCAGAACAAAAGCCAAGAGAATTGAACAGTGACTTGTGGGAGGGTTTAAACAATATCCTATGTAAAAGGCCTTATAGCACACCTGTCCTATGTAAATCAAAACACTGTCATAAAGTAATACAATTCAAAATGTGTGTATAAAATAACAGAAGATGTGTGGCTTTCTGACAGTCCCCAGAAAGTCCCCAGAAAGTACCCTTCCAGTAAGTACCACCAGAAAGTGCCTTCCAGGGCACTTTCAGGTACAGCAATTTTAAATTTTTTTTTTTATGTGGCACCAAGGCACTTGGTCACTCAATGCGTCCCAATGTCTTTGATCTCCTGTTGCACCTAAAATACCATGGATGGCCTCATTGTTCAGCCCTGGCCTTCTTGTCCCTGAGATACCTTTCTGAGACATGGAGGAGCAACCTCACTTGACAATGAGGTGCCAGGTAATTTCTTGGACGAATCTTACAGTCAAAGTGTTGGGTACCAAGAACTTGAGATTCCCAAATAGTTTGACATTTCTGTGTCTTTGTTAATAATAATAATAATAACAACAACAATAATAATAATAGTATTTTCAAACAGAATTAGAGTAGCTGCCTAAGCTTTGTTACGATACTTAAAATGCACCAGTGATATTTTGTCTCTAGAGACTACTTGGCGTTATCTTCTCCCACGGAGAACCTGGGAGGCTTCCCATCGTACTGCTACAAAGCTCCTGCCTGGAGCATATTCCAGATGCTGGCCATAGAGCTGCCTGGCATTGCTTGTACCAGGCCTGCAGCCAGCGTACAACAGAGGCCCTGGAAGAAAACTCCACATTTTAAGACAAGAAAATGTTTTTGCAGAGGGATGGTTTTGACTTTTTTTAGTGTCTAAGGGAATGTAGAACATGTCTGGAGCAGAGGAGCTGGCAGGCCAGGCAGGTGGGGTGGCAGCACAACCCCTACTTCTGGTAAAGGCCTCTCGCCTCGCAGCCCTGTGCTTCAGCTCTTGCACATGGGGTTCACCATGTGGCTCTCGCACGGGTTGCCTGAGCCTTTGCAAACTCTGTGTAAAAGAGGCACAAAGTTTCTGCCAAGTTTCTTTCCCCGGGGTGACTGGGTAGGCTTTTATGCAGCATTTTACTGCCAATCTCCCTGAGTCTGCAAAGAATCATATTTGTGCACAGGTTGAATCGGGCTCTTATCAACAAACCAACATGCTTTGCCTGGCTCTTCTCATACTCTCTGAGCTCCTTCAGAAAAAAAAAAAAAAAAAAAAAAAAAAGCTAACTAACAACACCAAAACTATCTGCATTTACAGACCATTACTTTTTAAAAATACAAAATCCAAGACCTGTTTCCACCATCTGCTTAGATTTTTTTTCTGTGCGCTTTGATTTTGTGGTCTTTGAGCAAATGTTATATTTCTTTTTATCCCAGCTGCCCCACTTTGCAGCAGACTTGGACCGTGTTGCATGCCTAAATGTACCTGCTGCACCTGAAAGCAAAGAGGCAACACTGCCAACATAAAAGTCCCAACAGCAGGCACATCTGACACCAGTAAGTCAGACCTGCAGGTGGTCACTGAACTGCAGCATTTCACTTTGCTAAGTTCATGGTAGCAAATGGCCAAAGCATGTGCGAAGCTCTGAGCATAACGGACTGTGTGATTAGAACAGACTGGAAGGATGCTGTTTGTAAAAGCCCATGTCATAGATCCTCTGATCTTACTCAGAAAAATGTTTACAACCTAATCCTTATTTGTGTAACAACTTCACATTCTCTTTCATTTATTCTCTTTACCTATTTTCTTCTGACATTCATATAATCAGTTTTGTACTTGCCAGAATGTTTATTAAAATAATAAAATGCAATTCCCAAATTAATCCCCACTAAAAGTGAGAGTGTTTTTCAGTGGTTTCCCAGAGGGAGGAGCTACTACCTGCAGTGCTGGGTATATGACACTGCCATCTCCACACTGCCTCATCCATTTAAACGTGCATCTCTACAACTCCATGACTCCCAGGCAGGAATAGAAGTGCTTTTGTCTGGTTTCCAGCACAGGTCTTGTACAGAGAATGTCAACAGTAAGTAGCCAGTCAATGAAGGAGGAGGCTCTGGGTTCTGCCCAAGCTCCAAGAGCTATAGTTGTGTTCTGTGGCAAGTTGGCCAAAACACAGAAAGAGGCTCCAGGTTGACCCCAGAGGCTCAGCCATTTTATTAAGCATTGATGCAGAAGATGAGAATGTTTACCACATGCAGTTTGAAAGGAAAGACTAACCCCCTTCAATCCATGAAGGTTTTTACCCCACACCTACTGAAAGAAAAGCCAGGGCTACTGCTTCACTTCCCTTGCCTTATCTGTACACCTCCCTCCTTCCTGGTACCGCAGAAAACCAACGCAACTTGGGCTGCAAAAGGGAGGACACTATGTAGGTTAAAGAGATCATCAGTAGGTATGGGGAACAAGTGGGCTGATGTAAGGATGAGGACTTCACTGTCCTGTAACAGCTGGGACACAAGGGTGAAAGTGTACGTGCCAGAAGAAGAAAAGGTAGGAGGACTGAAGGGTCCCACCTCTGGCTTAGGCAACCTTTTCTTCTTCAGGAGAGTGCTCAAAGCTCTGCATCTGAGTAGTCAGAAACATAAGAAGTGGGAGTGTTTCCCAGCCTGGCCTTCTTGTTTCCCATGGAATGGCAAAACTGAGGTCTACTCTCTTCTTCTCCCCGTTACCTTGCTGCATGCTCACAAATGACTGGTGTTGAGGGCACCAGGAGGTGCTGGTTGAACCTACCAGTCCTCCAGCCTGGGCTGCCGGGGGGCAGGCTGTACTTACCAGCCCCGTCACATGAAACAAAGCTGGCATTTCTGGCCAGCCAGCTGCAGGGAGCTGTTTCTCCTGTACCCGCTTTTCCCTGTGCCTCACAGCCTGTTCTCTACCTCAAAGAGCAGCTGCTGAATGCTGAGTGCTGCAGTATGTGCCTCATAGGCGCCTCAGCCCCTTGCTGATGCTTGTTCCCAGGGCTGTGCTATTCTAACTGTGTTGTCTTTCCAAAATGTCTGTGATTTAATGCAATTGCCATGCGGTTCCTGGAATACTTCTATCAAAACAGACAAAAATAAAACCCAGCTTGACCCTATTTTTACAGCTAGAATCTGATTTTGGCAAATTTAACTCTGTCCCTCAAGCAGCTATTATAAAGGCTGTTTTGTATCAACATTGTCTCTGAATTAAAGTTCAGTAGCTACCACAGCAGCTCATTTTCAACACGATCCAAAACAAAGTGATCAAAAAAAAAAAAAAAAGGCAGAATCAACATTTTATCTTAGGAAACTTAGATTTTGCATTAACTCTGATGCCAATCAAATATGAGTGAACAAATAAGCAGGAAATGTCTGTTCAGTTCTACTCCATGTTCTTTACCTCAGTTTACTTATTTCTTCCCCTCAGTGAGAAACCAGTTTTCTCCATTAAGTACTTTTAACTCTCCTACTACAGTACACATCTGCCCCTCTATCAAACTCCAGATCTTTGTTACGAGACAGTAACTGGTTAAATGTGCTAGGCCCTCATGTGCTTTTGATTTAATTTCAGCTGTGTTTTGCATTATGTTATGACGAGTCTTTCAAAATCCTATTGTTAAAATATCCGGTGTAAAAGAGAACTTGCAAGGAAACTATGCAAAGCCAGTAGCAGGCTTGCAGTGCAATAGAGCACCAAATTAAGGCAACATTGAAAAGCTATAAAGTTCAAATTGTTAAAAGGTCTCACTCTCATAAGTAATTTAAGTGCATATATAAATTATTCATTGAACACATAAGAAATGAATGTTTTTTTTGGAAACCAGGCTATGACTGGAGAGAAATTCCTCTAAAACTGTGATGTACAGCTTCTCTGAGGGTAAAACAACGGCCTTTCAATCTTTCTTTGGGACTCCAAAAAAAGAGGGAATTAAAACGAATGAACCATTTTGAAACTTACATCCATAAATTTGCCTCATTGCTATTTTTATGAAATGAAATAAAAAAAGAGTATCTGTTTAGACACATACATAGCCAGCCATTAAAATGAACCCATAAAAAGCAAAAAAGCACAGCTGTCTTTCTTTCGAAAATGTGTCTTGCTATTCTATGAGATTATGTGTTGCTTAACGTCAAACAAGAAATCTCTGCACTCAACAAATAAAAATGTGAGATTGCCCTTTTTGAGATTCTCATCCAGCAGCCTGTGTTTCTCCAGCAGCAAGACTAAAATTCGGTGACATTTTGATGGTGATCAGATGCATTCTACAACTACTGAAACAGTTGGGAATCCACTAACTTACCAGTCCCTGTAGTGAAGAGTTCCCAGTAGTATATACAACTCTACAAAATGTTGTATATACAAGTAATGGTGCAAAGTAACTGACACTGTTAAAAAAAATAAAACTATAAAATCAGATGATATAACAAGAAGATTAATCAAGGAGGTTACTTCATCTACTTAGAAGTGGGTGGGCAGCCAAAATAACTTTTTTGCTGGCATACTTTTCATTCTTAGTACTTTTCTACAGTCAGTGTTTGGGAAGAATAAAATAATTCAAAGGCCTTGTCATGTATTCTTGATCCCATGTACTCACAAACTTTCCTTTACTCTTTACAGTGCAGCATTTCACGTTTCAGTTTACTGCTTACCACTTAGCACAGCAATCTGCATTTCCCTCTCACTGGTGAGATCTGTAAAACAACATTTACCAGCTTTGTGAACTCTGTCATCTTCTGTCAGACTTTCATAGGTATTGTCTGGCTGCTGCCATCTGTATCACACACAAACCCCTCCTGGGGCATGGTGGCATTGTGCTATGAAAGCTTCTAGGTCTAGGATCCTAGAAGATCTAAGATTTGATATAAACCTTGAGGGTTTTGTTTGTTTGTTTGTTTTTTAAATCAGATTGGTGATGCTTGGGATCTTTTGAGGAGGGACTGAAGTAAAACCTTGATTTTTGCAGGTTTATAGTGTAAAATTATCACCCTTGTTTCATATAATTCTCTGATTCTATGAAAAGTAGTCCTCAGTTATACCCCGACCCAAACTCTGAATCCAGTGTTGGATGATATTTCTTCAGCTGAGCTTTGTTCTCAGATGGTTTCCATTCTCTTACACCGATTTGCCAGTTAGCAGAAAGCCTGTTTTTACATGGCCTGTTTTGCCTTTTTTCATTCTGTCCCAACTGCAACCATGCAAAGTCACAGCATCAACACACGGAGTCAGCGGGCACCATGGGAACTCAGTGTAGAAGGGCTCTGGCTCATCACCAAACAATGTTGGCCCTCCTTCAGTCCCATGTAAACTAGCAGTAAATCCCAGGCTCTGCAGTCTGAGTCACTGGATCACAGAAAATGACTGCCTTAGGTACAGCTTTCCTCCACTATTTATTTCTCAGTATAGCAAGCTGGCTTTATACTCCTCACTGTATGCTTTTTCCTTTGCTTCATCTCTTTCCATTTACACAGAAGCATTCTCCAGCAAACACCCACAGCATGACCTTGCAGACTTCGTCTTTGCTTTCCAAAGGACTGCAGGATAACTGCTATGCATACAAGATGGTTAGCTTTAACTACTTTAACTGCTTAACTGTCTTAATTATTTTAACCTTTTAACCAGTCTTACTCTACACAGTCACCTTCAAACAGATTTCTATTTAAGAGTTAGTGCAATGAAGTATTTAAACATTTTTTTTCCTTGTTGAGAGCACAGCTACTGAAGAGTTAAAGAGGTCATGTAAAAAGTTGTGTAATTTTGAACCAGCAACTTCAAAAGTGTAGTTGCAGTTACTCCCTGGGTCATTTTGCTTATATTTCATAGGCATGTGCATCAGAAAAATGCGCTTGAAGACTACTTCACAAATGCTTGGCAAAGAAACGTGAAAACATTTTCCATATATTTTGTCTCAGAAAGAATATACTTCCACAGAACTCCTTTTTTAGTTTGCTGAAAACAGAATTTTCAAGAGCCTTTCTGTTTTAAATTTTGTTCCAATCATTCTGAGTAATATGATTTCTCTCATTAAGTGTATTTTGATGTACAACCTGTAGCAAAAGCAAGATGGTATCTTTTTCCTTACTTTGATGGTTAACTTCTCACTGTATTTTGTTGTTGAATTTCCTGTACTGGACAACGATGGTTCAGCTATACTACAGCAACTGTATATAAGGAAACCACAAGGAAATGCAAGACTCAGCAAAACAGAAATCTGGCATATATATGAAAATGAGGAGAAAACAAAGAACATACGCCACCCGAAGAAGAACATGAAATAGAACAACAAGGTGATTTTGCAGCCTGGTATCACTCTTCTAATGAGACAGCATGTTTTAATACAGTGATTGAAATGCTGCTTCCCTTGTGTTTTTCATTCAGCTGACCTCAGTACCACGAGTGGATCCTCCACCCTGGACCAGCTACTGCTAAGGACAGGCTTTGTTATACATTATTCTGATTTGAGACTCCAAAGCACACTTTGCTTCAGGACAAAATGTAGTTTCTACTCTTTTATGAGCTAGCCGAATATGGCAAGCTTTTTATAATGTAACTTGCTTCTGCTTTAAACTTTGGCAGATTATGATGTGTGTGTGTCTTTTGCATGTGTGCATGTGCAGTGAATTACTTTATAGCTATACTTACAACAGGAAATGCAAAGAGGCCCTTTATTTCTATGACAGCCATCAGTTCCCCTACAACAAGTATTTTTGGAATGATAGTACTACTTTCTGTCCCACCACTTCAGTCAGACGTAACTTAGGTATTTCTGAAATGGTGTGACGAATGTGAGCAGGATCACACCTTACCTGGTACCGTCCAGAATCATTTAGACATACGATACTCCTGTGCTACTAGCATGCACTGCTGCCTTAGTATTGACAGTCTGGTGTCTATACTGTATAGACTGTACAAACAGCCTGGTGTTTCCCAGCTCTGTAGTCAACATCATATTTAGCTGATGCTGCTGGTAATTCTTAAGTAATTCCCAAAAAGTATGCCAGACATACTTTTGTCTTCCAAAACAAGCCCCTGTAAACAAATCTCTGGTGTATTAACTGATTCCCTGATCTCTCCACTTAAAGCAAATGACCACCTAGCAAACAGTTCTTTGTTATAAAGTGTGGTTAATTTTTACCATTGGGAAAGCTCAGGCATATCTTCACTGACAACATTTCATAGATGAAAATCGTTAAGGACAAAATGAATCATTCACAATGATCTGAGTGGGTATCAGTCTGAGCCAACTTCATATCCACGAACTACCACCTCCTTTACAGTGTGTCTGCAGTCTAGAAGAGCTAGACATCCTATGGATTTCTCTTCAAGTTTCCCATAGACTTGCCCCTGGGGTCAAAGCTATGTCTTTAGAAACTTCATTATTGCTACTAATTTTTCTCCTAGATCTTTACTGACTGGCAGTATTGCGAAAGACTACTCAAAAGGAATTTATCCATCAAAAAGGGAGGAAGTACCCACAATTATTATTTTTTCTTTTAGTTTATTGTTAGATTGGTGGAAAGTGAGAGAAATGTTTCTCATTTTCCTTTCTTAAGTTTCTTCTCTTCCATTGCTGAGTCTTACTTTTGCAGAAAATCCTGCAGCTTCTTCCCAGTATCACCATTCTAAGGTTAAAAAATATCTGAGATAATATGGAAATGCTGAAGAGAGTTCTGATGGCAGGAATAAGGATATCAAATTTTAAGAATCTGTATGAGATACTTAAGCCATTTATGTTCCTAGGAAAGAAAAGAAACAAAAAAAAAAGAGGGATAATAATAATTTGAAGTTATTTAATGAATAATTTGAAGTTATGACTTTAATTTGAAGTTAAATGACTTAAATTTGAAGTTAAATGACTTTAAGGTCAGTTTAGATCACGGGTCAGCACCCTTTCACAGCTCTCACTTTATTGTCTGTGTCCTCAACTCAGATACAAAACTATTACCCATGTGAACCAGTTCTGTGTTTCTGATGATTCTTTATGTTAAACTTGCCATCATGGGTTTATCAAAACCGACTGCAAGATTCTCATCTCATTAAGCATCACATTTTTATGCTATGTTTTGGTGTTTTAGGAACTGATATTTCCTCTCAAGGAGAACCTGTATGAGCTACTGGTTGATGTGAGATTGTAAATACGGAAAAGGCTGTATTTCACACAAGGGAACCATGGGTGTGGTTGTGGAGAACAGTCTTTTTTGATGTTGTTGTCAGGACATTCATGATATAGCAAGAAATGTAGATAACTGTTCTGGAACAAACTGATGGAGGAGGAGGGAAAAGCTAAGACCATTGAAAGTGACAAAGCTCTAGAGAATGTAAATCTTATTTACCTGTGCAATCATGTCTGCGGTTTCAGAATAACTGCGACAACGTTTCACAGCTGAACGAGCTAAAAAATCATCAATCAGCCTTATGCCAATGGCGTATCCCCTAAGGGGAAAACAAAGAATGTTAACATTCAAAAAGAGGATTTTTTTTTGCACCTACCATCTCCCAAATCTGTCTCTTGTGCTTTCTCAGCAAACCACCTGCATGTTTCTGAATGAATGGTTTTGAGGACATCAGATTTTTGTGGTCTAGATTTTTATTTCTACCACGTTTTGCAGCACAGTATGATGTAGTTCATGTAGTCATATAAAGAACCATACTCCTTTAAGCATGATATTCCCTGCAAGCATCATAAGAATGATGACTATATACACACGCATATATTTATATTTACATATATGAATAAATGAGATAGCAGATATATGAGTATAATATATAAAACCATACAAATAATACACATATGAATGCAAATTAATACTGTTTTGTCACTAAAAATAGGATAGGACTACACAGGACAGGATTTTCTCCTTTCTTATGTGATCCCCAGAGTTCATCTCACACCAAGGAGAGCAAGGCAACTGCTCCTTCAAATCATAGCACTCATCTCTGGGTTGGCATGGGCTTCAGAAATTCCTGGGCACCCTCACTGCAGAGTTCTGGAGTCAGGCAAACTCACAAGAAAGGGATACACACCTTATCTCCTTCACTTTATCCTCTTATCCTTTCACCTCCTTCTTTGCTTTTCCTCCACAATTCCTTCTTTACCTTTTCTCTAATATGTTATCTCCCTCCATCTAACAGTTGCAGAATATATCCAGAAGTTTCCAATTAACATACAGTTTCAGTGTATCACCACCTTTATTTGTATTTAAAACACTACAAATTCAGAGAAATGAAGTAAAAAAGAACGAAAGTTAATGAAAATTTTCATTAAGCAAGTACGTATTTCTAGCTCTCACATAAAAACAAGGGTCAGTAACAACACAGTATGCACAATATCTATGCCTGTATTGCTCCAAGCATTTTTTTTTTTTTTTTTTGAAATAAAAATGAAAGTTTATGAGATGGACAGAAATGTTATGAAAGAATGTGAACCAACTCTGAAATGTTTTTAAGGAATCTTTCAAGCCCATATGCGTGGATATTCTTAGTTTCTGCCTGTTTGGCAGAGGCCTCAAACCCTTTGCAGGGAAGGCGGCAGTCAATGGAGTTTCTTATTGATTTTGTACCACATCTTTGACAAGAAGCCAAAAAGTGATCTGATGTTCAATGTGATGACAAGACAGAAAGTGTTTTTGGCAGTATGAGGTTTGAAGCTGTAGAATCTCATCAGAAAATGATGAAATATTTATTTATTGCCTAAGTATCAGTATCAATAATGTTGGTAAATGTCATCAGCAGTTAGCAAGGTATGCATTAGTGATGCACAAGATTATTTTCAATTTTTATGCCTTCGATTTGCAAAGTCAAAACAATAATAAATTGGCAAGCTGCTACTTGGCAACTATATAGTGAAAAACACCCATCTCACAACAGATTATGTATGTATATACATATCTAGAGAGATCAGAATACCTTTCCCATCTGTCACAGGTCTGCTAATCTGTTTCTTCCTCAAGATGGGCTGCTTTTATCATCACAGAAATAAGCTGATTGTTTCAATGAAAACTGTTAATATTTTATCGAGTCTTTTTCTTTATTGAGAAAACAAAAAGATCTTATAGAAACAGCTATAAGAACAAACCCACAAAGAGCAAAATATGTATCCACATTTTCCAAAACTGCCCTTTCCTAATTGCTACCATAGCATCAGATATAAGCCTATTTTTGTTGTTCTTTTTTTTTCTTTTCATTATTTTCATCAGAGCTGAAAGAGGTATTAATATCAAATAAAAATTTGAGGGATGTTGTCCCTTTTTAGTTGTGAATAAATTATTTTTCAAATCAATGATTTTTACTCGCTTCCATCAATAGCTATTGGACTATAACTTATTTGCAAGTTTTCAGATTAAGAGTAAAGTGTTTAGGTATTCTGTCTAGTATGATTGTTGTAAATCTTTGGCATGTCTGTTTTGCCTGAAAACATGAGCCCTTCTCTTCTGGGTAGCATCTTATTATACCTTCTTGTTAACTAGTTCAAAATTTCTTACTGATTTTCTGTGATACTATTTCTCCTGTGATAATGCCTAGGAATCTCAGTAAAGATGGCATGTTCCCACATAGGATCTTCATTTTCCAAAGCGGTTATCTGTATAAAAAAAACAGTTTCTCATTGACCATTTGTGCTATGTCACTCATTGCTGTATGGTCTTTTTAAAGATAAGAGGCCCACTGACCCTTAGTTGGGGAAAACAGATCCATGGTCAGAGGCCAATTGAAAGTGCCCAAGTGAAACACCTGAATTGCACCCTTAAGGAAGGTTGTTGACTACAGAAGGAGCCTGGTAGTGTGATTACTTCTTAGCATCCAAGTCACAAAACCACAGCGCTGCTAGATGAGTGGAAGCCCTGGGAAGGCCACATGGACAGTAGGCACACAAATGCATGTTATACCTAGGAAACACCTGTGAGAAGTAAAAAGCTTGAGGAGATTGAAATAACATAGATATGAAAGAAAAGAAGAGGAGAGTTTGCATGGAAGTTGAAAATGAGTGTATGAAAATAGGAGATGACATTTAGAAATCTATATTATTAACTAGCTCAACAAAGGATTAACAAGGAACAAGGGTAAACAATCAAAACAATCCTGACACCCTTCTTCTGAGAATTCAAAGGTTAATTGCTCATCATAATTCACAAATTAATGTTATTTCTGTTGACAGAATATCAAGTCTTACCCCCATGCTCTCTGTAATCTTTGACAGTGCTGGAAGTCATAAATTTAAGAGACAAATACAAAAGGTAATACACAGGTAGACAAATAGCATTATCAATGAAGCTGGATATTTAATGTAGTACTTACATTCTATCTAAACAGGTGTTGACATCTTCATCTTTTTCATAATCCTTACACAACTGGGCTACCAAAGCCCCATACGTGAGCACAAAAAGTTCTCTGCTCTGCCAGAAAAAGATGAAAATTGAAATAAATTATAATTAAATGTTTTCACGGTGTTGAGTTGCTACTGTATTAAAAGTAAACAAAAATACCATTTACATTAATAAAGAAGCTGCTGTCCTTGACATGTAATCACTGAAATCCATGATTTAAGTGACAGAGCCTGACTTGATCATCACTTTAGTTTCTGTACAGGGATTTTTGTTTGTAAGAAATACCATTTGTTGGGATAGAGCTACTTTCATTAGATACATTCTTGTGCCCTGTAACAGCACATATGAATGCCAAATTGATAAATGCTGTAAAATGCCACCCAAAATTAATGATAAGCATTTAATTGCAGGAAGAATAAATGATGCAATGAGCTATTAGTCCCTTTATAATAAGAACAACAGTATATACAGTGAAATTCCAATTCTTTCACAAAGGTATGATTGATCTGATTCAGATCATCAGCTGCCCCTCCCCCCCGCCCCAAACAAACAAATAAACAAAATAAAAGATTAAAAATTATTAGCACAGAATAATGAAAAAAATCTATAATTCAGCACAAGTGTAAAGAATAACAATGAGCAAAACAAAAAAGAATCAGTCCCATTGACATTTCCATTAGGCCTCCCCTCAGCCTGCTCTGCTCTGGGCTGAGCAAAATAAGAGACCTCAGCCACTCCTCATATGTCTTGTCCTCTATACCTTTTACCATATCTGTAGCCCTCCTTTGGACACTCTCTATTAGTTTTATGTCCTTATATTGGGAAACTTCTTTCCCCTAGGGAAGGATCCTGCCAGATCACCTCCATGGCACTACAGAACTGACTGTATTTAGCAGGAGTAGCAGCTGGCCTTTAGGCCTAAGAGATTGGCACTCATTAAATTCTTGGACAGGAATTAATTCAAGGAAGTGCTACAGGCCTGTGGCATGTGGGCAGGCTGGAGGTGCTTTTTGTTTATAGTCTGTGGAAAAATAATAGTAAATGCCAATGAAAACATAGAACAGGAAGAATGGCTTGGTGGAAAGACCTTTTCCTGCCCTCATTGCATCAACAGCTTGGAGTTTAATAAATTTTTCCATTTTAATGTCACTGTTCAAAATGTTAAGTAGCGTGGAACGATATCTGAAACTCTCCAGGGTGATAACTCCTGTTTACAATAGCATTGCACACTTTGCCAATTTCTCATTAACAAGTTCTTAATGCAGCAAGTGGATGTTGTACAGGTTCTGCATTGTTCTAGTCTCAACAAAAATCTGTGTTGTAACAAGACAAATGCCTTAGAGAAATCTAAGCAAAATATAATAACATAGTTGCATTACTGACCACTCTTTCAATGTGTTGGAGAAAGAAACTATTTATTTGACACAGTATTTTTTTTCCATAAGTTAAGGTAAGTTAACTTTAATTATATTATATTCTTATATTTCTTTTCCAGTGGAGACCTTTGTCACCCACCAAATTTTCCATTTTCAGAAATAGGTACATTGTATTAGAGCCTTCTCGAAGTTCTCCATTGCCCCCAACTCATATCAAAACTCACTCTTTCTTTGACCCTACAGCTCTCTAAGCACTTAGACCTCTGCTTCTGAGCAGACTTCAGTCTTAGAAACTTCGTGTTCATGTGTCAGGGGGTCCTGGTGGACCACAGGTTGACCATGAGCCAGCAGTGTGCCCTGGTGGCCAAGAGGGACAATGGGATCCTGGCATGCATTAAAAGGAGCATGGCCAGCAGGTCAAGGGAGGTGATCCTCCCCCTCTACTCTGCCCTGGTCAGGCCTCACCTGGAGTACTGTGTCCAGTTCTGGGCTCCCCGGTACAAAAAAGACAGGGATCTCCTGGAAAGAGTCTAGCGGAGGGCCACAAAGATGATACGGGGACTGGAGCATTTTCCCTATGAGGAAAGGCTGAGAGACCTGGGTCTGTTCAGCCTGGAGAAAAGAGGACTGAGAGGGGATCTCATCAATGTGTATAAATACCTGAGGTGTGGGAGACAGAGGGATTTGGCCAACCTCTTTTCAGTGGTTTGTGGGGACAGGACAAGGGGCAATGTCCACAGAATGGATCACAGGAAGTTCCATGCCAATATGCAAAAGAACTTCTTCACAGTGAGGGTGACGGAGCACTGGGACAGGCTGCCCAGGGAGGTTGTGGAGTCTCCTTCTCTGGAGATACTCAAGGCCCGTCTGGATGCCTACCTGGGCAGCCTGCTCTAAGGAACCTGCTTTGGCAGGGGGGTTGGACCCGATGATCTTTTGAGGTCCCTTCCAACCCCTTCAATTCTGTGATTCTGTGATTCTGTGTTTCCTAAGCCTGTTTAGAGTTTCAGAACTAACGATAAAGTAAAAAATGCAGTTAAGTGCCCAGTTATACATTCACTTTGTTTTTGCTATCAGTTTTCTACAATTACTTATATTCTCTTTTCCTTACTGACAACTTAATCTCTCTTCAGCTTGTTATATATATACAGGTGTGTCATAATTATACTTTTGGATGCAAACATTTTCTATTCTAACATAGTACTATTGCTTTTTTTAAACCACTGTGGCCTTACTTCCATATTGCTCTTTTGTATTTATGGTAAATTATTCCTATACAGTTAGAAATTTTCAACAAAAATAGAGATTCTGAATAAACTTAGTATTAGCAGTGTGTAATGACCGTGAACACTGAAGTTCTCCATGAGAATAATTTTTTCCACTACACAGGCTCCTTCAGCACATAGGATTTCTTAAGTGATTGCCTCATCTGTAGCAAAAGCAAGTGTACCTCACCTTATGCAATATGTTATAATAAATCTATAAGACAGTTAGATCAGTCATTTCCGATGTGGGGATACATTGTGAATGCAATCGAAGGTGTAGAAATCCTGATCTGGAGAACTCACTGTACCAGCTCACCCTTGGCGAATACGATGGTTTCATGGTGGCAAGAACAGAAGGATGGCTGGCAGGGGGTCCCAGGACTCACCACCTCCAGTGGGGTACAAACAGCACCACCCTTCTCCCGATTCCAGCACTGAGCACAGCACAGTCCCTTGTGCAAGCCCTGTCTACTACCTCTGCTTCTGTCAACTGCCACTATCACTGTCCCATCTAACAGCAACCTCTGTCCGTCTTTGTTCACCCTCATGCTGCTTCCTGACCTGGAACATCAAGAATCTGAGCTTAGAGTCAGATCACTTAAGGACGTGAGGTTTCCATGATCCCACTGTCCTTCTGTCAGGCTTTTCCTAAAAGTTACTGACTTCACTATATAGTCTCAACCACGTTTCATGGAGGTACACACACATGAAGAATCATTACATACTGTGGAAATTGGTGGCTCTGGAGATAACACAATAGATGATGGTACAGTTGCCATCACTAAGATGGGGATGCAGAAGAGAACTGAAGGTATAATGTGGATGAGAAAAGAGATAAGCATCATATGAATGTCATATGAGAAAAACAATGTGGATAGGAGCATGTGACTGCAGAATGGTGTTGGTGACTAAAGACATCTCAGTGGGGGACCAGAACTGTGGAGGGTGCTGTGACCTTTGTTAAGAGAGTGTATATAGTCCTGAAGATACATACAAAAGGAGTTTTCACTAATCCTGCTGTCTTTTGAACTAATTATTTATTTATTGCTATTAAAACTGACTTTGTTATCCAGACCTTTGCAAAGCGTATTGGCTGAGACAAAACTGTGTTTGTTGATGAGAGAATCCTTACTTTTAGAAACACTAAGGCTAATGCCCTATGCCACTGTGATGACTAGTTCTCACTGAAAGGAATTTTGAAGCATGAAGAAATGGTATCATACAGGATGAGGTGACTCACTTCATGTTGCAGGTGATTTAAAACAGAGCAAAACATAAATTTTCCCGGAGAAGATGCTAAGTAGTAAGATTAAAACATAGGTTTCAGAACAAATGGTTAAAAGTAAAGGGTCCTCCAAACTGAATTTTGCTATTTGAATCTTTCATATTTTAAATACCACTTGCAGAGAACAAGAAGAACAATAATTGATATCTTTAATGGCACAAAATACTCCTTTTTATGACCATGCAGCTAAAGAAGTCCTCCTGGGAAAATTTTGCATGCTTAAAATAACTGCCTGAGCTTTAGGACAATATTAAGATGAAGGAAAAAGAAAAAAAAGAAAGAAAAGGAAGTCTACATAACTTCTAATTGATGTAATTCTGTGCTAAATGATCAATGGTCAAAGCCAACATTTAAAGACAAGGGGTACAGTTTTGCCATCGTTTTTTCAAGATTCAGATTTCAGCCTTAAAGCCACGTGTTGAGATCCTGTGACAGTGCACTCCTCGTGCATGAAAAACTGTCACATTAGGAGGATGAAGAAGGATCGCTGCTCATGCAACACAAACCCAAAAGAAGACATGGTCTGCTATCTATGGGGCACACAGCAGGTGCCAGGTATGCTGCAGCCCCAGATGAACCAACTCTTCCTGTAATTGTTCATGTGCTAGAGACGAGGCAGGCATCATTTCTTTTCTCCAAAATAAGAACAGAGTTTTGTCTTCAGGATTCATACTGAAGGACTGTCTGAAAATAATTTCATGTCATATCTCCAGGTAGCTGGAGAGATATGAATGTTTCTAAAGCAAATCTTAGCATTACTGCTCAGAATCAGACTCCAAGTCCTATGGGTTTGCCTTTTTTTTTTTTTTTAATGCCACATATTAATAGCTGGCAGCTTGTTGGCAGTCCACCAGAGAGCCCCACTGTAGATATAAATGCTGCCAGCACCTCTGTTCTAATACTGGCAGACTCATCCCCGTCCTTTCAAGCTATTCAGAAACACGTCTGCACAAAACACATCAATACAATAATAACTTATTTTTACTCCATGCACAATTTCAGTTGCACATCACAAAAATATCTTACTATTTTCTGGCTGTCCTGCTTTCTTCCTGGTGGCCGTGACATGCTGCTTGTGTTAACGCCTGAAATATGTGATTGTCAGCTTATAGCTTTTCTTCCTCAAGCAGCATGTTCTTCTCTCAGTTACCGCATTTTCTCGTTCCCTCCTCTAAAGTTCTCTCTTTTCTGCTCTTCTGACTTTTACATGAGATGTGCTCACTGCAATCTGTAATGCTGCTGATGCTCCTCCTATTCTCTACGTGTACTGAGCCCTTTGGGAATGTGACTGGCAGCAGATCTTCCCCTGTACACAACATAAACAACTGCTCCATCCGTAAAAATGGGCTGTAATTAAGTGCACGGTAAACATCTACAGAAAGTCAAACCAGGCAGCCTCAAGAGTTTGCAGGTCTTATTTTTTTTTAGGGACAACAAATTCATTTTGTTGTTTGTGTCAGGTTTTGGTGTCTGGAGAGTTAACAAATGCTCCCTCTCTGAAGAATAAAATCACAATTACACGATACTGATGTACAAGGTAACTAAAATTTGATCATTTTCAACTTCAAGGAGCAATAGTCTTCTATTAGCTGTGACAGCTGTAGTCTGGTGAGTTAACATTTGCCTGGGCAGGAAGATCACAGGTTACAAGCACTACTGTCATCGTGGTACTGGGTGTGCAAAGCTGGTGGGGTGGATCTAGAGCACCCAGATTCCCAGAGGAATAAACTGGGTACCCCCTACAGCTGCCAACTTTGGCAAATAGCACTTTCATTATCAACATTTCTAGCAGATCTTACATTATTCTTAGCCCGCTATTACCCCTACTTGTAAACATCCCTGTTATGAACATCCAGAAAGGTTCACCTTACTTTTCCTATTTTCATATATGGTAATTTTGGTATTTTTAATTAGTTCAGATTTAGCACAGATTTAGGCTATGATCACTAGGAAATTTAAAAATGAATCTGATAGTTGTCTTTCCTTATAGCACTTTTTTCCACATACATTCCCATTGAGTTCTCTCAGGAGAGCAAGTAAAAGTTTGTGGCCTCATCTAAATGCCATGCAGTTATTAGATTCTAATTCATTAATAGATTTTGTGCCAGAGTAAAACTGCAGATATATATTTCTCCAGACACACAGAAAGCAGCAAATATGACTCATTTAGGATAAGGAAGATTATTTAAGAAAAAAATGGTAGCTTAAAATTATAAGACAAATCAACAACAAAAATAAGGACAATTATAAGCATTTTTTAGCCTTCCTTGTGCAAAATATAATGATTCTAACATCTTTCATTGTACCCACAATGAGATGGTGTGGACAACGGTACATTAAAATAAACCTCTTCCATTTTTTTTCTAGGTACTTTTCTGGCCCTGTAAAAGCTGACTCTATTGCCTAAGTGAAAATATTTAATAGGTACTTTCCATATCTAAATTTAAGTAAATTATAAAAGCCAGACATTAAAATTCTCCAGATAATCACTTGCATTTCTAAATGGAGTCAGAAATGGATTTGTTTCTCAGGTTGTCTCCAACTGGCCACAAGCACCAAATATGTCTCTCACTGCAAGAGACACTCCATATCCTGTAGGAAAATGTACTGCACTGCATTAATAAATAAATAAATAAATAATCTCTAGATTATCATTAGCATAAATTATCTGCAGTAAAACCATCACAAAGCACTTAAGGCAACCCATAAGTGAACATCATTTTATTTATCTAGTTCTGAGTATAAGAACGAATTATTTCAATCTGAATGATTAATACTGAAATCATGAAGGATCACTGCAGACCAGAAGGTGCAATGTTCGGTAAAGAACACATCAGCTTTGTTTGGAAGATACTCTATGTGCATACATGTATATACCTAACTTCACATTTATAATACGATGCACTAGAGAGTATGTGCTATGTTTTGAAAGGTTTGCACACACTAGAGAAAATGTAGCAGCAATGCTCTGTCCAAACAAGCTGGGAATTAAATGGCTCCAGAGAGGGAATCAAGTCGTTGGTAGCTTGAATCCACACCTTTAGGAACAGGACAAAGCCACCTTCATAATTTTAACTGCTGTCTGACTTGCAGCCCCATGTGAATGGTAGATGTTGGCACATACCTGGCAGCTGTTTAAACCATAACATAGACTTCTCAGAATATATCCAAGGCAATTTGAATAGTGAGGATGTTAACACCACCCTCCACCTCCCTTCCTGTTACGTTTTTCAGGAGAGGATATTAGTCTTCAGCCCCAAGAACTGTTGATGTGGCACAAGGTTGGACTCGGTGATCTGGAGGTCTCTTCCAACCTAGATGATTCTGTGATTCTGTGACTGTTTGAGCATTACAATTCTTCCCTCCCTTTACAATACACTGAAAACAAATATACATAAAACATCTCCTGAAGTTCAAAAGCATGCATAAACATGTGCACCAATATCCTGCCTCTTACAGTGGACTGGCTGTTATGGGAAAGCTGAAACCTCTAGGGCTAAGTACATAATCTCTTCAGTAGTCCAGCATCTAAGGATTCTCCCAAACACGAATATTGCAGACCACAGTGCCATAGTGCATTTGGCGTTCAATATATTAAACAAACAAACAAAAAAATAAAAAAGCTCTTTGAGCCAAAATAAGAATACATTTCCCACAAAAGACAGGTATCCAAATAAGTATAATACAGGGCTGGGCTTTTGTTTGCTCTCTGTCTTCAGTTTGATAGATCTTGTGCTAAATATTTCACACAGAGAATTGAATTATTTCAAACTGTAAGAATGTAGCTGCTGTGGGTTTGGAGCTACATGAAAAAAAAAAAAAAAAAAGTACTTGAGCAATGGTTTCCCACATCACAAATGAGTGCTTTTTCTCAGAGCTCAGTGTGGCTGCTGCTTTGGCCATGTTTCAGAAGAAAGCAGTGCCATTGCTGCCACCTTTCCTATAGTGCCCTATCTGGGAGCATTTTCAGCATGACCTGCTGAAAATTCCTTGGTTTGGTTAGACAGCCCAGGAACAGCTTTCCAAGGGAGTGCTCTCAGATTCAGGGACCTACGTTCTGCTGAAACACACTACAGACACCCAACATCTCATATAAATTTTCCCTGTTAAGCACAGCTGAAGCAAAAGATGTAAGTTCAAAAATAAATAAATAAATAAATAAACAATCATTAACTGGTTTCTAATTTTCCCTTAAAATGAAGCTTATTGATGGCTTTCTCACCAGTGCCTGTCCCGGTTAAGGGGAGAGGAATTTCTCCCTTAACCAGGCTAAATATTCCATGAAAATGGTTTGGCAGCCTGAAGCCAACCCAGGACCATGCAGAACGCAGAATATGGACCATGCGCCCCTAAACTGCCCCAGAAATCTGTTGTGCAGGTAATACCTGAAGTGCATAGGCAGGCTTGACATCCACTGAAAACCACAGAATCACAGAACTGTTTGGGTTGGAAGGGACCTTAAAGACTATCTAACTCCAACCCCCCTGCCATGGGCAGGGACACCTCCCACCAGAGCAGGTTGCCCAAAGCCCCATCCAGCCTGGCCTTGAACACCTCCAGGGATGGGGCATCCACAGCTTCTCTGGGCAGCCTGTGCCAGGGCCTCACCACCCTCTGAGTGAAGAATTTCTTCCTGACATCTAATCTAAACCTACCCTCTTTTAGTTTAAAGTTATTCCCCCTTGTCCTGTCACTCTACTCCCTGACAAAGCGTCTCTCCCCAGCTTTCCTGTAGGCCCCCTTTAGGTACTGGAAGGCCTCTATAAGCTCTCCCCGGAAACTTCTCCAGGCTGAACAACCCCAGCTCCCTCAGCCTGTCTTTGTAGGAGAGGTGCTCCAGCCCTCTGATCACCTTCATGGCCCTCCTCTGGACTTGCTCCAACAGGTCCAAAATGCAGCTAGAGGAGGCACAGCACATCAGCCTTTTGACTGCTTGGTGATGAAAACACTTGTGCAGGATGGAAGAGACCAGGGTTCAGTCTCATCCTCTAAAATCCACAGGAATAAAACCTTCAGATGAAAAATAGATTTTCCCCTCTACCCTTTCTTGGCCACCAGATAACAAAATCCAAATCTTTTTCTGATCCAATAAAGTACCAGCTACGCATGGCTGGTAGAACTGAGTCAGGTGGAGAATACAGTTTCTTCCCAACACCTCAACACCCACAATGACTGGAATGAGGAATGAGATGAGTGAGTGAGTTTTGACTAGATAAAGCAGGAGGAGGAACTGAAACCAACCTCTCTCTTCTGCCACAGCAGCTTTATTTCAATAAAAAGCAAATGAGTACAAAAACTGTTTTATGCGTATGGAAGGATAGGAAGATGTAATATGTCTTCTAATCGACATGTTCTAAAAGAAAATGGCAAACCATGCTCAGTTCTTCAGAAAAAGCACTTATTCTCATAATGAGGTTCCTGGCAGACAATTCAAGCTGACGGAGCCCTGCAAAATGACAAGGAAAAACATGGCTAAGTTTTGCCCATGTATTGCTATTTGCCTCAGACATCAGCTACAATCGTCTCTTTGCCTCAGAGGTGAGCTGGCTGTCACCCCAGGTTGTAGTATCTTGGACTGCATTCAATCCTAACTCCTCCTGGGCATCAGATAAAGAGACTAGATGTCTACCTCAGGACTCTGGGTTCCTCTGCAAAGGCGACTACTTAAAGGTTTGATGTGCCGCCCAAGCTCTTAATTGGATCCAGCCTGTAATTTGTTCCGCAATAGAATGACCCAGCAGGGCTTTTTACAGCACAACATGAAAGCAAATGCAGAAAAAGTGACAATGCAGCACTACAAAGTTGTTTTATTGATTGTATAAATTGCCTCATTCAACAGCCTTAGGCTGACTATGAATATTTCAGTGTTGTGCACCTCTTCAGTTTCACATCTAATGTGCTTCTGGAGTAAACAAGTGACGCTTGGGAAAGCCTGCCTCCTTTACAAGCAAAAAGGGTGCCCAAAGAAAGCTCAGCAGCAATCAGCTGGAGATTTTAAAGAGAACTGAGGCACAATGGAAGAATCTTATAAAGCACATTTTCAAAATAATTCTGTTATAGCCAGCTGGGTTTGTTGTACTGAATTTAAAGGAGGTAAATTTAGTCAAAATATAATACCACTAGTTAATTAATATATATATATATCAAAAAATCTACGTTGTTGAAAGAAAACAAATCTTCAAAATTCAGACAGCACTGGAATTTTGTTATGGTACTACACTGCCCAAACAACCAAGAACTTAACAACAGATTCCAGAAAAGCAGTGGCAAAGTGCTGATGGATGTTTCAACACATTTCTCTAACACTTTTAATTTTGTTTAATGGTGTCACATGGATTTGTGAGCCAAATGCCAGCAAGGGCCTCATTCATAGATTGTGAATGAGGATGGAACAAGCAGATGTCCACACTAAAAATGCACTGGAGGAATAGGGTCTTGCCTTGTAAATAGGCAAGTTTTTTTTTTTGTTTAAATTGGCTACTTTTTTCCTGTTCTTGGTAAAAATCTTTTTATTACAGGCAGTTAGACTTCTCAGAACCAAAAAGTTTACAAGTATTTGCATATACGGCTGAGGTCACTGGGCCTGTTCAGCCTGGAGAAGAGGAGGCTGAGGGGAGACCTCATCACAGTCTACAACTTCCTCGTAAGGGGGTGTCGAGAGGCAGGAGACCTTTTCTCCATTAACACCAGTGACAGGACCCGCGGGAACGGGGTTAAGCTGAGGCAGGGGAAATTTAGGCTCGACATCAGGAGGGGGTTCTTCACAGAGAGGGTGGTTGCACACTGGAACAGGCTCCCCAGGGAAGTGGTCACTGCACTGAGCCTGTCTGAATTTAAGAAGAGATTGGACTGTGCACTTAGTCACATGGTCTGAACTTTTGGGTAGACCTGTGCGGTGCCAGGAGTTGGGCTTGATGATCCTTAAGGGTCCCTTCCAACTCAGGATATTCTATGATTCTATGATTCTATATTTGGCACCAAATCGGACAGGAGTGTGCAATGGACAGAACTACCGGATGGCATGACCTTAGACAAAGTGCAACCTGGACAAAATCATCAGGAATTAAATGTTTTAAACTAACCTCTGATTAAGCCTTGATTTGTGGGAGGAGCTGAGAACCCAGGTCATGCATCCCAGTATTCAGAAACCAGCTCTGGAATGTGTAACTGAAAAATTTCTACCTACCTCTGCCCACAGAGGGGTTGACGATACCTACACAAAATCTTAAAAATGTGAACTGTGAACATGCTATACAAATGCCAGCTGTTACCATGGGTACGTCTGAAGCTGGCTTGACATCGCATGAATAGCAGATTATACATTACCACATAAAATCTTTCTGAAGGAGACAGCCTAAAGGAGTGTTCAATGCTGTCACAAAATGGGACATGCCGGTTTCTTGCCAACCGCAAGTGAAACAATAAAATCCTCGTGGTCCAGCAGCTAACCACATCTCAGACTCCAGCACTGGGAAAGCAAATAGAACCAGAACTGACATTAAATGTGAACAGAATTGGGATTCCAAACTTTGTGCAGCGTAATGCATCATTTCAGTTTTTATCTTAATGTTGAAGCATTTTAAAATGACCTTTTTTAATCATTGATCCACTCAACAAGGATTTCTTTGTTTTGTTTTGGCTTGTTTTTCTGTGTGTTTGTTTGCTTTGTTTTTAATGAAGAATAGGTGAAAGCAATCCCTTTTATTCTTTTTCCCCCCATTTTTCTCCATTTTTTCCCCCTAGTCCCACACAATCCTTCTGCTAATTACCATTGATTAGAAAATTGCTGGCCAACTGCCCCTGGCAGGGTAGTGATCAGTTTACTAGTATTGCATGTCTTTCACAAGGTAGGGAGGACTGATTGGTGGTTTTAGACAATTAGCAAGGGGCTGGCAGAGCTCACAATTGCTTAAATGCTGAATGTTCCTGAACTGCTGAGGGAAATTACTGGATCAATTAAAGCATGTGACTGGATGTCTGCAAGTAGATATAAAGCTAGTAAATGAGGTTTTGGCTGTTAAGGAGCAGAGTTAGAAGCTAGTTGAAGGGGAAAAACTAACAGTTGGTTTTTTTTTTTTTAGTGGTTGTTTATTTTAAACTATTGGGATTGGTTTGTTTCCATTGTAGTCTGCTACTAGTGTTAGTTAACTACAATTAAAAGCTATTATTGACTTAAGGCAAAGGCATCTGGTAAAGAGTAAGATCTAAAATGACTTTCCTTCCAAAGTGGCTAACTTTTCTAAAAGGCAAAGAGGTTGTTATTGCTAACGCTATAATTGCAATATTGACAATTGGTGGGCAGCAACTTTTCTCTTTCTTTACGTTCAGCTGTCCCTGTCATGTGGGGCAGAACCTCATCTATGGGCTGGCCTTCCTAGGTGTTCCTGCACTGATCCTTCTGGTTGTTGGCTATGCCCTGAACAACCAGACTTGGAGGCTGGTCACAGGCAAAAGGTCTCCGCTTCAGGCAGAGGGCACGCAGAACCAGCTGCTGCAATGCAAACTGACCTGCTTTGTCCTGTGCAGCATCACTGGCAGAGCGCTGGTCGCTCCTGTAACGTGGCTAGCAGTCACCCTGATAAATGGCTCCTACTACGTGTGTGCCATGAGCGAGTATGTCTCTGTATATTATTATGGAGCTAATCCTAACATTACTGCTAGTGAACGCAAACAGATACTGGCTGCGTTCCCTTGCAGTCAGTTAGTTCCTCCAGAGCTGAGCCGGGCAAGAGATGAAGTGATTCTCCTACTCCGATACCAGTCACAAGTGAGTAACTCATGTTGTTTCTGCTGTGAGAGATGTTGCAGATCTAATGATAGCAGTGAGTTAATGCAGCAGTGTGAGGATAAAACAGGATCAATATCTTCCGCCTTGAGTGCCAAATCTGTGTTTTGAAGCCTGCTTTGTTCTGGTAAGGGTAATTAAACTTTCAGTATGTAAGTTATTACTTCTGACTGTTCCATTTGCTACCTGCTACTGGAGGATGCATTCCTGTATGTTGAAAAGTACCTCCAAGCAAGATCAATGGAAGTCTGAGAGCCACTGAAGGGCAGGAAGGTTCTTGATCTGAGCATAAGCAGTGTGACTAAGGGACTGAGAGAGCACCACGCAAGCCAAATTTAAGTTGTGTGTTGTTTTTTCTTCTTTTAGATCAGACTCAATTCTAGAAGCTTACGTATGAGATAAATACTAGAGGGAATAGTAAGTTGTTACTTTGAAGAAAATGGGTTTTAAATGGGGTATAAGATAATTTGGGCTAGGAATTAGAGGGTTTATCTGTTACAGATTCACAATAACAGCTGCAGAGGCAACATCTTAACATACTATGCAACAGAACTTCCTTAAATTTGATGGAAATAAATGTATTGCATGGCTGGTTGCAGTAGGCAGGGACTGAGTGTGATGGCAATAGTCACAGGTTTATACTCTGTTAACCTTCTTATTCAGGAAGAGAAAGTAAAGGTTGTCTTATGGGCTTCTTATTATTTTTTAACACTCAGAAGTGACCACTGTGGGTATTTCCAGCTGTAGCAGCTTTTGTTTGTTTGTTTTGTGGAAGGTGGCTGGCTGGCTTCTGATTGCTGTGGTAGTCATCACCGTCTTCCTGTCTTACTGCCTGGCAAGCTGCTTCTCCCCGCTCAGCTTCCTACACTTCAGATACTGGACCAGCTATGTCCATAATGAGCAGGAGCTCTTTGATGAAGCGACAGACCAGCACTCCAAGCTCTATGCCATCCAGCACATAAGGAAGTTTTTTGGCTTTGTCCCAGGGAGCGAAAACGTAGGAGAAATCCGTATCCCATCTCTCAGAGAGTGGCAAGCCATTTCTGGACTGGCCTTCCTAAAACTGGTGGATGAGGAGCATTATGACTACAGCCTCCTCCATGACTGGGCGCTCAAGGGTTCGGTAGACAGGAAATACCTGAAGCTTGATGAAGACCCTGTGACCACCACTTAGCTCTGAGGGTCTGAACCCCACCAACACCTTGTAGAAAAGCAGGAATGTGTCTAGCTCCGCTTCAGACCTGAGCTGCTGAGGAACTTTCTGAGACCTTATTACATAAAGCACGTGAGCAAATACCTTGTTACTGTCATCCTTTGGGTGCTTATAGGTATCTTGTGATGGCATCTGACTCCCGTGAGATGTGATGGTCTACGTCCAGATTGCTTTCTAACACTTCTGCAAAAAGGATGAGTTTTACTGGGAAAGTAGGCTGTCCCCAAATTCTTTTTATCCCCACCCATTAGCTATTAATTTTTAAATATTTTTTTTTAGACTCTGAACAATTAAATTGTATGAGCCTGAGCTGTTCTGTGCAAAGTGAAAGTGTATACCCAGCTTTGTCTTACTGACCCCTAGCAGAAATGCCTTATTTTTCCCCTTCCACTTCTTTCTTATATTATGTGAATTAAATTTACTGAGCTAAACACAAATTAAATCCGTGGATATAGCAGTATAGAAGAAACATAGGGAAACTTGAGCAACAGAAGCTAAGTCTAGATACAGTGATAAGAGAACTGTCAGTTCTGCTAAAAAAGATAAAATACTCACTAAGATGCACTGGATGGAGGGGTTCAGCACACCACAGCTGTGGGTTTTTTAAAAACAAAAACAAACAAAAAAACACTACATGCGAAAGCTTGAATTTAAGTGCTTTCTGGCTGAAAGCAATAGCAGAGTCAATCTCCTGTTCCTTTTGCATGAACTACAAAAACTGTCAGCTTCCACCTGTGTGCTGGCCTACTACACAAATAGCAAATCAGGATGGCAAAATCTCACTCTGGAGTAAGGTTTGTGGGGGGGAAAAATACAATTCAGTCATTCTACTGTGCCCATAAGTATTACTGTGGTTAAAAGCTATTGATTTTAATTTAATGAAGTATTTATGTTAATTCTGCATGTTATGATGTTATGTTACTAGTTGATATCTCTTCTCTAGCTCCCTGTGCATGCGCTTCTAACCCTAAGCAGGGACAAACGGACAACATAGGTTTTTCCTAATGCTTCCTGTATTGCCTTGCTGCCAGCAGAGTGTGCTACAAAGCCACATGCCGGATCATAGGGTGCTATCTGCTGTTTGGGTTGGGGGGGGGGGGGGGGGGGAAGGGAAGAGAAGTTTTCAGCTGGAGAAACACAGTTATTTAGGATTTCCTAGTATGAAATGCAGGAGCCACGAGTATGTTAAAAAGCAGGCCTTGGTAAGTGTGCATGGCCTTCCTCTGAGAAGAGTTAAAATCCTAAATAAAAGCAAGGACTTCTGGGCATGCAAGAGATGTATATACTGAATAACTGGAATAATGCGTATTTTACATCACTAAACAAATTCTTATGAATTCACAAGTATGTATTTCACTTGAATCCTGAACTTTCTGCTAATAGAACTGCATGACTTGTATGACAAGTTTGGGAAGCAAAGTATCTGCTAGTGAGCACAATCTCTAATTTCACTTTAAATTCTTTGGGTTTCTTGGTGTTGTTTTAACTGTGTGCAGTCTGTGAAGCATGTGATTGATTTGTATGTCTGAAAGTTTCTGCAAAATCCTATGCTGTCTTCACAGTTCAAATGAAAAAAAAATTGCTACCTTTATTTTGTGTATTTTTTTGTACTTTATCCCTTGTTTTACGGTACTGCTATAAAATGATAAGGTATTTGTAATTAAGCGAAAGTAAGCCGTCAGCCTCTTACTCGTTGGGGAAGTGCAACTTTTAAATGAACCTCCGTGTTTCCCAGCTTTGTTCCAATTACTATTTTAAACTAAACTGTTAAAATAAAATAAAAATACGGTGAAAAAACTTCTGGAGCGTGAGCTTTATCCGTCGCGGTGAAGTCAGCCTTGGCCCTACACCGGTAGAGTAGGGCCCTGGCCGGCTATCCAGCCCTGCAGGTAACCTCCAGCTGTGGGGGATCCCAGCCCGCGAGCACAGAAGAGGGGCACGGAGGTCAATGTTAATTGCACTAATTGGGCTCCGCGATGAGGTGAGCCTCCCTGCCCACCCCCCCCCCCCCGCCCCCAGCCCAAAGCCATCCACGGCCGATCGGGCGGGGCGGGGCGGCGCCAGGCGTGCCTAGCCGCTGGCGGAGCGGGGCGCGCAGGCGCGGCGCGGGGGGCGGGCGGCCGGCGGCGGGCGATGACCGACTACAGCGAGGAGCAGCGCAACGAGGTGGAGGCCCTGCAGTCCATCTACCCCGACTCCTTCACCGGTGAGCGCCGCCCTCGGCGCCTCAGGCCCGGCCGGACCCGCGGAGCTCGGGGTGCGCCGCCGGCTCCTTCTGCGCCGGCCTCGGCGCCTCAGGGGGGGTGGGGGCTCGGGTCCGAGAGTGAGCGCCGGGGAGTCGCTGAGGGCTTCCTCTGGGCGGGCTGCCCGCGGGCCGCGTGCTCGCCGTGAGTCCTGCCCTGCCGTACGTGGTGAGGGCAGTTACCGGCAGCCCTTCTCTCTGGCTTTCGTCCTGAAATCTTCTTACGTTCTTCGCTGTTACCTGTCAAGGCTGTGTGAACCGGTCTCTGGTTGCTGAGGATGCTGAGTCAGTGATTGTAATGTGTTTCCATATACTTCCTATCCTTACTCTGCGCTCTCAAGTAATGCGCTTATGCCCAAAGGAAGAGGGAGGGAAAAAGATTGGAATAGCAATATATAAGCAGTTATGTAAAATTCAGTTAACAGATCACATCTACTCGATTACTTATAGATTATAACCGTGATTCAGACAAACCCCTGTTCAAGGATTTGGTCTGCAACTCACACTTGGGTGATGGGGTGAAGCTCTCTAGTCCTTAACAGTAGGTTATAGAGCTTGCCCCCACTCCTTTTTTTTTTGTCTATGTAAAACTGCTTGTTGTTTGTCTTCTAGCAGCCTCCTTCCCAGCTGGGCACTAAACGTGACCATACTTTGCTTTTGCAGGTGAACCTAGCTGCTCATGGATTTAATTTTTGGTATTGACTGTTTAAAACTCCTTTTAGGCTACTTCCGGGCCTATGCTCTTGAAGGCATTGCGTATCTTTTTGTTTTAAGAAGCATTTGTTACTTTAAGCTGTCCTAAATACAGTAAAAGGAACAGGCATACTGTAAAGTCTAGGGCCAAGGATGCTCTGGATACCTGCCATGCATATCTAGCACAATAGAGCAGACGAGCTTTGGGACCTTTCTGCACACACTTGGTGCTCTGACACGAGTCACCTAGTGGTAGGCAGATCTGCACTCTTTCTTTTCATGAAAAAACTTTTTGGTATTGTTGATGTTATATGCTGTCATTCAAAGAGCACTTCAAACTGTCATAAGGAAAACAGTTGTTAACTGAAAAGAATTTATTAGTAGGTTGAAAAGGCCCTGAACGCTGTATCCAGGTGCTTTTCTGCCTTATTAGTCCTAGAGACACTCAATTTTAGCGATGTAAAGTAGTTGTCTAATTTATGGTCTCTTTCTTTTTTTCCCCTCTTTCTTAACAGTATTGTCAGAAAAGCCAACGACTTTCACAATCACTGTGACGTCTGAAGCAGGTGAAAATGACGAAAGTAAGTTGATCACATCTTACAAAAGAATAGTTTCCCCTCCTATATTATTAATGTACAAGTTTATAACCATTTTTCAATTTTAGGGTATGTAACCAGTTTCAACTTATGCTTCCATATACCTGGCCACTCTTTTCCAAAGTCTACTTCCACTTTAAGTATCTTATGTTTATTAAGCTACTGTAGGAAACCTTGATGCTCTCTCCCAGAGGCTGGGTAAAAATAAATGTCCTTGTCTCTAGACTGTAAAGTTGTGGAGATCAAACAAGAAGTTTTTCGTTCACATGGTGTTAGAAACCTAATGCCCGAACTGTCCATACTGGCCCCAGACCAGTCGGTCTGTTCCACGCTTCTTCATTTCAGGGTAACCCATGACTGTTGCTTTAAAATGTTGATTTAGTTATTGTTGTGGAGCGGTTTCTGAAAGCTGAAATAACTATTTAGGGTTATTAAATTGTACTTAGGATAGCCTCAACAATGCGTTACGATTGATTCACTGGATTGGTTCCTTTCCGTGATGGTCAGAGCCATGGCTTACCCAGAGGAAGATGTGTGTGAAAGACAGAATAGGATTGTCATGTTTAAGATGGAAGAAAAACATTCTCAAGTGCTGTAAAGTAAGGCACTGCGCGTGCAGACAGCTCTTAAACTTTATCATCCTGTGAAGTGTCTGTCCAAAATATCTTCCCCGTACAGAAGGGCTGAGTGTAATTGGTGCATTCTTAGAATGTTGCTGCTGGGGCCATCAGCATCTGGTGTCCTTCTGGTGTGGAAAGGCTGTGTGGTGCTCCAAAAATACTTTGGCTGTCTGGCACATCCAGGAATGCTTTAGCTCTCAGGATGGTAGATGGGTGAACTTGAAATTACTGTTGTCAGCACAAGTGTGCTCAGCTGGGCTGTGCAAGTGTCTTTTGGGTGAACGTTGGGTTGTATTAGACGGAAGGAACTGCTGCCATCTTCAGTTTTAAAGGAGCAAGCCCCGCACAAAGCTGGCGTCTGTGTTGAAGCGTGTGAACTGGGCGGCCAGAGCTGTGTCTTGAACTGAAAGAACGCTTGTCCTTGATATTCTGGCAGGATGCAGGAAAGGAAGGAATTTGATTCTTTTTGGCCTTGTTTCCTTGTTGACCTAGCTCCGTATGGCGTCAGGTTGAGTGTGTGATCCTTAAGAAGTTCTTCTCTTGGCTTATTAACATATTTTGGACACTTTTGTTCTTGTCAGAGTATACATGTGGAACCCTGTTTCCTGACGCAGTGGTTGATACTCCAACCAGGTATCCAGAATTTAAAGCATTAGTGTGCTGATACTCTGTCTAGATCTGGTTGTTAGGACTCAGCCTTGTTTTCTCCAGCAGTAAGTGGGATGTAGGGGAAACGAGGTTACTGCTCTGGTGCCCACTCTTGCGCGGAAAGTTTTCAAGTCTTCCTAAAGTCTTTTCAGGCATGAATTTCCTGGATTAGTTTCTATAAGGGTAAATTTCCCAGTCTTCATTTCTCACCACTCTTGCGTTATATTTAAATCTATTTATATAGTTTTAATGTCTGTGTAAGATGGCTGTTGCTTTAAGACAAGATTGTTTTCCTACTGTAAAATCTTTAGGCTACTGATGCAATAGAAGAACATACAGTTAGAGTTATATAAAGTAATCACTATAAGAATGTGCTTTTTTTCTTCTTGTAGCTGTCCAAACAACCCTTAAATTTACCTATAGAGAAAAATATCCTGATGAAACTCCACTGTATGAAATTGTCTCCCAGGAGAACCTTGAAGATAATGATGTCACAGACATAATAAAACTGTTAGAACAACAGGTAAGGAAAATGGAATATCTCAATTGATCTTGATATCACTTCTCATTTTAGCCAGAATTTATACCTCACGTCAGTTGTTCTCTGAGGGATGGCCTACTGATTTGAAATATATTCCATACTGTAAGGACTGACTTTGAACTTGGAATTTGGTAAATGACACTAATGAGGTAAATGACATTACTGAGGTAAAATATAGGGCTAATTCAGTGTGCCCAGATACAGCAATGAAATGGAAGGGCTATATGGCTTTCCCTCTTGGCATTTCTGTCTTAAAGTGAATTCATTTAACTGTGTATGTATAGTATTTGTGGAAATAAGCCACTTCTATTTTATTTGGAAAGATTAAAAAAAATACTACATTAGCCTTAGTTCTTTTCAATAACATAACTGTTCTGGGGTAGACAAGATACTCTTCAATCCTTGGCATCAGAGAGAGTGCATTGTGAAGGTATGAGGAGGAAACACTTTTATTTTTTTGATCCAGTAATTCTTGACAAGTCTTGTCTGCCTTAAAATTGTCATAACGTGTTCCTTAGATATTCTTTCTTTTCAGTTTACATCATACAACCTTTCTTCCAGCAGCTGGTGTTTTTTGGTTTTCTCCTACCTCAAAGGGATGCGTATAAAGGATTAAGGAGTAAGCCTTAGTCTCAGGAGAAGAGAGGTTCTTAGTGACTGTTGTCTCTTAAGATTTATGATATTCAGGTTTGGGAGTTGTGTTTCTAATGTAGGTTTGTTTTTTTTTTTATTCTTGAGAAAGCCCCCCTGATGTCTAGAATATGTTGGTAACCTGAACACAGATCATCAGTGTTTGGCTGCTCACGCATTTGAGGCTAACTTTAACTTGATTAACTGGCCGACTGACTTGAATTTTACAGTGAACCTCGGAAACGGGTGCAGGGTGCCTCAGCTGTGTCTACTTGCACACAGTTCTGCTTTCTGAACAGATACGTGCATTAAGCTACAGAAGGTGTGAGGTTCGCCTGTATGAGATTGCCTTCTTTGTGTTGTAGGCAGAAGAAAATTTAGGAATGGTAATGATCTTCACTCTAGTCTCTGCAGTACAGGAAAAATTAAATGAAATAGTGGATCAAATAAAAACACGAAGGGAAGAGGAGAAGAAACAGAAAGAAAGAGAAGCAGAAGAAGAAGAGAAAGTATGTAAAACACTGTTTCTAACTAAAAAGTTACTAAGGATTTTATTTATTTATTTATTTATTTATTGTGCATGGGTTTGATGCTGGAGCAGCTTTGGGCTAGATGTTCCTCTCAGTGCAGCTGAAAGTTGATGTAGTTAAAATTTACAGACCAGAAAATATTTCAGTGATTTCCCCCAACCCACCATTTTCTGAAGCAGTCTTTCCAGAGATGTTTTGCACATTCACAGTCACCTCTAGCATTACTTCCTAAGGCTGGGCAGGGATTTTTCCCTGAAAACAAAAGACACTGTAGCCAGTTTCTTGTATGAAGAGGCAAGAGGGGGTAGGGGATAAAAAAGGATAGTGTGTGCTGTGCTGCACACAGGCTGCTCTTGGTCCAAGGAGGTGTCTCTTCCTTGGTAGACAGAGCGGGTAGAGTGGAAGCAGTAGGACCAGTCTTCAGGACATGGTTTGTTCTCCCTACACATGTTTTCTAGCAATTACTGTGAAATAGTTCTCCGTCCATGGGATATGCTGTGGTAACAACTTAAGTCTTCTCTTACTACTGTAGCTAGAGGGAAATGGAACTTGGAAGGTTCAGTATTTCTGAAAATGGCAGGAAAAAAAAATCCCTGCCAGCCCTTTTTCTCTGTTAACAAGAGAGAAGAGTATTTTTTTAATAGAAAAATTCCAGAAATTTGTATTCCAAAAAATATAAGATTATTATTTTTATTATTTATTATAAAATATTATTATTATTTGTATTTTATATAATATAAAAATATAAAACTCCAAAAATATAAAAAGAAATTTATATTTTTATAGAAAATTCCAGTCTAGATTGCACGTAAGAGCTGATAAGAAGTGCTGCCTATTTAAGGATAACGTCTATAAGTGATATTTTGCTAACCATTGCACTCACTGTAGGTCAAAAGTAGTACTTAGGATTTTTCCATAATAATTTCTACCTCTGTGCAGCTCTCTGAAGGGAGAGTTCCGTGACACAAAATAAAATAATAATAATAATTAAAAAAAAAAAGTAAGAATGTGTTTGTATATGCTTGGTTTTAAGATTACTTTATCAGAATGTTTCACAGCAAGCAAATGTGTCTGGGATGCTGTAATTTAAAGAAGGAAGAGAATGCTTATCTTCACTCCTAGCTGTGCTAGTTGATGATGTTTGCAGATTTATTTTCTACTCTTTTTTTTTTTCTTTTTTTTAGCAACGTTTTCATGGCACTCCTGTTACAATTGAGAATTTCCTAAACTGGAAAGCGAAGTTTGATGCAGAACTCCTAGAAATAAAAAGGAAAAAAATGAAAGAAGAGGAACAAGCAGGCAAAAATAAATTAAGCGGTATGATATAAAACTGGTTCTGAAGCTTTTGCAATATTATCAGACTATCATGACAAGCCTTAAAAGTAATCTTTACACTGAAAGATGGTAGTAGTAACTAAACTTGTAATACAGTATTCATTTATTGTTCTTCATGTTTCGTGAAGTCTTCTTGAGTGTTGCGTTGGGTTAAATACATCTGATTGGTTCAAGATTTCTGCTGAAGTCATTAAGGTTCCCAAACCACGTTTAAGCTTCTTTGGTTTTATGCCAGATGGTATACCACTTTGAGCATCGTTCTGGCAGAAATAGTTGGGTACTGTTAAAAAACAGACAGAATTTACATCAGACAGTTTACTGATTTGGCCTTTTCTTCCCCTACCTCCCAAGTAGAAAGGCTTTACTTTGCATTATGTGATGTTCCCTTCACAGATGTAGGAGCTGGTGACTGGTGTACAGATCCAAGTTGTTTTTCCTTTATGCCCTATCCATCTGAAAAGGTGGAGAAGGCATCTTATCTCCAGTTCCCACAGAGGTTTTCTTGTGGAATGCAAGATGAGGACTGATGCAGTAAGGACTGGGCATTGGCTTTTATTTTACAATTCTGCTTGGTTATATATATATATTTATTTATGTATTTATTTATTTATTTTTAACCTCTAGGGAAACAGCTGTTTGAAATGGATCACAACCTTGACACATCTGACATCCAGTTCTTGGAGGAAGGTAAATTTCTGTTTGCTTCCACCACTGAAAGACAGTGGCTCAATTTTTTTTTTCTAGTAGCCAGCCTTCTTGACCCCATTTCCGTCACACATCTCAAAGCTCTGCTTTCTTTTCCATGAACTTCTACACCACTGATAAACATCTTGTATATCAAATTAAATACTACTTTCCTCTCCTAATGCAATGCATTTCTTCTTTGTTGTTTTGTGTAGGTTTGTCTATTATCTTACTGAAAATAATGCTCTGGTGCCAGCTGAAAATTTAGCAAGCCTGGGCCCAAAGCTGTTAAACTTGCAAGTCTGTTGAAGATGAATCAAATCCACTCACAGTTGCATACCATCTATTTCATTTGCTGTACCTCCTTTTAGTGTTCTAGTTTAAAAGACTGATGTTCAGTTAGGGCAATCCTTTAATGTAACTGCATTATCTCTTGGTATTGACAAAAACACACAGGCAGAAGAGTCTAGTTTTATGTGAATGTAACAACTTAATTAAAAAAAAAAAAAAGTTGTTCATGAATGTCAGTGAATATAAACTTGAAATGGCAGTCATAGAGGATTTGTTTCTTCTTGTTTGAGGGCATAATTTAACATTGTCTTCCTCCCAAAATGCTTAAAGTGAAGTTGGGTTATTGACACAACATTTTGCTGTCTCAAGGGAGGAACAGACTTCACCTCTGTATTTGGGCTCTGTGCCTAAATGACTTGGATTAATGAGTTAACTTTTAATCATTTCAGAAGAAAATATGAAAGCATGTGAAGCTCCAGTTTGCTTTTATAATTTAAATCTAAAAAAAATTTGTTATATATTAGAGACTGTGTAAAGTAGCTGTTTGCCTTTCAGATATGCTTGCTGAGAAAATACATTTTATAGAATAAATTGTGCGTGTGTATATACATATATGGGAATTTCTGGGAAAATTGTCTTAAGAATACATGGGAATATTTATTGTTATATGTATTACTAATTATTAATTTGTATTAATTACTAATATTAATAATTAGTAATAGTAATAATTAGTAATAGGGAGGATTATATGGAAAATGATTTCATAAGAATTAAACAATACAAACTGAATTTAGTTTACTCAAGAAGGTTAAAAATAACATTAGAATTCAAGGAAGACTGAAGAGACTTAGAACTTAAGACTGAGTATGTAAAGAGAGGAGGAGGCTTAAAATACAAAAAAAAAAAGCACAGCAAATGCTCAGTGGTGCTCTTTTCAAAGACTGAATGTACAAAGAATGAATATAAAAACATTGTGTATTTTGTTGTGCAGGTACTGTTTTCTTCTTGCATAAAATAAATTATTTTCCTGTTCTTTGCAGCTGGAAACAGTGTGGAGGTTGATGAATCTTTATTCCAAGAAATGGATGATTTAGAGTTGGAGGATGAAGAGGATGACCCCGACTACAACCCTGTTAATTTAGATAGCGATTAGACTTTTTATTGAACTGGCTCTGTCATCAGCATGGACTTAGATAAGGAGAGATAGGCAGGCAGAAAAGCCACAGCATCTGTGGTTGTAGTAGTGTGTATTGGTTTTCTTTTTTCAAAGAAAAAGTATTTTAAATCCAGGAGAACCATCTTCTGATGATTTTCATTATAAATAAATTGACTTCAAAATTTCAAATGAAAAATTTGAGGCATATTGTTCTGTCTGAAAATACTCTATTTTCTCTTTTTTTTTTTTCCTTTCCAATTCTGTAAGTGTCCTGTGAAGAGACGTGACAAGAAGCAAGACAGAAAGATGTCATAGCAGTCACTAAACACATCTACATGCAAAGGCTGAGCAGCTGTTCTGCTATCTTCCAACTAGGCTATGCATGGGCAAGTTTAGTGAATAAAAGGGATCACATACTATGCAGTTGTTTTTTTCTTTGAAATTTTATTACGCTGCAAGTAGTGTTCAGTTCTGATGCCCCAACTTACTAGCTGAACAGCTGCAGATTGGCAGCACTAGTCACCTTCTAATAAGGCATAGCCATTTCCATTTTACTACAGTAAAATCTTTTGCCATAGTTCAGGGTAATAGTTTCAAAAAGACTAGTTCAGCTTTGTAGGGGAAGAAAAATAAATCTGAGCGATACAGTCCTCTTAAAAAAAAGAAGTTTGATTTGTTTAGAAAAGGCTTTACAAAGCCCTTTTTTTCTTCCTGTGCATCAACGAACTTCCATGGCAAAAAAAAAAAAAGTTTGCTTTTGGCAAAAGTCTATGTAAAAACACTATCAGCAGAATACAGTAACAGTATTTATAGAGTGCATGTAAGTTTGAATGTAATGAGAGTTGGTTTTGAAGCATCTTGTTGGCAGTAAAGTTGGCAGCCAGTAAAAGTCTTAAGGTACAGTAAAGCTGCGTATCGACTAGTGGATGTTACACTGTTAACCATTCTGAGTTGCTTATGGAGCTACTAGCTTGATGGTAGACTCCTTCCCCCTTTGCACCTCCAGGAAAAAAAAAATTACTGCAAGAAATGTGGTGTTCAAACAGGCCGCGGTTGAGACTGCGTCAGCTAGAAGGATGGTATGGAAGAAGGTTTCAAGAAACAGCTCTCCAAATAGAGACCTCCAGGCTCCTTGATGATTAGAAACTGCTGGATTTTAAAACGCTTCTGGTAGATTGCCTTAACTGCTCCAGCTTCAACCTTTGCAAAGAGGATTGCACTAAAGTGTCCGTGCTTAGAGGAATAAAGAATTTTTGAACTTTAATGTTTAGAAATTCCATATGCAAGATGAGAGATTTCATTCCAGAAATAATTTAATGATAGATAAGATTACCAGCTCATGCCACTTGAGAACATCTGTTTAGGATGACCTTATATAACATGTTTCAGTAGTCATGTCTTTTTGTACTCAAGATGAATAAGTATGCGTTTCTAATAGATAGAAATAAATGTTCAAGTACCCTATAAATGCTTTTATAAATTAACCATGTGCCTTTGTTCCTACCATCCTCTATTTGATCTTTTTAATTTTGGCACCTAAGAACTCTAGACAAGCATCTAGGTTTCAATGATGATGTATGTTTCAAAGCAATAAGCGGGATCTGTGTTCCAGCAGACATTACCAAATATGCTTAAAAACTTGTACGCTAATGTGATATGAAATCTGACTTTTCCAAAGATGCGGTTGGATTGAAAGCTTCATAGTGACTGTGTCCAGCTTCCTGTGCAATTGCTAGTATACTTTAAAATGCTGTTCAACGCTGAATTTAATTTTCTTCTGCTATTTCTCAATTCAGCTGCATTTAAAAAAAGAAAAAAAAAAAAAAGAAAAAGTTTGCTTTCCATTGTCAGTTTATATGTTTAAAACTAGGATATTTTTCATAAAAACAATGATTTAGTTCTCCTTAAATCTGGAGCGAATCCAAGAATACTGTATAATCTGTGCAAAATGTGGTAATCTGAAAAAGTTTTCTAAGTAAGTCACTGATGATGCAGGAATCATCTAAATGAGAAAAACGAGTTTCTTGTTAATGGTATTTCTAGATTAATGGGGTTTTCTATTCTGTTTTCACACTAACGTATTTATTGTTTTTTATGCAGAGGATGTGTAGTTTAAAGTTACAACTGTCAAGTTAAAATGTAGAAATGTATTTTTCATTATTGCTTGCATCTTTTGTTTCAAAGCAGAGGAGCTAAGGATTGAAATAACAAAACATTGCTTAAGTCCATTTCTCCAAGTCTTTGACGGAAGTTTCAGTAACGTAGACTGAACTTCTGATTTGTTTAGCTTTATTATCAATTAACATCTGTGAAATAAAAGGGAATTTGACTGAGAGTGGGCTCGGCTACATTTGTGTGATTTAGTTTGCTGACACGGGCTGAAAGTTGGGCTTTTTTTAGTAGAAGAAGTTCAGGTGAGTTACTCAAAATTTGCTTACCCGCTTTGAGTTAAACTGAAGTCTAATTCGTATTAGTCTAATAAAATCCCATCAATTAACTCTGATGGAATTTTGGTAATTCAAACTCGTGATGCTGACAACCATCTTGCTTTTAAATCTGCAAGTCCAAAGCTTACGCTGTAATCCATGTAGAGAGACTATTATGGGTTGCAATGCTGCACTATGTGGCCAGAGCTAATCCAGGTTTGATCCTGATAAACTTTATGCCAGAGCCCTAGTAGAATTCAAAGGCAGGTGCCCACTAGATCAAGATGCTGCAGGGATACCATCTCAGGCCACTTCTGGCATGCTGCAAAGACAAGACTTCATACAAAAGTGCAATGATTGCTGCCTGCTTTGAGGCAAACAAGACCTTGGGGTAATATGCTCTTCTGATTTGCTATGTTAATAATAGGTCAGTGGTTAATAGTGGTCAGTGGTTAGTGCGTTTTGGCCAAAAAGGCAGAGCTTCTAATACAGTTCCCTGGGGAGATTTAACTTCAGTCTTTCTGCTTTTAACCATCAGGATAAGATGTGTCCTAAGTACCTCCAGTTTTAACTGTGTGGTTGCTGAAGTAAGTCCAAAGTTTCTTGGACCAGATAGTAGACTGTGCCTGGATCCAATCTGCAGATAGCCTGCATCCTGAGAGAAAGAGCAGACGTGTAACTGTGCTCTGTTATTGCAAAATCTACTAGTTTTTGTTTATTTTTTATCCCTTCAGTGCATTGCAACTTCACTCCAATTAGGAGACAGAGGAGAGACTTCACATTCTTTCACATAGGCACATTTATTGCCATGAACGATTTTCCTTTCAGCACTGAATGCTAGTGAAATCTGCCAACTGATAGAGGTAGCTGGTATCAGTGGGCTGTGGCACACTGTGTGGGTGGTATGAGGGGTAGGTGGCTTTTTATTACTACAATGGGACTTTGGTATATTCTACCATTGGAAAAAGAGTAGAAGATCAAGGTCCAGCTTGTACCTGGCTTTATTTGTGCTGAAGGTAAGCTCATCAGAAGGCCCACATTAGCCTTCTGACTTTGAACTCGTTTTATGTTTTCTGTGGCCAGGGTAAATATGTACAGGTGGAAAAAATCACCAGTCCCCGTGTCTGAAGTTCAAACTTGTATACGAGGGGGTGTAGCAATTTTGTAAATCACGGGGTTTTGTTGTAAGTTTTCTTGGTATTGGTGACGTGAAGTTCCAGGAGAAAAGATGATCTAACTGTACCATTGGGGGTATATAAAAAACCACCTTGTAAGCTAATAATATGAAGTAACCTGTGTTCAACTGAAGGAGCCAAGAGCATGCTGTGCATGAAATAATTCCGTCCAGCAAAAAGCAGATAGAACGTGTCAGAAGGCTAAAGCAGATGGATTGAAAATGAGAAGAGCAAGCTGGTCTTTGGGACTAGTGAGTGCAGTTGATGTCTGGAAAAAACAAAAGAAAAAAAGAAAAATGTTGGAACGAAATGTTTCTTCCTTAGATCACGATCCTTCCTTCTGCCCTCTTGAGTAAGGCCGTGCTGAAAGGGATGGAAGATTGTTAGATGGGAAAAAATGCTGGAGACATACCAAGGACTTGCCAATGTATTTGGGAAGGGGAGGATCTACAGTTTGTGAGCAATTTCAATAGACAGAGTTGATAAATCAGGAGATTGACTTCCCTTTGTAAGCTACATAAAAGACATTGTTGTCTAGAAAGGTGAATATATCACAGACCAGGTGCATGTCAGGAGTGGCGGTATGGACATAAATATTTTTTGAGTTATTGGTAGAAAAAAATCTTGAGATACATCTCTTTACCCATCTTCTCAGGGGAAGCCCGTGGGGAAACCACTGCATGGAGTTGCATCTTGGACAGATTAAACCCTGATAGTGCGTCAATGCGTATAGGAGTCATAGATTGCTGGCAGGTTTTTACATCAATAACTCTAGTAGATCATTAGGTAGGACAGAGTGGGCATGCACTTAAAAACTGCTGTGATTATGCTGTGTGCTTTTCTCAAAAAATTCAAGTAGCGAATTGTCAAACATGACCTGAAGAACTGTAATAGACATTGTAATGAAGTGTTTCAGTCAATAGGCAACATCAGAAAATGCAACAAAAAGGCCAGTTTAATAGCTAAGAGTTGGGTATCTGTATTTACCAAGCTAATAGAAGCTCAAACATATGAAACCAAAACTATAGCACAGACGGACGATGTTATTTCCAGTCCAGACATTTAAAGTTCTACCAAAAGAAGCCTCAAGAAATTCACAAGTAGAAACATTTCCATAAAATTTTTAAACTATCTTTAACACCAATCTATTTTCACTTGGCTTTCTACAACTTAGGTATTCTTAAAGTCAGTGAGTGTAAAAGCAAACACAAAGAAAGGAACTCACAGTTTACTTTGAAAATTAACTGAAATATCTTGTAAAATTACAAACAGGAAACTGGTGAAATTGAATAGCTCTCAGACAAGTCATGTTTTCTGAATGAGATGTTATAGTATTATTTCTATAACACAGAATTGAGTAACATACTGAAAATTGATGTATTTTGTTATTCTAGAACTTCAGGTGCATCCATCCGCTGTAAACTCCAAAGGATGATGAGACTCAAAACCAGCCTACATTTCATTGTTAATATCCCAGGTGATTTTGATGGGCAGGGTCTTAATTTTCTCGTTAAGTACTTCATCAAACCTTTCACTCTGCGCCACTGTCATCATATTTTTCCAGTCTCCAACAGTGCCTGAGGAAAGAAGCAACAAAGCGGGGTGAGAAGCAGAACATGCACCTGTCTGGAAGCCTGCCGGCCGACAGCAAGCGCTATCCTCAGGAGGCTCTTCCTGGCTTCCTCAGCATCTCTCAGTTGCCAGCCCCCTGAGAGAGACTCCGTGTGCTCTTTGGAGGACACACTTCCAAACCTAGGGGATGTGAATAAAACACAGCATATAGTCCTGTCTCCTCATAAGGTCACTAAGCTCCCTGGTTCTGTTTTTTAGTGATTCCTTTGAGATCAAATAAGAGATGGGGGAAAGGGTTAAAAGTAACACCTCTTTTTTTTTTTCTTCCTCTCTGAGTGCACCACTCTTTAACCTTTAAAGGTCTCCTCCTACACCGTGCATCAGGACACAAACCCAGGAGACCAGGGATGCTTTGTATTCACCTTGAGGGTAATTGGTAAAAGAGGCTACGCTCATACTGTGAAGATGACTCTTGCCTTGAAAAGTAAGAAAAAACATCTGTGAAGGAAGGCAGCACTATTTCCATCCTTGAACAGCCTCTCCAGGTAGACCGTCACTATTCAAATCAAATTCACTGTTGTGTCTAGATGGTAAGTCTCTTGGAGGCCCTGAAGCACCATCTTTATCTTTTTGTCTGGGAGAGGCTCTTCTCCCCAGTGAAAGCTACCTGTCCATTTAGCAAATTGCTCATAACCATGACAGCCCCCAGTAAGAAAGTGCTACCTTACCCCTTGTACAGCGCAACCCTCAGATCTTCTCTGATATTGGGCAGGCCTTCTGCAACTTCTGTTGCAATCAGTAAAACATAATGTTTTATCATCCTTAGAAAAATGTGGTAAAATCAGTGATGCCCTAGCAAGAAAACAGCTCTTACAGATTTA
Organism: Anser anser; assembly: GCF_964211835.1. Taxonomy (NCBI): domain Eukaryota; kingdom Metazoa; phylum Chordata; class Aves; order Anseriformes; family Anatidae; genus Anser; species Anser anser. Next base: position 53,326,645 of record NC_139722.1, read on the forward strand.
ATCATGGCTAACCTGAGCTCTCCCTCTGATAATGGGCCATTCCAGCTAAGTTCATAAGCCCTAGGTACATCCTGCACCAAGAAGAGGAATTAGATAGCTGTTACAATGGACTGCTTCCATTTTACCTTTTCGTAGGAATCTACCCCTTTTTTTGTCTGCAACGTCATCTGGCAGGTTCTCGTAGTTTGCCCTGGGATCTTTCTTCATGTTCTCAAAAGTAGCCTGTCTCACAACGCTTTCTATTTCCTCTTCACTCAGCTTCTTGCCTAGGAAGTTGCAGATCTTCAGCACAGCACTTCTGAGATCCTGCAATAATATTACTTTGAAGCGTCTTGTTGATGCAAAGAACTAAATACAGGATCATAAAGGGCATAAATCTAGGTTCAAAACGGGCCATGGTTTTTATGAGAGCATAGTCTCACTTGCATGTCTTGAGCTCTCGAGAGCAGGGATGCTGTAGCCACCTATGGCAGCAAGCTGCCTTGGAGGAAGGAGAAATTGCACAAAGACACAGGCAGACACCAAACAGGGAACATTTGGTCAGCAATTTGAGAGCTCCTCAAGTGCCTTAGCAACTGCCTCTTAAGCATTTGTTTTCTTTAGTGGAACTGTTCTTATGAGCACGATGTTTGTGTTGAAGATACTCACAAAAGTCTTGTCCTGTACTATTTCAGAATGTTTTGTTTTGTCGTTCTTTTTTATTATTTTATTTTTTTATTTTTTTTGAGGTCGTGGTGAAGATTACTTTTGTCCTACTAGAAGGTGATCTATCCAATAATTCTTTAGTGGTTGATAAAATCTTGCACCAATGAGAAAAAATGACTTTATTCTCTCAAAAGTCTCAATTTGATTCTACTCCATGAGGGACTAAGCACTTTCCAATATAAACCATAAGTATAAAGACCAATCTGAAAATACATTTGGTATGGGAAGAGAAACCCTTGAATACAGTGATATAATTGACCTCACCTTTTTCATATCTTCATAGGTAAGGAAGAGTATATTGAAATCCTCTGCATGGCCATACCAGCCCGCAACGTGATCAAACCAAGAACTGGCAATCACTTATCAAGGGAAAATAATTGAGAGAGAGAGAGAGAAAAAAATGTTGTTAACAGCTAACAGTAAAACAGTAACATTATCAGTCACTTTTTTGGCACCTGCATTATTTTTGAGGATAGGAGCGTAGGCTTTCCTCTCTTCTGTTCCTCGTTTCCCGAGGCTCAATGGGCAGTTATGCCCATAAAGGCATATGGGTGACAATTCTTTATGCTCATGTGGCAAATCCCCTCTGGTTTCTGGCAACCTGCACTAACACCGGCAGAAGCAAAAACCTACTTCTCTATTTTCCCTGTACCGTCTTTTCCTATGGGTTCAGCTCCACTAACCAAGTGCAGAAGGTGTTAAGAGCTCCTCAGTCATAATGGCTACATTCTGAGTCGGCATCCAACGCAGATAAAACAAACAGTTTGCACATTGCTGGGGAGCAGCAATGCCTTGACTATACTACCTCCTTTGGACGAAATTTAATCAGAAAATGGTGCCAAGCTCAGGCAGCCTCTGCAGCTTTGGATCCAGGTTACAGCATAGCTGAGGGTTCTGGGTACTTGGTATTTATTGATAAAATTTATCTCCATTCTACCTGAGGTCATGGGCCAGGATTTGGACTCCTTAAGTAAGAAAGATATCCTACCTTTGCCAGCTAAAAACCTCTCCATGCAAGTGTTAAAATCTGGAGCTTCCTCTACTATGTTCATGTATTTGGAAAAGTGGTAGTAAGAAACCACCACATCCTTGGGGTTCCTGGTAACATAAATAATCTGAAAAAAAGAAAAAAAAAAGAACACTGGTCTCAGAGATATTACAGGACTCTGTAATGTCCATGTTCAGTAAATGAGCCTTAGTGTTGTAGACCGGCTATATCTGCCTCTAGGAGTTTTTTGTAATGGGAGACAGCCCCTGAGCTGTGACACAATTCACCGTAAGGACCCTGATTCAGAAACTCCCAGCACTGATGAACAAGAAGAGGTGGTTCTCATGCTCCCTTTCTATCTACTACTTGTCAGTGTCAGAGGCATTTTTTTTTTTTTTCCAGACTAATAATTTCACTGGAACTGGATGTTTTCCCAAGAGTAAGATCAGTCCAAGTCTTTGACCCTGGCAGGTCCTCCTGAGATACATTGCTGCACCACCCATCTCTCTAGCAGCGTTAAGGCTGAGAGATTTGGCAAGAGGAAACAGAACTGGTGGGCTCTAGAAGGTCACTGATCTCCCCACGTGTATTAAGCTGGTGATATCTACACCAAGGCATGGGGAAATAAAACACGAAAAAGGCAGAATTTGGACCAAATCACTGAGGCAAATTTTCCTGATTGTTTTTAAGTACATTGTAAAAATAACATCACTTACACGTCCTCTTTTGTTTCTCAGGTCTCTTGGAAGTAAGTAGTAAGGCAGGTGGGTGGCAAAAACACGAGGCAAAGTAAGACCTGTAAAATCCTTATTTCTCATATTGTATTCCAGCCATGGGATTCTGTCCATGAGCTCCATATCTTCTGTTCCATTTCGGTGGCCTTCATGAAGTATTAAGCTCAAAATGTTCTGAGTCCACACAGTTCCTGAGAAGAAGACCTTTTTGTTTGAACGTTGATTATTTATTTTCATTTTTAATTAAAGACAGTATATTGTCAAAAACACAGCCTCTGCACAGTTGTAGTTGTTTAACTTTGTGAATATAAATACAGCTTTGCATACTGAAGATAGCAAACATAAAATCCATGGCAGGTAACTAAACCTTCAGTTCTTTCACACAGCATACTCAGCTTCCACACAAATTGTGTCTGTCCTCACTCTCTTGTAGCAACATGAGCTGTTTCATCTCTGTGGTCCACACTCCTAAAAATATTTCTCATCCTGAAGGGATCTAGGAAAAGACTTTTGCTTCCCGAATTCCTGAAAAGTGTTGTAAGATGCCACAAAACAAACACCGTGCTTATAAAGCACAAATGGTTATTTCACAGCTGTGATGGCTGTCTTACTCTGCTTGGCATCATCAGCCCAGTCAATTTTTCTGTACAGAGGTGGAGCTTCAACAGAAGGATTAGAGGGCACCTTAGATAGCTGGTGAGGAAGAACAGATGGGGGAGGACAGGACAGAGGAAAAGCTGTGAATGGGAAGAAGACGATATTCTGTGCAATTCATGACTCAGAATCATCTTCCAGCTCTTTCCTGTCACTGGGTACCCCATCACTTTGCAACACAAAACCCTCACTCCCAAAGAAGCGCTCATCTCAGTGCCTTAACATCTTTATCCCTTAAATCCTGCCTTCCCATCCTGACCCTCTGCCTTCCTGGACAGCTTGCTCCAGCACCACCTGATGATGAGTTAGCATCACTAGCATCACTTGGGCTCTCTGTCCCCTACCACTGCCACTCGGGACCTCTCCACAGGCTTCTTGTACCTTCAGGAACTCAGCTTGTTTTGGGCATAGCTTGCTCTGAGCACCGAGTCAAAGACTGAGGTAGATCAACTCAGTTGGACAGCAGGAATCTTGTGTCTGGCTGTTCAGGCCATGGCTGTGCAGGATTCGTACTTAATGCTGCACTGCATATGCTCAGAGATGGTTCAGGTCTAAAAGCAAAGCCAACAACCTTAGGCACATCTGTGATTAGGCAGCTGAAGAAAGGCAGATTTATTTCGTCTTTGGAAACGGTTCCATTCTTACCTGATTTGGGATAAGTAGCTATAAATATGTCACTGTCTTTGATTTCAAAATTCTCCAGAGAAGCTACATGCTCGACTGAAGTATTTACACCGAAGTAAAACCCTTTGTACTTGAACATAAACTCTTTTGACGGTTCCATTGTTAATCTTTTGTCTCTTATTGGTGAATAAGCTGCAATGAGAAAATATAAAGTTATACCTTTCTGTCTTGTTGTCATCTCACAGGAAAACAAAAAAAAAGCAAATAAACAACAAAAAAAAACAAAACCAGAAAACTCCACCCTACAAAGCAAAACAAAACAAAACACCAAAGGTGCAATTCAAAAAACAACAAAAAAAATGGCGCCTGTAAATTCTAGTAAAATTAATTTTACTACACCAATACACTGAAATTTAACTTTCATATTTTCACAAGAATATCAGGATATGTTTCTAATGATAATAACTATTAAAAAAAAATATAGCATGATCCTTTATTCATATACAAGTGTATGTTATACACATGTAAAAACTAACATAACCAAAGGTAACCTGTGTAAAAAATCATTTGTCAAATTTTCTCTAGGATTTGAGCAACTACAAAGTTTCCTTTGGATTGTCATCACCTGTTAGACAGAGCTGGCTTAACCAAGCTCCCTTTCTAAATTTTGTGACTGAAACTGTGTTCTGCATGTTTTATTTTAATTTCTGTCTCCTTCTAGTTATTCTGTCTCCTTATCAGTGCTTCTCCCATAGTAAGCATAATTTCTACAAACAGGGATGGGTAGGCATAAATGTAAGTTTTCAAACATGCCTACTGGTTTTATGACATATTCTTGTATCTTAATACCATTGCTGCATATTTGCCAGAAAAAAAAATATGTTAATCATCATTGTTGTGATGGACAGGGAAGAACGAACTCTTTGGGAGAAACAGGTAGAGTAGCAGAGTGAAGAGGTTCTTCTAGCTGAGCAAGAGCAAAATGAACATCCAGGTTTGAAGTTTTGGTTTGTGTCCCTTTGAGCTGAACATCCACGGATTTCAGTGACTTGAACATCCAGGTCTCTCTCTCCCAAGTGAGAAGATATACTTCAGACAACGTACAAGCCTTAGGAGAAATGACGTGAGCAAGTCCATTTTCAGACTTAGATATCACAACCATTATTTTATTTGGGTTGGAAAATATTTTGAAAAAGAGACATTTCAATCTGGAGTTTTATTCAGGTTTCTGTCCCCTGCCTTCCCCCTTGCAAAGCGTAGGTGACCCGTCCTTTGTCCTCTCTGCCTGAAGTGTTTGCCCTTGCCTCATCACCTGGCTATCCCTGTAGCTCGGATTTGCCAAATCAGCAGTTTACGCAATTCCCACCAGCCAAGTGACCCGGGTTCATCACAGCAGACAGTCCTTGGAAATGAGGCCGCCAATCCCATCCCTTATTGCTCAGCTTCTCTTCTCTTTAGGCTCTCCTGCTCTGTGAGCTCAGCTCATGGCTGGGTGCCTTGACAAACACCCTCGGACTGCCCCCGGTGAGGCACATGCGTGCGCACGGACACCGCCCGTGGGGCCTGTGCTGCCACTGGGCCCTTGGTAGCTGCTCCACCAGGAGGCAGCTGCCAAAAAGAAGCAGCATGGGGCACGCGTGCTGCTCGCCCAGGTAACCTCCTGCCATGGCATGGCCACAGGAGGACACACAGACGTCCCCCAAGGTTGACTCCATGGCTCAGCCTGGGGCTGATGCTCCCCGCTCCCCTCCAGCTGCCCGCCACCATCACCGTCGTCTGTAGGACAACTGCACACTTAGCTGATCTCAGCCACATCGGTGGAACAGCCAAGCAGATGTTTAAATTTTATCTATTTTTATATACCTGGGTTCATTTATAGAGCCAGATTAAATAGCTGATGAGTCACTAACTGCACCAGAAACAAGGCTGAAGAGCAGTAGCAGCAGTAACCTCACTTAGGGACCGAGGAATTGGTACACAGTTGAATTCAAGTCATGACTTGAATCTGGGGAAGTCCTAAGAATGCAAGGATATGGGGAATGAGTGAATATTTTTATGGATACATAGAGGAAGAATGAAGAGTTTCTGAGAAACTAGAGGAAGACACATTCTTTTTTTTCTTTTTTTTCTTAAAAAAAAAAAAAAAAGATCTTTCTTACCCATATACAAATATGCAATAAAAAATATACAAGGAAAAATAGCCTCACCTCTTTGTCTGGAGAGCCTATTTGTGGTCTAATATATCTGATGGGAGAAGAAATAAGCATTCAAATGTGCTCTTACTGGCCAGATATGAATCTGAAAAATGCATCTAACAATCTGCCTCCAGCTGCAGACATAAAGGTGTCCCCTGATTCACCTCCTGCACCCACAGTGACCGTACACTTCTACTCTGCTCATTTAACTGCCTCGCAGCCATGACTCCAATCCCTTGCTGAATCGTACAGAAAACCGATGTAAAACTCATTGTCCTGCACCAGCTGTCAGACACCCAGCTCCTCACGGCTGAACTCCTGCCCGCACAGCCCCTGTTTCTATGCATCTCCTTCCCGCAGAGCTTCTCAAAGTGTTCGACAAAAGAGCTCCGTGCACAACTATTCTCATTTTAGTGGCAGGGCAGTATAGCATCGTTTAACTCACAGATCTGCAGTTGCAATAATTTCAGGCACACTTACCTTCTCTGCTCTCTTTTTGGTGCACACGGAGATGTATGTTATTCCTTCCCCGTTCAGTGAACGCGAATACTTCGAGAGAGGTTTGAGCGGTCACATTTCCTATCTAACCAAGGCATGCACTCACAAACACCTTGCTGTTTGGCTTCCGTTCAGCATTTGCTTATCTCTAACACCGAGATTAGAGAACTGACATAACCCATGAAAAGGTTAAAGCAGTCCAGAGAGATTGGTGAAATTATTCAAATGCTCGTTTTAAGTTTTGTTCCTCTTTTTATTGACAGCATTATGAAAGACGAATAGAGAGGAGCAGAAGGGAATACAAACTTTTCCTTTTCTTTTTTTTTTTTTTTTTAAACTCCGCTCCCTCTGAACTTTTGTCCACAGTGGTTTTACCTCAAACTTTGAGTGCCAGTAGTTCTGCAGAACGGCCTGAATCCACTGCCCCCCACCTCAGTGGGGTCGAACTGGTCAAACCTGGTCTCAGACAAGGAATTGGCTATTTAAGTTCAACATATGTGTGTCAGGAGGACTAAATTCTTTTTCATCACAGGGGAAAGCCTCAAGCCAAAAGATTAGGCCTGCACTGCTTTGCTTTCTGCTCCAATCAGGCATTCCTCTAATATTTTGTAACTGCAAATTCTTCTCTAAGTGTTTAATAATAGTGAAAGACAACTACTATTGATCCCAAAACTAGGCAGGAAGTTGCTCCACAGGCATTCTGAAGAACCCCAAGAGCACCAGCTATGGACCCACATCAGCTTCGTGATGTAGCTGGAGAGCCAAGAAGTGTGAGGTAGGGCAAGAAGCAGTATTCTCCAGTGAAAACAAATAGCCTGCAAAGCTACTTGGCCTTTGGACAGATGGCGAGAGGGGAAATCATACAAATCCCTAAGATATTTTAAAGTGTCAGCATCCTGAAGTTAGGACTTGTCCCTTGTCAGTAGCTCTGAATCACAGTCTATCTGCACGTCATTGAACATAATCTCCACATGCATTATCTCTTTCGGAACAAATAGCCCATTACAATATTAATGATCAACTTTGGGATCCAGATACCTGACATACACTTACCTTATAGGTACAGTTGCACAAAGTCCAGTTTGAGATTGTATAGGAAGGTAAATTTATGGTTTATTGTATGGTTTAAACAAAACCACATTTTCAGTGCCATTAACATCGGCCTCCTATGTCCTTCTCTGGTTGCTTCCTCTGGTGCTTTCACACAATACATTTCTGTTCATTCTAATACTAGCTTTCCTTTCACAAGGCTCTACAGCACTAATAAACTGGTAGACCTAAAATAAGCACCCAAGTTCCCTAGACACACAGTACATAAAGAATCATCTCCTGCCTGTAAAATTACTGAGTAAAGTGAATGCTTAAGTTAGGCACATAAAATCACCCCAAAAAACTTTCATATGCTAGTGCAAAATACATTCAACACATCATAGCAAAAAGGGCAAATTAGGCAGCTTCAACCCTCATTTTAGGTATCTGCATGGGAACAGATTATCACCCCACCAACTGAGAAAAAATGAAAAACAAATGTTTGTACTATATTGTTTTGTTTTAGACATTCTTAAGGTACTATGATACCCCATCAACATTCTAGCATTGCCTTTTACTGCACAAAATCCATGCCAAAGATGCATTATACCTGAGTTACTAGAGAAGTTTCTCAAACATTAGTATTACCTAAGGGCAACAGGCAGGGTGGCAGGCTAAATGTAACCATTTCTCACGAGTATGGTGCGTGCTCACTCCTACGGGACTTCTGTCACTGGCATGCTCTGTCTCCCTCTTTCTTTCACTCCTGTAATACACAACTGAATGTGTCTTACCTGTGTCTCTTGTATCCAAGTTCCTATGTTCAGCAAAGAGAAGGAGGATTTTAGGTTGCGTACAGATTGGATTTTCTTATATATATATTCTTATATATATATATTTCTTATATATATATATTATATATATATATGTATATATATAGAGAGAGAGCTATATATAATAATAGCTCTCTCCTTATATACTATATATATGTAATATATAATAGCTCTATTTTACAAAGTTCTTATTTTGTATTGCATGAATATCATTACCACTAGATAACCACACTGGCTGCTCATTCTTCAAGAAAACATACAAAATTTGCTTCAGGTAAATACATATAAAAGTGCAGTTTCCATGCTTAACGTTATGAAGTGTATTGTAAAGATAATTTGACTAACTGGAATTAGGAGCAAAACCAAATCAAAGTATTTTATCTCATTTAATATTTGGAATAACCTAATAATATTATATTATAACATATTATTATATGTTTCAAATATATATATAATACGATATATATACTTCTATATATAGCAACATATATAATATATATTGCAATCTTATATTAATTATATCAATATGCTCCACAGCCAACCTTACCATTCTCATTGAAGGCATGCATCTTGTTATCTGTCAAAAACGGATTTAATTTACAAATGCATTGTCAAAATTACTGCCAATATGATGTATTTTGCTCTACTTATGCTTTACACAAGCTGTACGTATGCATATTACGTATTCCATTGCATAACCAGGTCCTTGTAACTGGCCCAAAAAGTACTCACAGTGCTTTCTGATGATGTCAAAGAATTTGTAACTGCAAGTTTTTATGGCTATGTACCTCCTGTATTCTTCTACCCTTTCTCTAAGGATTAAATATCAATTAAAGATTACAAGTTGATAGTAGTTCTCCAAGGTATGCGAGAAGAGCAGAAAAAGTATAGAAAGACCGCACGAAAATAATTTATTCTTTGCTCGTTTATTTTCTGTTTATTCATGAATTAAATGTCTAAAAAGTAAGATTTATCTTTTATTCAATCTTCCCATAAAATCTGGACTGAGTAAGCAGAACCAGAGTAAACAGTAGGCAGAATAGATCTGTACTGTTCTCTGTGGAACAAAGTCTATGTGGGTTTTCAGTCTTTAATTAACTTTGTTAAATGATCAACTCCCAAAATTATGAGTATATAAATTTGGCATTCATTTGCTTTGTTTTGTCAGTAGTGGTTAATTCCTTTTTTTTTTTTTTTCTCATATTTTCTGTGAAAGACAAGGCCATAACAAGGAGTTGTCAAAATTTGAACACCGAATCTGAGAACATCATGTCCATGAAAGCAACCATCAACTGGAAAATGTCTTTTTAAAAAAATTTAATGACTTTTCCAGTAATTTAAAATACTGAAGTCCACTAGGGTAAGAGGAAACTGAGAAGAATGTTAAAAACTATAAGCATTACATGTTCTTAAATATGTCTGGCCTAAGAAATGTGACAAAACCAATTATGCTACAAAGCCAATGATACGACGAAAAGATAATTTTTGAATGATGCCTAAAACCCTCTTTTTGAACAAAATCTGACCACTTACTTTGGCTAGAACTATGCATAGAAGTCTCCTTTCCATAAAATACTGTGGGGTTACCTCCTTGCATTTCCTGCCTTACAATAAAACGTACCTGTGGTGACAGTTATCCATGTATTTAATTCACATAGTGTGTGTGTGTGTGCACATGTGCATGTTTCAGCAGAAGAAAAGAACCCTTGAAAAGGTCAGGAATGGAGAACATGATTTTCTTTTCTCTCAGCTGTAATAAAGATCCCAAATCCTTTCAACTGTTTTGCATGCCCAGAAGCTGAAAAGCATTACACCATCTACATCACAAGACACTCTTCAGTCAAAATCAAGTCAAAATAGACAAGATACTCTTCAATCCTTGGTGTCAGAGAGAGTACACTGTGAAGGTACGAGGAGGAAACACTTTGAGTTTTCTCAACACAGTGAGTTTTCTCTCACTACTGTAGCTAGAGGGAAATGGAACTTGGAAGGTTCAGTATTTCTGAAAATGGCAGGAAAAAAAAATCCCTGCCCTTTTTCTCTGTTAACAGGAGAGAAGAGTTTACGTATTTTTAGAGTTTACGTATTTTTATAGAAAATTCCAGTCTAGATTGCTCGTAAGAGCTGATAAGAAGTGCTGCCTATTTAAGGATAATGTCTATAAGTGATATTTTGTTAACCACTGCACTCACTGTAGGTCAAAAGTAGTACTTAGGATTTTTCCATAATAATTTCTACCTCTGTGCAGCTCTCTGAAGGGAGAGTTCCGTGACACAAAATAAAATAAAATAATAATAATAATTAAAAAAAAAAAAGTAAGAATGTGTTTGTATATGCTTGGTTTTAAGATTACTTTATCAGAATGTTTCACAGCAAGCAAATGTGTCTGGGATGCTGTAATTTAAAGAAGGAAGAGAATGCTTATCTTCACTCCTAGCTGTGCTAGTTGATGATGTTTGCAGATTTATTTTCTACTCTTTTTTTTTTCTTTTTTTTAGCAACGTTTTCATGGCACTCCTGTTACAATTGAGAATTTCCTAAACTGGAAAGCGAAGTTTGATGCAGAACTCCTAGAAATAAAAAGGAAAAAAATGAAAGAAGAGGAACAAGCAGGCAAAAATAAATTAAGCGGTATGATATAAAACTGGTTCTGAAGCTTTTGCAATATTATCAGACTATCATGACAAGCCTTAAAAGTAATCTTTACACTGAAAGATGGTAGTAGTAACTAAACTTGTAATACAGTATTCATTTATTGTTCTTCATGTTTCGTGAAGTCTTCTTGAGTGTTGCGTTGGGTTAAATACATCTGATTGGTTCAAGATTTCTGCTGAAGTCATTAAGGTTCCCAAACCACGTTTAAGCTTCTCTGTTTTTATGCCAGATGGTATACCACTTTGAGCATCGTTCTGGCAGAAATAGTTGGGTACTGTTAAACAACAGACAGAATTTACATCAGACAGTTTACTGATTTGGCCTTTTCTTCCCCTACCTCCCAAGTAGAAAGGCTTTACTTTGCATTATGTGATGTTCCCTTCACAGATGTAGGAGCTGGTGACTGGTGTACAGATCCAAGTTGTTTTTCCTTTATGCCCTATCCATCTGAAAAGGTGGAGAAGGCATCTTATCTCCAGTTCCCACAGAGGTTTTCTTGTGGAATGCAAGATGAGGACTGATGCAGTAAGGACTGGGCATTGGCTTTTATTTTACAATTCTGCTTGGTTATATATATATATTTATTTATGTATTTATTTATTTATTTTTAACCTCTAGGGAAACAGCTGTTTGAAATGGATCACAACCTTGACACATCTGACATCCAGTTCTTGGAGGAAGGTAAATTTCTCTTTGTTTCCACCACTGAAAGACAGTGGCTCAATTTTTTTTTTTCTAGTAGCCAGCCTTCTTGACCCCATTTCAGTCACACATCTCAAAGTTCTGCTTTCTTTTCCATGAACTTCTACACCAATGATAAACATCTTGTATATCAAATTAAATATCACTTTCCTCTGTGCAATGCATTTCTTCTTTGTTGTTTTGTGTAGGTTTGTCTATTATCTTACTGAAAATAATGCTCTGGTGCCAGCTGAACATTTTGCAAGCCTGGGCCCAAAGCTGTTAAACTTGCAAGTCTGTTGAAGATGAATCAAATCCACTCACAGTTGCATACCATCTATTTCATTTGCTGTACCTCCTTTTAGTGTTCTAGTTTAAAAGACTGATGTTCAGTTAGGGCAATCCTTTAATGTAACTGCATTATCTCTTGGTATTGACAAAAACACACAGGCAGAAGAGTCTAGTTTTATGTGAACGTAACAATTAAAAAAAAAAAAAGTTGTTCATGAATGTCAGTGAATATAAACTTGAAATGACAGTCATAGAGGATTTGTTTCTTCTTGGTTGAGGGCATAAATTAACATTGTCTTCCTCGCAAAATGCTTAAAATGAAGTTGGGTTATTGACACAACATTTGGCAGTCTCAAGGGAGGAACAGAGTTCACCTCTGTATTTGGGCTCTGTGCCTAAATGACTTGGATTAATGAGTTAACTTTTAATCATTTCAGAAGAAAATATGAAAGCGTGTAAAGCTTCACCTATCTTCCATAATTTAAACCTAAAAAAAAAAAAAAGTTATATGTTAGTGACTGTCTAAACTAGTTGTCTGCCTTTCAAATTTGCTTGCTGAGAAAATACTTTCTAAAGAATAATTCTATATGTTCTGATGTTCCTTATTATGTGTGTTTTTTTACATATATGGGAATTTCTGGGAAAATTGTCTTAAGAATACATGGGAATATTCATTTTATTTTTGTATGTATAATTAGTAATAATATTTAGTAATAGTAATAATTAGTAATAGGGAGAATTATATGGAAAATGGTTTCATAAGAATTAAACAATACAAACTGAACTTAGTTTACTCAAGAAGGTTAAAAATAACATTAGAATTCAAGGAAGACTGAAGAGACAGAACTTAAGACTGAGTATGTAAAGAGAGGAGGAGGCTTAAAATACAAAAAAAAAAAGCACAGCAAATGCTCAGTGGTGCTCTTTTCAAAGACTGAATGTACAAAGAATGAATATAAAAACATTGTGTATTTTGTTGTGCAGGTACTGTTTTCTTCTTGCATAAAATAAATTATTTTCCTGTTCTTTGCAGCTGGAAACAGTGTGGAGGTTGATGAATCTTTATTCCAAGAAATGGATGATTTAGAGTTGGAGGATGAAGAGGATGACCCCGACTACAACCCTGTTAATTTAGATAGCGATTAGACTTTTTTTTGAACTGGCTCTGTCATCAGCATGGACTTAGGTAAGGAGAGATAGGCAGGCAGAAAAGCCACAGCATCTGTGGTTGTAGTAGTGTGTATTGTTTTTCTTTTTTCAAAGAAAAAGTATTTTAAATCCAGGAGAACCATCTTCTGATGACTTTCATTATAAATAAATTGACTTCAATATTTCAAATGAAAAATTTGAGGCATATTGTTCTGTCTGAAAATACTCTATTTTCTCTTTTTTTTTTTTCCTTTCCAATTCTGTAAGTGTCCTGTGAAGAGACGTGACAAGAAGCAAGACAGAAAGATGTCATAGCAGTCACTAAACACATCTACATGCAAAGGCTGAGCAGCTGTTCTGCTATCTTCCAACTAGGCTATGCATGGGCAAGTTTAGTGAATAAAAGGGATCACATACTATGCAGTTTTCTTTTTCTTTGAAATTTTATTACGCTGCAAGTAGTGTTCAGTTCTGATGCCCCAACTTACTAGCTGAACAGCTGCAGATTGGCAGCACTAGTCACCTTCTAATAAGGCATAGCCATTTCCATTTTACTACAGTAAAATCTTTTGCCATAGTTCAGGATAATAGTTTCAAAAAGACTAGTTCAGCTTTGTAGGGGAAGAAAAATAAATCTGAGCGATACAGTCCTCTTAAAAAAAAGAAGTTTGATTTGTTTAGAAAAGGCTTTACAAAGCCCTTTTTTTCTTCCTGTGCATCAACAAACTTCCATGGCAAAAAAAAAAAAAAAAAAGTTTGCTTTTGGCAAAAGTCTATGTAAAAACACTATCAGCAGAATACAGTAACAGTATTTATAGAGTGCATGTAAGTTTGAACGTAATGAGAGTTGGTTTTGAAGCATCTTGTTGGCAGTAAAGTTGGCAGCCAGTAAAAGTCTTAAGGTACAGTAAAGCTGCGTATCGACTAGTGGATGTTACACTGTTAACCATTCTGAGTTGCTTATGGAGCTACTAGCTTGATGGTAGACTCCTTCCCCCTTTGCACCTCCAGAAAAAAAAAAAATACTGCAAGAAATGTGGTGTTCAAACAGGCCGCGGTTGAGACTGCGTCAGCTAGAAGGATGGTATGGAAGAAGGTTTCAAGAAACAGCTCTCCAAATAGAGACCTCCCGGCACCTTGATGATTAGAAACTGCTGGATTTTAAAACGCTTCTGGTAGATTGCCTTAACTGCTCCAGCTTCAACCTTTGCAAAGAGGATTGCACTAAAGTGTCCGTGCTTAGAGGAATAAAGAATTTTTGAACTTTAATGTTTAGAAATTCCATATGCAAGATGAGAGATTTCATTCCAGAAATAATTTAATGATAGATAAGATTACCAGCTCATGCCACTTGAGAACATCTGTTTAGGATGACCTTATATAACATGTTTCAGTAGTCATGTCTTTTTGTACTCAAGATGAATAAGTATGCGTTTCTAATAGATAGAAATAAATGTTCAAGTACCCTATAAATGCTTTTATAAATTAACCATGTGCCTTTGTTCCTACCATCCTCTATTTGATCTTTTTAATTTTGGCACCTAAGAACTCTAGACAAGCGTCTAGGTTTCAATGATGATGTATGTTTCAAAGCAATAAGCGGGATCTGTGTTCCAGCAGACATTACCAAATATGCTTAAAAACTTGTACGCTAATGTGATATGAAATCTGACTATTCCAAAGATGCGGTTGGATTGAAAGCTTCATAGTGACTGTGTCCAGCTTCCTGTGCAATTGCTAGTATACTTTAAAATGCTGTTCAACGCTGAATTTAATTTTCTTCTGCTATTTCTCAATTCAGCTGCATTTAAAAAAAGAAAAAAAAAAAGAAAAAGTTTGCTTTCCATTGTCAGTTTATATGTTTAAAACTAGGATATTTTTCATAAAAACAATGATTTAGTTCTCCTTAAATCTGGAGCGAACCCAAGAATACTGTGTAATCTGTGCAAAATATGGTAATCTGAAAAAGTTTTCTAAGTAAGTCACTGATGATGCAAGAATCATCTAAATGAGAAAAACGAATTTCTTGCTAATGGTATTTCTAGATTAATGGGGTTTTCTATTCTGTTTTCACACTAACGTATTTATTGTTTTTTATGCAGAGGATGTGTAGTTTAAAGTTACAACTGTCAAGTTAAAATGTAGAAATGTATTTTTCATTGTTACTTGCATCTTTTGTTTCAAAGCAGAGGAGCTAAGGATTGAAATAACAAAACATTGCTTAAGTCCATTTCTCCAAGTCTTTGACGGAAGTTTCAGTAACGTAGACTGAACTTCTGATTTGTTTAGCTTTATTATCAATTAACATCTGTGAAATAAAAGGGAATTTGTCTGAGATTGGGCTCGGCTACATTTGTGTGATTTAGTTTGCTGACACGGGCTGAAAGTTGGGTTTTTTTTAGTAGAAGAAGTTCAGGTGAGTTACTCAAAATTTGCTTACCTGCTTTGAGTTAAACTGAAGTCTAATTCGTATTAGTCTAATAAAATCCCATCAATTAACTCTGATGGAATTTTAGTAATTCAAACTCGTGATGCTGACAACCATCTTGCTTTTAAATCTGCAAGTCCAAAGCTTATGCTGTAATCCATGTAGAGAGACTATTATGGGTTGCAATGCTGCACTATGACCAGAGCTAATTTAGGTTTGATTGTGCTGAACTTTTTGAATAGTTAGTGCCAGAGCCCTAGTAGAATTCAAAGGCAGGTGCCCACTAGATCAAGATGCTGCAGGGATACCATCTCAGGCCACATCTGGCATGCTGCAAAGACAAGACTTCATACAAAAGTGCAATGATTGCTGCCTGCTTTGAGGCAAACAAGACCTTGGGGTAATATGCTCTTCTGATTTGCTATGTTAATAATAGGTCAGTGGTTAATAGTGGTCAGTGGTTAGTGCGTTTTGGCCAAAAAGGCAGAGCTTCTAGTACAGTTCCCTGGGGAGATTCAACTTCAGTCTTTCTGCTTTTAACCATCAGGATAAGATGTGTTCTAAGTACCTCAAGCCTGCATTCTGAGCAGACACATACCTGTGCTCTCTTATTGCAAAATCCGATAGGTTTTTTGTTTTATTTTTTTTATTATCCCGTCAGTGCATTGCAACTTCGCTCCAATTAGAAGACAGAGGAGAGACTTCACAGGTTTAATTCTTTCACATAGGCGCATTTATTGCCATGAAAGTGATTTTCCTTTCAGCACTGAATGCTAGTGAAATCTGCCAACTGATAGAGGTAGCTGGTATCAGTGGGCTGTGGCACACTGTGTGGGTGGTATGAGGGGTAGGTGGCTTTTTATTACTATAATGGGACTTTGGTATATTCTACCATTGGAAAAAGAGTAGAAGATCAAGGTCCAGCTTGTACCTGGCTTTATTTGTACTGAAGGTAAGCTCATCAGAAGGCCCATGTTAGTCTTCTGACTTTGAACTCGTTTTGTTTTCTGTGGCCAGGGTAAATATGTACAGGTGGAAAAAATCACCAGTCCCCATGTCTGAAGTTCAAACTTGTATACCAGGGGGTGTAGCAATTTTGTAAATCACGGGGTTTTGTTGTAAGTTTTCTTGGTATTGGTGACATGAAGTTCCAGGAGAAAAGACGATCTAACTGTACCATTGGGGGTATATAAAAAACTACTTGTAAGCTAATAATATGAGGTAACCTGTGTTCAACTGAAGGAGCCAAGAGCATGCTGTGCATGAAATAATTCCGTCCAGCAAAAAGCAGATAGAATGTGTCAGAAGGCTAAAGCAGATGGATTGAAAATGAGAAGAGCAAGCTGGTTTTTGGGACTAGTTAGTGCAGTTGGTGTCTGGAAAAAAAAAATAATAAAAAAAAAATGTTGGAACAAAACGCTTCTTCCTTAGATCATGATCCTTCCTTCTGCCCTCTTGAGTAAGGCTGTGCTGAAAGGGAATACAATAAAAAGGCCAGTTTAATAGCTAAGAGTTGAGTATTTGTGTTTACCAAGCTAATAGAAACTCAAACATATGAAACCAAAACTATAGCACAGACGGACACTGTTATTTCCAGTCCAGACATTTAAAGTTCTACCAAAAGAAGCCTCAAGAAATTCACAAGTAGAAACATTTCCATAAAATTTTTAAACTCTCTTTAACACCAATCTATTTTCACTTGGCTTTCTACAACTTAGGTATTCTTAAAGTCAGTGAATGTAAAAGCAAACACAAAGAAAGGAACTCACAGTTTACTTTGAAAATTAACTGAAATATCTTGTAAAATTACAAAAAGGAAACTGGTGAAATTGAATAGCTCTCAGACAAGTCATGTTTTCTGAATGAGTTGTTATAGTATTGTTTCTATAACACAGAATTGAGTAACATACTGAAAATTGATGTATTTTGTTATTCTAGAACTTCAGGTGCATCCATCCGCTGTAAACTCCAAAGGATGATGAGACTCAAAACCAGCCTACATTTCATTGTTAATATCCCAGGTGATTTTGATGGGCAGGGTCTTAATTTTCTCGTTAAGTACTTCATCAAACCTTTCACTCTGCGCCACTGTCATCATATTTTTCCAGTCTCCAACAGTGCCTGAGGAAAGAAGCAAAAAAGCGGGGTGAGAAGCAGAACATGCACCTGTCTGGAAGCCTGCCGGCCGACAGCAAGCGCTATCCTCAAGAGGCTCTTCCTGGCTTCCTCAGCATCTCTCAGTTGCCGGCCCCCTGAGAGAGACTCCGTGTGCTCTTTGGAGGACACACTTCCAAACCTAGGGGATGTGAATAAAACACAGCATATAGTCCTGTCTCCTCATAAGGTCACTAAGCTCCCTGGTTCTGTTTTTTAGTGATTCCTTTGAGATCAAATAAGAGATGGGGGAAAGGGTTAAAAGTAACACTTCTTTTTTCTTTTTTCTTCCTCTCTGAGTGCACCACTCTTTAACCTTTAAAGGTCTCCTCCTACACCGTGCATCAGGACACAAACCCAGGAGACCAGGGATGCTTTGTATTCACCTTGAGGGTAATTGGTAAAAGAGGCTACGCTCATACTGTGAAGATGACTCTTGCCTTGAAAAGTAAGAAAAAACATC
The DNA here is from genome assembly GCF_964211835.1 of Anser anser. Taxonomy (NCBI): domain Eukaryota; kingdom Metazoa; phylum Chordata; class Aves; order Anseriformes; family Anatidae; genus Anser; species Anser anser. Next base: position 53,344,726 of record NC_139722.1, read on the forward strand.
TGTGAAGGAGGGCAGCGCTATTTTCATCCTTGAACAGCCTCTCCAGGTAGACCGTCACTATTCAAATCAAATTCACTGTTGTGTCTAGATGGTAAGTCTCTTGGAGGCCCTGAAGCACCATCTTTATTTTTTTTGTCTAGGAGAGGCTCTTCTCCCCAGTGAAAGCTACCTGTCCATTTAGCAAATTGCTCATAACCATGTCAGCCCCCAGTAAGAAAGTGCTACCTTACCCCTTGTTCAGCACAACCTTCAGATCTTCTCTGATATTGGGCAGGCCTTCTGCAACTTCTGTTGCAATCAGTAAAACATAATGTTTTATCATCCTTAGGAAAATGTGGTAAAATCAGTGATGCCCTAGCAAGAAAACAGCTCTTACAGATTTAATCATGGCTAACCTGAGCTCTCCCTCTGATAATGGGCCATTCCAGCTAAGTTCATAAGCCCTAGGTACATCCTGCACCAAGAAGAGGAATTAGATAGCTGTTACAATGGACTGCTTCCATTTTACCTTTTCGTAGAAATCTACCCTTTTTTTTGTCTGCGATGTCATCTGGCAGGTTCTCGTAGTTTGCCCTGGGATCTTTCTTCATGTTCTCAAAAGTAGCCTGTCTCACAACGCTTTCTATTTCCTCTTCACTCAGCTTCTTGCCTAGGAAGTTGCAGATCTTCAGCACAGCACTTCTGAGATCCTGCAATAATATTACTTTGAAGCGTCTTGTTGATGCAAAGAACTAAATACAGGATCATAAAGGGCATAAATCTAGGTTCAAAACGGGCCATGGTTTTTATGAGAGCATAGTCTCACTTGCATGTCTTGAGCTCTCGAGAGCAGGGATGCTGTAGCCACCTATGGCAGCAAGCTGCCTTGGAGGAAGGAGAAATTGCACAAAGACACAGGCAGACACCAAACAGGGAACATTTGGTCAGCAATTTGAGAGCTCCTCAAGTGCCTTAGCAACTGCCTCTTAAGCATTTGTTTTCTTTAGTGGAACCATTCTTATGAGCACGATGTTTGTGTTGAAGATACTCACAAAAGTCTTGTCCTGTACTATTTCGGAATGTTTTGTTTTGTTGTTCTTTTTTATTTTATTTTTTTTGAGGTCGTGGTGAAGATTACTTTTGTCCTACTAGAAGGTGATCTATCCAATAATTCTTTAGTGGTTGATAAAATCTTGCACCAATGAGAAAAAATGACTTTATTCTCTCAAAAGTCTCAATTTGATTCTACTCCATGAGGGACTAAGCACTTTCCAATATAAACCATAAGTATAAAGACCAATCTGAAAATACATTTGGTATGGGAAGAGAAACCCTTGAATACAGTGATATAATTGACCTCACCTTTTTCATATCTTCATAGGTAAGGAAGAGTATATTGAAATCCTCTGCATGGCCATACCAGCCCGCAACGTGATCAAACCAAGAACTGGCAAGCACTTACCAAGGGAAAATAATTGAGAGAGAGAGAGAGAAAAAAATGTTGTTAACAGCTAACAGTAAAACAGTAACATTATCAGTCACTTTTTTGGCACCTGCATTATTTTTGAGGATAGGAGCGTAGGCTTTCCTCTCTTCTGTTCCTTTTTTTCCCAAGGCTCAGAAGGAAGTTATGCCTGTAAAGGCATAATGGGTTGGGCTTTTTACAGGGGGTGGAGGGATGCGTGCTCACAGGCTATGGGTGACAATTCTTTATGCTCATGTGGCAAATCCCCTCTGCTTTCTGGCAACCTGCACTAACACCGGCAGAAGCAAAAACCTACTTCTCTATTTTCCCTGTACCGTCTTTTCCTATGGGTTCAGCTCCACTAACCAAGTGCAGAAGGTGTTAAGAGCTCCTCAGTCATAATGGCTACATTCTGAGCTGGCATCCAACGCAGATAAAACAAACAGTTTGCACATTGCTGGGGAGCAGCAATGCCTTGACTATACTACCTCCTTTGGACGAAATTTAATCAGAAAATGGTGCCAAGCTCAGGCAGCCTCTGCAGCTTTGGATCCAGGTTACAGCATAGCTGAGGGTTCTGGGTACTTGGTATTTATTGATAAAATTTATCTCCATTCTACCTGAGGTCATGGACCAGGATTTGGACTCCTTAAGTAAGAAAGATATCCTACCTTTGCCAGCTAAAAACCTCTCCATGAAAATGTTAAAATCTGGAACTTCCTCTAATGTGGTGATGAATTTGGAAAAGTGGTAGTAAGAAACCACCACATCCTTGGGGTTCCTGGTAACATAAATAATCTGAAAAACAACAAGAACACTGGTCTCAGAGATATTACAGGACTCTGTTATCCTGACCATCAGTGCAGTTGTCCATAGATGTCCTTACAGGTACCACTAAAAGTGTGAGAAACCAGTCTCAATGCATGGGCATCTCATTTGTTGGGCATCATTTGGATTTCAAATCCTCTTTTCTGCATGGCAGATTTCTCTTTCAAATTTCACTGGGATTGAGAAGAAAGTGGTGAGAACATTGCAGTTTTCCACTATTCCTGTATCAGTGAAGAACCTAACTGCAGTACTACAGACTTGCCTCCACAGCTCCTGTGAGCAGAGCTCTGCCACAAAAATCACTGAGGCAAATTTTCCTTATTGTTTTTAAGTACATTGTAAAAATAACATCACTTACACGTCCTCTTTTGTTTCTCAGGTCTCTTGGAAGTAAGTAGTAAGGCAGGTGGGTGGCAAAAACACGAGGCAAAGGAAGACTTGCAAAATCCTTATTTTTTATATTGTATTCCAGCCATGGGATTCTGTCCATGAGCTCCATATCTTCTGTTCCATTTCGGTGGCCTTCATGAAGTATTAAGCTCAAAATGTTCTGAGTCCACACAGTTCCTGAGAAGAAGACCTTTTTGTTTGAACATTGTTTGATTATTTATTTTTAATTAAAGACAGTATATTGTCAAAAACACAGCCTCTGCACAGTTGTAGCTGTTTCAGTTTGTGAATATAAATACAGCATTGCATACTGAAGATAGCAAACATAAAATCCATGGCAGGTAACTAAACCCTCAGTTCTTTCACACAGCATACACAGCTTCCACACAAATTGTGTCTGTCCTCACTCTCTTGTAGCAACATGAGCTGTTTCATCTCTGTGGTCCACACTCCTAAAAATATTTCTCATCCTGAAGGGATCTAGGAAAAGACTTTTGCTTCCCGAATTCCTGAAAAGTGTTGTAAGATGCCACAAAACAAACACCGTGCTTATAAAGCACAACTGGTGATTTCACAGCTGTGATGACTGTCTTACTCTGCTTGGCATCATCAGCCCAGTCAATTTTTCTGTACAGAGGTGGAGCTTCAACAGAAGGATTAGAGGGCACCTTAGATAGCTGGTGAGGAAGAACAAATGGGGGGACAGGACAGAGGAAAAGCTGTGAATGGGAAGAAGACGATATTCTGTGCAATTCATGACTCAGAATCATCTTCCAGCTTTTTCCTGTCACTGGGTACCCCATCACTTTGCAACACAAAACCCTCACTCCCAAAGAAGCGCTCATCTCAGTGCCTTAACATCTTTATCCCTTAAATCCTGCCTTCCCATCCTGACCCTCTGCCTTCCTGGACAGCTTGCTCCAGCACCACCTGATGATGAGTTAGCATCACTAGCATCACTTGGGCTCTCTGTCCCCTACCACTGCCACTCGGGACCTCTCCACAGGCTTCTTGTACCTTCAGGAACTCAGCTTGTTTTGGGCATAGCTTGCTCTGAGCACTGAGTCAAAGACTGAGGTAGATCAACTCAGTTGGACAGCAGGAATCTTGTGTCTGGCTGTTCAGGCCATGGCTGTGCAGGATTCGTACTTAATGCTGCACTGCATATGCTCAGAGATGGTTCAGGTCTAAAAGCAAAGCCAACAACCTTAGGCACATCTGTGATTAGGCAGCTGAAGAAAGGCAGATTTATTTCGTCTTTGGAAACGGTTCCATTCTTACCTGATTTGGGATAAGTAGCTATAAATATGTCACTGTCTTTGATTTCAAAATTCTCCAGAGAAGCTACGTGCTCGACTGAAGTATTTACACCAAAGTAAAACCCTTTGTACTTGAACATAAACTCTTTTGACGGTTCCATTGTTAATCTTTTGTCTCTTATTGGTGAATAAGCTGCAATAAGAAAATATAAAATTATACCTTTCTGTCTTGTTGTCATCTCACAGAAAAACAAAAAAAAAGCAAATAAACAAAAAAAAGCCAAAAAACTCCACCCTACAAAGCAAAACGAAACAAAACACCAAAGGTGCAATTCAAAAATAAACCAAAAAAAATGGTTCTTGCAAATTCTAGCAAAATGCATTTTGCTACAACAATACACTGAATTTTAACATTCATATTTTCACAAGAATATCAGGATATGTTTCTAATGATAATAATTATTAAAAAAAAAGATATATAGCATGATCCTTTATTAATAAGAAAGTGTATGTTATACACATGTAAAAACTAACATAACCAAAGGTAACCTGTGTAAAAAATCATTTGTCAAATTTTCTCTAGGATTTGAGCAACTACAAAGTTTCCTTTGGATTGTCATCACCTGTTAGACAGAGCTGGCTTAACCAAGCTCCCTTTCTAAATTTTGTGACTGAAACTGTGTTCTGCATGTTTTATTTTAATTTCTGTCTCCTTCTAGTTATTCTGTCTCCTTATCAGTTCTTCTCTCATAGTAAGCATAATTTCTACAAACAGGGATGGGTAGGCATAAATGTAAGTTTTCAAACATGCCTACTGGTTTTATGACATATTCTTGTATCTTAATACCATTGCTGCATATTTGCCAGAAAAAAAAATATGTTAATCATCATTGTAGGGAAGAACGAACTCTTTGGGAGAAACAGCAAGAGAAACAGAGTGAAGAGAGAGACCAACTCTTCTAGCTGAGCAAAAGCAAAATAAACATCCAGGTTTGAAGTTTTGGTTTGTGTCCCTTTGAGCTGAACATCCACGGATTTCAGTGACTTGAACATCCAGGTCTCTCTCTCCCAAGTGAGAAGATGTACTTCAGACAACGTACAAGCCTTAGGAGAAATGACGTGAGCAAGTCCATTTTCAGACTTAGATATCACAACCATTATTTTATTTGGGTTGGAAAATGTTTTGAAAAAGAGACATTTCAATCTGGAGTTTTATTCAGGTTTCTGTCCCCTGCCTTCCCCCTTGCAAAGCGTAGGTGACCCGTCCTTTGTCCTCTCTGCCTGAAGTGTTTGCCCTTGCCTCATCACCTGGCTATCCCTGTAGCTCGGATTTGCCAAATCAGCAGTTTACGCAATTCCCGCCAGCCAAGTGACCCGGGTTCATCACAGCAGACAGTCCTTGGAAATGAGGCCGCCAATCCCATCCCTTATTGCTCAGCTTCTCTTCTCTTTAGGCTCTCCTGCTCTGTGAGCTCAGCTCATGGCTGGGTGCCTTGACAAACACCCTCGGACTGCCCCCGGTGAGGCACATGCGTGCGCACGGACACCGCCCGTGGGGCCTGTGCTGCCACTGGGCCCTTGGTAGCTGCTCCACCAGGAGGCAGCTGCCAAAAAGAAGCAGCATGGGGCACGCGTGCTGCTCGCCCAGGTAACCTCCTGCCATGGCATGGCCACAGGAGGACACACAGACGTCCCCCAAGGTTGACTCCATGGCTCAGCCTGGGGCTGATGCTCCCCGCTCCCCTCCAGCTGCCCGCCACCATCACCATCGTCTGTAGGACAACTGCACACTTAGCTGATCTCAGCCACATCGGTGGAACAGCCAAGCAGATGTTTAAATTTTATCTATTTTTATATACCTGGGTTCATTTATAGAGCCAGATTAAATAGCTGATGAGTCACTAACTGCACCAGAAACAAGGCTGAAGAGCAGTAGCAGCAGTAACCTCACTTAGGGACCGAGGAATTGGTACACAGTTGAATTCCAGTCATGACTTGAATCTGGGGAAGTCCTAAGAATGCAAGGATATGGGGAATGAGTGAATATTTTTATGGATACATAGAGGAAGAATGAAGAGTTTCTGAGAAACTAAAGGAAGACACAGTCTTTTTTTTCTTTTTTTTTTTTTTAAAAAAAGAGCTTTCTTACCCATATACAAATATGCAATAAAAAATATACAAGGAAAAATAGCCTCACCTCTTTGTCTGGAGAGCCTATTTGTGGTCTAATATATCTGATGGGAGAAGAAATAAGCATTCAAATATGCTCTTACTGGCCAGATATGAATCTGAAAAATGCATCTAACAATCTGCCTCCAGCTGCAGACATAAAGGTGTCCCCTGATTCACCTCCTGCACCCACAGTGACCGTACACTTCTACTCTGCTCATTTAACTGCCTCGCAGCCATGACTCCAATCCCTTGCTGAATCGTACAGAAAACCGATGTAAAACTCATTGTCCTGCACCAGCTGTCAGACACCCAGCTCCTCACGGCTGAACTCCTGCCCGCACAGCCCCTGTTTCTATGCATCTCCTTCCCGCAGAGCTTCTCAAAGTGTTCGACAAAAGAGCTCCGTGCACAACTATTCTCATTTTAGTGGCAGGGCAGTATAGCATCGTTTAACTCACAGATCTACAGTTGCAATAATTTTAGGCACACTTACCTTCTCTGCTCTCTGTTTGGTGCACACGGAGATGTATGTTATTCCTTCCCCGTTCAGTGAACGCGAATACTTCGAGAGAGGTTTGAGCGGTCACATTTCCTATCTAACCAAGGCATGCACTCACAAACACCTTGCTGTTTGGCTTCCGTTCAACATTTGCTTATCTCTAACACCGAGATTAGAGAACTGACATAACCCATGAAAAGGTTAAAGCAGTCCAGAGAGATTGGTGAAATTATTCAAATGCTCGTTTTAAGTTTTGTTCCTCTTTTTATTGACAGCATTATGAAAGACGAATAGAGAGGAGCAGAAGGGAATACAAACTTTTTTTTTTTTTTTTTAAACTCCACTCCCTCTGAACTTTTGTCCACATTGGTTTTACCTGAAACTTTGAGTGCCAGTAGTTCTGCAGAACGGCCTGAATCCACTGCCCCCCACCTCAGTGGGGTCGAACTGGTCAAACCTGGTCTCAGACAAGGAACTGGCTATTTAAGTTCAACATATGTATGTCAGGAGGACTAAATTCTTTTTCATCACGGGGGAAAGCCTCAGGCCAAAAGATTAGGCCTGCACTGCTTTGCTTTCTGCTCCAATCAGGCATTCCTCTAATATTTTGTAACTGCAAATTCTTCTCTAAGTGTTTAATAATAGTGAAAGACAACTACTATTGATCCCAAAACTAGGCAGGAAGTTGCTCCACAGGCGTTCTGAAGAACCCCAAGAGCACCAGCTATGGACCCACATCAGCTTCGTGATGTAGCTGGAGAGCCAAGAAGTGTGAGGTAGGGCAAGAAGCAGTATTCTCCAGTGAAAACAAATAGCCTGCAAAGCTACTTGGCCTTTGGACAGATGGCGAGAGGGGAAATCATACAAATCCCTAAGATATTTTAAAGTGTCAGCATCCTGAAGTTAGGACTTGTCCCTTGTCAGTAGCTCTGAATCACAGTCTATCTGCACGTCATTGAACATAATCTCCATGTGCATTATCTCTTTCGGAACAAATAGCCCATTACAATATTAATGATCAACTTTGGGATCCAGATACCTGACATACACTTACCTTATAGGTACAGTTGCACAAAGTCCAGTTTGAGATTGTATAGGAAGGTAAATTTATGGTTTATTGTATGGTTTAAACAAAACCACATTTTCAGTGCCATTAACATCGGCCTCCTATGTCCTTCTCTGGTTGCTTCCTCTGGTGCTTTCACACAATACATTTCTGTTCATTCTAATACTAGCTTTCCTTTCACAAGGCTCTACAGCACTAATAAACTGGTAGACCTAAAATAAGCACCCAAGTTCCCTAGACACACAGTACATAAAGAATCATCTCCTGCCTGTAAAATTACTGAGTAAAGTGAATGCTTAAGTTAGGCACATAAAATCACCCCAAAAAACTTTCATATGCTAGTGCAAAATACATTCAACACATCATAGCAAAAAGGGCAAATTAGGCAGCTTCAACCCTCATTTTAGGTATCTGCATGGGAACAGATTATCACCCCACCAACTGAGAAAAAATGAAAAACAAATGTTTGTACTATATTGTTTTGTTTTAGACATTCTTAAGGTACTATGATACCCCATCAACATTCTAGCATTGCCTTTTACTGCACAAAATCCATGCCAAAGATGCATTATACCTGAGTTACTAGAGAAGTTTCTCAAACATTAGTATTACCTAAGGGCAACAGGCAGGGTGGCAGGCTAAATGTAACCATTTCTCACGAGTATGGTGCGTGCTCACTCCTACGGGACTTCTGTCACTGGCATGCTCTGTCTCCCTCTTTCTTTCACTCCTGTAATACACAACTGAATGTGTCTTACCTGTGTCTCTTGTATCCAAGTTCCTATGTTCAGCAAAGAGAAGGAGGATTTTAGGTTGCGTACAGATTGGATTTTCTTATATATATATTCTTATATATATATATATTTCTTATATATATATATTATATATATATATGTATATATATAGAGAGAGAGCTATATATAATAATAGCTCTCTCCTTATATACTATATATATGTAATATATAATAGCTCTATTTTACAAAGTTCTTATTTTGTATTGCATGAATATCATTACCACTAGATAACCACACTGGCTGCTCATTCTTCAAGAAAACATACAAAATTTGCTTCAGGTAAATACATATAAAAGTGCAGTTTCCATGCTTAACGTTATGAAGTGTATTGTAAAGGATAATTTGACTAACTGGAATTAGGAGCAAAACCAAATCAAAGTATTTTATCTCATTTAATATTTGGAATACCCTAATAATATTATATTATAACATATTATTATATGTATCAAATATATATATAATATGATATATATACTTCTATATATAGCAACATATATAATATATATTGCAATCTTATATTAATTATATCAATATGCTCCACAGCCAACCTTACCATTCTCATTGAAGGCATGCATCTTGTTATCTGTCAAAAACGGATTTAATTTACAAATGCATTGTCAAAATTACTGCCAATATGATGTATTTTGCTCTACTTATGCTTTACACAAGCTGTACGTATGCATATTACGTATTCCATTGCATAACCAGGTCCTTGTAACTGGCCCAAAAAGTACTCACAGTGCTTTCTGATGATGTCAAAGAATTTGTAACTGCAAGTTTTTATGGCTATTTACCTCCAGTATTCTTCTACCCTTTCTCTAAGGATTAAATATCAACTAAAGATTACAAGTTGATAGTAGTTCTCCAAGGTATGCGAGAAGAGCAGAAAAAGTATAGAAAGACCACACAAAAATAATTTATTCTTTGCTCGTTTATTTTCTGTTTATTCATGAATTAAATGTCTAAAAAGTAAGATTTATCTTTTATTCAATCTTCCCATAAAATCTGGACTGAGTAAGCAGAACCAGAGTAAACAGTAGGCAGAATAGATCTGTACTGTTCTCTGTGGAACAAAGTCTATGTGGGTTTTCAGTCTTTAATTAACTTTGTTAAATGATCAACTCCCAAAATTATGAGTATATAAATTTGGCATTCATTTGCTTTGTTTTGTCACCAGTGTGTACGTCCTCTTTTTTTTTTTTTTTTCATATTTTCTGTGAAAGACAAGGCCACAACAAGGAGTTGTCAAAATTTGAACACCGAATCTGAGAACATCATGTCCATGAAAGCAACCATCAACTGGAAAATGTCTTTTTAAAAAAATTTAATGACTTTTCCAGTAATTTAAAATACTGAAGTCCACTAGGGTAAGAGGAAACTGAGAAGAATGTTAAAAACTATAAGCATTACATGTTCTTAAATATGTCTGGCCTAAGAAATATGACAAAACCTATTATGCGACAAAGCCAATGATATGACAAAAAGATAATTTTTGACTGATGCCTAAAACCCTCTTTTTGAACAAAATCTAACCACTTACTTTGACTAGAACTATGCATAGAAGTCTCCTTTTCATAAAATACTGTGGGATTACCTCCTTGCATTTCCTGCCTTACAATAAAACGTACCTGTGGTGACAGTTATCCATGTATTTAATTCACATAGTGTGTGTGTGTGTGCACATGTGCATGTTTCAGCAGAAGAAAAGAACCCTTGAAAAGGTCAGGAATGGAGAACATGATTTTCTTTTCTCTCAGCTGTAATAAAGATCCCAAATCCTTTCAACTGTTTTGCATGCCCAGAAGCTGAAAAGCATTACACCATCTATAGGGTTTTTTTTCTGTACATACAGCAAAAATTATCAGCTAGATATCTTATTACTTTTGTCTTGTCTTTTCCCCTCTAAAATTTCCAAAGCCTACATTTTCTTAAGAACTATTTAAAGTGTTGCTGACTTATGCTGTTGTAATATTGGTTGCCTAACCCTGTTACACCTTCTCATATTCATGGTATTACAAGCACTTGCCTTTTATTGCTCTGCTTTTCTCCCTTTATCCTGATTCAGCTTCTGATATAACAGCTTGTCACTCTTGGTATGCCTTTTGAATAAGAAACTTTCTTTTTCAGCCTCTTTGGCAAGGCCTCATAGTTTGCCTTGGGATCATTTTTCTTATCTTCAAACATAACCTGTTCACACCACTGCCTCTGGTTCATCGTTAATTTTTTTTTTCCTTTAGATCTGTAGATTTTCAACACAGTGTCTCTGAGATCCTACAAAGGACAGAGTAGCAGGGGTTTGGAGCAGGATTCCATTAAGTACCCCATCATGCCCCATTCAAGACTGGGTTTGTCAAGGCAGTACATTTTAATTCTCAGTACCACTTTGAACAAGGTTAGGTGCCAAAATCTATGTTTTGAAAAGAGCAACTCTCAGTGTCTCTGGATTAGAATCAATTAATGAGAGAAAAAAAAAATGGAAAAAATATGCTTAGTCTGTCTGCTTTGATACAACTCTTCTCAAAGTGAGCCACCAGACACAGGCACGGGCTGGGAGAGGAGTGCCTGGGGAGCAGCTCAGCAGAAAGGGACTGGGGGTGCTGGTGACAACGGGCTCAGAGTGAGCCAGAAGTGTGCTCTGGCAGCCAAAGGGCAAATGGCACTGAGGGGAGCATTAAGCACAGCACAGCCAGCTGGTCAAAAGAGGTGATGCTCCTGCTATACGTAGTGTTGGTGCGGCCTCACCTTGCACATTGTGTGCAGTTCTGGGCTCCACAGTATAAAAAGGGTGTTGTGGTCCTTGAAAGCATCCAGAGGAGGGTAACAGGGTGTGAAGGCAAGTCCTGTGAGGAGAGGCTGAGGGCACTTGGGTTGTCTGCTCTGGAGAAGAGGAGGCCGAGAGGCGACCTCGTTGCTCTCTGCAACTCCCAGAGCAGGGGGAGCTGGGAGGGGGGTGCAGGCCTCTGCTCCCTGGTCACCGATGGCAGGACATGAGGGAACAGCACAAAGCTGCACCAGGGGAGGGTCAGACTGGGCGTTAGGGGAAATTTCTGTACTACGAGGGTGGTCAAACACTGCAACAGGCTTCCTAGGGAGGTGGTTGATGCTCCGTGCCTGTCAGTGTTCAAGAGGGGTTTGGACAATGCCCTCAATAACGTGCTGTAACTTTTGGTTAGCCCTGAAGTGGTCAGGCTGTTGTATTGCATGATCTTTGTAGGTCCCTTCTAACTGAACTAGTCTACTCCACTCCACTCCACTTCACTCCACTCCACTCTACTCTACTTTCTGTTCTGTCCTGTTCTGTTCTGTTCCATTTCATTCCATTCTATTCTAAATTGCTGAACATCTGAAAATAAGGACAAGACTCTGCACGTTTTTGACTGACAAGTGTTGGACACTGTGGTCCAACTTAGAGTATGATTTGTCCTACGTTAGCAAGTTACCTGCAAGTTAAAGAAGCAGCCCATTGCCTATATTGCACTGTAAACTGGAGGCAAAATGTGAAGGAGAAAAAAGCTGTAGTAAAAACATGGTCTGCAATTATATTCCTGTGAATAAAATTATTGCCTGAAAAGTGCACACAAAAGAAAACTGCAAACTACAGAGAGAATTCACCCCATCATCCTGCTTCTGAGGGCAGCATGGGAGATCAGAAGAGACCAGAAGGGTAACAAAATCCTTCCTTGTCTGTTTATTGTGCAATTACTACGCATAACTCTCATGCAATTATCCTTATGTATCATAGCTCATTCAATTATTCTTCTGTTACAAACAGTTCACATCTTTTAATGTATATTTTACCTCTCCAATACTGCCATGTTCATGATATTAAAAGCCGATACAGCCATAGATATGAGTTCATATATACTCTTCCTTACACACAAGGAGACTAAGAAGGAAAAGACAATTAATATCACTGTGTTTAACATCTCATATCCCAAATTTGTTCAGCCAACTTAGCACCAGACCCAGAGTACAAGAAACTGAAATACATGAAAGTCTTGAGTAAGAGCTAGTGATCTGTTTTGCATAAAGTCTGGTTTTATTTAAAGTTTGTGGTTGATTTTTTTTTTTTATGAAAACAAAAAGAAACATATAAACACACACACACACACAAAACAAATATAAATAACTAAAGTGAGAATAAGGAATTTGCCAGAAAAAAAAGAAACAATAATAATAAACTATGGGCTTTAAACAGGGACTCCTCCTCACAAGACAGTTATAACAAAAGATTCAGGTAGTCCTTATAAGCTATAAATGATTTTCTAAATAGTATGTGCAGAACTTGTCATTTAGATGTTACTTTTCTTATTTTTATAAATATTTATTTATAAATAAATACATTATTATGTATATATAATACATTTATAATAAATACATTAATAAATTAATTATAATATTAATTATAAAAATATATTATATATATATAATAAATTAATTATAATAAATACATTAGTGAAAGTTCCCAAGCTGAAAAGAAATCTGGGTTTTGTTTAGTATATCTCACTGAGTCAGTGACACAGTATTTCCCCTGCACCATGCACCTTCCATACAGAAACCTTTCCTTCTGTATTAAAGAAACCAATGCTACCATGAAGGTCAAACACTCCAAAAGATGGAGGAGGATTGTTTCTCACTGTGTCTGCCACCCCACAATCCACCTTTCCTGTTGGTGCAAGACTGTAAGCATGTTGTACCCAATGTGGAGGGTACAATATTGTACACTTACATGAGCTGCAAAGGTGAACATACTGTGATCTATAGCGTACAGACACACAAGTAAACCTTCTAGCAAAAATCATTTCTTTATCAGACCACATCCAAGAAAATAGTTCCTTGACCTAAAATTTTTTTGTCCAATTTGTTTTGCCTATTTTTTGTCTTTAGGCATGCAGTAGAGGGTGAAGGGAAGGGAAGACTATCTTATGACCATGTTTGTTCAGGGGTAATAGCATGTCATAAACATGTTTTAACAGCTACCTTTGGTTTCAGGTTATCTAAGTCAAAGTGCATGTTTAAAGGTAAAAAAGTGATAAATTCCTGGTATACATCTAGAAAGTATTATGCTTTGGTAACTATGATAGGACTACAGGTCAGCCATGGCCTCAGCTATTGCTCGACAAGCATTATATGGCCAACCTCCCTGACGGGGCAGCAGGTACAAAGCAGCGAGTTTTCTCCCCAGTTTTTCTGCATGCAAACTTATCTCAGTAGGTAGAGTTTATGGAAGGGATCACTGACACATATGATATTTTCTCTTTCAAGACATTTGAAAATACTATTGGATTTAGAGGAGCCTGAAAAGTGTTGTGGACTGCCATGGACCAGCTGGTGTGATTAGATGGTCAGAGCTCAGCGCAGCCCTTGAGGCAGCCAAAGCAGAGGAAGGAGAGCTTCTAGAGGATACTGCTATTACTTTATGCTCCTCCCTGTGCCGTCCCAAAGATTGAGCCCTGGTAGAAGATTAAAAAATAAGCTAGTTCTTCGGGTGCTGCAATAGGATTTGTTTTCTAGCACCAAGCTGGCCGTGGAGGGCAGATGCATGGGCAGTAGGAGCCTTTGCTCGCGAGGCACAGTGCTTGCAAGTAGAGCAAAACATATTCAGTGGTGCTGCTCTCTGGTGGGAGAGACGAGGTCTGGATGAGCAGCCCTTCCATGTGCATGGGCTGCAGCGTGCCATTCTGCCTACATGGTAACTCCGTTTACTGTCTACAGACACGTAGTAGGGCTTATCAGAACAGGTATATTTGGCAAGACAAAGAAATCATCCTGGTGTCAGGTCACTTTGTCCCAATATCATATCAAAGTGCTCCTATCAGCAGCAATCTCATTTCAACAAGCTAGTAATATACTTAGAGGTCCTATGTATCAGCAAAATATTCCCCTCAGCTGGAATTACCAGTAAAATAAAAGTTTTAAAGTGCAATCTGAACACAGGTATACAATGAAGCATTCTGTGCATCCAGTTACGCTAATGTGTAGGATTGTGCTGGTCAGAGTGAGCTGATAGGAAGGGCTGTGGCAGTGTTGTGGCCGTTTCCGCTTTTAGCTGTGATGTTAACATGGCTGGGGCTCGTAATGTCTTTCTGGTGCCTCAGGGGGTCCAGAGGGATTCGGTGTACCTGTCAAGGGGTTGTGCTCCTGCAGGAATGGCTTGGGGAAATGCATCTCCTAGGCGCTCATGGGTTGGAGGCACAGGCCGAGCACCTTTAGGTGCCTGGTTGATGGATTTTAGGATTCTAGAGTCACGGGTAAACTGATAGGCACACTTCATTGCCAATCGTTCTTCATGCACATAGACTTTCATATTTCTGCTACAAATGTCTACATTTCAGTCATGGGATCCTTCAGTATAAGGAAGCAGGTTCCTTTATGCTTAGTGTTTTGCTTTACCAGAAAGAATACTAAATATCTTTTCTTTTTTTTTTTTTTTCTTTTTCAAAAAACAGTCATTGCTCTTTGTGGTTTTGGCTGTTCACCTTTGATATAAGCATTTTGACCATTCTTACCTTGTTCTTGTTCTGAGAAATGAAGAGCACGACAAATTCAACTTTGTATGAGTACCTGCCCTTAAAATGGTCAAACCACAAGCTTCCCACTACTGCTAGCAAACTGAGGTGGCAAAATACACTAATAAGCCATCCTGCCACCTTGTACAATTATTTCCCACATTCTCACTGGGCTACAAGAGGTTGTATATGGCTGATGGCAGCCAGTGGGCAGTCCATCTCAGACTCACTGTGATTCACACAGCCAGTGGAAAGGCTAAGACTTCTGTCTATGTACCAAATCACAGAGGAGACATTGCATTATAATAACAGTGTCTAAATCAGAGTGGTCTTCAGTCTCTAATAATGGGTACGTTGCAGATGCTCTTCTTAAAACCATCTTTGGGCAAGCTGGATCTATTTTTGACACTGTCACTTTGCATAACGTTTTCAGTTTAGCACCCTCTAATTCCAGCACCCTCCTCTTATTTTCTCCATGTTTTAGGTATTACTTTATTTCCTCTCCCACATCCTCAGCATTTCTACAAAAGATTAAAAAGTGTATACTCTTAATAACAACTTCAGCAGAATCATATTATTCAACATGAGCTCGTGGAAATCTGCTGAAAGACACTTTTGGCTCTTCTAATAAATATTACATGCAGGTAAAGCTTGTTTCTTGATGTATAACTTCAAAGCCATACATCTTCTAACAACAAATCATATACTTCTCTTCAACAGCTGAGTAAAGCAGATGCACTTGTCATTTACCTGTGACTTTTTTTAAGCATTTTAAGTGCTGCAGCAGACTCAAGAGAGACAACATTCAGATGAAGACAGAAGATTTGGTATCAGTCACTGCCATGGTGTCACTCACTGTGCTCCTATGATCAGAATAAAAACATGTAAAGAAATAAAATGAACACAAGCTCGTGCATAGATATTTGTGTAAAGTTTTTCCATAAAACCAATAGCATGTAGCTGGCCTTTATTTAGAATTTTGCTTGGAGTTTCCAGGCAATATCTGAAAGGTGCATAAAGAAAAAAAGGGACCAAAGTCAGGACAAGTAGGCTCAGTCTTACAAAGGTTTCACATGAAAGTTACAACTTCTGCTCTGAAGGTTTGTGCACACCTGAATAATTTCCATTCATCATTTAAAGGAGCCTCATTTGCTCTGAGGCAACAATTGTCCTTGTACCACTTTGTAAGTGCATCTCAGTTGCTGACGTGCTTTTTGGCATGTCTGGTTGTAAAAGTAGCAATAGGCTCCTTAATTTCTTCCTAAGAAAGAAAAAGAGTCATTCCTGTACGTATACTAACCTTTACCTTCATCTAACTATGAGTTTGTGAATAATGAGTAGAGGGGAATAAAAGAAATGGAAACAATATTTTACTGCACTAACTAATGTGAACTAATAGGATGTGAGTTTCACCAGCCAGGAAGGATATCAGCAGTGAAGTGATGCCTAAAGGGACTTTCAGCTTTTAAAGAAGCATAGACTTCTCTTGTACAACACTGATTTTGTTTGAACATGATAGGGAGAGGGAAAGAAAAAGTCCAGGAAAATGAAGAGTGTTCTGGAGATAAAGATTAGAGAGAAGGAACTGAGAAATAGTTTACAAAGAAGGAAGTTTTAAATTATTTATTTATTTTTACTTTTGGGTTCTTTACTGAGGTATGTAAAGAGGTTATTTATTCATCTTTAGATATATATACTAATAATAAAAATGCCGCATCACCAGCATTCATTGATAGTAATGGCTGCACTGCATGAAAAGCAGGAAGCTTGGTAAGAGAGTAGTTATACATCAATGTTCTGTTCCTACTTCAAGCAAAAGTTTTATATCTCCTCTCATATTTGTTTAGGAGAAACCTACTATTTTTCAGAGTAATAACTTATTTGTCTTACTTACAGTAGATAAAACTTTATGTTTTCTGTCTTCAGAAAATTCTCCAAGTTTGATTTCTCTAAATTGGTTATATTTTTGAAGAAATGAAAAAGGAGACGATCCTTAAATTTTTATACACACAGTCAGTCAGCAAAAAAGCATGTTTTTTTTTTTTTTTTTTTAACTCGTGGAAGATATATTACCACCAAACATTAATTAGCTGTGATTTGGGAATGGACACATCCGTAAGCATGAATTTATCACCTAAGATGCTAGAACAGGCAGAGATGAATAATGACTTTGTGCTGATGCTAGAATATAATGAAACGCTGATGTATGACACCTGGCAGCTTTTAGGAAATAAATGCTTCCCAGCTGGAAAGTAAACCTCTCAGCGTTTGCTGCTACTTGGCAATACATGTGGTATGAAGAAACCTGTTTTCTAGATAGCAGTGGTTTGTCAGAGCAACACCTTTCTCTAAACAATTCAGTGTCTAGAATAGGATCACCATTTAAAAATAAAATAAAAAATCTCTATTTGCTATGTTTGCACTGAAAATTCAGCGTAATCTGCTAAGTGTCTGAAAGTTCTCTGTACAAGAAAACTATTCTGAAATAACCAGGAGATGGAATTAAAACTTACCATTTCACTTTGGTCTACGGCTATCTCCTGCAAGACACCCTGGGATGTCTGTCCCTCATGCCACCTCTAGAAAGGAGAGTACCAGCACTGAAAAAATATGCTAGAAACCACCCTGTACAGGTGAACTGTTGTTTGCATGTAGGAAATCATCACTTTCAAGGCTGGAGAGTGCAACAAAATTCACTGAAAAATAATTAGGCTCTGTTAGAATTGTTTTTGTGAGGAAAAACATAGAGCTCACCAAAATCCACATTTTTCACTGGAGCCTTCAGCTAGGAAAGTTTACCTGAAAATGCCTAACTATAAAGCACTATGAATTAGAATTAAACAATAGAATTAATAGAATGTCCCTAAATTACCAGAATTACTGTAATATTACTAGCATACTAGAATTAAATGAGCTGATTTTTTATTTCAAATAATGTTCAGTCCCTATAAGTGCTTAATATTACAGTATATACAAATATTTAAACAAATTATATATGAGATTAATTTAATATAAATAAGTAAAAATGATTCATTTGGGTAAATATATATAATTATTGTTATTATTATTATTATTATTTGAACTCACAAAGTTTTAACATTGTTTCCAAGGAGAAATGAACACATTTTAAAAATTTTAGTAAAACAGTTGTTGTTCCTGATGAACCTGAGTGGTAGTTTTCCTGATAATCACCTGAAGGTTTTCTGAGTTAATTAATGGCACATAAAGAATCAACTGCTTCAGCAGTCAGTGTATGGCAGACTTAGGAGGCATTTCGGTAATCATGTTTTGCTGTCTTGTGTAGGTTCACTGACATTCCTTCAATGCTTTCTTCAGCAAATACACTTTGTGGCTGAATAGAGTGAGCAGGACAACCAGAGAGGACAAGTGTCTGTGATTTACTTCTGGTTATAAAACTGTACTACTCCTTCTATTGCCCCACTGTCTACAAAGAAAAAACTGGATGAAAGTAATTCATGGAATTTTGGGAACATACTTTGGGAACATAAGTTTCTTCACTCAAGTGGTTAATTAAACATTCATGATCTTGTGAATTGATCCAAATAAGATCCAATCGTTTCTTTGACGCAACTATTTGCAAAGGAGATAAAAAGTTGTGTTTCTGTGAAGCCAGTGGAGTCTGATGATAAGTAACATCCCTTAAACAGTTATTTCAGTCAGGATTGTGACTAAACATACTCATTCTGTCTCTCAGGGCAACCCTTGAGTAGCAAATCAGGCTATCCATCTAGGGTCTTATTAGGGTTGTTTTCTGTGTTGTTTTTTTTTTACCCCGCTGTCTTCTTCTCAGTGGTTCTCAGATAATGTTTGAAAGTTACCCATTATGCTGCCCCAGCTGCAATTCACTGAAAACGTCGTTCCTAGAGTCAGACTGAAACAATGAGACACGAGTAGATTGACCCTAGGAACTCTGTAATTAGGCTTGTGTTGCTCTGACACTCACAGAGTGCTTGCTAAAACAAAACAAACTCAACCAAATTTGTTGGGAGCTTGGCATAAGGTCATGCTGACACAGGGAATCAAATATCTCACAGCATTGGTTGCTGTCCAGGTGGTGTCAGGAATTGTCATTGCAGGAGCCCTTGCACAGACATCTTCATCTGGATCAGGTGAGAGTCCCATTCTTCTGTTCACTTACAGTCCCCCATGGTCCTGCACATGTATGATCCGTCAACATTAATCACCTTAAACAAAGGACAGACATGTTCTGTCTGAACTCCATACAAAAGGTTGTCCTAAGCAATCATTTCTGCATTTGCAGAAACAGTTTCAAAAGCACCTTATCTTGGTATAGCTGGTGAATAGTTGGCAGCAAGAACTGCCTGGGGGAAGCTTCAGGACAGTGCAGGTTTCCCACCTGGAGAACTCCTGCACTGGTTAGTGTGCAGGCTTTGCTGTGCAGGTGCCTGGGGGTTCAGCTAGCACCTTTTCTGAAGGTGGTCCATTACTTCAACGCAGTCCTTTATCTCATGTCAGTTGGCAGACCATGCGGGAAATTAATGACTTAAGTGCCCTGGGTATGCACAAGGCACAGCCCCGGTGCCCAGAGACACTGTAACTGTAACTCACATGCCCTGGTTCTTGCTGAGAAATGGTGACCACAGAGCTTTTTGGAACAGAAAGTCAGAGCCCATTTGGGAATGCTTTGAGATGAGGCATCAGCAGCCAGCCAAATTCAACACATGAGTTGTCATCACTTGAGCACTGATATCTATTTGGGGATGGGATTCCTTTCCCCAACCTGAAAGCAGCGGCATGGATGAGACCTGGGGTCAACAGCACCATGCCAGTGTGGCTTGAAAGGACCTAATGAAGCCTAATTAGGACCTTGAGGACCTAATGTCAGACTCACCACATATTTGGCCCTCACTTTACAGCTTCCTCAAAGGTCAACCATCTTTGCAGAAACAACCCCTAGCTGCCACTTTCTTCTGCATGTGTGTAAAACCTAGGCCATGCAAACTACCAGCAAGTGTAACTCTAAGGTGCAGCTGGCATCCAAGTGGTTTCGAGCAACCTCACCCACACTGACAGGCACACAGTTATCTCTACCTACAATTTGGGGTGTCTTTAGTGTCCTACAGCCCTTTACATTTAACTACATCGAAATTCTGCTCCTAATTTATTACAAGTCCTTCTCCCCCCAATCAAACGCTCAGTCCCATCTGGCCCTGCTGCAGTTAATTCATTTTCTATGATGCTGAGCAGAAGAGATCAGAGCACTGCACCCTGTAGAACCTCCATCACCCACTGCAGAGAGATTGGGTAGGAGGGGTGGTGGCATGGAGGCACCGTTATTTTGCTATTTTCTACATCCAAGGCAAGATATGGAGCCCAGCACGCAGATAGCCACAGTTCTGCAAGTACACAAGGTGAAATGTACTCAAGTACACATCCTTTTTTAGCTGAAGAGATAATAATAGGGATGCTTCTCAGTTATATTCACAAACATTAGAGGTGTGTCGTTTGGCCTTAAAATTTAAATTAATAATTATGTAATTATTAATTAATGAGACATTAATAATCCACAGTGCAATTCACAATAGTGTGTTTTCTCATGACAGAATGTGCAGTGGGGTTATCTGAAATGTACATTAAAAGGTAAGTAACATTAAAAGCATCAAACCTTTGTAAGTCATGAAAGACTGGTTTTAAAGTTATTCAGCCCTTTGTACAGGCAGCCTGACAGCACAACTGCTCTCCATTTCCCCCACGAGACCACTGCCTCCTGCAGGGTGCAGGGTACATCATAAAGAAGGGAATAATCAGGGCTGGGTCTGCAGATTCTCTGACTGCTCATCGTAGTTGATGAAAGGTGTGCAGGGAATAAGGCAGAGTGCTCGGGTGCAAGGACAGAAAGTAAGGAGCTAAGAAAGCTAAAATAGATTCTGTTCTAAAGGAGAACGTGTTTCTGTCCTGGGCACAGTGTCCCTAAGTAATGCTGGACCAAATCCTTGAGCCAACATTGCCACAGCTGTTTGTTAACTAGAAAAGTCTTTATTTTCAGTGCCCAGTATGAGATACTTAAAAAAAAATATATATGCAGAAATGCTGAGCATCTTGTTGGCAGTTAAAATTGGTTAAACTGCATCTTGAACTTCTGAAACACCATAAGAATACTAAGAATTTTAACAGACCAGAATGCAATTTTATGGCATCAAAGATTAGAGCTGTAATTCACACAATGAGAGCAACAAGATTTTGGATGGGACTGGAAGGCAAGCAAAAATTCACGTTTTCTTGCTAGAATTAATAGAAAATACTTCGCTAGAAAATTAAGAAAATGTTCCAAGACTGCAAAACTGTATCAAGACAAGCAGGGAGCTGCCCCTTCCAGAATACTGAAGTCATAATCAAAGCTGTAAGGTACGTAGTAACAACATCTCTCCTACTGCATGAAGTAATGCCACCAGGGGAACCGTGGCTTCCAGGCTGAACAGCATCAAAGATCATCAAATAGTTTTAATGGGAAGCATTACAGCTGTACCTCACTTCTGTTACCAAATTCAAGATGTAAGGAGACTTTAGGAGGAAATTCTTCACTCAGAGGGTGGTGAGGCACTGGCACAGGTTGCCCAGAGAAGCTGTGGATGCCCCATCCCTGGAGGTGTTCAAGGCCAGGCTGGATGGGGCCTTGGCCAACCTGATTTAGCGAGTGGCATCCCTGCCTGTGGCAGGGGGGTTGGCACTAGATGATCTTTAAGGTCCTTTCCAACCTGAACCATTCTATGATCTTAAGAGGCGAAAAGGCCCCGTCCTCCTCCCCCAGAATTAGGGAGGCTGGGTCTGGCCTTGTCCTTGAAGCAAGCAAAAGGAAAGCAGAATCTTGTGACAACCTGGGAGAAGTACAGATACCTCTGAAGGGTAATAGCAGCTGCAAAGTAATTTTTCTTTATAGAGTGTGTGCTTGCCAGGAGCTGAAATATTTCTATTCCCTCATGCTGTTAAAAGTATTCAGATTTACTATGTAACCCTCAGATTTTACTGAATTGTTTATTTTATTCCATTCCTCCAGAAGGCGGGCAAGGAAAAAATTACATCCCAGATATCCTGGCTTTTGCTGGGACAGAGTTACTTTTCTTCACAGAGGCTCACACAGCGCTGTGTTTTGGATTTGTGATGAAAATAGGGGTGATACCAGAGGACTGTTCCAGTCGCTGCAGAGCAGTGCTCGCACAGAGCCGAGGCCTCTCCTGCTCCTGGTGCTGCCCGGCCAGCGAGGAGGCTGGGGGTGCCCCAGGAGCTGGGAGGGGACACGGCCAGGACAGCTGGCCCAGGCTGCCCAAAGGGATGTCCCACACCGTGTGGCTCTGAGCTCAGCAATAGCAGCTGGGGGAAAGGAGGAGGCAGGGGGGACGTTGGGGTGATGGCGTTTGTCTTCCCAAGGAGCCGTGCCGCGGGGTGAGCCCTGCTCTCCTGGAGGTGGCTGAACCCCTGCCTGTCAATGGGAAGCAGCGAATGGATTCTTTGTTCTGCTGCACTTGTGTGCAGCTTTTGCTTTACCTAGTGAACTGTGTTTCAGCCCACAAGTTTTTCTCACTTTTATCTTTACAACTCTCTCCCCCATCCCACTGTGTGGAGAGCCAAGTGGCTGTGCAGTGCTGATCTCTGCCTGCGGGGGTTAAACCACAACACTGGAAACAAGAAAAGAAAAACAAAATCTTTTATTCCCCTCACTCACTAACCACCTATCTCCATGCCTGTTGTGAGAGACTTTCAAGGAGTTTCTGAAGGGGCACAAATGCTGGACTTACAGCATCTTTCGTTTTGTGTACTGCAAAAGTTGCAGGCGGGTAGAGAGCAAAACCAGGTCTGACAGGACAGAAGATGCCTTCTTCCTATTGAGAGGGAAACCTACATGTAATTGCCAGAGAGACTAAACGGAGCTGCGCTGAGCACTTAAAAGACAAACTCCCATTATTAGTTGTGGTTTTCTTTTCCTAAGTGCTCAGAGTGACCCATGGATGAGAGGCAGACTCAAAAACCCTTACAGCTGCAGTTAAATTTACTTTTGGATGTACACTGCATATAAATACAAGGGCATCAAGTCACACAGGGCAGAATATGCTCAGTCTGGCTTGGAATTAGCACTCTTAACCAGGAACAGACAGCTCCAGTCAGAGGGAGAGTGAGGAAGCAGTGCAGAAAGACTGAAGTATACCTGAGAGAGTCTGAGTGATAGTATGGCAGCAAAACTTCACATGGTGTTAAGAATGTGCCACACAAGACCAGTGCTAATAGGGGAGCAGATGGATCGCTACTTCCCAGGATATCTGTCCCTAACACCAGGCACTCTGGGCAGCGTCCTTTATATTTAACCTTTTTCCAAGTTATAGGTCACTTCCATATACCTGCTAGAAATTATACATTCTTATGATTGTTTTTTGTTTTTACTTTCATGCATGTTTGAGATGTTACTAATGTATGAATCATAACATCCTTACATGTCCTTCATTTCATTACTTAGAGATTACTAACTATGAGACGAACAGGTTAATGGTAAAACTCCCAACACTTACATCAAGGCATCAACACGCAGCAATCCAACTGAGAGGGAAGTACCTAAGCTCCAGTTAATAAGTGAATGTCATGGGATGATTCAATTGCTTAACAAAACATCTAAAGCTATTTGCAACACATGAGACCCCCCCGCACCCCACCCCAGCCTCCAGCTGCCAGGCTGGAGAAGCATGACTTTTACAGTCAGAGCAATATCTTAGACACAGTATGGTGCCTCGAAGGCCCAAGGAGCCTGTTTCAGCAAATGGCTCCGTTGTCTTAAATGGAACTAAGCCGGTATAATGGAGCTCCTGCCCAACAGTCATGTCTCAGAGCCCCCTTTGAGCTACAAATCAGAAAACATAAATAGAAATTAAAACCAAAAAAGGACAAAATAAACACAGTTTTTTAAAAATAAATATTTCATTTATTCACAGTACAAAAAATATTTTCTTTCCACACCCCCGCGGTTTGTCTTGCGCACACCCCTGGAACACACACCACCCTTTGGACGCCACTGTCTTCGATCTCATGCCCCACACTAATACTGACCCACCTCATAAGCACATTTGTGTTTACAGGTGGCGCATGTAGAGAAGCCAGCTAATTAAAAAGAAGTGCAGTAGCAAATTAATCCCTGGTGGAACAAACCATGCTATGTGAAATCACTGAACTGTCTCTGTACTTTGCAAGTAGTTGCAGGAGACGTTGCAGAAGATGTGATATTTGATCAAATTTTATAAGAGATGGAGCATTAGCCAGAGAGGTGGTATAAATATATTTACAGAGGTAAATTTCAACAGGCACTCCAAAAAAAAGTAGTTTCACAGTATGTTTACCCACTACTTATTGACAGTTAACTATGGTAAATAGTTTGGTACAGGAAAGTGGGTGTTAATTTGCAATTTAAGCAACTAAGAAAATACCCAATTTTCTACTAAGGTAAGAACTAAAACTGAAGAGTTACAGATTCATCTGGACAGAAGCGTTTTGACTGAAGATCAAAACTACAGGTTAACGCCAGTGTTGTGCTTTTCCAGGGCCCGTGAAACTTAGTTCAAGGCATAATTTAAGTCTAGAAAATGTTAAGTTAGGGTCACAGTCCATCCGTTTAATGTTTCACACCCAACAGATTCCAGAAGGAGGTAGTAAAGGCATCCTTTAAGGAATCTTCTCTGATGTTAAGACCCAAGAAGCATGGCAGCGAGCCTAAAAAAAAGTGTGGGTAGGGGAGTGAGAAAGGAGAGAGAACAGTTTAATGAACTATTACACCATTTTAAACCATTAATTTGAAAAGCTTACTAAAGTATAAGGGGTTATATTTCATCTTAAATGTGATCTTTCTAGATAAAACTCAAAACAATTGCAATTTTAAAATTTAAATCAAACCTTTGGAAAGAAGAACCCCCCCCAACCCTACAAGACACACTTCCTTAATTACGGTGACCTGAATTCTAATGCTTTTGCCAGCAAAGGTAAGAGACAGCATGTGTCTTGCTGCTATTTCTGACGCGTTCAGGGACAGGAAGCACTTAGATAATGTCTCATTTCAATATACAGCTGTTAAAGACACTTCAGCAGGTGACTCAGACAACAGTTATTTCATAATTTATACACAAAAAGTCTGTCCTGAAGTTTGAAGATGCTGAATAGCACTCATAAGACACCACAGAGTCAAAACATGGCTCCAGCAAATCAATTTGTTAATGCAGGAAAGTGAAAACTTAAGAAAAAATTACATCCGACATTCAGCTGAAAGAACTTTAAGGTCCAAAGAACTTATAATGCCCAATGTGAATCATCTGGACAGGATTTATAAAAAATGCTGACAACTTGAACATGTTAAGGTAATCAGAGCTGCATGTTGAATACTTTACATTCTAAGTACTCTTAGAAAGCAAAAAGTACTAGTTCTAGTACCCAAAATGAAGAGACATTAAGTGGTTAGGCTTCAGTATCCGTGTGCCTTTTTCTTCAATTATCAAATGCTGATAGATGTCATATAGCTTTACAAAGTTGAAATAAAAACACCCTGAATGTATTTTTGTACTATGAATGTTCTGTATGTACCTTATATGCCTATGATAAGCTATTTAGAATACTGTAAGAAAATGGAAAAAAATGCCTAATCTACGTATGCAACCAGCTGCAAGCTTCGTAAGAGATTTATAAGCTGTCAGTTATATCAAGGTAGCACCCATTTACATGCAAAACTGTTCTGTTCTGAATATCCTAATGATTACTCAATTAATGGAGAATATGCAGAAAGTAGTGCAGAAGAAGAATGAGGAAACTGAATAGGTGAAAAAAATCACCATGAGACCACACGCACACATTTGAGTCTGAAAGAGGAGATGCAGATTCTTGTACATTTTCTTACAAAAACTATTTCCTGAAATACTTACAGTTTTCTCTTCCAATGTGAGGATGCCATCTACAGCAACTATCTGGTACTGCTTTTCTTTTAAGCCACCCACAAATCTCCGAAGTAGTTTGAGACCAGTACCATCGGTGCTTTGTTTCAAGAGTTTCTGCATTTCTTGAGAAGGACATCCCGGGTCAAACAGTAGTAAACATAAGGTTTTATTTTTCTTCTCTTCTATTCCAACAACAGTACGACTGTGACCTAATTTCAAAACAGATTTTCAGTATTTAAGACACATATAAAATCCAGTTTACTTGTTTGTAGCATACTACTTATTTTCAAATCAAGGAACATATTACTTGAAATTTAATAAGGTAATTATAAGTATAGAGCAGACGTCAAAATGCTAAGATCCTGCTCACACCCAGCTTTTCCATCAGTAAAAATAGAAGCTTTTTAATGTTACATTTACTTACTAGAAGTTTAACAGTAAATAAAGCTAGGCCTTCAACTGAATGAAGAAGGAACGTATGACGCTGCTCTGAATTGCAGCACATATAGATGAAGAGAGAGAATCGTAAGAAACCAGCATATTGTGATGCTGACCTTGATGCTGCAAGTAGATAGGCGGTCTGGAAGTACACACTACCTTTGTACCACCTTCATTATCTGTAGAATAGTAACGCAAAACCCACTCAAACAAACGAGGGTGTGTACCCATGGGACCAGTCGGTTTGTGAAAGTCAATAATTTGACACCTATAAAACATTTAAAATAAAAGCAACATAAATTTGAAGCAGGTTGTTTTTTTGTTGTTTTTGTTTTAACACTTCAGTCTCTTTTTTTCACTTCAGTCCCTTTCTCCTGCACCAAGAATGTTTTGTGAACAACAGCAATTGCAGGTATCAAGTGGTCATTGTCACTATTTTTTTTTTTTAATTAAATAAAGGCATAGAAGATACATAAGTACAAAGCAACGCAGTATGTACTGTTCAAGACCACAGTATTTACTCTGTGGCAAAGAAATACTCTACTCTGTTTGCCTAATGAGCTTATGGAGTTTGCCAGAATTAAAACATTTGATTTTTGTAGAATTACAGCACAGAGCCAAATTAAGAACTCTAAACACGCAAAGTGACCAGCTGAAATTCAGATTCTTCTTGAGACTAAACTTGGAGCGAAAGTAAGCTTTTAATCAATATCTGATTTTATGCCTGTGGGGCACAATTCCTCACCAAGTCTCAATGACCAAAACAGTTACTCAATTTATGTATCTGCATAAGTAGTTACACAACTTCACACTGCACTAAATCTTACCTACTTATAGGCAGTTTAAATATAAAGCCACTACGATGGCTTCTGCTTAATAGTTTACTTCTTACCTTAATTCTGACCCTTAAAAGACACATGCTTAATTATCACTTAAAAACAACATCAGAAAAAGTAATACTTACTTTATCCTGAGACTGGTTAACAGTGAATAAATTTCACATGCTCCTATCCACGCCTTGGAACCACGTAATCGGTTGTTGAAGTGAGATGCCCCATGAGGATCAAAGCCTTCTTTCCAGGCATCTTCAATCATGGACTGAATCTTCGGTATACTAGGAATTAGTGCAGTGTCTGAAACAGAAAAGCTTTTGAACTGTAGCAACAGTTACTGAAATAGTCTATCAAAACCATCCAGCCTCTTTTATAAGAGCTAATTGACGTTACAAAGATACACCCCAAAAAAACCCAAAGGTTAAGCTTCAGCCACATAATGCCTTGCCAATAGTCATGCCTTTGACTCTTTTCACAGTATGGTCTAGTGTTATAGGAAACATTTAATGGGTATCATTGACACTAGTAAGCCTCGCTGTAAAAATGAAAAAGGAAAACATGGATCAACAGGTTGTCATTGAAGACGTGCAAAACAGGTAGGCAGGATTTTGATTAATACCTCTCAAGCAGTCATCATAGAAGCTGTTTTGCAGCAGTGAGGAAAGGAGCATTTGGAAATTCCTGTAACCACAACCCCAGCCTTTGTCACCCAAAGATGAGTGGAAGTGATCTACTCCTGCTGAAAGCCAAACACGTCTCACATCTTTGTTTTCGTTCTGATAGTACTTGCACAATGCTTCAATTACTCCTAGAAGAACAAATATAAAGTTTATCTGTAAAAAAATTAGTTTGCTGGAAACAGATTACAACTAACTGAAACACAATACAAAAAGCGGCTATGAATTTTAACAGCTGAACTAGGTTAGGAAGCAAAAGGTACTAAAGTAGTAAGCAAGCATATTCCCAAAGACAACCCTCATGCAGTAGAGATTTTCAGCTTCTGATACATACTGCATTTGGGCTCTTAACTTGCTTCCAAGGTTCCACAGGTCTTCAGGTTCAATAAAGAATTAAAAATATGTCAAACTTAAATTTAATTATTAAACAAAGTTGTCACAGATTAATATTATTTGCATCCTAATTCTAATCCTAAGTAATGAAATACTTCGTTAAAAACTGCTTTGGTCATCAAAAGCTATGACTAAAAGCTATATGCTTAGTTGCTGAAATGCATTCATACCCGAGGTTTTTGTTTTCCCATCATCTATACCAACAGCCAAACTTTCCATCATGTCAGCTTTTCTCTTGTGATATTCAAAAGGCTGCATCCTTCCTCTGTCAACTTCCCTTTCCATGTTCTTTAGGAATTGCTGTTTGTAGCCTCCAGAACTATCCAAGCCATACTGTCTCTGTTAGGGATAGAATGTGCATGATTAAAATCACATTTTAAAAATTCAAGTTTAATGACGTAAGAGGCTGCATGCACAATCAGTAACAATGAAAAATAGTGAACAGTGAGACATAAAATCTTCAGATTTACGACCTCTTAGAGCTGAAGGCCAAGCTTCACTCCTGAACAGAAATGCAGAATTAGGACAGCCATACCTGGAAGAGCAGGCACATCTCTCTGCTCCCCCTTGAGCTGACAGCCATTGGCAGAGGCAGTCAATTACCAGGAGGTAGCAAGTGCAGAAACCAATGCTATCAGAGCTGTCAGGTAGGAGACAGAGGGAAGCTTGTGGTGGGGTAGTCACTGAAGCAAATGATGGTGTCCAGAAAGAGGACAGTCAGGATGCTCAAGGCCTCAGGTATTCTGCCAGGTAATATACTCCAGGCTGTGCTGAAGGGCAGAGCACTAGAGCTGGGTGGGGTGCAGTATGGGGCGGCAGGGTGCCTGGTGAGAGCAGTGCAGCACACGCAGGTAACACCTGCCCCAGGGTAGCAGTACAGTCAAGGAGCTCAAGGTAGACATGCCCCACACCAGTTCCAAGATCAGGGTTGCTGAGAATTTGCATTTGCCTGCAAGCCACTCCTGCACCAACACTTCAGCACAGCCTGCCTGACTGCACAGGTGTGACCTAGTAATGCCATTCTTATTTTCGTTTAATCCAGGAAACAAAACATAACAGATTCAATATTATCAGCTTCTAAGGACACACCTCTTCAAAATTTTGCCATTTAGAAATGTTACGGTACCTGTAGCTTTTTAAATTCTTCCTTCTCTCGCTTCTCTTCCTCCAGTCTCTGCTTTTTATCTTCTTCATTTTGGAGCTGTTGAGCCAGTTCTAGATCTTTCATGTTTCCACCTATTCAGGAGTAGCAATCCAAGAACAGAGGACTTGATCGGGAAGTTAACAATGCTTTGATGGATCATTTATCCAAAGATTCTTTTCTAAGCAGATATAAACAAGGCCAACCAGGCACTACTTTTCAGAGAGGGATCCCACAGTGTACTGAGCTATTAGAAGGAGTACTAAACAGGACTGACAGCATTCAGTCTACTACGACTCAGACTCCTGACTTCCACAAAATTTATGCAGAGTCACGGGAGCTGTTGCTTGGCAAATAGTCCAAGTAATACCTCTACTATTAGGAAAACCTCTTTTGTTTACTATGCTTCAGTTAATTATTAGCAAGAAATCCTAGTTTCTTGAATATCACAGACCTATTAGCTTCTAGGATCACTGTCAGCATCCTCATAATGCAGTGACAAAAAGAAACAGGTTCAGAGGACTGGATAAGGAATCTCTAGGTTATTATTAGCCATGCAAATAAGGCAAACTTATTTTGATTCCTTTACCTTATCACTATGACTATTGAATCAGCATGAACATTTGGAGTAAAGAATTGAGAAAAAAGACGTTTTCAAAAGGTATAGATTTTAAACTCTTTACATGGGTATTTGTCACTCTAAACCCTGTATCACAGGATCGCAGAATGGTTTGGGTCGGAAGGGACCTTAAAGGCCATCTAATTCCAACCCCCTGCCATGGGCAGGGATGTCTCCCACCAGACCAGGTTGCCCAAAGCCCCATCCAACCAGGCCTTGAACACTTTCCAGGGATGGGGCATCCACAACTTCTCTGGGCAATACGTACATAATCCTCCTACAGAGCTAGGAAAATATATATAATACAGCTATCTTTTACACATTTTCCACTCTAAATTTTAGTTTTGTCTAACACTTAGTGAATTTACTTAACAAGCATGGATAGACATATTTTTCTGCATGTGTAGAGCACCTGGGCAAGCAATAATACTTAGTATAAATTTCATTATGGATATATTCCATTCCCTTTTTAAGAAATACTTAGCCTACATTTTGTATGAGATTCTATACTGCAACATGCAAACGCTGTAAATGCTTTCAAAGATTATCAAGCTTGTATCCTTTCACATACCTTCTGAAAAGCCATGTTCCTCTAGGTGTAAATCCACATGTTCTTCAAGAAACTGAAGGTTTGTACAGGTAAGACTGCATATGGGACATTCGTATAGCTGTTCACCATTTCCAGTGTCTAAAAAAGAAATGCAGTTTCTTGCTTAATGCAATTCCTGGTTTTGTGTGGTTTTCTTTTTGGGAGAGAATCACCCCCTAATTGATATATATGGTCTAAAATAAACATACAGTAACAAATTTTATGTTGCCATTGATATTCCTCATAGAAAGGCAGCATATGCTAAACAGCTATTATTCTTAACCATTTAGCAACTCCTGGCAAGTCTGAAAACATACTTTCCTTCCTTCTATTAATCAAGTTTTATTCCATTTAACTTACCACAATCTTTATAATATTTTCATTAAGAAGTTACAACTGTCAAATCTTTAATAAAAAGATCTGTGCTGCTGATGGAAGAATATTTGCTTACAAAAATTTAATGTTTGTATGATAACACAGCAGTTGGCGGTCAGAATAAAAAAATAATGCTTTAATTCTTTGTTAATCTTCCTAGGTTTCCTCAAATAAATATTCCTTCTGCAGTTTTAGTGTTATTATTGAAGAATACCATAGAACAGTTAAGGTTCAGAAGAACTTCTGGAGATCATTTAGTCCCTCAAATCAGGGTCAAGTCAAACAGGTTCAGGTACTCAGGGCCTTTTCCAGTCACTTTTCAAATAACTTCAATGACAGAAACATCTCAACGTTGTTGGACAACTTATTCCAGTGACTGACCACTCTCACAGTAAAAAGTGTTACTGAGTTTAAATGGTATTTCCTCTATTTCACCCACAGCCTGCCATCCCGTCTGTCACTGGTCAGCACTGAGACAAAGCCAACTTCATCTTCAGTGCTCTCTTTTTGAGTCACCAAGATTCACTTCCACTTAAGTTCACAAAACACAGGATGTAATATGCTTGTGTTAACTGGTTCTGGAAAGCATTTGCCCAAGCTAAAAGCTCGTGACTGGCTGGAAGGGAATTTGATATTATAATAACCTGAGTTCACCTGTAACATTTTGCGTAACACTACAAGCGTTTCAGGAACCTATACGAATACGTTATGTACATTAAAAAAAAAAAAAAACCACTCCCTTAATACAGATATTTTGAAAAGAGAAATTAGCACGTAGGCAACTAATTTATTCAAAGTCTGCATGATTTACACCAACAGGAATAATATATAGTAATAATAATATAATAATATATTTCTTAATGCTAAGATTTGGTTTCCTTTTTTTTTTTTTTTTTTTAAGGCAGAATATACTGTGTGTTTGGTTATGCTGTCACATTTTGCATCCTTAACACCACGCTTGTCGTGTCAGCATAGCTTGTTACAAGAGGAATGGCATACTTTGAAGGGAATTACCCAGGAGCTGAGATGTCATCACCAAGTTTCTCAGACAGTTACAGCACCTTTGGACTGCAGGCCCGAA
The DNA here is from genome assembly GCF_964211835.1 of Anser anser. NCBI lineage: Eukaryota > Metazoa > Chordata > Aves > Anseriformes > Anatidae > Anser > Anser anser. The sequence goes on from NC_139722.1 coordinate 53,376,770, forward strand.
AAAAATTTTAACAATGCTTAAGGTAAAATACAGCGTTAAATAACATATATAACAGATTTTCCCCGTGCTGACTTTATCCTCAACAACACCCTTGCAGTCTCCCAGTCAACGTCCGGTATTCCTGAATATTTCAGTGCTGGATCTTTCCAAAATCTCAGCCTTAAGCTGAAAGCTGCTTTCCCCTGACAAGAGCTGTAGGTGCCCCAGCACCCAGCCGCTTTCAGGGGCGATGCCCAACCCCCACGACCCCACAGCCCCCACCCCATGCCCTTCCCCAACCACCTCCCTCTCCGGGACCCCCTCAGCCCCCACCAGCGCTCACCCGCACCGGGGGCGCCCAGCAGCCTCCACCCGTGCGCTCCCGGCTCCTTCCCCGCCGCCTCAGGCCGGGCCACCGCCGCGTGCCGCCGGAGTCCCTGGCAGGGCGGGCAGCGGGGGTGCCGCCGCGCCGCCTCGCAGGGCAGCGCCCGCCCGCACCCGTCGCACACCAACATGGCGGCCGCCGCCTCACAGCCTCCCGCCCAGCCGGGGGCCGCCGTTCCCCACCGGGGCGGCCGAGCCCGGTGCCGCCTCCTCCTCCTCCTCCTCCTCCTCCCGCCGCCGCCGCCGCGCAGAGCCTGCTGGGAGCGGCGGGGCCCGCCCCCGGGCGGGGCGGCGAGCGGCGGGGCGGCGGCCGCCATCTTACGCCGGGAGCCGGGCGCCGTTTCTCGCCTCGGGGGCGGCGGCGGACGCCGGGGGGCTGCGCCTCGATGGGTGAGTGACCCCGGTCAGGGGGTCCCCGGTCCCCTGCACGCCTCATGGGGGGTGAAGGGCTTCGGCAGCCGCTGTGCTCCCCCGTCCCAGGGCGGGCGTCCTGCCGCTGCGGGACCCGGAGGCCGCTGCGAAGGGGGGCGGCAGCGCCGGGAGGGGAGAGGGCAGCGGGGCTGAGCGAGCCTGGGCTCGGCCGGGAGGGAAGGGCCGGTGACGGGGCGGTGCTGGCCGCGCACAACAGGTGGGCGAGGCGCGGGGTGCGGCCGCAGGGGGTCCCGCGCTGAGTGAGGCGCAGTTCCGCGGAGCACAGGCGCAGGATTCCTCCTCGGTGCGGTGCTCCTGAAACCAGAGTAAATCAAGGACCGCCTGCTGTCTGTCCGTCCTTCTCGTTCCTCTGCTCAAATCCTCGTGGAGCATAGGGGCGAAGCCGTAACATCACCAGCTTTTCCTTGCTGAGCGCAGTTTTGGTGGGAGCTGCCTCGTAGTTGTGCTTTTGTAACCCTTACGGAGCTGCTGAACTACATTGGGTTGCTTTTGATGCGTTCCTCTCTTGTTTGGTTCGTTGCTTGGCCTGACAGGTTTACCAGCCCAACCAAATCAGCAAGGTGTGAATACGTAAGAAGGTTCTGATATTCAAAGCCAGTAGAGTTGCTGGAAAAATGCTTTTCTTGCTGAATTTGTAACACAAAAGTTGCACAACAATTACAATAAAATTATTTTAAACAGCGTCTTGCTTAGCATAGTGGTCCAGAGCCATCAGCAGTTTGCCGGGCTTCTTGTTTGGGTGAAGCAGGCTGCCGAGTCCTCAGGTGTCACGTTGATGTCCGTCGAGGTCTGTGGTCTGTTCTCCTCCTGCAGCCTGTGTTTATTACTCAGCAGTCCTTGTTACTGCTGCTATTAAAGATAAAAAAACAAATCTCGTCGTGGAAGTTGACAGAGACATGTGGCACAGCTCTAGAAGTGTAGTTAAGATATACTTATGCATGTTTTCTTGTTGTGAAAGAATTTCATAAGAGTGAGTTTGCTTGGAGTCTTGAATCATATTTTTGACAGTTAATTATTTCTTAGATGAAGGCTACAGTTCTAGCTTTGAAAATTAGCACTGGGCTATTAACAACCTTTTTTCAGTCAGTTTGATCATCTCAGTGACAGAATCATGTTGTGTTGCTTTTATCTTTCCACAACTGATATGTCTGAAATGATGGGCAGATTCCAATCCTCTTTATACATCAAAAGAGCTGTTAATTAAAATAAGTCAATATTTTTTTTTCACTTAAAATTGAAAAGGGTATGCCTATCTGGGTGCTACTGACATGCCCCCCCCTTTTTTCTGTAGAGTTTTTTTCTGTATACAGGTTAAAAGGAGACTTAGCATAACCTTTAGATACTGCTTTGTGTTTGTGCAATTGGCATTTAAAAAAAAAGAAGCAGTGCAGTGGGATGTTAAATGAAACAGTAATTACTGCTGGTTTTCTTCTAGGATTTGTCCTTATTTTTGAATACACTTGCTGTCTACTTTCTGAGAGGGGAAAGCAAGTTCTTGTACTTGCTGACAGTGGAAGACAATGGTTCCTTCAAACTTAGGTCAAAACTTAGCAACATAGTGTTTTTGCTTTTATTGTCTCAGTTTGCTCAAAAGATCAGTAACTTCATCTTGCAGTAGTTTATGCCCTTTAATGAAGCATCTGATTGCTGAGATGACCTGCAATTTAATCTGCAGTTTAGAGACTGTTTAGGCAAAGATTTTTCCCTGATTTCTCTCTTGGAGATTTTTGTTGATGATCTGGATATTGCCAACAGCTACAGGTGTACATATAGGTGTTGCTTTAGATACATTTTTAGCACAGGAGACGGCGGATTTGCTTTTCAAGGTTTGTCCTTTTGAAGTAATTCTTTCTTTTTAATAGACAACATGTCAAGCCCGGGGAAGGATAACTTCAGAATGAAAAGCTACAAGAATAATGCACTTAATCCTCAAGAAATGCGTAGACGAAGAGAAGAGGAAGGAATCCAGCTTCGGAAACAGAAAAGGGAAGAACAAGTAAGCACCTTGATGAGCTGTTGACTGTTAAGTGCTTGTGAAGTTAAGTTCACGTATGTGAAAGGACTTGACTAGATGCCTGCCTCCTGTGAAGCAGAATCCAGAGCACCAGGTTAAATGTCTGTTTTCTGTGCAGTTTTGGGGAGCACCAGGCACATATCAGTAAGATCATGAAGCAAAAACAGTGAGCAGAGGCCCTTTTAAGTCATAAGGGCATACAAGGAGATACCTGTGTCTTAAATTTAATCTCTAGTCTAGGTTTAAACATGTAGGACCGGGCTGAAAGATACCCTTATATCTAATAAGGATCAGAAAATCTGCATTCTCTTGTAGAGTTTGGACCAAAGGTGCAGACTCTAACTAGGGGTGAGAGGAGCTTTCATCTTTGAATCTGTACTTCAGGTTGCTCAAGAGCTTTTATGCAGTAGCCTGGCAAAGTGGCCAACAAATAGCGGTCTCTGGACTCTTTTTTTTTTTTTTTTTTTATATTTGCAGTTGTCTGAAGTGAATTGTTAGTGATCCGAGTACATGGAGCATTGTATAATGTCATGGTTGGTGGTAGCTACTTTTCTGAAATGTTTAGTAGTTCGTTGCCTGGAAAGTAAGGAATACAGTTTGTTTTTCTGCTTGGACTAAAGTGGCAGACTCTTGTCTCCCACCACCTAGAGAGTGTCCCAGGCACTCATCTGTAGTCTCCTCTGAGGTGGGAATGCTTTCCTTTCTACTGGGAGAGTGGTGCTACTGCATGGAAAAAGAATTCATAGTAGTTGGGTCAGAAAGGTGAGAGAAGGAAGTCGTATCCTACTGGAGTATTTACCTGTGAATGAATTCATCTGAATTGCAGTTTCTGGTGAAAGTTTTGTGTATTTTGTAATAAATACTCCATAGTTAAATTTAGTGTGTGTGTGTGTGTATATATATATGTATATATATATATATATATATATATAAAGGGGTTGTTTCCCATGCTGGCTTTTCTAACAGTGAGAATACTTTAATCTTAATCATTAGACTAGTGTTGTCAGCAGTTTTTGCGCTGTTGGAAACAAGTTTATGCAGGAAAATGAGACTGTTTTGTTCCAGTAAAAGTTATAAATTGTAGATAGGCTATGTTCCTAAACAAAAAAAAGTTTATATGTTTCAAGCAAGATCTTGCTTGTCATTGCTGAATGTTAGAAAGAACAGCTGGTCTTCTAAAAGAGGAATATTGTTTCTTCTTCCATTTGTGGGTTTAAATGTAATTAAAACTTGTTTGTGTCCGGGATTCTGCAGTTGTTTATTGCCTAGGTTAGTGCCCAGTCCAGAAATGTGTTGAATGAGGGAGATAATGCTTTTAGGTTCCTGTTTGTATGGCTAGATGTAAATGTGGAGCTGCTTATTCAATTTTGGGTGTATGTGACAGCTGAAATGTAGGTATCTGTAGACAACTTGGAGGACAAAATGTTCTTCAGAACTTAGGAGGTTTCATTATTATGCCTAGAGGTGAAATCTGAGACACTCGATGGACTGAGATTCTCACGTTTATTTTTAAGGATACCAACATCGTATTCTTAGAATTGTTGATTATTATAGACTATAAGTGTAGTAGTGGATTCAAGATTAAACAAAATAGTAAACAGGTTTCTGGAAGAAAACAGGGTAATGAATGCTATGTTTGCATGCCAGAAAATGATGAGGCATTCATTAAGTATAGCCTGTTAAATACTACAGTGCAGGTATGTATTTTAAACATAGTCAGTTCATGAAGCCAAAGTGATTTTTGGACACAGAAAACATTTAAGGTTACATAATGCGAAGGTTCACCTTGAAACTACACTATGTTTTCCTCCAACTATATTAAAAGTGTTTGTTTTATTTTTTCTAAAACTGTATACTAGGTGTAGGTACATAGGTACATAGATTTTTAGACTTTCTGTTAAATGGGGAATGCAGTGTGATGAAACACAGACTTTGGCTCTATGATGATGATTTCAGCCTATGAACTAAGTAGCTTTTGGAATACTGTTTTCTGCTTAAGTATAACTGCTGATTTATGAGGGATAAAACAATGGAAGACCTGTATCTTGCCTGTCGGAGTTAAAGAAGCATTTGGACTATGCTCTTAGTCATATGGTCTGAGTTTTGGGGTAGACCTGTGTCCACCAGGAGTTGGACTCGATGATCCTTGTGGGTCCCTTCCAACTTGGGATATTCTATGGTTCTTCTTCTTACATTTGAGACATTTATAGATCTTTTCTAATTAAAAAAGAACTTTAGTTTCTGAGGGTTTCCCTGAAGGGTTACAGTGCTGTTTATGTGTAGTAGTTTTTCTCCTTTATGTTCTTCAAACTTTACTGTACTTATCCATTTGAATGGATGAGTAGGAAGGTGAGTAGTTGAAACACTGACTAGTATTGGTGAATACATTTTTTTAAGTATGTCATCAGTACCCTTTCTATGCTAAGTTATGATACATTCTCAACATTTTTTTCTTTGTTTAGTTGTTTAAACGTCGAAATGTTTCTCTCCCGGGAAATGAAGAATCCATGGTAGAAAGTCCAATTCAGGATCCTGATGTCAGTTCTACTGTACCTATTCCAGAGGTAATTACTCTAGAATACATTTAGAATATTAGCTGTTCATGTGTTTAGTACTAGGCCTAAGGAGTCCTCCTTTCATTTCTAGGAAGAAGTTATTACAGTAGATATGGTGCAGATGATTTTCTCAGATGATCCTGATCAGCAACTCACAGCAACTCAGAAATTCAGAAAATTGCTTTCTAAAGGTACGTAAACATTGCTTTGTTTGTTTGTTTGTTTCTATGTTGTTATTATGAATTTTAGTCATATAGAGTCAGTTAATGTGGTTTTGTTTCTCTTTTGAAGCTTCAGCAAACTATTTTAGTGTTGTTTATAGCAAAACAGTAACAAATCCATTCAAACATAATGGCTAAATACAAGAAGCTTCATTATTCTAATGTTAAACTTTTCAGGCAAAGTGACAAAAGCAAGGATGTTTTGATTAGTGTGTAGGGCAGTAACTGCTCACTAACATTACTTAGAGTGCTTGTCTCGGTGATTGAATTTCTGGTTCTAGTTCTTTATTTGAGGGTGTGAAAGTGATACGGCCTGTCAAAGAAGAGTGATAATTTTGTTGTTGTTGAAATGTAAGACATTAAATAGACCAGCAGTCTTTCATGCTGTTATTTGTACAGTCTGCTGTACAAGGGTAGGTTTGTTCATATAAAGTAGTATGTAACAGTAACTGTTCTGCTGATCTGAGTTCCTGATTGAAGGAACAGTGTTGTAACAAGCTACTAACATGCCAATGAGTAATTGTGTGTTACTATTATTATACACAATAGGGTGTTTACTGAATTATAGCACTTTATGGAGATGATCCAGCAGTCTTCTGAAGCCAAAAACTTAGTTCCTTCTTTTGACATTAAAATGATTGCTAAAAGTTTATGGTAAGAACTTCCTGAGAACCATATTCTTGCTTTGTGTTGTACTGAAAAAGTAATGTCTGTGGTCTCTTTCATGAGACTTACTCAAATATGTTTGTTTTTGTCATCTAGAACCTAATCCACCCATAGATGAAGTCATCCAAAAACCAGGAGTAGTACAGAGATTTGTGAAATTTCTAGAGAGGAATGAGAATTACACACTGCAGGTGAGTTTGACTGGTACTAATTTACGGTTTGGAATGGGATTAGAAACACCCAGAAGAGTTTCGGAAAGCATAACTAAATTATTTTTATATATCCAAGCTGTAAGGTTTAGTTGTCTGAAGTTTAATTAATGCCACTGAAATTGTGGCCCAACTCTTGTGAATTTCACAGTAGTCTTTAGGGTGATGTATTCAGCTGGCCAAATTCTTGAATGTGGAAAACAGTCTTTGTTCAAGAGAGCAGTGTACTGAGAGCATCAGCGTTGATGTGTGAGAGGAATCTGTTTTGTTCTGTGTTGGGTGTAGTGTAGTACCTTTTCTTTCATAAAATTTCAGCTGCAAAAATACATGAAACCAAAAGGCTAAACTCTTAGAAGAAAAATAAATAACGTGTGATAGGAGTAACTAGTAATTGCCTATTTCTGGTAGCCAACTAAATGGCACTTAGGCCTTGTGCTCATTGATATTAGAACAATTAATTCAACTGTATGTCGCATAAACAAAGGGAGTTTGTACCAGTCAGTAGAGATTTTCTTCTGTGAAAGCTACCATAATAGTAATAACTGCCTTTCAGTGGAAAGGAAAAAAATTGGAAAAGTCACGTCTGCAACTCATGTCAAACTGTTTTCAGTGATTTTTTATTTTTTTTTGATGCTGAGTTGTTTGAGATGGTATTCTTTCTGCTACTCAACAGTTTGAAGCAGCTTGGGCTTTGACAAACATAGCTTCTGGAACTTTTCTACACACCAAAGTCGTAATTGAAACCGGAGCTGTTCCAATTTTTATTAAGTTGCTTAGTTCAGAACATGAGGATGTCCAGGAGCAGGTAACTGTTTCCTTTCAGTGTTTTATAGCTATAAAATTCATTCATGAATCTTTTTTTTGTCTGGTTAAAGAGGTCTTGAGTCCCATTTGACTATTGATCTGGCTCCAGAAAGATAGGAATTCACCTTCAGTGTATTTTTTCCCTCATGCTATTTTTTTCCTGTTTCTTTCAAGTCCCTTTGAACCTGTTTTTTATTTTACATTACCGAATACTTTGAAAAGCATCTCACTTCTCTCATGCTATTTATAGGCTGAGAGGATCTAAAACACCGAAATACAAAAAAATGTAGTAGAAAACAATGCTTGTGGATTTTTTGTTTCCATGCAGCTTAATTTCTTATATCCTTCTGCCTTATTGTTTTACAGTCTTTGTTAATCTTTTCTTTTTGCTTCTTTGTTTGTTTGTTTTTCTTTATTGTTGTGTTTAAGAGAGGCTGCAATTTACAGGCTTTTACTTAGTGTGGATTTGGAATGTTTGAAAATTTGAGAAAGTTAACGATTTAACTTTTTTTATTCCTTAAACATTGTGTGCAGCTTTGAGCCAGTTTTAGTACATCAGTGAATGCATAGTGAGCAAATGTAACTATTGAAAAGGGTTTATATATGTTTTTTATTGAAAAGCATCTAAATCAGTGTACTTTCATAATGGAAGACTTTTTCTTGAAAGTATAACTTCAAATGTAGATAACTTACGTTTTTTGTGAACTTACATGAAGTCATATATAAATCAGTAGTCTTCTGAAATGTTATAGGCTGATTGATTAATACTGCTGACTTTTATGATTCCATAGCATTTGCTCTAAAAAATACTTAGATTATGTGTAAATGATGATTTGCAAGCGTGTATAAACTCACTTGGATGCTTTACTTTTTAAGGCAGTATGGGCTCTTGGTAACATTGCTGGTGATAATGCAGAATGCAGAGACTTTGTTTTAAACTGTGGGATATTACCACCCCTCTTGGAGTAAGTATTTTAAGGTGTTACTGATATGGGTAATGGTAAACTTAAACCTTATTTGAAAAGACTATAATTTTTTTTGCTAACTTGAGAATATTTCTCTTTTTGTTTTACTTCTATGAGCCTAACGTTTTGGATTATCTGAGCTTCATGTATATTTTTAATTCATCCATGGCTAGAAGCTTTCAAATATCTGCAAAAAGAGAATAGTTTTACATCGTGGGTATGAAGTTTCTCTGACGTGTGGAACTCTGATTCAGTGTTCTGGATATATAGACTGGGAGAGAGGTGGTTTAAGTCATACTTATATTTGAGCGATTCCATCTGGCTGTGCAGTAGGCTGTCCTCCCTGGCTTCCCTACTCTTGTCCAGTAGCTCCAAGCTCCAGTCTTGCTGTCCATTTGGCTGTTGAGATGAGCTGGGTGGACTAGTTGTTATATGAGCTGTGTTCAATCAGAAGATTTCACTAGGAATATTGTTCCAGCATTTACTGTGCACTTATAACAGGATGTAAAGGAGCTTCATCACAGGGAAAAAAACCTTACCCAACACAAACACTGTTCAATTTATTCTTGCTTGAAATAGTAAACTGTTGTAAAACATTTGTAAAATAGCTTAAAATAATGTAATTATCTTCCTCAAGGACATAAGGGTTTAAAGATTTCAGACAATTTGGTATGTTTCTGAAAATGAACCTGATTTCTCAGGTATTGAATCTTTCACAGTCTATTCAGCAAAAACAGTAAAACATTAGTTTTTTAGATGATCTTTTAAGTTCTAATATTTTATGGACCCTTTTTAAAATTATTAATTTCATCTTCTGAATGAAAACATCAAAGTTAACTTGAAGGTGTATTGTGTTTCCAGATTCCCTCTCTGAAAAGATTAAACGATTTACCATATGAGCAGTGCTTTGCTTTATATGCATATATACTTGATTTAGGAATGAGGTGTCCATGCAAAATATTCAGTCCCTTCTAAGAGAATACTTGTACCATGTGAGCTATGAAGAGAAACAAATTGAAACTAGTACCCAATAATAGGATTTTTTTTTCCTGTTATGAGGCATTGTTGGTAATAATAGAAGAGAAAAAGACATAACTTTTTCAATGAAAAACGACTTTTTATTTATTTTTTAATTAATATTATTGCATCTCTTTGACAGACTGTTAACAAATTCAAATCGTCTTACAACAACTAGAAATGCGGTCTGGGCTCTCTCAAATCTCTGTAGAGGAAAGAATCCACCTCCAGACTTCAGTAAGGTATAATGAAGTACTCATTTCAAGAAATCAGAAAAATGAATGTTTACACTTGTAATATTTTGTTAGACACAATCTTTGGTCTGGAGATAGACTTGATTTTATCTCTTTAATGTGATCACACAGTCTTGTCCGTCTCTTGTATCTGCACGTAATCATCTACTTTGACACCTGCACCTGACTAAGTAAAATCTCAGGATTTTAAGTAGTTTTTAAAAGCCTGAGATTTTACTTAGTCAGATGCAGGTAGTTATTCACTGGTATGAAATGATGGACAAGCAATACAGTGAGGACCAAACCCCTTTGAGCTGTGTTTTCTCCAGATCTTTTTAGAGGATGTGAGTTATAATTGAAGCTTTTTTTTTTATTAATTTTATGGTTGTTTAATAAGATGTGAGTTCATGCTGCAGAAATAAAGTTTTTCTTGTAGTCGGCAGAGCAGAAAATTGAATTAATTCAGACTACTATGATAGAGGTCATTTGCCGATATGCTCTCCCCTTCACTTCTACCTCTCTCCAGTTAGAAAGACAGTAATGTAAAGATTAGTAGGGGCATTAGCTTCTTATTTTGAGTATGAAATTAACTTCTGGTAATGTTAATGACAATAAAAGATGGAATCGAACATTGGATATTATGGTAGATTAGGCCAATATTAAATAGTCATTAAAGGTAATTTGGAGAGAACGTGTTGAAACTTAGGGAATAGTGATTACTGTCATTGCTACTTAAAAATTCTTGGAGAGAGGTTAACAAGAAGGCAGATTTCTGATGTCAGTTAATCACCTCACTATTGCTCTTTTTATATTGCAATTTATATTGCACTATTGCAATTTTTATATCTGAAAGTAGTGTTTTGTTCCAATAGCAAAAAAGCAAGGTTTCTTGCTGCTTAAACCATTTTAATGTTGTTGGAAAAAAGATACCCTGTAGGTAGCAGCTAGTAAGAATAACTTCAATAGCACCAGCTGGACATATAAAGGAGGCTGAATTGTATAACCAAGGCAAGATAAAGAATTAAATTCTTCAAAGAATGTGAGATTCCTCATCTGCACAGCTGAAACGTGTCAGGTTTCAGCTGGTAGTAAGATGGTCTGGTTTAGTTCACTCCATATGTTTGTGTGGAGGACATGAGGGTCAGAGCTAACAGTTGAAATGAGGTTAGCCATAGCTTGTTTGATTTATTCCAGTGAATGTTGATTTTACTCTGAGATTCTTTATGTTAAAACAGCTGTAAACTGGTTATTACAAATAACCTCTGGTACTTCTATATCAAAAAGCATTGTTACTGTGAATTTCTATTCTACAAGTGATTTTAAAAAGGATCAGTAATTCCTGGTCATCTAGTTACATGTGAAAGCAGATAGGTTTTATTTTAAGCTGTGCAATTACGTAAATACCTAATGTAGTATCTATGTAAGTAAGTAGTCTCTTAATAAAAACTTAGCCAATCCACCAATTTGAATTGGTTATCTCGTTTAATCAGGATATGTTTCACCTAGGTCCTAGTCTATTAATGAACTCGTGCTTTAGCAGTAAATAGTTTTGCACAGTTATTCCTTTTCAGAATGTTCTCTGAAAGATGAAAAATATAAAACACTGAATTTTGCAACATTTTTCTTTAACCTAGGTTGCTCCTTGCTTAAATGTTTTATCAAGACTGTTGTTTAGCAGTGACCCGGATGTATTAGCAGATGCTTGCTGGGCCCTCTCTTACCTTTCAGATGGACCCAATGATAAAATCCAAGCTGTTATTGATTCTGGAGTGTGTCGAAGATTGGTAGAGTTGCTGATGTAAGTCCCCTCTTCACCATTAACTGTCCTATAGTGCTGTTAATATTAAGGAATTCAAACTGAGTTTTGTTTTTTCACCTCAAGTTTGAATTTATTTCATGAGGCATAATGAGCTTGATTTCAGTCTGACACCTTTTCACTTGCTTGCTAGGTTGCTTGACTCCTGGAAATTTTGTCAGAAATTGAAAAATGAAAAATGCTTTCTCTAAAGTAGTCCTTTATATTTCTGAAAAAAAATAATTCTCCCACATAATTTCATTTATGTGGAAGAACAGAAAGGTGACAACTAAAGATGAAGCTTGAATTGTAATTAAATTTCTCAGCTCAAGTATTTTAATGTTATATTTTGTTTCCTTACCTTTCTAGGAGATGTAGTTGAAAGAGTTGTTGAACTCAAAAAGTCCAGAGGCAGACTTGTGCTGCTTTTGAACTGTTCCAGTATGTTTGTTTTATGGTTCATTATTTTCCTAGAAAGGGAGACTAAGTTCCTGTGTTCACATGGGGACTATGGAGTAGGTCAGAGATGGTAGTTCCCAACACTGACAGTTTAGCACAGTTCTCTGTGAAAAGCTCATTTCTACAGCTGTCAGGAGAGGGTGAGATTGCTTTCTCTTGTGTAGATGCTTTAGGACAACTGAAAAGGTTTCCTTCCCCCACACACCATATACTTGTGTGTGGGACTGGGGGCTTCAGATACTGGCTTCTAGGGTTATTGACTTATAAAAGGGGAAAGTTCTCTTACAAAAGAGGGCTGCTAAGTTTTAGTATACACCTTCCGTGGATGATGCAGGTTCCACTATTGTATTCAATAATATTTAAGCTGGGTGAAGTGAGTCTGGTGGGCAGATAGATTACTCTGTTATGTCGTTCCATAGAGATGCCCTTTCTTTGAATCAGCATTTGGTTTATATTTCTTAAACTTGGTTAAATAGGATGAAATAATGCTGTTTTCTCCATAACTAAAAATTTAGTACCTGAAGTAAATGTTCGTTCACTGAAAATCCAAAATTGTACTGCAGCACTTGGTAATACCAAGCAATATTTCTCTCCAGGCATAATGATTACAAGGTGGTATCCCCTGCATTAAGAGCAGTTGGAAATATTGTTACTGGAGATGATATCCAAACACAGGTAAGACTAGTTCATTAAAGAAAAATGAGTCGGCAGGAAGAAAAATGGTTAAAAATCTTTGTATAAATTATTTTTTAAAAAGTTTGCAATAAAATACACACCTAATACAGCTATTTGTGTGCATCAGTGAAGGAAGCTCTGTCCAAATCTATGCTGTTAATTTGGCAGTCAGTTTGGACTGGTATTTTAATCATTAAATTACTGCAAGAATGAACATTTTGTTACAGCGCTGTGTGTAGTAGATTACTTCATTCCTGTATGCAACATTGAATGCTGATTTCCGTTAATAAGGAAAGTAACTTTTTTCCCTTAGTTGGGATTCAATTCTCTATTCTAATTCCCTTTTTCAAGTATTCAAATGCAAAGTTCTCATTTTTTGTAAGCAATACTCGTACTTGATTTGTCCATGAATTTGTATGTATGATATATGATATCTATTTATATGATAGACCAACTGATGCAAGTTGTCATAAAGGTTTATTTTTTAATCTTAAAAAATGGAATTGAGTTTGAAGCTATGCATGAAAATTACAAAGGTTCTGTTTTGAAGAAAATTGTGCTTAAAAAGGCTTATAGTACTGGAGTAGGGAGGAAATAATGAAATCAGTTAATTACATAATTTACTGTAAGCAATTTGGGAGTAGATTTCACTAAGGACTTAAATAGAAAATATCTGTTGCTTTAAAAACAAGTGAGCGAACAACTGAACAAATTAGATTTACAGTTCTCAGTGGTGTAAAAATTCATACTCTAGTCTTAAGCTCTTATTGTAGCCTTCCTGTCTTTATTCTTCTGGTGTTAACTTAGTTGAGGGCAGATTCTTTCAAGATATCTAAAGAATTGGATTGTCTATTCAAACACTACAGTATGTATTGAGCATTTTAATTTGCATGATGTTATCTTTCATATTTCTTAGTAGTGTAAATGTGTTGCAAAATACGCTTCTTTCGAAGTTACCCGTAAGTTGATCTTTTTATATGTGCATATACATATATATACATACAAAACAATTTTCAATTCTCAAATTGTTTTAGGTGATTCTAAACTGCTCTGCGTTACCCTGTCTCTTGCACTTGCTTAGTAGTCCCAAGGAATCTATTCGGAAAGAAGCGTGCTGGACTGTTTCTAATATTACTGCAGGAAATAGAGCTCAGATTCAGGTATAGCTTGTATATTAGTAATTTGGGTGGGTTTGTTTTCATTTTACCAGTTCACTTAATTTTCTTTCACAAGGAGAAATGAATAGATAACACATTGACTATATTATTTGTTTTAATCCTAATTGTCTATAATTTTGTGTAACTTTTAAATGTTTTCTTTTTAATTTTGAATTAAAGTTACAGGCAACTTCACAAAATAATCCTTTGAAAACAGCTGTCATGATTTATACTAGATAAACTAATTAATTTCTCTCAAAGGGATGTGGTTGATGCTTATAAAGCAAACGAATGGATACTTAACATATTGTGTTAGACTTGCTATCAACAGTTGCTATTTTTCCCTGTGAGTGCATCATCTAATGGTGTATTCTCTTTAATTTTGTTGTGCATCGTAATCTACCTGTTATTAAAGTAATAAGCAATTTTTCTTTTAAAAAAATTGAAACATTTCACTGGACTAGTTTGTACAAAAGGACAATTCTACCAATTCCACCGATTTGGAAATGTTGAGCATTTGTCTAAAATTGGACGATGTCATCAGTACTGAATTACCTGTGGTTAACTATGAAATCCTGACTGTTTCTCCAGGTGTCTGGAATTTTCTGGAAAAAAAGGTTCTGTTTGACAAAAACGAGAAATCAGAATTGGACTACATTTCAGTATGATTTTTTTTAATCTCCTTGAATTAGAGATGAAAATGTTAGTTCTTGATGTCAGTTAAAATGCTATACAGTCTCCGGTTACAGAAGTGGTCTTTTCTATGGAGATGACAAACCTGAATAAAATGGCCAAAGTGAACTTTTGCTGAGATCAAGTGAGGCTTGATCTCCAATTCAAAAACTCAGATTTAGAGCTTATGTCACATGATTTTTCAACAGGTCTGTCCAGTAAAAAGGTCATCAACTGTTCGACAAAGAGAAAACAAATTGCAATGTTAGAATAGTTAGAATTTCGGTTTAGCATTTCTAGTTAGCGTGGCGCCTTCTAACAAAACAATGTTTCCTTTGCTATGAAGAGGCATTACTGACTTCTGTAGTGAGGGTATTAATCTTGCCCTGTGTATAATCAATCTTTATTAATTATTATTAAACATCCTCATTTCATCTCTTAGGCTGTTATAGATGCAAATATTTTTCCAATATTGATTGAAATTCTTCAGAAAGCTGAATTTCGCACCAGAAAAGAAGCAGCATGGGCCATAACTAATGCAACATCAGGAGGAACCCCTGAACAGATTAGGTAAGATTGTGTACGTTGCTGTATTTTTCTGCCTAAGTACCTTTTCTGAGGCATTTTTTTCTGCAATTGAATCCTAAAAAACAAGAGCAAGAAAAACCTGGAAACAACTAATTTCTTGAAGCTCTGTGTACATTGACAATCACCTAGAAGCTCAGAAAGATAAGTAGAGTATATGCAGTAGAATTGATCAATTGACTGAAGCTGTTTGAGTTCAGGAGTATTATGCCTAAAGCCTTCATGAAGTTATTTTCTAGAGTTTATATTATGCTGTCAGACACAATTTCAACAGTTAATGAACAATTTCAGTGTTTGGAAATGGAAAGCCTTGGGAGAGTTGTTTAGAAAACTTGTGCAGTTGGATTGCATCTCTCCATGGAGAAGCTTCAGCAATTTTAGTGGTTTCTTTGTGCACTCTAAAGTCACTGTCAAAGTTACTTTAAAGCAGATATCTAACTTTTTCCAAAATGGAGTTTAATTAAAATTCTACTGTCAGTGGCTATTTAAAAATACTACAAAGAGTGGATTTTTTCAATAACTAGAAGAAAATGCTCGGTAGTTTCTCAGAATACCATTAACATACTAACCGATTTGAATCAGTAGTTGATAAAACAGATTTTGAAATGACAATATAAAATATTAAAACTTAAAAGCCTGAAAGTCCAGTTAGGAATATGCATGTTAAATTTTTCTATTAGGATAAAGTAGAATATTAATTGTATTTCAGATTAAATTTTCATAAATTTTTGGTTTTAGTCTTTTTTTTTTGATAAAATGATAACCAATGTGTGTGATAGTGGCATATCAGAATAAAAGTACTGGTTTATCAGTCCTCCTTTCCCCACGTCCCCTAACACCTTCTGTTTTTCTGCTGTTCTAAAGATATTTGGTAGCACTAGGTTGTACCAAGCCTCTTTGTGACCTCCTGACTGTGATGGATTCAAAAATAGTACAGGTGGCTTTGAATGGACTTGAAAATATTCTGCGTCTTGGAGAGCAGGAGTCTAAGCAAAATGGAATGGGCATTAATCCTTATTGTGCCCTTATAGAGGAAGCATATGGTAAGAAATTACTTACTGTAAAACTGCACACCTAAATTTCTATATTTCGGGTTCTAAATCCCTTGTGAACCATTTTGAAATTTGTAGGTGAGTTTAATGTAATATTTCATTTTTTAAGCATAAGTGGACATTAAATGGTTAAAAAAAATAACAGCATGGTGGGAAAAGTGATTAAATGCAGAAAATGTTAAGATGTTTTTGTCTGCAGTCAGTTTCTGAAATGTACCTTGAGAGAAACGTTCTCAGAAATATTTAACAAACAGGTAGGTTTTCTAGTCTATTGGAACCATGGTTTGCAAAAACTATCACCCAATCCTAAAATATAGTTTAGTATATAATCCCGTCTGGTACAGTTACATTACCAGTAGGGATGCAAGATCAAAGTTTGTTTTACTTCTTCACAGAGTCAACAACTTTTTAGTATAGTAAATATCAGTAATAGCAAGAATCCACTTCGGATGATAAAATTAATAAGTTTCTGGTTATTTGTGAAAGTACCTTGTTCTGTTTTTTTTGTTGTTTTGTTGTGTTTTTTTTAAGACTTGTGGAATTAAACTGCATATTAAAAGCAGATTATCAAAACTAAAATTACGTTTGCAGAATTTCATGACTGGATACTGCTGATTTAACAAAATTTTTTAAAACTGGCTCATAATGAATCCAGCATTATTTATGGAGGCTTATCTTTTTGTAGTTTCTGACAAGAAAAGAATTGGCAGGTGTTTGTGTTTCAGTCAACTAGAACTGTTATTAGCTGATGCTATGTTACATCTGATACATCTAGATAGTACTAATTTTTCTGCAAAGTAGCCATTAAATCTGAATTCCCTGTTAAGGAGTTGTATTTCTAAAATCGTGCATACCTAGAGAACATACTTTTGCAATCTAATGTGTAAGAGGAGTAAGTATTGGAGAGTTTATAGGAATTTATTCTTGTCAAGATCTTGAGTCTGTTCAAAATTTCACCTACTGAATGTCTAGTTCCTTTTTTTTGTTTTTAGTTGAGTAGAGAACTGAAGCTGTAGAGTAGAGCAAGTTCAGTAGGGCAAACACCTGATGACATCACCCTTATTTCTTTGTCCTCTATCATCATTGGAAAGGTTTCTTACAAGCTCTTCCAAATCCAACATAAATGAAAACTGAGTTATCTTAAACAGCTAACAAGGAGTTCTGAGTGCTAACCTAACTCACCTCCAGGCACTTAACTCTGCCAGCAGAGCAGAGGTTATTCCCTCCAGCTTGCAAATGATAAGCCTTTGGAAAGGTAGCATCTTCAAATCATAGAACTAAATTTGAAAAAAAGTAACAGGCTGTGCCCAGAGACGCTCCATAACAGGAGACAGAATTTAGAGTTGTGGAAAACTGCAGGAGTAAAGAAAATAAATAGGGATTTTGGAAATTGCTACAGGAAGCAGTTGTATGTTATCCTGACTCCCTACTTTGCTTTCTTTGTACCTAAGGAATGTTTCTTTATAGATACAGTAGCTGCCTTCTCAGCTTAACTGCTACTCATTTAGTATAGTTTTAAAAACTATTTTGAACAGCAGAAGGTGCTGCAGAGAATTAAACCTAGAAATATATGGGTTAAGAAATTCAGTTACTTATCCATTAGGATCATTTGGCATGGAAGAAAAGGCATATTAGTTGTCAGAAAGAATGGAGAGAGAGGAAAAAAGCAATTGTGTGTGAAGATCATTGATTTTGAATGAATTCAGATGGTTTGGGGTTGCCTTCTTATTTTAATGTGAGGACCACCACTAAGTTTTCATACTTATATTAGCCTTTGAATTCATTATTCTTCTGAAGCAATTAGATTTTGAAAATGTTTTGTTTTGAATTTAGGACTTGATAAAATTGAATTTCTTCAGAGGCATGAAAACCAAGAAATCTACCAAAAGGCTTTTGAACTCATAGAGCATTACTTTGGTGTTGAAGAAGAGGATTCCAGTATTGCACCTCAGGTGGATGAAAGTCAACAGCAGTTTGTTTTCCAACAGCAGGAGGCTCCAATGGAGGGATTTCAGCTGTAAACTATTAAAGTGAAGAGAAGCATAAAATGTAAACACTTGTAGGTTTTTGTTTATTTGTTTTTTTTCTAGAGGTCTTTTCTTTATGGCCAAAGTTAGAGAAGTTGAGTATGTTTTGCAGAAATAGATGAGGAAAGCAGCTCATGCACTTTTATATATTGTTAGATACAACTGTTCTTTGTTTTGTATTTGTGTTTTTTTTCATTCTCGTATGTACAGAAAACAACTGTGAGTAATGTCTAAAGTAAAGCATTAAATGTGATTTAACAAGAACTGTTAAGCTAAGACTCGGTAGGATTTTAGGCAGTGGTTCTGAATTTTTCATGTAGTCTCAAACTGCATATCAGCAATACAGTTACTGACAGTTGCATTTTTGGCAGTAGGCTTGACTTGCCCAGTCTTTCAAATCTACCTCTTGTATTGAAGCAAAAACTTTGCTTCAGAACTAAGGCATGAAATAAAGATGAGCTTTTAAGAAGCTGAATTGGAATGTGAAAAATATTTATTTAAATTGTGAAACTTCATACATTATTTACTTTACAACACTGTTGGAATTTATTTATAAAATGTATTTAAAGACATAATAGATATATATATAATGCTAATTACACAATATAACAAACATATTCCAGAATCATTTGGGAAGAGGATTGTTTCAGAGGTTTCCAAATTGGAATCAGCAGAGAGCTTGCTTGTCATTTGATGCTTGCTCTGTAACTAAAGCTGCTAAATGGCGTTAGAAGTCAGCCACAAATACAGTACTTTGCTGTGAAAGCAGTTGCTGTAGTTACCGCAAGAATGCTGCAATTATGAATGACAGAGATGGTCATTTGCAAAGTTGGAAATACAAAGCAGATGGTTTACAGCAGTCTCCTGCCAAACACGACTTTAGGTTGAGAAATGTTACAATGTTTGCCTTTCTAGTAACAGTAGCTTCTGAAAAGTTGAGACAGTAGGTGTTACGTTTTTGACCAAATACTGCTACTGCCACTTGAATTGTTCTTTCAGTTAGCTAACTCGGTTTTCTTTTGGTAAGAATAGAAATACTGCAGTGAAGAATGAACAGAGAATCACACTCCAGCTGAATGAAAACTTGTTGTACTGTAAATAGCATTAGGTATGTGGACACCAAAACTAACTAGAAGTTACTGTATTCTAAATATTTAGGCTCTACAATACACAGTGTTTGCTGTTTAAACACTAAAAGAAACAAAATTCTAATATCCACATCAACGGTTTTGAATACAGAAAAATGTATGCTGTGCTTGGACTTGCATATAGTGTTTCTGGAATATTAGTAGTATGTCTCATTTGAAGAAATGAATTCTTTGGGTTAACTAAAGTATGTTTCTTTACCTGTAATTAATGTATTAACATCGAACTCCTGGGTTAAGTGAAATCTTTGGCATATGGCAGCATTTCATACTTCATAAAAAGCTGCAATTTAAACACCAAATTACTTATCCCATGGCACTGTGCTTGTCACTAATCAGTATCTTAATGCACTGAAAAATACAGGTTCAAGGTGGTATCACCATACCATTTTATATTTAGAATTTTTGTATGTGCAAGTTAAAATTCTAAGATGTTTCACTTTGATGTTACAGCAATATATACTATATTGTATTTGAATGTGGGACTTGAAGTGGATTTTTTAAGATTAATGGTCAGTTTTGACTAAGATGTAACTGGCAGGAAAGAAACCTCTTTTTGAAGTCTTTTTACTGGAATTTAGAGGTGTAAGAAGAGTGTATATAAGGAGTGCTGTTACTTTACGAACTCTGGATAATGAGATATTTTAGCAAATGACACTTTAAACCTAGATTTGTACAGCATACAACAATTTTGAGTAGTGTAATAATACTGAGTACAGCTGCCAAATTTTCAGATGTTAGGTGATTGTATTTGTGCCCTTTTTACTCTTAGAGTTTTAGGATTTCATATACTGACCTTCCTTCCCCCCATTGGTTCAAAGTACAGGGTAGTGATCATGGAAGTCTACCAGGATTACTAGTAAGTGCTAAATTCCAATGTTCTTCTAGTGTTTAAAAAAATTATTCAGGTAACAGGGTATTCCATTGTGTCTAACAAACTTGTTTTGATAATGTTACATAACCAGCTGTGCCTGCTTTTATTTGGAGGACCCTGTAAACATTACATTTATAAGCCCCTCTAACTTAAACCAAATCTGAACTATAAAGATCTTGATTAAAAGACTTGAAAATTTAAGGAGGGGATATATAAAGTATTATATTTGTTTTGAAAGAATGTCTTCAGTCTTGTGGATATATTAATCTGTGAACAGTTAGTGACTGCACTTTATGCATTTAGAAAAATATATTTCATGCCTCTGATATATTTAAGTGTAATAGTTTAAAAGGGAACTAAAATTGATGGACTTTGGCTAATAAAACCATAAATTAAACTCAACACTTGCTTTACCCTGAAGTTAAATATATATATATCATTAGTTATTCCTTAAACTATAAAATACAAGATGGCCTTTCCTGTTTTATCATTGGATTTATTTCATGTTTTGTTTAAAAGCACATTAATTAACAGTATAAAGCCAGAGATGATGTCTTACGGACAGCTCTGGTGTAGTCATTTGCACGTAGGGGTGTGAACGTGGTGATGTTGCCTAAGCAGATGAAAACACAGGAGGCAGGGGAGTATTTTGGCATTTTATGATGTACTGAAGTGCCCCATTATTTACGAAGTCTGTTTCAAAATCCAGGGTTTTGGTTTGGGGGGTCTTGGTATTAAAAGGGTACCACTTGTTCTGCTTAAATGTGAATACCAGCTAGCTAATCTATGCAACTATGCAAAGCATAAGATTTTTTTTTCAGTTCCCTACTCTTGATACACTGAATCATATCTAATTTCTTCATCATTGCACTTTTGTCTGAGGACTGGTTCATACAGCTTTTTAATTTTCTAGTATTTGCTTTAAACACTGTTGCTAGCAGCAATCAGAAAAGTAATAATGTTGGCACAAAAATAAGTTAGCTGTAGAACAAGTTTGCAACTGGAAAATATTTATTGTCGGGTCTGTCTTTTTAAAAAAAAGATGCACTATTGTCTTTATGATTATTCCTCAGTTGGTTTAAAGTTATGAAATTTTACAACTGAGGATTTTTGTAATAGGTCTACCAATTGATATGTAAAGCTTAACTTTGACCTCAAGAGTTCACTGAAATTTCAAATGAGATATTTCAGTTACTTACAGCACAAGGTCTTCATATAATGTGTAGAAACCAAAATACCTGTATTAACTTCAGATAGTAATAGTGCATCTTTAAATTCAGGCCAAAGGCCCATTACTGTAACAAAACACATATGAGTAGTATGCAATATTATGGAATGTTAAATCTCCAAATACCATACAGAAAACAATAAAACCTATTTTGCAGAAGCTTATTGTATTTATTTAGTGTTTTAATTAATGCGGCTTCTTAAACTAGAAAACACAAATGCCATTTTGAATACAACACTGAGTCAAATGAATTCAAAATGGCTGTTTTCTGCACTGTAAAGCTATGTACTACCACCAGACAAAACTTTTTGGTTAGATATTTACAAAACATATTTAAACATATACTTGTATGAGTCACAGCCCTGTCTTCACATGCAGAACTGACCACTTGGGGGAATTCTCATGAATTTTGTAAGGACTTGAGAAATCGTGGAATTACCAGTCTGTTTCCCTTGCCCTCACTTGCCCAAACCTCCCGTCAGTATATAAAATCTGAAATATTCTGGCTGATGAATTTGTTATGTACTTAGAATTGCATGCCTCAGTTTTACAATGTCAGTACTTTCATAGAAGGGCTTGGATTGGAAGGGACCTCAGAGGTCATCTAGTTCCCATCCCCTTTCCATGGGCAGGGATGCCACCCACTACGTCAGGTTGCCCAGGGCCTCATCCAACGTGGCCTTGAACACCTCCAGGGATGGGGCATCCACAGCTTCTCTGGGCAACCTGCTCCAGTGCCTCACCATGCTCTGAAGAATTTCCTCCTAGTCTCTGATCTAAATCTCCCCTATTTTAGTTTAAATCCATTCCCCCTCATCCTATCATTAGCCAACTGAGCAAAGAGTTATTCCCCATCTTTTGTAAGTCCCTTTCAAGTACTGAAAGGTTGCAATAAGATCCCCACAAAGCCTTCTCTTCTGTAGGCTGGACAGCCCCAGCTCTCAGCCTTTCTATGTAGAAGAGAACTGCTTGGTCTTTGCTGTATTTAACCTTTCACTCAAAAATACAACTAATCTTTCAGTAAGGAACTTTAATCTGTGTAACAGAGCTCAAAATCAAGCCTGAAAGAAGGGTTTTAGGGCAGATAGTGAGATAGTGGAAACTTGGCAAGCCCCTTACCTTCCATTCTCAGGAAACTACCTCATCTCCTTTGAAATTAATTACTGGTTTTAATCATATGCAACAAGTATGTACAGTGTCTTTTATAAAGACCTCAATTTCTTTCTGTGATCTTGTAACTACTATTGTTAGCTCCAGTGTGTGCAATGCTGTAGTTGCCCATTTATTGGTGAAATCCCTAACCGTTCTTGGTGACAGTTAACTTTGCTCCTTCAAGAACATTTGGCACCTCACGTAAAGTTACTTCGTCTTTGACTCTGCTGCTAGCGCAGCCTCTTTCCGCCACTTGGCCTTCTTTGCCAAATTCCAGCTTGTTAAGGACTCATGACGTGCAGCAGCCTGCAGAAGGAAAACACCTCCTGAAGAGTAATGTTATGAATAACATCACACAGGGAAAGCTATCAAATCTCAGGAAACACCACCCACTTACTGCTTTATTTCCAGGGTAACAGGAACGTTATCCGAGACTATGGCAGCTGTAAGTTGCTGCTCTTTGAATTTTCTCCATTAACTTCTCACTGAATTACATCATTTCTAAATATGCTACATGTTAGCTAGCTAGCCATATACTCACCTTTTTTGCTGAAGCAATCACTGCAAAACAGGCAACAATGGAAAGGCCAATCATGATGTAACAAGCTTTAACTCGAGCTTTGTTCCTTGCCCTGTCTAGCATCTCTGGCCTGCAATTAAAGTTTTTGAATTGAATCATTAAAAAAAAAAAATGAAGCATCACTCAAGACATCATGAACATCACCACTGCAGAGTAAAAAATAGCTTGTAAAGCAAGCGTCTTTAGATTGCTATAGTGTTTAGTTTTTTGTTTTGTGCCACCCAAGAGCTTTGTATTTTGTGACCCTAATCAATTTCCAATGGAAAAACAACATTTAATGCATTTAGGAACATTTTCAGCTGGAAAAAAATAATAATAAAGGTTTATTAGTGTAGTAAATATTTGCACTTAAATACTTGGGCTAATAGTACCAGAAATCCTACCTTAAGATCTATATAAATATAGTGAAATGTGAGGGGGTGTGGGGGAGTATCTATTTTAATCTGATAGAAGAATATATGTGGCGCTAACAAAAAATGATGAAAGCAAGTTCCTTGATTATCCAAAATAATCTTTATAAATGCATTGCTGTCATACCTAACCTGTTGAGATGTCATCCTGTACACTGTAGGTTAGGGACTTTACGTACTTAGATATGTGATTACAGCAGAGTCTGTGTTGCTCCGATCTAGAATTTTTAGTGAGTTCTTTAAAAAAGCCACTGCTTTATTGTTTAAAGTCGGCAGCTGATTAAATTTAAAATTAATAAAGATTAATTTTCCTCGTCATCAAAGGCAAAAGTAGTGAAATCTGCCCTTGCTTTTGGCTGTAGTTGCTGTAAGAGAGGCATTCTGCAGCCCAGCAAGCTCAGCTGGTGCAGCTCCCATTCGCATGGTTTTCGGTTCCGAGAAGTAGGCTGCGTGCTGCTGAGCAGCAGGAGTGCAGGACATCTCCATATCACTACAGTCCTCACAAGACTTTCAGCTAAGCCATCTCCTGAGCCAGGCGTTGTATTTGGGAGTCCTGTTTTTAGGATGTTCCATTATAATACTGGCTGTGCACTATTTTCATATTTTCTTAAATTGACTTTATATATGCATATATCCATTACTTCTCTCAAAGGCTTAATGGAATGGTGGAGGGCAAGTCATGAGCAGCTATGCCACACTACCCCCATGTCCAACAACACACACACACACATTATGCATGGCAGGTTTCTTGTTGATAACTAACAGTACCTGCGGTTTTAAGTCACCGCTTTCGTGGTGTACAGTGGAAAACACAACCTCTTTAAAACAAACCGCACTACAGATCAGTGCATAAAACCATTAATCTAGAATCCATTTGTAAGAACAAAAGCAAAACTGTAAATGTTATTAGTCTGGCTTATTAACTAATCATATTTCATAGTACACTAATTGAAAATCTTCTGAAGCAGATTTTCACTTTCTCCTTGCTTTCTGCCTCTGCTTTAAGGAAAGCAGACCTTATTATTGTCTCTAATTGCACATTAGGGCCTGTGTTACTCAACCCTTCATCAAGACTTTGGTCAAACCTGTGAAGTCCTAACAGCTCTTTGCTGTTGTTTTAAACATTTTGACCAAGGGCTGCAGATTTGAGCCTTAGTACTAAATATCTTCAGCTGATAGATTTTGTTCACAGGTAACAGTACCTTGCAATTCTTTATTGACTGTTAAAGCAGTGATACTGTTCAGCTTCAATGTCATAAAATTAGCTTCTTTTAGAATATTATGATGATTTCTAAAAAGATGTTGCTTGTGCAGAAAACAGAAAGTGGTGAGGCCAGAAGCAAGTGATTTGTTTGCATGTGTGTGGATCAGCAGAGGCACGTGCCTTTAAAAACACCTCTCCATGATTTCAATTGTACAACCACTCAAAGCTTTTATAGCTGCCTGAACCTTTCCCTAAGGGGAGACTGTTGGATAAACACAGAGCAAAAGATGTGGGACCCTCTAGAAAGCTGCTGCCCAGCTTGGGAAACAGCAGCATTGCTGTCGGGATCAAACAGTAAGAGGAACAGCTAGAGGATGCACTTGCTGCTCTGCACGGCTCTGTATGCTGCTTGTGCTGAACCTACCACCCTAGGCAGGGACATACTGTGATGACAAAAAGCTGTGTCCCAGAGAGAAACACCATTGTACCTACCACAGCCTAAGAAAAAGGCAGTGGCTGGCATCGCAGGGGTTTCATACCTTCCCTTGGGGAACAGTAACTTCCACCAAGATGAGGTAAGAAGCAGGTCAACGCAAGGCGAAGACTACATCAAGTACTTGGTTTTCCTTGGATTTGCCTTGGGGAGAAAGGGATGTTTTTCTCATAACCTCTGTATCTATTTTTTTTCCTCAAATTCTTCTTCAAGCTATAATAAATTCTGATTTGGTTGATGTAATAATCATTCTGGGACTGTCAGCTCCCTTAGAGCTGTTTATGGGAGCTATAAACAGAACATAGTTTACTAATAACTTCCTTCTCTGGTTACACATTAGGGATAAACAAAATAAACAAGATGTTTTATACACACACACACACACATTGTCTACATAAACATACACGTGCACACACACACACACACACACATATATGACCAAGGCTATCTACCCACGATCCAATTCTTAATCATAGGCTATGAGATCTCCAATAAGGGATGCTTTTTCTTTCTAACCTATAACCTGCACAGGAAACTCTTCTGCCCTCTAATTTGTTTCAAAGTTTTCGGTGTTGAAGCTACCGGCTGGTTCAAACCCCTCAGAAAAGCTTCGGCTCAGGCACACCCCACCTCTTTCCCTTCGGCTCAGCAGGACCGTGCCGGCACACTTACGGGATCCTTGGAGGAATCTCTTCTTCCGTCTTGAAGCGGCCGGTCCAGAGGAGGATTTTTCTGTCGAACTTGGAGGGTTTGTAACTCGCAACCACCTTGTGAGCCTGCTCAGCTTGGAGAAGAGAAACAAACAGCCCATGGCACCGAGCGAGCCTGTCACGGGTGGGAAGGGAACCCCCTCTTCCAGCCCGTACCGGTCGCTGGGGGAATCAGGCTGGGGGACTCAGACCCCAGCGGGCGTCTCTGGGGCTCTCCGTCGCCCTTCCACCTCACCTCTGGGCACCCGGGCCGGGAGGCGAACAGAGGCGAAGCCCCGAGCTGCCTCGCCCCCCACCGTCCCCATCCCGCCTGGGAGCCCCGGGCTGACCCCGGCCCCCCGCGGCAGCCCTGCCCTTACCGCGGCCGGCTCCGGGTCCCCGGGCGGGCCCCCCTCCGGTGGCAGCCGCCGCTCCCCGCGTGGCGGCCGGGCGGGTCGGCGGGGCCGGCAGCAGCCGCCCGGGGCGGAGGCACGGCGGGAGCATGGCCGGGCCTGGCTCCGCACGGCGGGCACGGACACGGACGCGGACACCGCCACGGCCCAGGCCCCGCCTTGAGGGGCCGCCGGGGAAGCCGTCCCCCGAGGGGGGCCGCGGGCAGCCCGCTGACAGGGGCGGCCCCTCGCGCCTCGAAGCCGGCCCCGAGAAGCCGCCTCTCGCCTCGCCTCGCCAGCTCCCGCCCGGCGCTGCTCTGGAAGCGTCGAGATGAAAAGCACGCGAAAAGGGAGCCCCGGGGCAGCCGGCTTCGGGCCTCGGCGCAGGGCGGGCCCGGGTCCCTCAACACCGACCTGCGCCCATCACCACCTCGAGGTGGTCCCGTCACTGCCCCCGGTCCCAGGGGTCCCAGGGGTCCCAGACCCCACACGACACGCTCTAATGCTTATTTCAGTGGGAAAAGGGGGTTTTGTTCCTGCGTTGTGTGCGTTTGGGGGTTTGGTTATGTATGTATTTGCTTTTGAGTCCTGGTCAGAGTTAACCTTTATTTCAAATAAAAACCAAAAATATCATACAGGAAAATAAACAAGCAAACAACCCCAACAAATATTGAAAGAAAGACAAAAAGTCGTAAAGAATAAGTACTTAGTAAGCAGCCTGTGCCGGTGCGATACAGGTGAGGTAACGCAGTGTCTCAAGGGAAGTGTTTCAAACAGCAAATCCTTTTACCTCGGTCAGCCCACGCCAGCACCCCTGTAGCTTCACAGTGATTATTGGAGCAATAAACAACATAACCCCCTGAGGGTTTCGTAGCAGAATGGAGGAGCCCCGTCCACCCGGCATGCATCAACTGGTGGCAGCCACCAAAGCCCCGTGCTCAGCATGAAGGCACGAGTCTGAAGCCTTGCATCGTTGGTAAGGCAGAACTTTGTTCCCTGTTTTCAGCAACGGAGCCTGAGGTAGACAGCTCTTTCTGAAAACAAGTTGTTGAGTAGAGAAAATCACAATCTTTTTTATCAGAATGGGTTCTAGCATCCTTGACCTTAATTAAAAATAATAATAATAAATAAAAAAAAAGCTTTGAACAATATTTCATATGGAAAAATATTCAAGAAAAGTTTTTTTTTATTCAGTAAATAGTCCTGTATTGATGTTTTCTTGCTCACACATAGTTTGCATTCTGAAAACATCAAAATAACAAAATGTCCTTATTATTGGAAAACCATAAGGTAAGCCATTCCAATAGCTCATAACAAATAGAAAAAAAAATCCTCCCACATTTTATTTCAGAATTGAATTTCTTCCTGCAAATGAGACATTATAGATACAGAAAAACCCATTTATCTGAGCCCTGTATAAAAGCCACACTCTTTCTCTTGTCTGTTAAAAAATACTGATGATGAAGAACAAGTACGTCTCTGCACACACACGCAGCAGCTCTGCCTTGTTTCAGAATGTCCTGGGGGAGACGAAGAAGCACCAAAAGAAACAACCTGGAGGATAATACTAGGGTATTGTAGTCTGCCGGTAGCCCTTCTTCCAGCTCAAACAGACAGACATAGTGTCAGGTAGAGTTCCTTGCCCCTGGAGACCCAGCTGGGAAGGATGGGAAGAGCCAGAGTGCCTGGGGTGGGTCTTTTCAGCTCCACACTCTGTGAGCAGCATCCCAGTTCCTGCTCTAGTAATAGTCACTAGTCTCAGTCACTAGTAATGCTGGCAACCTCTGCTGTCGGAGTCACTGCTGTTCCAGCTGCAGCTGGCACAAGTGTGGGGAGGAAGCCCGGAGCTCAGGTAAGCAGTTCCCAGCTGTCACCAAAGAACGTGAGAGCAGAGAATGGTGCCAAAGATGAGGGACACCTGTGCAGGGGATCACCTGCTGACATCTTCAGGGAATTGTGCCCTGGAGGAGAGGGCTTGAAGAACCTGGTGACCTTCACAGTCTTCATTCTCTCTAAAGATGTTTCACAGTTTTTGGTATTGGCTTTAGAGGGCATTCAGTATTATTACAAGGAATGACATAAAACCATAAATGATTGAATAGAGCAGCCTCCCACAGACCTCAACAAATAGCATTTCTATGCTTGACTTCTCTGGACAGCATTGTGTATGGGGACCATGTGTCGTCTCTATCACTTTCAGAGACGAAAAATATGAAGATAGACATTTTAGCACTCTGACGTTTTGTGTTGGATTCTTTTCAAAGTAAGAAAGCAGAGCATCCCCTGAGCCAGAAAGAAGAGCCAACCTCTTCAGCCTACGCAGTCCGACCAACACAGACATTTAAAAACATACACAACACAGCTTGGTATCTCTCTCTGCCTCTCCCCCTTCTCTCTTTTTCCTGCCAAGGTTAGCTAGCAAATCTGTTACATCCTCTCATCTAGGTCTGGTTGATTGTGCTTTACAAAGAAGATGTGAGTATCTGGAGAGGCAGACGTAGCACACAGAAGTCATTAACAGAGGGGACTTTGTGGCACTACTGAAGTGGAGAAGTTTCTATGCAGTGGAGAGCTTCCTAGGAGGAGGAGGCATGGGATGTATTTAAAACTAGATCAGAAAGAAGAACAACTTTTTTTTTTTTAATTTTTCCTTTCTTGTCTGTTCTTTTATGGTCTTCCCTTGGAATTATGACCTATGTGATGCCTTTCCGTAAAGATCGCCTGTATAGACACCTTCATAGCGCTGTCATAGTTCCTCCAAGGCACTTTCCTCTCTGTCCTGCAGGGGGAATCGCCCTCCCATGCTTGGCTGCCAACCTGAAGGACACTTGTAAGCAGCTCACTGAGATCTGGGTGGAAGCACTGCACAGGTAGGTGTGTTGCTGCAGTTCAAGGCCAACCCAAAGTTCATAGGGAGAGGTAAGGAAATTAAGTAAGCAAGCTCAATTTTAAATAACAACATGGCTTTAATCATCCCCGTGTTCGAGACATGATATGCTCACCACTTTCGAGAACAATAAATACAGGTACAACATTCTAGCCATATTAGCTTTTCTAACCAGCTTAGCACTGAAAGTCATTGTGTGATGTAAGCTTTGTTTTCCTCTTTGAGGGAGAGACATTTTGCTGCACCGGCAGCCAAACTGTAGGAATTTTAACCTTAATCATACATAGCTTCATATACCAAACAGTACTCATAACAACTGATGCATAAACAGCATTTATCATATAAATGTATGTGCATAAACCTTCATTCTTCTAATCAGCTACAGAAATTACATAACTGCTAAAATTTATATGTAAATTGCACCCTTGCCATTTAAATTACTTTAAAATGTCTTCACAGATGCATATAAAGTACATGCCGACATCAACGTAATTTCATTACCTGTGTCCATTCCTGAAATGTAATCTATAGATATTTTTAACAGAATCCTGGTAGCAAAAGATATCATATAGATATGGGCTGCAACATATAAACAGAAATGATAGAAAAATAGATATATTTTAGAAAACAATAACGTATTATGTCCGTGTAACACCAAGTCTACTGAACTTCATTTTGGCTTGCCAGAGTGTCCAATTATTCCTGATCTAACCAGATGTTAGACAAAACTGAAGAAGTTAACATTCTTTCACAGTAACATGCATAGAAGTTAAAACTGAAAACCATGATTTCTCTGGTCCAGACTAGGGGCTTTATGAACACAGACAAGCACTCTGCCCAGTCCCAGACTGGCAGCACTGCTCTGCTGTTTAGTGTTTGAAGAACCCTTCCAGCCTGGCTGTGGAAGCATCCAAGAGAAAGCCGTGGCCTTCTCAGCATGAGAAAGACTTTGCCATTCTTTGCCTTAGAGATGCAGTACAGTTGTCCACTGAAAAAATCCTCCTTCTCGGAGCGTGCCTCTCGCACAGAAGCTCCTGCATAGCTATAGTCACGGAGCCACAGATACTCTGCCAGTGCAGCTGACGGCAGTTCATTCCTGTGTTATTTCAATGTATTGGAATACTGCGTTACTGTGTTCTTGTCGAAAATCAGATTTTTTTTAACATGTATCAAAGAAAGTAAAATTCCCAGGTTGCATTCATGTTGATTCTGGTCATTACATTATTCATGTTAATGTGGGGAATGAATTGGTGTTCATAAGTTTTGAACTAACAGCACACCTGGGGACAAGCATAATGGGTCCTCTCTCTGCATGCGTCACAGGAGTTGCATGAGATGAATCAATGTGTCTCATCTTAGTATGGGTGAAAATTAGATTAACATACGTTTAACTACAAAGCTTCAGAGAAATCCTTCAATTTTTATATAGACCTATCTCTAGCTCATTATCACCCTGGTAAATACAAGGCATTTTGAAAATTGCTGTAGCACTCATCTGGAATAAGGCATGTATTTTGGGCAGATTTTTTTTTTATTTTTTATTTTTTTAAAGAATTCACATGTACCAAATGAAAATGGTTACTTTTGGATGTTCACGAGAATGGAAAGCCTATCTTAAAAGTGGAGATTAAAGGACTGAGCTTGTTTATCCTAGCAAACAAAGGCTAGGAAAGATCTCTGTTTGATCTGTAAAACAGACCTGGCTGAGAAGAAAACCTCCTTAAGCAATTGGGCAGCAAAGACATAAGAAAAAGTGGGTGTAAGCCCATACGTGCATGCCTACTTGTCTGTGAGAAGTAAAACCTTCCTAACACTTCTGCCTGGCTCAGAGGGCCTGTGGGATGGGAGTGGGACGGGGACAGGAGGGAGATGCTGGAGGGAACTGTGCCTGCAGGAGCAGGGGCTGGACCCTGTGACCAGGGGTAGCCTTTCAAGCCTATCAATGAGTAACTGCTGAAGTGCCAGAGGCATTTCGGGTGGTCTGCTCTCCTTGGGGGGTACCAAACGGAGAGAGACCTGAAAAAGGAATTGCTCACTAAATGGCTTTTCATCTTCCAGTACTTCAGCGCCACCCAGTCATATGCTGGACAGTCTTTTCCTGGACACACATCTTACTGCACTTTTAGGAAGAATTTTCTCTTTTATTTGCTTCTGCCCAGGCACTTGAAAAAGGCAGTTTCCATTTGCAGAGTTTTTCTCAGCTTTACACGAGCCTGAGACAGTAGCTTGGGAGCCGGAAGACTTTGAATCCAAGGAAATCTGGCTAACAGCAACACTGCCTGCACTCTTGGAAGAGTACGTGTAAATCATCTTGAGAAAGGCAGACTTCGTGTTTGTTTCTTGCTTGTAAATTATGATATAGCACTTAGGAAGAAATGTGCAACAGAGAATCCCATAATTGGATATTAAAACAACAATGATTTCCACTGCTGGCAGGTATTTGCCAAATGTAGTTGCGTAGACAGGGATAAATACAATCCATGCTATAAAATAGATCAGCATGCCAAAGGTTATGAACTTAGCTTCATTGTAGTTCTCTGGTAACTTCCTGCCTTTAAAGGCAAATATAAAGCAGATGAAGGCTAGAGCAGCTATGTAGCCCAGCATAATCCCAAAAGCCACAACAGAGCCCTCATTACACTCTAGAATTATTGATCCTGGAATTGAGAAATTTTGCATTACAAAAGGAGTCCTAAATACTAGCCAGAAGGTGCAAATGATAACTTGAATCCCAGTGCAGGTGACCACAATGGGAATAGGTTTATAGGCACATTTCAGGAGATTCTGCAGCTTGGGATCAAAGCTGAAGGCTAGTAAAATTTTTAGCGACTTTATTAAAATACATGAAACACAAAGTGCAAAGCTTATGCCAAAGAGGGATTGCCTAGTTTTGCATTTGAATTCTGTGGGTTCACCTATGAAAAAGATGGTGCTTAAAAAAATGCAGAAGTGGCTGAGGAGGATAACATAGCAGACAGTTAAACCTCCGGATGCCTTTACCACCGGCGTGTTCAAGTTTTTAGTAAATATGACACTGATGGAGAAAATCATCACAACCCCAAAACTGGAGAGGAGGAGCAGGAAAATAGCAAACCAGTCAGTCCAGCTGAGGAAGTGGATCGTCTTCCTGTAGCACGTAGTACTGTTCACAGGAGCCCAGTAGGTTTTGTTGTGGCACCGGTAGCAGTAATCCATATCTGAAAGCACAAAAAAGGAAGATAAAGTCAGAACCTGAAGTAAATCTGATAGCTCTGGCTGTTGCTGACACAGTCCTGGCGGAGGAGCTGGGGGCCTGGGGAGCCAGCAGTGGCTGGCTCTGGACAGACACAGTGAAACAAGGGCAGTGGCTTGGGATTGAATTGGTTTTCTGCCCGGAGAGGAACTGTGTTTCTTTCATCCACCTAGTCTGACAAGAAAAAAAATACTTTCTCTTCTCAGACATTTTTTGAAATGCACCAGCAAGAATAAATGTTACGATAGATTATGCTTTCAAAGAGTGCTTTTTCTGTAAAATTCCTATTGCCCAATAGGGAGAAATTTCATTATTATTTGAGTAAAAAAGGGGATAAAAAGAAATTTCTTTCTGCTAGCTATCAGTATTTTTAAAATACGTTCTACCCCAATTTCTTAATTTCGTCTCTCTCCTCTGTATTTAATCTCCCACTTTTAAAAACCTTACTCACACTACAAATGAACCAGCAGTAAAATACACATTGGATTTGACACTAGAAAATACTACTGTATGGTTTTTATCTAACTTCACAGTGCTCCTGTTTAAGATAAAAAAAAAAAAAAAGTGCCAGCATACAAAATATTTAACCCTCATATTTCCACTGGGCTGGCTGTACTGCCATAGAGCTGGCTGTACTGCAGAAAGATACTGAAGCAAGGCTTTATTTTCATGAGAAGTGGTCTCACAGAAATATCAGCCAGACTTTCCATCCAAATCAAGGATAATGCTAGTCAACTGTAAAATCTGATTGTTTAAAGCTTGGTCTTCTAAAAAACATTTAAACTAAGTTTTATATGTTGAAGAGTGTTCTTCCCTTTCATATTTCTGAAACCAAGCATAAACAAATGTTTTAATATCATTCCAAAGTTATACACGAGGTTGCCAAGGCTCGTTATACACAAACCAAACAATTCTATTGATTTCTAAATCAGCCTTTATTTGGATCACAATTCTTTACCTGTTTGATTGCTGTAATGGTTTTCCGGGCAGTAAACACACTCGTAGCAGCATATGTGTGGACTTTCTGTAACCTTTTTCATCTGTCCCGGTCTGCAGTGCTGGGAGCATGTTGATTGAACCTTCTGCAGTGAGCAGAGGATGGAAGAAAAAAAAATCAGCTCAGGTGCGACTAATTACAATGAACTCTTAAAATAGCCCTCCAATAACACTATGGTTTGAAATCTCCTTTTGTATCTAACATATTTTAAGGGAATCTGAAAGTGATGTTGTAAAAAGGCAGTGTAGGCAATGTTTTTCTTGCATTTTCTCCACACGCTCAAGAAGTGACAGGATGGGGCATTATCTACCTGATAATTTTATTTTTTTGGCCCTACTTCAGTGTGATTGTCTATACCTTTAAAAATCCAGATCCAGCTTTGAAACCAGAAGTTAGGCTTCTGGGATCCAGACCCAGAGAAAGCCCAGAAGCCTCTGAGAGGGGATTCGGGTGGGCCACATCACAAGTGTGGTCCTGACACCCCAGGGCATACACCCCGGCTCCGGTGGGTGCATTGAACCACAGCTCTAACATGCCTCACCCTCGGCAGATCACCCCTGAATTGCCAAGGCCCACTATCAGGTGCGTGGTCAGGGCCTTCTCACAAGGCCTGAGTTCAGCTCCTTCCAAAGACAAGTTTTATAAAATGGAGAAGCAGTCCTGAGGGACACTGCTGTTTTCTTCTCCATCCCAGGTGGGGCTCACAAGCAGATGGAGGCATTTCCTCACCATCCTAGGCTGTGCCACAAAGAGGGACAAAATGTGAGGTCCTCTTCTGTCCTCAGCCTTTCCTGCTGGCTGAGGCTTCACATAAAAACTATATTCATCCCACCCAGTAAACTGCCTTTCCTCTGTCTTATTAGCAGTGCGTGCTTTGCAGCACAGCCACATTCGCTACACAATAAACCAAAGCCTTCACCCATGCACAGATGACATTACCCAGCTGGAACTGGCTGGGGCCACCCACCAGTCCTGCCTACACCAGTGCCAGGGCTCCGGACGGTGCTGCCTTCTGCAGTTGTGCTGACCCCAGCTCTAACAGGAGTAAATAATCAAGACTTTTTTTTTTTTTTTTTTTCTCCAGCATTAAAGTCAGCAGATATGAGTCTTCATGTACAAAACAAATGGTTGCCTTATGTAAGAGGGGGTACCTTTATAAGTATTTTCCATTTTAAAACCCAATTCAAGATTCTGGAGTAGCATCCTTAGGACAGATGTAACTTAGGAAACCTCTTAAGAGCATTCTGGAGAAATAAACCAATTTCAAATCACTGAGCCTGCTTACAGGCTCAAGTACTTCTCAAAATATATATAATGGTAGTTGAATATATCCAGACAGGATGCTTCACTCCAAACGGAGAACATGAAAGTACATGAGAGGTTTCTAGCTGACACATATTTTAGTTGTGAATGTCAGAGAAAGAACACATGAAACAAATTTCAGGTGTTGTGTCAACA
Organism: Anser anser; assembly: GCF_964211835.1. Lineage (NCBI taxonomy): Eukaryota > Metazoa > Chordata > Aves > Anseriformes > Anatidae > Anser > Anser anser. Next base: position 53,411,412 of record NC_139722.1, read on the forward strand.
AACTGGAAGTTACCTTTAAGTTCAGAAATTCTTTTTTTTTCTCATCATCCTCAAAGATAAAGTCACCTTTCTCTGTGTCATATTCTGCCATAGTGGTGATTTCCATGCGACCATCAATTTCTTTCCAGAGAAGTACATCATAACTAGTTCTCATATCTCCTTTGGAGTCAAACTTGATTTCTTTATCATCATCGATGACTTTAACTTTTTTAAGTTCTTCAAGGAGCTGAACAGAAGAAATGATGACATATCAATATCATTTCAGTGGGATACACTCAATACTTTCAGATCTATATGATAATATCAAATGAAAAAAATATATTGCTTTTTAGGAGTTAAAAAAAATCTTAAAAGGGATCTGTATAACTGTTAATCTGACATCCTATACAGATTTACATTATTCTGACAATCCTGTTGACTTAAAAAAACTATTAAGCACAAATAATCATTTCTTAACTCTATGCAATGTCTACAAATACCCAAGTTCATATTTTTCTTTCCAGCCTTGGAGGTTTTGGTACGATGATGGGAAAAAAAAAGATTTTGCCTTCAGGAAAAAATGGCCTTTGGGACTTCCCTTCTTGTAAAGAATGACTGTGAATGAAGCTCCTGTTGTTACTGTACTGTCAGCAAAGTAGATCTGGACAACATTTCCTTCCAGAGTAAGGAAGGAAATTGGCAACCCAGACTTCTTCCCCCAGACTTCCTCCCCCAGGGTCTGGAAATATCTACTTTAGTATTGTTTTCACCCATAACTCTGATACTCTGTATTGCAAGGTGGGACACTAAGTCATGAAATGAACACTAAATGCCAGTTTGCTCAGATGAGGTGATGCATGGCACAATGGCAGCAGACGGCAAGGCTATATTTGATAGATCACAGGAAATATCAAAGCAAGCACTCTCTGATAAGACAGTTATCCAGCTTAATATTACAACCCATTTATATTACCTTCTCCCAATTCACATGGAGACCATAAAAGGTCTTTCATTAGCTACCGTGGCTCCTAATTGAAGCAAAGGCTTTATCCCTTTGCAGGCTTAACAGTTTTTAGTAATAGGGGTTAATCAATGAGGAAACAATCCAAGGTTTTGGTGAATGGCTGAATTTAACTGCCCTTTGAAAAGCACAATCTTACATAGATCTTTCTGTGATAGTTGTAGCATTTAAAGAAAATGCTGACAAATATATGATTTTAAAAGTCTCTGGCATATATATGTATAAACAAATCTGGCATGCATTATTTTTTCATATATAACATCACTTTTTATGAGAGTTCATACATTCTCACTGCATGTCTACAAATTTATGAAAAAGTGTGCTTTTAAATGATATTTCATTTTAGTTGGACATTGCACAGTCTTGCGGGATTGAACAGGATTTTTTTATTGTTGGTGTTCTGTATCCTCAGGCTACTCATTTAATTTTTCTCATCTCCACTTTTTCAATTTCCCTAAAAATATGGAAACTATAGAACTTTTGGAATACATCTTGAGCTTCAGACAGAAGGGGCTAATAACTAGCAACAGTATGATTTATTTGATATTTATTTTTGCATGTGTTTAATAGCGATGACACTGCTGTTTCTCTGTATGTGGAGGTAAGTGATAAGCATTAGTTGCATCCCTAGCTTTAAGTATGCTGATTTCTGAAGGGTTTTAGTTTAGTGTAGAGAAAATGTATTACGAAAAGAGCACAGGGAGAATAAGTCTCTCTTTTGGTTTACTTCATGAGTTCTAAGCCTCTTAGCAGGACTTTTAATTTGCATGGTTTGGGATTTAATTCAGCAATGATTAATTCAGCATCCCCTGTAGAGCAGTCCTGAATTTGTCCCATCTGCATTTCAAATTCATGTAGGAGTTTGATTGTTACTGGGTGTTTTTTGGGGGGGAGAGGGGTGTTTGTTTTTTTTCAAATCCCCTATCTTGGTTTGACCTGCCCTGACCCACGATAAGAGGTCAGAGCAAGTCAGAGTGGTTCAGTAGATGTTTGACTTTTAAATGAACTTTTGTTTAATCCTCTGAGTAAAAGTGTGTAAAAGTGAATACTTCTGAGCAGGTTCTCAGGTAAAAGGTCAGGTCAGGTTTACTTGTCTGATTTTTCCTGTCCTTTTCCCACTCAGTAGAGTCTGATAACAAGTACCTAACCCATCTGAAAGATTGTGTCACATTTTCCTAGCAGTCACTTCGATATAAATCAAGACCAGACAGAAGAATGGTCTGCCACATTTTCAATTTCAAGTAACGATTCATTACAGAGGTATATAAGCTGGACACAGACCAACTGGGGACAGAGAGAGGGAAATTGAAAGGCTTTGGGGAACTTTCCTCTCCTGTACCATCCCCATCACTCAAGAGCACTCGTTGCTGATTACTACAGTGGTTTGCCGCAACAGGACCAACCATCAGTAGCAGAATAGATGATAAGTCAGCCATAGATTGACTATAGATTTCTATTCTATCCCACACAAATAGCTGGTAAGATGACCCAGCAAGCAGCCTACAGACTGGAGCCTTCATCCAAGGTGGTGACTTCTCTGCATGCCCTTCAAAGGTGATATGGGAAGTGTTGGGGTAATTAATGAAGCCCAGCAGCTGAAGCTCGCCTCTGTACTGGTGGATTCAGGTATTTCCAGCTGCTGCTGCTGTATCCATGAGGAAAGAGATGGTGGGTGTGAATTGCAATAATTCTTCTCTATCTATAGCAGGACACAGCCATGGCTTAGCACCTGGAGCTTCTGCGTCTGCATGGGCCAAAATAAAGGAGGCAAAGCTGGCTCTCAACACTGCAGCAGTTAGCAACTGCTGTTCTGGCAGAAGGATTGTGATTTCAGTTGGCCCATGCAGTGGTGAAGAAAGGCAGGAACAGGAATAAAAAGGCATTTAGTACAAGGACCAAGCCAGCAAATCCAGGAATGTGGGAGGAAAAATGAGAAGGAAGTTATGTAGAGAGAATGAGACCTGAAAGAATTAACATCATACCTCCCAGGGAGTGAAAGCAGAGGGATCCTTGCAGTTTCTGGTTTTGCATTGCCCTTTAATGGCGTGAGCAATGGCATAGACTGCAAGTATAGTACTATGGATAAATCCGGGTTCAATGTTGGCATTCAAAAAATCATCTCTCCAGATGTGTTGTTTATTCTCAACATTTTGCATCAGATCATCCTGGGATTGGTTTGAAATGCACATTTGAAAATCGTGATATTCCAGGTGTGCACAGACTGACAAAAGCATAATATATTCACCTAAAAACTTGTTGTTTTCAGTGGGCTTTTCATGAAGGTTCCTCAGAAAGTCTTGGAATGTGGTTATGTTTCCACTCTTAAATCCAAATCCCACAACAGTTCCCAGCTGTCTGATATTGGGCATTGTACTGATTTTCACTGCTGTTGACCAGTTATCACTTGCAATCCAAATTTTATTTACATTTCTCTCAATTGCCTTCTTAAATAGCTTGAGCACATGGAATTGTCTCATAAAGACTACAATAACATTTACTCTGGTTTCCTTGACAATCTTCTCGACTGCATGATCAACTTTGGTATGAAAGGTTTTGTCAGAGAGATAGGCAGGCAGCAGTTCTTTGAAAGCTATGCAAACATTGTTTGACATGGCCTGGACCCCAAAGCTCTCCAGAGCAAAGCGCCCGTTGTCATCATCAGTGGCTATTACTCCAATCCAATTCCACCCAGACTCACAGATCAGGTGGGCCATTGCTCTTGTCTGGTGGAAATCACTGGGGATAGTCCTGAAGAATGAAGGAAACCGGATTTTGTCACTGAGGATTTCAGCCGACGATGCAGGACTGACCTAGGAGGAGAGAACAGTTAAATTATGGATGTGCTCTCCTCTAAAGGATGCTGAGACACCCAAAGCTGCTGCGACTTCTTTCATCCCACCTGACTCGGGGCTCCCTCCTCCTGTGACTGAGCATGACCAAGGTGCACCCAACTGGGGCAGGATTCCTCACCCTGCTGTTAGGATGTAGACTTGTGCCCAGTACCATTTCCACCCTTTTCATCCTCATGCACCTAATTGCTTTGGTGAAGGCAGAGAATAAAACCTTTCAAAATACCTATGGCAGTTATGCTGGTATAAGGATTTTGCTTTAACCTGTTGAGATACCATGAACATGCTGTTCAAAACAACACTTAAAACATTGGAAGTGCTCAAATGTTGTTTGAGTTATTCAAATTTCTAGTACACTTACATTTTGCAATATTTTTCTAACACTGAGTAAATTATGCTTCACCCACATATATACTTTCTCTCCAAAATTTAATTAGTGTGTTTTAGAGGGGTCATAAGGTCTGTTAGAAGAGCCTACCAGGAAAAAAAAATAAAATTAAAAAAAAAAAAGATACTAAAGAATAATATAATAATTCTTAATTCTTTCATATATAAAATATGACCTTTTTCTTGTGAATGTAGCAAGAAAAAACATAAATGGAAAAAATTTATTTAAATCTATTTTTATTTTGATCCTTGCCTAATTTGTTCTTTCTTTCTTTCTTCCTTTCCTTCTTTCTTTCTTTCTTCCTTTTTTCCTTCTTTCTTTTTTTCCTTTTTTCCTTTCTTTTTTCCCTACACTCTTATTTCCTACGTTGCTTGACATTACTTAAAAAATACATCTAAGCTTTCCAAAATGAGAACCACCTATCTGAAGAGGTAGCCAAAGCTTAATGTTTTTTAGCAGATTACTACCAATAGTAATCTCGTATTGATGGTAATCTGCTATTGATAATGTCAGATGCTATTGATGAGAAAAATCTGTCACCTTTTCCATCTCCATGTCACAATACAGATTTGTTTCATCACTTGCCTTTTAATTAAGTTCAAGTGTGGCATTTTAATTTATATATCAACTATAGCTCCTACAGTGAAGCTGGAGATCATAATTACTCCCTACAATTGCAGAGGAAAAGATTTGGTTAGAATTATATTTAGTTCAGATTTTAAGTGTTTTGCAGGTTTGTTTACTATGTTGCTACTTTGCAGTAAGGTAATATATGTCAAATTACCATACCTAATGTGTGGCAGAAGATGGTGTGGAAGTGGCCCTCCTGTTTCACTGTTGGCAGCAAGTCCTGGCTTTGACACCAACTTCTCTACAACAGTAAAAGTAGTAATGGAAGCACTGGCCTAAGTGCAAGCGTGGGACTGTATGCACTTTTACTAGCACTAGAACTACAGAGGTCGGAAATAGAGAAGGGTGTTTTGGGAAGGACCAATGTGGATCTACAGGGTTGTATTCCTTCTGTTCTACAGCTGCTTGAAGAGCACCAGAACTAAAACTTTAGAGCAACACTTCTCCAAACATTTCCAGACTCTAAAATCTAACGTCTCTCAGGCAGGAGAGAATTTCCAAATTCTGGCCGAATTAGATTGCATCTTGATTTTCAGCTTGGGATTGGGTATTGTTATATTCACTGCCAGCTAAACTAGACACAGTAGTTGTAATTTGGTTTCCTGAACAAAGACACTGAGTGGCAACTGAGGTACTCTAAAGTAACCATCACAGCCAAGCAGGACAACCCAGTCGTGTTGCCAGGCTGACAAAAGCCCAGTGCCACACTTGAAGAGCAGGTGGGTGTAGGGGTGTACCTTGGGCATATAAAACAGCACTACCTGCCGTTGTTTAGTCAAGGGGATCAAGCCCTCCATTTCGAGTTCAATCTCACCCCTCCTGATGTTCTCAGTTTGAGTCAAATCCTGCTCTGTAACAAAGATGTGACTCGCAATGCCTCCAATCAGAGCCACATCTTCTTCTAGCCATGGTAAATTTGACCCTCTGTCCAAAATGAAATAATTTCCTCAGACCTACCTGTGGGATTAGTTGCAATGCCAGCAGCCTTGAAACTGCCATTGACACCTCAGAGTAACTGGCTCCAGTGACTGCCTTAATTCTTGGTATGTAGTCTGAATAGTTACACTTGAACTCTACAATATCCTTAGAAGAATTGAATTTAGACAGGAACCTCAGGGTAGATGCCATGGCTTTTGTAACTTCTGCACAGGTGTCATAGATTTCATAGCCCAGAGTAACTCCAGATAATAATGTCGAATTGTTGATCATTTCAATAGCATGTATCATTGCAAGTGTCTGAAGAAAAACTTGAATTTCGAAGCTGTCAGGAAACACACAAGTTTCATTTTAGAAAAACATTTCTAGGACTAAGGCTGAAGCACAGTTTGTTTTGAGCATATCCTCTAGAATTTGACAGCTACTGAAAGAAAATTACATTTAATGTGATTTGCTTGGGTTTTAGTGTACAATAAATAAATAAATAAATAAACAAACAGAAATCATATATTTTTGTCTCACCTAAATGGAAGAACAAGCAAAATCAAAACAACACTTCAAATATGCTTGAATAAAAATGCTTTTCTGAAAAATGGGTGCTAAAAACAGACTTTTTACAGTACATGGAAATTTGCAAGTGATATCAAGAAGTATTTGTCAAAGCCAGTGAGGCTGTTACGATTTGTTCCATCTGACCTAGCAGGCATATTTTTAAAAATGAATTTATTTTCAACAAAAGCTTGAAGCAAAGAGACGACCAAATATTTCAGAATAGAAAAAAATATTTCAGAGGTTGATGTCTTCCAGTGGTTGCAGAAACATTCCTAAATCCTCTGTAAACCTGACAAAGTTAGTACAGCTTTCCTCCTTACTGCCAGTGGACATGATAACACTTCCTTAATCAGAAATGTGCTACAACAGGCTGCCTGCAGTGCAACCAATGCTCCTCTCAGGTTACGGTCTCTGAAGTTACAAATCTTACAAACCAAAATAAATTTCAAATGATCTTGAGACAACTTATGACTTATTTTGATGTACATTCTAAAGCTGAACTCGCACATGACATGGTGTCTGTATAGCCTATCCCGTAACATAATGCCACAATTTTAATACAAGATGTAATAACTACAGTGATTACAACAATTACAATCTAGTCAGCAAAGTGCTATCACAGCAAAGTGCTATCACAGATTATAAGTGATCTGCCCTGTGGGGTGAGTGACATACTTCTATATGTGCTTAGATAAAATAGAGCAGAATCCTTGTGATCGAACCAGCTGGTTGCAACTTCATAACAAATAATGAACTGCACAGCAGACTAGTTTACAGATATATAAAAAAAATAAATACCAATAAATAAATAAATAAATAAATAACAATAAAAAATAAATACCAAAAAATTGGTATTTACGGGGCAATTAAATGATTGTTCAGCACAAACCTCAAAGGCTATTTGACTAAATATGAAGACTGAAATAGGATCAAATAATCATTCCCTCCCTCAGGCAGCCATAATATTTTCTACTGTAATTTTTCCATTCTTTGTCATTCTCTGTTACATTGCATATAATTTATTTGATGCCTAAGATCTTCTTAAAGACTAAGAAATGCAAGAGAAACATATTTTGTTGATCTTAATATGAGAAGTGTATGTCAGATTCCAGTGATCTCTTTTGTACTGTATGTAATTGTCATGTTACTCACCCAGCACAGTTCTGAATGACTGGCTTGATGGGATGCTCTTCTGGATGCAGCATTTCGCTGTGAACTGCAAACAAGCCTCCTATAACAATGTCTCCTGGAGAGCTGGCACCCACAAAGTCGTCAGTATTCTGGCAAGAGGAGGCGATGTCAGCGCTGATCACAAAGCAGGCGATCAGAAAGCTAAATATTGCCATGTTTCTAGTCCGCTTGTTCACTACCAGCGTTAAGTCCTTTAAGCTAGCCACAGTGCCAACAATTGTTCCTATGTCATCTATAAACAGCAGCAAAGGAAAAAGCTGTGCTCAAAAGTTAGTCACACCTCATAAGGTGCTTGTATTTGCTTGACTGACTTAGGCTATTTTACTGTCACAGAAAGCGTGAGGGTGCAGGGGCGTGAGAGTAAAGAGGGAGGGAAAAAGATAAATGAGTTTAGGAGGAAGTGCTAAACGTTAAATCTGTTCTGCTGTGTTCAAAGATTACTGGACTTAATCTGAAACACACGGCAAATATTTTGGTATAAATTTGGGCTTGTCTTGAATACCTTTCAGCTGAGTGCAGGGTGAGGAGTCATCATGTAATATGGCAGTGGTATTACTGTGATTAGGTCTAGTCCAAAGAGTACTGCAAAAAAAGACCCTCTCACCACAGTGGGCTTTAGATAAGACTGGTCTAAAAACAAGCAAACTGGAAAAATAATAAAAAATATCTTCTTTTCTCTCAATTTTTTTCAACAAATTTTATTTTATTTGTATAAAAATGGTTTGGAAAAGCTCATATTCATGGTTCTGATGCACATGTAGCTCCCTGTGACTTCAGCCAGCTTTGGATCAGGTTCTGTATTACAAGCCAGACTATGAAAGGAGGGAAACACACTTTCTTCTCCCTCTGTCTGAGGACACCAGTACATGTACAGCAGCTCAGTACTGGGGAGGATCAGGTGCAGCCCTTCTCAGTGCCATCATTCCCCTCAGATCTGCAGGAATCCCATTTGCAGAATTGGATTCTATGCCAGGAAGGAACTGAAGAAAAAGAGAAGCAGAGGCTGGAAATTCAACTTTCATAGACTCCAACCACAAACTTCAAAATGAACCTCTTCAGGACAGAAACATTATTGATGCTGCTAAGCAATATCAATTTATGTAAGAGACACAGATTTAACAATAACCCTTTTACTGATATTGGCTTGTCTATTTACTTATAATGGCTTCTTCATATTTTGCTTCTTTTGGTAGCATGCCAAAACCCTGTCAAAGGAATGGGGTCAGTCACAGTACTGATTGTCTCTGACTGTATTATAAGAAAGCTGACCTGTACCTAAAAATTTTGAATCAAACATTGTTTTATTGCAAGCAAAACAGAGAAAGGGGATATCTGTTACATATTCTTTCTGATAAATACGATGCATACTATATAACTGATGTGGATTATTATATTTTGCCTTGTTTCTCACTAGTCTCTTTGTAATTACAGTGCCCATTTACAACAGAGATACTACTTGCAAATGCAAATGTTAATCCCCAGTTAAGTCACCATTCAGCATCTTTTTTGTTATAATATAAAAGCTTGTGTTTCTTTCATCTGCCTTCTTTCTTTCTGTGTGATATTCTCACTGCTGGTTCAGGGCATACAGTAAACAGATGCTTGCATTTTTCTTAATGTATCTAATGACGTGTATTTATGAGGAGATTAGGACACCAGTTTATTCTGCTTCTATATTGACTTGCAAAAATTCCATTTATTCCAAAGTTATTCCTCTTGATTTATAGCAGCGTAAGTATAGTCAGATCCTGACCTTAACTTATGAGATATCCACTTGCAAATATTCATGTACCTATTTCTCTCCACCCAGGTAATTCTCCCTCAAGCCTTGCTCCATGTACTCAGGTGATTCATTTTCTCTGACTTTGCATATAACTTCCTCTAAACCTTCTGCCAAAGTACCTAATGGTACCTAATTCCTTGGGATTGGAGCTAATCATTTTGTTAAGCAAGCCACAAGAAATATTCAGCTGTATGCCTCTAGTATAAAATAAAGCATTTAAGGAGCTAGCACTAAGTATTGCATTAAAGATTCATTAGAAATACAGTACTGATTATTTGAAACCTTATATTTATTATAATCTATGCTTTGTAAATAAACTCTATGCAGTAAATAAACTCTACTCTGCCCAGTCCCTAGAAAGCTATTAATTTGTATAGAGGAGGATTTTACCTAGAAACAAAAATAATTACTTGGTCATTCTGGAAAGTGGAAGTTGACAAAATAAACATCATATATAGTTGGTGCCTAATTTCATGTTATGTATAAAAACACAATGAAATGAGGCGTGCTTTAAATTCAACTACATCAAGTTTGTGTCACAGTGTAGCATATTTTCACAGGGAGGTTTTTTTTTTTAATTGTTATTGCTTGTTGTCAAGAACTACATCTCACAGTTGTTAGCAGTGAGAACTACTTCAAAGAATTACTGAGATAGGTCAGCCTAATCAGGTACTGCAGAATCAAATGGAAGTGTTTGCAAATACCTTTTTTTTTCATTGATTCTTAAGTACCAATAGAAATAAGTGTATAATACAAAATGTCCTTTGCTTAAAGTTTAATGATGCATTATTATAGCATCACTAGAATTTCACAGTTGTCTGCATAGGAGTATTTCTTTGGAAAAATGCAAGAGGATGTGATACTTCCAAAAGTCAAATGCAAAAGGGCAAGTAGAATCAGTTGTAAGATTCAGGGGAATTCTTGATGTATCCTCATGTCTAGGAAGCATTCTTTAATGAACTGTGGAAAAGCAGGAAAAAAAAAATTAATGAGAGTCACAGGAGAATTCTAAGAGCCTTTAAAGGAACTGGTGGGATACAGAGATATTTTGTTAGGGTCACTGTATGACAAACCTACTCAAAGGCTTCACGGTCCAAGATGTGCAAGAGAAGCCAGAGGGAGTTGAGTATGAGACCAGCTGAGTGTGCTCTCAGAGCAGTGGATACAGGTAAATGGATCACCTCTCTCTCCCGTCTTTGCAGCCTCTAAAACAGGACAGGTTAGGGCTTTTGTACAGAAGGAAGCTTTGCAATTGTCAGTAGCTTGGTCAAGCAAAGAGAGACTATACTGTGCAGGAAACAAAGACTGGCTGAGACTCTCTGTCCCAGCTTTTGTTATTTTATGGAAAAATTAATGGTTATGTTCTAACAGAAATACCTTCTCTGTGCAGCCCATCCAGTCAGATAGTGTTAGAGAAGAAAGATTTCTTCATCATTTTTTATTAAAAACTCTTTTTAATGGTACTGTTTGCAAAATAATACACAACGCAGAACTAAATCCGCTGCTAGGCATGTGCAAAAGTGAGGGAAGGAATGAAGAAATTTGGATATTCTCACTGCTACTCAAAAATTTGAACAACCACTCCTCATTCAGGACAGGACCTACCCTTACCCAAGTGAGACTGACCTGTTTGGAGGGTCCAGCACCATTCAAATAAAACCCTGTCATTTGTAAGGAAGCTCTTCTCACATTGCTCTCATGGAAATTATGAGCCACAAAATGAGGAAGTTGAGCCACAGTTTTAAAGCCCTGAACTGAGTGGCTTGTCCCCAGTTCTACCACTGACTTCTTGTGTCTATTCTGCACAGACTTCCAACATAACTTCCCAACCCCAGCCTGTCATTTACAGTCAGGTTTCTGAAAAGCTCCATCTCTCTCACAAATGAATTTGTACTGAAATGCCTTGAAACTCTAGACTTAACCTTCTTCTGATGCATATCATATCTGAAAAATGAAAAACAGTATTGCCTTTCCATTTAGATCATAAGCTCTGTAGAATAACTGCTGTCCTAAACTTATGGTAAGCCACCAGGTAATGTGGGGTATTTTGGTACAAGTAAGAAATAATATAATGATAAGGCAGGAGAAAACTAGCTAAACTAAGCCAAGCCCTTGCATAAATCAATGCTACAATAGAGGAAGATACTTTACACCTGCTTCGCTGTAAAGAAACTATGTGTTTTTCCATTAGCCTCTATGCTTTGCCTTATACAAGGCAAATTTAAGGAGGTCTATTTAAAGGTCTATTTAAAAAAAAAAAAAAAAAGTTATTACTTTTCACATAACTGTAATTAAGCCTGGCAATATTGTAAATATGTTTTTTGCATAAGCCTTAACCCTCTAGGGAGCTGTTCTGTACCAATGCTGGTGACTGCTGTCATTTCCCACCTACCCAAGAGATGACATGGCATCTCTTTGCTTTGGCCAACAAGACACCACTTGGCTTGCCTTTGTTTTGGGGCAGTAAGCAGCATGCATGAAAGGCTCCCAGGTAGCCCCGTGACTCCTGCACAGTCTTGCTGAAGCCCATGGAAGCTGCTGTGCCTCACAACCACGGATGAAAGGCTGGTTGAAGGCCTACATACTGATGAAAAAAAACAGAGTCACTGTGAAGCTCAATATATATTGACTATGAGAGGAAATTAGGTACTCTTCAAAAACCTTAAATGACAAGAAAAATAGTGTGGAACAGTTCTTCAAAATCACCAGCAAAAAAACCTGTGCAATTGGAAACAACATTTGTTTCCTGCAGGAAAGCCATTACAAATGAGTGCATAACAGCTTCCAGGCCACCAAGAAAGTATTGTCCCTTGTGAAATCATTTTATTTTCCATGCAATCAGTTTAAGGAGATGTTATCTTTCAGTATCATGGACTGCATCTATATTAATGAAGACAGGAGAGAGCAGTGAAGTCAAAATATCACAAGGAGAAAATATTGGTTGGGATTGCCAGCTTTCTAGACTAATAGAACTGCTGTATTTAACCCAAAGATTTTATATTGCACAGTTTTTGTGAAGGAAGTTTACACAATGGAGCAGAAATAGATGCAGGTATTGCATTACTTCATTTTAATTATCTTTTAAAAAATCTACTAACTGGGAACTCTCTAAGCTTAATATCAGTTAATAAAATTAAAGAATAGAAAGAAAAATACCCATTATTTTTGTTTGTATCCAATTGAAAAAAAAAACTTAAACATTAAACAAAAAAAATCAACGATGAAATGGAACTTGGATGAAAGCCAAGCAACATTAATTCCTGAGAAACAAACAAACTTAATTTTCAAGTTCACTGGGTTTGTCCTCTGAAGCATGTCAGCTGAGCTGCATGGTGGAGAGGACAAATCCTTTTTTTCTCTATTAGGTCACAGTATTGCAATGTGCCTCTTGATGTTCTCTGAAAGTTGGATTTCCCTCTGACACAAAGGGTTTGGTTGGAGTACTTCTGGTAGACAGCTGAGATGCTGGAATATCTGCCTAGAGGAGGGCTACAACAGTGCCTTTAGCCTCCTGCCCTGACTGTTGGGGCAGTTCTGGGCAGCCCCCCCCCCCCCCCCCCCCTAATTTCTTTTTCAGAAAGGGTTTTACTCAATAGTCAATGCTGTGCATGTTCAGTGCACCTCTGCTGTTTATACTGCCATAGACCTATAAGAAACTGAAGCAGTTCTGGTTCATCAGAGTTGCAGAGGGGGAAATTAAAGCTTATTTCTACAATATTTTGAGTTCAGAGCGAAGATGTTGGTTTCTTTTAACTTTTCTAATATTTTAATCTACTTAGATTAAACTTCAAGTTAAATATATTTTTGAAATGAAAAAATGAAGTAAATTTTATTTTTCTGATTTTGAGAAGTAATTTAGCTATTCCAAATTTGATTTTTTTCTGTAAAAGAATGTTTTTGTCGTTGTTTGTTTTTGTTGTATTTTGTTTTGTTTTCAAAATATTCTAGCAAGTCTGTTCCTATCCCACCCAGCCAAGATAGTAATCAGCTGTGCAGGACAGATGCAAAACAATTTTTCATAAGTACAGCATGGTAGTCATGACCCAGTTGATCAAGGTGGTATTTGCAGAATTATTCACCAGGTTTTATTTTTCTCCTTTGCTCCATCTCCTCTTGTCTTAATTGGAAACCAAGTGAGTAAAAATGTCATTCACCTATTGACAATGCAAACATTTGGGCCCAACCTGTAGTACAAGGGCCATCCAGAGGGAAAGGAAACTTCTAGCGTAGATATTTGGGCTTTCTCCTGAAAGGCTGGAGGCCTGAGGGGCAGCCTTTCTGTCAATGACAGCTTGCTGTTGGACAGTGAGACCTTTGCTACTTAAAGAAGGGGTCTGAGATCTCTCGGTCCCAGTGCCCCATACTCATTGGAATGTCATTGAGGATTTGTTTGAGAAAGCCCTGCTAGCCTGATAGTCAGGCACCCTCCTCAGACAGTCAGCATGTTCAGAAATTCCTGGGTGTGTACTGCTTTCAGTGCCTTGTGTATTATTCATGTTCTAGAAATTCCCATCTGCAAGAAAGCCAGGCTGGGAGTCATTTCACATGAAAATATCAGTAGCGAGTAGGTATGAAGTTGATGATGATCCTCTCAGTGTTATTGTGAACAAAACTTAAAATAGAAAGTAAGGCTTATACCATTTTTGAGTTTAAAAATATAAGTGGTTATGATTTTTAGATATCTTAAAGTGAATTGGTTGTGGGGGATCTGAGGGTCTTAGCTTTGAACATAGACTCTTCAAGGGACAGCTAGTTACCTAAATCCAAATAGCTGTCTTGGTGACCTTGTGCTTATTCTCACTAAATCACTTTTGCAAATAGTACTTAACTTTAATTATTACAGTACTTGTCCCCCATAAGTTCCTCTAAAAAAATGTGTGTTTTTTCAGCTATTTTGGAGCTCGTATAGATTTAATAATATTAAGCAGTAATTAGAATAAGAGAAATGAAATAGTGCTGTTTTAGGAGCACTGATTGAAAGTTAGGTAGACCCTGTCTTTTAGGGAATACCTTCACCACTAAGAGAGATTGTGGAATTACTCGCATTCTCTTCAGCCAGAGCCTTCAATTATTCAGTGCAAATATCAGCACAGGAAAGAATGATAATTCTTTTGATTCCCTTTCTCAACATACTTTATCGAGAACAATTCTGGAAATCATGGGTTTAAATATCTTCAGACAGAAAAATAGAAAATAGGAAAATAGAGACCATGTTTCCAAAACATGTTGGTTGGCAGTATCTAGTATGGTACAGCAGGGAAATAACTGTTTTTCACATGCCCTGGTTTCATAGAATCATAGAATGGCTTGGGTTGGAAGGGACCTTAAAGATCACCTGACTGCAACCCTTCTGCCATAGGCAGGGATGCCACCCACTGGGTCAGGTTGTCCAAGGCCCTATCCAGCCTGGCCTTGAACACCTCAGGGATGCCCCGAGAATGGGGCATCCACAACTTCTCTGGGCAACCTCTTCCAGTGCCTCACTACCTTTACAGTGAAGAATTTCCTCCTAAAGTCTAATCTAGTTTAAGGCCATTCCCCCTTGTCCTATCATTATCCATCCGAGTAAATAGTCCTTCTTCATCCCTTTTATAAGACCTCTATAAGTATTGAATGAGAACTGAATTTCATAAGAGTCCCCTTCTTGTCACTGTCTTGAAACCACATACCTGAGCAAATACATATGTGTTTACCTTCTCCCTAAACACGCAGCTATTGGAAACAGGGAAAGATAATTTGGGGTTTGACTGGATGATCTCCAACTGCAACTATTCTCTGATTCTGTGATAATACTGCTTCCAGCAGTGTTTTGAGGGAAGTACTGGTGTCCATTGGTGCTGAACTGTAGAAGAGACAACTGAGATTTAAGGCTTTTCTCAGTATTTATTACTGGCTAGTGTAGGCAGTCCTGAGCTCAGCTGGCTCATCTTGGGGGACCCCATTTCAGGGAATCTATACCTCCTTCACTTCATACTGGAGACCAAGGTCTTGAACTGAGCTGTATGGAGCTTTGAAGGCAAAGGCAGAGAATTACCTTATAGAAAGTAAATAGATTTTGTCTCAGCTAATGTAGCTCAAGTTTGATATTTAAATACATTTTAAACTGACTCTAAAAAGTTTGGACCTATCTCTCAACTTATTTTGTCATTTTTTGAGAATTGATTCAAGGTTGTCATTGTCACACTTTTTCTGGACTTTTAAAATTTATTTTCTCTTTCTTTTGAAATCTTAAAAGATCTCAGCTCACCTTATAAGGCTGAACTGTGTGTGTTATAAAAGTAAACATACATCTGCAAAGAGAGTACAGGCAGAACAGGTGACACTCGTAAAAATTCCTTTCAGATAAGGAAAAGAACCCCGAACAGCAAACCTGTGGGACTCACTCTGGAGTCTGACTTCAATCTTCAGAGTGAAAGACTGAGAAAAAAGCAAAGTTCCACAACTTAAAACTATTGGGAATGGCCCCTGCTAAAATGTTCACTCTTAAATCTCATGGAATAGCGTTCGACATGCTTCCTACAAAATATTTTACACTGTCAGTTAAGGAGAGTTCATATACACAAAAATACCGCGTAACTAGCTTTATGGGAGAAAAACAGCTTGAAAGCATTCCTTCTCATTGACAAGAAACTGTATTTGAAGACATACCACAAGAATGGACAAAATCAGTAATCTGCAGTTACATCTCCACATGTGTTCATCTTTATGAAATACAGTACAAAGTAGTTAACAATACACAAAAACATTCTTTATCTTAAATTTGGTATTAAACCTCTTTGCGATCATCCAGCCTCAGAAGTTGTGGGTGGTAGAACAATTACCATTACATTCATTAATGGGGAGAAGAAATAACTTGTGTCAGAAGCTAATCAAAAGACTGAAAGAATTGACTAGAATCTACCAAGGATGGAAAGAAAAAGGCATCTGAGGAATTGGCTATGTGATTTTTGCAGCTTTTAAATTTATTATTATTTTTTTTATTTACTCCAGAGTAGATTTTCAGGCATTTAATTTCCTGCAATTCTCAGGTACCCTCATTGGGACTTATATTGACAAAATCATTATTTTCACACTGAAAGACAGAAATCGCATGATTTCATAAAATAAAAATAATAATAATAAAAAAGCTGTGTTTCTTGGCTGGTTTGGTTTTGTTTTGTTGTTTTTAAAATTGGTATTTTCTTAGAGATAAATATAGCTTTTTTAAAAAGTTTACTTCTTTTACCAATATTTTGTAATAAATTGACCCCCTTTAAAATCTGAAAGGATAAGCATAAAACTTTCGCTACAAGTTACTTTAAAAACTTCCCACGCTTCAACTGCAAAGGGTTTTATATCAGCTTTATAATCCCAAGAGGCAGAGAGCTAAAAGAACTTCAGAAGACTGAGGCCAGTGCACGTAGTGCTTCCCCATCTGTTTTGTTCTTATTTTAAAATCGGTATGGTTTCCTTCTTTTCACATATCAACTTGTTTACATAGATTTCCATCACTCACTGGGAAATTCCTGTTTTCACTTTGTTCCTAGTGATAAGAAAAATCATATTTGTGGGCGCCTTAAAAGATCAAAACATAAACTCAAAAAAAATCTCTTGATTTAGAAGAAATGACAGCTGTTAATTCATAACCAATGGCTGCCCAAGTTCTTGTCCATGATGTAATAATAACTTTCATATCCAGAGTGGTTAAAATCCTTCACCTACCTCTACTACATTGAAATTAGTTTTATTACAGTTTCCGAGGACTATAGAATAAATGTTCTAGTTTATATGGATACAAAATTCTTTAACACATACTTGTCTAAGAAGTTGTAGGTGGGCAGCAGATTCTGAAGGCAATGTTTTGCTTTTTGCAAGGTAACTTCGTTATTATTTTCACAATAAAAATGTGATGCTGGTGATGATGGTGGTGGGTTGCATTTCCATCAGTTCTCTGGCATGTAAGTTGGTAGAGTCTGTGAATATATCTATAGGTTGATGAAAGGTGATTCATAATTACATGATTCCAAGAAGTGAAACAGTAGGAAAGGTCTGTTCACAGGCACAATATCTAGTCCTATCTCATTAGTGAGAAATTAGGAAACAGAAAACTAAATTCTGTTCTGAATTATACCAGAGCAATTTACAGCTTGACTCTGTGGAGGTGTCTTGGCTCTACTAGACTACTCTGTGTGCTCCAGGACTGAAGTGTGACAGACCTTCTCTTGACAGACCTTGTCATGAGTGCAACTTTATATTTTAATATCGTGTTTCTGATGCGTCATTCAGTTTATGTACATCAAATAGTTCCTTATTCCTGCCATTCACTGTCTTTCCACAGGTCGTGCATTGTGATCACACACTAATGTTCCATGCCCATTGGTGGGCTGGTTTAGATGTAAAACAAAAGGATTTTTGTTGTTGCTGTTGTTGTTTGTTTGTTTTTGGTTTTGTTTTCAGAAAGAAGCAAGAGTTGACAGTACTCACAAGAAATAGAAAATGAGATGTTAAGTTTGAATGCCAGTTTGAATGCTAACTTATTTGTATTTATATATTCCAAGATGACAATAGCACTATTACAGGTTCTCTTGCACAAACAAACAAACAAACAAACAAAAATCTTCATCTACAATCATAAGTGAATCTCCTTAGTAGGAATTATTATACAACCTTAATTTTGATACTAAACAACTTGTCCACTAGTGGCTAAATAAATCCCCTTCCCTACCAATACTAAGAAGAAGTGCATCAAGGACTAAATGGGTTTATTAACAACAGAACACTTTTAAATAGTACATTATCTGAAGGGAGGCATAAAGAAGAGGTGGATGAACACATGAACTTGATCCAACTTTTTCCCAGTTGCCCAACATGACATGATATCCTTGAGCCAAATAATGACGATTGTATCAGCTGTCCTACCTTTCATCAATAACAGATAAATTCCTTTAAAGTAAGGTAACAAAAAGGAATGCTCATCTTGGGCCTGTTCACCTCTGGACAGTGATCTCCACTAAGAATGGTGAAATCCTCTATAGCACTTTGCACAGAAAATCCCAAATTCTGGCCCCAGGAGGTTGCAGATAGCATGTTTCTCCAGGTTTGAAATCACCCTGTGTTTTCTGGCACAGTAACCACGTAGTAATCAGAGAATAAAAATGGACAAGACATTCAAAATTAAAGTAGAGGGCATCTATTTAAATGAATATTCATTTTTAAAATAATTTAATTCTCTGTGATAAGAGGATGAAAAGAAAACATTTCTGGTTCATGTTCACTAATTGGAAAATTATGTTTCAGAGGATTTAACATACATGCAACATCTCTGGCAATATCTTTCCTAACTCCTCTTGCACATAAGTACACAGCTTCCTCTATGCTTACATTATAGATAACACCCTCGTTTGAAGACTAACTTAGGCACACACATTATAAAAGTAATTCTTCAAACTGCCTTTCCAGAACTACTTTAATAGAGGATTTGAGGAAGTTGATGCTGTTTCTGTAGTCATTATGTCTATTGTGAGATATATAAAATGCCAGAGGGAGGAAAAAAATGCATATGTAGGTGTTTAACAAAAATCTCATGTGTGAATTTTAGAGTAAGAGTTGTTTATTCTCATCAATACAACACAAAATATTTTGAAAAAGAAACATCGTGTCCAAAGTTTCTCATCATGAATTTAATTCCCAAGAGATCTTTCTCATCAAGTCTGGCCCTTTTTCAGTCTGTTTTATTTATGTTCTTTCCCATTTGTAAACAGTGCGTGTCTAAGTGCCTTGTTTTTAATGAAGTGTATCAGTAGCATTTGATTGGAATTTAGATAAATGAGCAGATAAATCCGTTTTCTTCAAGTTTATATGCATATATATGAGAAATTAAAAAGGTAGCTAAATAAGGACACCAAATTCTGGTCTTTGTTACGATGTCTTATCATTTTGCACCCCAAAATAGAAAGGATAAACAAATTTCTTTATGAAATTTCCTTTAATTTTGAAATAAAAGTGTTATCAGATAATCTACTGTGGAGTCCTTATAAAGAATAATAGGAGGATTGCATGGAAGAGTCAGAAAAAAATATATATATAACTACAAAAAGGACTTTGTCCTGTGCAAGATAATTGTAATAGTTCTTCTCATAGATATCAGTATGCACTATTACTTGTAATACTTCTGTAGTCTGAGACTTCGAGGATAGGGCTAGAGCAGACTAGGCACTCCACATAAGAAGTAGTAGTTTTTCCCCCAAAAGATTTACAAGCTATCTGAACTCTAGGAGCCATTTCACTTTATTTTACAGACACAGCAGGTGACTTTTCCAAGGGCAAGTCAGACATACTGAAAGCAAGCCATAAAACCTGTATTTTATAGCACCCTTTGCCAAGTACCATCATAATAATCCACCCTTTTCTGGCAGGCAACAAAACTATTCCTGTCAAAGATTTGACAGAGAGTGTGTGGACAGATAAACTTTTGGATGAATCTCCGCTCAGAGGATGCAAAGCCACTGTACTTTTTTTCACTTTCAAGATGTGAATCAAGACATTTTACAGAGGACTTCAGTCACTTAGGAGCTGATGCATAATCAGCCTGCTGCAAGTGTCTTGCTTAGTTAGGATGTGGGTGCTGGAATGGAAACAGAGAAATACTTCAGACTATGGTATCACTTTGGTACGCCATGAATCAGAGCATGCAGTCATTCAAATTACAGTGGGACGGGGTGCTCAATCCTGCACAAATGTCCTGTTCACTCATTCTGTTGATAAGAGACACAGCAAAGACCTGTCTAATGTTTTCACAACATTTAGCAGGTTGAACAGGTGCTGGTGAAGGTGTTCTAGGTAAAGGAGGGAACTAGCTGAGGCTGGCTGGGTCAGAGGAGGTATTCAGCCTTCTTCGGTTCAGCGTGTTAAACAGAGTAGGAAATAAGTAAGATTGCTTGTTTAACGTCAGTGGTTTGGAAAGTGCCCTGCCTACCAGCAACCTGACTATTACTTAACGTATCTGGTATTCCCCTACCAAGCAACACACATCAACTCAAGATAAACTCAACTCAACTCAAGATAATCTCAGAGAGATCCTCAAGGATCCTCAAGGATCTCTCTGTCCTCTGCAGCATGTGAGGCTCCACACAGCTCCCTCCCCTGGACACAGCTGGTTTTCTGCCCACTACCCAAGCCCCGATTTAAAAATAAAAAATAAAAGGTTAGTCAAATGTGTTACAGAAGTGTAGTATTGCACAGTATCTGTGTGAGATAATTTGTTCAAAGAAGGCTGCATTAATCTAATAGGCATCTTTCACCAGATGCACATCACCTGTTACAGCCACGAACAGGTCTGTGGTTCCACACTCAGTTTAGCCGATCTGGCAGCTTATTGCTGCAGAATGCAGGAGATCTTCCATTTTCACACGACCTCTCCCTCCTCTATCCTAGCCAGTCTTTCTTTCTTTTCCCAGCTGTGCCATCCCACCCATTTTCTGGCACTCGTTACACTCACTGGCTGATTTACCTCACTGAAATATCAGAAAGCTGTTTGTTGTGTTTTCCTGGTCTTGCTTTCCATTATTTCAGTGAGCTAAACGGGCTCACAGAAGTGTCTGACAAGTGCTGAAGCTGGCACAGGGCTAGCAGCAGGAGAGCGTGGCCAAGAAAAGGGTGAACAGTGAGACACAGAGAAGGGAAACAATCTGTTTTCAGCAGTGGTGAGTTGTCTGTGAAATGCAGTGCTTTATGGCACTGTACCCAGCTGGTGGTAGAGCCCTTACGAGCTGGCTTTACATAAAGAGAATAGTCCCTTGACTTTAGTGGTTTGCTTCTGTTAACACCTGTTTAGCAGTTATTTGCGGATAGGCTAGATATGCAAGAACAAGTGTTGCTAATAGAGCTGTTTGGAGTACCTACAGAAACTCTCAGGACCACTTCTTCGAGGGTGAACATATTCTCTAACCTCAGCTCTATTCTTGGATCATTCCCAGCGAAACTGGAGATGTTTGTATAGCTGTCCAGATTAAAATTCAGCTGGCCTCCTGACTTTTCTTCCCATGGATGCTGCCCACCAAAGCACAATGCAAATACATGAACAGTGAAGTGGCTGTTCAACCCACAAGCTTGTAGGAGCATGTACTTGTATGAATACAAACATTTTCTCACAATCTGGCAAAGAGAAAACATTTCCTCTGAAAAACGGTGTTTTAAAACTAAGATAAGTAACCCGAGATAACTAACGAACCCTTGAGAGAGGTAAGCATAGGCAATTTTTACTTCCATGTAGCTCCATAAGGTCAGGCTATGAGGTCCCCAGCTGTGGTTTGCCTTGGCCCCCTACAGACTGTGGAATCTCCCTCGGTTTGTAGAGGATGGAGACACGTCAGCTGTGAAGGGGCTACTATAATACAGATGCATAACGATGGGCTGTTGATTTTGAAGTTTGCTTGGAGGAGGGGTGGTGAACACACAGAACTATCAACTTTGTACAAAAGAGAATGGTTTTTAAGGTACAGATTTTAAGAGCAGGAAATAAGTAAAATGCACGAGTAAAAAGAGAGGCAGCCAGGTCTGGCTGTATCAGCTGGAGTGAGAGCAGGAAATACATTATTAAACATCACCATCTACTGGATGCCAGCATCTGTTCCTTGCAAAGGGATCCCTAAGCTCCTACAGTGAATTACCTTGTCAGGCAAGCCTCTGCTTTCACAGATCTGACGCTGCTCATGCAGTTGCTAGCAGGTCAAGGTCTCTGGACCTTTTCAGCACCAAGATGGAAAAGCTTTTCAGTGTTTTGAAATCAAACACAAAAAATCCTGGTGATATAAAACAGACTGAAATAGTTGATAAGACACAATGGCAACTTAAAAAAAAAAAATCCATGTTTTTGACTATTATCTGCTCACTCTCTTTGCTGCACAGATACTGCCCAACCATATTTGTGTGATTTTGCAGCATCAGAACTAGCAGCTGGGCTCACAGAGCTTGCTGGGGCACTGGTGCAGGTTGCACTGCCCTGCTGCAGCATCTGGCCAGTGAAAGATGCTCCCTCGCTTCCCCACCGAGGGCAGAAGTCCCTGGCCCCACAGTGAAGTTCTTGTTCAAACTACTGGAAATTAAAACTGTTCCTAGTAATGAGTTGCAGGGAATCAGAAATGGAGTTCAAAAGCATATTTGAAAAGAAATAGGTGTTAGTGTACACCAAATAGCCCTAACATCAACACCATATCAGAGCTTCTATGTAGTTCATTTGCCTGGGGAGGATGTGAAGTGAAACAGTTTCCAGCACTTACGTAAATATCATGAAGTTACACAGGAACAAATCAATAGCAAATTGTTTTTCTATTGCTTCATTTATCTTCAAACCATTTTTCAGTTAAACACACAGAATCCCTCAAGATGCTATTGGCAAGTCATATAGATGTAAATAAAGTTGAAAATATTTTGCTGCTGTGTGATGTGTTGGGAAAACAATAAAAAGGAACATTGCAGCAAGATGAAATGGTGCAATACCTGGGTGCTGATATAAAAGATGTTTCACATGTAAATTATGGACAACATTTCCATTGTGCTACAGGTCACATATATCTGAGCATCTTATCCAGGTTGTTGAATTTTGGTGGGATTACACCAATACAAAATTCGCATAAAACCGTGTAAGACTTCCTCACTACAGACAGGGAAGAGAAACAGATTTGTGAGAGGATGATTTCTTCCAAGGGGTAATGTGACTCGTATCAGTTATCTCTGGAAGACAACCTTGTTTCTCCACTGGCTGCAAAGGGAGACTGAGGTGACCAGATTAGACTCAGAAAACTAGCTCTAAGACAAAGTTAGAAAAGATGTATCCCATGCTTCCTGTCCAGGGACAAATAACATGATTGCAATTCAATAATAATAAAAAAGTGCAATTTTGGAACAGGAAAATAATAAAGAAACAGATTCTGTGGATACTTCAACGGTTTTGCTTCACAATTTTTCTTTCATTCAGCAATGAGCAGCATTGATGAGACCACAAGTCTCAGTGTGCACAACACCAAATGATATTAAAATTCCTAGGCACTAGCAATACTCTAATGTTCATGGTATTATCCTGTATGCCCCCAGATAGCCCAGTTCTGCATCTGCCCCCTTTCTTCTGTCTCCCAAAGGCTGAGATCATAAATCTTGTGTGGACTGTCCACACCAGCCATACAGGGCTCAAATGGGAGAGTAGGATTGCCTGGCTGCCTTAGCTATTCGTATCTCTCCTTTGCTCCAGCAAAGAGCTGGAGCACACATTGCTACCTCTCAGGAGTGGGTATGTGGATCTCAAAAGAGGATGAGGTGGTGATTTTGTGCTGGGTTAGTCAGCCTCTGAATCCTAGGAATGGGAGAAAAGAACAAGGAGGTTTTATCCCCATCTGCTGCATTATTTGTTAGATGCTGCTCTACTCAGATGTGTGCACATCGCAGGGAAAAAAGCTGTTCCTGCTTCAGGAGGGTTAGTCCAGGATAGTCCAGGAGTCCATTCTGGGTGATAGATGGACAAAAGATCAAAACTTGAGCTAAATTGTGAAGATTTGTTTCTCGCATGAAAACCATTTTGAAAATGTCAGTTTTGCTTTTCATAGATGTTTGCTAAAAAGGACTCAGAGCATTTTTCTAGCCATGATACTAGCCTTGGAAGACAGGACAAGGATAAGAATGTTAAACGATAATGAAAGCACTGTGTTTTGTTTATATGAAATATGACCTTTCCATCAGGATGAATGCTTCTGAGATTACATCAAACAGCAGAAAACTAGGAATTAACTCCTTCAGGTAAAAAGAGTATTATAGAGTGTGGTAGTTATTTTGCTAGAAACTTTTTCAGTTGCCTTAAATCAACACCTTCAATAGGCAGGTGCGACAACTTCTCACATTTAAGGTTCAGTAAACAGAAGATGGACTTTTGATAGTTTGCTAATGCTGGATTAAGTGCTTCAAAATGCATTAGGGAGGCAAAGGCAATAGAGAAGCCAGGCAAATAAACATAAATAATAGCAAAGGTGCCGCTGAAGGCAGAGCTGAAGTAAGAGATCTGCCCATCAGACTGGTAAGTGGATTTGAAAATGGAAGTAATGTGGTAAAAAGGTAGGGGTAGGAATTGTCTGAAAGAAGGTAGAGGGCTGAAATAAGTAAGATAAAAGATGAAGACCAGAGCAAGGGTAACTCTTTTAGTTCCAATAATGCAAAGGCATCGTGATTTCTGAGGAAGTTACAATAAAAATTTCAAAATGGCAAAGAAAATTACTTGCAGGCTGCAAACCTGTGGACAGCTCCCTGGCCTATTTGGTTGGGTTTGGCAGTCCATGTCAGGAGTTCCTCCGTGCCAATGAAATACCACATATGTACCACACCAGTGTCTGAAATGTGAAATTTAAAACTACTCTGAGAACGCCCTGACTACAAAGCATGACACGATGACTGCTGAGCAAGTATACTCTGAGGGATGGAAAAGAAAACTTACATAGTGAAACAAAAAGGCAAAAATAAGTTCAGGCAAAGAGAAAAAATATGTTCCTTCTCCACTCTGCTGTTCAAAATACTATCACAAATAAGATCTAGCCTGCTGGGAGAGAGGAATATGGGGTGTTGGAAGGTCCTTCCTGCTGAAGGGAGATTGTTTGACACCAGTAAATATTTTTCGCTGGCAGGTGTTCTGGATATGATGTGACCTGCCCTCTCTGGAGAGCTTTAAGGACCAGGGAGACAAATAGTTCTGGGAATCATATAACAATACCTGTCTATAATCCTGCCTTGTTTTCACGGGAAGGGAGAGGAGGGACAAGATGATTTCTTTCAACCCTTTATGTCTTTTGGTACTACTTTCCATTACTGTGAAAATGATGCAGTATGAGACAACAACCAGAATTTCAAGAACACCGGCAGGAATGATGTAGCAGAGGATAAGACACAAAACAAACTAACCCAAACTTCATGACTGTACATCCTCACTGCCATGCAAGCCTACACACTAGTGCCAATAGGAGGGGCAGGACCATCGTGACAAGAGTCATAGGCTCCACTGGGCAGCAGTCCCTGTGACTTCGTACCCAGACACAGCACCCACATCCAACCTCGTGTACAGTAGACAATGTGGAGAAAAATATTTTCTTTAAAGCAGAGGGATTTGGTTGTAATATTTCTGCATGAGTGAACAGCTCAAACATTCAGAATTTCACTTTGCCTGCTGGGATTAATCTTCCCCTCCTATTAATTACTTTCATCATCAAAGATTTTGTATGGAAACTTTTAAAAACAATTTGAGTTTATTAAAGGACACTGTCAGATAAGAATAATTTATGTGTAATTTACTGTAGGTCACTTATAAAAAACCTGCCATATTTCTATTAATTACAGAACAGATACTTTTCCTCACATATTGGCAGTAGATGATGTACCTTTCTCATGCAGGCTTTAAACATTACATGTTTACCTAGGAGCACTGGCCTACCCATTTTTCTTTCTTTACTGCTGCAAATATATGCTTAATTTCATACAAAGGAGGTAACACCACACAACAATCATTTCCTGGCTTTGAAAGAACAAGTAGAGGAGTGTTTGTATGAGCCAGAAAAAGTTACTAAATCCAAGGAGAACTTCTATTTACCAAAATGGCTCTTAAATCATCATCAATTTTAGGTAAAGCTAATTAAAGCAGTCCCTGGCCCCCAGAAGCAGCAGGAAGGGACTATAAATGGTTGCTGCCCCAGGGTATAAACTAGCTGGTCCCTGGACCAGACCCCTCACACAGTTAATCCCTGTGTGGTGATGACTAGAATTAGTTAGCGTCACCAAAGATGTTCTGAAATAATAGTGAAAGAGAATCCTGCCCTTACACAACAAATAGTACATTTAGCTCTGTATTACCAGGAAGACATAGAATTGTGCTCACAAGAGATTCATCACAACAGTTAGTAGCTGGGAGGCTTTATTATACTGTAGAAATACCGACCCTCATGGGCCAGGCTCTGAAGTAGTCAGGTCAGCCAAAAATTGCAGAGAAGTCAAAGGGCCAAATGCGATTTTGCTGCAACCTCAAAACAAAGTCATTGAAAACAAAAGCCGAACTGTCTCAATGAGTTATGCCAAGAACTGATACACGGGCAGAATCATATGTGGACATAGCCATATGGACAATGTCAATATAGCATCACATATGAAGTTAGAAGGAGATGTGATAACTGTGAAGAAATGTTTGAATAGAGCAACCAGTAAAGAAGGAAGTATATTTTACATAGGTATGGGCAGAGGAGTAAATGGAAAGAGCAGAAAGTTTGGGCTAAATGTCATTTTTGACTCTGGGACTATCCCACAGGTCTTTGTCATTTCAGAAGCCTGTCACTCATCCTTGTGGTGCCTTTTGAGGCCTTTGGCAGGTATGGGTGCACCTGGGGTTTTGTTAAATATGGATGTGACAGGTCATAACTGGTCTGATGATGTATCTGTGCAGGAGTGGAAATGATAATATTCAATCGCTTCATACCGCTGGTGGGACCGTGAGTCGAGGTGCAATGGAAGAGCACAGATGGGAGAACAGCTCCTTGCAAGCCTCATGCCTGTGACAGCCCAGCACTACCTGAGGGCTGAAAGAGGTCATCTGGCAGCACATCTCGGGGCTGCTCACCACTGCAAGCCATGCTGAAATCTCCCAGACTTTATACAGCAAAGAGCACGGGGCCTGGGATTTTGCTCTGATGAGGACATACTAAAGCAGGGGATGTTGCAGTGATGATGTTACTTTGGCATCCGACCAACAACTGCTGTGTAGAAGAAGCCGTTCCATCTTTCCTGTTATGGTCCCTGGCCACCTCTCCAGGCTGGCACACTGAAAAACACCGGCACTTCAGCAACGCCTGTCACATCGATGCGATTTATTTGCACACAACCAAGACGTGCTGTTCCAGCACCAACAGTTAAACTAGGCAATAAAGAATCACGACGACTTAAGGAGCAGGTGCCGGCGGGGTGCCTACTCCTCGGCCCCGCGGCCGCCCCTCGCCCTCACAGGCTGGGGACGAGCAGAGCCCCCCGGGGCCGCCCTGGGAGGAGATGGCGGCGGGGCGTCGCTCCCTCACGCCGCCGGCAGTTAATCATTAAGCGCCCCCCCGAGCCTCCCCGCACCTCGGCCGAGCCCCGTCCCCTCGGCACCGACCTCCCCCGGCTGCCGTGAGGAGGCAGGGCCCCGCCGGGGGCAGGCCTGCCCCTCCTCGCCTCCCCTCAGGCTGCCGGCGGCCCCGCGTCCCGGAGAGCCCCTGAGGAGCCCATGGGGCGCGGCAGGTGCCGGTGAGGAGCATGGCCGAGGGAGCCGAGGCTGACGGCGCCTTCCTGCGCCTCCCGGCCGAGCAGGACGAGCGCTACGCCGAGCTGCTGGCCGCCGGCTTGCTGCCCTGCGCCCGGGACGGGACGGGCGCCGAGAGGGGGCTCCCGGAGCCATCCGCCATCAAGTCAGGTAAGGGGCCCGTGGGGCGGGACGGGCGCCGTTGGACGGGCGCCGCGGGGAGGAGCGGCCCTAACGGAGCCCCCCCGGGCGTCTCCGCTCTTCCCTCCCCGGCTCGCAGAGCTCCGTGCGGGCAGCGACAGCCTCTCGGAGGACGACGAGGATGCGGACGGCCGCGACGGCAAGCTGAAGGGCGCGGGAGGCAGCCCGGCGGCGAAGAGGAGCGTGGCGCAGATGATGAAGGACAAGAAGAAGCAGACGCAGCTCACCCTGCAGTGGTAGGGCCGGCCGGGCGCGGGGCTGCCTCTGACGGGGGGCTGAGGGCTTTCCGGTCTCACTGCCATCAGCCCCGGTACAAAGGAGGCCCTCCCTCCCCCTAAATTTCCGATTTTTCTTTAATTAGCAGAAGTTTATCCGTTAACAGAGATCTCTGTCACACCCGCACTGGCTGGGAAAAATCGGGAAAGACCGAATTTACGCAAGAGAAAAATCCCAAGTATCGGCTTACTGTGCCTGAACCGACGGTGCAAGCATCCAGCACAGACCTGGAAGGAGCTTACATAGCTTCTCGTCCCGGGTGTGCGGGAACACGGTAGTAATCAACACATGGACAGTCGATTATACGTTATTTTGTTTCCGTAAAATCGGGTTATTTCTTCTTCCTAGAAATGATAAACCCGAAAATCTTGGAAAACGTAGAAATGAAAAGTTACCTCAGACTTTCCATTTGCAAATGGATGCTTTAATTATCCTGTATGGCCATGGCTGTTCGATTTCCATCGTCTCAATATATATATTTTTACATTATATTCCACCATCCACAGACACCCTCCCTTTACCTTATTTTATCTGGGCAAAAATTAAACACATAAGAGGTCAAATTCTGCAGACTTTAATTCATACAGGTCTTTACTAAAATACTCCTGAAGTTAGGGAGCTAATATTGAATTAAATGGGAACTTGGTTACCAAATCCAGACTATAAATTTAGAGTTTTCCTTCAACCTGAAAAAAAAAAAAAAAAAAAAAAAGGAATAATCCAGATATCCCGGTTTCTTAATTTAGTTTACATCTGACTTCTTAGAGCAGACAGTAAATTGAAAGGATTTGAGTCTCGTGAGTCAGTGCAAAATTATTTAGCATGCAGTGTTTACTATACAGTATGTTCATATAGATTGTTGTAATTTGAAAAGAAACAAATTTATTACAAATCATTCTGGGAGTAGCAGATAATGGAGACTGATAAAGAAAAGAAACTGACAAGAGTGGAATACCTAGCTGTTACCAAGAGTTCAGTTAAAGGGAAGACAGACAATTTTTACTTGTTTTTAAAATTAGACTTTAATGACCTTTGCCTAAGCACTTGCCTTTTGTAAACTGATGCATAAAAGTGCATACCCTCCAGAAAATGTCAAATCTTTGATTTTTTGTGTGGTTTGGTCAAGAAATAGCTTCAGGTCCAGCGTGAAAATTAAAAAGCAAAAGTAGGAAGAAAAAAGACATAACTCCAGGTATTAGAAATAGAGAAGGTGCAAGTTCAAGCCCCTGCTCTGTTCAGAGGACAGCCTTAAACCCAAATCTTTCACAGTATAGTTAGTACTCATATTTTCAGAGCAAGGCTGCCTCTGAGGTGGTAGTCATTTAAATCAAAATTATTTAAAGCAGAAGTGTGCAGACTTTGAAAAAGGCTCATTAAGAATAAGGGACCTGGCCCCATGCTTTCCATATTCTGCAACTACCCTAAACATGAAGTGTAGAGTCAGTCTCTTGTGCCTGTCTTGTTCACTAGAAACTCATCTGTGTTCTGTCATGGATATCTTCAGTAAAATGAAAAAAAAAAAAAAAGAGGGCAGTGCCATAAACACAGAAGGAAAATAAATTGGAGAGACATGATATGTTGCTTTTTACTCTTCCAGTTTCTTTCTCTATACAGGCTGGAAGAAAACTACATTGTCTGTGAAGGAGTTTGTTTACCGAGATGCATCCTTTATGCACATTATTTAGACTTCTGCAGAAAAGAGAAGCTGGAACCTGCTTGTGCTGCAACTTTTGGGAAGGTAAAAAGTAAAAGTCTTCATCATTCATTAGACTAATTCTCATAGTTTCTAAAACTAACAGTTTGGTACACCTATGTCAAAATGCCTGTTAAATTATTTTTTTTTTCCTACTGCTAATGCACATGGAGTCAAACTAATTACTACTATAACATATGGAAGGATTTCATGACAACAGCTTTAGGGTAATGAAACTGAAGTTCCCTTTGATTCCTTTTCTTTTTTTTTTTTGTAAGAAATAACAATATGGCATTTTCTCCAAGAGCTTTTTTTTTTTTTTTTTTTTCCCTCTCTCTTTTTAATGGTGACATTAATAGGGCTCTTTCCACAAAAACAGATCTGATATGGAAGACACTTTTAATTATACTAAAGGCAGTGTAAAGTGAGAAGTGACACAATAAGCAATACAAGAAGGGGAATAAAAATTAATAACACAAAGAGCTCCTGAATGAAAAATTGTTGATTCCTCCTCTTTTCTACCCTTCCCTACAATTAATCCTGAAATCATTTAATGAAAGGGAGATGTGAACTCTCCAAATTAAACCATGAGTAGTTAGTGAAACAGGAAACCAAAAATGCTTCAAGGATCATCTTTTTTTTAAAACACTACCGATCTGTTCATTGTTCATAGATAGCAAAATGCATTAATTTAATTAAATAATAATAATGGATGTAAAATCCAGTTCATAAAATGAACTTACTAATTTTTTCCTCTTGAATTGGATATACTGAGAAAGTATATGTCTAGTTTTCATTACATAGTTTCAGGATAAATGAGGAAGACAGTAGCTTTCCATTTAAACATTGTTTTGACCATGATCTAGCTTTTAGATCCAACCGTTAGTTCTACCTCTATTACCGAATTAGTTTTTTACTTAATAAACCATCTCCCTTAAGCATCATTTACAGGAAGAACAGAATGTTTTTAGGGCAGGAAGAGTAGAATATTTTTAGGGCACTAATCTCAATCTCAGGATTCCAGTGGCAGAATGTTTTGCTTGATTTGGATTAAATCACAAAACATGATTTTTTTTTTATATGGAGCATAGATCATAACAGAAATTTCATAGGGTTTCAGTGCAGATAAGTATGTTTAAGCTTGTGCAGCCTTTTGATAGTCAAGAAGATAGAAATGCCCACAAGGTAAATATTTGCTTGCCTTAACCTTCAGATCACAATTTTCAAATCAGAAATCACTTTATTTCTAGCTGTTTGACTTTCAAAATGGAATAGCTAGCAGCCAAGTCTTTCCCTCGCTTCTGTTTAGATCCCTGAAGCGAAAGACACAGTTGTACTTTAGGGACCTGAATGGTGCAGGATCCCAGTGAAGAAAACTAGACTTTGTATTGTAAAAGTGAAAATGGAAAGGAAGAACAGACAAAAAGGGTGGGAAGACTGGGGGTACACAGTGAGATGGACAAGGATAGAAGGACCCCTGCAGTGTAAAACGTGCTGAATTGTTTATGTTGTGGCTTACGTGTCATAAATTCATGAAGTACAGTAGACTGCATATTTATTCTCCAGTTTTTTCCATGAAGAGATTGCTTTAAAAAAAAAAAAAAAAAGTATACCATTGTGAGAAATTAATACTGTTATTTTCTCTTTAGACCATTCGCCAGAAATTCCCTCTCCTTACCACAAGGCGGCTTGGAACAAGAGGCCATTCAAAGTAAGGCACAATTATCTGTGTATCCACTTACAGAATACATTGTAGGAATTAAATACATTTCCATGCCTCCATAATGTGTAGTAATTGGTAGAGGAGGTATTCAGATGGAAAGCTGTTAGTGTTAACTTTCATGCACCTGATGAAACCGATACAGTGTTTGAATTTGAAAACATTACTGCAGGCATAGTTACTAAAACTAAACTGATTAAGCTTCTAAAACATCATCATTTTCAAAGAGCCTTTCACTGGTTGCAAATAACTTGTCAAAATGTTATATATGTACATATATGTATAAAAAAACATTTAACGTATTTTTACAGCCATTCATCTTTCTACAAATAATGTGCTATTTAACTGTGATTTGCCTTTTGCAAATCTGACAATTTTCAATCTGTTCTCTTGATAACAATAGTGATTTATTTAAAGACACCAGAAAAAAAGTATCTTAAATTTAGAAGAAATTATACATCTGCACTTTGTTATGGATAATTTTTAAAAACTCTAATTAGTACACAGTCTGTAGTGTATTCATGTATAATGTATCCAGTTGATTTGTATATTTCAACTGTGGAATGTTACAGAATCACAGAATCGTCTAGGTTGGAAGAGACCTCCAAGATCACCTAGTCCAACCTCTGACCTAGCACTAACAAGTCCTCCGCTAAACCATATCACTAAGCTCTAAATCTAAACGTCTTTTAAAGACCTCCAGGGATGGTGACTCAACCACTTCCCTGGGCAGCCCATTCCAATGCCTAACAACCCTTTCAGTAAAGAAGTTTTTCCTAATATCCAACCTAAATCTCCCCTGGCACAACTTTAGCCCATTCCCCCTCGTCCTGTCACTGGCCACATGGGAGAATAGACCAATCCCCACCTTGCTACAGCCTCCTTTAAGGTACCTACAGAGAGCGATAAGGTCGCCCCTTAGGCTGTGGGAATAGATATTTATGCATCACCTATGGCAAAATATTTTGCTAGATCAGATTCTGGCATTATCCTTTAGGCCATGACAAAGTTAGTGTAAAACTGTGGAGAACAGTTGGAGCAACATCCCTTACATCCACTCTCCCACCTGTGCCCTCATACCAAGGCTGCTGAGGAAGTACTGCTGAACTGTCCCCAGTCTGATTTTTTTTTTATTTTTAATTGAGAATCCTCCTTCTTAAGGAAATAAAAAAAATGTGTGGTGTATTGATGTAAGGAATGTAGAGAAGTCAAAATAACGCCGTAGGGTATTGCTGATGTCAAGGTATGAATTAGGTAATTTTAGGAAACCTCTGCCCTTGTTTGGGGAGTCACAAATACAATAGTGCTCTGTATTGCCTGAAACCAACACTGGTTCTGAGCTTTTCTTAGTGTTGTTCATTAAATTGTTGTTTCGATGTTTATTAATCTCTATTTATTTAAAAAAAAAAGTTTAAACTTAGTGTGCCCATACCATTCTACATAAAATAAGGCTAGTTATATAGTTTTATTCTTTTAAAGTAACTTTCAAAAAACTTAATGGCTTTCAATCCCAAATCTAATTTAGATCAGATCCTTATCTGTAAATTTCTATTGATTTCAAAATAGGTTTGTCCTAAAAATAAGACAATGCTATGAGGAGCAAATTAAGACAGGTATTGTGTCCAGCTTTCTGTGTATACATAGAAGTCAAACATTTATTATTAATGCCTATGTTTTGAGACATACATGCCTTTAAAATTGTGAGTAGGATTGTTCTCATGCTTAAAATTACAAATGTGTTTATGTAGATACTGAGTAAGACTCATTAAATTAGCCTTATAGAAGAAAGTACAAAGAGTTGATGGTTTACTAAAACACAACTGGAGACCAAAAAAACTATCAAAGAACAATTTTGCTAGTCAGTAAGATAGAAAACTAGAATATTGGTACTAAAAAGAGAAAATCAGACATTTGGTTTGTTTGGGAAAAGTATTTTTGAAAGGCTTAGCCTTGAAAGACAAAGGTATTCTTGTCTTTCAATAATCTATAAGCAAAACTCAAAATGAAAGGAGACTGAAAGAAAAAAAAAAGCAAAACAAAAACAAACAAACAAAAAAACCCACAAGATTGTGGTTTTCCTAAGTGCTCTGTAATATATTAGGAATGTCTGAAAGATGCATTGTTTACTTTTACAATTCTGGGGGGGTTGTTTTGTGTCGTTATGCTGGCCTCTTTTCCTACCTTAGATATATCAGAAATAGCCAGGCAAGCCCACCCTATTTTCGATGAAGAATGCACTGGAGATGCCATTAATGAATTTTAGGTTTTGTTGCATATACAAAATGGGAAATAATTTCAATTACAGATTTTAAAAGACATTATTTCTTTAGTATATCTCAAATATTTATTTTAATAAATCATTAATAAAAACGAAATCCAAAGGAAAGCCTGCATAGAGTGTTTTCCTTTCTATAATAAAGGGCAATTCTTGTTTAGCTTCTGTCACGGTCTTACAGTTTTGTAATCCATTGAGTTTTTTCAGGAAAAACAGAG
The DNA here is from genome assembly GCF_964211835.1 of Anser anser. Classification (NCBI taxonomy): domain Eukaryota; kingdom Metazoa; phylum Chordata; class Aves; order Anseriformes; family Anatidae; genus Anser; species Anser anser. Next base: position 53,445,392 of record NC_139722.1, read on the forward strand.
TACACAATCTGTCTTGTAGTTGCTGAATAGAGTTTTTGAGGAGAGTTACATTTAGAAGGGTAGTTTATAAGGGAAAGAGATTTAATGGATTTTCTGCTGTGGTGAAGTTGAGCTATAGTTACAGGCGTAAGCTATTGTAGATTTAGTCAGCTTTGCAGATGGACATTTGCTGTTGTGTTTAAGTTTTTAGGAGATCTGGCATTTATAGTCCCCAGGAATATTTGACAACCTACTAGTTCATCAATGTCTCAGTTAAGTCTTACACTCATAACCTAGTGTATTTGGAGAACTACTTTCAAATCATAATGAATGAGAGAATACAAGGGGAAAAGACTGCCAAATGCTCATTTTATTTTTGATCTGACATACCTAATACATTGATAAACAAGATCCAATCAGGATCCAAACTTCAAAAAATGTCATGTATCTGCGTAATTTAAAGAGGTATGTTTCAAAACAAGTTTTTGACATGGGAATCTCGCCACAAAATTAATTGTGTCAGTGTAATTCCCTTTTCTCCGAGACTATCACAGAAGTACTTCATGGGCAGCTTTTCTTCAGCAGATCCAATAGTCCTACTGACCTTGGTGGTATTATATGCCATATTTTCATATGGATTAACTGTTCTTGAGCAATTTCCTCAAAGGGATGAGGCATCAGCAGGTTTTGTTTGAACATCTGGCATTTGTTTCTCCTTTTTTTTTCCACTGGATTTTTCCTCAGAGACTTTTTGTCTGCAATTCTCGTTTCCACTACAGTAGATTTACGTTGTTCTGGCTGTGCAGAAAAGAGCCTCGTAAAAGGCACAAGTGACAATATCTCCAGTTCAGAGACCGAATACGGCAGCAAGTAGTCACTGAGGAGTGGTAGTATAAGTAACAACCAGTATCTCTGATGTTGTGGATCATATCAGAACCATAGTCTCACTAATAAGGAACAAAGTCATTTCTGCTTTGGCCAGGTAGCAGTTAGTCATGCAAGTATCATTTATGGAAGTATTTTCATTAAATTAATATGTAAGGTAAGGGGCTGTTCACCAGTTACATTAAATGACTGGTTACTCACTGCTTTTGTCAGCTTGAACGCTAGATGTTGTAAGCAGTGTTGGGACTACTACTGGGACTGGTAGGAGACACTTCTTACTAGCGGTTAAATTCTAATTTTTTAAGCATGGTAGTGGAGTGACATTGTTTTAGTTCTGTTGTTAGTGTCATTATTTTGATATAATATTAGTAGGAGGAGTAACAGTACTAACTATTCCTGACAGTGATGTTTAGTGCGGTGGTATTGCCTGGGAGGCAATCATCATCCAGTGCTTAGATGTTGCAAAAGCATGAAAGGAAAAAGACAATTCCTTTCTAATGGAATCATTATTCTTATAGTGCAAAGAAAAGCTGCCTCCCTAGGAATAAAGCACCTTGCTGCATAGTGTATGCATACACAGTAACACACTGATAGAGCCTGGCTGTGGACAGAAGAAAACAAAGTAAGTCGGTTCCCTCTTCCATCCATTCCAAGGTGGCAGCCATTGTTTTTCTTCCACACCGAAACAAGTCCAAACTCTTTCTAACATTCACTTGAACTGAATTCCAGAAAGCATTGCTGATCTAAGCTGAGACACGGGTGCTGCTCTAAGGTGCAAGAACTTACATCAATGTTAGTTCTGAGCAGCATTTGTCATCTGAGGTTCTGGATAAAGGAGGGCCTTAAAAATGGGTCTAATAAATCCTTTCGACTATTTGAACTTTTGATTATTAAGAACTAACCTCAGAGTCTCTCTCCCTCTGTGTTTACATCCAACAACCTATTTGTACAGAGGTGTAAATACTAAAACACTCATTTAAAGAGTTGACCAAGAAAGTACAACAAACTAAACACAATTTTGTTAACAACACTACCCATGCTGCTCACTCCAGATTGCTGAATAGAAGGGGAAGACTTCTGTATCCCTGCTGAATGGGAGAAGACCCAGACCTGGAGCAGGTTCCAAATCCACCTTTTTGCATGGGCAGTGTTGAACATGCTACGGCCACTACCAGAATTTAGTTATATTCTTCATGGTACATGAATTACCTGGAGCAGCTATTCAGGAAAATGTGCATACTGCTCAGACCATACACACAGAAGGCTGTTTGAGCTCAAGTTACAATTTAATTTCTTTGTAGACTTTGATCAATGTTGAATCTTAGCTTTTATCCATGATGTCTGAAAACTATTATCTTATTTATTAGGAGTGATTTAGTGGGTTAATAAAACTGATACGGCAGCTGGCCCCATGATAACAAGTTATTGCAAGTCCCTGAACAGCTTAAGCCTATCATTTCCTTATCAGCTATCATTTCTGTCAGTGTATGCTAAAATCAGGGCTACTAGCTACATAGGAACATATGTTATAATAAGCCACTGAAATTAAGAGAAAATCAGTTTAGTTTGTTCTTTAAAAGGTTTGTTACAAAAACAGAGAATAAGTTCCTTATGATGACTGATTTCCTTTTATGAATTGTACAATAGAAATATAAGAGTGGAATATACATGTAAATAGGCACATAAAGAGAAAGAAGGTACTTGAAGATGTAGGTTAAAGATATTGTCAGTGTGTCTGGAATGGGTCTACTGCAATCAGCAGGGAGTAAAAAATCAAAAAAGTCAAAAATCAACAGGGAGTCAAAGCTATTCAGCTAAGGACTTAGGTGTGTAAGAGAATAAAGATCTTTATACCTTATTCCTCTGTGAAGTACTCCAGACAGAACTTTAAAAGTACAGATTATAATTTATTTATTCTTTTATTGCTTCTGTGTCATGACTGGAAAGCTGTACTTTTTTAGTACTAAAAATTCAAGGAAATTAGAAAGATAATTTATATGCCTTTAAGACACACTGAATAGATACCGAAAAAAAAAAATCTATTCTGCAGTTGAAAATAAAAAAAAATGAAAGGAGTAAATTCCGGTATCTTGGGGCATTCCAGAACACGAACAAGTACTGTGCCTGCCATCAGAAAGCTGAGAATCCAAATCATATGACAGTTCCTGTTTCTAGCCCAAATATGTTTATACTGAATTAGATGTGAATAATCTAGATATCGAATCCTAACTTTGTAAAGAATTACTGATTTTCTTTGGCCTCTGGCCCACTTCAGCTTTAACAGCAGGGAATTCCAATTTTGTGGTGAAAGCGTGAGGTTTTATTTTTAGAATTTACAAAATGACGTGTGATTGAGAGATTTGGGGTGTTGGAATGAGATGCCGGCAACTGCTTGTTAACATTGCCAATTACAAATAAATTACTCTGCCTGTAGCATTTTTAAAGAACTGGTCACAGCTCTATTTAGTGTTTCATCCTGTGCAAATTCAAGATTAAGTAAATGCTATTATTTCAAAGGATCCATACATACGCATTTTTAAGACTTCTTGTGTCATGTTTAAACTAACTGAATTTCCATGAAAGAGGAAAAAATGTTCATGCCTTTAGCATTTTTGCCAGAACTCTGTCTAATATTAGAAATTTTCAGATTCAGGTGCATGGCTCAAGTCCATCTGTTTAATACCCATAAACCAAAGCTGTTGGTTGAAAACCTTCAGGACTTTAATTCACAACAGAGATGACGCACTACTGTATCTGAAAAGGAGGCCAACTGTCCAGCATTATGACATTTAATGAAAGGTCACATTTAATGAAAGGCATCCTAAACCACCTTCAAGTGTCACTTTGATTTGATCAGTCAGTTCTGACTTTACTGGGTAAAAAGAGAACTGTACTGAGCAGATGGTCCTATGTCTGAGCTTCTGAGTATGAACAGATATTTTAAAATGCTCTGTTCACCACATCACCATTCATCAGAGAAATATGCTTATGGGGAAAGAAAACTAACAGTAGCGAAATAGGCAAGAAACTCTTGGCCTTGCTAAGGGTCACCAGGTACCTCTGTGTTCCAGTGATATTACGTAGACTCATAAATTTCAGATGAAAAATAAAACCTGTGATGCCATAGGTTTATGCAGCCACTTTCTGCCACAATTTCTTGGCTATAAAATCCTGAGTGCACCCAATAGACTGTCCAGAAACAGAATGACTATTTCAGATGAGATTTTCAAAGACACCTAGGCTAAGCAAACATATCACCATAATGAACATCTCCTTAATTATCATTTGTATCTAATGCCTTTAGTCAGCATTGTAAATGTAAAGCATTTGAGGTTTTTGTTCTTACCTGCAACCATCCCATACAAGAGCAAACAAAAAGATTGTAAATTTTTATTTATTTTTGTTTTAAATGGGCATCACCAGGAACATCAGAGATGAGCTGAAAACTCACGTGTTCTATTAAACTATCGGCCAGAGGATTTGTGCCTTAAGAGTGAACTTTTATGCAAGTCTTTGAGATGTTTCAGTGAAATTAGTGCAATGATCTTGCAATGTACTCTCTGTATGTTATGCTTGGTTTGCAAGTAAGGTACTTCAACAGCAAGTGTTACTTTGAAGCAGTTCAGTTAAACCTACTGCCATGGTGTTTTCAAGATGACTTTAGTTAAAACCAAATGATCCTTAATATGCAGTCCATAACATTCTTAGACAAGTTTGGTTTAACTCCACTTTAAATGTACTTTGTTGAATTTATAAGACAGGGCCTATCACCCTTGATAGATGAACTCAAGCAAACTTTGCTATGACTGAAGAAGAAAGAGCTGCCCCCAGCTTGCTCTCCTGCCCTGCTCCTGGAGGTCACTTTTGTAGCAAAATCAGTGGAAAGCAGTATCTACAGCATAGCTAGTTTTCTTAGCACCAACCCACCCTCTTCAGTGTCTTTGGTTAAGGTGTTGTGCTCAGAAATGCAAAGGCTGAGCAATAAACATGTTTCCTTCTTTCGTTTCTGTTTTTGGAGCAATAATCTCCAGGAGAGCAGTGAGGGAAACAATTGATGATAACTGCTTAAGCAACTAAATAATGCAGCAGTCAGTCAGCCTACAACCTGAGAGATGAGTGGATGAATGAGTTATTGACATTGCTAGTCACAGGAGGCTGAACACTAATTTATAGTGGAGAAAATTACTGGGGAGTTATTTTTAACTGAAAGGTGCTCTGTAGAACTCTAAACGTAACAGCAGTAAGCCTGATAGATTACACCTGATGGATCAAACCCTTGCAACAAACTGGACATAAAATGAAAGAGAAAGCATGTCAGGGAAAAGAGATATAACATGTTTCTGGGAGATTTGTTCTTCCAGCAACATTCTTGAAAGAGAGAAAATGTTTTAAATTTAAGGAAGATGCCAGCCTTGAATTTTGTATCAAATCGTGACAATACTGTTTTCTGAGACCAGATTTTTTCTATGCCAGTGAAAGGAATAAGTGGAAACTGTAAAGAAAAGCTTTCATGTAGCATCGAAAACCAATTTGACAGTTTGTTTTATGTCACACAGAAATAAAAACACCCCTCTTTTTTCCGCAGGTATCACTATTATGGAATTGGCATTAAAGAAAGCAGTGCATACTACCACTCTGTGTACTCTGGAAAAGGCTTAACCAGGTACAATAACATAGCATCTGAGACATAGCTTCTATCCCTACTTTAGAAAGATGGTCAGTGAAAATGTAACTTTAAACTTCCCTAACAAAGGTATTTATAGGACATTAATTGTTGTTGATACCAGAACTAATATTGCTGTATATGTCAGTGTCTGGCATTCACAGGTTTAGGCAGCAGTTTGCTCCCTAAAGACACTGATTTTAATTTAACAGCTTGATCTAGATCTCTTGTTTGTATCTTCCAGTATGGCCTCTTTGAAGTCAGAGTAGAGCTGCATCAGCTTACATCATAAGAGGATTTGTTAGTGTAAAGCAGCAAAACACGGTTTCCAGAACACTTGTCTCATTTTGTTTGCTTGTGTGTCACCCTCCAATTTCTTTCCCCAGGACAGCTTCCCATTATGAAACGTCCGGAGAACGGTGTGAAGCTGGCACCTGTGGGCAGGAGGGAGGGGTCAGTGTAGATTAATATTTACAGATCCTTTGACTGGCTAATATCAGTTTAAACCTAACCCAGGAAGCTCTAATTATATTTATTTAAGGGACAGCTAGCAGGATCAATACGTTACGATAGCTGCCTGTTGGTTTGCCAAAGATTAATAGTTCGTAAAACAAATGTCTCTGTTCACATATGGCTTGAATGATGGCTTTCATTGTCTACAGCAGTGTGCCTTTATAAGTGGGGACTCTGAGAAAGGAAAGGAATAAGGGACTTTATAAACACACACAGAAAATTCAGTTGCTGGCAGATTCAGGTTATACCCAAAGAGACTTTTCCCAAACAACGGGGCAAGTGTAAAAACTGAGGGTAATGTTGCCAGTAATGCTGAAAAGGTGGGATCTTTCTACTGCAGGACTTCAGGTGTAAGACTCGAATATGCTATTTCTCTATCCATTATTTATCCAGAGCTGCAGAGGTGTTGCTGGTACACAGCTAGATGCAGTTCTTTCCATAATGCAACATTATCTTGAACAAATTGTTCATTTAATTGACTAAAACCAGTTATTTTCACTTAAAGGAATATAGCCACACTTAGTCCTCAGCTTTAGGTCAGCCAGTGCCCTTTTCTTGCAAAGATCTGTCCTTTCACAATCTAGCCATGATGAAGGCAAAGAAATTGGAGATTGTACAAAATTCCTCAGGGATGGATTTTCAATGGTATATCCTCACTTAAATATGTACATAGGTACTCCCCAAGATTTTCATGAGTACTTACTGTTCTGACAACCCCTATTTCAAATGAAAGATTCTTATGCACCTTTGAAAATCCCACACTCTACATATCTGTATCTTTAGGCAACTTATGCCAAATCCTCCAAAGGAATCACGTCTGGAAATTCCTAAAATTTAGGTAATTTTTTTCCCCAAGGAATGTACAGATTTCTCTAGTTGTCCCTACAATGAATGAGAAGTGCTTTAAAAATGACATCTGGAGAGATCAGAAAGTAGATAAGTCAGAAGAGCATCTAAGGTGCATCAGTAGCAGTCTCACACTGCGTAACAGCAATCTGATGTTGAAGAACTGAAGCCAATTTGAATCAATCCATCCCAGACATATAAACTGTAAGACCTACTTGGGAAGCTTGTTCTGAATACTGTGCTGCCCTGATTTCTGATACAGCCTTTATAAAATAGCTTTCTGGTGTACTGCTAGCATTTCTGTTACACTAAGCAAGGCAGAAAGAAATATGAGGAGAGGGACTAGATTCTCATCTTATGAACTGCTTATGATTCACTAGTAAGGAACCTTTTAGTTGTGTTAGGACTTGTGCTCTCATGTTGGAGGTGTTGAATTTCCAGGGTCCAGCAGACACTAGCTAATTTAGAACAGAAGCTCACATGCTGACTTTGAACACTCTGGGCCATCACTGTGTTTGGATATGGCTATATGAAGACAATGATGCGGTAGCCTGGGTTTAATAACAGGCTTCTGGAGAAGAAAAGTCAGGTAGTGTAAGGATTCAAAATAGCGAGTGAATGTGCCAGTTGCTGGATGCTGGATATAATGATCCATCTTAACCTCTGCCCTTTGCCTGATATCTGTTCTAGTAGGTAAGCTATAAAAATGGTTTCTGAGTCAAACTGGGAGCAGAAATAGGCAGGGAAAATATATGATTTGATGATGGTATCAGATCACACCATGCCTACCAGCACAAATAAAGGCATATGGAGGTCTTTACCACAAGACTTGCATATTAGATAGCAGCTTGTCAAAAGATTAGAAGGGGCCTTGGTTTAGTTGCCTAAATATAGGCCTCTACTACCATTTCAGATTTAATTGTCATTCAAATATTGATATTTAGGTAATTGAGCTGAGCACAGTAGTCCTTAAAAGCATGGTTGTCAATGCCTGAATCTTTAAATTCTGCTGTAAATTGACCTCCTAGTTCCTTTAAATATCAAGCCTTGCAGTGTGAAAGGTCCATACCTAACACCAAAATTGTTGGTATACACATCATTTTGAGAAGCTAGAGATAGTGATTAAGGCTCTGGAAGAGTAATGCTAGCAGATGCTGTTTAGTGTTCTTATTGTACATTCTGCATACTTTATGCTGTACACGTGGAAATCCACAGTCCATAACAAAAACATTTAGCTGTGAAGCTAATTAGCAACTCGCAGTCAAACTGAGTTACACTTTTTTTCATGCTCATCTATCAACAAACCAGGAAATTCTGAAGGTAACTAACATATGATGAATCATCGCATGATGTCCTGGGCAGGTGGAATTCCATAGTCCCTCAGCCTCTGATTGTCTTTTCTGTCAGCAGAGCATCAGAACAGTAGGAAATCACAATATTGCTGCTAATAATTATAAGACTTCATATCGCCCACAGTATCTTACCAGCTAGCAGAACAGGAAATAATGATCAAGCAAGCCGTAGTTATCTTGCACATCTATTTTTAGGATGATCCTTTAGAATCTCTATCCTTACACATCCTCTAGTGAAGAAGCTACAATTTAAAATGTGTGTTTTCTAATTTTTGCATTGAAGAGTTGCCTCATACTCCAATAACGTCATTTGGAATCTCTGAATTGGACTATTAATAGCACAGTCACAATACTGCAACGTATTTTTGACAGCTAATGAATCTTTCATCTCAGAAATTGATTTTGCCTACATCAGAATAATACTGTGGTGAAAGAGAGTGAAAGAGCATTACATTTTCTTCATTTTTCCAAGAAGTGTAAATTCCAGATTTTTTTTTCTATTCTGAGTTTTCTCATCTGTATCAAGAACATTATGAATTTCCTGGACTCAAGGACCTGCACTTATGGTCCCCTTCTGATATTTGCAAAGTTGCAAAGATTCAGAGAAAAATAACTGAAACTGAGTTTCGTACATTGTTTGGTCAATGATCTGAATCTTCATGTTTAAAATATATCTTTCAGCAGGTTTCCCTGATACCCTCAGGCACTTACATGCCAATGGCAGAAGTTAAGGAAAAAAACATCAATTTTATTCTTATTACATTTGGAGAATCATAGTCATTTTTCCAGTTGATCTATATTATATAACTATTTTATATGTATATATAGGTATGTATGTATGTGTATATGCTTGCATGTATGTGTGTGTATATATATGTGTGTATATATATATAAATACAAATGTTGTGCTTATGAAAAAGTAATTAAATACATTTATTTTCAAAGGTTCTCTGGAAGCAAGTTGAAGAATGAGGTAAGTGCTGTAGTCAGTTTCCTTTCACTTCTGTCATAATCAAAATAGTATTTGTGACCTGTGGTTTTGTTCACATTCATTTCTTTGAAAATTTCAGCAGTATTTCACATTAAAGATTAGACTGCATAACCCTTTTTCATGATCCTGAGTATTTGCTCTTCTAAATACTTTAAGAAAAATCAGATTAGAAGGCAGATTCCAGGGTTCATATTCCAACCTAGCTCCTCACAACTGCAGAAGTTTGTAACAGACCCTCCTACAAACAAAGGATCAGTGTCTAGCTTCTTAATTTTTTGCATCAATTAATTTTGTAGGACTTTTTGAGAATCTCTGGTCTGATTGGAAGTGAGAAAATGCTTTTAATAAACTGAACTTTATACCTTTTCACCAGCATTATATTTTAATATTTTTGGCTCTTCATAACATTTTACTATGATCCATCTTTATGCTGCTTTTGATTGCTAGACAGAACAAACAGCAACTCTATTCACTTTTGATCAGCCTTATAGCCTTTCACTGTACTTCACATTTTAATTTAGTTCTAGGAAAAAAAAAAAAAAAAGTTTTGTAAAAGGCTTGTCTCCAATTTCTATCAGAAATATCCCTTCTGTTGAATCGTAGAACTGTGTGTGTTTGTTTCACAAATAACTTACAGTTTCACTACTTTACCCTCTGGGACAGTCACTGTCATTCTAGTCATATTTGTACTAGAAAATGACAGATTCTTGCGCTTCCTATATTAATAGATAGGGATTGCTCACAGGATTGTTCTTTGGCACTGAGTTCAACTGCAATGTATAGCCTTTATCAATACTATTAAACTCCTAATCCTACAAAACAACATAGTCACATCTCAGACACAATGCCAAGGAGAAAAGCCCCTAGCATGCAGTAGCTGTTGAAGCGTGTCTGATAGTTGTTGGCAAGAGCCAAAACAAGGCCAGGAATAATAGTGAATAATACCATTCCAATATTGTCTGGGAACATTTCCTGACTCCATTTAATTTACCAGATTAAATATAGCCTCTGTGATCAACTGATACACAACTGGTTTTCTCCTTTTTCATTTCCAGATAAGCAATTCCTAGCTGATAGCAGAAATTCTTATTGGTCCCTGAGAGTGTAGCTTTACTTTATTGATTTTCACCCCCTTTATTGCCATTATCTCAAAGCCATCCAGGTCTTTCTACGTGACCTCTTGGTCTTCCTCTTTACTGATGATTTCATTAGCTCATGTCAGCAAATTTAATCTATGAAATATTCAATGCCATCAGTCCCAAGTCTGATCTTTGAGAATCTTTACTTCAATTCCTTTTCAGCCCAGAATTTTCACTGTCAACACAACATGTTAGCATTACAGCTAGAGTCAGTTTCTTAAACATTTTACATTCTTCTACTAATCCCTATTCTCACCAGCATAACTAATCATTTCCCATGGTGACACCACGTCAATTATTTTAGAGAGGTTCCAGATTAGATCTGCTCTATTTTCCCCATTCAGATAATCAGCTATCTTATCCAAAAAAAAGATAGTGCTATGCTGGGGATATCCCCAACATATTCAAGGATTTATGAGCACTGCTAAAACATTCGTTCTTTCAGGATTGGAGGATGAAAATTTCTGGTTCCCTTGGCATAAATGAATGAATACACACATTCCTTCCATCTCAGATATGGAATTCTCAATCTATTGGGAATTCACAGTCCCATAAACCTGTCTTGCTTCTGCCCCAAAGTTCAATGCGTTGGTCCTCCCAGAAAAAGAATCACAAGGAAGTCAGTGGAAATAAATGACAAAAGACATACCAGTGTGAGGTTTCATTTGTGTGGTTTTATGTTATCTGAAATTGCTCAGACAGGTCTTAAGAGAAAAACAGGCTTCTGTGGTCAAAACTGAATTTCAGTAATGTCAGTTTACTAAAAATTTGGCAAGATGCTTTCCATTAAATTGAATAGGTGATATATCTTTATTCATTTGCTTGAAAGCACATGCAATTAGGTATTCCAGAAAGATTTACAATGATTGCATAAGGTATAATTCCCAGTAAGAACATAAAGACATTGAAAAGATGTTAAAGTACTGATTGTCTAAATATACTGAGTAAATGGCATTTGAATGAACACTTATTGAGTGCCAGGGACACTGTTTACTTCTGGTATGTTTTATCACGTTTTCTAGTATTCTCTCTGTAGGGGGAGATATCAGCAAATTCTTTTATCTAAACCAGTTAGTGCACCATTAGAGTCTGCATGGTTAATTAGGCAGATAATATTACTGTCATTATCTTAATGTTAAATGGCCATTAGAAACAGATGGCATTAAATTGAAAGGCAAGTGGCAGTGGGTTAAAATATTAAGCCTAGAGCTGAGGCACAGTCATATAAGTCCATTAGCAAGGTACAAAACATTGCAAATTATCTTCTTTTAAACCACCCACCACCATCACTGCCTTCTTTTAAAAGAACTAATCTCTTTTAATCAGACATTTTCATATATTTAATGGGTAATTACATCATAAAGTAATTGAAATTACTCCTATTATTAAACAAAACAAAACGAAACTCCTGATACTTATAGGCAATTACAAAACTGCAAAAGTATTGATGTGAAGAAGTACTTATGTTTAAATTTCTCTAATTTCTTTGACTTAGAGTGTATATGTATTTGGATAGTAGATAGCACAGGCAAAGTTTTTTTATGTAATATAAGTACTCATTCTTGGCTATCTGTTTTGGTAGACATTCCACCCTATAAAAATAGGGGATAATATATATGTTGAATAAACCAGGTACAGCTATAGTTTTCTGAATACAGTATTTGAGATAATTTCACATGAAACTGGCCTCCAATTGGTGAGTTTTTGGGAAAATATTCTCTTTTGCACTTCTTTATGCTATATTTATCTATATACCTATTATTCCCAGTTAAGTCAAATCTGACTGTATGTAAAAGGGTAGCGAAATACCACTTCAAGTACTATTCAAATGTCTAGGGCATGGACATAAATTCCTTCCATTAGTACAAAAGGAATCTGTATAGAAGTAGTGGATTTACTGCAGGAATATGCAGTAGGCATGCTCAAGCCCCTATGCAAGGCCTTGACATGAGGACTGGGTGGACTGAAGTGGAACAAAGGGTTTCAGCCAAATAGTCTTTGGATTTGAATGCAATCCTATGAGAATAAGCACGATTCATTCAGTAAAGACAGCATGATAGTACAGATTTCATTGCTTCTCTTGAGGATGAGGGTTTCATCTTATATTGTTTTAGAGCTTAATAAGCATAATGTGGTATGCATTATTAATATAAGCATAGTAACATTATATCACTACAGAATATGACTTTTCTACTTTGTGGAGAAAAAGACCAAACCAGATTCTGTGAGAGTATTGTTACAAACCTAAACAAAGATTGATTTATCTTATATTGCTTCTGGTTAGTAAATGCATGTACAAAGTGGCTGTTGTTTCATCCTTTGCAAATCTCATCTCTCCAAAGGCTCACATCTAACTATTCAAGATGTTTTCTCAGTCTGTAACTAGTACAAAATGTGTTTATGATATTTCAGAAGTTACAAGCCAAAGAGGCTAGAGAGGTGACCTCTAAGAACTGCAAGGAACTCTCAGATCAGCAGAATTTAATATAATTCAAGAAAAGTTTGTCTTGTCTCCAGGTCAGTGTTGACAGTGCATCAGTAAAGTAGCTAGAGAACATGAAACCTCTGGGAATACTATTGTTACTGAGATATAAAACTGAGATCATATTGTTAATAACCCCCCTTTCTTTTTTATTTCTGTTGTTGTTAAAGAGTTAGCCCTAGCAAAATAATATATTCCTTTCCTGTAAGTCCCTTTGAAACTGCATTTCCTCTTTCCAGGCTCAGTCTATGACCTCTGACTTGGAACTTCAGGACTGAGTTGCTGTACAGGGCTCTTTCTATTGTGTAGATCTGTGACTGTATGTGCCTGTACTACCCAGCACAGTTTTATTCTGTCCTTATGGACAAAAATGTTCACAGAACCAAGTCTAGTGTCTCTGAGGTGAATGGCCAAACTTTCTGTCATTTCAACAGATTATGAGGAAGCCAGCTAAAATCAGCATCATGCCCCAGGAGGGCATGCAGCTCAGGATCCTGCCTTTTTTTCCTACAAAGCTCTTGGTACATATGTTTATGTGTATCTATTTCAATACAGTAGGAGACAGAACTGGAAGATATTTTCTGGGGCTTCACATCAAGTCTTCCACAATCACAGATACCTATATAATAAATACATCATTCAGAAGTGTCCATAGGCCCTACATGCCATCACACCTATAATGCCATAAAATATTATCAAATTTTATGATAAACGAAAATAGTGGTTATTGTAGTAAAACAGCAGAACCCACAATTGTAATGCTATCAGAGAGGGAAGAGAGCAGATGAAATCAATAATACTACCAGTACCCTATATCCTTGCACAAGAAAGATACATATTCAGTAAAACTTAGGGTTGCTCTGAGGATGTCACAAGCCTTTACTGTAGAGGAGAGTAACAGATTATATTCTACTTTAGCTTTTAAACACAGGCTAACTTCAAAGCTTGTAGAATTCCATGAAGTAATGTGTCTCGAAGGCTGCATCATTCTGAAAATTCAAATTGGTAGAATTTAGATCTAGGGGCACGTCCTTAATTGCTTTTCTGAGCAGAAATCCAGATCTGGATAAGTATCATTATTTTGAAGGATGATCTGAATGTAAATATTCTGGAATGTTGAGAGACTCTTTAGGTAATATACAAATTCAGCAGAAATTGTTTGACTCAGCTAAAGCTGTATTAAGTACTTCAATGCTACTGTTTTTCCCTCACATTTCAGGGTGGTTTCACTCGGAAATATTCTCTGAGTTCCAAAACTGGAACTCTCCTCCCAGAGTTTCCAAGTGCTCAACATCTTTTGCTTCAGGGGTGCATTTCTAAAGACAAGGTAAAATATGAGCTACTTCTCTTCTAACTTACAGATCAAAAATTGCCACAGAATGTTTCTTCATATCTTAGCCTTTGAGGTATTGACATGAAAGAGCCAGAAATGTCCACAATCAAACAGAGGTGACTGATTTATAGAGGGGGCAAACCTTTACTAACACCGATTAACTGGCTCTCCACTGGAAAGGTGGTTGAATTATTTACCTATTAACTGACCTAGTATTTTACAAACTGATGGTATGTAAGACAGGGAGAGCTAAACAAACAAATAACTCAGAGTTGTATTCATTCCAAATGCCTTTGGATTTAAGGTAAATTTTGTTCTGATTAGATCAGAACAAATAATTCACAACAAATAATTGGATGAACTTTACACTCATTCATTAATTGTTTGAAAATAATCAGTGAAAATCTGACTATATGGGATTTTGGGGATTATCCTAAGGGTTAGTTAGAAGTATTTCTGTAGTATGTTTTATGTCTAACTGATTGCATGTGTGTTAAGTCTGTGTTATATTTCTGATCTGCTAAATTACTGAACTGTGCTAGACATCTTTCTGGTACAAATTGTGAACTCTCTAGCTTAAACAACAGTATGGGTCCTGATGGTGGTTGTCTTGAGATACATTGCTTTAATGATTTTTGTTTTATAACCCATACATTGCTTTTAAGTTTGTTCTGTAAAAGTAGTGAAGCCTGGGGTTCCTGATGTGAAGAACTAAACAAAAGGAGCCATCTGTAGAACACAGATCTTAGGTGGAAATCTTACAAGTTCTAAAGAAAGCCCAAGAACTGGTGTCCTCAGTAGTGTACATCACCTGCTGCAGTAGACTCCATTAGTGAATTGACATCTCTCATATATACAGTGTTCTTGTAACATGTAAATCTGAGGAGAATTTGAGGTTCCTTACAGATCCAATACAACACTGTAAGAAAAACTGGATTTTACCACACCAACAATGAACAAAAAGATAAAACTCATTTTGTCTTCATTTTGAATTGGCAGTGTGCATTTGCTCTGGTGTTGGGACCAGGTGACCCAAGGGCCCAAGAGGGCCCGTTGTAGGTGACTTCCTCTGGGAACAGACTCCTGGAGTTACAAGGATGATGGGGGAAGAGATATGAATTTACGTGTGTGTCTTCCTCTTTCTCTCTCCTTTTTCCTCATTCCTTGTTCTTACTTCCCGTTTTCTTTCTCTATTGTCTTTCCCCTCACTCAGCTTATCTGGCCAAGAGTTATTGAACTCTCTCCTGCAGTTCACACTGTTATCCCTTCACTTACTGTCCCATCACTCAGTCCCCTAAATTAAGATTCATCCAAAATAATATGATTACAACAATATTTAAAGCTCTGACAGAGGACAAAAGTTAAATGACATTTACAAGTCTTTAAAGTCAAGGAAATGCCTAAGTGAACTTTAGATACTCTGTTGAAGCACCACACATGAAGTTAGACTCCTTCATTAAAGGTCTTAAAAATTGTATGCAGCTGAATTTGCTGGAGATTGCGTAAATGTATCAGTCTGCGCTAAAACAAATTGATAGTTTCTGCATTTTATGTTTCTGAAGAAAATAACCCAAAACTCAAATTTTCAACAAACCCTTAAAAAAAAAAAAAAAGCCTCATAATGTTCTTGAATCTCAGCCTTTGCCACTCTTTTTCAAAGACATGTAGCTACAAAAGGAGTTGTGAAAGTCAGTAAAGTACATTCCAAAGAAATCTGTATGTGAGACCTATTGAAATAAAGCTGTACTAAATTCATTCAAAACCTGGGACTGGTTTGCTGGGGAAGTTCACAAGCTGTAACAAAACTTTTCATGATTCTAGACAGTAAGAATGGTTTTGCTAGCATCCATCTTTCTTTCCTTCAAATATTTTACAAAACTCTTGTTTTGTAATTTACTACAAATCTTAAGATTTATGGTAATATTTTACAAACTCTTGTAATATCTCTGCAGGGTTATTAAAATAAGGGAACACTCCACTCAGATAAATTAGCCTGATGAGATGAAAAGGAGTTCTGCTTTTTAAAGTTCAGTTCATGTAAGGCAGCGATTAAACTTTGACCAAATGACTGGCAGCTATTTTCTCATTTGTCCAACTAGATGATGTTTCAGAACACTCATAGACGCCTATAGTAGCCTAATGATTAACTTGCACTACTCTTTAGGATTAATCTTAGCTTTCAGAAAGTGAATTTACCTTGCCATCTGACTGGCTAATCTAGCTATTGTCTTACTTTGATATCCACATGTTCACATTGTATACAGGATTCAAATGCTACAGTTCTGACAGTAACATTGAGACTTAGAGATGTGGATAAAAAAGAGAGTTGAATGATGTCATCACTTCAAGATATACAGACTCTACTTGTAATTATGCATTGTAATACAGTTTATTTTGTATGTTTAAATTCTAGCTACAGAAAGCTACAGATCACTATAGCAAGAAAGGAGAGAGAGCTAAGAAACTGTTTAATCTTTCTTTCTTCCAAAATAGGTAGATACTCTTATCATGATGTACAAAACACACTGTCAGTGTGTCCTTGACAATGCAATTAATGGGAACTTTGAAGAGGTAAGTTTGTTTGAATACACATTCTTGGTATATATGCACAGGCAGACAAGAAAGCATTGTTTATGTCCATGATTCTTGTTCTTTTAGATTCAGCATTTCTTATTACATTTTTGGCAAGGAATGCCTGACCATCTTCTTCCCCTGCTCGAAAATCCTATCATTGTTGACATCTTCTGCGTTTGTGACTCAATTCTGTATAAGGTAAGTTAGGTATTTAGTTCAATGGATAATCTCAGCCATAGTATAGCTTTTGCTTGTGCAAAAATAATATCAAAGAATATCAGGATGCCCCGCTATATAGTTAGAAAGATTGTCATACCCTCTATAACACGTTTGACAACTACCTGTCAATGGGAGGAAATAATTAATGGCTTAATAAAAAACACCAAGCAGTCAAAGGAAGAGACTTGAGGCTGTTTAGCACCTACTACCTTATTGTCATACATTTGTCATTCTTTAATGTACAAAAACAGGGGAAAAATACACAAAGGAAGAAAACAGGTATGTCTTAGAAACATATCAAGCTATAAAGTAAGAAGGTGATTAGCACTGAAGATCATAATTACTACCCTGGAGATGAGTCATTAAACCTCATTTACTTGTAGAGGTTATATTGTACCTTGTGTTTATGAGGCTTTTCCTGCTATAAACCTGATGTCCCAGTAGATCAATACTAACTCTACTTGTAATAAATATGTAAAGTGACAGAAGAAGAAATACTACAGGAGCCCAAATTAGAAAACTGATAAGGTAGAATTACTCAAAGATCATAAATCTATCATTCTCTCTCTTGTCCATCTCACCATTTCTCACTCATAATCATGTTAGATATTCTTGGCAGCACAGCTGCCAGAAAGGAGGAGGAGTACTACTGTAGTTTTATCAAAGTGTTTGCATTACTGGTGGAAACAGATTTTTGGAATATAGTCCAACAACTTTGTCCCCTGCAATAAAATGCCCCAGGAGGCAGGCCAGTTGGCAGAGTCTTTTTGCCAACACAGTTCCTCACCACACTTAGCCATAAGAGATTTATCCTAAACCCTGAACACCTTCAGTGCCACATGCAGTATGGTAAAAGAAAGAGTCAAACAGCTCTTGAGAACTTGGAAGGTTACTCTACTGTAAGACAGGAGTGATAACACTTTATTGTTTTACTAGCATGCTGCAAAGAGGCATATATTAGGAATGGGAGATATCTAGGTATATGATAAATATATATAATACATATGTTCCTATCTAATAGTGTTGGGAGAAATCTAGACAGTAGGTTGAATGGCTTTATTCTGTATAAACTCCCTGTCCTTATCACTTTATAATCTAAGTAGATAAGACATGAATGAATAAATGGCCAATGGAAGCTTGATATCATTTTCTGTTACCTTTTTGAAGGTCCTTACAGATGTACTCATCCCTGCAACGATGCAAGAAATGCCAGAAAGGTAGGTATAATAACTCTATATTCTGATTGCTAGGCATGTTCCAGGAAAATATAGAGTAAATAGAAATTATATATCCTAGAGAAATTTTCTCACAATATTTATGTTCATTTTTATAACAGTTGAATGTGTATGACAAAATACGATCAGCTTTGAGGACAGCTATAGAAGTAGAATGGCCTTAAAATGATAGACACTATTTTAATGTCCTGTTTCAGTGTCTCGTTGAATATCTTGAAATATGTTTCTTCTACACTAAAACCCTAGGAGAGGCCCTATCCCCCTCCCCCCCCCCCCCCCAAAAAAAAAAAGCTTACATTGTATAAAGGTGTTTTTTTAAGATACTTTTCAGGTTTATGTCCTATGCATCATCATGATATCTAAGCTTTATTTTCAGCAAGATATTAATAAGAGGATTGTTATAAATTACCTCTGAATCTTCTCACTTTTCCTTTTTCTTGGAGGTTGTCATGTTTGGAGTTTTATGTCTAAGACTTCAAGCTTCAGATATCTCTAAAAGTTATTGGATTTCTTATGGTTTATTCTTAATACTAGTGGTTTTCAACCTATTTCAATTGACAGGTGGCTTACTTTTTTTTTTTTCTCAGAGGGGGGTACATATCAAAATATAGTCAGTTTTAGCATTATGATGATCAGACATCTGTTTCCTTTCAGGATTACCTGAGGAATAATTCACAGATCTGTCCAGGAGTCTGTGAATCACAGACTGAAAACCTTTTTTTTTTTTTTTAATTAATGCAAGACAGTTTTTATTGATGTTTCTCTAAAACACATTTTTTGCTGTAGTTTACTGGCAGATATAAGAAATTTTGCAAAAAACTGGGAACAGTGGGTTGTTTCTTCTTTGGAAAATCTACCAGAAATCCTGACAGATAAGAAATTGCCTATTGCACGAAGATTTGTTTCCTCCCTGAAACGGCAGACATCATTCTTACACCTAGCACAGGTAAAGAGAATAAGACTTATACATCAGAAAATTGACAATTACATTCAGTTCGTCTTGCTGGCTAGGAGATGTAGTGCCTCAAGTTTTAATCAATATTTCCATGAAAGACTTGCATCTTGTAGTTTTCAGCACGTAAGAAAGAAGAGGACAGAAATAGATCTTATCAAGACGTTCTGAACTTCAAAAGAAGTAGTAGAAAAGAGAGGAAAAAGAGGGGAAAGACCATGGTTATAGTGAATTACCATCATGGGAACTTTAGGCAATCATATGATAAAGTGGAATTTTTGGTATTTGTTCTAGTTCTAAATGGGAAAATATCACATAATCCTTCATGCCTAGCAAAGTTTCACTGTCTTGCCCATGATGTGAACTTACCTCTTTTGGAGTCTGACTGAAAGGAATGTAAGTGATAGGTAGCTGAGTGCTCCAATGCTAAGTTGGCAGGATACGAGTGTCTGCAATTGGGAGACACCTCCATAGGATGGTTTGTTAGATTGTAGAAAAGGAAACAGTACCTTTCTGGGAGCTTAAATGCTAGCAGCTTGGGCTTTTGAGAGTGCAGCCCTCATGAATAGCTGTAGATACACTATGTATTCACCTTGAGTTAGTTTTCTGTTGTATAAATAGTAAGACAGACTTGTGGGTGACATTGTGAAAATGAGCTGAAAGGAAGGCACATTAGAAGAGCATTAGAATTCTAATTGAAGAGAAACATTATCACATTTGACCTATAAAAAACAACCATGAAAAGACAGCTCGTGATTCTTCTCTGAGAATTCTTTCAGGCTTCTCAGCATTTTACCTTGTTTTCTCTTACAGATTGCTCGGCCAGCCCTGTTTGATCAGCACGTGGTGAATTCCATGGTGTCGGATATTGAAAAAGTTGATTTGAATAGTATTGGCTCTCAGGCACTCCTTGCAGTCTCAGGGAGCACAGATTCTGATGGGGAAGTCTACAGTGAATGTAAGTCCATGGTGATATATTTGTAACATTAAAAGAAATCTACTCTTTCATTCCTTGCCATGCTAGTCTACTTGGAGATGGACTGAGAAAAGGCACAGTGACACTGCATTTCCTGATCTAGCTCAGTGTTAACATTAGTTTAAGAAAACCAATTTTTTGCCCTAGTATGTCCTACAAAAATGGAAGCTTGCACTGGGAAGTCATCCGGGGTAGAAGATTTTAAACAGTTGTTGAAAAAATAATTTTCATGTCAGTTGCTAATTGTAACAAAATCCCTTTTGAAGTTTTGTCTTGATCATGTGGGGATATTAGCAGAGATTCTCGAAAAAAAGTCTCAAAAGTTGACAGTAATTATAGCTTAATTAAATGGATACTTGAGCTAGTTTACTTTTTTGGTTTTGTTTTTGGCTGAAAGTTGACCTTTAAAAAAACATACAATTATCTATAAACTGTAACAGCCATTTTCATAGACAAAATAGAATGGAGTAAAGTAAGAATTCTGAGGGTGTTATTTTTTTTACATGTTGCTATACATAGCTATTTTGGGGAAAAAAAAAAAGAATTAGCTGTCTTCTTTTTTGAAAATATAACTTTGTCATAGGAAGCATGATGATCAGAGTTTGGGGAGCTGAAAGAAGAGCAATAATAATGTGTCGTCTTCTAAGGACTGTTACATTGATCATAAAAGTTTGTTCTCTTAAATAATGGTTCACAATCCTATTCACATTTTAATTTGAGTAGTCCACTTCCTATTTCTTCTGTAATTGTTTTCTATTTTTCTCTTCTGCCACATCAGCTAAGAAAAGAAAAGGCAAAATAACCAGTCATACAGGCACTTTCTCCCAAATGGGAAGTAGGGAAGTTAACTTTACCTTATATTGTGAGAAATTTGTAAAACATAAGGGAAACCATAAGACAGTGTACACGTCAGCCACATCACAGATAAATCTGTTCTGCTAAACTTAGTAACAGATAAGTTTTCAAGGCTGAACCTAAAAATGCATGGGAAATAGCAGTGTTTTTTTTTCTTTTATCTTCTTGTAAAATTATACTGTATGACTGTAGTGTTAAAATAATTAAAATATGTATGTGTGATAGATGTGTGTCTCCTTACTTTGCTGAATAATTGCTCATTTCTTCACTGCTCTAATTCTTTGCCTTTCCTTTCCATGCTACAATATTGTCATATGGCTGGTGAGTGGCTTTTTCTCATGTTCAGAATAGCATGCAATGATATGTTCTCCTTTTTACGTGGTAGATGACTCTATTACAGTGTTCCAAGAACTGAAGGACCTTCTAAAGAAGAATGCCACTGTGGAATCATTTATTGAATGGTTGGATACTGTGGTTGAGCAAAGGGTTATCAAGGTACCTGTCAAATATTCTGCTTGACTCGAGACCAAATCCTACTCCCCTTATTCTTGATACAGTCCTTTAACTATGCAGTCCCACTAACTTCCTATGTGAGACTGTCATTTCTGCTTCTATATCCTCATTGTGACCAGGGTGTTCTTCACTTGGTGTGAAAGTGAAGATTATTGATTAATCATGTTGAGTGCTGTTGAAAAAACTAAGTCAGTGAAAAAACTATGTTTGTGAAAAAACTACCTATCTTAACTAAAACATGAAAGTCAGCACTGTCATAAGCTCTACACGGAAAAAAAATAACTTATCTGTGCATGCATGCAGAATCAGAGGGGTATTGCCCAGTGAATAAGGTGAGCCAAAGTCGTCCTTTAGAGAAGCAGACTTTTCCTTCGTATTATTCAGATGGTACTGCATGTGGTATAGGTTAGTGCAGCAGATGGATTCAAAAGTAGCTAACCTGCAGCAGGATTTGTACAGACTAAGATGAAAGATAGAGTTTTATAGCTTTATAAGGTGCCTAACTTGGTAATTGAGGCTTTTGGTGGGATTTTTTCCCTGATTTACAAGATGCTTTCTAATCACAAGTATTTTATATAGATGTAGTTATGAATGATCACACTATGGTTCAGAACAAAGTGAGTTCTCAATTATATCTCAAGGAAGAGATATTAACCCAATTTGAGACACTAATTAATGTAAATTAGCAGAAAGAAATGTTACACATGATATTGCTTACTACTAGCTCTAAAGACTGGTCTTCCCATAAGGTCCTGTTCTGTCTGGAAATGAAATGTTATCTTGTCTATCGTTTTAGGGACCACCTTGGTATGAATGGGTGCAAGAGGCAGAGGCAATGCAGTTAGCTTTGACTGGCTTGCAGAAGAGTTCTTCTGCCACTTACAGAAGTGGGCATGTCATTTTCCCTTTCTTCACCTGTTTTCCCAAATTTCAGTGGGACAGTCATATCTTCTTTCTTTCTAAAACAGTCTGATTTTACTACTATTTACTGTCATATGTTAGCAGGACAGTGAGGTGCTTTGGGTGCGTCAGGGCAACTAAACCCAACCAAGTCTTTACATGCACTTGCCTAGACACAAAACTCCCAGTGAAGCTGAGCAATCACAGCTTGCTTTAGAACTGAATGATTACAGTCTAGAATTGATTCCACAATTTTAAAACACAATTCTGAATAAACAGACCAGGCAGAAACATTGAAGTACTCTCCCATTCAGCATCCTCTATTTAGTACTGTAATTATTAAAGTTAACACATATGTTTCCTAGCATTGTTTTCCTGTATTTAGGGGTAAGAAATACCAGCAAGTCCTGAGTCTAGATCTATTAAGCGAGAGCTAATCATTTACAGAACATATAATCCTTCCATTGCTATCTGTGTAAAGTGTTGTTACTATAAAAACACAATAGCTTCTTTCTGCTTGCTGCTTGAGAAAGCAACAGGGCATACTATTACCACATGAACAAACCACAGCCAGAACAAAGTGACAGTATGAAGTGAGCAACTTTAAAAGCTTCAGTGTTACAATAGTAAACACACCAGTTTCTGAGAGAAAGTCTGGCAGGTATTATACAGATTATAATAAATTACAGAGACTAATTTGTGTTCCCTGTTTATGTGGAATAACATGGCACTAGAGGGCGATTTTTTGTTGTCATTGCTTTCTTTTTGCTCTGTATACCTGTATATTTACAGAACAATTTGCCGTCTTCAGTATTAGAATACAAGCTAATTTATATGTCTTCAGAGCACAGCCAGAACCCAAGTGGTAAACAGTTTGCTTCATCTAACATGGTCAGAGCTCTACTCTGTTTGCATTGTAAAGAGTGAATGCTGCTGTTTATCACTTTAGGACATGCGTTCTGAAAACAGTTTGATTCAGGCAGCTTGATCCACTCTACCACATTAGCCTGAGTCAAGGACTCCTTGAACTCTCAAGAATATTCAGTTCTCCTTTATCCTCTCCTGTGTGTAGAAAGCAAGTTAGCATACCTACAATATTTTACTACTTCTGTCTTTCAGGCAAGCAAGCAAAATGGGAGGTCATTAAAGAAGAGGGCTCAAGACTTTCTTCTAAAATGGAGTTTTTTCGGTGCTCGAGTGATGCATAACCTAACTCTAAACAACGCATCAAGTTTTGGTACCTGGACTTTGTAAAAACACTCATATTTTGTACATAAGTGCTGGCATTTATCTACCTTCCACTACTTCCTCAGCAGAGAAGCCTGTCATAGTCTAAAGATTCTTTGATCAAAGCCACAAATACTGTGTAATGTGCTTTTCAAACTAACATTTTACAGTAAATGGTACCAGTAACTTATTGGTGATCTGTGTCACATGTTCATTTTCTGAAGGTATTTTTCTCTTGAATTGCTGTTTGATACTGCTTTGCCATTTAAGAGCTAGAAGCTGTTTCTTTTGATATGCCACTGGAGCTGTAACTATGTATCTCAGTAGGAGACTGAAGATTTAAATTATTAGTTCTACATGTGGACCAGTTTGGGAAGGGTTTGTTTTCATAATAGCGCAATGAATTTGGTAGGTCGCTAGTGTTATTTAATTCTGGGTTCAGCAGACATTCAATTCAACAGTATCTGTGGTTTTAAAAATTAAGGTTCACAGGTCCATCTTTAGAAATGTTTGGTCTGGGGAATTCTCAGAATATTTTATAAAATAGAAAATGTTAGAGCAAATTAAATCCATTTTAAATCCAGTACATCATTTCTCAACTTGTCTTTGTAGTAGTAGGTACATCATTTTCTAAAATTCAGAGGCTATTTGAAATAGCAGTAAGGACAGACACATTTTTAATGTCATATATCCTTGAAATGAGGTCAAAGACTTCACCAGTTATTGTCTGGTTATTTAGCACAAGGCAAACAGAAATAGAGCGAAGGCATTCTAGCAGACTTCAGCCTTATCTAGCTCCACTGTGTGCCCTCTTCAAGAATAAAGCATGTCTCACTTTCATCAGTATTTTTCTTTGATGTAATTAGTGGTCAAATAGCCTACAGGACAGTAAACAATTGAGCTAGGTGGGCCAGTGCAAAGAGAGATTAGAGCTAGAAGTTAGGCACTATTCCTTGTTGGTCTTGCCAGGTCATTTAAAGTCCACAATTATTTGTTTGTTTCACCAGCTTCTTGTAGAGTGGTGAGAGATGGTCACAAAGATAACTCAGCTACTCTCTCTCTCTTTCTCCTCCAAAAGGTTCTTTTCATTTGGTCCGCATGCTACTAGATGAGTACATCCTGCTTGCCATGGAGACACAGTTCAACAATGACAAGGAACAAGAACTCCAGAATCTACTGGACAAATACATGAAGAATTTAGGTAACTAGACCTTGTTTCTTTTGAACGTGTTCCTGCATTTTTAGAATTTTGCATATTTGTTGAACTTTAAGCAAAAGCAGACTTACAGTCTTCTGAAGGTGTAGTTCTATGTGACATTGTCAAATCCACCTGAAAAGGCTGTGAACATTCACTCAGCAATTTATTCCCACTGTCAACCATGGTTCACTTAATAATGTTTTGTGGGAATGTGAATACACAGGATCACAGAAGTGATCTTGGATGCTTCAAACAGTTTTGTGGATGCAACTGAAGGACCACAATCTGCAGTGTGAAAAGAAGTAAAATTGCAGAGAGAGCAGGAATTCCCAATCCAGTTTTTCTGCCAAAGCTGAAATATGTAATTACACCTTGAACTAGGAATGTATTAAATGTTAACAAAATGTGAATGTGCCTGCAAGATTGGAACACAAGTTGGAACCCTACTTAGCATCTGACTGAAGTATTACTATATGGAAAAGAAATAAAAAGAGCTTAAAATAGTATCCTGTATATTTTCCAGCTACCAGGCTTCTTCAGAATTATACAGTTTGAAGACATATGCTCCAGGTCTTTTATAAGAAATGGATCAAATTCTGGTTCAAGTTAATCCCCAAAATGCAATGGAACTCCACTGGGCTCTGTTGAATTATTTTTGATTGACATTAACATCTGTAATCAGTTCTTAAGTCTTTGGTTGTTATTACTCTAAATCTGCACTTTGCTGCAAGAAACTTGCATAGAATTTATCTGAGAGTAGATGGATGCACTTTTTCTTTTGAATCATCCTTCAGGAAATGCCTTGTCCCATGTAGCAATTGCCTTCTCCTTGAACACTTAGGTGAAGTCCTTGAAACCATAGGTGAAGTTACGGTTTCCACTGGAAAATACCAAAAGTTCCACTGACTTTATCAGTAGTCTGCAGAAAACTGAAGAACAACCGAGTATAACAAATGCTTTTTTCTATATGTCTGTATGAAAACAGACAGACTTTCTGTCATTCTAAAACTCCCATTGTTGATTCTTCAGGCTGAAGTATCATGAGCCTTAATGTAATTTGCTTGACTTCATTGCTGACATTTATTACAAGGAAATAAATCTAATCCATGTCTTTACTATGATGACTTCAGTAAGGAACTGATAACACCATCAGCATCTGTTTTGTAGATCTGTGGTC
The DNA here is from genome assembly GCF_964211835.1 of Anser anser. NCBI lineage: Eukaryota > Metazoa > Chordata > Aves > Anseriformes > Anatidae > Anser > Anser anser. The sequence goes on from NC_139722.1 coordinate 53,471,401, forward strand.
ACAGAATACAATTCAGACAGTTCGTCTGGGAAGATCAAGAGTAGAGCATATTTGTTTTCAACTGCATGCAAAAGATGGAGGCTTCGCTGGGTTTTAAAATAAGCAACCAAAGTCATGAACAGATCAGGCAGCTCATGTGCTGCCTATATACTAGTGTTGAATTTATGTGCAATGAGCACTCATAACAGCCACCAACAGTTTTCACTTACTCTTCCAGATGCAAGCAAAGCCACCTTTACTGCATCACCCAGCTCTTGCTTCCTAGCAAATCGTAACAAAGCTGCTCCTCTGACCAGTGACACTTCAGTCAAAAATGAGTGCCTAGCAGAGCAAACCTATGTGTCCTTGTCAGCTAGCCAGCCCAGCAGTGTACCTTCTGGTCTGAATCCCTTTGCCACAGGAGACAGTGAAAATATGCAGCTGACAGGTATGTATCTGTTCTCCTAGTCTCTCCTATTTGCTTGTTACTCTTTCAATCCACGGCATCACATTACTGCAAGAGTAAAAATGACCATATGTATTTATGAGGACCTCTGGTAAATAACATTTCGTAAGCTCATCTTCTGCGCTGATTCATGGAAGGGGACAACTGTAGAGCCCTGCCAGTAAGAGATCCTCTTGGTACAATGGTAAAAATACCCTACATGTCATGGCTTGATGAGGTTCTTGTGAGGCATGAACAAACAATAACATCTTGAGTGCACAAGGCTTGTATCTGCTGGAATTTCACACTGAATGTGGAAGCCTCCAATCTGGAAAATGAAATTGGGAAGTTTCCTAGCCCTAAACCATGAATTAAAGAACCAGCATTGTACAGGTGGGAGCCAATGCATATTGTCTGTAAAGGTTTCAGATGGTAACATGCACTTCACCAGTGTGTCTTAACACATTCCGTGTATTCAGCAGTACTGCAGTAGTAACACTATTGATGGCTAATGTTTATTATTCCAGGTCAGATGGAGCTGTCTGAAAGCACTGGTCACCTGATGACTCCACCCATTTCACCCGCCCTGGTCAGCCGAGGAAGTGTTATCAACCAGGGGCCAATGGCTGTGAGGCCTCCAAGTGTAGGCCCGGTGTTATCCACACATTCACAGTGCTCTTCCTACTCAGAACCCCTTTATCAGACTTTGTCGCAAACTAATCAGAATTACTATGGAAACAATTCCAATTACCAGGCTATGTTCAGAACTCAGGCCCATTCCACGCCGGGAGTTTACCACCACAGAGCAGAGCACAGCCGTTTCAATGCATTAAGTGAACAGCAGTTCTCCAGAGACTACTTCAACAACAGTTGTGCTGTATCTCCGTACAGTGCCAGATCTCCTTCCAGTTATGGTCCCTCATCCATGCCTCAGGACACTCACAGTATGCAGTTTCTGAATACTGGGAGCTTCAATTTCTTGAGCAACTCAGTGTCTACTTGTCCAGGAGCAACATATGCCCCTAATGCTTCCAACGGTATTAATATATACAAATATATTTTATTTTTCTCTTCTGTTTCTCTTTCTGTGCTGGAGTGAAAGAGTCTTTCTCTGCTTTTTCCTATGGAAGCTTGTTTTCTGCTCTTATTTATACCTTCCCGTTTTCCACTTCTCTGATGGCACACATAGATTGCAAAGCAGCTTAACAAGCTACTTCAGGATTTATTTTCCTCTGGGGAATCCTCAGTTGACCTCAGATGCCTCTATTGCACCTATGCCAATCTTCTTCTAGCACCACTGCTGTGTCTTTCACAATGGAAGCAAAACCAGGATTCCTTTGTGATTAGCAATCTCTTGAACAGTCCCCAGAACACCTACTCTGAAGCAGAGCAGGCATAAGATAACTTACCTTTGGGATCAGCATAGTGGGCCATTCTAGTCCTAGGTTCAAGATGGTGAAAGAGAAATGAATAAAAATTTGCATTAGCATTAACTTGAGACTTTGGCCCTAATATTTCCCATGCTTCAAGTGTAAAGTTGTTGCCACAATCTGCTTCAGAGATATAGTCAGCAAAAGGCCACCCTCTTCTGGAGGAAAGACACAATGGAAATATTGCTTATATATGAAGTTGTGTATGCTGTATCACCATGCAGAATTTCTTTCCATGTATATTTTCCTTGACTGTCAGCTTCAGAAGGGACCACTGAACTCCCTTCCATGAGTCCACATGACTGATATGAGTCCATATGGCATCTCTTCTGTCCTCTGATCACAGGCTACTCTTTAATTCTGAACTTAGAATGGAGCTGCAATTCTGTACTGAAGGCATGACTGAATTCCTAGGATTTTTTACACCCTTGTTACCTACCCCTCTTTTGGGTCAATCATTGCATGAGTTACTGATGTTATTAGGCTATATATGTACATAAATAACCTTATTCTTGAGGGATTCAGCCAATAATTACCTATTCCTTTCTTTTCAATAGTAATTTCGCTCCGCTCTTTTTTTTTTTTTTCAATCTCCTGTCAATAGGATATTATGGAAACAATATAAATTATCCAGAATCTCACAGACTTGGATCAATGGTTGATCAACATGTTTCTGTAATCAGCAGTGTAAGTAGCATTCGATCATTGCCATCATACAATGATATACATGATCCACTGAATATCTTGGATGACAGCGGAAGAAAACAAACAGGCTCATACTACACAGAGTCCCCACCTTCTATTGTCTGTCGGACTCCTATGCGTAAGTATATCCAGTACTGAAGAAGAGCTATGAACTGTTTGGCATCTTAACAAGTGCTGAGAGTTAAACTGTAGCTCACATATACTACATATAAGATGCAATATAGAGATGAAATAGCTAATACATCCACCTGGGATGTATCATAAGATATTGTTTCCTTAAAATTGCAAGGCAGTGGCTTTAATAACTCTTTGTTCCTGTTAAGAGGGCTGTGATATATTGTCCATGAGGATTGGAATGGCTGGCCTGAATTGCAGGAAAATCTATATTAGGAAATATTTTCTAACTGTTAAGTGAGCTAATAATGAACTGGGCTCCTCTAAGGGCTCTTTACGATCCTCGCTGTGAAGCAGATCAAATGAACCCTACGTCAGGGAAGTCTACATACATATTTCCTGTAGTATACTCCCTTCCTGTCCTATGCTTCAACAACTATGTGAATTAGGCAAACCTCCTACTGACAGTGAATTTTAGGTGAAATTACCTAATTTGGCATGTGCATCAAAAAAATGGTAGCTGAGTTTGCTTTTATATTCCCAAAAAGCTCACAAGTATTGCTTGGAAGATGTAAACTAGGGCACAGCCTGTTCGTTTCTCCACAAGGTTACCTCTTCCTACTACTTACCTGTTAAGCATGCACAGAAGATCAGTCATTACTTGAATTTTTAAGGCTCTGCAAGAATTCAATAGTCAGTTCTTTTAAGGATGTTAAGGAAGGGGAAAAAGCCAGCACCACGATGAAAGGATTGTGCCCACCAAGCGTCTCTTGTATTCTGTGTTGATATGTTCCAGATGGTGGCAGTGGTACCATCAGTGAACATGGACCTGAATGGTGCAAGATATGGAAAAATGTATATAGCAAATGTAAATAGCTTTGCACAGTTTTCATAGAAGATGGCTTATACTCAGGCTGTAATTGTCAGGCCTGGAGCAGGATTTTTAGCTGAGTTCACTGACATGAGGTTTTGACCTATACCCTGATGCTGTGAGGAGCCACTGAAGAAAAATTATAGAAGTATAAGTAAATTGAGTGAAGTATAAGACTGTTGAAATTTCAGTCCTTCAGATGATGCACCTGGTAGATAAGTGCTTCCATCAGATTAAATTGTACCGTGTTTTTTGTTAAATACAATAGATAGAAAACTTGCAATGATGATAACCTTTTTTCCCCACAGCTTCAAACATGCAAACCGCATCTTCTTCCCAGTGTATGTATGGAACATCTGGTCAGTTCCCTCCTCAGGAAAATCTGGAGTCTCATGGCCCACCAAGCAGAGAGATGGTATCATCTTTACCACCAATCAACACAGTCTTCATGGGAGCAGCTGCTGGGGGAACCTGAACTGGGACAGACATGTCAGTGCCTTAAGCGTACTTTCCAAATTCAGACATTAAGGCTATGATGGCAATCTTTTTATGCTGATGAATTAGAAAAGTATTATATATAGGTGTAGAGCCATTTTAGAGATATTAGCACCCCTCCACATGGAAAAGAAGCTATATTCAGATTGTGTCCTGCTTGTGAATAACTCAGGATTGGTTTCATTACAGCTTTTAAGTCAGAAATTCAGGGTGAGCATAAAGAACCAGTGATTCTTGAAAGCAAGACTAAGTTGTAAAGAAATGATTACATCTCTTCCTAATTTATTAAAAATGCTATTTTAGTCTTTCACTTATATCTTTTTATATAAAAATGTTTATTTAATGCCTGTGTTGCTCATTATTTATTAGGACCACAGAGTAACTGTTTACTTTCTCTTATTTGACAAATTGTCAAATGTATGTATCCTACCTCCTATGGAAATGTTTACAAGGTCAATTTTTACTGTTTTAAATGAAACTAAGCCAAATTCTTTTTTTTTTTTTTAACTGTGTTGTGCTTTGGAAAGTCAATTTCAAATGTCTAGTGCCTATTTGTGTAAGTGAAAGTCCTCAGGAAATAAATAAAACATATTGTGGGATATTTTTTTTTCTTTTAAAATGGACCACTTTCTCTTAAAATACAACCAACAAAACATGCAGGTATCATTAGCTAACTAATTTCAGTAGCCTGCTCCTGTAGCTGGTTAACTGAAACAAATGAAATAATGCCACAAAATGTCATGAGATTTTGATATTACTTGTGGTATGATCCCCAAATTTATACTGATGGAAATCCACAAAAAGATGTCCATCGGCTTTCATGGGTATAAGCTAATTGTGTGTATTCAGCCCCAAAGTAGTAAAGATGATCAAAAAATTTTGCAATCCTCCAGATCAGCTGTTTTAATTAAAAATATTTTACAAGTGCCATGATATTCTATATATAAATATTAATTCATGTATTTTTTGAAGAAGCCAGGTGAAGAATATTTACTTAATGATATTAAAGAGGACAGAGAAAAGAATACACTTATTTTATAAGCTTCTTGCTACACATTCATGAAACAACAGATGTCGTTTTATAATCAGATGGACCCAACATTAGATTTAAATTTGAATTTAAATGCAGTCTTCTGAATTGAGCCTATTTAATGTCCAAGTTCCTTCCATGTTTTCTGTAATGAAAAGTCTGACCACAGGGAAAAAAAAAAAAAAAAAAAGTAATAAAGAACATTGACAGGGTTAGCTCATGAATAATTCCTGATGTGACATATATGATGCAGAATTGAGACATCATAGTTCAGTAATAAAGATGAAGACTCCAGGGTCAGATTCAGGGTGAAGTCTTATGTTGCAACCAAAAATGCTATACTGATGCAGGAAAGTTTTGGTTTTAACAAAAATTCTCAATGGTATTTTGTGGTAATACAAGCAAATATTTATTGGGCATGGCTTTACAGCAAGTGTAGTAACTACTGCAAAATAGTTAATTCTGCATAATTATTCAGAACAGGATACATTTTCTCCTAACATTAGTCTTATAAATTCAGGATCTCCATCTAAACTGGTCAACACAGATTTCATCTGTTGTGAGTGCGGAGATCCCTCCCATTCCAAGTGGGATAAGATGGGGAAGGGAAGTAGAAAGGGAAGAGATATCCCTGTTCTGAACTACTTGGCTCCCTCTGCTGACAAATGGCATGGCCTATATAATTACTTTAAACTGGAAACTCCTAGATCATTGAATTTATGAGAGTAAATATGTATAATTTAGAGGAAGTAGGCAACCACTAGCAGACAGGGTTTTAGTCCATCAGGTCCTACATAAAAAGCACAGTTGGTGGCACAAAGTGACTCATATGTAATTTATATGCATCATTTTCTCTTTTTTTCATGTGAGCCATTTTGCATTGGGGATTTTTCTTTTTTGGGTGGGGCATAAACTACCTTATCTGCACTTTATCTGAGATAAGAAACAACAGCCTATCATTAAATGTGCTGATTCTCATGATGGCTGCAAAACTCAGAGTACCATGAAGTATCACACTGTTGTAAATTTCAGTTCATTATAAACAGTAAAGAGCAGGAAAAAAAAAATCTAATATTCAAATAGCCAGTTAAGCGGAATCTCTCTCAGAGTTGCATAACAAGGCAAAAACATGATAATTGTATCCAACAAAACCAAATGAGAAATGTCCTTCTCATGACCAGTTCAGTTGAATGTGTGGTTTGATGAATGGAGTAAGTTTTATCAGTGGAAAACACAATTGCTCACATTTTTTGGCGATACCCCATGGGAAGATTCTTACTTTTGGATGTGTGGCAGCATTACAGTAAATAACATAGGGAATTAATGGAGTGGCTACTTGGTGGTCTGCAATGCTCAGTTCAGTTACACTTTTGTATACGCATTACTATGTTGTTTCTAATATATGCATGCAAGGAAATCTGAGATTTAAAAAAAAAATGTAGATATTGAGCACAATCAGTGTCAAATGAATATTACTGAAAAGTGGATCTTTTTTTGGTGTTTGTTTGTTTTGCTTCTCCATGAGAAGGAAAGATACAAGTGAAATCCTTCTGATCTATTTGCCAATATCACTGAATTTGAACAGGTGCTAGAAAAGGCAAAATGGATGAACAAGTTAAACCTGCTGTCAGTTCTAAAGTAAAACAGATTTTTAATACAAATTAGATCAAGCATGAAGAAGCAATATTGGAGAAGAATCAATTGTCTTGTGTGGCATGATTCCGTGCCTAGCAGTGCAGCAGGAAAATTTACATAATTCATGCTGGAAGAAAAATGCAATTCTCGGAAGACAATTAGGACCATGAGAATTTTACTCTAGACTCACAATTAGCAAAAGACATTTTGCCTTTACCTTCAAATGTGTAGAGAAAGCACGGTGAAATTACTTGTAAAAAGGACAGAACTGCAAAGAAGTGGCACTGAACACTGGTTTGGCACAGTTGGTTCCTGATTTGGGCTCCACAACGAACCTGAGTGTCACATTGTCATCCCACATGCCAAATGTGTCTTACTGGGTAGGTCAGCACTCTGCCAGCTCCCTCCATCCCATAGTGAGTGCCTGTGGAGAGCAAGGGGGCCTGCTCTGCAGTGGGTTGAGGTGGAAAGAAGAAACTAAGTGGTAGGAGAAGAATCAATGATCAGGCAGAAAAACACTGGACTCAGTAGGAGCAAGAGAGTAACAATACGGGTTGTTAATGATGCACCTGTGGACAAAGAGGCACTGCTACATGCAGGGGGCCCCGCAGCACCAAATACTGCTGTGCATAAAGGGGCCATCACGCTACATCTAAAATCATTGAGGCTGCCTGCTGGAGATTAGATCTAGGTAATACAGGAGGCCTTACCTGACTTTGGTACCTGGGAAGAGATAACGTTTAATTTGGAGCTGTATGTAGCAGCTGTTTGTATGAATAGTTTTGGGCTAAGGTTTAATTGCAATCACTAATCAAGTGTTAGGGATAGGATTATATTTGGTATTAGCCTTAGGGTTGGAGCCTGGGCAAGGGTAGGCTGTATGAAATTGGCAGCCTGAAATACACCACAGGTCTAGCTTTAATGATGAACTCAGTTTGTTAAATTTAGGAATGGTTATATCTGGGCTTAGGGGCTGGGATTCACTCTACCATGTTGCATGAGCATGCATAATGCCTGAGCTTGGTTTATAGCTCTGGAGAGTGGGGCTTTTCCCTAATTCGGGAAAGTTTGCTGCTTTATTCTTAGGGATTTGGTCAGGGTGGAGCTTAAGTCTGAGTTAGTTTTGGCATTAGGGTTAACTGCAGGGGTTGGGTCAACATGAAGTTGAGACCATGAGTGAATATTAGATTTAGAAGCATCAAGCTCAGCTTAATGCTGCTGCTTACAGAGATTCACAAAATGTGCTTAGTTCTAAATGAAACAAAATACAGACCTAATCTATTAATATAGATTAATCTATTAACACAGATTAATATATTAGTCTATTAATATTGTAGTCAGAATTAAGATTTACTTGGTCAGGAACTGGTGAAAGTGCGTTACTTGTGCATTTATCAGGGGCTGTTGAACTCATATGAAACCTGTTGCCAGACCAGCTGATCTACATATGATTTTTTCAAGATCTAGTCTTAAAAGTAAACTTCAAGTTGAATTGAAGTTTACATATGGAGATTAAAGAAGATGGGCCCTTTAGGTTAAAGTCAGGTCTAGAAGTAACTTTCTAAGTGTGAATAATTTGATGTTCTAGCTGACGGAGACCATATTGTCAACCAGATGTCTGAGGCTGGCACAGGGGAATTTAAAGTCATGGCTGGGGTTCAGGCCAACATAAACCAATGAATCTGAACTAATTACGGATTTAAGATTAGATAGAGCCTTAAAATTAGTAAAAGCCATAGACACAGTCATTAGCTTCATCTAAGAGTTGGAATAAAAGGCTAGGCCTGGATCTGTAACAGTGTGAGCTAGGATCAATGTTAAGTCTAGGAGGCATTCCAGAAAAGAGAGAGAAGCTTCCGAAATGTGAGTCTTGGAGTAATTCCTAATGTTAGGACTGGACTTGTGACTAGCTTTACACTTAGATAGGCTTTAGTTTAGAGCTGGGGTTTAGGTTACCTTAACCTGGTAAACCCAAATTACGTGCAAGCCTGAAAGAAGTCATCAAGCCAGGGTAAGGGCCATTGTCAACGTGGTCATTTAGCTGTACATAACTGACAGGGTATAAGCTTAGGTATATGGTTAGGTTTTGGTTTAGGGTCTAATCTTTCTGAAGTCTGGATACAGGACAGACAATATTGACTAAGGAACTCAGTCTGTTCCTGGAGCTGGAAAGAGCTTTTAAATTAGTTTCAAGTCTATTTTACTTAAACATTCATAGAATCATAGAATCACAGAATGGCTTGAGTTGGAAGGGACCTTAAAGAGCACCTAGTTCCAACGCCCTGCCACATCAGGGACACCACCCATTAGATCAGGTTGGCCAAGGCCCCATCCAGCCTGGCCTTGAACACCTCCAGGGATGGGGCATCCACAGCTTCTCTGGGCAACCTGTGCCAGTGCCTCACTATACCTTCCAGTGAAGAATTTCTTCCTAATTTCTAACCTAAATCTACCCTCATGTAGTTTAAGACCATCCTCCCTTGTTCTATCATTATCTACCTGAGTAAAGAGTCCTTCTCCGTCCTTTTTATAAGCCTCCTTTAAGTATTGAAAGACCTCAGTGAGGTCTCCCCGGAGCCTTCTCTTCTCCAGGCTGGACATCCCCAGCTCTCCCAGCCTTTCTTCATAGGAGAGGGAAACGTTTCAAGGAACCACATAGGTATTTTAAGGGAAAAAGCTGAAACTAGATATAAGTTATTAGAGTCTATTAGAGTCTATTAGAGCTTTACTGAGATTTGGGGATATTGCTGCATGGGTCCACCTGGTTACATTATCCACACTTGTGTGCAAGATCTGTCATGAGTACAAATTGGAAATCTAATTGCACAGGCAGTCACAGAGTTTTGATTGTGGTAAGGGTATTAATAGGTTAATGTTGCAAACAGAGAAAAATGTGTGGATGTGTAAGTATAACATCAGGAACTGTAGATGGATGCAGAGGATAAAGTCAGAACAAGAAGAGAAGTTGATACCGTAAGGTGTGATAAGCAGCGTTCCTGGGGAGTTAAAGCAGAAGTCTGGAGAACAACAAAATTATTTTGGGTGTTTCTCAGAAGATGAGCATAACCATGAGGAATTATCTTGCAATAAATTATATGAATCTGAAAAACCAGAGGGAGAAAAATAATTTTCCAAGTTGCTCCTGAGCTCAACATCTTCCCTTCCTACACTATACTTAGAGGCATGCTCTATCTGTCTATCTCCAAGAGAGAACGAAGAGCTCTGCCCAGAGTCTCAATGCCAGCCATTCATGGAGACCAGAAATCACCCTCATGCTAAGGAAGTCAGAGAGCCACTCAGCCTCTTCACTGCTCCTACAAACATTTTTGGTCATGTGAGTTATGTTGAATGCTTCCTTCCTATGATATTTAGTACTTCTGGCATCCCAGATACATTAAATGTCCTTCAGCGTTTTCAGAGCAGCTCAGCACATTTCTAAAGAAAAACAGTGTGCTTTGGCACTTGGTTGAAAGATGCAGCTGGAGAATGGAAAAGAATTGGTGCCTGCAAAGTAGGACTTAAGAGTTTTACCCTGTTTCTCAATGGGGGCTTCAGGAAGGAGGACAACTGGTCACTGGCTGTCTTGGCATGTCTATGTGGACAGTAGCTGAAGATGCTCTGCTCGAAAAGAGGCACATTTTCCACACCTCAAGATGAAAATGATAGGTATAGGTAGGACTATAGGTATCTCTAGCCTCTAGAGAGATGCTGCAGCATTGCTAATGATTAGACCGCAGATAATCACCGTTACTGTGATGGTGAAAGACCAGGAAAGCAGGAGATCCTGCCACAAAGTATGCTTCTTCCATGGTCACCACACATTTGTAGCAATTACAAGGTTCAGCAGAATCAATTCTCACTGAACCTGTCAACAGAGACATGAGCAGGGAAAGCAGGGGAAAAGCAGGGCTGGGATCCGAAAGGGAGGGAGGCAGGACATTGTGCCCATTTCATAATTAGTAACACCAGATACCATTTCTCCATATTTTGGGTTCTTCATTATTTGCACAGTTTTCTTCCCATTTAACAATGCTGCATGTAGCAATGGTTACACAATTGGAAACACGTAGAAGATTATATTAGCAGTTGAACTAGGAAAATCTACTTCCCTTCCTTTTGGCTTAGTTGATTATTATCCTTGATCAAATAAAGGGCCACATGTTCATACTGCCTTTGTGCCCTGGTTGCTACAGTAGAAAAAGACATACAGTGAAATTCTACATTTAGAGTTTGATATTATTCATCTTTTTTATTCTTGTCATATTTAATTCTTGTATCATTCAGTTTTTTTCAGAAGATGACTTTTTAATGTCAGCTGTTTCTCATCAAGATACATGGAAATCACTCAAAATTTAATTAATTAAAATAATGTGTTTTAGAATATCCACACTACAGTAAAAATACCAAGTATATAACACAAGGGTGAACAATAAACAGCCCTTGCTTTGTCTCTAATAGGGTCTTTTCTTCTTCAGTTTGATCAGCCTTCAGATCTAGCTCCAGTGTCCAGCATCCTCTAACAGCATCTTTACTTAGACTCTACACTTTTTTTTCACAAGTAGGTGTGCCAGCCACTGCCTGATAAACTGAATCTGTCCTTCTCTACAGCCAGTGAGTTTCTGACAGCCCCCATCCTTCACTACTTGGTAACTACATTAATTGTAGAGATTACATGGCCAACCTACTGGCATGCTTAAGATAGCAGCTATCCAGCTTCTGGCTCTTGAAAAAAGAGCTGAGGAACTACGTTTGGTGCCCCAGATGTAACAGTTCTCTTTCAATTCCATTTCTGAAGCTACCAACATACTCATTATTAGAATTGATAGCATGGGTAATTTTAAAAGAATTTTAGAATATAGGAAGTTACCTATACTAAGATCACGGAGTTTGCTCACTTGGAAGAAAATCAGATCTCTGGTCTTCTCAATGTAAAGTTTACACGAAGTGGAACAGTGTCAGCAGAAGAAACTAAAGATACATCTGTACTGTCAGATAGGTTTGCCTCTCTGCTTTGCAGAGTGGCCTTTTTCTCTTCATTTTATAGCCCATCCTGTATAACTGCTGGAGCACATCCAGGCTTCACCCCAAAGCCAAGCAGTTCCCTCAGCAGGAAAGTGGTAAAAAAAGTTCATCCACTCCAGGGGCTACATCTGCTCTATATTAATGATGTTAACCAGAATTTGCTCTCCAGCCTTTTAGTTTTCCAAGGATATCCTCACAGGTCTCCTGCTCTCTTCCAGGAGTCGGGAATGAGGTGCACACTATTTCTGCCAGCAATCCTGGACCACTTGGACATGAGCAAAGCTGAACTATGTAGGCCTGGAGCTGTGGTTCTCTTTCTTCTGCTTCCCAGGCGGGTATTTGTCCCTGAATAGTGCTTTTGCTCAGCAAATCCTTCTGCTTAGCACTTGTTGTTCACACAGATTCTTACAGTTTTGACTCATAGGATTTCCATGTGAAACCCAAGCCTGTCCATGCATCATATGGGGACTTTAGACCCTTCAGTTGATGTTGAGAAGTCTGGCTGGCAACAGGACATGTGGTAGTAATGCAGTAGGGTACATGAAAATTTTTATTCCCTTCATGGCTGTGGGCCCTGGGAAGTCTCAGTGCAGTCGGAGAGATGTATGTGAGATGTTTGGCTACCTGCGTGGGCCATACTGTGAGCCCCAGCCCCAGGCTGGCTGCAGCCCTACAACAACCCAACCAATAAGTGTAACGCCAACCTCAAAGACATACAGAGCCGTTCGGCCAGGCAGACTGAACTGAGCATCACACAGCATCTGAGCTGAAACTGGATCATGTCCAGACAGTGTGCGCTGGAGAAGGTGTGTTTTATCCACATCTGGCTACATGTTGCGTGTCCTGGAGGCTAAACTGGAAGGTGACAAGAAAGATAAGGAGAAAAGTGCCCAAACATTTTTGAATATAGACTTTGGAGTCTGACTTTATTAACACTGAGGGGTGTGAAGAGCTTTTGCTACATGTGAGGATTTAATCCTTAATCCTATAAGTAATAGAAGATACCTACTAAAAATATCTGTGTGTCTAATTTAAAGAAAACATTTCTACAGTTAGCCTTATCTATCCATCTTTAAAGAAACAGATCTTTGCCCTTTCAAGGCTGAGCATAGCAACATATTAAAAAATGTTAAAAAAAACAACAACATGCGACTGTAGGTTCAAAGCCTAAAAATGCTAGCTTTGGTTCTTTCAGCTTAGTGACAATTAAAACAGTAACTTAAGGCTTCTACATCTGCATTTAGTTTCTCAATTAAGCAAACAGTTTTCCTAAGGTGTTGCACACTCAGCAGTTCCTGCTTACTGGCATTAATGAAATGAATTTACCAGACAAGGACATGTTGAGGAGCCACAGAGATACAAACAAAATTCACAGAATGGGGGTGGGTAGCTCGTGCTGTCTTTGCTTCATGTCGCTAGCCTACAGCAGCATTGGTTAAAACACTGCCTTTTTTCACAATTACAGCATGGTACAAGGGTCCTTGTTTAGAAAAGGATATAAATAGAAACATGCCCTCTCTTTACAAGGGGAAAAGAAATTGGTGAAACCCAGTATCATCAATTCCAGTCTTGTTAGGGCACACATAAAGGATGTTAAAATGGCTTGTAAGGAGACATAGCCAGTGGAGAACTCGCAGTGGTTACTGATGTCTCATGGGATTAAATGAGACAGAATTTCTCACATACCTAAAATCCTGCTGCATTGGCCGGTTTTCTTTCAGCTGCAGGAACTCTGAAGAAATTTCCCTGAGGAAGTTTTACAAAGCGAGTTGGTGTGTCTGGCCATGTAAGACACACCAAAGGGTGGCCTGCCCTCTATCTGCACCTGCAAATGAATTCCTAGTACGTCTGTACTGCTTAACAGCAAAAATCAGCCTCTCTTGAGCACTGTTTTATCTGCTGTCCTCCAGAAGAGCTTCAGAAGCTATAAAGCCAAACAAACTTGGGCTGAGATCAAAGCATAGGACGATACAACATGTGTGGCTGCCATGATACGTGGGAGAACAATTGGATCTGATATTCAGGTATGTAGGGTGTTTGCTGTCTGATTTAGCACTTTCATCTGTTCTGGCAGAAAATTCTTCTTTGTTTGGCAAACTAAAAGAAGAAAAAAAGTGATTTCTATTCAGTACAACTGGGAAGATTCCCTACCACTTGTACCTCTAACTCTCAGTCTCTCTGTTTTTTAAAAACATACTTCAGATTCATATGACAAGTTGTGAGAGTACATTTCTCTCATACACTGCTCAAACGAGGTCTACACAACTGACTGCCAATAGGAAAATGTAGGTGAACGCACAAAACTAAGGCAAGGCAAAGCAAAATGAAAAGACATTTTTACCTAATGGGTGCAAAAAGATTTCTGATCTAATAATCACTTAAATTCAGAGCAGCGAACCAAGAATCAAGAATCCAGACTTCTGAACAACTTTGCATTTGTAAAACTGGAAAGTCCCTACTTTATGTCAGTACACATTCGATATGCATTTACTTCTGCTGAAACTGCAGAGCAAACAAATGCGGTGAAGCAAAACAAAACGAATCCCACGCAAGTGGGAGAAAGGAAGACATACCATTAATTCATTTTACAGAGGCAGAGAAAGACAGCCCGGGCTTTAATACCTAGCAGTATTTCTATCAGAACTGTTTCAACTAAGATCTTTTCTGCACTGACTTCATTACAGATGAGTAAGTCCAGATTTTGGTGATGCCAGGTGCTAGACCAGTCCAGTTTACTTCTGTGGCAACGCCAAATTGTTACACCCCCCAGGAAGGTTTGCTATGCCTTTCCCCATACAGATTTAGTGCAATCTGCAGATTAAGGCAAATCCTCAGTGATTTGCCCAAGTTAACACAGGCAGCAATGTTACTGTTTGAACAGCATCAGAAACAAGGTGCTGGATGTCCTGGTCAGATGGGGAGATACCCAGGTCGGTCATCTGACACAGGTAACTTCACAGAGCCTGCTGCTGCTCTGTCTTCTGCCTTCCCTCCCTTTCCCTAAGCACAGGGAGCTCGGTGGTCCCCACTTGAGCCACCCCGCTGCCCTGAGCAAGGAGCAGGCAGAGCTCAGCCCTCCAAGCGAGGTGTCCCACCAAGAAGCTGGCTCCTTTGCTCCTGGGACCATGGCCCAGGAGGATCCAGGAGTGGAAGTCGTACGTGCGCCTCCCCTCGCGGTGACCGAACGCTCCGTGAGCTTTGGCGCGTTGTCTTAGGAAAAGGAAATGACCCTCATTTTCCCTGCTACCCGCATCATGAGAGGGGCTGAGAAGCTTACTGCTTTGCAATTAAAAACGTTATGGCGTTTTGTTCCCGGAGAGGGGGTGGGGAAATCACCCATGTACCATAACAGATGGTTTAAGTACGGTGATTACAAAATCCTGAAGTTAAAATAGTTTAATTACAAAGTCAATACTGCCTCCAACCTCTGCTAAGCCTTTAGTGTAAAAACAACAGACGGTATAGTGCAAACGGTAGGACAATATTTAACCAGAACTTTGCATTAGCTACTGCAGTACAGCTCTCCATCAGGCCTTCAGTAAACGGAAGATCAACTGATTTTCCCAGCTTGTATTTGTTAACCATCTCTGCTTTAGCATCAATGGGCGGCTGTGAGAGTCACAAACAAACCCAAGGAAACAAACTGCAATACTATACCGCAAGCTGAGGCTCAGCAAGATTGCGTGTGAAGTCCAATATTGCAAGCATACAACTGAGATAAATATTAGCTCCTGATTAGTAATTAATATAGAGATTAAGAGAAAAAAATAGAGCATGTAGGTAAAGTTATCTAGACACAAAATAAAAATATAATTAGGTGAAATAAGCAACATCTTATTTCAGACCATGGATCTTACAGAAAAAAATAACAGGACATGGGTAAGCATAGGGCAAGGAAAAACTGGGAACGGTGACACAAATCTGGCCATTGCTCCCAATTGGAACCAATGCCACAAATGGCACAAATTTGACCTTTCACATGGGAGCAAAGCAGCAACTGTACATGTCATATGCTAGGAAAGTTTCACTAGGCTGTGCTCTTGCAGCTGAGGGACTTGGCCTTGGTCTTTCCTGAGTGTGTACGTATTCCGCATATTGTTTAGTAGTTGCAAATCCTCCCTCTGTTGGCTCGTGTCCCTTATAAACATCATCTCAAACACTGAGCTGCAAGAGTCAGAGGAAACCTGACTCTGCTTTATTAGCAATAAGCTAAAATCTTGTCCCATCTGCTTCCATCGTGACTCATTTTAAGATACTCACTATTCAAACTATGTACAAAGCACCATGAAACACTGGGTTGTTACCGCCCTGGACTGATAAAAGCAGGGACCTACATGCTGGTGACAAGAGATAGGGACTCATGAAAGTAAAAGCAAAAATGGACAAATGTGAGATCATCTTCAACACCTCTTCTCACCCTCTCTGAGCCCAATGCAAAGTCAGAACCTAAAGCAAGAAGGGAAATGGGCTCCAAGAGTTACACTACAACACTGAGGAGTTCTCACAATTGTGTTACCCTTTTATAATTTTTTATAGCATTTGAGAGATGAAGAGAGTCTTTGGATGTCAGAGATCATACTTGCTAAGTCAAATAAGAGTTTCTAGCAGGTGATCTCTTTTCCTTGAATTTTTAATAAGGACTAGAGAACTGCACTGGCTAAAAAGTGGGGCAGGAAACACCCTTGTGAATCTAAAGAAAAATCTTCTTTAATTATTAAGAAGGAAGAGGAAACATTCCTAGAGCCTGGTCCTGCAAATTGCTACATATTCCAGTCCTGTTTTTATTAAATTAACTTTACATACATGAGTAGCACCATTGACTTTCAGTTAAGACTACGTGCAGGACAAAGTGCTTCGTTTCATTAGAGTGGAACTGATTCTCCATAATAACAGGAAAAATAAAAATAAAACCATGAACAAATATTTTGTTGGAAATCGTACGATAACTCAAGCATAGCACTGACAACACAAAAGTAATAAAAGTAATTTGCATTGCTATTTCTTTATGAATGCTTTTGTTACTATATATAATAATAAACAGCCCTTAAGAGCATATTGTAGAAGCCTTCTGAATTTCTAGTAATTTCTTATATTCTTGGACTCACCTCCCTTTTTACCCCAAGTATGTACTTAGTAACTAGGATATCAATACAAAAAAATTAGGCACAGTCATAGCATTTTTGCTACTGGGATAATTCTGTATTTAAATGTGCCACTCTTTAATGACTGCTCTAACCAGCATAAATACAGCCTAAAGTTTAGTACACAATGCTGGCATCAGAACAGGAGATGAACCTGATCCTGGGTCTGCCCTTGCCTGGGCATATCACAGAATCACAGAATCACCGAATTGTAGGGGTTGGAAGGGATCTCAAGAGATCCTAGGGTCCAACCCCCCTGCCAAAGCAGGTTCCTTAGAGCAGGCTGCCCAGGTAGGCATCCAGACAGGCCTTGAATATCTCCAGAGAAGGAGACTCCACAACCACCCTGGGCAGCCTGTTCCTGTGCTCTGTCACCCTCACTGTGAAGGAGTTATTTTGCATGTTGGCATGGAACTTCCTGTGCTCCATTTTTTGGCCATTTCCCCTTGTCCTGTCCCCACAAACCAGTGAAAAGAGGTTGGCCAGATCCCTCTGTCTCTCACACTTAAGATAAAAATTTAAAACATTAGTAAGATCCCCTCTCAGTCTTTTCCCAAGGCTGAACAGCCCCAGGTCTCTCAGCCTTTCCTCCTAGGGAAGATGCTCCAGGCCCCGTAACATCTTTGTGGCCCTCCGCTGGACTCATTCCAGGAGATCCCTGTCTTTTTTGTACTGGGGAGCCCAGAACTGGACACAGTACTCCAGGTGAGGCATGACCAGGGCAGATACTTCAAAGAAGAAGGTGTCAAGAGAAAGCTCCACTTCCCTCCCTTTCTGAACTCTAAATGGGAACTAAAAGCAAAGGCTGCCTTCTATGAAGAGCCTATTTCTACCAGCATTTGTTAGGTAGATTATGTATCTAGTTAGGGGCGTTTGCGTACCTAAATTCTAGCTGGGGTTTGGTACATACTCCTCATCTCACCTGAACTGACACTTTACATCTGTTTCTGACTCCATTTTTGTTGTTGTTATTATTTGGTTTGCTTTGGTGTTGTTCCCCCCAGCTCTGCCCCCCTCCCCCCCCCCCCCAATATCACATTCAGTGCCCATTGTTTCCCATTGTTTGGAAAAGGTGTTGTATCCTGAGCAGGATAAGAGAAAATACATTGATAAATACATTGATTTTAGTGATTTAAACTTAGAGTGGATATTGCTAACCAGAGGCATGCTATTAATTCTGTAGTTAGACTGGGAATTTTGGCTACCATTATTAGTAGATAAGCACGTCACCAGGAAAAGCATACTAACACATACTAACATAGCAGTTATAACATTATTCAAGAAACAGATCCTTGGAAGCAGGTACTTCTGATGACCAAGTATGATAGCACTGTTAAGTCAGGCTGCCAGACAGTAGTCATTTCACATGATGCACATTCAGTAAAACTTCTGTGGTCCAGCTACAAACTATGCCACCCAAATTCTGCCTTTGTCTGACACACTAAGTCTTGATTTTATTCAGCATTTTGTAGGTAGGCCAGACAGAATTTGTTCCTAAACACAGAAGCGTTGACTTCACACACTTACACAGGAGATTACTACTGTGGTAATCATTCCACGTGGGAGCTCTGCACTCTGAAGACAGATGATTTCACTCCAAACTCACTGGCACGGCTTTGGATGCACACTGACCACACAAGTGCTATCGGTGCTGTCATCGTTGCTGTTATCTGTGTTCTCAAAGTACTTAGCGACGCTGCCTAGGATTGTGGCTGCGTGGTGCTTCTCAGGCACACGGGGGAGGAAGGCCAGTACACAAGCTCGCGGCCTGAAAGTTTGGACCTGGAATGGCAACACAGGTTTTTTCAAGGTCCCACAGAAAAGCAGGGAATCTGAATTCTGCCCGAAATATACTTCTCCATCAGAACACAACATACATTTTTAGTACAGGAACATATATAAATAAATATAAGCAGTGGAAAACCAATTGTTCTAGCTCTGACCTTTTCTTCTCCCAACAAACATTTGCCCAGGGTCCTCTGCAACTTTTGTAATCCATTAGAAAGTGATACTGCTGTTGCATGACATGAACAAACAACCAATGCAGCACGAAGGCCATAACTGTATCTAAAAAGCCTTTGCTTTGTCAAAGCCTTCCACTAATGCTGGCAACAAAATTATTGAGGTCTATAATAAGCTGATCTCCTGACAAATAAGCTTTCTTATGAGCAGTATTAAACTTTATGTCTGCTTTTAAATTAAACACTTTGGGTTTATTAATGTTTCCTTTCCTCTCCAAATTTCTTTGTTGAGAAGAGGTGCCAGAGGAAATGTACTAGCAACAGTAGGATGTGAAGTATAGTTTAGGATACATTAAACATATGTTGATGGGGCCATTAGCGGAGTTTATAGATACCACCACCTGTCTCTTATTCCACTTGCCATTACTTTAGTGACTGAAAACATACTGCAAGAGAGGTGGTATGCTGCCATTAAATCTTTACTATTGTGTTAGAAGGAACCTAAGAGCAAATTCATGCCTTATTGCCAAAAAGATTTTCCAATAATGGCTCACTCATTGAGATAAATAAGCCTAAATAAATAAGCGGGGTGGGGGTAGGGGGAAAAGAATACATATCACTCTGGTTTTGGATGCAAGAGAGGCACTGTGCATTTGTGAGGGAAATACTTGCCTTTATAAAAGTACAGAAGGGTAGGTAATGTTTTACTTGCTCCTGTCAAGCTAGCAAGCATATTCCTTAAATCTTCAATGTAAAATCCACTTTCAGGTGTACAGGGGACAGAAATCAAATGCCTTCATGAAAAACAATTAATGAAGGAAGAAAGAGCAGTCAGGCATTGGAACGGGTTGCCCAGGCAGGTGGTGGAGTCACCGTCCCTGGGGGTGTTCAAGGAAAGGCTGGACATGGTGCTTAGGGACATGGTTCAGTGGGTGACATCGGTGGTAGGGGGATGGTTGGGCCAGATGATCTCGGAGGTCTTTTCCGACCCTAATGATTCTGTGACTCTATGATTTTGCTCAGTCTAACAAGCGCACACCAGGCCAACCTATTTAAAAGAGCCGGTGATTTCGGCAGGCCTCCTTCCCCTCCTGGGGCACGGGAAGGGGCCGAGGGCCCCACAGGCCGGCGGGGCCGGCAGCCACGGCCCCGGGGCGGGGAAGGGCCGGCGGCAGGCACAGGCCCAGGCCCAGGCGGGGATGGCGGCCGGCCTTAGGGCGTCCCCTGGCGGCGGGGGACGGGGAAGGAAAGGGGCGATGAGCGGTGCGGGGAGGGGACATGGGAGGGAAAATGGGGCGAGGACCTACTGGCCCTACAGTCATCCCCTGGAGGTGGAGCAACAGTGAGCGCATCCCAGAGGGGGGGGTTGGGTGCGCCAAAAGCACCCCGAAACTCCAGGTGGGATTTCCTGAAAGCTGTAGTTCAGAAAATGTCCCTCGTTTTCCCACTAAGCCCTAGCCCTGCCTTCCCCAGACCTGCGGGGCAATCCAGAAGTGCGCAGCCCTCTGTACAGCCACCCGTGCCCAGCAGGTAGGGCAGCCCCAGGGAGGGATCTGGCCCTTGCAGAGCAGGGCTGGCGGGGCGCAGAGCCCCTCGTTCGCTGTCCCTCCTGGCAAGGAAGAGGTTGCAAGCCTTCCTCCCGGCCGGGGAAGCGCCAGCTTTGATCGGGAGATGGCAGCACAGCCCTGGAAAGCTCCACAGCCTCCCCGCACACGCTCCCTTTTAGCAAAGTCCCGGGAGGTCCGCGGAAGCAACGTACCCTTGTGCTCACTGGAGGAAGAATGTAAAAAGCAAAATCTTTTATAGGTCTCTGGTAAGTGTCTGGGCTGAACTGTAAAGAGTCCAGTGAGCGATCAAAACTGGAATTGCTGCTATGCATCACAGGAGTCCTCGCTGCAGCACACTCTGCCTAAAATGCTGCAACCTGCCACAGAAAGCAAAAAGAAACCCTCAAGAGAAGATGAACCAGAGACACCACTGGAGACTTCGTTGCCTCATTGCTTCAACAACTTCACATGGAAGTATGCACATATCACAAGCAGAACTATAAAATTTCACGATAGCAAGATCAAGTTTGGAAATTTCTCTTCCCTACTTCCCAGTATTTGTTTCAAATGGCTGAAGAAAGAGGAGTAAAATCTGCTGATGTTAGCAGAGCTTTGTGTCAGACTCACACACTGCTTGATGCACACAGAGCTGATGTAGCATTGCCATAATTTTGCTTACTTCATTCCAAAAGAAAAAGAAAAAGAAAAAGAAAGAAAGAAAGAAAAAAAGATAAATATATATTAAACCCAAGCCTGTTGCTAAGCCAAATGAGCCTGAACAAACCTGAAGCAACTATAGGCAGGATGTTTCTCACTTACTCCTTGATGAGTTTTCAGTATGAAGCTGCAAGCAGAGGTATTATTTTCAGGCCATGTATTTCGCTCCCCTCTTGCCTCAGACTTTAGACTTGGTCCATACGTGACTGAGGAATTCCCACAGACCTGCAGGTGTTGCCAGGAAAAAGCCGTGCAATTCATTAGGTGATGCTGAAACGCCTTGCTGGAAGCACTGTCATATTGACCCTGTCAGCATTTTCTACAGTTGATCCACCTGAGACCTTAATGAGGGGAGATGATATCGGAAAAGCTGTTTGGAGTTAGTTTGGCACAAACTCTGGCACCTTAGCCAGATTTAAGAGCTTTTGGTATTCACTGAATATACAAATCAGTCCATGTAACCTCTTTTTGTGCTCTCCAACATATCCATATATCCATCTCATTTCTGACACTTTATTTAGTATCGGAAACATTCAAAGAGCGTAACAAATGGAAATTTAGGACTTAGCCAGATTGTATCAGTTGTTAGTATTGGAACATCAATGGAGCTCAAACAAGTTTCACTTGGCAGGACAATTGCGCAAAAGCATTTGATGTTGAATCACAAGCTATTTTCAAGGTTCGCACACACAAAAGAGTTCAAATACAAGCAAATTAAAGCCTCACTATTAACGAAATATGTTCTTGCTTCCTTTCCACTTGCCAACTATTTAACCTGGTCAGGAGATAAATTCACGTGGGATTAATTTGTTTAGCCTGCCTCGGATTCCTCCTGGGTTTCCTTGAAATGAGGTACCCTTTGCTTCCTATCCTGTACGGTTTTGTAATGCAGCCGCACATTGTTGAAAAACTGCCACAATTCATGGCAGGGTGGCTGCACTTCAGCAATGAGAGAAGTTATTTGGAATACATATATCTATATTTGCATGCTTGTGAAGCTTACGTTAAGTAAGCTCTAAGAAGATCCTTGATGGACAACACCATGATGCGCAACGGATGGCAATTAAGCCATTAACATGAGTGAAGAGAGGTTGATCCTCAGTCTTGTGACCTCCAAAGGAAATTTTGAGTTATCTTTTTAATTTGAAAGGGTGAAGGCTCCTGCAGAGAAAACAAACAAACAAACAAATAAATAAATAAATAACTCTGTAGAAGGTGAAGAAGAAATCCTCTCTATTGTGTTTATAACCAAGCAGAGAAGACAGTGAACTTTGTGTGCCATGCCATCTGGGGATTTCTCCTTAGATTTGGGGGATGAGGATTTCTCCATACCACACTAACGTCTTCCTCTCCCTTGCACCTCTGCAGGCAGAGCCGGATGGATTCAGGGCCTCCTCTCCTTGCAAGGAAGCATTGTGAATGGAGCAGCATCAACACCTGCTCTTCTGGGGCGGGGTGAGAAAAGAGAAGGAGAAACAGACATTGCTACCATAATGTCAGCCCTCCAGCTTTTGCTGGGAAAGGAACCACAATCAGCACATTCACAGTGCAGCAAACAGCAACAAGAAGAAATGCAGAGACCTCCCTTGGGAGAGATGCATGTGAGGGGTTTGTCCCATCATACACCCAAGGGATGACACCCAGGGGCTGCAAAGGTCTTGGCACACCCTGAGGGATTTTACTCCTCTACATGAAGGTACGATGTTTGGAAGAGTGTGGAGCTGGAGCTCATTCGGATCCAAACAAGATTGGCTAAACACCTGTATCTGCAAACCAAATTTATAGCCCACATGGGATCCAACACAAATTTGACTCAGCTGACAGCTAACTGGGAATTGGAAATAAACTCTGCTTGCAGTGCCTAGTGGCTGGCACAGGAATGTGTGCTCAATCCTTAAAGAAATGTCTCATTGCACCTATTCAGTAGGCACCTTTGGTGCCCTTTTGCCTACACAGGTCCTGAGAAAATCATCAAGCAGGAGCCCATGCTTTTTTCACCTTTTTGGTTAAATCCAGATGGGGCATCCGGAGGCATTTTTAAGCCAATGCGATGAGGGCTTCTGCTGAAAGGCTGCAGTGAGGTGGGCACAGGAGCTCTGATAACACCCTTGACAGTGCCCCTTCCCCACGGTGCTGGATGCAGTGCAGACCCCATGCACAGCCCAGCGAGCAAGTCTGTCATTTTTGCCACTGGTTCGTCCCTGGGCTGGCAGAGCCCTGCTCGCCATCGGCACGGAAGCTGGGAATGGAAAACAATTTCGACATTCACAGCCTGGAGTCCTGCCCTTCACAAACACATTTGATGTTCATACATGGTCTCTTGGCTGCTGCTGCTGGGGACCATCTGTTGGGATGGCTTCGTGCCTGATCAAATGGTGGTATGCCAGTTTCACTGGGACATGGAATAGATGCCAAGCAAAACGCGTCTGGTTTTACTTCTATTACTCTGAATTCAAAGCACATGCTAATACTAATCCCCATTTTAACACTGTTGTGGTGCCAGTTAAACCTTCATTTTTTCCCACTATCTGCCAGATTTCTACCACGTATTTAGGCTCTTAATGAAATCCAACAGAAATCAGCTCTGTTAATGTCACACAAACACGGCACTGTTTGCAGGGCTTTGGTGAGACGTGCTAGCACTAATGACAGAGGTGACTGCATGAGAGTTTCCTATACACATAGCACAGGATCCCTGCAGGAGCTGGATGAGGACATTTCTTTAAAAGTTGCTCCTGAAACCACATCCAGCTATCATTAAATTTTATCCTTGTTGGAAATATGACTTATCAATTTAACATGACACTGTAAACTAGGCATAGCTTTATAAAAAAAAAAAAAAAAAAGGCCTCTATCGAACATGCAAAGGCTTTAAGCATCATGTGAACACCAGTCTGAGATGCTCTAAAGACATTTTCTTCTCAATTAGTTGTGAGTTGACCATAGCTCCAGCCCTGATCTATAGTAAAATCTTCCGTGTTGTGGCTGGATTTGCCGTCTGGGTTTATATGACTAACTCCCTGTGAATGTTCCACATTCAGAGAAGTGTGTGCCTGTCCTCAGCCAAGATGAATATTATTGTCAAAACTGCCATCATTACAGCTACTGTGGGTGTTCAGATTTCTTTAGTGTTTGTGTCTGCTACAGATGTTCCCTTAGGTGACGGATTTTCTCCTCTACTCCCACAGCCTAAAGGAGCAACTGCTGATGGGTTTCCCTTTCCTCTTAGACACTCTGAGGCTGGACATCTTGGACACCTCCTGCCACCTCCTCCTCCCTCTGCCCCCAGGTGGGGAGATGACAAAGGCTGGATGCTGACCCTGCACAGCTGGATCCCCACTGTGGGCAGGGTGGGCAGGATCCAGATTTGACAATGGAGATTCCCAGTTTTAGGAAGGACTGGGACCTGTCTTTCCGTCAGGTGTTCAATTCCTCAACTCCCCGATTCCTGCATGCAGGATTTTGATTGAAAGCATTTCATTTGTTAATGATGTGTCAGATTCCTATGTTATTATCATTTAATAACCTTAATTAACTTTTTAACCACCTTGCTTATGTTGCCTTCTTGTATATTCTTAAAGTTATTGTTTCTGTGGAAACCTGAAAAAAAAAATGCCAGTAAAGGCAAAAGAAAGATGGGGAAGATGGAAGTTAGTTTCTTTTGGTTTTGCATTGTACCAGGGGTGGGGGGTGGAGAATTATTTGAATCTACTAAGTAAATATGGCAGGGCCTAGAGCACAGGCCAATCGATGGCATGTGGACCGGCCATAAAATTAAAAATAAACTTAAGAGTAAATGTGCAGCTAAATGCAGACTGTGGGGATAGGATGTGAACTTCAGCTATTTCCTGGAGCCAGTGTGGTTCCAAAGTTTAACAGCTTTAGCCTTTGGAGACCCGGAGGCGTGCATACTTGTTTTCAGTTTCTCCTCCTTTCATCTCCCCCCTACTCGGAGCCCTACCACCCTCCCAGCTGCCCTTCTCGCTCCATCCCTCCCTGCACAAGGACACTCCTCTCACGTCCCACATGGCTCCTGCTGTCAGAGCATCACCCCACAGCCTCATTCCTTTCTGTCCTCATGTCTCCCTGCTCTCTTCAGCAGGACCGGGTGGCTCACGGTAGGTCAAGGCTCCCACTCCCATTTTGCCCTCAAGGCTCACCGGTCTGCAAAGGATTAACCACTACCTGCCAAGTATCACCCAGTGAGATGAGCAACTGCCAGCTGCTTTCTGGGCACACTGGCACATGCCTAATAATTAAGCTTTTTATGAAGCTTCAATCTTAACTTTTTTAAATGAGTTTTTTTTTCTTTTTTTTTAAAGCAAACATAGAAGCCATCGGGAAGGGTTAATGGAGTAGCTAACAAATCTTTGTCCCACAGGGGCTGTACGATAGCAAAGAAATGTTTTCAGGCATAAAATTGTTATTGTGGGATATACTATAAATCTCAAAATTATTTAACTAAGCCTAGTTTGAGCCTTGTGTTCTTTTTGCTTGTGGCCCGTGTGCTTGCATAGAGTCAAGGACAAATTCAATTTAAGAATGTGTTTCTAAAGCATATCCTGATGTCTCTCTCATTTATGGTAAAGCTCTAACTTCATGCTCTTTTCTCATGATATTGTGTAATTGTTCTGCTTGTTAAAACAGAAATGCATCTAAAAACAAATTCTAGTGTACCTCCCAAAATGCCTTGAAAAATCATGATGAATCATTTTTCCTCATTCAAATCACTTTGTTCAAGCAGTTTCAGTCTCCTAAACCAAATCTCCAAGATATGTCCATCCCCACTTCTCCCTGTTTGTCAGTGGCACTCAGCAGCCCAGTGGCACTCAGTACTTCCCATTAAAACACCTTTTCCCTTGCCACCTGCTGAAATCCTCAAATTGTACATTAACAGACAAAATGGCAGAATAGGTAAATAACAAAAGAAAACTCGGACATATTTCATGAATTTTCAAAAAGGATGTTTACATGTTTGAATTGTATAGGAAGAGGAGGAAAAAAGGTGTGTACACATAAACTGTATTCAGTCTGGTTCTTGGTTTTGCCTAGAAGAAAACGTTAAACAGAATTGAAGAATGACAGAATAATGTAAACTGCAAGCACTGCAGTGGAGGTTTTCTTGTAGGACGCAGAGATTAGAAAAACACCACAGGAGAGAACAGAATTAAGGACTTTGGATTTCTACATTCAAAACCTGTGCTTTGGTTCTCTGTGCTACTGCCACAGGTCTCATGAGATGCATGTTATTTTCACTGTCTTTCAAGGTAAATTCAACAGATGCTTTCACCTAGCGATGCCCCTAATTGACAGCAGAGCTAAATTTATCTTAATGCACAGTCCATAGTAAATATGTTCTTTCCCTAGTCCTTTGTATCATTCCTCCTCCTACACCAAAAAGAAATTTATTATGAGGAAAGGAATGATAACAGGAGATAAATATTTATCCATAATACCCATTCATATTTATAGCATTCTCACTTCCTCACCACCTTTTCTGAAATGAAGCATAAATAAGTCCATTATGCATTCCCCACATGAACCAAAATTAAGAATTAGATGTGCAAACATCTTACAACAACTAATAAACCATAGGTTAAAGTTACCATGGCATAGCAGGGTGAGTTAAAGACACTATGGCAACCTTAATATACAAATCTCCTCTCCTCTCCCTTCCTCTCCTCTCCTCACCCTAGTATTAATAATTAGTAGATTTATAATTTACATATGAACAAACTTGTATTATCTATCTATCTAGGTAGCATATATATATATTTATTCACATCTCACACATGTTTCTGCTTTCTTCTTTTACACAGAAAATGCTAGCAAAGTGTTGTCATTCACAAACAATTACTTTTCTGTACCAAAAATTTGGTGCTGCATAATTGTAATATATCAAAAAATATACTGGCCGTTGCTAAAGACCCAGCTCCAGATAGCAACAAACAACATCATCATGTTTCCATGAACAAGATTTACCAAGAGGCAGAAGAGAACTCGATAATGCTTACACCACTATTTTATTTAACTGTAGAGCCTTAAGGTCCCATTGAGAAACACAGTGATATGGGGAAAAAAGTGGTCCCTGCTTTATGTGGCTTGCAATCCTTTATACCAGTTTTCCATATACACTCTCTCTCTATACTGCTTTATTACAAATGTGATATATAACATATTGTTGATGCAGATACCAGAAAATCACCTAGGTGAACAGGTATATATGGTATTTGTAAGTGTTCCTAAGAATTTGACTTATATGAAAGGTTTTCTGTTTACCTCAAAATAATTACTTCTCCACATTGGATGTCAATATGAGTTTCAGAGAGGACAGAGAAATCAGAGGCTCACACATGGAATCTGAGAGAGCAAAATATCAGATATCAACAGACTTCTGTTTCTCTCTTTCTTTCTCTCTGGCAATAAAGACTTAATTACAGCCAGATTTTTCCATATGATGCCTTTATTTTTCCATACCTTTAACATGCAGCTACACTACCACTGACCCCTTCTGGTCCATCATTGCTTTTAGCTTACAAAGCTATCAATCCTGCAAATGATCTACCAAAGTGATGTCTGGAAGGGGAAAATCCCTCAGCATTACTAAGCCCATGTGGTGGTAACTGAAGCAGTTCTCAAAACAAAGGGTATAGAAGTAATCCTATATTTGGACTACTGATCAGAGTTTCATCACACGAAGTAACCCTTCATCAGTGCAATCAGTCTTCAAAATGTTTCAACAGCTGGGTCTAGTTGTCACTTCCAGCAGAATATTATCACCTGTTAAGGAAATAGGACATTTGGGGACGTGCTTCACTAGCAATTTAGGGAGAGCTTTCTTCCCAGGACTGAAAGGCAAAGGGGAGGGGGAGAGCATAGGAGAACAGAGGGAGATTTTTTTAGCGATATTATCCAGTATGCAAAACCTAGTAGAAAAAGTAAAATATATTTTCTAAGTGCCTTGTTGGAGGAACCATTCTTGAAATGATATTTTCTATTCAAGCTCTGTCAAGAACATTCTGCAAAAATACCAACTTTGCTGAGTGTGTTAATAACACACATTAAAAACTGTTTCATGTTTTTCACCAGCAAAGATGGAGTTCATTAAAAAATAATTTAAAGTTCTTCTAAAGTCTGAGTTATGCTGGGGAAAATCCAATGTAAGCCAATGACTTCATGCTAACAATTAAAAACTAAAATCGCCCAAACGATCTTAACTCTGCTTCATTGTATGTATGCATCATGACACAATCTTCAAGTACATCACCATGTGCTGCTTCACACCTGCCCCAACTTGTGTTTCAGCTGATTCTGATGTGATGATGAAGGGAATATCTGTCAATGCATTACCTCTTGCACAGTACACTGCAAACTATAGATCCCAACGCAGGATTCATCTCTATAAGTCAGCAACCCTACTCCTTTAGCCTCCATAATCATCTTGCAGTCCTTCCTCCAGAGGGCGATTTGTCTGACCTATTTCAAACAGCCACACAGGGTGAGATGTGCCACCCTAATTTAGAGAGTTGCATTTGATGTTTAAATGGTTGAGTTAGTACCCTCAGCTTCCAGATCAAACTTGAATGTGGTCAAGGATGATCAAATCACTTTTTTGTGAGATCTTCCAAACTCTTTGTCTAAAAAAAACATGTCTTCTGAACATTATTTGCAAGAGTTTAGGCTGTTTATACAGTCATTATGTTCACTAAAGAAGGTAAATGGGTGTAAAGATATCAGACTAACAAGGGAGATGATTAAATGATTTAGTCATGTCTTCTGAACACTAATACTTGCTGTCATTTATTTTCAAAGACAAATCACTTGCCGTAGCTTACTTCTTTGGTAAAAACAGTGCTCAGTTCCTTGGACTGGTATTAATATTCCTGATCAAAACACCTTCAAATGCCAGATAGGCTCAGCAGTCATTGCCAGACCTAGGCCTAAGTGTCTGATGAAAGACCCACCACACTAAAAATGAACTAAATCAATCAATTTCAAAAAGATTGCAAATTTCTAAATTTATTTGTTTGAGGTTATCTGGAGTTGTTGGTTTTGTTTTTTTTTTTTTTCACTTTATTTTGTCTAATGACATATAACATTTTTTCTCCTTGATTGTACAGTCATTTCACCATAGTCATGCAACAACTGCATGACAGGGTTTTGTTTAGTCACACCCATTTATCAAGCACTGTTCAAAGAAAAAGGAAGAATGTCTTTTGTACACAGTTCATGTCCCTGGCCTCTACTTGCTCTGCCAGAGGCTTCCATGGAGCTTGCCTGAAGTCCCTCAGGGCCATCTGTACAAACCAGTCTCCAGCTGGGGACTTTGCCTCCCCTGAACTTCCTTGGCAGTCTCAGGAAAGAGATCCACACCCCCCTAAGGGTGAGCCCAGTCTGCGACAAGCTGGCTCTCCCTTAGAGGCCATCCCTTTCTCCAGCTATGCCTGACCCAGCTTCCCACACATAGACATGGACATGAATCTTCCCCTCCCAGTTAGCCTGGAAGCTCACAGTTGCAACGACTGTATTTTACTGCCCGTATTCTTTGCATGTGTCATGGGTGTCTGTTCTTGGTACTTCGGTCTCACAGTACTACTTACTTCTCTATTGTACATACTTATCAACATTGTCTATTAGCAATTACGTTAAAAGGTTTGTAGAATGTTTCTGCTTTCCACTCACATATCTTTTACACCAAGAGGTAAATAGCATGGCTTAATTTCACATATTCATCATTCACGTATCTATTTATTAAGAAATACGAACTAGAAAATGTGAAGTACCATGTAATTTAGAAGTAAAAGTATATCCCGATCTCTACAGAGGCTGATGGACCATAAACCCATTTGCTGATATTTCACATGATATTAAAAAAATAAAAAATAAAAAAATCTGCAAGTTCTATTCAAATATGCTTAACATGCCTTAAAGAAGGGCTTTTTTAGCTTTAGAGTTTGCCTTTAAGCTCATTTTCTCTTACCTCCCCTTTTCTGAAGGGTACATGCTTGGAAATTCTTATGATCTGCCCTACAATAAAACGTCATGGAGAGAAATAAGAGGGAGCCCAGCCCTGTTGCAGAGACAGGGAGTTCAACAAGTGCACGGCTCCTAACTTGAGCTGAGACACAGGCCACTGAAGCGGTGCAAGCGGCATCCTCCGACAGGCGTTGCAGGCATTTCTCTCATTGGTGGTAAATATCTGGGAAATCTCCCTGCATTTTTGGCACCATAAATCTTATGCTCAGCTATAACTTAGAGATAAATTACAGTACGTTCAGTTGCCATTAGTTTCAAATTAGCAGTGTCATTTAGGTTACTTTTTGTATAAATATTATTAAAGCTAGAGATTCCAAAAGTTAGGATGTATATTATCAGAGTGTGCTTACTAATCCCAGGAAGATCATGCCTCCTGCTCCATGGGATTTAGGCTTGTCTCTGATTCAAACAGATTTGTGGTGTGAAATGTTAAACAGTGCTGCTGGTGGCTCATTATTCACAAAAGGCCAACACTGATACCTCATTTTTCTTGTCTTCACACACTCTCAATTGCATTGGAATTGGCTCCTTTAAAAATAAAGCAACAAGTGAAAAAAAAAAAAAAGCCATGGTGTTTTCTTCCATGGTTAGCTGCCAGCAGTTGGCAAAACAAAAGCCTGGGCTGAGGAATGAAGGCTTTTTCTGCTCTTATCCCTGACTGCACTGAAGGGGAATCATGACCTGCCATAGGCACGGGTGGACTCAGAGGCGATCCATCTCATTGTGCCCTTCAGCGTGAGCTCTGCGCTGCAGCCTGCGAGGGAGGACTAGAGCAGAGCCAAGTGACAGGGTGCTGACACTGTTTTCTGGTGGCTACCGTCAAAAATCATTTAATTTATATGCTTTGCCATGCATGTACAGCAAGTTCCCTTGGCCCCTGTCAAGACTCTGGGAGGAAGAGCCAAGTCATGTCCCTTGGCTTGGCTCATCCTTGGCAGATGTTCAAACTTTCGGCTTGCCTTGGAGTAGATGACATTCACTTATAGCTGTCTTTCATAAATGTTTGGCTTTCAGAAGATAGAGGTCTCTGCTAGGTTATATTGGTCCTGTTTGAAGCTGCAGTGTTTGAGGCCTGAATGCCTTTTATCCTTACTGCAGGTATTACACGATAACCAGGGTGGTCTGCGTGTTCTGTAGCACATCGGAACAAATGAAAACATTTTTCTAATCATCAGACTTCTCTAAATTGCCTTTTTTTACTTTCTTTTAAGAGTGAGGGAGACAACCTAATGCTGTAGAAAAGAACCAATGATGTTGACTGCTGCTGGATAAAATCCTCCTTCAAGATGTAAATGATCACACATTGAGAGTCGTTCATCTCAGGTACCAAGCCAGCCAGAGATAAGTCAGCGGATGTATCCCTGTTAGCACTAAACTGATACGGAGGCAACAGATGCTACCTCTCAGCAGGGCTTATTAGACCATGCTCAGCAGTGTGCTGACACAGTTTCACAGAATCCCAACCTCCCCTGGCCTGCAACTGCTTAGCTCATCACAAAGGCAAAGGAGCAAGCAACTGCATGAAACCTGGCAGACATGTCTTTGCTCTCAGACACTGGGTTTATAGAAGACTTTTGAAAGTAACAAGGGGAGCTAAAAACTCTGTAGTCCTCTGCAATCGTGAAAAATTTCCCCCTTGATCAGCATACTGATAGCTACACTTCTTGGCTTTTGAGCCACCTGCATGGCAGACCATTTATTTGTACTGTAGACAGACTGCAACTGAACACTTGCACTATGGACTGGGTATGTGCAATGGACATCAGGAGATCTCTTACATAGAGCAGGAGTCAGACCACTCAACTAGCAGAGAACAGCTATCAGAAGTACATGGAATGACAGCTGCACTTTTATCCTCCTTGTCTCCTTCTGCTGCCTGCTGTCATGTCAGCATCCCAGGCTTGTTGTGTACTGCCCTGTGTTGGTGGTTACACCAACAGTGCTTTTCGTATGTAGGCAGCATGCACTTGTCTCGTGGGTCCCTCCTGTGGCTCTCAGTGCATAAATGGTAAACTATCATTTCAATTTATAATTCAAAATGAATTTTTAAGTTTATTATTTTAGCAAAGTCTCAACTTGTCGCAGTGACTGCCCAAAGAGCTGTCTTGCATCAAACTGTTCAAAGATATTATAGATGCATAATCCAAAACTAAAATAAGGTCATTGTTTATGTTTTATCTAGTGATGATGATAGATGATCCTAATTAACGTCTTCAGCATAGTATAGAAGGGCAGTTTAAGTAAGTCAGAACACAAACAAGGTAGTTCCAGTACTCTTTCAGAGATTTCATCGTTTGACAAATTGTAATTTCTTTTTTTTTTTTTAATGTCTAAGACTTATGGTTTCATAACAGATCTGCTAAACACATATCTGTGTTGCTTTGTTCAAAATTACAGATAGCAAGCCAAAACCACATGTTCCAACTGACCAGTCTTATGGGAAACTAATTCTGGGATGCATTTCTATCAATGCAATGGTGAATGTCATTGCTAACTGCTTCAGGTGACATAGGTCTGCTAGCAGGGCTAGATGAGTTGAGGGAAAAAAAAAAAACCTCTGAAAATTATCTACCTCCTTCCAAACTTTTCTGGATTGTTCTTGAACAGTGACTGGTTCTGTTTGAAATCAACCATTTGAAGAGTCTGCCTGTGAAGACTATTCCAGAGACTAACAGATGCACTTTTCCATAAAGTTTATTTTTTCCAGTCTAGTCTTTTCCTTGTATTATTTTTTTCAGTTACTCCAAACTCTGCTAAGCTGCCAGAGAAAACAACAGCAGAAATTCTGCAAAATGGAGAAAAAAGAACTAAAGAAATGGATACAGAGAGAATTCAATCCTATTGCATTTCTTGTAAAAAAACTAAATAAAAGAAAAGATTATTTGCTGAAAGCAGCAGCCAAGTGTGCCACACTTATCATTCTGTCAATTTTTCTCTGATAGTCATGAGCTGTTTTCTTTCCAGAGCTTCGTTTTGTTTAACTCAACATGTAGAATGAGCAGAAGGTCCGGGATAATTTGACTCACAGAGCAATAAGATATTTTCATACAGGTCTTCCCTGGGTCAATGGGCACTGAGGCAATCAACACTCAGCTGCAGTTAGCTACCAAGTCAGCCTTTGGGATAGAAATGACCACTTGGCTCTACCTGTGCCTGTATATACAGGGGCAACAAGTAGACAAAAGTTGGACAGCCTCATCATGCCTTGCGTGCTTAACACCAGTCCCAGAAAACTTGTCTGTCAGGGCTGAGTGTGATGGGAGCTCATGAGCTGTATTGGAAACCATGAAATATAGCCCTGCCCCTGAATGAACTCAAAGGTATATTTCAGCCTATGGCAAGTCAAGCTTCCAGCACCACCGGTCTTCAGGGCCTTTGTTCAGTCCTTGTTCAGATCCAAAACAGAAACTTCAGAGTGATCTTTTCACCCTACTGTTGAATTTCACTGGCACCTAAGTCTTACCACCTCTTCAGCTGCGTATTTTCCCCAGCACATTCATCAGTATTTGTATTTCTACCATGAAAAATGGTGAAGAGAGAGAAAAATAAACTCTTGCATTAACTCAAGTCCTCTCCTGAGAGTCTGAAAGGGAATACTGCAGAATCCAAATGTTTACAACACCTTTTTGTTTGCTTTGAAATAACCGATTTTTTTTTAATCTCTTCTCCAAAATTGTTAGCACAAGATAAAGTCTCTAGGAAAAAAAAAAAGTGCAAAGTCAGAACAGAGCTAGAAAAGAAAAAAATTGCTTAAATCTATAAATATCTGAATTCTTCCATCAGCAAGGGAGAAAGCAAATTAATGCTCTGCATTGAAGTAAAATCCTGGCCTAACGCTTTTTATGGGGCATGAGTATTTCAGAGATTCACAGGGTGTACCTGCAGATCTCTGCATCCTCTTCAGACCCACTGGCAATGGTAAATGAGGTTTAGTTTCCCTCTGCCAAGTAACTGCTCCTGATTTCCTTAGTGGGGAATGACGACTTTTCAGGAGGATCATAAAATGAGATGGTATGCAGTAAGGGTCTGTTTTCATAACCAATGTAACTTCCGTATTAAAACTGTGCCTAAGGGAACTTGTTGGGAAAAAATCCTAATGGGCAAATATAGTCTGACAAGCACACTGAGTTAAAAAGTCTTTTTATTGTTTTCTCCTCAAAATTAACCATAATTCTTCTAAGTGAACATTTATGTATACTTCTGGCTGTGTCTCTCTGCATTCAGACACATCACATTATGCCACAAACTCATGGATTTGTGATGTGCTGAGGCCAATCTAGCTGTTGGCTCTCCCCCAGAAAGGACAGTTTTGCTGTCCCAGATCCCCTGTCTGGGTACCTGCCCTGTCCCATGTGTCAGTTCACCCATTGACCACTTTACTCTTCTCTCTTTCCAGCTTCAAGCTAGAGCAGCCAGCAGAGGTGGCTCAGCCTGCAAATGCAGCAGCTGGGTATAGGCAAACAAGGCGAGGGCACGCAACCTCGATCAGAGCAGAAAAGAGCTGTCCTCCTCCTCCATCAGTGGCTCATAGCATGTTGACAGTGAAACTACACCTCAAAGCTACGTGACATTACATGATACAGGGAAGTGACCACCTTGTCCTTGGAAATAGAAGACTGTAATGGGACTGAGCTGTTGCTGCTCATGGCAGTGTCATTCATGCCAGGGTGTCCGGTTAAAATTGCTAATGATCATTGCTCTGGTGTGATTTAGATGATTGATAGAGTTGACTTGCTTTGTTAAAAGCTTCTTTGCTTTGCACCAAAACCATTCAGGAACTGGATCGTAATGTTTTTGAGGATGGTTCAAGGCACTTTTAGAGCTCATGCTCAGAAAGTTTCATCTTGCTGTGTGCTAATTACTCAGTGTGAAGGTACAGTGGCACCAGCAAAGGGTGGAGAGTTAACAGAACTTCTATCACACTGATTAAGTTTTTTTGTTTGTTTTTGTTTTTCTGGTAATGATATACAACAGGAAAAAGATTAGGAAATAAGTTATGGAACACCAGAGAACAAAGAACAAAAAAGTGCAAGGGCAACCTTCTACGTAAGGAGTATTTCAGTCTTGTCTTCTATAGGTCTGCTTAGAGGGGATTTCTTCTGTGTCAGCTATGATTTCTGCCATGACCATTGGCAGAAAACCAACATGGTGTCCCAAGATCATTGCTGCCAAACCCAATAGGTTTGCTGGCTCCCTTGGTTTATCAGAGAACCACAGAACGGTTGAGGTTGCAAAGGACCTCTGGAGGCCATTTGGTCCAACCCCCAGCTCAAGCAGGGACACCTAGAGCAGGATGCCCAGGACCGTGTCCAGATGGCTTTTGAAAATCTCCTAGGAGGGAGATGCGACAACCTCTACCAGCAACCTGTGCCATTGCTCAGTCACCCACATAGTAAAGAAGTGCTCCCTGATGTTCAGACAGAACCTCTGGTGTTTCAGTTTGTGTCTATTGCCTCTTGTCCTGGCACTGGGCACCCCTGAAAAGAGCTTGGCTCCATCCACTTTGCACCCTCCCTTCAGGTATTTATACACATTAATAAAATCCAAAATTGCTCTTCCAAAGACAGGAGGACTCAGCCCCTTACAGAACCACCCCAGAAACTGCTTCCCTTCAGCATCTGTATGTTTTTGCCTCGTGTCTGCCAATGACACAGCTGGAGGTGGATATTACATGAATATCCAAAAGGACAGAAGTGAGACCCCAAGACAACAATGACTGTACCTTCTGGAAAGCATTCTCAACAAGACTGCCATATTTCTACTTCTGCATTTGAAAGATCTTGTGCTCTCTCACATTATAAACACAACCAGTGCCAGTGAATTAAGATGCACAAGATTTACAGACCACATTCACAATTTTATTCCGCCCATTATTATTTTTTTTTAATGGAAAGTGGTGGCAGCATAAGCACTCTAATTATATATTACAAAAAACCTTTCTTATCTCTGAGATAGCATGAGTATAGTTCAGCTAAGTATAGATAGGCTAGGTATTGTGCTTTAAGAAAGGTCTTTTAAGTCTTTCACTATTCAAAGATGACTAATTTTTTGAGAGTGGAGCTGTATTGCTAATTACACATATTTTGTGTATGTGCGGATATAGAATTAAATGCAATTTCTGTCCAACCGCGTTTTGATATACAACACACAGATTGAACTTTCAGCCTTCAACTTGTGATTTTTCCTAACAGTCATCTGAAAAATGTAAAAGCATTGAACCTGGCCACCTTTGAACTACCGATGTTATTGTGGTGATTCAGGTTTTCCTTTGAAAATGCTGAAAGAAGATCACAAATGCTGAAAGAAGATCACACTACAGTGGGAGAAAGACAGGACTCAGTGTTTTTCCTGCCAGTCTTCATAGCACTCACATATTTGTTTCTGTATTGGTAGTGATTCATATCACAAATGCCTTTGTCCATTTCTCTCTTTCTGCTACAATAGCCCAAGTAATTAACTAAGTGAAGAGGCTGTCAATTAAACACTGATACTAATCTTGGCATAAAAGCTCCCTTAAGAAACACTGATTTGGAACATATTTTACCGCGTCACCACTGCCTTCATTCAGCTCACTTCTCAGACAATTAAGTGCTCCAAATGTTTGTGTGTCATCCAGGCAACATTAGTAGCACGAACGACCCCTGCTATAGATACAGTCCCTGCAAAGAATGCCTAGAGAATACAATGGCTATTGTGCCAACGAGGCTTATTTTATCAAGCAAGGGACATTATATAGTTAATTAATGCCAAGATCTTTAATGATAAGATTGTCGAGGACAATTAAGAAGATGACTATAAGTGTCCTTGGTAACAAGAATGTAATACTGATTTTAGCTTACTTTCACTAAGTGTGGCTTAAAGGTCAGTTTCTCTGAAGTGTGAATACTTAAGCATTCCTTGGATAGATGTCATTATACATTAATCTCAGGAGAAAAACACTTTTTTTTTTTTTTTTTTTTTTTAGAATCTATCCGTACAGCAAATGAACATTAATGTGAAACTCTTGCTAAAAAATTAAGGGAACATAATTCAATAAGAAATATCTAGCCAGTGGCACACTCTCAGCGAGAGCTCTGGGTCCACTGTCTGAGATGAATTCAATGGAAAGACTCACCCTGACTTCAGCTCATCTGGCTCAGGACCCTGGCCATGCAACTGGGGGATACACAGCCCCTCCTAGGTCAGCCCACCCATGCTCAGTAAGCTTCTCCTGTTTCTCACCTGTCCAATATTGGATGCAGTTTTACTTTGTCTTTTACTGTGTCTTGCTTGTGCAGCAAAACCAAGCTCAAATGGCATTTGGTATAAAATGCCTCTGTGAAATAAATAAGCTCACAGAAAAAAAAAAAAAAGTGATAGACTTTTAGATAGATAGCTCAAATATGGAAATTAAATGAAGAGATTTAATAGAGATTTCTGTGTGTGCCACCTTTAGAACAACTGATTCTACATGGTGCTATAGATGGAAAAGGAAATTGGGAAAAAAGGAACACGAGGAAAACATTTGTTAAAATTACTTACGTTCAGAAACATTAGGTTCAAAGTTACATTCAGATTTCCAAAGGATCACCTAAGAAACTCTTCAGAACAGAATTTGCTTTTGTGTGCTCACTAGTAAACTAAGAAGATACCAAAAGGTAGAGAACCCTGCGCACCTCCTACTGCCTTTTATTTATTTTTTTCTTAATAGAAAGGGAAAATGACTAAAAATGTTGACCTAGGGAAGTTTGTATCAATTACTTGGTGTTGATCTTGAGCAAAGTAATGGAAGTTAGTTCAAGACCACTGAGAAAGAAGTCTGTTCAAGTCCACCAAGACTAAGAAACTGCAAGCAACAAAAATATGGTTAAAGGTAATTAGCAAGTTTCAAGGAACATGGGTCTTCTTAAACATAAAAAGCAGTAAAACTACGCATTTGGTCAACAATGGTGACTGTTTTATGGTAATATAACATGGATTTATCCCTGATACAACATCAAATGCCGCATTGATTTTAAAATGCCAGTTCATTCTGAACAGGAGACACGTTCTGTTTGTAAATTGCCTAGTTTAATGGGTTGGGGCGCCTGGCCCCCACTGTGATGCAAAACAGAATATAACAACAGCATGTGACCTTGAAAGCTGCTTACATACAACCTTGCTCAGTCACCCCACAGAAAGTACAATCTTTTTAAAAAGCCTTTTCCAGAGGAATCAAGATCTGGCCCTTCATTTTAGTATAAAAATGCATTTCACCAGTTTAGAAGATCTGAAAGAAAAATGCAGTTCTGCAATGCAATAAGTTCACATAAAATATCTTTTCACTTATTTCATACCCAATTCTCTCCATTTCATCTGAGACAATTGCTTTCCAAATATGAGCCCCCACACCATAAACACCTTCACTAGGGCATGCCTGTCAGTCCTCAGTCCCTGAGCTGCTACGTGCTGAGATGTTGTTTCTGCACCTATTTTTATTTCAGAGAGCTGATGCCCAGTCATGCACTCAGAGCATCGTGGAAGGTGAGAGCTCACTGCTCTCTCCAAGCATTTGCCAAAAACACAACCACACACGCAGCTCCATGGCTGCATCCCATGATCAGAAGCTGGGTGCTTTGCATAAGGATGTGAAAGTCTGGAAGCCAACAAAGTGCTCTGTTCACAAACATGCCACATCCCCCAGTTGGCACCTTCAATTTCTCATTTTTTCCTTTCATTCTTTCATACAGCAGATTCAACTCATCTCTCCGTCAGGTCCTAAGCTGGGAAGATGTGTTATAAAAATGCATTTTAGCTGAACCCTGGCTCAACATCTGGGGGCAGAAACGGAGCTACAAGGTGTTGAAAGCCCAAACTAGGAATAATACTGCTAAATGTCCATTATAGTTGCCTCAACTTCTTTCCTTCTCTCTCCTCCCCTCTCCACACATTATTTCCACTTGGTTCTGATCTTTCCCCTGTTCATCTACACAGACCACTAAAGAGTATGTTGGGGTTTCTGTGCAAAAAAAAAGTTGATGCATAATCCAGTTTTCAAGAGTGCAAATGTTTGTGTACCTGCATGGCTGTCAGAGCATCCCCTTTGCAGCCAGATCAGAACATACACCACAAAAACAAGCAAACAAACAAACAAACCCTCAAAGAGACAATATGGCAGCTCACCAGCCAGTGACACACCCCACCTCAGGGGCAGATGGTTTGCTATTTTACTTCCACACTTGAGAGCATTGCTGGGTAGTGATGGGACCTCATGAGAAAAAGGCTGAGCCTGGAAGCACAGCCACATACCCTCATCCCACCAGTTTTGTGCAGCTTCAGAGCCCACCCTTCAGATTACTTTGCACATTTGGAAAACCAGGATGTTTGTTTACATGTGAAAAATATATAGAAATTTTGAAGCACCAGCAGTAGAAGAAAATACTCTGATGCTTTTTTTGCTACAAAGAAATAAATCTGCTTGCAGGAAGGTGGATTACCTGCTTGCTCAATGTAAAGAGTAATAGTGAATAAAATGAAAATTGCTTGGCTTTTGCACAGCATTTTTCACATTCTGTATCAGAGCTATTTGGCCATCAAGGATATACTGACATAAGCAGCAGCTGCTACTCAGCAAGTCTGTTATTCCTAACTACCTTATAATTTCTATATTATTAATTAATCACATTTCCGGCAAAGAAGTTGTAGTTCTGATTGCCTGCTGATTCAGATCAGCTTTATTCACAAGCTGCCTTCCTCGCTAACTGGTGGATTGCTTTTGCTGGCTCAGAAACTTGAACACGCAGCCTCTCTGATGCTGACAGATTCCATCTGCTCCCCTTTAATTAACATCTAATATGTAAGCCATCTAATACATGTGACAGTGCATAACAAGGGATTAAGAAATAGAAGGTAACCCTTCATCACAAAGCTCTGCCACCCCTTAGGATCTCATTACAAATGCTAAACAGTACCAAAACAAAACGGGAACTATACACAAGCAGAAACAGCAACATGTAGGTACTCTCACCATCACTAGCATAAATATATATTAAGACAGAGACAGAATAAAGTGGAAGGTGTAACAGCTTTTATAAGTGGGTTCACATAGGTACTGCTCCAGCTTGGACATCAGCTGATTTAATGCAATTACAAGTAAGCATGGAAACTACTAATTTGTGTTCCCAATTGTTGTTAGCAAGATAAGAAGCATTTTCTATAAGACTCTGAGGCAATCCATTAAACCCATTAAAAGTGCTAATTAACTCATGTTCTACAAATGAAAGTGTCTGGGCTGCCCTCTCTTGTCTAATACCTGCAAGCAGCCAAAAGCTGGGGCTGAAAATATACAAAGAACACCTTCTAGGAAAGCCCTGTAACCAAATTAAGATGTCAAAAGTAGGAGAGATAAAATGTTCTTCTGCATCACAGCAGCTGATGTAACAGGCATGAAATTTATGTGGCTGGGGGACATGGCTTGCCACCATTCATGGCTAGCTGAGTTATGTGAAAGGTCAAGGCTCCTATGTCTTTCTGATAACATCGAAGCAGAACACGTGCGTTTGGAGAGTCTCATCCACACATGTATCCAGTGAGATAGTTTAAACTCATGCAGAACAGCTGCAACAGGGCTTGCAATGCTCAACAAAAGGCAGGAAGATTAGAGAACATGATAATAAGACATGAAAGACCCTAATGGCAAGAGGAGAAGGGGAATTGTGCTTGCTAACCCCCAGCAATGACAAAATCATTATCTGAAACTTCTTAGAAATGACTGAAAGATAGGGGGAGGGATGAACAGGGGGACAGTATGAGATCAACACCTCCTGGAAGGGCTGGTCTTTGGTTGTCAGCAGAATGTAAGCTACAGTCTTGTGGTATGAGCTCCTGAGTAGATGATTTTGTTTTACATTGTACCAGTTGTTCTCCATTTGCCCAATGTGGGTCTGGAAGGCCAGTCCCCTAAAGCACACTCATGTGAAACTGCTTTATGCTACTGGCTAGGCAGCTCTGACAGGAGGGAGGAAGAACTGCTCACATGCCATTAAGGCACTTACACATTTATTTGCATTTCCCATTTTCCTGGTTCCACTTTCAGGAAATATGTAATCAAATGCCTTGCTCTAGCACTACATGAGACAGCACAGGAGCACATCATTCAGATATCTTCAGTGGAGCGTGATCAAAAACTTGAGGTGAGAAGCAAAGTTCATAGTGGTATCTATCCAGCCTGGGACCGATTGTACAACCACAGACATTTTTTATCAAAGTGGAATAAAGTATGTTGCATTAAAATCAGTGCAAATCCACACCCACTCTGTTTCTTACAGCTTGGGTTCCTAATACCACACATGTTTGAGAAACAATGAAAATAAAGTTAATAAAGACCACAGACAAATGGCAATGAAGTGCCTCACAAGAGATGTACCAATGCTACTAACCACTCCAAACTGCTGAGATTCATACTCATTGCCAAGAAAAGACACTGGAGTTCTATCATTAAGGGCTGTTCAACAAATAGTTCTCCAAAATCAGAAAGGTTCTCACCTGTGCTTTGTTTTCTGGCCACCTTTCTCAACTTTTCTATTTACACCACAAAGGTTCTTGAATGCTGGAAATGTGTGTCAGTCTGTCTGTTCATGGCACACTTGGCCTGTCCTCTTCACTCCATGGTGGATGGTAATGTTTACACTTTTCCAAACGGCAATGGCTGAACATTCCTTCAACACTAGTATCAATATTGTTAAAGGAACAAGTTTTGCTTGTCTGAACAGTGTAATGTTCAGGCATTATGTACTCTGCTGTTTGCAATTTAGTACTGTCTCGAGAAAAAGCGTAAAGGAGAAGAAAAAAAAAATCTGGCTTATATTTACTTCTTCCTAATTTTTTTTCCCATTTATTACACTTATTTGCTAAACACAGGGATACATTGCTTTCTGACTCTATTGTTTTCTCTGTTTTGAAGAGAACGAACCTTTTACTCAGTTAATTGATGTGCTGAGATTTGTTTCATAGTAGTTTTAAGATCAGTCCTGTATTTCCTATCCCTTTTCTTTTCCTTTTCTTCCTGCCACAGGCTAAATGCATTAGATGGACATACGATCATCCAGAAACCATTAAATCTTCCTTTTGAGATGAGACTCTGTAGCTAGAGTTTCATTCTTATCTCCCTTTCTGATCAGAGGAGGAAGTTCTGCTACAGAGATTCTGTCTCGAAGCCTTCCACCAGCATTGCCTTCTGCAGAAGAAAGTGCATCCTCCTCTCTGCACCCCTGTGGCACCCGAAGACCCCACTAAAACAAACATCGATCTTTGTGTTTGCTCTCTTGGGAGTGGTCACACTTGCAGTAAACAAGCTAAAGAGCCGATCTGCTGTGGCAGAGCCTTGTTCCTGACAACATCCCAGACAACACAGGGCAATTTGGTTTGAAGCCATGGTTTGAAGCATGGTTTGAAGCCATGCTCGTTAGGGGAGGAACCTTGTGCTTGCATTGTCTAGTGGAGGATGCACTTCAGTAAGGTTGGGAAGGACAGTAGAAGTTAAAGGAGGGCTTTCATACTGATGAAACATTGATCAGTATGATACCATAGACTAGATAGTCTTCTGACTACCTTGTCATTTGTCACCACTTATCCTGTTACCCCATTTGTTTGACATAATGTCTTTTCCTCCTAACAGTAGCCCTTGAACTATCTCATATCTTTTATCCATTTTAATCTCAGGGGTTGGGAGAAAATGAAGGGAAAGGTCTTGTTAGAGAGTAAAACTTGCAGTAGGAATAGAGGCTGATGGAGATGGCCAGTCCAACCCTACCAGCAGGAACAGCTGAGGAACTGGAATTTAGGTGAAGTTATCACTTTTCCTTTTGGGGAAAGTACTAATATTGGCATGCCTCCTACGTCTACCTGACAGCTTTTTCAAGACTTAGGAGTTCAGTGTCATGGATATCTCTGTTTTTCATTCAGAAGTTTTTGAAATGGACAATTACATGCAAATAGCCACACATACACATTAGACAGTTTACTTGCGTGAAGTTTATGTTTTAGTAAAACAGGCTAATATGGTTTGAGAGCATGTACATGAAATCAAGCAAGTTTCATGAAAGGCTAGAATATAGCTCTGGAGAAAGACCTCAATCAATCAAATTTTGACTACTTTTTTTTGTTTTGTTTTGTGTTTTTTTTTCATATTTATTTAGCCATCTCTTTTCTCTTTTTTCATCCTGATAGAACTTTACAGTTTTGATGTAACAGTCAATAGCTCTGCACAAATAGATACAGACTGCTACATGCCAAAAGTAGCTGAATATAAAGCTTATATCTCCAAGTAACTAAACTCGGTTAATGCATGTGCTTTGTACACCTTGATAGTATTATGTCAATGGAAGGGAAAAAGCTGTGATCATATGTCAGTGAAGTTTTAAAAAGTTAAAACAAACAAAAATTGAATCACTATTTTCCAACCTAAGAATTGTTTTACTTTAAAATAAAAGAAAAATAATAATAATTTTAAAAATCCTTCTGCATTTGAGCAAAGAGTGCAGTGAGTAGAATATGTTCCATTTTCCAAACAGAACAAGTAGCAGAGAAGTTGTCAGCTTCTGTTTCAGACAACATCACTGGTGGATTTCAGGCATTGCTGTCCTATTTAATCACTGTTAACTGCAGCCTGGAATGCTGACACAATGTGTAGTGAAAGCAAAGAGTGTAAATTGGGCACGATAGAGGTTTCTTGATGCAGGAAGGAAGTAACATAAAACTGAACACAGCTCAAATGTCACTGTGAGAACAGAATGAACGCATGAACCAGGTCTCTATCACAAGACAACAGAGAGCAAAAGCACAAATACATACATACATACATACATATATATAATATATGATTAAAAAGTGGCTTTGAAGGAAA
This sequence comes from Anser anser, assembly GCF_964211835.1. Taxonomy (NCBI): domain Eukaryota; kingdom Metazoa; phylum Chordata; class Aves; order Anseriformes; family Anatidae; genus Anser; species Anser anser. The sequence goes on from NC_139722.1 coordinate 53,515,390, forward strand.
AGAATAACAAAATGTTTCTATTTTACTTTACATCCTAAGCTGATTTTCTAAATACGGGAAGAGTGAATACAGCTTCAAAAGCATATTATGCCATAGTTAAAACAATATTTGATCAATTACATATGCTGTTTTCAGCGAGAAAAATCTTATACTTACATACCAAAATCTTTTTTCCAAAAGTTTTTAGGAACCTAGCTCTCGTCAGCTCTCAAGTATATTTCCATTCAGAACTTCAGAGAGGGATTTTTAAAGGTGTCTGCTGTTTTGCTAAGAGCCCAACACACCAATGTGAATAAGAGTTCAGAATGCAAGCCCTTCTAAGAAATCGGATGCCTAAACCCTGCCAGCTTAAAGTACATATAGTGTATTTTAATATGGGAAATGCTTTTTGAAGCTCTGTCCTCAGGTCTATTGACATTATCGATTGTTGATGTTTGAGCAAAATTCTTGGAAGCATACTTCTCTGAAAAACAGATGGATGAGGAGGTACCACATATTACTACCTTGTGCCTTCCCAGAGTCCCCCATACATAGAGGCAACAAGTGACTTTTGCATGGACCCTCGCAATGATCAGCTGCTGGTCCTCTGTGCCCCAGCAGACTGACCCTTCTCCTCACCCAGCTTGCCTGAGGAAATTTTCCTCCACTCATTCCCTTGTTTTCAGATGTTGTCTTTCATTCTTGGGCTCTTTCTAGCCTAGAGGGTCTGATATGCTTACTGGGACTCTCATGGGAAGCCACAGCACTGGACTAGTCCAGATCTAGCAGCCCTCGCTGGGACTGCCCGTGGTCTGTATGGCCTTCCCCCTCCAGATCTCACTAGGGGGTTTCACCCTGGTTCCAGCTGTAGGCAGCAGGTGCCGGTGCCTACGGAAAAATCAACTATGGTACAGCTGTGCAATAGAGGAGCATCCAGGTATAATAGTAAGTGTCAACCTCCCCTGCAAGGCAGAGTGCCAGGGGCAGGGAGCCAGTAACTCCACAGTTGGCAGCATGGGGAAGTCCATCTGGGAACCTGGGGCAGGTGCCTGCCATGGGCCATGCAGAGTAATCATGGGGAAGTTATAGGAACAGTCTCCTGTGCTGTCTTTGGTTAGACCAGCATTAAAGTGCCACCCCATGAAGCAAGGACAGCAATCACAGATCAGCAATATCAGTGTCTGAATACCCAGTGCCAAACCCTACAGGTTACAGGTTACCCAGAGATGTTGTGGAGTCTCCATCCTTGGAGATCTTCAAAACCTGGCTGAGCACAGTCCTGGACAAACTGCTATAGGTGACTCTGGCTTGAGCAGGGGTGTTGGGCTGGATGATTTCCAGAGATTCGTGATTCTGTGAAACCCAGTGAGGCTACTGCAGAGTGCCGCTCATAGACCCGCTGCCTACTGGCACATGACACATCTTCACTGACAGTAAGAGCAGTGTGTGGAGATCCTGCACAGGCAACAGCAAGTGGTTTCAAAAGGCGTGGTGGTAGACCCATCCTGTCACACAGGGACTCAGAATCACAGGATGGATGATATTGGAAGGGACCTCTGGAGGTCATCTGAGCCAACCTCCATGCTCAAGCAGGGCTACCTAGAGCAGGTTGCCTGGGATCATGCCTGGATAGCTTTTGAAGATCTCCAAGGAGAGACTCTCTGAGAAACCTGTGCCAGTGCTCAGTCACTGACACAGTAAAGAAGTGCTTCCTGATGTTCAAGCAGAACCTCCTGTGTTTTAGTTCATGTCCATTACCTCTTGTCCTGCCAGCAGGCACCACTGGAAAGAGCCTGGCTCCATCCTCTTTGCACCCTCCCTTCAGGTATTAGCTAATACCTGGCTAATCTAGGCTAATCAGTCCCAGCTCTCTCAGATCTTCCTCATATGGGAGATGTTTCAGTCACTTTACCACATTTGGGGCCTTTTGTTGGACTCTTGCACAGTTCAATGTCTCTCTTGTACTGAGGACCCCACAACTGGACCCAATACTCCAGGTGTGACCTCACCTGTGCTGAGTAGAGGGAAAGGATCACCTCCCTTGGCCTGCTGGTGATACTTTGCCTGATGAAGCCCAGGATACCACTTGTCTTCTTATCAGCAAGGGCATGTTGCTGGCTCATGTTCAACCCCCAGACCCTTTTCTGGAGAGCTACTTTCTAGCTGAGTGGCCCCCAGCATGTAATAGTGCCTGGGGTTGTTCCTCCCCAGGTACAGGACTTGGCACTTCTCCTTGTTGAACTTCATGAGATTTCTGTCAGCCCATTTCTCCAACTTGCAGAGGTCCCTCTGGATGGCAGCACAACCCTCTGGCATGTCTGCCATGTCTTCCAGCATTATGTCATGTGCAAACTTAATGAGAGTGCAGATCTTCATCCAGATCATTAATGAAGATGTTAAACACGACTAGACCCAGTATTGAGCCCTGGAGTACACCACTAGTTACTAGCCTCTGAGGAGACTTTGTACCCCAGATAACCTCCCTCTGGGCTCTGCCATTCAGACACTTTTCAATCCACCTCACTACCTGAGGTGGATTGTGCAATGATGCAGGTCTTTCATGCAGTGAGCTATAGGATCCAGCACCCAAAATCTCTGTGGAGCTCAGGAGAAGCAGTGGTGGCACTTTAAGCTTCCATTAGAACAGGCATGGGGGAATTAGGCAACAAGGGAGAGGGGTGACAAGAAGCAGTTTGACATTTCACTCAGTCTCCTGTGGTTTTGCTTCTGTCACTAAGCCCAAAGCACTGAGACTTCTTGGAAAAAGACTTTCAAATCTTATTGTCTGCAGGGTTTTTATTATTAACCCTCAGGTTCAGCTTCACTGGAACCAAAGAAGTTATAGCAAAAAGGTCTTTTCATTGTACTTATCTAAACTCTTGCTGCCCTAGCAATTTTTGTTCTCTGAACCCAGTGAAAAACTCTCCAGTGAGAACTCTCCAGGCTTCTGCTGAGCAAGACCAGCTTTTTTGCAAGCAGCTCACTCAGAATTGCCATGATTTAAAATTATGAAAAAGTACTGACCAAATTTACAAACCATTATTTATTCTAATCCAGTCTTTTCAGAACAAAAATTACCATTTAGCTGTTCTGAGATCGACTGTCTTGTTCCTATATTCAGCACCATGTGAAGAATACTGCAGAGAAAACTAACATCAAAGTATGTAGTGTATTTCTTAGAGCTGTTATATTATAGACTCCACATTGTTTGTTGTATCTAGTTACACTACATTACAGAAAAGCTTCTCCTTTTTGTTACATGTATTTGCTATCTCATTCCACCTTCATAAAGAAATATTTAGGTTTCTGTCTTTTTGGATGTGAATTGAATAATACCACTTTTTGTTTATGAACATATATTTTGAATTTCAACGATAGAACACAAGGACAGACCCAATGAACAGCTCTATTATACCTAAGAAATTGAGTTTCTATTCATAAAGAGCTGAGTAGCTTCTGTGAGATGGTTTGCCATACAAAAAACAGTGAATACCTCCAAATGAGGCTGACTATATCAAAACACTAAAACATGAATAGCATTTCTTCTCAAAGGAAAGAATAAATCAAACTACAACTATACTGATATATCTTTTAATACAGCTATTTACAATTTAAGAAGTACCTTTACCTTGGCTTAGAACCGTTCTGATTTCTGCTATAATGTTTTTGTCATAAATATGCACCTTATTATACAGAGGAAGGGCTTCTATAAGTAGTATAAAGGACACATTTACACACCAGTTCTTCTGAACAGCATATGATGTTTCCCATGAAACAGAATACTTGTCATTTTTCAACTTTAGAGCATCTTAACTTTGTGTTCACATTTTAATTCTCTGCTCCTACTTTTAAAAAATATGTACATTTATAAAAGTCATTGTTATCATCTTTGAGAATCATTTTTCAAGAGCTAATCGGGAAAAGAGAAAACTGTAATTCTATGGTTCAGTAACAAAAACAGTCCCTTGAGTGGCAAGTCTTAAACAGAACAAAAGAAGAAAAAAAAATTTAAAAGGAGCAAATATTTCACTTTGTGTAGAAGCTACATGCAACCTTATCAAATTGTGCATCAGGTAAAAAAATACAGTCTTAGTAGAAATTCTCAGAAACAGAAATATGCAAACACATATTCCAGACAGTACACATGATTGTCTATTTTCCTAAAGAGAATTTTATCATTTGCAAGGAACGTGCAAGAAAAGGTTGATGTGTTACTGCTTAATATCCTTTCTGTCTAGTTTGAATAATAGTACAGCATGCAGAATAATGGAAATATCTGATGCAGCAGTTGTAGCAAACCTTTGCTGAGGGTTAAGAAATCATCCCTCATTCAGCTCTGTACTACCCAAGAGTCTCCTTATGTCTAAAAGGCAGAAAGCAACATCTGGCCTGATGTACTGAGGGATGGCAGGAAGATAACAGATTGTGGCTCTTCTGGATCTTCCAAAACTGAGGACACAATAACCAATCCACTTATAAGCATCTGATAGACCACATATTAGAGAACAGGCTGCCTACTTCAGTTTTAAGTATAAATGAATAATGGATACTTCATTGCAAAGTGAATACAAGCCCAGAGGAAGGAACATGAGTGTTTCTCATCTCCAGCCTAAAGTTTAAAAGGCAAAGCTTGTTTGTGTGTGATGCCACACACTATTGTTTTTTAAACTTTCTGCCTAAAATGTTTAAGTTCAAGGAGATTTTTTGCTTAAAAGGGTTTTTTGTTGTTGTTGTTTTAAAAGATCTAAAACATTTAAGCAGGGTGGCCATGTGCTTCAACAGAAAAGCCACTTAGAAACAGCAGTACTTCTGCTAATGGAAGCACCGTTCAAAGGAAGAACACTGCTCCTCAGTTTTTCTTCACAGCTAGCATTTGCTAGAAGGGAAGAGACATTGACCTCTGGCTTGTGGCGGGTAAATGTTACATTGCATTTAGCAAGCCAAAGTCAAAAGTGCTTTCTACGTTGCTTTTTAGTTAATGGCATCTGCTCTCTGTTATGACAGAGTCTGTTTGTTGATTCTTCTACTCTAAAATACATATTTTGGTCAGAAAACTGATTCTGCTGTATTACTCACAGTGGGAGCATCATACAATGAACACCTGTGTCCACCTGATTCAGTTCATTTCTAGATATTAACAAGAGTTACCTTCACTTACAGAGATTACATGGAATAATTTATTTGTGATGAGCTGTTTTTACAGAGTGGCTGTGATCAGTTCTAGACAGATAGGAGGGGGTTATTACCTGTTGTTGATATGTCAGGAGAAGTTATCAGTGACCAGTAAGCTGCTGCTACGCCCTGCAGAGATTTTGCACAATAGCCTGTGGATTGCGTTACCTTATAGTGCAATTCTTTCCCTGTGCTCACCTCCTTGGAGGAAAGGGCAGAGCAGGGCTGGAGAACCAGCCTTTGACTGTGGGAGACCTTATTTTAGGCCCTTTGTGTACATTCTCAGTTTCTCAAGGTCAGCTCTACAGCAGGGTTGCAACCATGGAAGTGCTCTTCACAAGACCCAGGGGGTTTGGTACCTCAGAACAGAAAGAGGCCATGCTGATGAGCAAAGCCATCTATGATTTCTGCTGCCTCACCTAGCTTAAGTGCTTTCACATAGCCAAGAGTTTCAAGTTTCTCCCAGAAGGTGCATCTTTTTGGGTGGGAACTGACAACTTGCTCTGTTTCTAAGTAACACCTCAGAGCATTGAGCTGGGGAGTGGGAGGCCCTTGGAGAGGTTTGAGCCCCCAGTGTCTAGCCTGTGGGCTCTACAGGAGAAGTGTCTGGCCTCCACTGTCCCTGCAGGGCTGTGACATTGCTCAGCCCCCAGCTCAAAGGGTCAGCAAGACCAATGTCGTGCAGTCAAGAGCATGACTCCATAATCAAGTAAGTGCATTCACTGGAGATCAAAGTAGGAGAGGAGAGAAATCTGCTCTGACCTCCAGTTCCTGCCATCAGCACTTAATGAAAGCTGGGTATTCACTTCAAGGCACAGGGCCAGAGACCCTCTCTCCCTTTGAAGGGACTCCCTCACCAGACTGCTGAGCAAGAGCTTATTTTCTCTCTGACCCCATTAACCTGGTAGTCCTTGCTGAACTGTGGCAGAGCCTCAGTGCAGATACAGAGAGTACTCCTGACCCCTTGGTCTCTCTGAGGTGAGGCTTAATGGCTTGCTCTTACTTCTTTACAGTTGCTTTTGTGGACGTGGACTTGAATGTTCCTGTGCCTCAGCTCTCCTTCTCATCTTGTGAAAATAAGCGTGCTAACATGGTGAGCTGCACCATGGGAATAACAAAAATAGCAGGATAGTTACATCTCCACTCAGCACTGAAAGCAGTTGTCAGTACACTTCAGCTGGGTATGTAAACAACAGGTAAAAAGGCTCACGAAAGGGAAAATAGGTGGCTCCAGGAAGAACCTTGCAAAATGGTTGCAAAACAGAACAAAATTTCCACAGAAAGACAGATCTGCCATACCAAAATCTTTAACAAATTCAAGTTTCACCAAGTACAATAAAATGAAACATAAGGATGCATTGTTTGCTTCAGCACCTTCTAAATTTTCAATTCATGACCTTGTCAGTGTTGATTCTTGTTTAATTTAAAGTCTTGATCCAAAACAACATAAAAGCTTTTTGAATAAAACATTTCACAGTTCTTTGATAATGTCATTTTAAATCAACCTAAGATGATTGTAAAGGTGACTATTAGTTATCTGAACCAAAGTCAAATAACTTTAAACTCTGGATTTACAGGTTGGTTTTCCATGTCCACTGCATAAGGTCCATATTCCATCTAGTGCGGACCTAATATGACATTATGCTGAAACATGCAAATAACCAAAGGCATAAAATGTATTCTGCATGAAATAAGCTCCACTTAATACACATTACTTAATGTGATGTAACATTGTCGTGCATGGATTTCACAGCCCCAGGTACAGCCATCACCATGATGACATGACATTGATTAAGGTTCCTCTCGGGATTCCCTAAACCAGCATCAGCAAGCAATTCCAAAGGTGGTTTCACATGTGCTTAGGCAGACTGAAGCTGTGATTGCTTCAGAGGAGAACCTAGAAACCCTGTAATTCACCCACTTGAAACTGAAGGTGCATTCTAAGGGCTTAATAAAATAGTGATAACCTGCATTTCAGTCTCTCCTTATTAACCCCATAAATTATTTAACAAGTCATGAAGAAACTACTCACCATCAGAGGTTCCCTGAACAGGTAATGTCATATAGGATTGGTAAAGACGCACCCACTGCTTCCCCCTCTGCTTCTGTACTTTTTTGGCCAAGGTAACACCCAGAATAGGGCCATACTTGCCCCCTTGCCCCTCAGCTGGTTCCAATTTCACTTAAACCACCCTGAGCCATAAAAATCATTTGACATACATCAATATATTAAGGCTGTTTGCCTCACCATCTGGCAAAGAATCTGGTACCCCAGGGTCTGCATCCACCACCGCTTCTTCCCTCCCCTGGAGGGGGTCTCCCTCTTCGCACCAACTCCCCAGCAGAGGGATCCAGGTTGTTTCCTTACCACTGGGTAATCCTATAAGCAGGGAGATTTTGGCATTAGTGTGTTTACTTCTTTCTTACTCAACACTGCACTGGAAGGATTAGAGAGAATTTAAGCTGCAAGTGCAAAGTGACAAAATGGGTGTCGGGTCTGCGGGTTTGTAGAACACAATGCAGTTCCTTAGCTTTGTTTTTATTTCCCTTTTCTTCGTTTTTCTTCATTTACAGACAGCACAAGAATTTTAAGAGAACGTAGAATGTCAAAATTGGCATCTTTAATCCTTCTCATACAGGGGAAATGCTTTTTCTGCAGCTCCCCTTCCTCCTCTGCCTGGATTAGCCACAGACCAACAAAAGCAATGGATTTTCATTAAGGTCTGGTGCCTAAAACAGGGCTGGGTGACATATAAGACAGGCCAGGTGAACTTAATGTTTTGTCTATTGATGTCTTGCCAGTGACACCACTGTATCTTCAAAGGCACCGTGTCACTCAGCTGCCCCTCAGAGGGCTCAGTACTATGTGAACAGATGTGTGGGTAGTTTTAAATCAAAGTAAGTTCGTACTGACAAAGAGACAACATGTTTCACAACAGCCTCATGCACCCCTCTTCTCCTTTGGGAGGGTACACGACTATTTTCTGCCCACATAACACTTTCCAAGCAGGTCCCTTGGGAACCTTGTTGTATCCAGGCTCCATTCACCTTCACCGCACAAGCGCATAATCACAGCTAGCAACAGATTTTTCCTAAGGCATATTTTGTTTACCTGGGAATTGGATACACTCAACATCTTCTGATAGCACGCCAAGCACAATTCACAACCACAGTGACCACCAGGACCCAATGATGAATTTCCATCTCTCATTTACATTACAGCACCAGCTCTTGTGTTCTGACACAAATAACAGGGCATTTTGGTATTACCATTTTTATTAAAAGGTGCCCTCATGCAATCAACCCTTACCTTGAGTGTATTCAGCAGCACCTGCATAGATGGGGCAGGGCACAAGGGTTTGAGTCAGCAATGGGAAGGTGTGTGCCCTTGATTTCCAGGGGCTCAAAACTAGCTGCGTTGCTTGAAAATGATGCCATTAAAGCTATTCTGGAGTCAGTGAAATTAAGCAGACCGAACTGTCTCACAGCTGAGAAATCATTCCTTGGCATGTCTTAGTTAGTGTCAAAACACAACAGCAATTTTCATGCAAATGATATACACTGGACATCAATGATATACTTTTGTATAAGATACTTGTGTATCTGCTTGTGCTCAGAAGCAGATAGAGTTACTGGTAAATTACTTTGAAGAAATCTAAGGTAATTTTGGAAGCAACAGACTAGCAGAGTACTTGCTCTATTCCTTACACTGTGCGGCCTCCTGGTGACAACAAACAGGAAAACTCCTAGCTTGGTTATTATAAAGCAATATTCCAGAAGTGCTGCTGCATGAAGACGTCATAGAACTGAACTTAGCAGGACACTTAAGACAGCATTGTAATCCTCAACCATGTTAGGACAATTACACCAAATTTTTACTTAGCCTACCACATCTCATATCATTTTCTTACCTTGTTTATCATGAACAACAACAGCAACAACAAAAGAGTCTTTTAAAAATAAAAGCATCTTTTTTTCCAGTGGAAAACTACATTAACATGTATAATCAATTGTCCAGTAAAATACTTTTTCATTGCCATACAGAAATAGGAAAAGAGAAAGCAGTCTTTTATATACAGGATTAAATAAACAGACAAACTATGTATATAGATATATTTGTGTGTGTATTTGCAAAAGTTAAACACATACAAATGCAGAAAAGCTTTAAAAATAGCAACCACTTCAAAAGCAAAAGCAAAAACAGAAGGCTGCACAAAAATTTATACATTTCTCATTTTCTAGCTAAAACTCATAACTATATCCCTATAAAACAGCAGCAATAAGTACACTAGTGAGTAACTAATAAGGTGCATGTTCTATAATCTGAATGACAAATAATTTTTTTTCTCATTCCTCAAAAACATTATATCAAGATGCTGAAATGGTGTCTGACATTAAGTTTCTGTCATCTTATTAGCTAGATGTGTGTGAAGTATTACGATAAGCAGTAGAATGAAACTGCAGTTGTCCAACTGCATCAACATAGGATGTTTGTGGATGTGCTATTCTTGCTTTCTAGTTATCATAATTGACCAGAAGCCACAGTTTTGCAAGTTTTTAGGCACTAGGCCACTGGAAGTCATGGAGTTTAGGAACCTCAAGCAGTAAAATATGGCAAAGAAAGACAGGGCACACAAATACACCTTTTGAAATCCGGAACTAATTGATATCTAAGATTTCTCCATACACAGCATCTTCCAAATGCAAAGATATCTGCACCATCAGCACGTCAGGGAATATGCTCAGCAACCTGCCTGTGCAGTGAGTCAGTACCCTTGCAACAGCATCTAGGAAGGTACTGGAAAGATGCAAGTCTTGCCTCTATAATGCCAGTCTCTAAACAAACACCACAAGCTATCTTCTGCCTGCACGTACAAAATGTTTATAATGAACGTACACCAAGCCTACCTTTGCGTTGTGACACCTAAGTGTGTCCTTGCTCAAGTCATACTCACTTAGGTCAGTTTATTTGCACAAATACAGGGTCTTTGCATACAGATCAGTTACAAATATTACTGGAAAGCCAGAAAGGCATATGTACTTGTGGTTAAATCTCTGAGCTGACATATGGGAAGTTTGATTTCACGTCTTACCTTTACCATAGATATAACTGTTTGATGCTGGACAAGTGACTTTATTTTACTGTGTTTCTACCCATAAAGTAGAAGTAACATTCATAGTACTTTACCTCATCAACCTTGGGCATGATCTTTGCAGAGGCAGAAACAACTTTATGCTATGTATTTGAATACCCATTTGACTTTTTCCAAATGGAAAGGGCAGATTTCTCATCAGCAAGTCTGGGGGTGATGGCAAGTCACCTCTGGTTGTGTGTAGTAGAGCATGTGATCCAGGACCCACCTCACTCTGCGGGGGAACCATTTGTCTTCGCTTAACTGTCACTTTCTCGCCTATATCTACTCTTAATCTTTAGGCTCAACTCTATTATAAGTAGTAGGTCAGTGATAACTTGAAACAAAGATTTATACCTTCATGGTTCATAGAAGTTAATGGATTTCAAATGCAAACCACAATAAGCCACATTATAGTGGATTGCAAACATGATTCAGGAAGTTACAGGCTCACTACTGTTGCTTTTTTTTTTTCAAATTTAAATTTTAAAACGAAGGTTTATGAAACAGCTTTCAAAAAGATAACTCTTGCAGTGAGTGATCTAGAGTATGTATCTGAGGCATATTTGTTGTGACATACGAGTACTAGCTATCCACTTAGACTCAGATGTCAGGGACAGGTTACCAAACTAGATGGGCCTTGGTCTCTGCCAGTATGGCTGACCATATTGCAGCTATATCGAAAAGAACTGAGACATGAAACAACTTCCCTAAGTCACGTGGCACAGCACATTTAGTCAAAGGGAGGAAAAAGGGAAAAAAAATTGTGAGGAAAGAAAACTTATCCAATGGTTGTGTGTGAGGAAGCAGGAAGCATAGGAAAGAGACACAGCACAGGAAAGGGGCAAGTGAAAAGCCATTGCTTCCTTCAGGATGCACGGCAGTGTTCTCTGTGGGGGCAGGAACCAAATTCTTCTTTTTGTAATCAACATAATCCACCAGAAATAATATATAATTCCTTGTAACTGAACGGCTGTCTCGCAGATGGATGGTGTAATATGTCCCCTGATTCCCTCACTCCTCCCCCTTCCTTTCTTTCCCTCACTGGAAGTTCCTGTAATTGTCACTTTGTAATGTATATTCCAGCACATGGACATGCAGAATGAACACTGCATGCTCATTTCGCACTATAAGTGATGTGTACTGCCTTGTGTCACAAACAGTAAATCCTTTATACCAAAAGCCTGCTCATTTTCACACCATTCACTTGTTCAGTAACAGTTGTCCAGATTTTTTAATTCAGCTCCTTACACTAATCCAGCAACTGCTGGTCTTAGACAGGTGCAGGGATCAAACAGGCTCAATAAACTGAAACATCTGGCCTGGAAATGATAATAGGCCCTTTTACTCTCCAAAGCAGAGGAGGAATGCAAAGTTTTCAAATGTTAAATCATGCAATTAGCCCCTGTAATATTCTTTTTTTTTTTTTTTTAATGAAACAATAGTGTTTTCTATTCAGACTTTCATTCATTGCTTTTGTCCCACTCTTCTCTGTGGTGAAGAAATTGACAGACGAACAGAATAAAGATGCCAAATCATCATCATCAAGAAAGAAAAAAAAAAAAAAAACCAACACTTCCTTCACAATTGTAGATCTCAGTCATGACATGAGGCCTAGTCATGCTTTAAGACAAAAAATAATTCTGGAAAACAATTTGTGAGGGCTTATGCCCAGAAAATGGGGAAATCCCTTTATAAACCCAGTTTTGTGAAGCCAAGTCATCTTCAGACACATAAAGGCTGGCAGCAGGACAGAGCTAGTTGTAAGCTGTGAGCCCGTTATCTTGTTGACAACAGCAGCCAGTTGCATGCCTCCTCCAGTGCACAGACTGCTGCTGGAGCCAGACAGAACATTTCAAGCTCTGACAGTGCTTTCAGAAGTGTTTCTTGTTGAGGTTGTCCAGGTTTGGAGCAGCTCTCACCACACTTGTGCCTGGGTTTGGTTAGGCTGAGAGGGGCTGGGAGGTTCATTATGCTCTCCTCTGGGCATTGCTTCCAGCCACTGTCCCTCACCTTGGCTTGTACGTGGCTGTCACCATACACCTCAGGCCAAAACCAAGACCCTCTGCAGAAAAGGAGCGCTGTCAGAAGATTTTATGCCTACAGTTAAGGAGATGTTGCATTCTGGCAGTCCAAGTCTGCAGCCTAGTAGGGGGGACAGTTATGTTCCTATGAATGCATTAGAAAAGAAATTTCCATGTCTTGTTCAGGAAGCTCTCTATCTTCTCGATGAAAATGTTTTAGCTTTGGCTACATAAATCCTTTTAAAAAGTTTCAAACAGGCCTCACTCACCTTGACTACTGACAGTTATTAAATAAAATAAAGTCGGTATTTTTATCCAGCATCTTTGCCAAACTACAGTCCTGGTAAATCTGCACCGACCAAGTTTTCCTTTACACTTGCAGCTGAACATGGCATGCTTCTCTTGAGTAAACAGGAATGTTCATCTTGGGCCAGAGAAACCTGGAAACAAGGCCTGGGTCCCTCTCCAACCTTTGCCTCAAGTTTCCTGTGAGGTCTGAATGCTGGACTTTCAAAAGTGCTGTAAGCCTGGTTACACTTTCCTTAGCACATCTGGGACCAGACTTTCAAAGGTATGCTTAGTCTTACTGACAATCCAGCCGCAAAAACCTGTTTTGACAGACCAAATTCAACTCTGAATGGACCTCTCCTGAAAATACTTGTCTTTAAGCTCTTAAGACTTTAGCTCCCAAGAGCATCATTTGGTAGGGGATCCCATCCCTCCTGTGCAGTCCAAGGAGCATCAGCTCCTCCTCATCTAGTTGCAAGGCTGGATGAGACCCAGAACCAGTTGCTGCATGCATCAGCTAAGGGAGCCTAGGTTGATCCCTAAAGGACAGGATTGCCACAGGCATAATACCTCCATCCAGACCATCATTAGAAGCGGGCAAGCAGACAACAACCAGCTTAACCCTGTCCTCTTATGTTTAGGAATTAAAGGATGTTAGATAGAAAGATGTAACCTTACAAAACATGTTGGAAAGAGATTTTTTTTTGCATAAAACGGATGGTATGTCTCTGTGGTATCTTTTTTACTTCCAGAAGCCAAGAAAATCCTTATAACCTTTGAAGAAATGATGCAATTAAGAAAAAAAATCTGTGTTATTACATGTGTCCCATCTCTTCAAAGATCATAATTATATATTGGCCAATTGCAGTTTTATAAGTTCCTCAGGTTGCATTCACATTTATACTTGTAATGATTTGTTTCGGAAAGACATGCAGGTGAAGAAGTCAGTGTTGTGTATAGTTTTCATATTATGATTTTGTGGTGTTTCAGCTTCCCAGGTAAGCCAAAAATATTTAACTTGTGACAAATCAACCAAGTCATTTACTTTTACCGCTACAGGGAAATGAAACTCCTCAACACATCCTTTGTTGGCCTCTGAAATCAATCTGCAAGTCATATGGCTACTTCAAATAGGTCCAGTGTTCAAAACCAACAGCCTATGGCCAACCTTAAATTCTTTGTGAAGGAAGTTTACACCTCAAGGATGTTAGCAATGGAGATAATGTCAAAGAAAAGTGCAGCAGAACTGTATGGAAGTCTGTGCAAATACCGGGGGGGGGGGGGGGTGGGGTGGAACATTTCTTAAGTCACAGGTGAAGAAGTAGATGCTCAGCTTCTCTATCTGGTTAGATAGAAGTTGCAGGGTCAAGAAAATTTACCAAAGCTGTAACAAAATGTGATCAAACATTACGAAGATAGAGAGAGCCATCTCTGGGGAAAAAAAAAAAAAAAAGAAAAAAAAAAAGTCATCATCTTTTTCTACCAAAAAACAGAGACCAAGTCCTGATTAATTACCACGTGGCTTCTAGCAGGACCTACCAGCACCAGCCCCAGTCCAGTAATCTGCAATGTGAACAGAGCATGTGTACTGAGTATACACTTGACTTCACTTGGCTTGTTTAGCTTGTTTATGGCCACTTGCCATAAATTGCAAGATCGAGTCTGTATTTAATATTGACTACTAAGATTAGGTGTGAAATGAAATCAAACCAGAGATGCTTTGTTATTATACAAATAAAAGACAGCTAATTTTGTGTACATTTCATGAATTCAGTATTCATTTTTATGTTAGATACTCTTGTTTATTTAGCACTATCATGATGTCCTTACAAGTCTTCAGTTCAAATGCTCACTTCTAGTACACTAAATCCATCCTATATGTCTGTTATAAATAGGGTACTGCACATACAGCAAGTGCAACCCCCACTACCCACCCTTGTATGATCACTTTAAATAGCACACATTCTCACGCTATATTTAGTGTTACATCCACGGTAACATATCACCATGTCATTATATACAAAATGTCTTCATAAAAACAAACATTGGAGCACAGAAATGAATTTCTTCAGCCCACATTGAAGCCTGCCAAGCCAAAAGCCCTCCTGGTCTGGAAGTTTTATTTTATTTAGTTTAATTCCACTTACATTCATTTTTAAAATCCTAGTTTGTTAAACTCCCTAGCAAATTCAACCCCCAGAAATTCTTTTACCTTAGCAGACATGTCCTATTAGGTATTTTTAAGCACTTGGCTTACCAATTTGTACCCATATTTTTAAAACATTCCAGATTTCTTTGGGAACACATGCATAAATGGACAAATATTCAAAAGCATTTGGAAAATCAGACCATAAGCCACAGTGTACACCATGGAAATATTTTCAAAGACCTGGCTCCAGCTGCAGATACAGGTCATTTGGAGATCCACCCCTGAGTTCCTATTGAAAATGTGTCTTTAGGCTGCTTCATCCATGGAACAATGAAGGTCCTGATCTCTTCATGTTTTTTTTTTTTTCTTTCCATTTATTGCCCCTCTTTTTATCATAGCTTATACTATTTAGATCGTCATAAACAACTTTGTAAAAATGACATTGATGACATTTCTCCATGGTACTTTTACATTTGAATCTAAAAACATGAATGAGCAGGTCAGATAATTTTTACTTATGCATATTGCCTTCTACTTCCATATGAATCATCATGTTGGCAACTTGCACATCTGACAGTTGCTGGCATAAAGACAAGTAAAAATGGAATAGTAGCCTCCTTCCCTCTTCCCCCCGAGGTGAGAGATCTGAACTGGGATGCTGCTCTATTAGGTATTGCACCATCATACAAGAAGTATAAATTAAGATATCAGCATGAAAAAAGGTACAGTAACACAGTGTTTTCTGATGCCTAGATATTTGTCATCATTACTTTTTACCTCTTGTAGGTATCAAATCCCAAAGAAGTCTTAAGAATTAGTCTCAGGGAGGGTAATAGTATAGATACGTGGAATAAATGCATGGGTGAGGGCGTATTGAAATAGAGCATAAGATGGGAGCTGGCAGGAGGGTGCAAGAGGAGAAGAAAGTTGATGTTTTGAGGGTGATTATGAACTGTTGAGTCAGGATAAAAAAAAACACCAGGAAGGGCCCTGGATGTAAGGTGTTTAATGCAACAGCAGAAGGGGTAGATGGTGGAGGCTGCTCAGAGAAGGGTTGTCTGGGGAATGTTATAAGATGAGAAAATGATATTTAGAGCAACACTGACATAACAGGATGGGATTTCAAGAACAAATAAGGTAATTTTGCAGTAACAAAAGCTGTATGATGACCAGAAAAAAAAAAAAAAAAAAAAGAAAAACATTTTGGAGAAATTATACAGAAAAATTTCTTCTGTTAAAGTGCCTTTCTGTAGCTGCAACTTAAAGAGTATACTGTTTTCTCCCCAGGTTTGCCAGTTTCCTGAACAAGCACAGCTCCCTGGACTGCTTCACGTGCTCACACCAAAGCATAAAAAGTGTGAAAGAGGAAGGAAGATCATGGAACCACACCCAGGGTGGGCAAGGCAGCCAGAGGAGGCTTAGGGTAAGATGCACCACGTTCACTCATCTGCCAAAAATTGGGAGGGTTGTAAGGCCAAGAACGATCCCAATCACAAGATGATATGCTGGTACAGTGTCGGGAAGATAAGGTGTAGAAAGTAAAAGTGAGGAGTCACATTTTAGCTAGGTAAGTCCTGAAGCGGTGACTAAATATCCATTAAGTGTGTAGGAAAGAGAAGACAAGACTTGAACTTGGTCACGATGAGACAGGTTAGCAATAAAAAGGTAGATCAGTAAGATATTGATCTTTTAAATCCTGTTTAAAATAACTCGTCTCCAAATGCTTCTGTTTGAAAGGTCACTGCCTTAAATTCAACAGCTGGAAAGATGGATCTCTTTGCTCCTACCTGCAGTCCTTTGTCTTTGTAGCCATGATTTAACCTACCTCTTGTACCATTACTAATGTTTTCTTAAAAATCTATTGCGGAGGACTGGTTGAAAACCCCAAATTTCCTGTTATTATTGCTGTAATTTCTTGCCTTTGGTTATAGCAAGAAGATTGTTTTTAAAATGTTTTCAGCTGCTCCAAAAACAACTTAGACTGGGCTTAAACTCATTCCTTCTGGTAGTTAATTCCACTCAGAGGCTTCATCAAGTCATGCTTTTTCCTTAGCTACAAGGAGTTTTATTAGGCACCATTAGCTCTGTTGGCTATAAAGAAGTCCTGCTCCAGCTTAGACACTTTCTAAAATACCCTAGATTTTTCACAGAGACTATGGTGAGAGCTTTAGATTGGCCTCAAAAACAAGGGAGCAAGTACTTTTGTGAAACAAGCATATACTGTGGTCCCACTAAGATGTGAAACTGCTGACTGCTGTGCAGATCATTACTTTGAAAAAAAAATAGCAACTCTCAAAACCTCTCAAAAACTCTCACAAAACTAAAAGCAGGCAGAGAAAGGAACAGAAAGTAGAGGCAGAACAAGTAGAGTAAGCAAACATGGGGAATGCTGTCTCATAGAGTGCATGATTAAATCACGACAAATATCTTTCATAAAGTACTTTAAATTAAGATAATTGCAATTGCACAGGCCTCAGGATGTTCTTTCCACATCATGACCAAAGAAGTTTTCACAATCCTAAATTAAAACAAGCAAAGAAAGCAAGAGTTTTGTAAGAACGACACTGGAAATCTTTTCAACCTTTCATCTTAGAAGAGATACCCACCATAAGTGGCCAAGAGAGATGGTCACTGCCCTGCCAAACCAATTCTCAAGAGATTTCCCACAAGACAGCCTATATACTCAGAGCTGGACACCAGCCTTCTGCAGGGAAGAGCACAACAGACCAGATAAAACCTGTATCAACCTATTCTGAGGTAGAAACCTCTTCTCACTTCCATCTCCTGACCTATAGCTGACAGCTGTATCATTCACATCAGCCCAGGAGGTGAGTACAGCTGAGCAGATGTGGACCACAAAGCTGGTCTAGTGCCTCAGGAGAAAACAACAGAAGGAAGTTCAGCTGCTACTGTCCTTATCAGTCTATAAATAGAAAAAAATATACTGGCTATCGTCTTATTTCAAATATTACTGCAGACGCAGCTGTGCCAGTTTAAGGTGTTTAAGCTGTATCAATTTAAGCACCTTTGCTCATTTGTTGTCACATCCACTGCCGAGCAGGCCTTGTGAAAATCTGGCTGAAGCCAGCATGTTCAGTTAGGATGTAATTAGCTCTCATTGGTGTCCTTCTTCACAGGCTGAAGCTTGAGATGCATGCAGTTTGCATACCAGTGTAACAATCTGGAAAGTATTACGGTTCATTTATAATACCATATCTAATAGGGGAAATGCTGTAAGAATGTTGAGATTTTCACAGAACTTTTCAGATATACCTGAGTGCACTTTACAGACAACAATCTGCTGTAACTATATCTATTTCTTCTGTAATGAAATGCTGTCAGACATCAGTATCCTGGCTTATTGGCTACCTTCGATCCCAAGATATGGTGTTATGAATAACATATTTTCAGAGCACAGGAACAGATTTGTGTATCAAAAATTATCCTTCAAACTCCTTCTGAATCTATTATTCAGAGCAGGAGAAATGCACTATAACCAGCCCACAGAATACTATGGGATGTATTCTGGGATAACTTCTTGTTCCCTCCACAAAGTCTACTGCAGACTTCAATAGGTGACATCAGGTTAAGAAGCTGGTCCCGTTACTTTAAAATCTGTAAAAATTTTGCCTGAACAAATTGAACTGTAGGCATCAAAGACCTGTTCAAACTCAAATCCCATACTTTAAATACACGACTATCTGGCCTCTAGCTCTCATGTATTGCTAGGAGAGTAATGCAATTTCAGGATCCCAGAGGACAGGATTACAAACCAGCTGCACTTGGGAAGCTGCACCAGAGCAAGGGTGGCCTCAGTGTTACCCAGAAGCTCTGGAAAACACATGAAAGAGCATGTGCAAAGAGGTGCTCTTGACACACTCATGTTCAGTTTATAGCAGTTCATCATAGACTCTTTATTGAGTGTGTGTGTGAACCTTGTTCCTGGATAGCAAAAAGCCTTTGCAGTCTAAAAATATTTTCTCTTAGCTAAGAGTGCTGGGATGGAAAGGTCAGATTTCACCTAGACACAGGTGATATATGAATCTGGCATGTCCTAGGGATATCCAAGACTTCCCCATGGAGTTAGCATATTAAACATAGGAACAAGGCTGTGGACAACCCAGAGCCTAAATCACTCTTGATGCCCTTATTCAGGCACCTAAGCGTATAGGATTCTGAACTAGAACCTCATCATAAACAAATTCATAGAGTTTTTTCACTTGCTTTTCTTTTTTTTTTTTTGGTAGGGTAAGAGATGGAAAACTGTCAATGCCACATGGAAAGAGAGACCGTAGTATGATTTTGGTGCAGATGTCAGAAAATTGAGTGTTGAGAAGCAAATCTTTACTAACACAAACTTTGCCAGCTATGCTGCTAGTCAGCTTAACTTTTCAGTCCAAGACTGTAACTTCAGGAGAAAGGTTTGGTTTTGCACTTTTTGCACTGCTCAGCAGGCCTGCATTCCCAAAATGAGCAATAATTTGTGTTTCTTCAATGTACAGGCTTACAAATCAGCATCTGAATTAATTTGGGGTGCTTTTCTTGGCATGGACACATAAGCATTTGCTCCTTGACTATAATATAAGTCACAGAGTATAAAGGGACGCTTCTGTGACTTTGGGACCAAACGGATGCATTAAGACTGCCTGCTATGGCACTCAGGTTAAAAAGGACTGTTCCAGTTTCCAGCTGTCCAAGGCTACCAAACACTGGCTTCCCAAACATATAGATGGAAAAAAAGAAGTAGACAGGATACATAACTTACCCATACAGATATATGCACTGCGGATACAGCCTCTATCTATTGCCGCTGGGAGCTGGTAGAGGAATCTGGCAATGCTGGACATCCAGGGTTGCCTGCACATACGGTCATCTTGGCTGGATGCACACCTCTGACCACTGCAGTCTCTGCATTAGGATGTCTGAGGATAGCTACAGCAATTTTGGTAAAGTCGCTCTACCTCTCTGTGCCTCCGCTGCTCCATCTACATAATTCATACCCAATCTACATGGAGCTGCAAATGTGAGACGTGATTAATTAAAACAGATGGTATTATAGAACTTCAGACAGAGGAGCTGGAGGAGTCTAACAGGACCGTTATTATTACCACAGAGTCAACATCTCATATTCAGTGATGAAAGCCTCTCGGAGGAGTAATGCAAACCTATTGCTGGAATTAACACTCCCGCTCAAATTTGATAGTGCCCTTTATACAGGATTTTCATTTGTATTCACAGAAAAACGTAAATAAGTGCTCAGGCTGGCCAATCTATTTCCTCTGTAACTGACAGCATTCACAGTCACTTTATTGTATGAAATAATGTCTTGTTTTTTCCTCCCTTTATCTTGCTTGTGCCTGACCTTCCATTAAAAGTTGCTTGGAAACTGCTTAGAGAATAGTCAGTGGTTCTTCTTATTGATATCTTCCTTTTGTGATTTCTTGCCATTCTATCTTTTTTTTATTCCTTTCTAGAAGCTTTTTAAGCTTGAAGAAGATGAAAAGAAACCAGAGAATCAAAGCCTAATATTTTTTCTTGTTTAAAAGGATCAGGGAAAACATCCTCCCCATATACGTTGACATGTTAAAGAAGAAAGAAATAATCTTCTAATAAATGCTCCAGCAGGTCTTTAATGTGTGTGTTATTATCAAGTGTTTTACACGTTCTCTTTAGCACCTTGGTAATTAAAAGCAAGAGATATAAAGTAAATTGTGTCCCTAAAGACACCTCACTGTTGCCATTGTATAGAAATGGTAGAAAATAGGCACTGCTATGTGACCCATTTTACCAGAGAGGATTCGTTAGGCCAGTTTGTACTGTCTGCTGAGAGAAGGAGAAGAAGTGGCTCACAGGACAACAGTTATCACAGTGCAGAGCAAGAATTTAAGCAGTAGCTTGAGGGAAGGGATTATTCCCTTCTACTCTGCACCCCAGCCAGGAGCAGGGCAGCCATCAGCAGCTGTGGGACAGCGCCAGCCCTGGCAGCGGGCATCTCCCTGAGAACAGGGACAGAACATCAGCCCTGGCCGTGGTGTCCACGTAATGCTGTCTGGCAGCCTTTGCCCACTGTCCCCAACAGAAAGCTGGCCCTGATCCCCAGCCCAAACCTCCAGGAGGGAGGATGCTCTCAGGCCCCTGACGTGTCCAGTTTTGCACCTGTTCCCCTGTATAAAAAGGATATGGTCAACATGCAGTAAGTCCAGCAAAGGACCAGCAAAACTGTTGGAGGTATTGAGCACCCAGTATAAAAGGAAAGACTGAGGGACTGTTTTCCACTGGTGTGGAGAATAAAAAGCAAGAGAGTGAATCTGATAGTAGCCTTCAGATATCTACAGGGGATTACAGGGATATACAGGAAGCCAGAGACATACATGAAAAGATAAGAGGCAATGGTCCCAGTACTAGAAATGCTGACTGGAAACACAGAAAACATCTTTTATAACAACCATAGTTGAGCACTGAAACACATGTCCAGAAAAGCTGGAAATCTCCATCCTTAAAAGATTGTCTTGGTAAAGCCCTGAGCAACCTGATCTGACTTTTAACACAGCCCTTCCTTGAGCAGGGGGCTGGACTGGATAACCTTTATTCAACCCGAGTTCATTCCATGAAGCCATGGTTCTCCAGTTTGAGGGAAATATGTTTAATGTAGTAAATTAAAATCAGCTGCAACTGTGAATAGATGGTTTGTGGTGGGAAGGCTATCCACACGTAACCAGAGCAGCAAGTCAGGAGGTTCGCTTGATTTGAAGAGATCTTATCCATACCAACGGATCTTACTGTTCTTTGCATATGCTTTCAGTCTTCAGCTTTTGGCCATGTGCTTGCCCTACACTGCTGTCCTGTGATACCAAAATGTCTCCACATAGACATGAAGAAATAGCCCTTCTCCCGCAAACATTTTGTCTTTATTCACACTGAACTACATCATTGCCCTAATGCAAGGACTTGGGACTGTCATGAGCATATCATTGTACTGGAGACATACTGAAGTCTGTGTCTGGCTTTATAAAAATTTGTGGCAAAACTCAATTTTTTTGGTTAAACAAAACTAAACAATGTCCCTGTATAAATAATACAGGTTCAGGCAAAAGGAAAAGCCCAACAAAAATATCTAAGTTTTATAAATAAAGAAGAAGCACACATCCTTGAAGCTGTGTTACAATTTGCTCTGAAAATAATTATAATAAAATTATGGTCAGTATAATTTCAAGGTGTATTCTTCAAAACTTGGATGTCTTAAAATGTTATTTATCCTGTCAGTATTTCCACTCTTCTGGTTTTAATGCACTAATTAAGTAATTTGCAAAGAGAACACGCAAAGTATGGCATATGTGTAGACAAGACTAAGTTTGTCACATATTCAAAATTCTTGGAACTGCAGATGCTGCTTTCATGAAGGCTTGTGAACAGTATACACTTTTTAACATGATTTAGCATGTAGAAATAATACAGTAAATCTGACTGGGTAGCAGTCTTTCTGTGAGGAAGTCCATATATATCATGTAAATATCAGTTTGATCTGTGTAGGACTGAAGTCCTTATATATATATTATTTTTTTGGGGGGGAGGGGGTCTTCTTTTCCCTAAATTTAACTCTTGGACATACCTTCGAGTCCTTTTTATGTGCTTCTGATCATGATTCTTCATTGATCACAGTCTGATCAGCTTGCAAGGAAAAGGTCACATCAATTCACAAATGTCAACATGTAGCTCTTATCTGTTTCAATCCAGAAATTCCAGGAAATTATCACGTGGAGTTCTCTGCATGCCCTTCCAGAGCACTTTCAGGCTAATCTTTAATACACGTATTAAAGTGTTTATTTCCCAGGAGAGAAATACTGCAAACTTTTAACCCTGAGAAAACTATAATTTATTTTATGAATTACTCTAATTTTGCTCTCTTCTGTTTTCCTCAGCTTTCCCAAATTTCCCTTTATCTGGCTATGTTACCTCAGAATTATTTTAATAAACGGGCACACTGCTGCCAAAATTTCTTCTTCTCAAAAATATGGTCCAACTCCAACTTGAGCCTGAAGGCAGGACACAAAGGATTACAGCAATATTTTTCTGGAAACACAGGCAGTAGTGCTTTATTATTTTTATGTTTGTAGAATATCCTTTCGCCTTTATAATATCTTCAAGTATTATAATCTGTATATAAGTTCTCTGAAGGAGAATATACAAAATATATAAATGAAGAGGAATATACAAATCCTTGATCTACTCCCCTGCACACAGTTGGCAGTATATTTTGTAATCAGCTTTTTTTTTGCCTTTTTTTTTTTTTTAAGTGAAAAAAGAGCAACTTAAGGACACTGACTGTTGAGGCCTGCAGACTTTCAGGTTTATCTTAGGAAAAAAAAAAAAAAAACTTTGTTAACTTGTCTTAGGTTGGATTTTTTTTTTCTGTCTTCTATTTTCATCTTACATAGTTTCTAAGCACATCTCACATTGTTCACCACATTGACTAAGCTCAGGTCACCATAGAGACATAGAGATGTCCTGCCAGAAACCCTAGCAGGATAGATATCTGACACAGAGGAAGAAGAAGATGTGTTTGTAAGAGCCATTTTCAATCTCCCTTCTAGGACAAGAGTCTGACAAGAAATCAGTGGAAAAATTTACCTGAAAACCCGAAAGGTACTGCGAGTGGTGAAACGTGCTCATCACAGGATGAAGCCACAGGCCTCAGGGAGATAAGCAGATACAAGAAGACAGACAGAGATCCTCCTTCAGGAAAGCGGCAGGCTTTCTGCAGGTTTGTACGAGTATTTTGACAGCACTAGCAAGAGGTTTTAAACTTATTCTTTTGGAAAAAGCACAGTCCAGCCAGCTAGACTTATATCCTTTAAAACCAAATTCTTGGTGTCCACGGAAAACAGTCACCGCACCGAGACAGAGTGGGCACTCCCAGCAGCTGGGCAGCACTTGCTCTGCAGGGCTTGATGCTTGCATGCCACCACGAAGCTGCCTTTTCCCAGTGCCCCCCCCTCCAGACTACAGTTACACCTGATGTATTGGACAATATTTAAAAGCTAGTGTATTTGCTTGGGAGTCCGTGCCACAGAGAGACGTGCGCCTGTGCAAACTGGAGATGCATTTCAGGCCCAGCTCAGACGCAGGGTGATTCATGCTGGCCAACAAAGGCCTCACCAACCCAGGGGAACAACCTCGGCCACACAGGCCCTTTTTTCTTGGCTTGTACAAGGTTCTTTGAACTTCAGATTTAGGTATCCCTCCTAATTAATGATAATTTCACACTGCCTTCAAAAGCCATTGGGATTTGATTAGCCAACAAATAAAGATGGCTTCATTTTCTCCTCTGGGCACATATTTCCCTGTCTCCTTAGCGCTTAATTGAGTAGGTGAATAATAGTGCGTTCACTCTAACAGGCTGTGGAGGAAGGGCAATACCAGCCTGGTCACCAAGAGAAAGAACTTCGCCAGCATTAAGCACTTAGCGAATTTGATCCCCAAAAGCGAGAAGCTGCATCAGTGCGTCCTGTTACACGGAGCGTTGACAGGTCCTGTTGCAGCTGGTGCCTTGACAGCACGGCACAGCACAGCACGCAGCCTTTCTTTGCAGTGGATGTCTCATCTTGCCCCTCCACCCAGATTTCACCGGCGAGGTTGCTATAACAGGGAAACAGACAACATCTTCTTGTTTCTCCGCAGCTAAATGTGCAAATACTCACCTTCAGAGATGCCTTAGTCAACTCTACTGAAGCTGATAAGGTGACTGTAGCATAACTTAAGGACAGAAATCTGTGAATTGTTGAGATGCCCTTCCTTTTATTTATTACTATCCCTAAGAGGTTGTGCATTTCAACAGCTATCCAGGGCAAAACAAGCGCAGAAGTCCCTCGAATATTCTGCTATTCTCAGCACAGTGGTTAGTCGATGCGTGCGGAAACAGTGAATGAACCTGTGAATCTCCCCAATGCACAGACCAGATAAAGCACAACAAGTGAAATCAACTAGGTGTTAAATCTGTAATGAAGACATCAGGAAGAGGAAGTGCTAAATATCCTTCAGAACATCTTGATATAAGTTACTGGCCTGTATTAAAATATTCCTATGGTAGAAAACATATTGTTGTGCTTTCTAACGAGGTGCTAAATCCAGAGGCGTAAACTGAGGGAAGGAAAGCTTTCAGCAAGTACCGCTTTTGAATTCTTTTGGCCTTGGAATGTATTAAAGCATTGTATGTATTAAGTGTAAACAGATCCACCTCCATATACTTGCTTCCACAGCACTTAAAGCAGCCCTTCAACCTTTATAAGGATGAAAGGTGTTTTTATCACTATCTTCAGGCAAGACCTGAATACCAAGCTCTTTGAACATTGGTGGCTTAATATCATTTCAAAACTCACTGCAAAACTGTGTAGTGGTTCAACAAGCAAAAATATTTTTAAACACATTCTGGAATCCTTTTATTGTTCAATTCTGTTTGTAGAATTGAAATAGAAAACACCTAAAAGTTTCATGGGAGGTCAACAATTGGAAGATGCTTTGGTATTGGTGACAGTCGCACGTCTCTTCAAATATATTAAAATACTGGTAACAAAATGCCATGACATATCTCTTTGGGAAGCTTAATGACCTTGTATTATTTCAATGAACAGGTCCCACATTACTATCAGTTTCTTGCTCAGGAACATGGGTAAATGCCTGGCATTGCTTTTCTATTGCCAGCAGAAGGACTGTTGGCAGGCCCCAGGAGCTGTGCATCTTCTCAGCACAAAATGACATGTTGCATCAGATAACACTGACTCTAAGAAAATAATTGCAGGGGAAATTATCAAAAATAACAATGTAAGTAAAAATATTTAAGTAAACAACTTTTACAAAATAAATCTTACATATGGGTGTCCTGACAGACAAGGGTAGTAAGATCTAGTTTGTGACTGCTAAGGGAGTCAGAATAGTACTTGAAGTGAAAGGTGATGTACTCCCAGGATAGGGAACACAGTCAATGGCATTTACCTACAGAGTGACAAGAGAATTGATCTTTTAGGTGTAGAACACACACTTAGATATTCCCTCATGCAAATACATAAATTGCCAGGCTATAACTACAGACTTTTTGAGTCCCTTCCCTCACTTTTTGTTTTATGCACACACTCTCACTTTTCCTGTTCGACAAAACATCTGTTGATACAGCAATGATGAAGCAATAAGTGAAATAGGTGAGAAAGACCCATGAATGGGATTAGGGAGTTCAAATTACAGATTTTTATTCTGTATCTTGACAGCCACAGAACCTTACCTTCTCGCAAGATGTGCTCATTCATCAGTAGCCACCAAAAGACAGGATTAATTGTTGGACAATCATGGACATCGTGGGCACAACAATGAACATCTCCCATTCTCACAGGCTCCCATCTAGTAATAGAAATGTTTATAATATACTAATAGTATTTATTATATTAATATTATAATAGTAGTGTAGAAATATTTGTAATATTAGTAATACATATTTATAATGAAGTAATAATAATATAGAAATAGAATGTATGGTAATAGAAACCAACTTTTACTGTTTTCTCTGTTCTAAGCAAGGACACTTACAACATATACTATTTCTTTGCTCTAGAAAAGACTAAAACAGGTTAGTAACTGTGGCCTTTCAAGATGTTCGCATTTAAAATATAAAATTGATCTGGCATCATTGGTGTGTTTTCAATACAATTTTTCCTCAGAAAGACCTGACTTTATAATGGAATTAGAGAGTGACTCCCTAGCCTTCTTTTGCAAACTTTGGTTCAGAAGTTTTCCCATGATGGACACAACCAAGAAGATATGTAAGACCCCAGTTAAATAAAATGTTTACCCCCTAATATTACTGGCTGACTTGAATTCTTAAATGCTTTGTTGGCTAAAAACAAACAAACACGTAAAACTATTCACATGCTGAAATGAGGCCACAAAACTGCTGTTCTCTGGCCCAAATTCTACAGATTTGTTGTTGTTCTCAAGCTGCTTTAGGCACACAACTTGTCCCTGCGAAATGAAGTAAAGTAACCCTAAAACTGATGGGGAAAGGAATGGGCAAAAAGTAAAAATGATCCTGAGTCACAGAAACTTTTGTCAAGGCCTTCTTTGACACAGTTGTTATAGTTAAAATGTAGTTTTACATACAAGTAGCCATCTTCTGCTCACCTATGTGAAATTAAACATGCTTATATATGTAGTCAGGTTCAGGACCTTGCATTACAAGCTCTTCAGGAGAAAGGCAGAATTCATTTCCTTTTGTGTTCAGTGCTAATTGCATTACCAACAACAGAAATTCAAACATAACAGTACACTGCAATAAAAATAACAAAAAATAACAAACAAACAAACAGAAAAATAGCTAAGAAAGATTTGAGTAGAGAAACTGTTATGATAAGGTAAACTCATTATGATTTACACAGCTGCCACTTTTCTGACATGTAGCTAATTCAACACCACAGTAGTGAGTGGCTCTGTGTTTTCACATGGCTTTCTTTTTATTCATGTCCCTATTACATTGCAGATTAAATGGTGAAGACCAAGTAAGGACCTCAGGCCCAGTCACTGATGGTTGAGGTCAATGAGACAGAGGATGTGTAGGGAATGGAAGCAGAGAGTCCAGAAGATTATGCAACTTAGATTCAAGGACAACCAGGTCTCTGGAGGCACAGGTGAGCAAGAATAAAATCAGCAGTCACTTTGTGTCTTGTCATAATCTAAATCCACGTTAGCACACAAGCATTAGCACATTTCTGAAATTACAAGTGCAATCTACAGCATCACTATTTTGATAGTTTTGAACTCCTTAATGCTTCCATTTTTCACTGATTTCAAAACTTACTGGATCGGGCCTAATGTTCTCTTTAAAAAATTAAAAAAAAAAAAAAAGTAATTAGTTCTCTAAGCCCCCTGGTTTGCCTGAATGTTCAGTCTCTCCTTCAACAGCTGTCATAAACCACTCCTTAAACAAATTATTCCAGTACCCCATGCTTTATTTCCATATTATTACTGATCTGATGAACACAACTGTAGGTGCTATTAGATCAGTGTGACAAGGAACACCTTATTTTCCCCAGGGCAATCTCAGCCTGACCTTTAGCTGGTGTACCCAACACATTAGTACACCAAAGGCCAGGCTAGTTCTTGTTGCACTGCTGTTACAGGGATGACCCCTTACTTTGATTTGAAATCTTTGCTAGCACCTCTCATGGGTGCCAAACAGATGATCACTTTGGCAACGACATTATTACCTCAAGATTTGGGAAGCTGTGACATGTCTTTTTTCCCCAAAGTTTATTAACAATTATTGTTTTTGTGAATGTTTCCCATGAGGGGAAGAAAAGAAGAAAGCAGAAGTGCGGCATGGTAAGTGCATACCTTTGCCACCAAAGGGTTATTTTCACTTATTCTTATTACGAGTGAGCACAGAGCTTTTATCCATTTGTTTTTTCCTAGTCTCAGAGTGCCCCAACCCCTGCTGAGCTCTCCTGCAGTGGTCCCAGTGCAGGGCCATGCTCCAGCGCCCGGCGGAGCAGCTGTTGGGCCAGCAGATGCCTCGCAGACCTCCGAACGCCTCCTCCCAGGCCACAGCCGGCCTGGCAGGGGGCCAGGAGCTGCTGTCACCTCCAGGCACACAGGCAGCGAGCTGGAGGCATGCTCTCCTCTCGGCGTGCCGCCCAGTGCTGCATGGAGTGGGATGAGTGGGAGGGGGCCACCGCTCTATCCCGGTGGGGCAGCCTACCCCAGAGGAACTCCTCCTGCCTCATTTGTATTCTCAGTCCCTTTGCTAACATGGGGAGTTTCAAGAAACCCAAACTATGACTGCTTCCTTTTCATTGTGGCTGTTTTATTGCAAATAATTGCAATAGCAAATTGTTCTCTGCTTGAAAGAAATACCTGGACATGGGCTTTTGTGTCACTGATAGCTAGATATGATAAATGGCCTGAAATTCAGCTTTGACAATAATATTTCAGGACCTGGCCTTTCAAATCTTTGTACATCTAACCTGTGTGCATAAGTAGTCCATCTTTCATACCCTTTTAGGGATCTCCTTCCTTGCCATCCCTACAGTTCCCTCACATGGAGTTCCCTCACATCCAAACAAAATTCAGACCAGACAGGTGACAAGTGCCACCTAGTCTTTCCCTAAAACTGTAAGAAAAAGATATTAAGAGAAGAAAGCTGGACCTGCATAAAGAACAACTAGGAGCTCAGTCTTTAGTGTAAGCCTCAACTTCTTGTACTTTTTTGTTTGGTTGGTTTTTGCTACCACAACATAAGTGTGCATCATTTGTTATCATCAGGTTCAAAAATCATTGAAGATTCAAATTTCCTTTCTCTTGTTTTCAGCAGGAAATCAGTTGGATGTATTTATCCCAAATTCAGACGTCTTCCTGCACCTGTTCACACCTCCATCTAACGCCTGTTAAGGGTTTGTATGTATATGTCCTGTATGTAGTTGAGCATTATGAAACTACAGTATTGTCTGGATTGTCTCACCTACCTATAAAATGTCATAAGATAAAAATGTCATAAGGTGGGGTGAGAGGTGTTTCTAAGGCAGAAGGGATGGAGCAACCACATATGCCTGTAGTCTTATCATGTTGTTGCTGCTGCCAGCTGGAAAAGGGGACTTTGAGTCCACAATGCTGGCAGTTACTAGCAGGGCCAAGAGAGAAAGAGGAAGAGAACTTGAAGAATGGTTGTAAAGAGCCCAAGCAACAGGCATACCAAAAGACTTGCCAAAGTACACTGTGCAGCCCTACCAATAGCACTCCAACTCCAATAGATGCTTAAACATTTATTTTGAGATACAGAATGGGAAGTATTGAATGGGACTAGGACCTTCCTACTGAAGCACTTGGTCTGTATTACAGCGGCACTGGCTGGCGACTGCTCCAAGACACTAACTGTTGTCGTTCTGATTAATAGCTCCTTTGCTATGGCATGTTTTTAATGCCGAGACACATTTTCATTATCACAGTGGCAATGTGCTCAGGAAGTGCAGAGAACTTGGAAGTGCAGAGAAATCGGGAAATCCCTACAGGGTTTATCCTGAGTTGGCTGGAGGTCACAGATGTTGTTGTCTTTTCTTTTTTTTTTTAATTCTTTCCTGAAGAGAAAATACCACCCTGTAGAAAGAAGGATATCCATACTGGATCCTGGGTGGAAACCCACACCATACATTGTGCTTGGAAAGAAATTACATGCAGAAACTGGAGCAGCCAAAGTTAACAAACTTAGAGCAGATTACCTTTGGAGCCTTTCTCATCCATGAACTTCTAATCAGCCAGTTTAAGACCTAATTTTTGGCCCAAAAAAAAAAAAGAGATGCATTCTCATTATTTCACCAAACAAAGAAATTTGTTTTGCAGCTTACTCATCATTCCCAGCTCAGTATTTCCACTTGGTATCAATAGTCAGAATATTCAGAAGAACAGCTGAAAGGAAGTACAATTCATTTTCCTGTGAATCTAAGTTCTGAAGCCAGGAAGCAAGGTGGTGCACGCTAACAGGCATCTCTCATCAGCACTTCCTCTGCAGCCTCCTCTCACTGGCAAATTGCACAAGTCTCAGTGGGAAAGGTATACCCAGTCATTCAAAGGAACATAAAAGATGAGCACTAGGTAGAAGAAAGTGAGAAAACAATCTGTTAAAATACACCTCATGCATCATTAAAAAAAAATAAATAAATTAAGAATCCAGTTTGTTATGATCATGTCATACAGCTAAGCATCCCACACCAACAGGGTAACAGATTTTGCTTGCACCTCTGGAAGCAGCATACAGGTGGGTTGAAAAAGATGTGTGCTCAGCCTCTGCGTGGTTCAGCTCTTGCATTGCTTTTCCACACCAGGAGCCTGCATGCCAGGCGTGCACAGCGTGCCAGTCCGTCAGGGATCACATTAGCGGTTGTGTCCGGCACCAGCAGTTAGGGAGCTGGGAGAGGACTGTGGCACTGCAGTATAACAGGTGCTGCTCCCAGCCCCTGGGTGCTACCAGGCACGGGTTGTGGGACAGAGGGGGACACACACATCTGAGGAAGAAGAGGATGGATCAAGGCAGCAGGGTGTTGCAGCTTGTACTGTTGTTTGTCTGATTTAGTAGCTGCCCTGAGGGTGGATGTACCTTGCGTGCTGGGGGATGGTGAGAGCAGGGTGGATTGAGCAGCTGCAGTTTGGGGACACAGAGAAGGTCCAGGTGTTTTGCTGAATTCAAGCTTTATGCCTGCGACAGGCTACTGAGTACATGTATGCTGGCTGGGTGTCCAGAGCGCACACTGGAATGAGGAAAATACATCCACAACAAAGCACGGCCCATTCAGCCCAGAGAGCCCTGCTCCTCCTTCCGCTTCCCTCCCTGCTAGTGCAGCTCACCCTGGGCACGCGAGGGCAGAGGTGCTGCATAAAAACAGGAGCCTCCCCTTGCTGGCTCCTTGGTCTCTCCACCCTTTTGCACGGGGGAAGGTCTCTACCAGGGCAGGGCATGGGCACATGCCCGCTGGCACCAGCACACACGCTGCCCGCGACGGGAGCCAGGCCACGGCGTAGCCGGCCCCCCGCTGCTGCGTCTCGCTGCCTTCTGCTCAGCTGTCCCATCCAGCAGCCCCAGGGCTAGGGTTACAGGACAGTTTCTAACTTTGTGCCTGTCCCAAGGCATCAGGGCAGAGGCACATGATTTGTAATTTATGAGGACACCCATAGAGCTGTCACTTGCAAGGCAGGTGTTGAGAAACTGGCGCGCAGCCCGAGCAAAGAAGACGACTGACCTCACCCTGAAATAATGGTGGCCAACATGGTCACAGGACAGAGAGCATTGACATAAGCGGGCTTTAAAAATAACTAGGTCATCCCACTAGACTAGCTCACTCTCTTATACGAAGAGGCCATGAGGTACCAATTTATAGTAAAACCAAGAGAGTAAACAGCTATTCAAGGGATTGACGAACCTGTAGCATTTTGAGTCATTTTTTTATTTAGCTTTTTTAATTCCCCTACCCAAATCAAATTTTAAGTCATATCACTCAGCATACCATCAAAACAAAAGGCAATCTTTCAGTGTCTCTGCTAAAAATGAAGCAAGATCCACAAACATGCAAACATTTTGTTGCAGAGGAAAGTTGCAGAATATGTGTTAATGGAGCCTAGACCTAGGAGAAAAAGGAGAGGAAATCCAGAAAGGAAATGACTATTTTTCTACCTAATCCAAACTGGAAAAAATCTTAAAACAGACTGTTCTCCGTTCAGATTTGAGACAGGGCTGAGTGCTTTCACACAAATGCTGTTTTACAAAAGATGCTTTACACCGCCTAAGATCCAGACACCTTGCAGCAAGTCGTTAGAGGAAAGAAACAGGATTTGGTTTAGCCAGGAAACTCAAATAGATTTAATAGTCACGAGAGTTACTAGAGGCCAATAATGACTTAAGTCGTGACATCCACATCCATCACATACTTATTCCTGGATTTATGGCACCCAGTTGATTCCACAAACAGTTCAAGAGCACATACTGCTGTTGCTACCTTCTCCAATTCAGTCTGTCAGAGAGAGAGAGAAAAGGTGACTTCCCTACAGAAATCTCTTCAAAAACAAGTCTTTCACAGGACCTGAATGGTGCAAAGGGAAAGGACAAGAACAGGGATTACTTAACGGCCACTGTAGCTCTGTGAGAATACAGACACATGGAACATGAGAATTAAATTCATGTACTGGTTAGCACTATTGTTTTTGTCAACAGTGTAGATTCACAGAAAATTCTTCTCAGTTTTTGCTTCCTAGGGGAAAATTCCCCCTCCGCAAGAGTATACAGTGCCATTGCCTTTAGTAGAATGGCTTTTCTGAGCCAGGAAAACAGAAACAAATAATAATGACATGGAAAACACTTGCTTTTGCTTTGACCAAGATTGCCTTTGAGACAGCTGTGAATGTTTTGTCACCTGGTGACTATTCCTCTTCTGAGTACCTAAAGAACCACCACAGAAAGTCCAGTATCACTGGCATTAAATTGTTTATCAAGCTTGTAAAGCAGTTACCTAACCAAGACATCAAGTTATTGCAGGTCAATAGATTGCTATTTCATGCTCGTTTATTTCCACATTCCGTCTAAAAAGTGCTTGATAATTTTCAGTTTCTCATCTAATGCTTGAATCTAATGCATTTTGAAAATGTCTTGTTCCAACAGGGCAGCTATTCTGCTGCTTCAGACTTTCAGTTTTATCATTTTCAGCTCATCATCCCAGAAGAGAGCAATGCCATATCCCATGTACCCTATTCAATTCACATTTAATTCTTCCATTGCAATTTGCATCAGGAGTGTAACTCCTAAATCTGCAGTCCTGGAAGACCTCAGTAGCTCAGTCCTGAAGGTGTTAACATAAATAGCAAAAACAGTAAAGACAAACTAGGTGAATAACAAACAGTATGTACTTTAATGTTTTCATGGTCAAAAAAAAAAAAAAAAACTGTTTCTTTAACACATTTTGTAAGACAGACTGAAAATGGGCTTTTAAGCAGTTTGCAGCATTTCATGGCAAATTGTAATTGACAGCCCAATTAAAGAAGAAAAAAACCTCAACAAAGCAGATTCTGTGAGCCCAAACATCTTATTAAAGTGACAGACCACCTAATTAGCTTCAAACAGAATTAGGAGCTTGCTCCCTCTTTCTTCTCCAGTAATATGGCCGTCCTAATTACCCATATCCTATTACACTCATATTGACTGTAAACACCTTTCCAAGACAATAGATCCCTTCTTAATCAGCATACTACAGACTAGGTTTGAGGGACCACAATGCCCGTGCAGTTGTTCTAAGTTGCTGCAATGCCCTTAGGTGTTTTCTTTGCTATAACATAACTCAAATTTATAGTGACCAGCCTAATGATTCTAATTTCTGGGTAGGTATCTAGGAAAAAATAGACCCTGGAAAAATGTCATTCCCAGATATGTCAAAGATTTATTATAGGCTGTCATAGAACAGCTTCAGAGTCTACAAGTTGGTGACCATGTAAACGTTGAAATACTTGCAGTTTGCCAGTTTAGCCCAGTCAGTAGGTACTTTGCACAGTATCTATCCCCAAAAGACTTTTCTTTTAAATGATCTTTGCCTATTGTTTTAGTTGCTGTGCTGTGCTCTGTGTAACTCATTCAGAAAAGGGAAACTAACCTGGGCTTTCATTGTTCGTCTGAAATAAATCCTGGTGGTTTTGACCCCCTGTGGCAATAAACAGATTTAAACAAGACATACAGAGACCATTACAGATAAGGTCTCAGCTCTGTCTCAAAATTATTGACACATTTGGTGATATGACAGTCTAGACACAGGAGGATCAAATCCTGTACATAACACCTACCAGTCCAATGCTCTCTGACAATTTTTACCAGGCATAAACGACTTCCCCGTATAATATCTAACTGCCTGTTAATTGCATTTGCCTGGTCTGGTATTGCACTTGAAAATATTGGATAAAAACAATATGAATGGTTATTTTAAAATGTGACATTGGGTTTACAGATGGATCTATAGTTTTTCCCTGTCTATGAATCTGAGAGAGATTACGTCCTTAAGCAGGGTGAAAGCACAACTACCCTTAACTTTCTCTAGACTTGTGCTGCTACTTAACAGCAAGTTGTTTAGCAAAAGGCAAACCTAACCACTCAGAATCTTGTAAACAGGAAAATTATTAAGATCATATTGGATAAAAAATACAAGTGAGGGCCCATTTAACTGGTTCTCACCATACTGATCCATATCCTGGAAACCCACCCACAGATATCTCCTGTGACAGTGAGCACAAGGGTATCTCTCCAGGCACAGCTCCTTAGTTCACAGCCTGAGTCATTAAACAGAACAGGACTGAACTCAGCCCTTCCAGTGCTCAGCACTGCACGTGAGCCCTTCTTTATCACATGTCCACAGAGTCGGGTAGCAGGGGAGTGATATTTGGCTTGGACTGCTTTCATAAGTAGATAAAAATAAGTTCTGATGAAATTCACTAAAAAAAAAAAAAGTACAAATCATAGTTCATTTTTGTTTAACCCTACCACCGTTGTGAGTCAACAGTAAACCATCTAGGCAGGTTAGAGCTTCACATTTTGGAGTTTTGTACTAGACTAGCTAAACATATATAATCTCCAAACAATAGCCAGAGTTGCTGGGAAGCTACTTGAAGCTTTACAGATATCCTCATTATGTTACAGGTTAAGTAGGTTACATGTTTGAAGGTAACCTACCAGCAGACATCTTGATTAGATATTTTCAGGCTGACATCATTCACACATTTCACTTCTTGGTAATTAATTCTGTGCAGCACGTGTATTGTTGCAGACCCATAAAAGCTTTTCTTCTGATCCTGACACCCTTGTTAAGATTGTACTAAATTTTGCATGAAAGAAGGGATTCCACTTCTTTGTATTTTTAGAAATAGCATACATTCTCCACTCAAAGAACAAGAGCTTTAATTTTGCAAGAGCACTGTATTTTCTACCAAAGGTGCTCACAAAAATACGATCCTGTTTGGTGGAAACACTAGTATAATTTAAAGACTATGTCAGGCAGAAGAATGTCTGATTTATTTTACAGCTATATGCTCTATGCCATTTTCTAACTACATGTTGGTATAATATTTATATACTGTGGTCGTATTGATTAAAGCTTGTTGTACAAGAGTGAAAACATACAGTATTTGATAAGTATTCTTCTGCTCCATTTCTGATTAATCGAGCATGTTAGTGGAGAGACAAGAATAGTTCTACTTCTGATCTCAATGAAACTCCCTTCTTGTTCTTAAACATCTTTCCTTGTTATAAATACAGCCAATGAAATGTAAATGCTGGTTTTGATCCAAACATAGGTTGCACGTGTTCTCTTAGGCATGACAGCTACAAATGTCCAGCTTTCCCAGTTTGCACTTAGGAATTCCCAGTATACCCATTTCTCTGCTTGCTCTTGTTATCACTGAAACAGCTTAACCACTATGGAACAACCTTATGGAAGCATTTTTCATCAGGAAAATTCCTTTGCTGGGCAATGATACTTTTTACCTGTTTTTTCTTTTCCCAAATCCTTGCATTTGATGATATTTTCAGCACATATATTATTAGGAAAAGGATACAATATAAATATTAAAGGTGCTGTGCACCAAACAAGGTTTAGAAGACTTTCTCACTACCACACGAGCAGTGTTCCAGCCAGCTGGGTGGCCAAGAAAGTAATAAATTTGATCCACACAGAGCAGTTGGCTTGGCATGCCTCATTACCGAGAGACGAACACGGGATCCAATTGACTAAATCCTCCTGGCATTCCAGAAGACCGCACTTCTCCTTCATCTCCATTCAGCAACGTCTGCACTTCATGGCTGCATCAATGGATTGTCTTTGCTCCCCACTCCTTCTCCTTTCCCTCCACCACTCCAAAGTCAAAAGATTTTCTTTATACCAGCCAAGGGAATTACTTCATCCTGTCTACTTTCTGGGGCTACTTTGTAGAAGTTTCTCCATTCAGCATGTTTACAGTCCTTTGTGTCCAGGGCTGCAGAGTACTCAGCAACTTGGACTAGGCTGCCACTGTTGCAGTGGGTATTCATACTGTGCTTGATACTCTGGCAAAGTAATAAAGCATATTTCTAATTATTAAAGATGGTTGATTACAGCTGGCTGAATAGTTGAGTTCTGACTAGGAAAAACACACAAAAGCATCTCTACTTAATTCCTCCTATATATAAAGCATTCAAATGTTGACGTGTTCAGTGTTCAAAACATAAACAGTTTATAATTAACCTCAGAAAGCTACAGTATATGCTCATCACCAGATTCATTCCTTCATTAAAATATCCTCTCTTTAATCAGTTATAATAATTTGTGCTCTCCTTCCACAAAGAGCTCTGCCCAAGGTGCCATTACTCTGTTAACACTTGCTATATCCCTAAGGGTTTTGGAAGGGTAAACTGCTACAAATTCTAACAAAACAAAATTCTATTACTAAAGCTAATTTCATTAAGGAAACATAAAAATGTTTTGTTTTCTGTGAGAATCAAATCACATTCAGAGAGCATTCACTACACTGAGTACCACAAGCACACAGGAAAAAACATGCTACCTCAGAAAGCCAACAGCCTAAAGTGCTGGTAGAAGCACTCTGGAAGGAAGATTTCTTGGGTTTCAGGAAATATCTTTAGAAATAAATCACTGTGTTGCACTGCTCATATTCATAAATATCGGAACTGATTTAAAGAAAAGAACCCAAAGTCTCTGGGAAGTAAGGTCTGGGAGGACAAAGCGGAATGGATATCTCTCAGTGGAGATCTTGTAGGCTCACATTTCACAACCCTGTCTGTCCCCATTAGTTCCAGTTGCTAGCAGGTTTGAATGTACTTCCCATTAAATGTTACATTTAGCTCCCTCCCCCACACCTTTTACTCGAATCTGCTACTCAGAAGACTGCTGAGGCTGAAGCAAATATGAATTGCATGTAAGATTATGTTTTGATATGGACACATAAAGGATTTTTTGAGTGCCAAAATGAGAACTACTAGAGATCCATAAGCTAAATGCACAAATGTGTCAATAGAACTTCATTTAAGGAATTAATATGAGACATTTTTGGAAACAGGAACATGATATTGATGTGAAATAATATTTATTGGAATTACTTATTTCTTTCAATGAAAGTATAATTGGTCTTTTTATTTGGCAAAATGTATTTTAAACACAGAGGGCACAAAGTTACAAGTTTTCTGGCTCTGTGTCCTAAAATCTCCATTACAAGAAGTATTTAATTAAGTGTTTAGATTCCTACCTATTCAAAAAAGCCCCTAGGTGCAGATGAATACAGGAACACTGAAGTATATGGTTACATCCTTTTATCGATGACAATTCAATGTTTTAAATCTAAAAAAAAAAAAAAAGTTGTGCTTTGAAGTTCAGTTTGCACAGAAGCAATTAGTTTTCATCATTTCTTGTGACCTAAAAAATAGAAAAGGTTTAGTTTGGTTAACTAACTTTGGGCCAAAGCTGTTGACAGCAGCCAGGTTGAGAAGGCCTGGCAGCGAGTGAAATGTTCTGGCCTCAGTAGTTTGCTCTAAGCCTTTCATCCGGAAGTCCTTGGTATGAGTGAGGCCATCCCCACAGCAGTCAACAGTTGCTGCCTCCCATGTTTGCAGCCCATCAGGGAAAATGGGTTGGTGGTCTCATGTTTGTGCATGACAAAAAACCCTAGCACTAATTGATACTCTTTATGGTAGAAGTCACAGCAAAAAGAACTAGGAATAAAATCAGCAGAGGAATACATTGGTGAGCACAGGACCTGGCTCTCCTCTGAATGGGAGGACGGGGTGTGAACGGAAAGATTTCTGGAGGAAGTCATACAATTGGGTCAGAGTGGTAGGAATTGGTGACAGTGTCCAGGCTGTATCTTTTAGACACACAGAGAACTCAGTTTACCAAAGTAGGATTTTCTAGACAAAGTAAGATTTTGCAAAAAGAAGAAAGAGGTAGAACATTATGCACCATACAGGCAGACTGGGGATATCAGACAACCACTAACTACTTCTGAGATACCATCTGAAAACAAACTAACAAACAAACAAACAAAGAAAAAAACACCTGGTCCTGTATTCCCATGGGACAAATAGGGAGCCAGCAACAGGATAACTTACCTCTAAGTCACCTACAAAATCTTCATCACAAATTAAAGTAAAAATCCAGGAATACTAACTCTGCACCCCATCCTGCCTCACTACAGGTTTGTCACTGAAATCGAAGTATAACCAAAGAAAGTTTCTTTTTAATTCACCAGATGGCAAAGATAAGAAAGGAAGAAGCAGCATCAAATTTCTCTTCCCTGTCCTTTAGGGAAAAACTGTTCACAAGAACAAAATATTTACGGCTGATGATGCAGGAACAGTCAAAAGATGGAAAACATCAACTATTAGATAACAATCCAGCACATGTCACCACATTGTCTCCTGCACATTCCCAGCCACCACTAATTCATCACTTGCAGACCAGCCCCTTTTCCCTAAAAATGACAGACACTGGTGCTATAACAGGGGTCTGCCCAGATGAATCCCAGTGTCGACCCAGCCTCTGCCAGGACGGCCCTGCAAGAGGCTTGATGGCATGGTGAGTTAAGCCTAAGATGCTCAGGATTCCCCACAACATAACAGCAATGCTTTGGAGAGTTTCGGCAGCTTGTTATGGGGGATGCCATGCATGGTTACTAGAGGGTATATTTTCATTTAGTCTGAATACTTGGCACACTCGGACCGTAAACAGAAGCCTAGGTAGAAATAGATGGAATTATTTACTTACACTCACAGTGCTGAAAATGATTAGTCAATTAACTTTACTAATGTACAGTATCTTGTGAGAAGATAAGATATCTATACGCAAAGCTAGCCTCCAGCTTGTGTCAAAAAGAACAAGCCCACTGGCATTTAGGCTGATTTATGGTGAACTATGACAAGTATGCAAATTATGAGAGTTCCCTTTTATGTTTACATTTGTGCATTTGTGCATTTTTCTTTGGCTATTTCTGATGATAGGCAGATTAGTACAGCCACTTATAATTTGATCTCATTGACAGAAGTGCGTTCAGCTTGGAAAGACTTTCTGCAGCCCCAACTTCCTGTTACTACAACAGACTCAGTGCACCATGTTGGTAAATAGTTTCAAGGGGAAAATGGCATCTAAAATTAGCCGTGATGACATTACAGGCATCACTGAAAAAAAGCCCAGATGAAAAAAGTTTATAACATGAGACAGGTTCAATTAGCTATTCAGTTCATTTAAGTAGTTCAGCTGGACAATTATAGACAGCTACCAATTCCATTACATAATCATGAAGCAATGTCCTCATGAACTTCTATTTGTGCATCACTGTATCTGTCCAGGATCTCTAAATCTCCTTTCAGTTCACTTGTCAAATCCATCCCTCTCCTTGCACAGGATTCTCTCATTCCAGGGCTGTAATCTAGCATGTGTTACCCATGCTACATAATTTAATATGTCCATGCCTCAAACCACATAGGAGTTTCAAGCTTTCTCGAACTGAACAGCCAGTTCATGTACCAAACTTGGTACAATCATAGATGGCTTGGACCAGAGGTTTGTACTCATTTTATGTAAATGTAACTTCAGCCTCTAACTGTGTGCTTCCATTCCCATGGGAGATTTTATTTTTCCCTCTGCTAATCTGCTCCTCTCATTTTACTAAAGGTTGTGGAGCCCTGTATCTTATGGTCAAGCAATAGGGTTCCCTCAGATATATATATCTAACTAAAACTGGTAAAGGAATGAATTTTACAAACACTTCTTGGGTCAAAACTGCCCCAGATTCTCAGTTAGACAAAAGTCACATGAGAAGTCCTGCCACAGGAACACTGTGAACTCTCCATTTCTTTGATTTCAAAGGGTAGTTTTGGCAAAGAGTAAACCCAACTATTACGTTCTTCAGAGAGCATGCTTCAGAGATTTCCTGTGAACATTCATTCTTCATCTTTGACAAGAGACACTTAGCAATTTGGACAAGTTTTGACTCTTTATGGTATTGAGTGTCCTTTTAGATAACCAAGATGTCTCACTACAAGTGATGACCAACACAGTTCAGAATAAGAAAAGTGACAAGCCTACCCTTGTCCACATGCCTATTGGACAAACCTCATTCCCTTGTCCTATTTAAAACAAGGTCCAAGGCAACTTTGTTCATAGGAGTCTGGATTTAATTGCCCAGACTCAAAATTCACTATGCTAGTGGGGAAAATGCAGTCCCTTCTGTCCTGCTTCTGCTGCAGCTGCAGAGGCCCAGCATACCAGCACAGCCATGTGCCAGTGCTTCTGGGCACGTTTTCCTCCTTGCTCCTGCTGGAGAGGAGCCCAGCACACATTGTGTGGGGCACTGTGGTGCTGCAGGTGTCAAAGTGAAACAAGGTTGCTCCTGCAGGGGATGAGCCGGGAGCTGAGGCTGGTCCCAGTGCAGGCCGTGCCCTCACCGACAGGCCCCATCCCACAGGGTCTGACCACAGTGGGCAGAGCTGGGGGCTGCAACAGGTCCATCTGCAGCCCCTGACATGGAAAGTGGTGAACTAGGGCCAGGTCCAAACAGGGTGTCTCATTGGGAGTAAAGGAGACAGGGACAGAGATGAGGATAAAACATGCAGGAGACAGGCCCACAACAGAGGTCTATGTGCAGCCGGATGATAGAGATGTTGACCAGCACTGTTGCGGCTTTGCCTGGGCAGGGACTGATGTCCCTAGGGGTAGTGAGTAGGGTCATGAGCTATGTGCAGGATAGGGGGAGGCCCCAGGGGGTCAGACAGGGACAGCAAGGGCTGACAGTACTCTCAGGACCATGATACGGGAAGGCCCAAATCTACTTCTGTTTTTCTGGCCATTTCTGCACACCTGGACGTCTCATACATGCTAGCACTGGCATATATGGTCCAGCCTCATCAGCAAGCAAAAAATTGTGACAATGAGTATCCTTAGCTTTGGTGTATCTGCTTGGAAGGACATTTAATTGCACATGTGTCAGGACAGTCTGAGGTGAAATTCAGGCCATGAAAAATACAAAATACTAACCAACATCTAATATTGAAATGAGGTGTAGTACCTATGTAATCAGTTGCTGATTGCTGGTTCACCTCTCAGCGAACAGGAATATATTAAAGCAGCTCTTCAGCCACAACTGTAGGGACTCATAGTTTAAATTCATTGTGCTCCCCAAAGGGTCACAAGCCATAGATCAAAATGGCCCTGCAACAGTACATTAACTGGTGGTAACAAAGCAAATCCACTTCTAGATCTTGTCAGGTTGCACTTAACCGAATGCTTTGTGTAACTGCCAATTATTTTGTTGTTTCTGGCATTTCTCTTCAATGCACTGTGCTATAAGATGTACCAGAGCTTCAATATTATCATCTACTAATTCATATTTTTTCATTTAAATGGGGTAATCCTCTCCCTATCCTTTTTTTTAAATAAAAATAAATAAAATTAAAGTTTGCATACATATTAATTTAACGTATTTATGTGCAAAATGGATGTTGATTTTAAAAGTAAGTTTTCCAGCATAGCCTCTCCATTTCCAGCCCTTTCCCATTCCCAGTAAGATCATACTTGCTTCTCCTTTGGCCTTGGCCAACAGTCGGATATGAAACCTGCTGGCAGCCCCAGGGTTTGCTACCCTGTGTCACAGTTTCTACCCAGGGGAGTTTCCAGCCCTTGCACCACCAGGCAGGAGCTGGACTCTGGGATTTTTCCAGGCAGTTAGCCAGGGAAAGGAAAGATGGGAAGTCCCCACCTAGATTCGAGTCATTGGAGGTGAATTTCAACCCAAGGAAGAGGACAGGAGTCCCCAGGGACACAGATTACTGTTGCTCATTCCCTTATCTGATGGACAGACTGCCTGAAAGCACAGGGCACACAGCCTGAGTCTTTGTGGCCACATATGGTCAGTGGTCACAGGTGGCCCCATGATAGCAAAGCCCTTGCTGGTAGCCCCAGACCCTTCATCTCAGTCATTCATTCAAGGGCTGTGTTGTTATGGCTATGTGTGTTACATATTTTCTCCCTGGCCATGGGTTCTTCCCCTTAAACAGAAATATATTAATGCTAATGCTAATGCTAATGCTAATACTAGTACTAGTACTAGTACCATTAGTGACATAAATGGAGGAAAATAAAAACATCTCACACTTCAGTAGTCAAGCAATGTTATAGTAGACAACTGTTGGCAAGAACATGACCTGAGCAACCCAGATTACTCAGATCTAATTCCAGCCTGAACCTCTGATATATGTCAAAAAGTTGGAAGGGGGTTCAAAGGGCGGCCTACCTTAACATAGGCAGAACAGTCAGCTGGATTTAATTTTCTGCACTGAACACTTTCTACAAAGCTACCTAGTCATTGGCATCCCCAGATATCTGCTGTGAACAGAAGTTCAGCACTCCTAAGGCTTCAGATCTAAACTTTCAGTCCACGGGTATAAGGATGAAGCAAAAAATGTCTCATCTGAGCGAATCCTAAGTGTCAGTTAAGCATGGTCACAATTTCTTCAGGGGGGACACAAGTATTTCCATAATATCTTCCACAGGAGAGAAGGAGAAGAGGCAAGGTAACACCACCAGTCTTTGCCCTTTCGTACAGCTGAAACATGCTCAATGTGGCAGCAACATCCTCTGTGCTGATCACTACTTGGGAGTGCAGCACTTCTGCTAGGCTCCTATGGCCTTCTCAAAAGTGTTGGGGTCTGAGAGAAAAACTGGAAACTTTAACATATGAAGCTGTATTCTTCAACATTTTTTTTTCCTGTGGACGGCTGTGAAAAAAAAAAAAGAAAAAATAAAAGGGAACCTTTCCCATAGAAGAAATACTTGAAATGAACAGTGAGAGAACCTCTAGAGTATTTTCTTAAAGCACATAGCTGCTGAACATCAAGCAGTCTATTTTCCCTCCATAAACATCAAGACATTCACATGATGTTATCACACTGAAAAAAAATTACAGCTTTGTGTTATTAAAATTCCTCAATTCCTTAGGTCAAATGGCTAAATATTGTGCAGTTTTAGCAATACAAAAATATTGCCACATACATTTTCATGGAGTAAAGCTGAGTATTAGCTATCAGTTCTATTTTAACTAGTCAAACCTGAATAACACATATATAAATGTAACGTTTTTTGAAAGATGTGGTGCATTTTAGTACACAAGCAGAAAAAAGACATTACTTTTCTCACAAAGTTTGTATCTCTTCTATCCATAAATCACACAGGATTGAACACTATTCAATACCACTATTCCCACTATTCCCACATAGGCACCTGTTTGTTGTTTTTTTCTTAACTAAAAGCAAAATTCACATTATTAAAGTAAATAATAATAATAATAATAATAATAATAATAATAATAATAATTTTGGTAGCAAGTACATAGTCCACACTTAATTTTCAAGCCTCAGTTACCAGAAAATGAACAACTGCCAGAAAACCTGAAAAACCTTGGGAAGGAATGTGTCTTCGTAGGACTTCAAAACTTCCAGAAATTTTGCAACTTCAAATCTGACTAGGAGCCAACAGAATTTACATTTGGAAAAAATATAAAATCAAAAAGTATATGAAATAAACTGCTTAATGAATAAACAGTTTTGAGCATTTGGTTGAACCATGTTATGGTTCAGTCGATCACATAACACTAGAACATACTTGATTCACACAAGAGAGAGATATGCCCAGTGTCTAGCAGACGCTAATTCAGAAGTTGAAATGAAAGAGGAATCAAGTATTGTTCCTACTGTGGAAGCAAAACAGGCATTGTCAGGATGATATTATTTACATA
Source organism: Anser anser (assembly GCF_964211835.1). Lineage (NCBI taxonomy): Eukaryota > Metazoa > Chordata > Aves > Anseriformes > Anatidae > Anser > Anser anser. The sequence goes on from NC_139722.1 coordinate 53,559,462, forward strand.
GCTCCCCCCTTTTTTTAATAGAAAGGAAGAAAACAAGAGTCAGTGATTCTGAGGAATACTAGTCCCTTGCCGCTGTCATGAATTCCTATCTACATAAGTCACTTGAAGACATATGGCTGCAGGTCTCTGTGTTCCTGCCAAGCTTCTAGTACATCTCTTGTATAACGGAAATCATGTTAAATGAAAATGTGAGCTCATCATGTGAACCCATCATCATGGGTTCATTTATCCTACTGGGCCCTGAGAACAGTAATGTGGAATGGAAACAAAGGCTGGGGAGTACCTATCATTACTACCTAAAATGAATGGTCACAAGCTGGATGCCTGACTTCATTTTATTTTTAACTTGCAGATGGTGAAACTGCATGAAGACTGAACACAATTATCAGATGAGCAGCATCTTGTTAAGCTATCAAAATGCTTAGGCAGTATCCTTTGATTAAGCTGTCCGCTGGTGCCCTTCTGTAAGTTGACATTTATTCTAACTCAATTTGTATGTAGAAGCTTATCTGACATGTCATATATGTCACGAGTGTAGATGCCCTGTATAATGTTTGTGTCCCACTCTTTGTTGCAGCACAGTAATAGGTACTGATGAGGTGGTACCAGACACAAGCACAACTCAGGGCTCTGTATTAAGGATGCACTTAGCAAGCATATTGTTCAGTTACACAGGAAGAACACATTTCCCTTAACATCCAGCCTGGTGTCAGCTTTCAAAGATGTCTTTTTATGTTTTTGTGCCGAGTTGAGTCTTAGCATGGTTTCTACAGACTTAGCCAAGACCTCAAATATCCTGCTGGCTGATCTACAGCAGTAGTGAAACGTGTAGCCACGGGCTTCAGCCTAGGACTCACTGATTTTACGGTCCATGTTAGGTGTTCAAGCATGTCTAAAATTTAGGTTGCTGAACCAACAGACTCCTAAGTCTTGATTTAAAGCAGTCAGGGTCTTAATAAATGCTCTCTTTTTACCTTCTCTATGGGTAAGTCACATGCAATGAGGCATACAGTCAACATTTTCAGGAGTCAGTAAGACAGTTCTTTCTTAAAATCAGTTTATTGCTTTAAAAAAATAAAAAAAAGTGGAAAAGTTTATTGGAAACTTATTAGTAGAGGCTTCAAGACTCGGCCTTTGGATACAGTCAGAGCTTCAGCAATAAGAGGAGCTAGGTCTTTCATAGTAGCCACTCTGTGCCACCATGGAGCAACCTCCCTTCGTAACCACTGATCAAGATTAAATGAAACAGTCTCTGCTACACATGCACAGCACATTTCATACACATTTGGTCATGCAGCAATGTGTGCATCTGTGTGCACACATTACTTTTGAGATATCAAAACAAAAGATATAAAAAGATCTCAGATGTACATATCCTTCCGGGGAAAAATATCAGAAAACTAACATGTGATAAGTAAGTGCTAATTACATTGCATGAAGCAGTACTGCAAGACATTTGGGCAGTCTAATGATGAATATGGTAACTGAATATATGGGGAGCAGAACTGAATTTTAGCATATCTCTTGGATGGAATTTGTGTAATCAAACTCTGTAAACCATGTCTAGACTTGCCTGCTGCTAAGAATAGTACAGATCTGAACATAAAGAAAACTATATTAATTTCTATGTGCACTGTAGTTGAGATCATGCTGATGGTTGTTCATTTTAAAGGCAAAGTATGGTATGCAGTTGTCTCCATTATCGATCTAGCCCAGAAAAACAACTTTAAACACGCTTTGGACCTGAAGAACTGTTTGCTGAATGAAGGCCTGGTATGGCTAGTGCATGAAATGAGAGTTTCAGAAGCACAGGGCAGATGCTCCTATAAAACTGTAACTTTGCAGGACAGCAACAGGCACCTCTCCGCTTACACATGCAGCTGCTCCAGAAATACTCACTTGTTTACTGTCGGCAGTGCGTGCACAAGGAGAGCACGCCTCCGCTCCTGTGCCGCAATTCAAAGGCACACGTAACAAGGGAGTGCGTGCCTGCTGAATCCTCCTGTCAGCAGATCTTCTCAGTTTTCACCTCTTCTTCACTACTTTACAAACTCTCAGCTATTTTTTCCCAAGTTGTAACGTGGGGGCTCTTGGAGATTATTGCCATTCTCCTCCCGCCTGTCATACACCTTGTTTCCAAGTATGGTCACTATGAGGGGACTGTCGCTTGGGGACTTTGTGGAAAATTAATGGCAGACAGGAAAGGGCAAAAAAGACAGGACAGATGGCTCTGTCACCACCAGCAGCCTGATGCCATGAGAGAGCTTCAGTGCCTTTTCAAATGCCACTCTGTTCCGTAGACTTACTCTGAAGTTGATCCGATTGCACCCTTGGCAGCTGTCTTTCTTCTTTTTCATAAGATTTTTCCTTGTCCTTCTGCTTACCGGGCTCATCCACGTGGCGAATGCAAAAGGCCAGTTTTTAAATTAGTGACTGGGTGCTGATGGTCTGAAATACTGTTTAACTACAGGCGTATTGGAATCTTGCTAGAAGTGGTGTTGAATAGTGTTGTTAATCGGGCTTGTTTACTTGCTGGTTAAAATCCAAATCAGGTCAGCTGAGACCCGAAGGGGAATGAGTAAACTTCTAATTTAGTAGGCGAACGGGGTGATGTCACCGTACTTTACTCTTTAAACAGCATTCTGTCTAGTTTCACTTTCACAGGGAAACAAACACCCGTAATATTTTGGGTGCACATTGGAAGCCTGAAGAGATGTGTTTCCTTATGTGAGCATTGCCAGACAAACTGTGGTTTGTTTTATGCTCATGTAAAGATATGATTAGGATTTTATGCGTTTAAAACATGATGAACTTCAGTAGGGTTAATAAGTTGTGATGTGACACCGGACTGTGCAGTCGGAGTCTACAGAGAGAAAGCTAATACCCTGTCCTCTGGAGAAGCAGGGTTATAATCTCTAGTTATGTAGTTTCAGCCCATATGATTGTAATTATAGGAAAAGTTCTGAGTTGCACACATCCCAGACAGTACAACAAAGTTTGCAGTTAGGAAAGAACAACTCATGCCAGGCATATTTGCTTGCAAAGACTGATATATTTGTAGTACTTTGTTAACTAGATGCAAGATTGAATGTTTTCTATATCCACCACTTTTGATATTGCTGTAGAACACTTCCAGGGATGGACAAAGTTATAAAACTGTAGAATTAGACCGTAAACCAGAAAAGGTAGCATTCTGGAGAAATTTGGAGTGGAACCTTGTGTCTACATGTGAAAACGTGTCACTGTCACAAATCTACAGATGGGATTTGGCTGTGGCCACTTGATGTGAAGTAATATCAGAGATCTTGCACTTTCCTGGGGACATAAATGGGATTTCTGAGACAGAAGTAAACATTCATCACTAGGAATTCTTGCCATTCCTGAATCTCACTCCTGAAGAGAGATACAGGGTGTTTACCTACAGACAGGTCTAGCTCCTGCTTGATGTCAGCTTTTTACATGATGGCTTTGCAACAAACACCAACTCTACTGAGTACTGGAACGTACTCTACTGAGTACTGGAACGTACTCTGCTGGAAACATAGCTGCAGATTGCTTGCAGGAAGGCAGCTGACACTCCAGCTTTTGGAGTGGAAAGAGCATTTTCTATTGCTGTGAAGAGGGTTATTTTTGCTGCCACAGCAGTGTATCACCAAGCCAATGATATCATGTCTTATGCAGAATCCTGTTATTCCAGGTACTCTAACAGAATAATTTTGTTTTTCTTTTTTCTTTCTTTTTTTTTTTTTTCCTAATTAAGCTGATCCTCAAGCTTCCTTCAATGAAAAGCTGCAGTATTAAAGTTTTAAGATCAGATGAAGTTCTAATTTTGGGGAAAAAAATGTTCATTCTGTAGTGATGAGTTCCAACTATGACTGGCTATGAAGTATTAAAAGAATATACATGATCTGTCTGGAAAATAGATCTGAAACACCTGAGCTTTTCTATGTTGCAGCATTGAGATTGCCAGCACCCACTTTGTGCTGGCATAGTCCACATATCAAAAAATGAAATGAGACAAAAGGAGTGCAGAGGAGAGGACAGGACAGGACAGAGAAGGACAGGGCAGGACAGGATGAGTTCAGTTGGAATGGACATACAAAGATCATCTAGTCCAACTGCCTGACCACTTCAGGGCTAACTAAAATTTAAGCATGTTATTAAGGGCATTACCCAAGCATCTCTTGAACACTGACAGGCATGTGGCATCAACCATGTCTCTCGGAAGCCTGTTCCAGTGTTTTACCACCCTTATGGTGAAGTATTATTTCTTAATATTTAGTCTGAACCTCCCCAGAAGATCACTTGGTGACAACCTGCAACAGGAGTAATTTCTGGGTTTGTGTAAACAGCAGTATGTAGCAGTAGGATTTCAGGAATGTCCAGGTGAGGCACTCTTCTTATCATAAAGCAGTCTGATAAATTTCCTGGATTCATCTGAATCAGTCTGTATTCCTTCTGCTTCTCTGAGCAACAATAAGTTCTAGCTTGGTTGCACCATTTCCACCTCACTTCTGCTTCATATTCAGACAGATTAGAATGGGAGTGGATTTTATCTTTGGGATTTACAAAGCAAGATGGTGTGCAGTGACAATGTCACTTACTAGACTAAACAGGAAAAGATGTAAGCCATTGTCTGCTTAACAAAATGGTGGCCTGACCTTATCTGGCCTTCAGTAATATATCAGTGCTCCATGCCATGGACAATCAACACACTGATCAGTTAGTTGCAAAGCCTACAGTAGACACCACTATTGAATCTGTTGCAACCAAACAAGCACCCAGAGCTATTCACTTCTATGCTGGAGACTAGATCTGCTTGTGTATTCATCACCCCATCATAAATTTCATCAGGGGCTGAAAGAAAAGAGAGAGCTAAGAAGGTGGCAAAAACACAAATGTGGGCTAATATTCATACTTGGTACTGGACATGCTGTGTATGTGAGGTGCTATGCTGCAGTATCTGGTGTAGGAATGCTGAATTAATTCATAGATGCAATTGCAGGCAGCTTCAACACTCCCTAAATTCCCTCAGGGTCATTTTCTTTTAATTTTCCAAGATGAGCCAGAATTATCCACCTTCCTTTCCTGATATTTTTACCTCATTATCTCTATTCCTCTCCCTTCTCATCTGTCTTGAAACTTTCCCTATAACATTACCCCCACTCCTCCTCTTTAACTGGTCATATATTCTATCCTTTGCCCAGTTGGGTGACTTGGCTTTCTCAGTCCTGGCCTAGATGTGACATTTCGACTTGTTGTCCTTGCAGAACATAAATAATAAAGGCCTATCCACAGAAGACAAGCACAGGACTTCTGTTTTTGTAGATGGAAGCTTTTGTTCATATATCCACCTGCTCGATATCACTTAGACATATCAAAATGCACAAGATAATTTCCTACTATTACATTTCGTTCTCAGCAAATGCTATAATCCCCACAGGAAAGTAAAGTCATGATGAATGGGGAGGAAGAATCCCCCACAATCTCCACATGAGTACTGGTCCTGTGGCATTCCTTAGCTTCACTGTCACACCCAAGAGCACGGCCACCTTGGCAATGCTCTGGTCTTGTTCTGTGTTCCCTACTTAAATGGTTCTAAGTATATATCACTGCCATGAGATCTCACTAGGATGGTTGCAGAGGGAGTTTAGGTATATCAGGTTCTTAGGCAATCCACAAAGCCTAACATGAGGCTACTTTTTCCAGGCTGCAAGCCTGAGTCAGGTGCTTAATGGAGGGTAACTAAATAACATCTGCCAGCTTAGAGCATATGTTTGAAAAACAAAGGTGTTGTTAGAGTAAGCCTGGAGTTATGTGCGCAAACTTGGACTGCAATTCCTCTCCTTGGCAGTGAGCCTTGGTGCTTTGAAGAGCCTACATGAGGCCCAATGAACATGCAGGGTAAAAGATGAATCCACACTACTTGTGAATTTAATTATTTCATTTAACTGATAGGCAAGGAAAGGACATTTTCACAGAAAAAAAAAAAATGTGAAGATGAGGTTATATCCCAAGATGGAATGTCTGTGGTAACTCCTCACTGGCAAAGTCCAGAGGATAAGCAAGACTGTTTTAGGAACGGGCAAACTCACTGGGAATGGGGAGATGGAGCCCGCTTACTTTGCACGTTCACATGGAAAGACAGGATGGGCTCCCTCTGCAGGCCAGAGAGTGCCGCCTGGAGGTGTAGACACAATGAACCAAGAAGAGCTCCAGAAATAGCTGTGGGAAGACACATTGCCTCTCCTCATCAGTCATGTCTCCTATTTTCTCCTATTTTCCTGTTCCACCCAGCCTTCTGGAACAGCAACCCAAGTGCTGTTGGTGTTGTGGCAAGAGAAAAGGAGATGGAGTTTAACAAGTGGGTAAAGACTCTCCATCTTTACTACTCCAAAATTTATGAGCAGTACTGATGAGCTACTGCTAGTTGTAGCTTATTAGGAGAGAGAGATCCCTTCCTCCCTTTTTTTCCTCTAACAAAAAATCTGTATTTATAAGCAGAAGCCAACCGTCCACCTCCACTGAATGCAGAAGTCCTGTGGGTTAGAAGTGATGTAGAAATATGGGCAGGCATGCCACAGTGACAGTGGACATATTTCACTGTCTGCCTGACGTAAAACTGCCTTGTAGTCATTGTAGTCTAGGGAAAGCAGAAAGACAAGGGTTACTCAAAATACTGCCTCTCAAAATTCTCTTCAGACTGCCTGTGTTGCAGCCAAGGCCTGGAAATAAGAAGGTCATGTGCAGTGACTCAGAAGTCATCTTCAGTGTAAGCAAGTAGTAGAAAGGAGGGGACTAGAATGGGGCTGATGCATAGGACGGGTGAAGAAAATGTTAGAAGTCAGGACCATATAAACGTGACATGCTCATGGTCTTAGTTATACTGGATGCTTAGAATGTATAGGATGCTTAGGAGGACACAACCAAGGTGTTGGATAACAAGTTACTAAAGGTCAAGTGAATTGATAATGTGTCTTAAACTGGGTCAGGTGAGTGCTAATTAATTATGCCTGTGTCATGAAAATGGGTAGGCACTTACAGTTGCTCTAGAAAAGCATTTAAATGAGATTAAAAAAGAAGTCCGTATCACCTGGACAATGAGGACAAGAGATGTGGTTTGCATGATGTGATGATTACAATGGCTTTGTGAGGCACATATAGTTCTTACAAGTGACAAACAAGGAAAAACATGGAGACTGTTACTGAAATTGTAGAATAGGAAATAAATGCGGTCAGAAAATTGACCTGTATTGCTTTTGTAACAGAGGAAATTGAATCGAAAAGCAAAGCTTATGTAAAGCACGGTGTATATGGGTTTACGGGCATGTGTAAGGGAAAAGAGGTAAAGAAAAACAGTGGCCCCTAAGAGAAAGCACAGCCAAGTACCTGATTACCTCCAACACTTACCTTGCCTGCTCTCTAGTATTAAAGATGCATTGCTCAAATATTCCTTCAAGAAGTCTGCATTACCCTGCTAAGTTTGTGGATACTCCACACCTCTTACGCTACAGGTTGGTTCTTGTTTTCCAAAAGAAATATTTTGAAGAAGAAGCCTTCTGGACCTATTTTCTTCATCAGTTTGGAAACACTGTGTAGCTACCTTTCTCTGAAATGGTTTGGGAAGAGCTCAAGAACCAGGAAAGTGACACTGGAAAGCAACAGGAAAAAAAAAGCAAAGGAAAGTTCACCAACAGTTCTGACCACAGACAGAAAGTTCCTCTAGTCAACCTGAATGGGCCACCTCATGGGGACAGTTTCTGACCAAGTAGGCAGAATCAAGGATGGATCTGGGAGCTCCAGCCTGCACAAGATTTAGACAGGAAGTGAACTGTGTTAATAACTCACAGCAGTCTGCAAGGTGCCTCATGCTTTCATTTTTCCCTTCTGCCACCCTCTTTCTCAAAGGGTGTAGGGATGCTTTGTTTCCAGAGAAGGGTGCTGTCAATGACATGCGTACGGTAGTGAAAGTAGTGAATAAGCACACTTTTGGAACATTGCCTACCCAATAATTCTAATGCACAGTGAAAGGGAAGCTGTCAAACCAATGAAAATAATTCTTCCATATTTCCAAGGGCCCAGGGAGTTCAGAGTGTCGCTTAACCACCATCAGCTTTTATTATTTGATCTGACTCTTAAAACTTTGGCAGTAGCAATTAGTTGATACACATATTCAGAAAAACAAGCATCAATAATGTCAGCCAAAAGAGATATGTGAGTAGCTTCTGTATATAGATGACATTTGTTACTACTGTGGAGACTGAGATGCATAGCTGTGTGTGACCAGGCAGACCACAGGCTCTTCATGTCTGCAGAAGATCTCCTTAATGGCAATTCAGCCATCTACACTAATATGCATTTTTAAACTTAGTCAGAAAGCCACAATAAGAATGTTGTTTAATTCACTGACAGCAAAATCCATCTCCATAAAACACTTGTTATAGAAAGTCCACAGTAGAAAGGAAGCAGTAGGCAACCCAGAGGTAGCAGGAAATACCAGCTGGGCCAACGCTGCTCAGGTCAACTGGCAATAGTAAGTGCGGAAGGTGAGACCTAAGAGCAAAGAGAATGGATTCAAAAAAAAATTGATCAGAAACCCCCCTTACACAATTAAACCTGGTGTGTTTGAAATGATTTAGCAGTTCAACACAAATAAGTAATGTAAATGCTTGAGTATTTGAGGGAGGAATTCTTCTGGCCTTCTCCAGAAGTTCATGACCTCTCCATGTCCTTGCTCTTCCATAGTCTTGAGCAAAACAAATGTTGTCTTTCTTTCATCATGTTCACAAAAGAGCACATATAAACCAGTTCTTGAATTCTGCTTTTTCTCCTTGTTTGTACATAATGACAGCAGTGATGAGATTAAGTAAAAAGTTTGCTCTTGTACAAAGAACAGAAGAAGGGAATCTCATTTTGAGAAAACTGTTGAAGTGATGGTTTAATGAACCATTCAAGATCCTAAGCTATTTTTTCCAATGAGACAGGAATCTGTAGCACCTCTTGTAGTAACTTATTCCAAACAATCAGAAGCAATGGAGTGATGCTTTGGACGTCAACATTTAAATTTATTTTGATGAGTAAACACATCAGTTTTCTTGCAGAGGAAGTCAAATGTTCTGAGTCCAGAGAAAAGAAGTGTTAACGTGTTAAAACACACATACTCAAAGAACAATTTATATCTTATATCTTTTAAATAAACATATTACTATTACTATTACATATTAGTATTTTGAAACTATATTCTACTGTTAAAATATTTCAAACAACTTGACTGAAAGATTGTCAAGCAGAAGGTTTAAATCTTAACAGTTAGCATCCCACTAATGAGGATGTATGTATAATCACTAACCAGGTCTAAAACCAGCAGCTTCTCTCACCCTGCTCCCCTAGGTGACAGTCCCCTTGCCAGTTGGACAGGTCATCTCTGCCTTGCCTGGAATTTTCTTGATCTTCTCTCTTGAGTGGCAGCTGCTGGCACCCTGTGAGCAAGAGGAATTCACTGGCATATTGTGGGGCAGGCACAGTGGACTCCTGAGCACAGCAGAAAAACCAGTTGAGACCCTGCTAGTAGAGGGCAAAGAGCACTCAAGAGAGAAAGGAAAGGGGGGAGTTTGTTGCACCAGATCTGAACCACTAGTGATCCTTTAACTAGTTTCTGTCCAAACAGTAACCAATACCATGTGCCATTTTTTGCCTGCCCCATATTTATTAACCCAACTGCAGTGGCAGCATGTTAAAACATCCACATATGCACACTTGCATGCATGCCCCATGACTGCAAAACTCAGATGCCAACAGACACAACCAGCTCTCCACTGTGCCAGGCAGCAGCAGGCTGGAACATCCCATATAATCAAAAAGCCTAAATTACTGCCTTGGGATTGAGGGTTGAGGTTCATTCTGTGGTCCCCCCATCTAAGTCTGTGTGGGCTTAGTTAGCATGGGCATTGTGCTATGTGCAGTCCTGGAGCCTGCTCAGGGCCAGCTCCAGGGCAGCTGCTCCACACTGCACCCCAAGCCAAAGGGAAGGCCAGGAACATTGTGCCAAGGTGTCTGACATGGATCTGCCTTGGCCTCTTCCCATCCAAAGGGTAGCTAGCACGCTTTGTCACACCTGAGTCGGCACCTGGAATTTCTCTGCCTTTGTGGCATTGCTTACACAATTGCGTTACACAAAGAGTAATCAGCCCACAAGTATCAGTTGTATTTCCTTTGGCTTCAAAGCTTTCATTAGACTGGAAGCATTTAAAATACCAGACTGTTAATAATGGCAGACATTTGCAAAAGCATATCAGGCACATTTCTTACTGCTCTTTTGCTTAGTAAGTGTATTTCTTATTAAATACAAGTGTCTTGCTCTGTGCTATAACTGAAGACCTCTTGGAGATTTCTGTTAGAACAATGTACCTCAGGCTGTCTCCTTAGTGGAGTTTTCTACAACAAATGTGCTGCTCCAGCCTGTGTTACCTACCCCATTTTTCTCAGTGTAAAACCCAAGCCTTGTTTTTAACACACATGTTTAGGCATCTTGTGGGCTAGTTAGTTGTTTCTTTATGCCACCAGCAGAATCAGACGGAGCATTCCCCATTCCCATCTCACAAATACCCCAGAAAGCTCTCTCTGACCCTATTTGCTTTGTGAGAGGATGTCTGTCCTTGCAGAGGGGCATGTCATACAGCCCAGGCTACGTGCCTGATGTCTAGGTCCAGCAAACCACTTCTAGCCAGGAGTGCTTGGAGCAGTTCTGGTACTCCTCCTCACCAGCACAACTGGCAGAGACCACAGTGCAGTGGAGACAATTATAAGGTCTAGAAGCTTACATGGAAAGGGGACAGAAGGATATATATATTCACCTTCATTTTCAAAAGGCTTTGAACTGTCATAAGGTTGAGAAGACTGACTTGAGCAGGTGGCTGTGCAATGCAAGGGCTCATTGCGCAACAGATTAGATCAGTTTGATCTTCACATCACCATCAGATTTCTCAGTTCAGAATCATGAGTTGGTAACACAGAGGTTAGTGGTGATGAGAAAGGGTGCAGAGCCTATGTGGAAAAGTGTGTTCACTTCTTAAAGTTCTGTAATTAAATAAAACACCAACCACTACAATAGCCAACTCGCCCAGCCTGATATTCCCTAGCCAATTTCTCAGATACACCTCAACATACAGAAAAGGCTTAGGAAAGGATTTCGAGGACAGATAATTTCATGAAATAAGGGCATTTCAGGCTGTGGAAGTATGATAAAGCCTAGAGAGCTGTGTGGGACCTTGCCAAATGGGCTGCCATGGCCAGAGTCACTGGCCAAGTGGATGGAGGTAAGTGTGATACAAGAGGATACACGTGTAATAGCCACCCTAGAGCTGCATCCAAGAAATTAGTCCATACATGCACAAACAGTTTGGCTCATTTATTTTGGTAAATGAAAACTTCTGATTACCAAGCAATTCAAAATGTCTACTTTCTAACCAGCTGGTCTGCTGCTGTTTCAATTTAAAATAATCTTTCCCAGTTAAAGTACAGCTTTGTAGAAACCAGGTGTCCGTGTTCTTCATTCTCAGGTCAGGAGAATTCGTCCATCATATGACTAAATCAGGACAAGGTAAGAAGCCAAGGTGATGCATTTCTACCACGAAAAAGAATAATGGCATAATCTCGTCTTTAACAATCATTATAGGAAGTCTTTGGTCAGAGGAAGCCAGAAAAGACTTCTAAGTCTTCTCCATAAGGTAGATCAGCTACTATATCCATTACAGGAGCCCAAACTGATGAATTACACACGGCGCTGACATTAAATCTTGGGGCGTCTCGCTCTTTTTTGGTTTTTAAATATGTCTACCCTCCGTTGGAGAGTCAGCATGTGTTGTCACAGCTCGGCTGCCTAATTTTAACCACTAATGGGGCTCGCTTATCCCCAGGATCCAGATTCGGGCCAGAAATAGGAAGCCGAGTGATGGTCATGTGTTTGACAAGGAGCCGGGCAGTGGGCCAAAACACATTTGAGCTGGATGGAATTTCTTGCCCCTGTGAAAATGCAGCGCTAAATCTTCCTCCCCCACTCGCCTCTTTACACACAAGTGGATGTCTCTAGTACAGTGAACTGTCACCCGAAACTAACAAGGAGGATGTGTCTCCCGGCAATCCGAGCTTCGGTCAAAAGTTCACCACTTGCCAGCCCTATGCCAACTTGGACCCAGATTTCTGGAATGGTTAGAAAAATATTTTAATGTAATTCACCTTGCTATGCTATTTCATTAATAACCTCTAAAAATGCAAAGAGTGCGGCCTTAAAATTCCTTGACATCCTCAGCATATGACTAATAATAATGAAACTTTTTCACTGTCAGTGGAGCCACTCTGTGAATGCTCTTTTTTCCCTGGAGGTTCATGGGGCCTTAAGTAAATGCAGTACATTTGCCATGTCCATTTTTTACAGCCCAGTAACCGCTGTTCAGCCAGGCTCATCTGAGCTGGCTCTTTGTCCACCCCACTCAACTGCGCTTTCCCTTCTCCCTGCATGGTGCTATTTTTCTCACAGAATATTTCATCCAGGCATAATTTGGACGTGCGTGAAATACTCCTTTACACATTACGTCTTGCTTATTTTCTCTATATTTGTTTTGAATCCAGTCTCTCAATGTCTTCCAAAATATGTTGTCCATGCGAAGTATGGAGTTGTTACCAGTTCAGGATTGTGTGTGCTCTGTACCGTGTTGAGTGAAAAGGGCTCAGCCATCGGATGGAGGCAGAGCATGTCTGACATGCCATTATATAACATGAAACCAATGTATACAAGACCATCTTTAAAAGAAGATTTTACAGAGATCCCTATTTTTATATCTTGCTTTAAGCATTTCTCTTTAAAGTTTCTCTTAGTCTTTTGGGAGTCAGTGGATGAGATTCTTCTCACTCAGTATAAATCCAGTGCCACCAGATTTTTTTCTGCTTGATGTGTGGATTCAGACTGATAAAACCAGGAGTTTATAAACCATTGGATGGTATCTAGAATTAAATTAACACTCCCAGTAGCAAAAACAGAGCATGAAGTCAAAAGTGTTTGGTTCTCAGCACCTCCCAAACTTGGCCATCATGCAAGGTTTTTGGATAACAATTATTTTACACCTGTCATTTGATAAAGCTAGTAATAAAGCAGAAATCCTACTGTCCTCAGGTTCTCCAAAGCATGTAACAAGGCCTGATTATGGTCCACATAGTGTACACCCTGTCCATCCTCGGTAGGTCTGTCTCCATTGCACAGACAAATCTAATGGGATTAGCTGACACACAAGTACTTGGAGATGCTGTGATAGTTTGTTGGAACACATCCTTTACCCAACCAAAGACTTCTTTGTGCCTGGAAGCTTTGCAAATATGTAGTTATTCTTTGGAGGTGATGATTTTCCCACCATGAGAAGTACTTGAAATCAAATCAGGAGTGCTACCAAAAATCATGAGAAGTTATAATGCAAACATATTCTCTCCAGCAAGCTTAGCAACTAGTTCTCTGTGGGGCATCCTATGCAGTGCCCTACTGCCCAGTTGCCCTATTTTGCAATGGGGGGTCTGTTCATGCAAAGAGAGGTAAAAGGGCAAATCCAACAGAGTGTGGAAAGGGGAAATGGCTTAGAACTATATTTATAATCTGATGAACTTCTACTGCATTTATTCTAAATCATCCCTTTACTAATAAATCCCATTTTCCTAACCATGTCCCAAGCCTGCCTTAATTCGTTTTAGATTAAATATGATGTTTACAAGACATGCCATATGCAATATGAACTTTCTGAGAGCTTCATTCACTAAGACACATAATGTAGCCTAGGTGATTTTTTTGCCAGTGAAAATTTTTTCCAGAGGTTAAATGAAAAGGAATTATTTTTTTCAAAAATATTTCCCTGTTTGCTCAGTATTTTCCTATTTGTTCATAAATTGGTCCCAGGGAAAAATTGGAACGTTTTAACCTGCTCTCGAAGTAAACAAAAACTAGGGGAAATGAAACAAAATTTTATCAAGGTAGTTTAAGAACATTCTAGAGTCCAGAATATTAATGAAGTTATTTATATTCCCAGCCCTGGTGTCCTTGGATTTTGAAATAACACTGACAATTCACAGTGGGCTTGAGAGTGCATTTTTTGTGATGTGGATATTTGATTTGATTTGTGGAAAACAGAGACCAGCTTTCCTCCAAAGTATGGGGAATTGTTACTCTTACATCAAGCATGGCTACATGAACATGAACACTGTTCCCTTTCTTCTTCCCGTAGGCTTGTCCAACATCTCCAGTCACCGTTTATAAACCTGTGGTACGTGGTGAAGGAGCAGCAGCAGCCTGAGAGCTCCTGCAGGGGGAGGAAGCAGTTGCCTGCAAAGGGGCTCTGGGAACAGCTTTTTTCCACGTCCTCCAGGAAATAAATGTTTCTGGCATCTTCTGGTTTCAGAGAAACATCAGTTACTTGCCTGGCCACGTGCTTTATGTTGAGCCTGTTCTTCAACCAAATAGCAGGTTTTACCTTTAATTTTTTAATTTTTTTTTTATGTAATTCTCCCAGTTTTTGGTAGTTTTTAATGAACAATTCATTGGTTGCTGACAATTCTCGGCTCCAGACTTTCATTATGGTTGCCAGAGAATGCAAAAAAATGTGTGTATATATACTTTATATAAATATATATAATATATATTTAAAATATATGTGTGTATGTTTTCATGTATAGTTGTATAGGTATACACACACAGACTTTTTAACTACTGTTACTTTCTTATTCATAATGAATGATTCTACTCATTGTCCATTTATCATATTATGCCAGAATATATTTATCTGAGAGCACATCCCAAGTGGCTGCTGTAGCAGTGGTGCATCACTCTGAGTAGTCGCAAACATCATTTAACCGGTAAAGCCAAATGTGCATGTATTATTTGTAAGCTCAGTGGAAAGCTGCCAGTGCATGTAAGTTAACCAAGAAAACGGTTTGGGGAAAGATCTGTGTATATAACAAGTGTTTCTGCAGGCTTAGTCTTACTGCACTTGCTGTTGGTCCATAGCATGAATGCTCATTTATTGCGCTTCTGAAAACTTCTTGTCTTCCTCCACACCTTTTCTTTTCCCTTTGCTAGAGGTGCCACCTATAGCAAACCATTTTCTTGTTTTTCCAGCTGTTGTTCCCTCTGGGTCAGCAAGCCTGTGGAGCTGGAAACCCCAGTGCAGGTGGGAGCAGGCTGTCAGGAGCATTTTTCACACATCAGCAAGACCTGCCCTGAGGTTTACAGAACAAGGTGTCAAGGGAGGTTGTAACAGCCAGCTGGCCATCCCCATGGGGAATGCTGCTTACACTGGCAGTGCTGATATGAGGATGCAGATTTCTAGGAAAATGTCCCAATCCAAAACAGGCCTGCAGAAGTGAGGGGTGTCTACTGAAGGCACACGCACAGCAAGATCTCACAACAGAAATTGATGGAACCATACTGGGATCTCCAAGGGCTGCAGCTTCAGCTGACTTCAGCAAAATGTGTGGACAGGATGACTCTGGTGGAGGAGCAGGGCATACGCGGAAAGCTCCCCCCATGACAGCATGGCAAGCACCAGACAGCAACAACATCATGGAGAGCTCTGTAAAAACTATCAAATACAACACTAAATACAGAACTGAACGGTGATCAGCTGTAGTTCATACTGTATTTCATATATACAAATAATATATATGATATTCACTAAATATATACACCCTGGGAAGCCAAAGTGCTTTTTCCAACCATGAGTTTAGCAGTTCCCCTGTCATGACTTTTAGATCTGAAGGCCTGGCTTCTAGGTATTAGGAGGTGAGACTTCCCTTTCCATGAAATCCCTTTCAAATTGCCTCTACCTAGGTATTTGATCATTTTAATAAATTTGTATAATAAGCTATTAGGTAGGTAGGTAGATCTGTAGAAAGGTAGATATGTAGGAAGGTAGGAAGATACATAGGTAGATAAATAATCTCAGTGGGATCAGTCTAGCAGACGTGTAAACTACAACTTCCAAAACATTTGGGGCACTTCAGTGTGTAAGTCACTGCATATTTTTTGTGCATATTTTCATATATATTTTAAATATCTGTTATTCCTTCTGTAAAGCAAAAGGATTCATTCTTTGTATGGACAAAGAAATTTGTAATTGATTAAGGTTTTAGGATAAATAATGAGTAGAAAGAAAACACTGGTGGATACAGAGAAACATATCTGAAGGAAAAAAAAAATGAGTTGGCTTAGAAATAGCTGAATTTCTACTAAGTTAATGAGAATGATAGAATATTTTTTGTCCTTAGTGTTCCATGTGTGTAGAGTTAATATTGCACCATGAGCTCACCCAGATGCAGAAGAAAGCACAGTTCTGACCAAAGCACTTACAACTACTTGGATGAAAACATGCAGTCTCAGGATGCCCTGAATACCCTTTGGAAAGTTCATTTTACCCTTGTGCCAGGTTTCTCTCATCTATGTAAAAGCTGTGAGGCAGCATCACTGATTTAGGAGATTAACACTGATACGATTCATAGAGCAGGAGTCATCTTGCTTTTCTCAAATAACAGAAGCACACAGAACAGTGTCGTGGGGGAGTCACTTTTGGGATGCTGTTAGGAAGAATGTGAGTTTTTCAGAGAGCTTCAGGAAAAGTCCCTTCCGACACTCTGTCAGGTCAATGTACAAATGTCACATGAAAAAGGACATGCAGCCAACTTCTGAAACTCCAGTGGAGAGCATGAGGGGATGCTCACCTGGAAAAGAGCACAGCACCCGTTAATCTGCATTGGGTTTCCCCCGGGGCACGGCAGCAAGCTGTGCTCTGTACTGCAAGGGGCAGGAGCGGGGTGTCCCGCGCTGAGGGAATGTGAGGACTGTGGAGTTTACATGGTGCTGGAAGGCGAGAGACTGAAGTATGGCTTGGCACGCACATGCTGGAAAGATACGGCATACTGAAAGACATGCTTCTGTCCTCGGCTGTGCAGGAGGCTGGGACGCAGCACAGGGTGTGTGGGAGAGGAAGGAGCTGGAGATTCCCGGGGCTCCTGCTCTTCCTCTCAAGTGTGGAACTGATGGCAGACTTTCCCCACCAACTTTTTCCTGCCTGTTTCTGATTTCCCTGGAAACCCCCCTCAGCCCCTGCTTCTTCTGCTACCAGCTGCCCTGGGGAGGCACATGAGGGCATCCCTGCACCGCAGAGCAGCTCCAGCAGTAATGCCAGGTTGGGAATAGAGGGGCACATCAGGACAAGGACCACACGGACTGATAATTGTAAAATTGTCCCCTGTGACCAGCAATAGGGAATATAACAGAAGCAGTGCCTCAATGAAGGTCAAGCCAGTTTATCTAGTGCAGCAGTTGTATTATTTCAACAGCCAGGGACACACAAAAAGTTTTGCGCTGCCTTTCCCTTCCACTCCGGGTTTGGCCAGCTCTTCAGCATTCATGCTATCCTCCACAATACACCATTCTCCCACCTGGACAGTGAACTCTGTGAGTTAAAATCAATTTCTGCAAACCACTATTCAAAAAGTAATGGCAAGTTCTGAGCCTAAGCAAAGCTCTGACCTCACTTCTTGTGAGACAGCAGCTCCAAGTATCTGTTACCCTGTGTGCACAGCTCTTACCAGCAATACAGAACTCCAGCAGAGCTTGCATTCTTTATTATCTAGTCTAAAAATCATAAATCAGCTTGATCTATAAACAGGACCTGCATTTCAAAAACTTAGTTTGTTACGATGCTCTCTCCATAAATTTCACTCCATACACCAGAAGTGTTTTAATGCGTGCAAGTCATCCTTGGATGACTTCAGAAGGAAGCATAAATATGGGAGGAGTATGAAATGGCTTAGTTTCTCTAAACTGATCTTACCCCATCTACCAGACTACTGGCCAATTTATATGTACATGTAAAACACTTTGCAGTTCAGGGAAGTGCCTACCTCAGCATGAGAAGAGATCCATCCTGAAAATGTACAGCCATCGTGTCTGAAGATCCCAGCACGTGAACCCTGGTACGCATATTATGGTTTCCTTTTGATGGTGATTTTATGGCATGGGTTTTCATAATTTCATCCCTATTCTAACATTTTCATGTACAAGCAGGGACACGGGGGATGAGTTACATATCTTCAATAAATTCTGAGACAACTTTATTAATTACAAATAATGCATATGCATACTATGTTCTTATTCTTCTGTATTAAGTGAGCTAAATCTACATCAATACAACTATGAAAGCATAGCCGACTTTCCAGCTGGGCTATAATATCATTATATATGCACTAGTTTCCAGTAGGTTGGGCTACAATAGACAGATGTTATTAAGAAAATCAAATGACATTTTATTTTGTCCCATCCTCCCACACATGGATTGGGTGCATATTGGCAGTGACAACACCTTCCTTTCTTCCTTTCTTACTGTATTTCTCTCTCTTTCTTGTTTGTTTTTCCAACTTTACCTCTAACGATTAGGTTGGCTTTTGCAAACATTAGGACTAAGTTCTCTATTAAGTATGACCATAAACATTTTTAAGTGTGGGCTCTGTTCAGTTTCAGAAAGTCAGGATATTTTCCAGCCTCTGAAATCACACCTATCTGCACTGAAGCCAGGAGCTACATTGTCTGAGGCAACTCCAGGAGATGAGAACACAATTCCCTGTACCATGGCTCCACCTCCAGTATTTTGCTGTGAATTTTCCTTTTACTTATTTTTGCCTTTAATTTATTTAAAATTTATAGTTAACATTTTCTAATAGCATTTTCTCAAAACTTAGCCAAATACACATTGAAGAAAGCTGAAGTGAACTAGAGAGCACCTCCAGTATGACATAATATTGCCCACTCTGAGCAGTAGAAGTTTCCACTCCTGAGAGACTTGAGAGTGGAAGAAAATGTGTCTTTCTTTTTCCCATCCTAGATATGTGCTGTCACTGTTATACAAAAGTCAGGACAGACAAAAAAAGCATATACTTTACCAGATTGTACTCTACTAAAGATCTGATAATCCTGTCATTTTCTTGCATTGAGCCACTTCCTCTCTCAAGCTGCGGTCTTTCTCTGCCACCTATCTCCCTGTCTGAAATATTATCTACAATACTGGAAGGAAGAACACTTCTAAAATGAAAATATTTATAGGAACTGAGATTTTCACGTTAGAAGACTTGTGTTTTGGTTTTGCTTCAAAACAAAGCACACGGAAGTATGACTGTGCGCCATCAAACTCACTGAGCCTGGATATTGCAGAAGAGCTACATGTCACATTTACTTCAAGAGCTGACTGCTTATGTTATATTAATAAATCTAGTGCTTAGGTAACTTCTACGCAGCTCAGATACAATCTGTTTCTACTTTTACTTCATGTCGATAAGAACATGCAAAAAAAATCAGAAAAAAAACTCTTTTGTTCTTGGAGATCATTTTAAGGGACATTTTGCCTGATATTGCCTCTTTGTCCTGAGCACAGCTGAGGAAATATGCATTCTATATTTTCTATATAAATACAAAATAATATGTAGAGTGACTTGGGGAACACTTCTTGGAACAAGCCTGATGTGGTGGCTTGGTGGCTCTGGTGATTCAGTGCCTGCAGAGCAGAAGTGCACAGAGATTCAGCTCAGTTCCAAATGCCCTGTGACACAAGCATCACAAAAGCTGCTAGCTCTGCCTCTGAGGACCAAACCAAGCCTATTCCTGTATTGATCATGAAAAAAACTTCCATGAGCTTTAATGCTGCAAAAGCCGGCCGTACGTTCAATGGGTTCAGTGTGTTCCCACACATGTTAATCTATTCCCTCATGACAGCTCTAGGTTCCCCTTCCAGCCCTGCATAACGATCTCTTCATCTGCCGCAATCAGTAGAGGAGAGACAGGTGATGCCCCGGCCTGCGAGCCGGCGCGCGCGGCAAGGATTGGGCAGGAGCAGTGAGTGACACGCACCAGATGCTGCACCCGCACCAGGGCTGCAGCTCCCCTCTAAATACATCATTGAGGAAAAATCACCGCACACACGGTCCAGCTGCTGCAGGGCCCGTCACCGAGCGGGCACGGTGTCACATATGGCACCAAATAGTAGCTGTGCGTGTGGTTAATTAGCAGCTAGCAGTTAATTCATAGAGCCACAGGAAAGGAAAAATAAATAGAAAAAAAAAAAAAAAAAGCACTCCCTCAAAGGAAGATCAAAATTAACTACAAAATGTCTTTGAGATTGAAAATTAAATATAAAACAAAACTGGGTCCCACGGGGCAGTGAATGAGACAAGGAAGTCAGTGATATGTGCCCTCATTCTGTTTTACCATACTGATTTTTGTCTTTAAGTTTCATGAATTCAGCACCCATGAATGCTACCAAACTAGCAGCTCCTGAGCCTGAAGTCTTCTTCATTCGTGCAGACCCAGAGACTGCACCTCAAAAACATCCTTGGGAAAACCATGGTAACAGTTGCCAAGTCCTAAAAAGAAACAAAAAGCTTTTAGGGAGACTGAGCGCAGAGACTACAAAGACCAGAAAGAAGAACAGGGTTATCGATCTTGATTCATTTCAGCCAAATTTCACCATTGCAAACCCACAAGTAGCACATCCAAAGTTGGATACTTTAAGTTAAGTATGAATCCTTCATTTCATGACATTTGAGAATAAAATAAGAGCACAGAAATAGGAAATCTACTGAAACTGGAGTTACCATCTCGCAAAGGAGATGCTACACAAAAAACAAATCACACGGCAAATGGACAAAAAATGCATATAACTGGAGTCAACAGAAAATCTTTATTATATAGGAGCATTCATATTAGATTGTGAACTATTTGGGATGATCATTGATAACTTGGAATTTGATATAGAGTCTCACCAATAAATTTTGGAAGTAACATAGTGGCAAGAACGCCAGCAAGTGGAATGGGAAATGGGAAAGACCTGAGTCTGCTGATAAGCCTACTGGCACTTTCAGGCAAACAGCCACTAACAGTGTTGCACATCTAGGAACACAGTAGGCAGCCTGTGGAAAGGGTCCTGGAAAGAATGACTTCAAAGGCATCATGAGCAGGTGTTATCTGATCGCATGGCATCACCAAAGCTTTGAGTTGGTTGCTTATAATCTCAGTCAGCTACGTAAGAGCTCAGAAGGAACGTCAGAAATAGCCTCGTGCTATCTGTTACTCACCACAAAACATTCCATAATTTTCACAAACTCATAATAGTGATTTTGAAAATGTGTAGTGCCCACAGTGGGAAAGCAGGTCAGTGTGAGTTCCTTGTCTTTAGATCTCTTTTTTTTTTTTTTTGGGGGGGGGGAGGTAATCTTCAAACATAAACAGAAGTTGCTAAGAAAATATTTTGTGTATACCACTGGCAAGAGAGATATTAGAACAGTAACAAGTTCTTGTGTGAATATTTTTAAAATATTAAAAAATTGAACAGGGTTCAAGCAAAAAAAAAGGTAAAAAAACTCTCTAATGACTAGATATATAGCCACGGAAAATTAAGGGGCTGCATCTGTCTTTTTTGGCAAGGAAAAAAAATATATAGTGTGGAATAAAATAAGTTTCATAAAATATTATGTATGAAAGGACTCTTTAGCTAAGTGCAGTAAGGCATTACATGAACCAACAGCTGGAAGCTGAAGCCAGATCCGCTCAAACTGGAAGTGGGAAACACTGAAGGCTGTTAAGCACAGCGACAAACTGTTAAAGCAAGGGCTGCATTCTCCATCCAGCTTGAGATATCTCCCAGTAAGGACAGCGTGCCTTTCTGGAGTCAGCAGAAGTTTCCCTGAACTTCTGAAAGAGGATGGCATCAACAGCATGAATTATCCAAGTGGCCAGATTCAAAACCTGAACAGTGCTTTCTGGCTAATAAATGTTTCAGCCTTGGATCAGACATGAGGTCGGCTGACCAAACCTGCGTGCAGAGAGTGGACACACTGGTGCTGGATGTAGGACATCCAGGGCAGGTGAGCAACACAGGCAGTCAATCCTTCCATATTTCCATTGGTTTTTTGTCCTGGTCTCTCTGAGTGTTAACGCCTTGTTGGGTGGGTTGTTTGGTTGTCCAGACCTTCATTGTAACACACAATTCTTATTTTGTGTAAGGTTACAGCATAATGAGAAGGTAACTTTGAATCACGTTATAGGAATGTTTTCCAAGGCACGATGCAACTTTCCTTGTTGCCTTGTTTCCCTGTTGTGAAACACTATGGGTACATGAACGTAGGATGAGGCCCATGCAAATGTTTTAAGTGTACACAGCCAACTCTAACCCATGTCTTTCCTAAATGTTTTCTTCCCTTCATTGCTGTCATAATTTTCTCTGTAAGATATCTCAGCTGCTTTTTTTCCAAGGTTTTGTTATTTCTTATGTGATGCAACCCACCTAAAGTTCTTTGGTTGGGACCAAGAAAAGATATTTACATATAATTGTACATATGTAGTGAGATCACTAGTGACTATAGTTCTGACCCGTGGTTTCCAGGATAATTTGTTATATTGGGACCGACTTCAGAGAGTGCACTGAAAAGGCAAAACAATGCTAGCACTTTGCTATGAATGCTTGTATTGCTCTGCCTTAAGGCTCTACAGATTGGTCATGTCTTACATTACGCAGTTTCACTGTCAAATGACCGTTTGTAAAAGAAACTGCATTCACACCAAGCCACATCAGACCTAATTGCTGTAACACATACTCGTGTGTGAGGTAAAACCACTAAATTCAGCCCTGGAGAGGTTCTCCAGGGGACACAACCTAGGCTCTCTGCCACATCACAGCACCCAGTCTCGTGTTGCTTTGGCTTTTTCCTTCATACGAAGCATGTCCTCCACCATGACACATGCCAGGTGTCACCCCAGTGTTGCACAAAGCCGTTGGAGAAGCGGTTGTGCAAACAGCAGGGAAATATGCGGTGTTTTTGGGATTGCATGTCCAAGGTGCACTCACCTCCTGAGAAATGGGCGCCCTTTTCGGACTGCCACCCAGAGTGCTGCTGCCTTCAGAACAGGCACAGATCTCCCAGTGATGGGAGAGCTGCCAGGCCCCCGACCCCTGGGAGCAGGGGCAGCAGAAACGAGATCCCAGGGCCCTGGTGAGGTCCCACAGCCTTCGGCCGCAAGGAGCAAGGGGCACTCCCTCGCTGGCCGCAGTGCTTTGGATGCCCGCCACAGAGTGAGCCCTTCCCTCCATGGTGCCTGTTTGCTTTCTTCTTGGGAGAAACAAAATGATAGAGTGTGAGATACACTTCCTTTTTAAGGCTGGATACTGACAGTTCCTCCCCTCGTTCTCGTCTCAGCCACTGGCACAAAATTTGGTGTGACGGAGGAAGGAGTGGTGCCATGGAGTTGCAGGTCGTGTTTCCATACAGAAAACAAATTTACCAAACTAGAAGAGGGAGAAACAAATGTTTTAAATATGAATTTAAAACCTTGCCCCCAGTTAAGAAAAAAATATGCTCGTCAGACACTGAAATATGATTTTTGGCAAAAGATGGGCATTCAGAACAATTCCTGAAATTTGAAACATAAGATTAGTTTTTCTGAGAAACAAAACAGAGACAAATGCTAACCTTTTTAATTATGAGGATTTCCTGCTAAAATTCAGTTAAAGAATTCCGGGTCTTCAAAATCCAAAGCGTTCATTCATTTCAGCTTTTTTTTTCCCCATGATTTTTGTTAATAATCAGCATTTGAAAAGTAAGTGATATTCTTTCACTTTTCCTTTATTTTCGGCTTTAGTACAAATGCTTAAAAATAATATAGAAGGTACGAAGAAGCCGGCAGTCTGAAAGGGCTGCTGCTGAGCTGAGGACTCACAGGGCTGCCTTAGGAGCCGCTCTCCCTCCTGGGCATCGCGGGTGAGGGTACGGCCACCTGCCTGCTCCCGGGGGGCTCCCAGCGGGCAGCCGGGGAGCAAACCCCGCTTACCTGCACCAGGATTTGCTCTTTCCACGCGAACCGCGGCGTCTCTTGGGTTTCCGTTCAGAAAGCATCCTCGCTCCCGCGACGTTTTTGGGCAGGTTCCTCCTCCAGAAGCAACTTTTTTCCCACCTTGCTCGGCCAGCCCCTGGGAATTCTCGCAGCTCCACGGCAGCGTTTTGGGGCTAACGTTGCTCCCCTGGGGGCTTGGGGGGCTTCACCCACGTCCCCCCCTAGCCGGGCAGTGCCAGAGACCCCCTCGCTCCCCGTTCGCCCCAGTTTGGCGGCTGCATGGGCGGGAACGGAGAACGGAGAAACCCCCCCGGAGCGACAGCAAAAATGCTGCCGGGGGTCCTGCCCGGCTCCCCCCGCCCCTGCCCCGGGGCCGAAGCCCCCCGGCGCGGTTGCGGGCGGTTTTGGGAGCCGGGAGGGAGCCGCGCGGCGGGGGGAGGCAGGGCGGGGGGGGGGCAGCTCATCCCCTCTCACTCCTCCCACCGAGGAGCGGTGCCTCTTAACCCCCCGGATCCTCCCTCCGTCCCGCCGAGCACAGCTCCGCTTTGCAGAGCAAAAAACGAAATTTCGGCCGCGGCCAGCCATGAGCTGCCTGGATGTTATGTACCAAGTGTACGGGCCGCCCCAGGCGTACTTCGCGGCAGCCTACAGCCCCTATCCCCAGGTACGTGCGGGCTGCAGGGTGGGAGGGGTGTCGGCGGGAGGATGGCCGTCTGGGGCCTCACCAAAAGGAAAAAGGGAAAAGGAGAAGGGGAGGGGACGGGGTGGGGGAGAAGCTCCGGCAGCCTGCGATGGTGAGCGGAGCAGAGCCGCATCCCACCTCGGTGCGGGGCTCGGCGCGGTACGTACCCCGGCGGGGCGCCCCGGGAGCGGGAGCGCGACCTGAACCCCGCGACGGCTTTTTAGGGATTTTTTTAAATTTAATATTTTTTTTTTCCCTTTGCCTGCACGGGCTCCATCCGAGCGCGGCTGGAGGGGGGGACAGTGATTTTCCAGCTTTACGGGGGGCCCGCGCAGGGACCGGCGGGGGAGCGCTGCCCGAGGTGCCCCAGGCATCCCGCAGCGCGCCCCCGGCATCCCGCAGCGCGCCCCCGCTTGCGGGACTTTCCCTCGGGAAGCGGAGGCAGCGCCGGGAGGCCGGGGCGGGAGCCGAGGCCCCGACGGGAGCCGAGGCTGCGGTGCCGCCGGGGATGCTCCGGCCCCCGAGGGACAGGCGGGTGCCCTGGGGGGGCCGAGGGGACGTTTGGTGGCATTTGCAGCCCCCGTGCGCGGCGGCCTCGTCGCATCGGGGTGCGCGCTCCTTCCCCCCGGGCTGCACCTGCTGCACAGCGCTTCCACTCGTTTGGTGGAGTGGGGTGTGGGTTTGTTGGTTTTTTTATTATTATTATTTTTTATTTTTCTTCCTGCCCCTTAGTCCTGCCAGAGCCGGAAGGTGGAATTTCCCTGCAAACGAAAAAGGGGAGCGGAGGAGGCAGAAGCGCCCCGGGCTGGCGGCAGCCCCCGGCCCAGCTCCTCGTCCCCACGGCGTGGCCACCCGGGTGGCACCTCGGGCAGCTGGCAGCGGGGCCGGAATACCTGTTACAAATAGCAAATGATGTCTTCCCCCACCTTGCCCCCCCCCCCCACCCCCCCGGGCCCGTCCGCGCACGGGTGACATTATTTAGGGGGATGATTATTACCTCAATGGCCGAGCCGGCAGCCAAGTGGAAAGGCGGCGGTCACGACGTGACTCTCAGCCGGATTTCGAGCCATGGTTCAGCTATGAAATACCCCGCGGGACTCAGCCCGGGGCTCCCTCCTTCCCTCCCTGCCTCCCCCCGGCCCCGGTGCTGCTTCTCCCGACCCGCAGGGGCCGGGAAGAGAAGGGGCTCCGCGCCCCCTCGCTTATTTCTAAGAAAGTCCCAGAGGCTGCGGGCGCTTTGAGGCCGGTGCAGAGGGCACGGGGAACACCCAGCAAACTTCCCAGCGCCTGCGGCTTGCTTCCCCCGGCGGAACCTAGCAGGGGCAGTGGAAGCTCGTAGGAAATACCTGAGGCTTCTCGCCGGCCGAGGCGGTGCTTTTTGCCCTGAAAAGTGTTTGAGGCTGCCGGCGTTGGGTTGTTTATTTGTGGGTTTTGTGTTTGTTTGGTTGGTTCGGTTTTTTTCTTTTCTTTTCCCCTTCCTCCTCTCCGCCGTGCGCTCGGTGTGCAGCCCGGCGCCGCTCGCCTCCCCCCGCTGCCGGCACCGCCGCCGCCTTTCGCCCCCTCGGTATTTCCCCTCCTGTGCGGGAGGGTTTCTTCGTGCTTTTGCATCCTTCTGCCACCTTTTGCATCCTTTTGCAACCCTTTGCATCCTTTTGCGGGAGCGCCGAGGGAGCGCCGAGCCTCGGGCACCTCGGAGCTCTGCACGGCGTGACCGTCTCGCTTCTCCCTCCCTGCCTCCCCCCTTCCTCCAGAAACTCGCCTTTTACTCCAAAATGCAAGAAGCCCCGGAGAGCGGCAGCAGCGCCAGTACCAGCAGCTCCTTCTCCGGCCACGCCGCCGCCAGCATCAAGGAGGAGGACTGCAGCCCCGAGAAGGAGCGACCCCCCGAGGCCGAGTACATCAGCTCCCGCTGCGTGCTCTTCACCTACTTCCAGGGGGACATCAGCGCCGTGGTGGACGAGCACTTCAGCCGGGCCCTCAGCCAGCCCAGCAGCTTCTCCCTCGGTAGCGCCAAGGCGAGGAACGCCGGCTCCTGGCGGGGTGAGCGCGGTGCGGGGCGCGCGGGTGCGGGGCGCGGGGCTGGAGGGCTGCGGGACCCGGCTCGGCCACCACAGCTTTGGGTTTGGTGAGGTGGGGAGTGGAGACGGGAGCAGAAGGACAAGTGGCCGCGGGAAGGAGCTCAGCAGGTTCCCACCGCTGCAAACTGGACGATGCACAACCCCATGTGTCGCCCAATGTGTGTCATTGCACTCGTCAGCGGCAAGGACCCCAAATTGCACAGATCCTCCATAGCCATGTCTTGTTTTACCCCAGATGGGCTCATGGGGTACCCGATGTGGCAGGGAATAACCCGTCCATGGGCGCTGCTTTCCCAGAACCCCATCGCCAGGCCAGCTGCACAGCTGAGAGATAATTTTCCAGTCTGTCCGTGAAATTCTCATTGGTGGCTTCTGAGACTGAAACGCTAGTTGAAGTATTTCATGGGTGGAAGGTACCCAGTGCTGAAAGCAGAAAGACTTCCTTGTCTGTCATGAACTCCTTCCCTTTCTCCTGAGTAATGCCAGGGCTCTGAGCTAATTTACCTCCCCAGAAAATGTGGATTAAGGGCACATTTTCATTTGTTTCAGAAACGCTGTGCATTCCCGACCAATCATGCGTAGCACCTATCTCTGTACTCTATTAGCAATCACTATTCCACCTCACACATGTCTTACTGAGCAAGGAAAATGCAGGGTCCTTGTCCTTCACCCTGCCAATCCCTAAAGATCTGCAGAATGCTTCCCAGATATGTTAGTGGTATATCCAATAAACAGGCATAAGCCCAACGCAATAGATGGCAAAATTGCCCCCAGATGTTTCAAAACTTTAAGCTGGCACATAGTCACATCTCACACTGTTACTGTCTGCTCTGAAACCTCACCGAGGAAGCAGTGGCTTTCCTGTCCGGGTCAGGGCATCCTCCAAGGTGTCGGGCATAAACGTTTTCACAGGGAGATTAGGACAAAACAAACAAATGAACAAACAAGAGAAATCCATCCCTGGAACTTACTGTGGTGCACAATAGCTCTGACTCAGTTTCCACTACTGAGGGAGAGATATTTACCTTGCCTTAGGTAACAGTCTTTTCCTTAAGCAGCTACTATAAGAAACCTGGAGCAAATCACTTCATTTTCATGGATCATCCCTGGGCTAGGCGTGTTGGATGTGTGGCTGGAGAGGAATCTGTTCTCATGGAAAGTGTCTCCTTGTGTTCAGCAGTGCTCTGGGGGATAAAGGCAGTGTGAGGGCTTGCTGGGTGCTCACCTCCCTTTCCTTTCTTCTCTCCCGCACCTAGACGGCTCCTTCCCGATGAGCCAGCGCAGCTTCCCCCCGTCCTTCTGGAACAGCACCTATCAGCCCTCCTCGGTCCCCGCCACCCTCAGCAGCCCCCTGGCCGCCGCCGCCCACAGCGAGCTACCCTTCGCCGCCGCCGCCGACCCCTACGCACCGGCCTCCCTGCACGGCCACCTGCACCAGGGCGGCCCTGAGGCCTGGCACCATGCCCATCACCACCACCACCACCACCACCACCACCCCTACCTCGGGACACAGAGCACCGCCTACCCTCGCCCCACTGCCGTGCACGAGGTCTACGGCCCTCACTTCGACCCCCGCTATGGCTCGCTGCTGGTGCCCACCGCCTCCGTCCGCCCCCACCGCCTCACGCCTGCCGCCGTGCCCACACCGGTCAGCCCCCCCTGCGACTTGGGCAAGGCCGAGGCGGGCGCTGCCGCCACTTGGACAACACCGGCACCCTTCCCCAACGCAGCAGGGGACATGGCGCAGAGCCTTGGCCTCAATGTGGACCCAGGTGAAGAGCAGCCCCTAGCCCCTTTGGGTCCCCCCAGCTCAGGGCCACCCCCATGAAGGTGGTAGGAGGGGAGGACCCAACATGGTGGGGCCCTAAGGGGAAACAAATTGGGGTTGGGACCTCCCGGCTCTGGCCCGTGTGCCCTTCTTGCTTTGGAGCCCTCTTACCCTGGCCTTGCAAGGGCTGGCAGCAGGATGGAGCCCTGAGGGCCATCACTAGGCTCCTGCCATGGAGCAGGTGTGCAGGCAGCTGCATGGCTCTGTAAAGTACTGTAGGTTTATAAACAGCCACAGCTACTTATTTTTTTCTCCCAGTCTTTGAAAAGTACAATTACATTTGCCCAGCAAAAATAAGAACAAAAGAAAAAGGGCAATGGTTATCGCCGTGGCCAATGAGGCTGTTGTCAGGCGTCTGTCTGGTCAGGTGCCTGGACGTAAGGCCTGCAGCCATGCCAAAGAGGTGACAGATGTGTAGCCAGCAGTGGCTGCTCCTCAGCCAGTGGCAGCAGAGGTGAGGAAAGCCCACTCTGGCTGCAATTTGGTGACTACAGCCACAAATGGCTCTGTACGGCATCCTTGCTTCAGGTTCAACAGGGATGCGTGCCTGCCTCTGGAGCAGCCCATGCTCTTCTCGTCTCACTGTTTCCTTCCAGCCCTGCTTTAGGAGCCCGTGCTTTAGGCTGAGCCTCCGATCTCGTGTGGCAGAAATGAAGTTTGTCTTTCTCTGTCCTTAAATGCCTGTTCCTATTTTTCTTCCCTTTTTTTTCTTCTCTCCGTTCTCAGGTTTGCAGCCTCAGGACAAAAGCAAGGATCTGTACTGGTTTTAGAGCTGTCCTTCACTCTTCTTCCCCTGGCTCTCCCCTCTAGATCTCTGCCTCTTAGGCATGGTGGCATTTGGAGCTGAAGTCGGGTCAGTTTGTAACAGCTTCTGGTCTTGGTTTGCAGCTCGACGTTACTCCTTCTGTGGTGGATCCCTTCTGAGCTGACGAGCTGACTCAAAGCCTCCCAGACCCCCCTTGCCCTTTTCCAAGCCCACCGTGACCCTGCAGCTCGGGAAAAGACAACGGGACTTAAGGCGACCTGGCATTGCAAGGACTGTCCTTTAGACTTATTTTGGAGAGGAAAACTCTTCTGTTGAGAGAGGAGAGCCAAAGACTGTGAACTTCTATTTAACCAAACTCCACTCCCTGAACTGCAGTCGGACTGCTTTAAAAGAGTCAAATGATGTCATGGACAGTGATGCAAAACCACTGGCCTTCTTACAGGGGACAGAGGAAATTGTGTTGTTTTTTTTTTTTAGTGGTGTGAATATTTTTTTATGGCAGTGAAGATTATTTCTCGAATGCAACACGGGAAAATCTATTTAGTAGTTTTGAACTGGATTTTTACTTTACATTATAGAAAAGTAAAAGGAGAAGAAACTGGAACTCATGAACATTTTCGGACTACCAAGGAACTGGTCAGATTTTTCAGCTTTGTGGTTATGAGTGGCAAGCGTCTAGCTTGGGCCACCTGCCTTGGGCTTGCAGAAATGCAGCTGTTCTGTGGACAACTGTTCAAACTCCAGAAATACAAAAACCAAGGTGGCACTTCTCAGTTTGGCATTTGCATTGGATACGTAACAGTTGTTTGTTTTCTTTCTTTTTTTTTTCTCTTTTTTTTTACAAGAAACATTTTATGGTGAAAGCTAAACCCTCTTAAAGAAGGGGGGAAGGAAATGAAAAACTGCTTGCCCTCAACCCAACAATTTTAAGGAAAGGCCCATGATGAACAATAGGTCTAGGTTTAACATTTCCCTTTGTCTACTTGTTGCTGTCATTTTGTCACTTTAATAGCTGTTTTTTTGTTTTGTTTTGTTTTGTTTTGTTTTGTTTTGAAAGAGGGAATAAGATATCTATTTAACGGTAGGAAAGCTGCATTAAAGGTATCTCCTTCTTTCACCCTGTGTGCTTTTATGAAGAATTAAAACTAAGAAAGAGAAATGAGGCAGACTAGAAACTTCAGGATGAAATAGGAAAAATACCTGTAGTGTGGATGAAGTGAGTTATTTTATTACTTCGCATTAAAGCTAAATAGAAATATTGGTAATTGAAAATATTTTCTTAATGAGTAAAAAAATATGGTGATAAATACAAAAGATAAAAAAGCAAGACTGTGGCAACACATTTTAGTGTACAGTGTATTTTTAAGGTGGGTTAAAGCAAAGGTGGCACCCCGTAATAAGAGGTGCTTCTTCACAAAGCCAATAGAAGAAAGGACTGTAATAATCAGCACGGTTATTTTGCACTGGTAAGTTAAAATGCTATTATAGAATGATGAATGGCTAATGAAACAGTGCAAAAGTGGCAATTTCCCCCTATACTTAAAAGCTGATGTTTTTACATGCAAAGTATCTGATCCCAACACTACAGCATTTTGTTTTGTTCCATTTTTTTTCTTAATGTAATGTCTTTGGAGGCTGATAAATTTCAGTGTGTGTGAGAGGACAGTCCTCTCACCAGGAGAAGCAGCATTAGAAAATGGACTTTTGTACTGTTCTGAGGGTTTTCACCTTCCAACACCTGGTGTAAGGTGGCAAAGTGTTGAATAACCAGAGCTTGCTTCTCCTAGGTTCCAGCTCAGCAATAACTGAGAGAAATAATTTATGGGAAAGAACAGGAATGTTAAGAGCAAGAAAATAATAAAGCAGTGTGAGCAAATATTGTGAGAAGCTGGCAAGGAGGGGCTTTGAAATACAAAGTGTGCAAAACATCCCCAGCCAGAGCTGGGCAAATGGCAGGAGATGACTTGCCATGGTCACTTCAACCAGACTTACTCACGGGCATTTCGTCCTCAGTCCCCAGTCAGCAAGATGCCAGACAAGCTGTAAAGTGTGAGCAAACGACTACAGGCTTTATAGTACTGGTTAAACCAAAAGTATTCTGAGGCTTCTATCAAGAAAGAAGGCAGATTAATTGGGCTATAGCATTGCTTGTGCTTCAGTGCAATTTCTTTTTTTTTTTTTTCTTTTTCATTTTCTCTCTCTCCTCCTAATGAGGATGACTGGGGAATACAGCCCAAATACATTTGGAAGCATTTTTGTAAATAAAAAACACTCGTTTACTTCATAGGCATTTACAATTTATTTTGATTTTGACCATTTTCAAGCACGAGGATTTATGCAATGAATACATGAATATTGCTATTGATATTTGCTCTCCAAGTACTTTTTTATTGTCATATCATGGAAACATCCAAACACCAAAGTCAGGATTGTGGCTTATGGCATTAGGTGCTGTGCAAACCACCTTTTTAAAGTGTTCCTACTCCAGATGCGCTGCAGTCTGGAGGTGTATGTGCCCTGTTTTGGATAAACCTTGCAGAGCTTGGCTCTGTGGGTTATCCTGACTGTGGGGGCTGCTCACAGCTCCCACCTTTAGGCTTGGGAGTGAGACTTTGCAGAACTGGGGCTGCAGCTCATGTTGCTAGAGGAGGAACTTCATCCTGTGCTTCAGGCTGCCTGGCACAAGGGAGGGGAGGCTCCTCATGCAATAACCTCAGTGCCATTTCATAAATCTGTGTTATTCCTCTTCGCATCACAGCATAATTGCTTAATCCAGAAAGTGTGCAAGAAATCTGTAAATGCAAAACACTTGCTTCTTATATGTTACATTTGTCTTATATGCTGCATGCTGATCCCACGCCAGAAGAGCAGGGCTGTCGGTCCCAGTTCTGCAGCCTGAGGAGCAGACCCTCCAGGTGCCCCTCCTGTGGCATGGCACACACAGGTTAGCACTGTTTGCTGCTCTCCAGCTGTGCCCTAACAAACAAACACCACTAATGGCCCCTCCGTGCAGACACCAGGGCAGGAGGTGAAGGGCCTGGGGTGGCAGCAGGTTGGCACCGAAGCAGGCACAGAGGTGAATCTGCTCAGCCGCTGAGTGTCAACGTGCAGAGTGAGTTCTGGCATGTTTGCTGCAGAAATTTCATCCCTGCTCTGAAAATAACTGAAACTGAGCGCAGCACAGAGCAAAACTGTTCTAGTGAATGCGGAGGTTGACAGTGATGTTTTGTCAGGGAAAGTGGGGACAGGACATGGTATTTGTGGCCACAGTCTCCACTGTATTTTACCAAGGGTCTCCCTGTGAAATAGCTGCAGTTGCAAGAAGGCAGCACAGGGTTCCTTAGAGACAAATATATGTGTCCCTGCATTTGCAGCCTCATGTCAGCTCACTTTAGGGTAAATGTTCCTCCCTTCCTGCCACCTGTCCCACTGGGTTTCCCGCTGGAGCCCCCAGGGGAGCAGGAGGGGAGGAGAAAGTCTGAAAACCCCTCTGCGCCTCCCTTGGATTGTGCACTGCCCGTCTCCAAGGAAATGTATCTGCCCAGTCTCCTCCTTGGGTCAGAAGCCATCCCTTCTCGCTTTACCTTTGAAGTCCTATTTAGGTTCGTGACAAGCCGTAGAGAGGGCTTAAAGGTTGGTCCCTTCCTAGAAGGGAGGAAAATGCTACGGGTGCCCTTAGATGCAGCAGGGGCCTCTGACTGGCAGTTCCCGTGCATCTTTTTCTGGGCAAGGGTTGTAATTAAGATACCCTTTTGATTACAGAAAGGCGAGTCAGCTCCTCTGGGGGATTGTGGTGTCCTGGCTGGCTTCCCTGGCCTGCCACCCAGAGGAGCAGTTGCAGCAGGGGAAGGAGAGAGACTTGTGGTGTGATTGCTTGGAGGAGTGAGGTACTTGTTTTGCAGGTTAGGCAATTCTGCATAGGGAAATAGGACTAGAAGGTAGTGCAAGAAAAAGGAAAAAAAATAGAACAAGAAAGAGGAAAAAAAAGGAAGAAAAAAAGAAAAGAAAAAGAGAAAGAAAAAAAAAGAGAAAAATGAAAGAGAAAAGAAACAACAGAAAAAGAAAGAGGAAAAAAGAAAGAAGAAAAAAGAGAAAAAGAAAAGGGAATAAAAGAAAAATGAAAGAAAATGAAAGAAAATGGAAAGAAAAAGAAAAAGAAAAAGAAAAAGAAAAAGAAAAAGAAAAAGAAAAAGAAAAAGAAAAAGAAAAAGAAAAAGAAAAAGAAAAAGAAAAAGAAAAAATATAAAAATGAAAAAAAAATAAAAAAATAAAGATGAAAAAGGAAATAAAAAATAGAAATGAAAAAGAAAAGGAAAGAAAAAAAGAAAAAAGAAAGAATAAAGAAAAAGGAAAATAAAAAAAAAGAAAAAAGAAAAAGGAAAAAGAAAAGAAGAAAAAAGGAAAATAAAGAAAAAAGAAAAAGGAAAAAAGAAAAAGGTGAAAGAAAAAGAAAGAAAGAAAAAGAAAAAGCCTTATTTCAGTCAGCCCTTAAGTTTTGAGGATACAGCCTTGGGAAGTGATCCGTTCCTTTAGTTCCACCATAGTTAGCCTGTCCTCTAGCCTTACTGCACTGACAAGCAGCTCGGACCAGAAAGGTCCTACCATTCCTGTCCATCTCTAACCACACAGAAGGAGCCATTTTGCAGCACACTTTCTGCTGCCTCCCCAGGCAGGGACACCCCATGAATGCTGTGCCTACACCCACGACCACATTGCATCGGAGAGGTGCATGCCCCCTCCTCCTGCCCAAGCCCGCCAGGCGCAGCCCCTCCAAGCCCCACCTGGCACAATGCCTCCGGGCTCAGCATCCACACCTCTGTCTTTCGTCTTCTTCGCTTCTCCTCCTCTCCCCAACCACGGGCTGCATTCCCCAACCTCCATCCACAGCTGCCCTGCCTCAGGCAGCCTCTCCCCTCACACACCTACCCGCCCAGCCCCATGAGAAGCAAAGGGGCAGCAGTAGGAGGGACACAGGCCTTCTCATCAGCACTGCTTGCATGTGTTTGAAGTGTCAGTACTTGTACGAGAAACAAAACTGGACCAAAAAAAGCCTGCGCCTTGGCCTCCGGTCCTGCTCCCTGGTAGCAGAAACCATTTCTGAACCCCTGGCCCAGCAGAGCCAGGGATTTTTTTTTTCCACGAGCAGAGTCCCAAAGAGCTGCGACAGCCCCACTTGCACACAGACACAAATGATTATTCTCTCTTGACAGACCTGCACAGCTCCGTCTGTGTATTTAACTGCAGTCACAGGGAGCTGGATCAGGAAAGAGACACTTGATAGCTGCTGTTTCCGTGGTTGAAATATTTGTGAAGTTAGCGCATAATCTGAAAGCAGAAGCTAATAAATTATAGGGTGCTAATTGGGGCCGGAGTGGAGCTGTCAATCATATTTATCCTAAACACACAGAGACCCTCATAACCTAAAAAGGCAAGAGAGACTCCAGGAACAGCTCCCAGTTGTCACTAGCCATGACCTCCACTTCAGTGAGAGCACAGAGAGCCAAGGCTGAGAGTTTGTTCTGCTAAGAAAATGCAAATCCTGTGCCTAAGAGGGCACTTGTATGTGTTTTTGTTTACCCTCTTCTGGCAGTGCATTTCCCAGGACACTTTATTGTTTTACAATACTCTTGCAATTTTAAAAAACATAAAAACCTGCAAATCAGATAAGAATTTGCAATGCCTGTATTCACATAGCCCTTAGAATAACAGGCACAATTTTTGTCACTGTCCAATCCCATACAAGTCTCTCTTCTAAAAGTCATCTTATTGCTCCATTTCTTTTTTTGTTTCTCATGCGCTAGAAACATGTATATTTCCTGAAGGCTGCAGGGGTCTATGATCTGAGCCAAAACACAACTGTGCAAACATCATAGCAATAGGACACTTACGGTCACTCTGTTTCCTCATTTTCCTATATTGTTTCCATCAAGATCTTTGCATGTTACTCATCATATAGCACAAAATTGTCTCAAAGACTGCTGAAGAGGATCTTAGTAACAAGTTTCCCCCAGAAATTCATGCCTATGTTAACATAAGAAGGCATTTCAGGATGCATTTCTTTCGAAATTTCAGGAGGCATTTCTTTCGAAAAAAGATCCTGAAAAAAGTTTAGGAACAACCCAAAAGTGAGGGGTGGGAAAGCTGGATGTTACTGACAGCATGTCTGCTGCATGCACACCTGAGAACTGAGCTGCAATAAGGTCAAACCCTTGTCCTTCCTGGCGGCAGTCACCTCACCAGGCCTTTAGAAACTCTCTAGAGTAACTGCTGCAAGACCACATGATACATGCATGAAGACTTTTAGAGGTTTTCCTAAATGGGTCATTTTTTCCTCATTTTTTGATGCCTGATTTAATTATTTAATGCTTTAATTCAGTGTTAAGTTAAACACTATTTAGCATTTAATAGCATTTAATTTAACATTGGATGCTGTCAAGCAGCAGAACCGATAGTCCCTTCTCAGCTTGCTTCCATGAAATGACAGCACCCAACCTGGCTATGGTGCCTCTGAAGCCAAGAGCCACCTCTGGGTGGGACAGGTGTGAGGATGTGTTTGACAGCTGGCTCTGGTTTATCTCGGCCATCCTCTCCCTGACACATCTCTGTGCAAAGCGGGACAGCAGGGCTGTTTGCATCTGCTCATCATACGATTGCAATAGCAAGTCTTAAAGAATGGCAGTGGAAAAAGGACATAAAAGTAATCTTAATTCACCCATACTCAAAATGCAGCCAAGTGGGATATTTAAAAAGAAAATAAAAAAATAAAAAAGTTAATTCCTTAACTACTTTTTATTTTCCAGCAGCAAGTACTTGGGAAAGCTCAGATGAGGATTAAGCCTGTGTGTGATGTACATTGACTGCTTCTGTCTTCTTTCCAAAATTAGTCCATGGTCACCAGCAAAACCTAATCATCTTCCTTCCCAGTCTACGGCAACACTCTCAGTGTGTCACACTGTAGTCACATCAGACACTGCACATTTATGTTTTGGAAAGTTTTGTTCATGAATTAGAATGACACAACCATACACAAACTACAGTGTGAATACAAACCAATCTGTGTTGTTTTTTTTTTTAATTTTGGAAATGAAATCAGTGGGTATAACAACAGCCGTATAGCTCTCCCTTTCAGTGGAGAGGCGTACTTAGCAGCTGCTGTACACTGGTACTGAGAGCTGCACCTCTCCTGATACGGCGATCCTCAGACATTCAGCTATAATTCACCCAGACTCCTACAGATTCCAACAGAATTTGCTTATATCGGTACTTTCTGTCAGGAACTCACCCCCAGAGTAAACATTTATTCTTCAAGATATGCACTGCTGGCACAGGGAGTCTTCTCAGAGCTTTCTCCAAATTAGCAAAACCCTTCTGTCTGCAAATGCAGAGTGGTTTTAATGAAAAAAAAAAAAAAAAGGCTAGCAGGTATAAGATTGGGTATCCGCATGCATGGTGTTTGTACACACAGATCATGTTATTAATTTTGTTTTAGCAGATTCAAGCAGAGGATAATTCTTATTGCCTTAAGCACCAAGCTCAAAAATTACGGAGTGATATCTCTATTAAGATGGCAAAGACTATGTCAACAAACAAACTGAGAAAAGCACAAAGCTGGCAAGATCCTAATTGAAGACCATAGGGCTGGACTGTGTGGGTTGATTTCCATCCTCGGGGATGTGGTGAGGTCAGACTAAAGAAATACGAAGATGTGAGAGAATATATTCTTATAAGAGGTTAATTCTGTGACTCCCAGAGTTCCGCCACTTCTGTTTCTCTGTAAGAGAAAGCCAAATATATTTGTGACTGGAAATTACTGAGAACTTAGGCATGGTCAGGCCTCCTGGAAAGGTGTGAAAATTGGATACGTGAAGAGAAATACGCTAGGAGATTAAACAGGGTACTGAGATTTTAGTGCCATAAAACAATGTTGAAACTCCACTGAATTTTCTATGGAATGGATAGGAAAGTAACTGTAGTTGCTTACCGTACTGCATAAGACCACAGAGGTATTTTAGTGGCCTCATCTGTAAGAGTCACTGAGGGACTTATACTGTTAGGGAAGATAGGAGGGAAAAAAAAAAAAAAGAAAAAAAAATAGAGCCAGCTATGTAAACAGCATTGCAAAAGAGATTGGTATCCACACTGAGAGTGGCTATTTTACAGCTCACTTCTTACCGTAAAAGATAGAAGGCAGTGATGAACGCCCTCCAAATGGAAGACGTCATCTGAAGAAGTTAACACATTATAAAAAAGGTTATTTTATACGGTAGTATCAGTCATGCCACTGGCAATAATGACAATATTTTGGCATCATCACTTGGCTTTGAAGCACAGGGTTTCTGGTTATTTATTAGAGTTAAAACATAATATCAGCTAGAGGTGCCAAGTGTCATTATAAATAGAGCCATGATCGTTTGAAAAATCCACCTGGTATGCAAGCTCCTGCAACTCACTCCAGTGTGCATGTGTAAGAAAAACTTTCAAGAATCAATTAAAAGAAATGAAGGTGAAATAAGAGTTTTCATCCACTGACAGAGTTGTTAGGGCAATTTTACAGACATTCTTCACTATAATGACTATTTTCATCTCTGTTATAGCCAAATTAAGATCATCTTTGTGTAGAAAGAGGTAGATTTGCTACTAGAAGAAATCTTGCCTTCACAGTTTTTGTTAAAATGCATTGTCCTAACCCCAAACCGCGGAGAATCAGTTTCACCCAGTTATGCTCAGTGGAATCAAACCTGACGACTGAATCCATCAAAGGCAGCATTCCATAGATGTAAAAGAAAAGAAAGAAGAAAAAAAAAAAGAGAGAGAGAGAGACATTAGTCAATCCAAATAGATGGTAAAACTTTCTTTGATGAAAACTGCTGCAGGGTGTCACGCAAGAGTGCAGTGCCCCTGCTGTGAGTCCTTTGTGCCCCTCCATAAAAGTAGTAAGGAAACTAAATTTTGAGGGATCTTGTGTTCTGGAGGATGTCACTAGACTCTGTTACCTAGGGTACCAGGAAAGTTGAGGAACACCAACTTCACTCTCAGCTCTGGGCTAGAGCTTCATAGAGAAGCGAGGCTGTGGTGGAGACACAAACATTAAGTATAAAAAAAGAAAAGAAGGCCTCTTAATGTCCCACATTTTTCAGTCCAATGTGATACATTGTGATGAAACGATACACAAACACCTCTTTTGCCTTTTATTTCACCTCTCAAAAATACCGGTTTTCAAGCCACATGCTTCCTGTTCAGAGCTCTTGACAGGCAGGTTCCCCAAGCTCATGTTAAGCGGCTGAGCACTCTCTCTGGAGCACATGGGAAGAACTGAGTGGTCCCACTGGAGCTTGGCATATCTCTCAACAGCTACACATAAACTTTCCACAACCTTCTCTTTGACCAGGTAAGGACTCAATAATTCTGTCAAAAAGTGTTGGGTTTTGCTTTGTAGGTTATTGATTGTGTTCCCAAATTAAATAAATAAATAAATAAATAAAAGTGAGGTGAACAGTTTTTGGACAGATTTGGTCACCAGTATGTGCTAGCTCAAAAGCTCAACCCCAAAACCCAGAAGTGCACCAATGGTTGGGTGTTACTGCCTTCTGCAGATCAAACGACTGCGGGGTCTGAGGACAACAGACCTAGAAGTGAGGCCACTGAAAATGCTGCCTTAGTAAATAAGTAACATCTGCTCTGGCCCTTCCAATTTACAAAATAAATTACAAACATTAATTGATCACCACAGCACTGATGTTATGTCATGGTAAATACTGTTCATAGGTAGCAGTAAATATTTCTCATCCATCCGTATTGATATATTTTATACCTAAAATACAATACCCTGCGCATATGTAGCGGATTTTCAGCTTTCTGAATTTCTGTCTTAGCAGGGGTGCTTACCACGATATGAAGAAGACAGATTAGAAAGTAAAAAGCCACCAGATGCTGAAAGATTCAATGCTGATATTCAATTCAATTTACTTGGCAAAAGCTAACAGCCTCTTGAAAAGGGCACTTCCACCTCACAAACTAATAGACTTCTCTGAACTGACCAAACATGAATAAGGATGATCCAGTTGATATGGTTGATGTGAATTTCCAAAAGGCTTTCTACAAAGTCCTCCACCAAAGACTGTTAAGGAAGCTAAGCTTTCCGTATGAGGAAGGGTCCTCACCAGAATACATATCTTGTTAAAAGCTCAGAGACAAAAGATGGGAATAAATGATCAGTTCTTGGAGGGAAATGAGCTCACCAGGGGAGCCAGTTATGCTAGGACTTGTGCGATTTGGCATAGTCAGAAAGAACATGATTGGAGGGCATGAAGAGTTAAAGTAGGCCAGTGAGGAAGAGGCCCAGCTCTGAGGAGCTGCAGAGGACCTCATGCACCTCAGTGACCAGGGAATAAAACAGCAGCTGAAATTCAGATATGGAGTGATTGAAAGATGAAGTAAAATATACAGTAAAACTGTAATCATAACTTCACAAATTAGTGGATAGGCTCCAGGAAGGCCATTATTACCTAGATACAACATTTGGGGATTATGAAATAATCATAGAATATCTGAGTTGGAAGAGACACACAAGGATCATAAAGTCCAACTCCTGGGTCCCCAAAGGACCACCCAAAAAGAAAACAAAAAAATTGGTCATGTGTCTGAGAGTGTTGTCCAAATGCTTCTTGATCTCCATCAGGCTCGGTGCTGTGACCACTGCCCTGGGGAACCTGTCCCAGTGCCCAACCACCCTCTCGGTGAACAACCTTTTCCTAACACCCAGCCTGAACCAACCCTGCCACAGCTTCAGGCTGTTCCCTAAGGTCCTATCACTGGTCATCAGAGAGAAGAGATCAGTGCCTACCTCTTCAGTCCCCCTAATAATATAATCCCAAGAATATAATATATAATTCACGTATATATTACATCCCATAGTATAATGATATTCTGTGATATGTATATGTATATATCCCATGAATATGTAACCTCACTACTCAGAGTGGTCAAAACCCAAATAAAACAGCGTGATTGATTAAGAAAGTAATGGAGAAGAAAGCTGAAAACACCTACAAATCTTGAATGCTCTGCGTGTTCCTGATCTGCTCTCAGAAAGGAGCTTGTAGAACTGAGCACAGTCTGGAGAAGAAAAGTGAAGATAGCCAAGGGGATGGAAGAGATCTTGTAGGATAACAATCCACTAGGCTAGGAACCCTCAATGTGGGGAACAGTTGCTGCCTGTGGGTGAGTGTGGGGGCAACAGAGCTCTGTAGAGTTTCAATACCATGAAACAGGAGAAGAAGGATCAACTGTTCCCCCACTTCCCTCTCTATTATAAAAAGGAAGTCTACTCCAAACTAATTTCCTGGACTCCTTCTGTGTTCAGTGAGATAGTCCCCTCCAAGGGGTGGCATTCACGCAGACCTTGCTCCTTCCACAGTCCAGCTATTTCTGTATAACCAGCAGTCATTTGTGAGAGAAGACGAGCCACAAAGTTGGGTGAACACAGCTCTATACTAGATCAGAATTTGCTTCACCAATTCCTCCAATGCCACTTAGGACAGAAAGGA
Source organism: Anser anser (assembly GCF_964211835.1). Classification (NCBI taxonomy): domain Eukaryota; kingdom Metazoa; phylum Chordata; class Aves; order Anseriformes; family Anatidae; genus Anser; species Anser anser. Next base: position 53,600,270 of record NC_139722.1, read on the forward strand.
AATGTGCAAACAGCCCTGCAGCTCCCCAGAATGTTGTGTGCCAGAAGGAATATTCACCAGAGAAAAAGCAGCCTGGATCCCCATGGAGCAGGAATGGGGAGACTATGCAGCCACTCAGCCATACTGATGATGCCATATCATGACCAAGGAAGGAAGAAGGAGGTGTTTAATACTCTGCAAACTTCTGATAAACCCCAAACTGATGTAGAGGACAGGAAAAAAAAAAAAAAAAGTGTGCATTAGGGTTGTTCATTACTGGACAGGATCTAGCTTTTCTTTCACATTCTCTTTTCTAGAGTTACAACATAACAACAACATAACATAAACAACATAAAATATCTCTTGACATTGAGTTTTGATAATATCTCCTCTTAGGTCTTTATTTCTCAGGTTCTTGGGATGTTATTTTTGCATTGTTCCATAGGGAACTAGTCAGAGATGGTAGTGTGAATGCTGCCAGTTTTGCTGGGTGCATGCACTGCCTGACTGCAGTATCACATCAACCTGACTACAGCTAAAGTAGCGCTGTTATTCCCACTCCCCAGCACTTCCAATTCTTATCTGACCAGGGACTTTTCAAGACCGTGCCAGTCATACTTTCTATAAGGCTGGTGATACTGAGGCCAGAACTTCACACTGCACTGAAACAGTCAAAATTTGCCTTGTAATGACTAAAGCAGTACTTGCCAAACTCATGCCAAATCTTGACAATCTGCTCCCCTACCAGAAGCAGTTTCTCCACTGCTGTGCATCAGCCTATCTTAGCGTATTTAACCTGATTTGCAGCAGGTGAAGTCTGGGACCATCTGCTTTATACAAGCCAGAGAATGATGCTTTTGTTAAGAAGCTTTCAGAATTGCCAGCAGGAATTCCTGTGCATTTATGATTCAGATTCCAAACACCTCTTTCTGGTTCCTCCAGTTCATGCAGAAAGAATCTTCACAGGAATGGTTTCTCGTCTTATGTGGGTGGCTTCCTCTGGCTCATAAGGTAAATCAGGAAGAATTCCTCTTACTGTATAGATAGCACACCCTACACTCATTGTCAATGTATGTCTTAAACAAGGAAGGTAAAAATGCACAATATTAACTCTACACTCGAGGATGAGACTCTCAGCAGTATGTCACACGTGTTGTCATAATGACATTCATTTGTACCCTTATCTCACATTTAACACATTTCTGACACATCAGGATTCCTTTTTCCCCTAAATACATACCTCCTTAAAAAGACAGTATAATCCTTAAACCCATTTACACTTATTTAAAAAAAAATACCCTTTAAAGTCAAGACACTTAAATTCAAGGCTTTCTTGAAGTGCCTTTTGCACCTAATCACCATAGATCACTGGTCAATATCCTGAGTATCATTTATTGGCAATGCATTAAACCTGACATTTTCTTCCTCATCTTGCTGTGATAAATCCTCCATCAAATCTAGTTTTGTCTTGCAGCACTTAGAAAATGCAAACAAAGCAACACATCTTCCCTCTGCTCTTTCTGTGCAGCTCTGGGTATGTGTGACTTTGTCAAGAACTCAAGGGTTCTTCTGACTGCTCTCTCACTGACATTCACCTTATCCACTAACCCAATTTACCCATGTTGAATAGGCTCTTACATGATCCTTTTCCAACTCAGACCAACATAAGACTGAATCGACCTCAGTTATCATATCACAGACCTTGTCATGAGGCCTGGATATGGTGCTGCCTAGACAAGCTCCTTGACAGGGTTGAAGGCTTCTCCTGCTAATGAAAAAGATATCATATGAAGTCAGGTTGATTTTCAAACTTTTGTTTGCAGCTAGCAGACTGAGCAGTCCTCTTCAGTTAGATTGAATTACACATGCACGCAAATTCATCCAGGTAGGGTGACTACAAAACTGGGATCTTCCTGGTTTCTGGCTAGCACATGTTACTGGTTAGTAAACATTATTCATGTTTAAGTTAGTGAAATGTAAGGAATGGCTGTACAATCAATCAAATAGCACTTGAAGAGAGAGGAAACATTATACAGTATTTATTTATCTGTCATTCATGGCCTGGTGAGCATAACTTAAGAAAAAAGAAGATAGAAATGCTGCAACTATTGGTATTAGAAAATGTTGCTTGTGCATGTGCAAATGTGGTTAATCTGCAAACGAGAAAAACATTGATTTATATTTACAGACTACTTGGATTGGTTTTGCCAGAGAATTTTAAAGAATCATAATTCAAAATCCCTCATTTTTTATTAAATTTGAAGTAAAAGGTAAAAAATCAAATCTTTTACCTATGTTGATTCTCCATTTAAGAGACTTTTAGAACTTGATTTCAGTGGAGGAGCACCTTAAAAATGTCTACATTCTGACCTCAGATGGTGTCTTTACTACTCTCCAGCATCTCCCATGATCAAATATTTGCATAAAAGTGGACATGATTCTATCTTCCTGACAGATGTCAATGAATAACTGCAAAATTTGCAAATTACTATTCATGATACATTCCATAGAGCTTATTTCTGTCTTTTATTCAGTAATGATTTATATATTGTTTTATTATATATTTTAATTAGATCTCCAAACACATCAAGGAAAAGTATCTCCTTTTATCCAGTCTAATAAGAAACGAGAGGATGATCAATATTAAAAATGGAAAGGAAAAGAAACGTAAGAAAACATCTAGATTCACAGATCAGTTGCTGCACAATTTACATTCAAGATGATTGCAAGCACTTGTTTAAATTAAATAATAAAATAGACCATCCCCTGCAGTGAACAACCCAGCCACCTCTTCTCAGTTGCTTACAGATTTGGAGTTCATAAAAATACAACTTATATTAGTTTTTCCATTTGTACATCCTTGTGTGCACACAATGAAGCTAGATTTCAACTGTTTGGTTTTTTTTTCTTTTTTTCATGAATAAGTTGGTCCCTTTTGTGAGACAGCATACCAGTTCTTCTGTTTTGGAAGGACTGTCTATGTCTGAGGTGAATGTGGCTGCATAAAGTTAATCAGCATCACAATAAAATTATTTGATGTTTGATTAAAAATTTTATTTCCTTAAACTATTTATTGTGAAACACCTGAACCATAACATTTAGAAAATCAAAAAGTATGTAATTGTTGTCTTAGTCTACACATCATTCAATACCTTATGACATTCTCTGGTAGTTACATTATAAGTACGATAAAGTGCAGAATATTTTCTTTGGCTTACGTCGTCTTCGGTAGAGCTTTCTCTTCTGTCCTCAAACAGAGGGAATCAGACTGAACTAAGTTCCTCAGAATTGATGCTCCCTTGATCTTGGTTGCTGTCTTTGACTACTACCAAATAATTTAAGCCTTCTTGATCCCTTGTTTCCATTAGTGTAGTTGAAAGTATACTGTCTGAATCTGCGTTAAAATAATAATAAAAAAAGACAATCATATGGTGATATACATGTAGTATTTGAAAGCATGCAAAGTCAGCTGGTGGAGAAAGTTGGTCTAGTGACTGCATAAAGAGTGACTGATGAATCAAACTTATTTTCTGCTATTGCCTGTGTGGATTATATCTTCAGCCAAATCACTTAGGGACGCTTGGTCATCACCATTCATACCTTCACGGGCAGCAATACAGTTATGAATAAAACTTGCTTCTTTTGGTATTAAAGACAGCCTGTATAAAGCCAAAGTAGTTTTAATCTGTATCTTTGTGTAACCCTGCTAACAATACAATAATACTGCTAAAGAGTCCTGCAACATAGGCAGTTTTCTACCTACTAAATTATAATATCCTCTCTTTCTAGATGAATTGTAATGCTCTGTCGTTCAAGAAGCTTGAAGTTGGCAATTAAGTGTGCTTTGCCAATTCCTAAAAACTGTATTTTTTTTCTTATTTTGATAGTGTTCACATATACATGGTTGGCTGAAAACCATTTCAGGGGCAATATCTTAAAAAAAAAAAAAAAATGTAAAAGTGATTAACTAAAGGCTCAAGTTATAATTGTTGCTATTTTGTACATTTATTCTTAGTAACACATACCTTTTTTTATTACACTCCCTCCTTATTTTACTTCACAACTGGAAAATGAAGCATGTGACATTCACAGTTCTCTACTCATAAGGCTCGCAAGCTTTGTGCTGTTGCAGCGGGCAACATACAATTTATTATGTCACTACAATCACGCACAAACCAGCTAAAAAGTCAAAAGTCATTTCCACATGCTAGAGTCCATTAGGAAATGTTACAAAGAAAAATATGAAAGAGAATTTGGAGTTTAGAAACCTGTTAGCAAGATGGGGATTGGGACAGAACAAACTGTCTTCACATACCACAGTGACTGACAGCTACGAAAAATCATTTGATACTCACTTTGTTAGTTCAGGACTATTATGGCAATATTTAGTAACTCGATCCCAACCAAGCCTTCACCAAACAGTACAGCTCTTCTTTGTATGTGGTTTTTGTTCAATAATTCTTTTAATGGAAACCCTCAGGCGCAAGCTGCTTTGGAAAAGGCACGCTAGCAAATGCTGAGGGCATGTTTGCGGCAAACTCTTAAGAGAGAAACCTTAAAATAAAGACCCAAGTAAAACTGGGTATTTAGAGACCAGACATATGCCGGCTGACCTGCCTAAGTATAGAACACTAGAGGAGCATTCAGATTTGTTTCCTGTATAAGTATCTGGAACTGATGAGGTGATGTTTACACAAATGTGAGTATGAGGTCACTGAGATATTTTTACCAGATATATAGATACATTACTAATTCTTTCCCCAACAGGTCTGAAGAACTACAGAATATATAAAATATTATAATCCTTTCTTAGCCTATATGCCGCTGCGTTTCTTATTACAGAGAAAAAGAGCTAAAAATCAAATATCTTGCCTCGGTTTTACTTCTCGAGTTTTGGAAACAAAATCAGCAAGAAAGACTATTTGTTGCAGAATACTCTTTCCCTATCAAAAGACAGAAGTATACAATGTTGATATCCTTTCTCCTCTGACACGACACATACAAGCTACATAGCCATTGTTGTAATGAGATTTTTCAGTACAAGTGCCCTTTCCTTTGCTGTTGTGTCATCTCCTCTTACCACAGCGTTCGGCACCCATGGAAGCTTAGCACCATTCTGATGTACAAGCCAAAAAACCTATGCAAAGATGTCAGGTTACACAGTACGATGCTTGCCTCTCATGTAAGTCAGCAAAGCAAGCAAGCAGTTTCTGCTCACTTAGTTATATGGTGGATGGAGACAGAAGAAACTGAAAATGAGCAGTTAAGAAAAAATCATTATGTGCTGTGAAATTCCCCCAGAAATGTGAGAACTAGAAGCATCACCAACACCCTGGGAAGCCATAAGCCAACACAGAGAAGTCTGAATAATCTTAGGAAGACCCTTCCAAAAAACGTTAAGAATTTGAAGGAAGATAGAGACAAGCTGGAGTGGGGAGGCAGGTCAGCATATTCATGAGATATCATTCTTTTCTTTTCAGTTTTAACATTGCTAAAATTAGTTGATTGATGTATAGTCATGCTGGGTTATACGTGAGTAAATGCAGGATAAACCATGTGATGTGATCCCCTCAGATTTCACAAGCAAAGCCTGGCTGAGCCAACAGAACGCCCTGAGAGGAGGCGTCCAAGGAACACCTTCATGGAATCTGAAGTCGTGCTGAGGAGTCGACTCCAAACACCTAAATCCTGAGGAGTTGTCTACGCTGGAACTGCTGCATAGTGTAGAGTTACCCACATTCACTTCAAACAACCTACCTCAGGGCATGAGGCAGGCTAGCTCTGGCAGCCCAGAGCTCTGTACTGGCAGCGAACAACTCTGCTGAGAAGTTGGTCCCCACTAAGCTCTGTGTGCCCTCAGATAGACTGCTTCCAGTAATAAAATGGCACTTTCAAAGCTCTGTGCTGTAGCTGCATAGATACCTGTCTCAGGTCCTAAATGCATGTGACCCTGACCTCTCTGGACATTTTCCCTAATAGCAGTGGTAAGCACAACATCTGAGCCAAACTGCAGGTAAATTAATTACAGTGCACCTCTCCAGGGGTAGCAGAACCATGTCCTAAAGAGCCTTGCATTAAGTGATACAAGAAACGATGATCGCCTGACTCATACTCATGAGGGATGGAGTTTGCTTGCTTAGCCTCCTCTGAGGAGACTGGTCCTGACCTGATAAAATCTGTGCTTCCCCCTCCAGATCTCAGCATCTCGATCGGCTGCTTCCTGCCGCGGGGCAGCCGGAGCACGGAGCATCACCATCGCACGGAGCATTTTGCTGCCTTCTCGTCAGGCTGTGAGGGCTCACAGCATGCTTTGAAATCCTGCCTGGAAGGGTGCAAATTTTTATGATGTCTTGATAAGCAGATGCTTTGGGGGGTGGGGTGGGGTGTTAATTTCAGAAGACAACAATGTAGAAGAGGAAAAAAAGTCATTAGAAAAGCTGATTGGTAGGGAGTGAGCAAACTGATCTTAGAGATGTTGGTCTTCTGATAGAGCTGTTTCATGGCCAGATACTCAGCTAGCACAAATTAACAAAGCTGCATAGAAAACAGTGGGACACCACTGCCTTACACCAGCTAAGTTTCCAGCCTGAGACATTATTAATTCCGGGCAACGCAATCATATACAATGCTTAGCACCTTCAACAGGGTAAGAATCACTTCTTTGGAAGTGCGGTCACATTTACTTTTTCCCATTAGCATCCTCTTGCTTTTCTCATACATATTCTGCCTTTTGTCCCTTCTGCACAATTTACGTGCAGGTGAAGAAGAGACTGGCTGACTTGCTGGCATGGCAGAAAGATGTACTGCGCTCTGAAAGCATTCAAAAGAAGCGCTTGATGATGTATCTTTGTTCGGGGAGAAAAAGGTGGTTACTGAACCCTGACTGCTCTTTCTCAGCTGTGTCAGTTAGCTCAAGGAGACAGTTCCTGTGTGTGGAGTGTTTTAGTGATACCTGTTGGCCACCTGGAGCTGGAGGTGCTGTGTTTCAGTGTCTGCACATTGCCAGTAAGAATATAAATAGAACAAATATATATCCGTTTTAATACCCCACTCTGTATTATATATCAGTGGAGATATATCTGTGTTTCCTGTCTAATGAAGCATATGATCTCGCATGGCTTGAGGGTGACTCACCAACCTTGCTATTCTGTCAGACACTAAAGATGCTAAAAACAAGAATTTTGCTCATCCTGCACTTTTACAGCACTAAACTGCTTGAAGCATAGACTGACGTTTTTTATTTTTATTTGGATAGGGGTTTTTTTTAGAGATTTGTGGACCGAACCCCCTGCGTGCAAGATGCTGTCTTGGGAAATACAGATATAAATCTGTTTATTAACTAGTTTGTTATCATTTTTAATATAAAAGCACCAAAAAAGGCCAGTTTCACACTTGTTGCAATACAATACGTCTATATATATATAAAAGCAGGGAAGCATCCCCATTCTCTAGGTCACAAAGTAGGAGTCATTTTACCAAGTTTTAATTACTCAGATCTTATGTGCTTAGTTTAGGCTCCTTGCCCAGACTCCCTTTACAGTCAATGGAGAGAGAAAAGAGGGATGAGTCATTTTGTTGAGATGCTTATTATTCACACTTACCTTTACGCAGTAACGTCCCCTGAACATGTCTACAACTCTCTGGCGACTTTCAAACAGCTTAGACAGCCAGTATAAACACAGTACTTAATTTTCAGTTGGTTATATCTTTGTACCCATACAACAGAAATCAGATCATCTGATTTTATTTATTTTTCCCTCGGTCCAAGGCAAAGTAGTAGCATTACTTTTCTTGCAATGTCATATGGCTCATGTGCGCTGTCTGGAATCAAACAGCATTAGTCTAGGTTACACATATGAAATGGTCACACCACCAAGTTTACCTTTTCCCTCAGTGTTGTAACCACTCACTGTTTTGGAAGAAGTCTTTTCACTGACCTCCACAGGCTCTGGGTCAGGCACTCACTAAGCTAAGTGGGGAAGAGGATTACTGAATTTCAGAAAAATACAAAGGAGGCTAGATACAAGGTTTAAAAAATGTCTCTTATCAACACATCTGCTTCAGAGGAGCTTCCGTTTGTCCAAGTGATTACTTTAAGTCCAGAGAGGTGTGCAGAACAGTTTTTAAAAGGCAGCTGGTTTTAGGAAAATAAACTGATCACTCTTACGCAGGGAACAGCAATCCAGCACTACTCAGCCAGCAGAGAAGGCAGCTATTATCATTAATGGTGAGATCACTGATCCCAGATTTTAATAACAAACACCCTCAAAAATTTTGCAATGAATTAAAGAAAGAAAGAAAGAAAGAAAGAAAGAAAGAAAGAAAAAATTTTAGCAGGTAACTTAATTGCTGGGGAAAAAAAAAGTAAATACACTGAACAACTGGCTTTGAAAAAAAAAAAAAAAAGGAGAAATTGCAAAAATCTCTTCCTAGATATTTCAAGAGGCAGCTCCAGTTTGGGGATTAAAAAATGATCTCTTTGAGGCCAAATGTGTTTCCTTTTACTCTTTCTAAACAAAAGCATTTATGGCTTTTAAACAAAACAAAATACTGTGGGCAAACATAACCATCCTTTGAGTTTTTTTGTTTTTTTTCTGTAGTTGCTGTTTGTGTCCAGTCATGCCAGAACTCCTCTCCTCACCAAATTCTTCCATTCAAAGAATGAACCAAAAAAAAAAAAAAATCTATGATCCACATGGTTCTACCAAAGGTACAACTCTCAGCACATTAACAGTCTTTTAAAAAGTGATTTAAAAAAATCACCACAGAAGAAATGTTGTCAGTTGAAGGTAAAATTCCCTCCTAGCTACAGGATAACTACAAGGTATCCATGGAAATTGGCACAGCAGACTGGCCTGCATTTCCTCAGGGACCCTTGAAGAACCTTATATCTGCTTTTGTAAGAGGAGACACTTCTAGCAGGAACAGTGTAGTGCTCTGACAGTTTCTGAGCAGTTTGACATTTTCTCCTTAAAGGTCCAAAACAGACTGGGGAGAGCAGCGCTGATAAGAATAGTCCCACTGGGTCATAAAGGCAAGGAGCTGCTCCAGCTGCTTAATGCCCAGTTGTCTGATGTCGGCAAAGACATTTGCCAAAACAAACAGGTGTTTCCATCCGTAAAGGGGAACGCTTGGGACCTGAAAAAATATCATGCTGTCTTGCATGTACACATGTAAAAAGTTGTGTCTGAAAATAGATGGACTGGTTATTTTTACAGCAATGCAGGACCATCTTTTTAGCATGCTGATTTATGAATCCTTTGTACATTTCCTTTGCACTTACTGCAACTGGGGGAAAAACAGCCAATGTTTCAGCAATGGATGGGCATCTGCTGAATCAATTCCCATTTGATTCAAAACCGTTAAGGTAACCCACAGATGTCTCAGTCCTCCTGATGGAAAGTGCTTCCCTCACTCTAAAAATGTTAATTCTTCTTGCCCGCCCACAATCAATGCCCCAGGAAAACCTGTAAGAGCAAGAAGGAAAAACTCTAAACTGGTAGATTTCTGGGTCCTTTACATTGCCGTGATACAGAGCACTTGCAATGATTGCTGGGACTGGTATTGTGCCCAGCTGCTGAAATGCAGCAGTAACAGGGTACAGGTGGATTTAGGTACATAACTCTCATTGATAAGGGTTTCACTGGGAATCAGTGAGAGGTAGGTGAGGAAATACCCATAGAGACCCAACAGAAATGCTGAAAATATTGAGTGGAACTGAGGCTTAATAAAGTATTCATTGCAGCGCTTATTTTGCAGACTGATAACCCAAAGAAACAGACTCACGTTCTCCTGACTGTGATGTTTATTTCTGTAAAAATAATACCGTTTTTAGACCACTGCTGCTGGAGCCTGAGAACCAATCTGCACATCCTGGTGGGCTGCTGCCTGGTTCTCCAGTGCTGCAAGAGTTACTGTTGCATATAGCCGGCCATCCCCACCATCCTTTAATCAAGGCAGTGGAGTCAGACTCTTGCTGGGTTTCCTTCCCTCCCTTCCTAAGCAGCAGTGCCAGGACCTGCCGGTATTGCTTGGGTGTATTTATCACTACTCGTTGCCTCCTTTAGAAGGGTAGCTTGCAGTAACAAGGCTGGTGTCCCTTTTGCCATCCCTACACTATCTTGTTAGCATGCAGTCCAGATCACTAACATACTCCTTATATTAATTCACCCATACTTTCAGTCTACATGACATACCGCACCAGTATTAATGTTAATATGGAAATCTAACATTTTCCAGCTCTTCCACCTATGAAATAGTGCTAACAGCACGTACGGACCTGCGAAAGGTGTGACTAAGTACAAGCAGGTAAGGTTCAACCGAATTTGGAAGATGTATGATTCCACATAGGGCTAAGTATCATGGTTATTTTGAGGTCTATCATTTCACTTTGCTTGACATTTGGCTCTTTCTTTTGGAACCACGTCTCCTGGTGAGAGCAAGCATTTCTTGGCGGGAGGCTCATGACAGGAGTTTCATTACACACAAAGGCCAATAACTGCGTAACATTTTTGGAAAATGTTGTCCAGGACAATCCATCATGGAACAGTATTTTGGATTATTTGTTCTGGCTGTCATGTTTCTACTACTCCTACAAACACAAGAAGAGCTCCATTCAGTCCCAGATAAAAATGAATCCAAAGTTACGGTTATTTTAAAAATCACTTACTTGTTATACAGCATTTTATAAATCACTGACTGAGACTTGCTCTGTGCCCCAAACGGTGTATGGCAGGGTTATGAAAGAGTGTGTGTTTTAGTCTGGAAGGCTGACTAGAACCTGAATTACTAGTTCTTGCTTAAATCAACCATACTTCCAGAGCCAGCATTACACTGAACTCCACTGCAGGGGGTTTACATTGAAGGCAGAAAAACAGTTCAATAATTTCAGGGCTGGAGATCTACAGAAAACTGATGTGCATTGTTCTCTGATCAGATAATCCGGCAACATTAAAGTATTGCCAGGACTCCAGGCCTTCAGTCAAGTATGCAGTGCATAGTTCTAATGGACTTATAAAAACCCTCTTGGGGAAAGATGCAAATAGCTGACAGATTAACTATGAATATATGGAGAAATAAGTATGTTTGTCATAGAGACTTGTAAAGAGCTTATCAAGTGTTTAGTAACTTAAAATGCAATCATATGAAAGGACAATATGTAGATGAATAAATTTCAAGCCATATTGTTAACATTCAAGCTACACCATTTTCTGATGGACATTCTCTGTGTGAAAATCACCACATGAGCCTGGGGAGAAGTTAAGGAGGAATTTTGAGAACTGGAACGTGAAAAGATGAAACAAACATTAAAAAAATTTGCTTTGCCTTCCTGTCCCAATGCAGATGCAACAGTGGGTCTGTGGCAACACCACGTGGGCAGACACAATGTTAAGGAAAGAACAGAGGGAATCTTTGAGAGGGAATAGGGCAGCTAATGGGGAAAAGGGTAAGACTAGGGAAGAGAATGTGCTGAGCAAAATAGGCTCTGGTTCTGAGAGATACTGCCAAAGTTCCGCCTATATGGAATTGCCCTGCTTACCATAGTGGGTCAGATTTTACCAATTAGGTTATCACAAACAGATACAGAGCCTAATTTAAAAAATGACCATTGCCAACAGATTCCCTGTAATGTACATTATAGAGTAGCACTATTATTAAAACTGCCCTAAAAACCCCACCACACAACCATGTTTTGTGTAGTAAACTGTTTTACAAATGTTACCTATTCAAACCAAACTTTTCGTGTCAGTCTCAATCCATATTTTCCTTTTCAATAACTTCACCATTTTTAAGAACACCGTTTTTGTCCATGGCAAAGAAATAAATCAATGTTTCTCTGTGATTTCTGCAGTATGGCAGAACCTACAACTTTGGCATAAGGATGATTTTTATATTAAGAACATGTATTTGTCATCCCAGTGAAAGCAATGATTTGCCTAGCCTGAGCAAGTTAACAGCAGAGCAAAGATTATAGTTGGAACATGCTAAGCTGAGACTTGCAACAAAACTAAACTCATTGCACATTACATGTGTCATGCCTGCTCCACCAAAAGAATGACAACCTATATTCCTGTCTGTTCCCCAACATCAAGCAGCAGAAAGGCATGGTGCACATGTAAAATTTCAACCCTGCTGAAGTTCTTTAACTGGTATTGATTTAATGCCACAATACTGCCTTAACTCCCTTAGTTTTCATGTCTTCTTTCTTCTCATGGAGTCAGGGAACACACAGATGTCTAAATTAGGAAATCAAACTAGCTCAGGAGTAGATGGAAGCAGCCAAATCAACACAGCCCTGTGTCCAGTGCATGTTGTGTTTTGGTAGCCTTCTGAAAATTAAACATCTAATCCAAATCATGTCCAAATCCAGTACAATGAGTCATCTAGAAGTCAGTGGAGAGAAGGGCAAAAGATGACTCCTTTCCTGCTACGATACATGCCTAAAACAAGAGAGTCATCACTCTCTGAACATGGCTGTTTCTCCTTCTGGCCACAGAGATACCTTGTTGAATATCTTAGATGACGCTGCTAGCTTCTGGACAGCTGCATTTAGGTGAGGTAACATCTATCCAAAATTTAAGGCCTATTAGCTTGGGTAAAGTGCCTAATTAATTGGCTGTACTCATATGCATCATATGGACGCAAAATCAACCATTAAAAAAAAAAAGCAGGAAATTATAGGTTATCGGTGCTAAGTTGCTTTGGTCCATCATGTCAATGATAAAGTCTTTAGCCTTAGTCTTTACCCTCTTTACACATAACCATATCATGCACAGAGAGAATCTGACAAAGAGAAATCATGATGGGTAAAGTAGGAGAGGCTCACACCTGTAAAGCTACACTGAATGGTAAAGATTAGCAAAATATCAAATAAACTATCATTAACCAAGCATTGGACAATGCCATGGAATTGAACATGGACAGAATATCTAGAAAAATTACTACAAAATTGTGTAGTTGAATACTGCATCATTCCTGGAATGGATCAGCAATTTATTTCTTTATTTATTTAGAAAATCACAATATACTGATGTATAAAAACTGTTTATGAAACAGGGTGAGTTCCCAGTTCAATATCATTTGTGAGGGAAAAAAAAAACTCTTTAGAAATTTTATAAACAAGTAGTTTTTGCTTTCTTAGAATGGGAAGCACTTTTCTTACAATATTTTTGTTTTTTCACTAGAAAACCATACTATGAAAACAGGTTAAATTGAAAAAGACTGATAAATAAAGGGGAAATCAAAGAAAACTTTCTTTTTAAAGATTTTCAGATCACACTGTTTACAAAGACTTCACTTTCCCCTACGTTTAACCAGGATTTACTTCAGGACTGGAAAAGCTCCTGCTTCTGCTCCAGTCAGTTGTTTTCATTTCCATGTTTAGATGCTCCAAATCATAGTTGCACAGGCAACTTCAAATTTGGCATCACCTATTTTTTGAATTCTTGCCTTCACGACTTTAACAATGTTATTCTCTAATTGGATTTTGTTGTGTAGACTGTCTTAAGCATATCTTCCCTAACATCACCTTGTTTTATTCATTCAGTGTGCAGAACACAGGCATACCACGATTCCTGACTGAAGCTATCACAGTTCAGGCTAGGATAAAGTCTGCCTTACTTAGGTACCTAATTTATGTCCCCCTTCAGGCAACTGCTGAACCGGTACTCCTAAACTGCCCAACTGCCATCTTTAGCTAATGAAGAAATGGAAATTTAGGTGCAAGTTGGATGTGTCTTGTGAGGCAGACTCAGTCTCAACCTCACAGCGTTGGTTTTTTTTTGCTTGGTAATCTTATATACGCTTTACCTAATGCATCATACACAGTGGCACCTAATGCATCTTTACAAGTTCATTATGAGAGAAGTAAGTAAGTCTCTTCTGTTCCCATTTTATCAGCAGAGAATTTGCGGCAATGACTAATGACAAGAACTGCTGAATCATGCTCTGTTGCAGTTCATGGGGCTGAGGCAGTGAGGAGAGCAGGTGCTGCCCAGACTTACCCTCAAAAGCTTGGTTGGTGACTCCAGTTGCTGCCTCTTTGTCTCCAAGGCAATGGTTGAAGCACAGTGGAGAATGTCTTATTTCTTGCAGTTTGTCCTGAATATAAAAGAAAGTAGGTCTGTTGTGAGGTTCTTGGGCCCAGCATCTTGTGATTAAATCACATCTGGAAAGAAAAAAAAAAGTGTTAAATTGCAAATATTAAAGATAATAGTCATTCATCTCATCACTTGTCATTAAATCATCTGACAAGCAAGTTCAGCCTAGGTTTTCAACTTCTGAAAACTTTATATGTGGTGCAAATATTATCACCAGCTGCTGAGGGAAGGAAAAGTAGATTAAAGGTCAGTTGCTGGGAATACTCGTTATGAATACTTCCAATTTTTCAACAATGGACATTTTTGAGATTGGGGGGATCTACAACGTGGCAGGAAAAAAAAAAAAAAAGGAAAGAAAGACACTTTTGCCATTAATACCTGCTCTCACCACTCTCACCTAAAAACTGACCAACATTCTCTGGGAAAGGTGACAAGGAAATAAACCTTTCACAGAAGAAAGATCACTAACGCTAAAAATGAACTTGAAGTTATCAACTTATTTAATTATCCTTCAACTCATACCACCTCAACTTCAGGGGAGGTTGAAAGCAAATCCTCCAGCACAGAGAAGATTAATTTAGACTTCTGCCTCCAGAGTAAAACAAATAGGAGCATTTTCCTATCAAAGGCAAAAATGGCATGAGTTTCCTCTGGGTGATCTGGCAGGGATCCTAGCCTGCCTTGAACAAAACTGTTGGTACCATTCAGAAGAAAAACTGCCATTCTTGTTTGTCTAAAGGATAGGACTGATTTACATTGCTTACTTGAGGGCATGAAATGTAGCAAGTCCCAGCTACACAAAGCCAAATCCTACAAAAGCCAGGGGGAGCCTGGTTGAAAACCAAAATGCAGCCAGCACCTGGATATGCTAAGAGTTGGGAGAGGAGAGGGGTCTTAGGGTTTCAAAACTGGAGTGCAGCATTTAAGCAGTCAGTGAAAGGATGGTTCAGGAAGCTGTTACGGGAATGCAGAGTATTCACCTCTAAGCCCTAAGTTCAAATCCTCCCTGACAAACAGCTTCAGAGACTTGCTGCTATGTGATACCAGGCGTTACTGAGTTATGCGAAATGAATTGGCTTGCTCAGATCCTCACTTATCCATGTTAAAAAGGAGACGGCTGTCCTTCACCACAATTCAGTGTTTTACAAAACTCTTGGTGACAGCTGAGAGAAATCTATTTCTGATTTTTGATATTTTTCATCAAATCATTGTAGTTGAATGGAAAAAAAAATTAGAAAAATAGTTTCAGAACCACTTTTCATCAACCTGTATCATGCAGTTGCAGAACTGGCAGAGTGATGCTGGCTTTTCAAAAGAATTCAATGAAAACTTGAAAATTTGTTTTAAGAAGCTAAAAAGTGGTAGTGACTTCCTGACACACCGAATCACTTCCTCTCCTTACTTACTTTCAGGTGAACTGGTTATTGACGACACTGGAAATATAGAAGGAAAAGTACTGAATTGGACTCAAAATGAGGTGAACTAATTCTGGTTTTCCTTCTGCTGACAAAAAATGTCTGTCACATTCAACTCAAAAGCCAGTTTTGGATCCTGGAAGCCAAACGATCTACTTTCTTGTCAGGCTGATTTGCAGGATATCCAAGAAAAGAATAAGAGCTCAGGTGCTGTGCTCCAAGGTTAGCACCTGGACCCTGATGAACAGAGCCTTGTGCAAGGTGTAGCAACGGAGTGTTCAGAGCTTGCTGAATACACTGCTGCTCTGATAGAAAGGAAGAAACAGAGAGCCGTTAGCCAGCAGAGGGAGAAAGAAATAAGAAAAGATACATGAGTGTGTATGAAACAAAAACTTGACAAATGCATATTCTGAACATTTTTGCATTCCTAAGACCAACTTCTGTCTTTGTAAATAACTACAAAGTTATTTACAAAACTACAAAGTTTTTATTGGACAATCTGCTTTACAAAGCCATTCAGTTTCACTACAAAGAGGAGATATTCAATGAAGGAGAAAAGAAAAAACTGACAATTACTTGCTGGTTGTCTTAAAATATTAATACCGGGTAGAATAGATATAGTATTTAATTTATTTAATTCAGATAAAGTTTTGGTTTCTAATGACTGAAGCCAGAAAATATCTGCAAATTTTGCAGGGACAGCTATTTATGGCATGATTTTTAGATTTCAAGGCATGTTGTAGCAGCTGAAGCTTTAAGTCACATGGCATAAACTTTCACTAGCCCAGAAATGCACCAGCATGAGACCAATCAAGAGGATGAAAGCTAGGCTAAAATATGCCAAGATGTACATGAATGACAGCTTAAGCGCTTTCCTGTATTTTCTTGGGGGCCAAATGTGCACTAGCAAATATATTGCTTTAGTATGAGGATGAGACTCAGAGGATTGCCCTACATCATGGGGAAAGCCTTTCAAGAAGAAATGAAAAATAACAATTCCAAACACATCATCAGATAAAGTTTTATGTTAGGTTTAAGAGCTTGCCTGTACACCTAGATGTACACCTACACATGACAGCTGTGTTTTATCTGGGCTGGACAGCAGGTAGCCATGTGTCCAACAGAGCTGCATTTGTGGAGAAGCTGAGAGCCTGGAAAACCAAAGAACTAATACTGAGTAGCAGACATTGGAGGTTGAAAGTGAACTACTCCTGAAATTTGCTTTAGTGCACACAAGCTACAGGACATTACCAATTTTCTCACACACAAAATGGAAAATATCATTGATGTGGGGACTGTCTTAGAAAATTAGAAAATTTGTTAGAATAAAATAAAGTCCCTGCCCTCACTTGATGCATTCTGAGCAAGCCTTCCTTGTCCCCCACCCTCCAAAACCTCCAGGGGAACTTTCCTGCAATCAAAGAGCAAAAGTCTGTAGTCATCAAAAGTTTCTTCAGCAAACTCAGTCATACAACTTTGCAAGGGTGTGAGCATTTGGTGAAACTGCAGCTTCATGTCAGTAAGTGGCATTGCACTTGTACAAATTCTTCTGATTGCAATTGCAGCTTTTCAGGATCTGTTAAATGAGCTCAGTTCTGCCCAAACCTCACCATGCTCTTGCATGCAAGCCTCACACCGAGGTGACCAGATACGTGTCTCTGACTGCAAAACTAGTGCCACTCATATATTTGATTCATAATTCAATAAACATAGCCCATTTACAGATCCCAAAGCCCCTTTTTCAATTCATTACCAAGCTT
The DNA here is from genome assembly GCF_964211835.1 of Anser anser. Classification (NCBI taxonomy): domain Eukaryota; kingdom Metazoa; phylum Chordata; class Aves; order Anseriformes; family Anatidae; genus Anser; species Anser anser. Next base: position 53,617,523 of record NC_139722.1, read on the forward strand.
TGCGTATCCATACTTCTCTAGGGGAAACAGATGATTACTCCTTGAAGTAATATCTTGTGGACCTGGAATCATATCCTGGGGAAATGAGGGGCAGAACTTGTCTCCCTTTGCTTCCCCCCAGAAAAATAAAAACAAACCCACTTCCTTAATGCCTTTTACACCCCGAGGTTTCTGTGTCAGCCCTACTTGCCCTTGCAGTGTAAGCCTACCACAGATTCCTAAACACTTCTCAGCTGAAGTAGTTTGGCCTTTGAACTCTCTTCCTATCAGTGATGTTTTGTTTTGTCAAATGACAATGAGCAAGCCAAAGTGCAGAGGAGACAATTACTGACTGCTGATGTCCTGATGCAGGTTCAAAACCACACTGAGGAAAGCAGGAATGTCAAGAATCCCAGCATGCCATTAATGACCGAACAAAGTAGCAAAAAGCTATTTAGGCTACTGACAGAATCTGTATGCAGGTGCTGAGTGTTCACCAAATGAGATAAAAAGATGGTACAAGAATCTAAGAGCTCATTCAGCCCCTTGGCTTTCAAAAACTAGGTTACAGCTATTAGGTCCCGATCCTACAAGTTACAACGTGCGGACCTGTGTTTAAGGCCTACCTGTTATACTAATTTCTGAAATCTGTAACTTTAAAAAAGAAAAAGAAACTTCAGTTTCCTTGATTATGCTGAAGATCTGGTCAACCATTTTAAAGGCAGCTTATAAGCCTTTGTGTAGGTTTGAATATCAAACTAGTTTCATGAGTATACCTTATCTACCATGCTTTTATATTCAAAGGTTAGGTGTGAGTCAATCTTTTATGGAAACATTTTTCAGCAGAAAATATTGAAACAAATTGCTCTTGGGCTCTCCTTTGTTCTGTCACTTCCAGTTTGAACTCTGTTCTTAAAACAAAATCCTAATGTCTTTAGTTCTTCCAAGTGCTGAAGTTTCTTTTTCTTTTCCTTTTTTTTTTTAAATTGTTAATATGGTATTTCATCTATACCCAGATAATGATAAATTATCATACCCTCTGGAACTGAGAACATTGTAATTAATGTGAGACCTATCACAGAGATGTGGGCTTGTCAATCACAGAATTATTCTCAAACCATTTTCTCAGCTCCAGGAGTAAGAATTGTGCACTTTAAGTAGCCCCTTCTTCCATTTGTAGGACCAGCTGTCAAGTGCATGGCTGAGACTGCTTATGCAGAGTGGGCGTATAGAAATTGAGACATGAAATTAGACAATACTGAGTGATCACTGGGCTCAGGTTCAACTTCCTCCTTCATACACCTCTGGCCAGTATGAGTTTGATCCACTATATATATTCATTCTTTTCTTTTAATTACATCTGAATTTTGTGCTCAAGAAACAGTTGGAAATTGAAAGATTTGTTTATCCGGTTCAGTTAAAGACTAACCAGAAGTGTAGAATTCACTTTTGTTGTTCAGCTTCAGCTTTTATTGTTGTCTTTTTTGACAGAGATCTGCAAAAAGAGTATGGTTTATTTTCCATATATAATCTAATGTTAGCCTATTTTCTGCAGCTATCAATGAGAAAGCCAGTTATATCTGCTACTGTAGGCACATGGTATAAGAGGGACAGGTAAATTCTTCCTTACAGTCATCTTAATTTCTAACCAATACTGAATTGGTTGATCAGGCATTCTCAGCCTCTTATCACATTACTGCTGGATTCATGTCCAAGACTGAATTTATATTATCTCTGAAATCCTGTTTAAAAGACCAATATGTATCAGCCTTTCAACTTCAAGACTTAATTTGCAGCTGAAGTTTACATTCACAGGCTGCACTACTGGAAGTTAGTAGCAAGTTGGCAGCTACAAGTGCAAGCTGTTCTGTCTAAAAACAAAAACAAACAAAAAAAGTAGGTTGTTGAACTCTGAATGGGTATAAGTAGACTTTCAAAATGATGGCGTGCTGGCAATAACCCTCTTGATGTCTCATGAATATTATCAACAATATTTAAACAAAACTAACTTACAGGTCATCAGGACAGTTGCTTGGCGATTCCAGCCTTCCGCCTGATCGTACATGGTGTAAAACTTCCATATTGGAGAGACCTGGATATGGCTGTTGACCCAAGGTTAATGTTTCCCACATTAAGACTCCAAAAGACCTAAGAAGCACCAACAATAAATTTTAATTACCAATGTCATGATGAGCAAGCTCCCTATCAACAGTTAACTAAAATGACTCCAATCTAATAATAAGACTCAAAAAATAAGAGTAACTAGTTTTAATTTTATGTGAAACAATTCATACATCCTTTAACCAGCCTCTGAAATAGCTAAAATAAATATGTGGAACAGACACACTTTCCCAGACTGAGATGGAACTTAGAAGACACTGAGTACCCACAGCTTCCCCGAGCACCACTCTCTGCTTGAGCATGTCCTCAATTAAACAAGCACTTAGAAATATCTGGAGTTGTCATTGGAAATAGAGACACTTACAAGATCTCTTAAGCACCACTCATAAAGCAATCAGTGCCTCATTGGGTTTGGTACAAAGCATGAAATGGTTTTCTTAGATAAATGCAAGAGTGGTAATTAAACTGAGAGCTGCAGACCTCAGCAAGATTAGTGTGCTACAGCACACCCTTTCTTATCCACAGTTACCCAATCTAAAATTGTGTGAAACTCAAGCTTAAAGGATCTGGTTTGGTTTGGTTTTCTCTAGGACTCCTGGCAGTGGGTCTCCACTTCTTCCCTAAAAACCCAAGCCCATCCATATATACACTTCAAGTAAACCACCACAGCAAACTACCATGAACGTCCCCTGATGATGCTGTGAAGATTGGGCTTCAAAATAGCAAAGTTGCCAGAACAGGATAAAATGATAAGGGGAAAGTATTTGCTGGTAGGAAGGAAATGTCAATTAACATAATGAAAAACAAAGTGGAAAGAACAGGATGCGAGTAGTCAATTCACTGCTCAAGCAAGCAAAAAATCACATTGTAGGCCTTGTACAAAATTGTTTGATTGAGTGACACTAATTCTTTCCAGCCAGAATCCAAGGCTAGATCTCAAAGCATTAAGTAAAGAAATACTTCCATGCGGGTGCTGTCCTTGTGCCAAACTTTTCATTAGCTCATGTAAACACCACTTAGGAAGAAATCTGCCTTAGCTTATAAATTATCGGAGCTGGAAATATACAAACCTATTATTGCTACTGCAAACCAATATTTTCTTGCTGTGGGATTTAGTATTACTGTCCCCACTGCTCTTGCCTGCTATAACTCACCAGACATCAGAGCGATTTGTAAAGACACCATCAACGAGGCTTTCAGGAGCCATCCATCTAACAGGGAGTAGGCCTTCTCCTCTTTTCCTGTAATAATCATTTTTATAGATATCTCTGGCAAGTCCAAAATCACCAATCTTTACTACCCGGGAGCAGCTCTCATAGTCCTTCTCAGATACAAGGCAGTTGCGAGCAGCCAGGTCCCTGTAAGGCAGAAAACAAGAGGATGGAGTTAGCATTGCAGAATAAATCAGGTCAGAAGAGACCTCTGGAGGTCAAATGCTTCAGCCCCCCCGTTCAGAAGAGCACCAACCTCAAGACTAGATCAAGTGTCTGGGGCATCACCCTGTTAAGTTTTGCATATCTGCAAGGCTGGAGGTGACACAGCTTTGCTGGACAACAAGTTCTAATGATTGATACTGCTCATTGTGAACAATACTAGCTAACTTCACTTGCTGCAGCTTATTCCTATCACCTCTTGGTTTCTCCCTGTGCACCTCCGAGTCTGACTCAGTGTCCTATATGGTCATCCACTTAGATGGATAAAGACAGCAAAAGGATTTCCCCCTTTGCATCACATTATTTTAATCCAGTGCTCTCGCTTTTCCTGTTACATTGTGATATCTTTCTCAGGCAAAATAATTACTCCTGATACTGTCAGTAAGCCTTGGAATACTACGGAAATAAGTTCTGTACCTGTGTATGAAACGCATTTTCTCTAAATAGACACAGCCTTTGCAAATATCCAAGCATATATCCAAGAGGTCAGTCACTGTCAGTAATGAACTCTGGAGCTACAAGAAACAAAGGCAGAAGTTACCCATGTCTTCCAGTTTTACAAACTCAGAATAACAGCCTCCCTATACAGTATTGTTTTCTCTTTGAAATTTATAGGATTTTTCCAAAACAGGTGCAAACTATCTGTATGCCAATAGAGCAAATGCTAATTACTTGCAGGGTAAACTGCTAAATCACAGCACTGCAAGGCAGGTGAACACATCCTGTTCTTTGATTTGGGGCTAAGAATAACCTAGGGACTTCAGAATCACTTCTTTGTTGCAGTTGCAGAAATGGGACACCAGAAATTTCCTCCCACTATCATAGCAGGTTTGCTTGCTGCTGTATTAAGAGAATATATTATTCCAGCAGAATACATACATATATATACGTATCGGTAGACTTCAGTAATGACTGTGGATTTGATGTGATCATCTACATAAATTAGATGATTGCTACGATGCTATAAAATTTCAGTGTCAAGCCCCTTTGACACCATTAATAATATAATTATATTTATATATAATTATTATATTATAATATAATAATATAATATAATATAATTAATAAACATAATCCTACCATTAATGATTTTAATCTACATGCTACCTATGAAAATTAATTAACCTCTTAATTAAATAGATTTATTCTTTATTCTTTTCTCCTCTTTACTGTAAAGACTTTATGGATACAGGCACAAGGACAGTATCCTCTTATGTGCTTGGATTCTGCTTATCACATTAAGGATATTTCCACTATTCAAAGCAGAAAAAAAAAAAAAGTGTGGTCTAGTGGACCAGATACATGATGTATCATATGCATGATGTATGATGACCAGATACCATTATGTATAATCATTTTTCAAAACACTGTTCATGTTGTTCATAGAAAGGAACTCAGCAGACATATCATGACTGAAAAAAAAGAACAATTTCAGTCTGATGACATTTAACATGACATTCAATCTTCTTCACAGCATGCCTGGTCAGCACTCAACACTGAGGTCCCAGGGTGTTAAAGAACAACCAGGTCTGAGCTTGCAGATGCAGAAAAGCTGGACATCAGCATGGCCTTTGAGAAAGATTAAAACTGAGAAACAGTGTAAAGCTACAGGTTAAAAATAGACCCGTCAGGGTCTTTACCCTACCTTTTGCTTTCTGGCTCCTCGTAAATAGCTAAGGAGATCCCCTCCTTCCATCAGCTCCAGTATAAGGTACTGAGGTTCATTTAACAGGCACACTCCAAGTAACTTCAGAATGTGGGGGTGATCAAATTTACTGAAGAGAAGGAAATGATGTAAGATTATGTATGAAAAGTCCAATTGGTTGACAGTTAATAATTTGCATATAGCTACAAGTAATGAATGAGCAGTTTAGCATTTACAAGCCTGCCTCTACCAACATCATGATTTTATAACTTAAAATGCCTGAACTTGCTCAATAATGGGACAATTTCAGGGACATCCTTTCAAAATACAGATTTACACTGTACTTTGACAAACACTCTAATGTATGCATACATGTTAAAAGCAGACGTCATCATGTTTACAGGAAGCAAAGCAAGGTAGCCAAGTGGCAGTCTCATCTAGGAATAACATGAATTGCCATCTATATGTTAAAGGTATCTCTATTATTTTAATAGAGTATTTTTACTACAGTAATCACAGTTGAACTATTGATTTGGAGAAAAGCACATAGAAAAGCAGAAGCACAAAGTGCAACTTATTATTCCCACAATCCAGAGAAGAATGGTTTCTGACAGTACATTTTCCAGAGAAACAAAATATGCACAAGTACCTGCAGACATGCTAGTAATGCCTGTGTCCAAAAAAATGGGATTATGACAGAGCAATCAGCTCTCTGAGATCTAGCACTTTTCAAGGAATGAAGAACATTGGTACACTCCATCACTACTCATGCTTTTACAACCAAATTTATTGTGTTTAAAAATGTTTTTTTCTTCGCACTGCTGTGTGAAAGGACTTGCACCATCAGACAGAGAAACCTGACTCTGTTGGGGAAACTGATGGTGTCTAAAGAGCTGTCAAACGTACCAGAGTAAACAAACAAATACAACAGAGGAACATTTTCCTTCTAACCTCTTTCAATTTGCGTAATCTTAGGTGTGGGCAAAAACTCTTTAGCAAAAAGTGTGATTTTGAATTTGACAGTGCCCCCCAGCCTCCAGCACATACCTCTCAATCAGAAAACCTTTGGCACTCTCAAGAACAAAAACAGAGGAAGGAACACCTGGCACTTTCCTTACAGCTCACACAGCCCTTTCTCTACTGAGCTGTCATTCCTTAGTTCCCAAGTGATGGGATACACCCAGGAATTTGCTACATATATTTGTACACAAATGACCCACCAATCACCAATATCAAATGACTGTTTGAAATACAGATACTCACAGCTTTGCATAGCAATTATAGAAGAAGCCAATAGTCCTTGTTTAACTAGGACAGCATAACACCACTACTGAATTTTAATACACTTCCAAGAGGCAAGCAACATTTGAACACTGAACATCAGGTATTGTACAGTCAGATCCATGTATGTGCCTTTTCTACCTTTGGTTTAATTTTTGGCCTCATAGATGAACATAAAAAAAGTGTCTAAGCCCTCCAGGAGGAAACTAAATCACTCTTTTTCACATTATAAATAAATAAATAAATAAATAAATAAAACATGTAAAACATGCTTTTTTATTATTATTATTAAAAGACTCCCATGAATATGTAACACTTAAACTTTCCTGTTCTCTTTGTTTCTTTGTCTCATTGGATTGTTATATTCACGGGCCCACATTAGTGTTTACATTTAAATATAATTTCCAATAATATATTTTTCCAGGAATTCTCATTTTGGATTAATAGCTGGAGGGGAAAAAAAAAAAAAAAGGAAAAAAAAAAAGAAAAAAAAAGGCAGAATTGAGGAAGCTTCAGGGATTTTGAGTACATATAATTTTCATACTACAGAGAAAAGTGTCCCTAACCAGGTTTATGACTGCCAGATAGACAAAGATAGACTGTAGGAAGTTTACACACAACTCTTACTCTTCATCACAAATTTAGATTGTAACAATATGATTTCCTTTTAGTTTTCAAAAGCCTTTTCCATCATTCAATGTATAGGGTATAATAACAGATAGTCAAAGTAATGCAAGATTAAAAAAAAAAAAAAAAAAAAAAGGAAACAAAAAAAGACTACTGTGTAAACCAATTTCAAATTTAGAATAGCATTTCTCCTGTACAGGAAGAAGTCCTTCACTTTTCAAAACATTATAATCCTGCACTCATGAAACAGAAGTCAAAGAAGTGCAGATCAGCACATCTGAAAGCCTAACTGTACTTTTAGTTTTATGCTATCAGCTGAAAACTTCAGTTCAACTTCTATTATTCTCTCTGGAAACTCTCAGCTAACACACTGACCTTTCCATGCGAAGTTCTCGCACTGTTGACATACATTATTTTTTGGAGTACACCTTAGTAGAAGTATGTGGCAGCCTCTAGTGGTAAATTATGCACATTTTTAAAAAACAATTTCCTCAGTAAATTGAAACTGCAAGGCATCAGCTTGTTTTGGTATGTTTGTTTTGTTTGTTTGTTTGTTTTTTATTATTGTGGTTTTTTTGTTTATTGTTTATTTGGTATGTTTATTTTCATAAAACAATATTAGACAAAAGTTGCCCATTTACCTTTAACAACTAACTAGGGAAGCAAAGATATTGAAATATTTTTTGGGTCCAAAAACCAAAAGATCCATGACACGAACCTGTAGTCTGTATCTTAAATTTTGCAAAAGTCTTACAGCTTTATTTTCATGAGATTCATCAGTAGTATTATTTTTTTTAGCAGAAACATGAGAACACACCAAAATGCCATACTAATTTGTTTAGAGAAAAGTGTTGCTCTCATTCCTCTTCAAGGCCACCATCCTCATATGATAACAGCTACAAAGGGTACTCAATGGCAAAGCCTTTCCTACCTCATTAAGTGTGCCTCCTTCAAGAATTCGCTCTTCTCTTGGTCTGTTGCACCCTTCTTCAGAGTCTATTCAACGGAAAGCACAAGTGTAATAACACTTAGGTCACCACCACTGTTATCACACAGTGCTTAAGTAAAGCAATCAGACTTAGACACGGCCTTTAATACACAGTATTTTCCAGCAATCATTACAAAGTGATAGGCTCAGCTTTAAGTGACTTGCAAGAAATCCTGCAAGGAAATATCCAAATCTCACAATGCCTGCTTTGGTGGTATAACCTCTGAGCCAAATCTCTCTGTCCATCCCATTCTGCTGCCAGAGAACTACGCAGCTGTGATTACCTTGACTGCTACTTTGGTTTCTCCACTTCCATCTGCCAGGATATCTACTGCAGTTCCTTCATACACCTCTCCAAAGGCTCCACTTCCTAACAATTTGTGTAAGTTCAGTTTGTCCCGGGGGAAAGCTGGCAATGATTCAATCTCTGCTTGAGAAGGAAGAGTGCTACAAAACAGCAATACTAGTCACTTGTTAATACTTAAAAATGCTTGAAATGTTATTAAATTTATTTCTCAAATGAATCTGGTACTATTTGTCTCATCGGGAGCATTTAAGGGGAGTTCAGATGAGATCTAGATGTTTCGGAATCTACTGGAAAACACTGTGTCTCCTTCCCTGCCCCTGCACTTGCATTTCTTGCCGAAGTCAGTGTGCAAGGTGGGCTAGAGGCAATCCAGGCCAGGGTATGCACCAGGGAGGCAGCGTGGCAGGGCATACTTCAGAGACAACCTGCCCTGTTGTACAGATGTGGCCCTCAACATCATGTCAAGGCATCAGGGATGAGCACACTGATAAAAACCAGTCCAGTGAAGCCCTTTTACATGTTTTTGTTCAGAAAATGCATTTGCTCCAAGGACATACCTGACAGCATAACAGGCATTGGATAGTCCCACTGCTTCAGCCATCCCCCTGAGTTGAGCTAATTCTTTATCTTCCTTGACAAGCACTATCTGCCCAATTAAGGACGGTTTTCTGGATTTCCTTCTTTGGTACCATACTGGAACAGAAAGGAAGACCACCAGATCTTTCACTCTGAGAGCACACCAGTATGTGAGTAGACTGAAAGGCTACAAGTGTTTTTTTATTGTTGTTGTTATTCTGTTCAGCTTGATCCCCCAGCAGCTCGTGTAAGCAAGACATTTCCATCTGGCCACCAGCTTTTCCCATGAAAGACAGACAACAGAGAAATCAGTCAAGTGCCCACTTCTGAATGTGGCAAGAACCAAACCCAAAGGGCTGGTGCAATGTCCCAGAGAGAAGATGAGGAATGAGAGGGCAGGACCATCATCCCAGGGTAATCTCTGCATCCTTCCTTCAGGGACAAAGTAGAAGAGGAAAAAAATGGGAACTTTTGATGAACAAATGCAGTACCCAACTTGAGAATTACAAAGCACAAGTTTTCATAAGGATACAGGAATGTCAGAGCTCCTTCAGCATTTCTGTGCTCTCCCTGCAAGGAATCAATGGCAAGAAATGCCTGAGGATGGAATCCTAGGTACTGAAAATGTAACCAGCTATCTCTAGGGTTTTGAAAGATGAAAGCTCACAAATTCCCCCCAGTTCCCACACTGGGGATAGTTCAGCATTTCCCTAAACCTGGAGGCCCATTATCCCCTGCTGTCTGAACTGCCTTTTACTGAGGCCTGGCAAACCAAGGATATGCAAAAAATTCAGCCGCATACCAAAACCAAACAGCAGAACCATACACAAGCCCAGCACAACTGCTCCAATCACAGCAACAATATCAGTGGTGTCTGGGTAGGTCACAGTATCTGTTAAATAGAAGAGGAAAATTGGTAAATGTCTGTGTACATGAACCATATCAATCTAACAGAGATGAGTAAACCTGAGAGGACCCTTTAGCTGCTTGCTGTGTAAAAGTTTTACTCTGTACAAAGCTCTCTTATAGGCTGTATGGAGACATCTACATTTGGTCAAACTAATTCTCTTCCCCTAGGTCTGGAGTATTCCTGCAGTGATGACCTACAGTATATATGTAACAAGAAAATGCTAATTGCTTGACCACTCACAATGGGATTTTCAAAAACACCCCCGGTATGTAGGTCTAACATTCTGGCTGATGGCAAGAAGTAATTTTCACATCTTACCCAGCACAGAAGCTTGCATTTACTTCAAGGATCATACCATGATGCACAATGTAGGGCCACAGAGACAAATCAGTATAAAGGAGCAGAAACAAAGTTCAGGCCCATGGTGAGCTAGGCTCACCATATGAATGTTATTAATGATCAGCCACTTAGACACATTATTTTACTTGTGCAGCAACTTCATCATAAGATAGCAGGTCTCTCTTCAGAAATCAGTATAATTACTCTGTATAAAACACTTGATTAACAGAATAAGAAAGTGCAGGACATACCTTTACCCAACACGATATCCTTGCTCGTGTCACTGTATTCACCAAGGCCAAGCATGTTTGCAGCTGCTGCTCTGAACTGGAAAGTTCCTTCTAGGTTCTTGGCCTTCCATGTGCAAATACTGGCACAGGAGCCATTATAAACCACCACCCACAAGGACTTCATTTGGTTGGTGGCGTCAGTCTGCTTCCTACAACAGGCACATCAAAATTACCTGTGTATGTTATTAACGCAGTGAGGGCTGCTTACTACTTCTTCCCCCTTCTTCAGTTCCACAGCCTTCACAAAATCTCTCTGCCTGTATGAAAGCTCAATCTATTCATGGGGTTTTGGCTACAGAGCAGAAAATTGCACCATGCCATTTCAGCCATGCTAGGAATCACAGATCTTTAGCTTGTCATGGGAAATGTAATGCTAGAACATTTTAGACATACAAAGCTACAGCACATTTTCACCTGTTTCAGTGCACAGCTTACAGCCAAGATTTCAAAACATTCTTATTTAGCTTTCAGAAAACAAAAAGTACTAAATTTATTTTGTGTACTGTTAGAAGCTTTTGCTTTCCTGGGCCTAGAGTAACTCAGTGGCTCTTGTGTATCAGGTTTCACAAGCTAAAGAGGAAGCAAGTCATTGGCAGTGAAGACACAATTCTTTAGCTAGCCAGTTTCCCATAGTATCTGCTGACTGCTGCATATATTTCTTCCTTTCCCCATTGGACTGAGATTGATTGCTCACAATAAATTCAGAGCTGATTATTCACCAACCAAAAGAAGACCACGTATTTAAACTTGAAAGGCCATATCTGAAATATCATTTCATGTCACACAGGACTGTAATATTTCATGTGAAATGACCTTCGTGAGCATGTCAATCATTCTCCCAACATACTTCAATGCAGAAAAAAAGGCCAAATATTTCTAAACCAAAAAGACACGTGAAAACTATATGTTCTTGTTCACACCCCTATCATAGCTGTATGAAAAAAGGGGTTGTTTCAAAGGGCTATGCAAATATTTTCTAGAATACTCTGGGTCTGACTACATTTTTCTAACTGGTGTAAAAGTACCATGAGGCTCAAAGTCAAGTTCAGTCAAAAACACCAGTGTATGCACATTCAAACTGCATGAGAAAAGCATATTTTATTAAACTAAAAAAAGCCTCAGTGATACAGTATGATTCAGAGATGAATACGAAGCTGGAGCCTGGAGAACACAGCAACTAAAGCACGGCCCCAACACAGGCCAAGAGACTGTCCTTTCTTTTCCCATCCAAAGCGAGCCAGGTACAATGTGGCTGCTGGCATATCAAAATTATTGTGGTCTCATAGCATGCAGGTCAGTGCTGATGTACACTCACAGAACTGTATGGAAGCTTACAGCACCAGGAAAATATGTCTGGGTGAAAACTTATATAAGTAAAGTATGCTCAACTCCACAGCTCTGTTAGTCCTTAACTTTCATAAGCACCAAGTTAACTGAGGAAAAATAAATACTAGCTGAGTTTAAAACTTTGCTTCCCTCTATCACTGCTCATTTAAAACATTATAGGAATATCTCAGCAAATGGAACCTCTTTAGTTTTAAATAGTGCCTAAATTAAGCCTTGCATTGACTGCCTTAAACAGATCTCTCCAGAGTCATGGTCAAAAAAATTAGAAATTTCAAAGTCACTGCCCTCAACAATATACTCTAACCCATCCATACAACCTTGACAATGCTAGTGCAGGAATAAGTGTGAATTAACACTCTGTGGATGGCTAATGAGTTTTACATGTATAGTCCAGACCATCTGTATTTGCTGACAGAACACTATAAAAATTATCTAGTCATCCCATGTTGGTGGGAATAGCTTATGATTCCTTTTGGCAACTTTATAACAGCTTTCTGTGGGCCCTTTGAATGCTAAGACATTTCTACGTATGTTTTAGCTGAGAATATTTACTAAATGCTTGAAAATTCAGATTTGAAAGTATTTCTGAGTCTTCTAATCAACAATATATATCCAAATATATATATATGGATACATCCCTGTATTTCAGCATTGGTCTGGAAATTTTGCTAGTGTATATTTTCTTCTATGTTTCCTAGAAATTTACGGAAACAATGACTACTTGTATTACCCAAGGAAGAGATCCTATGGGAACGACTATTTGCATCATTGACATTTCACTCTTCCCACCAGGACCAAACTGAAAGCCCTTGAGATCTCAGATCCATATTTCCAAAAATGATTAGCTGTATCAGGCATACTTCAAATTGTCCAGTTTCAAAAAGAGTGATGAAGTCTAATTTTAACACAACCCTGTAAGTCTTCTGAAAAATCAGAACAAATTAAATTGTCTCAAGTTGGATACTCAAAATGGAGAAAACAAGTGCTAGTCAGTTCAGAAATTTCATACTTTTGCTCTTAGTTTGTGCAAAAGCCCAAGCAAAGATAATTTTAAAAAGACAAACAATGGAGAAAACAAGTGCTAGTCAGTTCAGAAATTTCATACTTTTGCTCTTAGTTTGTGCAAAAGCCCAAGCAAAGATAATTTTAAAAAGACAAACAATCAACTCCGAGGGATTTTCCAAAATCTCCATATTGGTTTGGGCTCAAAGGGCAACTCAAAACTTATTTCTTAGCTAGCATACCAAAGTTGAGGCATGAGCAGGCCTAGCTCATGACTGCTACCCTAATTTCCCAAGACACAGGCTAGCAGACCATGTGAGTTGTCTGACATTGGCAGAGTAGCCATCCTACTTTCTGTTTTTTATGGGCTTTCTGTAGGCACCCCATCACCCTCGTCTTCACAACATGCAGCTTTCACAGCCAGGTACTGCAGGGAGGATGTGTTTGCCTCTCAGCACACGTCCAGAATACCTGCTGCTTCTCATGGACCTCGTTCACATCGCTTCTGGTTGCCCTCTTCTCTCAGAGGTAGACAGAAATTTTCCCTGACCTGTGGATGAACAGCACTCCAGTGCTTCCTTGGAGGGAAGTTGGTGACTATAGCATCTTTGGCACCCAAATTGCACGATGTGTATGTAGCTGGAACAGCCAGACACAACTGCTAGGAAAGCCTCCCCCTGCTTACCCAGGTTTGTTCTGGGCTGCTCCCTAGGTGAAGAGTGTCTGCACACATGGCTTACCTGCTTTCTAAGATGTAGTAGGTCAGGTTGCTTCCATTGTCTTCAGCCTTTTCCCACTGTACAGAGTTTTTAGTGTTTTCTGCTCTTTTGGGGGTTCCTGGCTTACTTGGAACACCAGCTTTGACCAAACAGGGAAGAAACAGAACACTTAAAACATGTATACCAAGACAAAGAGCTAACAGACATGGAACAAAATTTGGACATGTCCATGGCTGTTTGTACTTTTAAGCGGACAAAGGATCTAGATTAATAATCCCCATGGAGAATGAATCTTTGGCTTTCTCTTTGTGATGTTCAAATTTCAAATTTTTCGCTCTCATGAAGCCTTTCACAAGTAACTGTGAGTTCGCATGTATATAGATATTTCGTTTCAATTTCCCTTGCTCTTTTCCTGTGCTCCACTTGAAAGTAAACCTTAATTTCTTTCTCACATTATTTTTGTGGAGATGGTATGTTGTTATTTATTTTTCAAACACACAAAACTATTGGCTCTTAGTATAAAAAAAAAGCCTGCTTTCCAAAATAGTTTGATTATTCGTGTCCTAAAAACAGTCTTAGAATCTTGTTATTCTACACTATGTTCTTACCTGTAGTTTTAAAGATTGTTGAAGAGGAAGTACTTTTCACTCCCGTAACATATACTACTGTCACTCTTACAAGATAGTTGGTAGAAGGAAGAGTTCCTGTGAGATTACACGTGTAAATAAGACCTGCGGTGCTGCATGTAGTGCTTGCAGGAGAAAACCAGTCACTTTTTGTTTGCCACTAGAAAAATAAAATATCATCATGGTCAACATTCTTGCTCTATTGAAAGTATGTCCATCTCTGGATATATTAACTACTTTACCACCTTTTAATATCACAGGGGAGAGATCATGCATGTGTTGTTTCAACTACAGGACTTCATCTTCTTAGAGACCAAGGACACAAAAACTAGTTTTTTTCTTTGTTTTCAGGAGACCTACAAATCTTGGCAGCCATAAAGGACAACAGATTAAGTGACCCCTTTGCACAGCCAAAAGGAACCTTCCCCTTGCTTATCTCTGTGCAGCTTATATTTCTGGATCACTGTAGTGACATGCCCGTGAGTTCAGCTTGCCACGATGCAATTGAAAGAGACAGTTTAGTTGAATTGTGTTATGACGTTTGTTTTAGGGCATATCGGAAATGTCTGGTGTAGGCCTAATGGATCTGATTATCTATATTAAGGAATCTATGTGATCCAGATTAACACATGACATTTTCTGTGTCCAGTGGTCCAGAAATTAAAACCTGAACCTTCCATCCATGCTGCTGTCACTGCAGCACTTCACCAGTCTGCACAACCAGGCCTGTTTTTCTCTTCAGCATTTTCTCCTAACCTCTGTAACAGGAAAATAAAATGCATATACCAGGTTGTAACTGACATTTAGTGCTGAAAATCCTTTTCTTTACTTTCTTGTGCAGAGTGGACATACCATTTGTAACTACCAGCTAGGCTGGGGGAGGGCAGTGAGGAAAGAGGGAGGGGACTATACTGAAACAGGAGAACCAGGAGGAATTCTGGTGGGGTCATCCAGGATGTCCTTTGGCACTGTGGAGTATTGAATGCTGCAGCTGCACTCCCTCTTGTTCCTGGCAAATGCGGCCTCCATCCTGACCCTTCTGAGTCACTAAGACTGACGTCACCATGCCCAAATTAACCGCTGAGATTCTTCGTAGATGTCCTTCCACCCTGTCTCACTCACCAGGAGAAAAGTGTGTTAAGTTTGAACTGGGAAAAAAAAAAACTCAGGAGTATTTTTACCTTACGCAGCTCAAACCAGAAGCTGGTTCCATTGACATGCAGAGGAGCTTGCCATTCTAGCTGGAAACTGGTATTTCTGGGGAATATGTTGACAGGTGCAGGTGGAGTCTCAAAAGTTTTTGCAGTAACAGGGACACTTTCAGAAAACCAGTTCTCATTGGGATGAAAAGCAAGAACCTAGTAAGGAAAGAAATGAACTGCACAGTACCAGACCAGGTGGAAAAGGTAGCTTTAGCAACTCAAAATGTTTGGAAGAATAGCTGTTTTCAATCAACAAAATATTCAGGCAATATGGGATGAAACATTTTGAGTTCCACAGCTTCAGCATTACAAATCTTCAGGCCGGAAGTTCATGGTTTCTAGAGTCCCCCTCCTCAGAGTCTCTTTTGAGTTTCTCATTCCATCTTTCTACCAAGACTCTTCTCTTTTTAGACCTTTCCTAATTCCATAGGCTCTTACACCAGCATGCAGACGTTATATGTACACATGCTGGTCAGCGTTCTACAACCACAAAAACACGAGGTGAGAATGTGCCTTAGCACAATGTCTTCCAGTAAACCACAACTAAATATGACATATGTTTGGGTATGCATACTTACATACGTTCACATAGGTTTATATGTGTATGTATATATGTGTATTCCTCATTATACCACCCAAATTATTAAAAAAAGCACAAAATAAAATTTAGGACAGAACAGATACCCTCCAGCCATCAGCTGAACGTTCTCGTAGGCCAAGGGTGAACTCTGAAAACCACTCTAACTAACTGCATTTGTGATGGATTCTGCAGTGTGAATTCTGCAGACAACATGTACTTGGCTGACTTCTAAAATGTCTCTCTGATGATAATCCTATTGTCCAGGTACATCATTTATTCTCTTCCTTTTAACCTAAAATTGTCTTCTGTAAAGGAAGAAGCAGTATGTCTTGTTCTTATGAACTCACACCGGACATTTTTATTCTCCTATTTTCCTCTAGTTGCTTGTATACCAACTATTTATCATTTTGTCCTAATGTAGTCCTACTGAAAATATACATAATAATGCATTCAGGTACTGAAGTTACACAAAGTGGTCTATAATTTCCTTTTTGAAGCTAGGCATGACATTTTCTTTTTGCTAATTCAACGGGACTTCCTCCCTTCCAAAAATTATAGAAGATAATCTTGAATGTTCACAGACAATTTTTAAACAGATCCTTGATGTTTTAAATACACCTAACTTTTAAAAATATTATTTAAGCTGATCTTTCCTTCAAATATATTGTACTACATTTAGTTTCATGCTATTGTGTTAAATACCTAGATATAGGTCTCCTGTTCCTCAAAAAATAAATTAAAAAATACTAGATACTGCAACGTATTCTTCCTACATTTTCTTGGTTGTATCACCACATTAAACTATTCTTTTCTCTTATTCTTATGGCAGTGACATGTGCTCAGGCAGATAATACTGACAATACTTCAGGAGGCTGTTCCCCCTGCCCCGGTTGCCCACACAACCTGTCTGCCTGAGTCTGACACCATAACCACACAAGCCACCAAAGTTTTCATGTGATGTTGATATGGGAGTACACATGAACTGCAGCAGCTGATGGGTGGATATCCCATTCTGCTAGTCATCCTGGGGCGGACCTGTTATTGTATTTTCAATATTCCTCTAAAACTTTCTGCTTCAAATTGGTAGTTGAAAAACCTGGATCTTCCTCTATCTGTGACTTGCCTAGACAGTGGAAACAACTATTTTTTCTATTGTACTGATAGCATCATATGCCAACAAAATCCAAAATCAGATGGTTTGCAACCACCCTTCAATATTCTTGTCTACAGAAATTTTCTTAAAAGTCCTCCAAAGAGCAAAGCCCATGCTTGCATTTTTAAGTTATAGTCATAGTTAGTCTTCTGCATTTTTTAAAGGGTCCACATTGATATCTTGGTTTTGTTGTGAAGCTTGCAAGCAAGCTATATAATATGCTGTTATTTTAAAAGGTGACTGCTGCAAAACAGAATCAGCATTATGCTCTGTCAGCTATTAATTCAATCATCACTTATATCTCCACGGACCTATCATATACTTTTTTGTTTCATTGGCCTAAGGGAAAAATATATATTTTTTTTTTGCCTAAGGAAAAACTATTTGTTAGAAAATTTGTTAAAAACAGCAACTGGTGAAATGGCTGAGCCTGCTATTAATAATAACAATATAGAGTTCCCCTGTATCGAAATTTTCAGACCTTTTGCTTTCCCAAGAAAAAAACTTAATCATTTGACTGTGACCTATTTGCACTTGCATAGCCTTGTTTATTGCACACCTAGCATTTTACAATTAGGCCACAGTTCTAGGCCCCCTTCTTGGAGAACAGAGGTTTTCCATCAGTTGACCCTCTTTTAGCATGTTCAGAGCAATTCCAGCAACCGTCAGAGCAATTACAGCAGGATTACAGCAGAAACTCCTATTTACTTTTGAGAGCTGTGATATGGTCCCCAAATAAAAAAGATCTCAGTTTTAAGGATTTCACCTGATAAACCCATGTAGGAATAAGCTGTTATACTCAATTTTCCTTAATCAGAAGAGTAAAGGACTGAGAGAAGTCTGCCAAGTTTTGAATTCATGTTTTCAAAACACACATATAGATTTATAGAAGAGTGATCTATCAATTTGCAGGTTAGTAAACAAACAGGTTGTGATTATACTGTTTATCATTATACCTTGAATAAATTGTTTGTTCCGGACTGGAGTCCACTGACAGACCAAGCAAGTGTCCCATTTGGAAATTCACTTTTTCGTAAGGGTGTGGCTGGGACAGGAGATAAAAAATTGACAGAGATTTGATAGCGGATGGATTCCAGAGGTCCATTTGGCTTCAGAGGTTCTCTCCAAGATAGGTCGATAGTGGTATCAGACAAAACGACTGCCTTAATGGAATCAACTGCCTCTGGTACTGAAACAAAAAGAAAAATGTATCTACTTTTAAATATCGATCAGACTAGAGGTTTTTTGTTTGTTTTATTTTTAGAGAAATAAAGAAATGTCACTGACGAAGGAAAACAAATAAGTATGTGAACATGGTAATATCCTTGGCTGTTGTACCATGTAAGTAAGAAAAAAAAAAAAAAAAAAAAAACTGCTGTCCTATATCTCTACCTTTATAGTCATATCACAAAACTGCTTTCTTCTAGTTTACTAATCAAAGTATCAGATGTGAGTTTGTGATGATGTTTATTTGGATATACGCTAAAAAGTACTTATGCACTACCCCAATTGGAAAGTCTTTTTTTTGAACAGAAAAGTCTTAAATAAAAACCCAAATTTGAAAATATCTTGCAATACTAGTTAAAAGACACATTCAAAGATGAATTAAATTGCGCAGGTTGGGCTCTAAAAATTGTGCAGTTCCAACATAGTGTGAAACTGATTTATTTTTTTCTGATCTAAAGTTAGAAGTAAAAGTTTCATTTTATACCAAAACCTCTAGAAAAATTAAGTTGTTGCATAGCTTCTATGTATTCTCCTTTCTTTAAAAGAAATCATTAAACTCAGGACATCTCATATATCATGAGTCTGGCCTTTGACAGAGAGCTTAAATTCACCTGAGATATCACTGTTAGTGGTAAGTCAAAAGAAGATAGATAACAACATAGTAAAACACTGCATACCCACCTAATGGAATAAACTTTCTAAATTTTGGAGATGCGCTAAATCCATTTTCTGTGGTGAACAGAAATACTGTATTCTGGACTGCCAGTAAGGAACTTACAAAAAAAAAATCAAAATATTTGCAAATACACCATGTAAGCATGATGGAATTGAAAGGGCTATTAGATAAAAAAAGCCCCCCCTAGCTCATTTTTCATCAATCCATATATTCCTCAGTTCTTTGTTTTGTCCAGTTTAGAATATCACAATTAAATAGATTTTTTGTTTATTTTGACAGATGCTTTGAGATTCCAAGAACAAACTTGGAAGTTAGATATATTCAGCAAAATGGCTTGTTATGTAGGCTCTGCACGAAAAAGAAGCTAGCAGAAAATTCTATTTCCTAAGCATTGCTTGCCATAATTTACAGTTTTGCTCAGAAATACATGCTCTGACTGAGCTATGTAAATAAGAAACTGGGTTGTTGTAGGTCTGTTGTCCATGCCAGCTGGTTACTCACTAACTGTTTTGGAAAAAAATCAACTATTCCTTTGAATCTTTGAGATAACAAACTTTGAACTGGTATATGGAATGCCCCAACTCCACATTATTTTTTTTTTCTATTGAACTTTCTAGATAGGTAAAAAGCTAAAATTTGCTACACTATCTAGGTCCCCAACATATCTGAATGATGAGAATGTATGCTATAAATTATATGTTGACAGCAAGACTGCAGGTTATTTAAGTGAAATGTGCAGAAGCTGCAGTAGTAAGGAAGACAAATTTCTTGTTTCACTACATAAAAGATATATGGAGGAAGAGTGACACTCTGTGGCAAGAGCAATGCATTTATTTTTCCAAGTTCTTTTTTTTTTTCATTCCCTCTATCTTACTGTTTGTTTAAAAGTAAAGATTAATCCAAGTTTCTTTCATTTCATTACAGAATTGAGGGAAAGACAGAGGGAATGCACGCAGCTTCAGAGGTGTGAAATAGCATGCACACTTCAAGTGGCTTTAGTAGCATCTGATTACAATTTAAACTAGCAGTTACATTCATGAAATTGAGAACATAGGTGCTGGGACACATACACATTCTAGTTACAGACAGTTGGAAAATTTTCAACAAACTGTGAAAAGATCAGAATGTTGATAAAAATACCTATTAAAATGCTCAGACTTTGGGATATGTTTGTTTGTTTGTTTTGTTCTATGACTTTATTTTGCTTTGGTCGTACTGTTTTATTTTGCCCCAACTAGAGAAGCCTGTTCTGAGTTTCATGTTTCATTTGACTTGAGCCTGAAAAATTCCATTTCAGTGGTGCAACCCAGTCTCCCATTTCATATTCTACCTTTATGTTCCTCCATGGAAAGTGAGTACATTGCTGTAGGATGGCTCAGTTTACCACACAAAGGAGCAGAAGTGTGAATTCCTGCCACATCTCAATAATATTCAATCTTATTCAATCACTGGGTCATACAAATTTTACAGTGGATTCCCCTGCAAAGAACTGAAATCCACTGATCATTGGTCAGCTTTTCTTACCTTCTGCAATGGACTACTTAGAGATATGCTAACAGTATTCAGACATCTAAAATGGGTGTGATCCTATTTGCGTGATGCTTCAGACAACGAGAAATCCAATTAAGTGATAAAAAAAATAGCAGGGTTGAAAGATAACTTCCAAAGTATAGCAGGTCTGGTACCCAAAAGAAGAGTGGCAACATGCCTCCAACTCTTGTTTCACTTCTTCTTTCTGGGACTTGACAAGAGCTTCAGGGAAATTAGGACTGTAGCTGTTCAACAGTGCAAACAGAGAGAGTGATATAGGGGGTGGGCAGAAGCATTTTCCTGCCCTGATTAAGGTATTTCAAACTATAGCACACATCTAGCTCAGACTAGTAAGGTTATCAAAGAAAAGGAAAGCTTAAACTGTCTCCCTATAAATCTCAGTTGCCCTTTTGGCATTTGAGGAAGGCTTTTGGGCCATTTTGGTACCAAGGCAAATGGAGGCAAGACCCCCATCTACATTAAAGTGCAGTGGAGTTGAGTTTCTTCCCTATGCCATGTCCTACATTTCATCAGCTATGACAAGATAAGCAGCTGGTATGTTTGCACTCAAATCAGAGTCTAAATCCACCAACAAAAACAGTATTGTTTTTTTCTTTTTAGATAGGGAGCTAAGGCAGAACCAGATCACTGTTCTGAACTGGGAACTCCAGAACATGGTGGAGAGGGTAACTATGAAAGTAAAGGGCAGTATATGCGAGAAAGTGAGGAAAAGACACAGTACGATATGTGCTAGTGATCAGGCAAAATGGTATCTTGCTACCTGCAGCTGAATAATTAGCATTTGTTGAGTAGTCATAGATTCCCCATAATGTAAACCAGTCCACAGATCAACAGCAGAAGTGTTAAGGAAATCCCTCATTTCCTCTTCTGAAGGATGTGTCCTAAATAAAATAAATGTATTTAACATGACAGTTATCTAAGAGAGCACTGAAGTGACTGACAGATGGTCCTTTGGAGTATGTCAGTAGAAAGGGAAACTTGCAAAATCCCACACTCAAAGCAGGAAGTGGAGGAGATGTTAACTTAAACACTTAAAATTTCTTGAGCTCACCATCAGCTAATACACAAATATATTATGTGAGGTGAATACTGACTTCATAAACTAGACACACTACAGAAGCACAGGCCCAGCTCTGAAATAATAATAAAAAAAACCAGACTAAATAACAAGCTATATATACATTAGCCATTCTTGACCACTCTCTTTTCTCTTTACTTTAATTTCTCATTCTTCTTTCAAAAGCAACTTTGCACTTAGGGGAAAACCTTTAAAACAAAATACACCTTTCACTTTCACTGTCTTGTCTCTTAGGGAGAGCACTGTGCAGGTTTTCCCAAATGCAGCCTTGGCCTGTCATCTTGTGAATGCTTCATGCTTTTCCAGAAAGGGAGCTGTGCTCCTGTCATCTTTTTCTAGGCTGTAGTTACCTGCTCCCTTAGACACTGCTACAAGTTCATGGCCCTGTCCTCTCCCAACGCATCAGTGGGTCACACCTCATCACACAGCACAGAGATAGCTGTGCTTCAGTAAAACTACTTTTAGCTGCCTAGTCATCATATCTTAGGCTCTTGCCTTCACCCATCAACTGTCCCTCAACTGACCTCTCCCACTCAAGTTTCTTAGCAGTCTTCTGCCATAATTAGAGAAATTGACAGATGTATTTATTTATTTATTTTAGCTAATCCCTAACAAGTCATCTCTCTACTCTAAATGGCACAGTGAATGCACAAGTCAAAAGCACTATTCTAGCTTTCTCCTTCTAATATGAAAGGGACTGAGAAGGGCACATCAAAATTTTTACAACCTACTGAAGAGATGCTATTGGCACTTGGACAAAGAGAAGTAAAAATGAAGTGCTGTCTCTTTAGCCTGATTTACAATAAAACAATTCTGCATTGCCCTAAGAAACAGTAATTATGAGAACAATGTCAATCCAAGGGAAAAAATCTTAATGCTGCATATCTAACACACATTTAAATATATATATTTGTATATACACTCAAACAAAACTTATTGAAAATGTGGTCTAAGGCAGAAACTGCAACGGCTTAGTCATTTTAACCATAGTTTATCTTTCCACAGGAAGCCAATAAGTAAAAACATTAAAGAGCATACACATTTATTATGACTTTTACGGATTCATCAGGTTTGGTCTCCAAATTCTTCTGAAGATCTAGACAGGTTACATTTTGAGCAGAAAATTTCTCTACTTTCTGATTTGCAAACCAAACACACACATTTCTTTAAATGAGATGAGAATTCTATTCAGAACTAGAATAAAATGTGAAACAAACCTCCATATAGAGTTTTGCCAATTGTTTCCTTTCCCATGGCCAGCTCTTCATGATCTGAATAGTAGTTTTTCACTGCAACTTGTATGACATAACTTGAAAATGGCTGTAGGTTGTCTATGACATCTATAGGTCCCTGAAATTCCTGTGATTAGAAATCAGATAACAAATATGTATTGTTAGAAAAGACTCATGTCACACCAATTATCTGTTAATGAATCAAAGAATCATAGAATGGTTTGGGTTGGTAGGGACCTTAAAGATCATCTAGTCCCAACAGGATTTTAGCAAGGACATGGTAAAAGGTAGGGGAGTACTTGTACAAAGAAAAGCTAAGGTATCTAACACTTAGTAATTCTAATTTCTGATTGGTATTTGCTATGGGATATGTAGAAGTGGAAAAACTCTCTGCTAGAAAGTTACAGACTGGTTTATATAATGATTAGAAGTGATATCATGCCCTGTTCATATATGATAGCAGATGTATTTTTGTTCCAAAAGAGCCATACCAATGTTTTTTGCTGTAGAGTAGACAAATGGTAGGATGAGTTCCTGGTGTTGTTAGTCATTTCTCTGAGAAATACCAGATATGTTGGTGTAGGCTGGGATATGCCAGGGCATAGCTGCTGTGGTGTGACAGATGGCAAGCTTAATGTAAGACTGGTGTTCGTTGTATCAAGGATAGAAGGTTTCTCAGTGTCTAGCAATGGAATCAAGCAACACTTATCTAAGAAAGACATCAAAAAATATAAATAAACAATTACTATTGGACTAATCCAAATTTTCACGGGATCCTACCATGATTCATATGAGAAAGCATAAGCACAAAGTATTCTCTTTGCTTTCACAAATAAAAACAGAATAAATTACCACTTGCATATGTTATATTTAATTACTTTCATAGACACAAAGATAGCAGTCACCAAAGTAAAGGCTTGTTTATCTTTGATAAGATCTGAGCTCTTAAAGTATTTAGGCTATTCTTTAGGTATCTAAAGAAAATCCACACCTGGAAATCCACACCTTAGTTGCTATGCTAATGAGGGTAGTATACACTGATGAGTCTGAACTTGCTTGTCACAGAAAAGGCAGATAGGCAGAGTAGAAAGTAACTTTCCCTCACAATGAAATCTCTCTTTTCTTCCAATCAGCTTCTCGCTTGTAAAGTTCATTGTAACAACAGGGAATGGAATGACAAGTTTTGGAAGGAAAAAAGTGGTCTCTAAGGAGAAAACAATAGAAAAATACTCAATGATAGTATACAAAAAATGTAAAAAAAATACACCTTACCATTTGATATATTAAAAAAAAAAAAAAAAACATATTTAAAATATGTGACTTGCTGCCAAGAAGGAAAAGATGGTGCAAGGACAAATGTTTGCCCTTTGGCCAGAACAACTGATCACATTGTTAAGATCTTTTCTCCCTAAATGAGCAACCCTGCTATTCCTGCCAAAGGCAGGCTCATGCACATAAGGGAGGGAGAATCAGAAAGCCTGTTTGATAGAAGTAAATGTAATGTTGAGTCTTTGACAATTTATATTTTCTTAGAGTAGTAAAACTCTCATGGGAAAAATCCCAGGTGGAATAAAGATCTGAGTCATTTTCAGAACTAAAATTTCTGTCAGGCAGTTCCATAGAAACGTGTTTACCCTGACAAAAAATCCTTCACTGCATATTCAGTCCCTTTCCTCCTAACCCAGCAGAGAAATCATTCTCTCACAGAATTTGTGACAGGACGATAATTTTCACTGAGTACTTCTGATGTGTTAAATGATCAACTGACATCACCTCTCTGGATGGCAATTAAATAGGTTAGAATGAAAGGAAAGTAACAGTGCTACTTGAACACATCACTAATTTAAAAAAAAAAAAAAAGCATGTCAGTCAACACAGCTGGTCTTTGCAAACATCACTGTTTCACATACACCCCATTTGCTTTCAGTACAAAAAATATTTTTTTTTCTTAATTTAATAATTTCATTTCCTTTTATCTTAAACTTCTGCAAATAATTCTGTGCATTGATTTTTTTTACTTCTTTTTTTTTTCCTTTCCTTAAATCCCATATCTGTGTGTTCCTCTAAATGCACTTGCAGAAGTCCAGTCTCCAATAAGAAGACCTCTGTGGGGATCTTTGGGTAGAAACAATCCCTTTGGACTAAAGTTGTTCCCTTTCTGCACTACGTAAGCCTAGGGCTCTTACAGGGAGCCCATTCCCTCAGGAGAGGGATTGGTACATTTTGTACCAGGGCCAAACCAAGCTCCTGCAGCAATGCCAAGCCCACACAGACCTCATGTGAATAAACTTGCCCAGAGTTCTGATGAGAATAGCCTGGATGCTGGTCAGAGCAGCTATACTCAGGAGAAACTCTGCTAGCTACCCAAAACTGCATGAAATTCTTTCATTCCAAAGAATTCCATCCCATTAAAATATTCTCTTGTATATTCTCTCAGATTCCTGTAATATTCTCTCAGATTTTTATGTAAAAATTAAGTTAAAGTATTATTTTAATATATTCATCATGCTAGTAGCTGTTCTAAACATCTACACTTGCAAGTATAATCCCTATATCTATGATGAATCCCGGATTTGTATTGAAACTAATTTTTCTTTTTTTCATTATCACTCCAGAATTGTTTAAAACATTAGGAGTTGTAAGTGAAGCCTGAGACTACTAGCATGTAAGCTGTAATTGCCTCTCAGGCACTTCTTTATAAATCACTTTAATAAGTGGAAGTCTTATCTGTTTGTCTTTGGAAGCACATACATTTATTTTCAGCTTTGCATACTTACGAAAAACAGCAGAAATCTGTGTCATAACAGGGATCATTAACAAACTCTTGCAACAACACCTTGTGGCTACAGACCATCTTCAGGACACTGTGCTTGCTCTTTTTCTGTGTTTTAATGTTCACCACCTTTTCTAAATCTCTAGGTTCAACACAACTTTGAAAACAGGTATTTCCACCCTGAGACATTGAAACACGGGCGATATTTACACCATCATGAACTTCCATGCAACACATGGCCAGTTGTTATTTCCATCCTTTTAAATACGTATACAGTGAATTGTTTCCTTCTACAAGGTATCTGAATCCATAAAGCATATTTTACCTAAGTATATATAGCATAATCTGCAACTCAACTACAAGCCCTGAAATAGATTTATTACATTTACAGAACAACCCAAATCCCCACTACCTGGATATGATTGCAGTGCTGTGCTGTAGGCTAAAATTTTCAGCTCATGATTTGCTTTCATTTGAAGAGAGAGTCTTGTGGTTTCTTTATTTGCTAGATAAATTTCAGTGTATTTCTTCGTTTCAATGCTCCAATATAAAAACTGTTTATCTACAGTCAAGCTGCCAATTTTCTTATCTGTAAGAAAACATTGTAGAGTTATGCTTCAGCATAAACACTGAGCAGACAATTTTACAAGAGCAGATGGATGCTTTTATTCACATTGAATCAATATGGGTCAGTATCTCAGCCACACCGTAATTTCAAAGACTTTCCCTGGAAAAGAGGCTTCTGATATATGCCAATAGGTCTCATGAAGCTGAGACACTTTGGTATTTCTCTTTACAAGTGTAGATTTGGGGGCTTTTTATTATCCTTAGTCATGAGAACTGCAATTCTGTTATTTTAATGTTTTTTTGTTGTTGTTGTTGTTTTTGTTTTGTTTTGTTTTAAAAAAAAGAAAAGAAAAAAGAAAACAAGAGCAAGAGCTGTCCAAAGAAACTTTTGTCATTTTTCCAAGATTAAAAACACTCTTTTGCCCTCTCCCAGGAACAAGGCAGCTAAGGCAGCTCCTTTGGTAAAAGGACAGCTTTACCAGCACTATTGCAGAACTGAGCTGAAAACTGAGCAACCACAATTAAATGTTATTACAATAAGTGAAACATAGATAAGCTGTCATACAAGACTCTACGTATATGAAGTACCCTCCCCACATCTAATACTGACGTGTTCAGTGCCACTTTCAGATATGACCTAAGATGGTATGGTAACTTTTCATTGAGATAAGCTGTAATAGGTGTATCTAATATTAAACCCCAACAAAACAGTGTCTTAATACTGTAAGTGAAATCTGTTGACAAGTAGTGTGTGAGGCTGTAGTATCTCCATTCTACTGACATCTTACTAGAATGCATGCTTGCATCAGTAAATATCCTCACACTGCTTTTTCTCCTGGTTACTATCAACAGGGTACACAATTGAAAACATAGAACACAACAATTTTTGTTGATCTTGCCTACCGATAAATCAATATTATAAGGAAAGTACTTCATGAATACTATTTTACTGAAATTATCATTGTTAGTGTAAGAAACAGAACTAATCACAAACTACCTAGAAACATAACAGAGCACTCAGACCTTGAAAATTTGGTATTCTGGTAACTCTCCAACAATGGCAACCATCCACATCTGAGGCCCATATTTCATCTCTTCCTCTGATAAAGAGCAGCTGAGGGTTCTTGGAGTCAGACACATCTATACTCATAGGTCTTCCTAGTTCTGCTTCTGTCACGTTACAGCTGCAGTAGTTCCTCATTTGTTCTTCCACTGATATGTATCCCAAAATGTGTTGCACAGTGTTATTCAGAGTATTGTAATAAAACATGCGGCTGCCATAATCAAGCTCTTCCATCCAGTACAAGCGGCTATCAAATAAAATGCATTGCTTACAGTAGAAAAACTTCAATCTGAACAGTCTGGACTAAATGCAGTCCTGTAAGTGAATATAGTTACAAACCTCCCAAATATTTCAAACAGTGTAACTAAAGGAGCATACTTCCAGAGAGATTCTAGGTGTTCAAAGAAAATTTTTGATTAGAAGATCACAATAACAGACTATTCCAGAATAAATGTTTACAATAATGTTATGTTAATGATTACATGGTGCTGACTTCCATTTGCATCACTTGAACAGAACAGCCTACCAGGATTTAAGTATCATTGGAAATTTTTACTCACACAGACTTTTTTTTTTTTTAATTAGATATATGTCCAAGCTCAAGTAGCAGTATATAAGCAGAATTACACACAGAAATATCTGAGACTTACACAATGAAAAGAAAAAAAAAATCATATAAAAAGTACTTTTGGGTCCTTAAGAGCTGATGTTTCATGAAAACCATGTTTCAAATATATTTTAAAGAAGTTATTAGCAATATATGTCTTACCTTAAGAGAGGATACGACAACAGAGACGATACAGTTGAATTATGGTTACCCAGTTGTATGTTCAAGGCTTGTAAAGACTTTTTCTTGAGTTCCAGATCAATAGCAAATATTTGAGTTTCATTCCATGATGTTTTCAGGGCAACAAAGAGGCGTCTTGCAATCCAGTCTACTGTGATGGCGGTGACATTGCGAAGAAATGCATCTTTGAAAAACTTAAGGGTTAAAAAAAAATATTAAAACTGCTTAAGAGCAGAATTATCCTACCTAATGCTAGGACACTATGAAATCAGATTTGTTTCCCAAGTCATTACTACTTGGAAAATAGAAGTCAAAATATAGAGAGATGCCATGGAGTGAAGGTCCCAATATTTTTATACAAACAAAATCTGTTGTTTCACTAATATTAATAATTCCCTCCATGTTGATTCAGTTTTCTTGAAATTAGAAAGAAAACAAGTTAAATTAAAATACATTTCATACAAAAATTACATTTCTTGTACTTAATAGTATGAATTTTAAATTAAATATTTGTTGAAATGTCTCATGAACAAAGCAGATGTCAGTAAACTCATACACGTTTAACAGGAAAACTATACCAATGGCATACACAGGCTTATTCCAATCACTATTGATGACAAAAAAAATTGGAAGTCCAAATTTTATTATATTATACATATTCGTATTGCACTGTTAGAAAGGGCCACTTCATATAAGCATCTCATATGAACCAACAGTCATTAAGAAAATTGCATCTCTCCAGTTCTGTTTTCCCCACTTTATTTTGCCATTAAATGAGCTTTGTTTATCATGCTGCTTTCTTCTGTTTTCAACATGCAATTTTGACTTCTTTAAAAACATGATTAGACCCAAAATAATAGCAAAAATGGCCATATATTTCCTTCAGGCAAGGTAATGGACAAAGGAATACCTGAAACACTGAAGTAGTCTGTATGTTCAGAAGAAAAAGAGAGTCTTCTAGGATATAGTACATTGTGTCATCATTAGCAGTATAACAGATGTCCTTTATATTGGTCTTTGCCAAAAGTTCCCATATGGTATGATTATTGTCTATGTCAGTAAGAAACAACTTGTTGGCAGAAACAGTTATAAGAGTTGGGACAGGGAAAAGATCTGGAAGGAAAAGGGCACAGCAGAATTTACACCAAACATTCTAGACAATAGCAGTCATTCATAATGAAAGCAAGTACAAAAACAAACGATGGCCCCACACAAATTATATTTGGTCGTATGTCATATCAAATAAATAAAATAATGACATGCACAGATTGATGTTGCCTTCTTGTCATCACATGCAAACTTCTAAGAATTTTTCAATGCCATTGTGGATGCTTACCCAGCAACTTTAAGCCTAGTAAAAATAGATTTGCTCTCTTAATTACCTGTCACAGCCCAATTAGAAATAACCTACGATCCCTAGCCCAGTTACAAATGACCTATACTGCTGTAGTAGAATGCAGACTACAGATGAAAGACTGCTGTTCTGTGCTACGCTGGTGCTGCCTAGAAGAGTTAATCTCGCCTACTTCTGAGAAAAGGCTTGAAATTCCCCAAATTTAAGCTAAAGAAATGTGTTAATAATTTCCTGTCAAACTATCTGCTCTAGCTATCTCCTCTGTGGAGTCTACCATAGGGTGGAACAAACGTCACCCAATTGTCAGACTATTTATCAGATTACCAAATTTTTGTACTGTCGAGTTTGCCAGCTATTACACACAAACCATGAAGGGGCATTTAAGTCATCCATACCTGATGAATTCCTCTGTGCTATATCAGACAAAGGTCCTGGACCCACAGAGGTGAAAGCTTGCACCTGTGAGACAGGAGGTTGTTACATACGTTAAACAGCAGCATAAAATATTCCATTAGAGAGCCTGCAGAGTCACAATCAACAACAAAAAGACAACCAGATCCCCTGACTGCTGAGCTAGGAACATATATGTATGTGCTCTGCTCTGTTGGTCAGTTCAAATGCTACATTGAGGGTTGGACCATGGCTATGAAGAAAATTTTAAGTTGTGGCTCATAGAGCGGCAATTCAGGCTGCATGTATCAATTGGTGCTCAAAGAAAGCCAGACAATCTTGTTTCTTTGCCCAGGCTGGAGCAGTTTCCTACTGTTGGTTGACGTTGCAACCAACATGGTGTTCTCCCCTGTCTACCTGGCCTGTTACATGCTTTCATGTTTCCAGCTTGTTTTTCATGCACACATTCTGTGTTCTTTTATCATGACGGAAACATGACCTCCTGGCAAGTTTTAATATGGAAGTCTCTTATTAAAGATATCAAGTGAGTCCTTGTGTTTCCCCCGCAGTGAAACTTTTCTTGATCTAGTGGCTCTATTTTACTGCTCTGTGACCCTCCACCAGCTCAGCAGAATCTGTGTTGAACTTGTAGCTTTTAGCAGTGGCTTTGGGAGACCTCTAGAAGAGTTTCTTTTGGGCCTCAACAAACCTGTAAAATATTGCAGTATTGTTTTCCACCTTATGTAACGAACAATACAACATATAGAAAGGTTAAACCAGGTATCCAAGGGTGAGTCAGTGAACCAGCAATTCCAAAAGCAGAAACCACAAACTCTTGCCCCAAGCCCAATACAATCTCCTAGACAAACACATGAAGCTGCACAGATAACATCTGAGATGAGCTCAGTAATTTTTCATACCTGAAACCTTACTGTGAGGTGGGGAAGCACATCTGTGAGAGAAAAGAGCAACACATTGGGTTTGACGTTGCTCACATTCCACTCCATGAGAGTGTCAGCAGTGTCATTCTGACACAATAGTTGATAGTAAACCCTGAAGTGTGTTAGTACACCATTGTCCCTTTCAGGCTTGTTCCACCTGAACTCCACACGGACTTTCTCTTCACCTTCATGCAGGTTATTATGTAACACATATATTCTAGGGTTTGTAGGGGCTGAAGGAACTGCATTAAAAAAATAAATAAATAAACACAGAACTAAGTATTTCTATTGAAACACAATCTGTACCTTGTAAATAACTATTTTAGTTTTGAGCCTTGACAACTTCAATGCTGAAAGAGAAAGATAGCAAGTGGTGAGGTACAAGTTAGGGAAGAGTATTTAAAATTTCATGGTAATTGCTTTCTGTTTTTCATCAACATGTATGTATCTGCTTTTAATTTGCTTAGGAAAAAAAAAAAAGAGCTATATGAGCAGCACTCTGTGTCTCAGATTGGGACATTTCTATTTAGTCAAATACTATAGGTAACAGTGAAACTGCAAGAATTCTCACAATATAGAATGAACTCTATCCACTCTCCTGTCCACTTCAAAATCTACTGCAGCTCATAAGCTTTCTCAATGCACCAGTCTTTCAGCACTATATCTTAGCTGCCTTAACTTTGACCTCCTTGAGATCAAAACCAAACACAAGCAAAAAGTGCATAACACTTCTTAAAAACTTAATAAGTGGTTAATATATTACATGCAGCCTTTGATGGTCACTATAATGAATCTCAATTTCTCTTTATTACTCATAGTCATAGGTGCCTGGTGGATATATTGTCATGCACATGCTGTTTCAAATTCTGTTACTGCAACTGCGTGCATTTATGTGTGCAACAGATAACTGCCAAAGATATGCAAGAACAAGTCCTTGCAACTCTGCCTATGGTCAACGAGCCCTGAAAGCTCCTCATTTCTCTCTAGACAGGGTCCCATATGCTAACATAGACCTGGGCCCAGCATGCACTACAGATTAGGAATGGGATTTGAAATTCCGGTACCTTCTTCAGGAGCTCGAAGGAATACAGATGTTGTTGGTGCCTTGCCCCAGTATGTGTATGGCGTCACACTAAAATCAAAGAGTGCAAATGGTTCCAGCCAATCAACTTGGTAGGATGGAACTGTCAGGTTATGGGGTTGGAGGCACTGTTCATTCTCCAAAGACTGTGAATGAAATGAAACAAAACGAAATGAAACAAAACAGACCTTCAGTTTTCCAAATTCTTCTCACCAATCTGGTCAACAAAACCAAGACAGAGCTACTCTTCCTTTGAGTGATCATTGTTTCTCCAACTCCTGTAGCACTGTAGTGCACAGCAATCTGCTAGCAATCTGCCCTTTGAATTTAACACACAGCTCACCAAATGTGCTAAACTTAAGTGTGGGTGAAGGCTAGGTTTCACATTTGGGCAAAGGCTGTCCCACTAGCAGCTCAGAGGACACTTCTGTCTTTGCGTTGCTGTGAAAGGCTTTCTCACATATCTTTGGGCCCTGGGAGCTCCTCGGCTTGCACTTCACACTCCAGAAGTTAGTCCAGAGCTGCTGCTAAGCCCATATTTCTCCAGTGCTGGCCTCAGTGGTGGGGAAATGGGATGGCTTGCTTTATATTTACATTTTGGTTTGATTGCTTGACCAATTTCTAAAGTCTGGAGAAGAAACAAATTATGTTTCTGTTTAAAAATAGATATGTGAGTGACTAGAGGCAGTAATATACGTAGGTAATATGGAGGGATTGTATGAATATCCTCACTTGTAGAGCTTTTGATCCCACGCAGTAAAAGACAGTTCCCCATTCCACATTTGTGGAAGCACTCCAAATGATGTGAAAACTTGAGGAGTTTCCTTTAATCGTAAAGGAAGATTCTGGTATTGAATTTGGAATCACTTTTGGTGTAAAGGAAAAGTTTCCTGTCCATAATGAGAAGAAAAAATATAATAATAATTTAAAGAACATGAGGAACAGGTAGAATTTTCAAACCTGATTTAAAACATGAAGGTGCGATGGGTAGTCAAGTAAAATGTCATTGAATAGAAACAAGGGTCTATGAAAAACAACATTTTGTATTCTTTTTAGCTATACCCACTAGCTTTTCTAATTGCACATTATGTAGCTATAGCCTGATATACTTATTAATAAGTTGCTGTTGTTCTTACGTCAAATGACTAAAGAATTTTATGAGTGGAGAATTACAGGCTGACAGTGAATACCCTTACTGAGGGGGTTCAATAAAGAAAATAATATACCTGGCAAAGGTTTAAGTGATGTGTGAACAAGGGTGAAGGCTGCAAACTTTGCTGGCTCTGAAAAGGGAATGCTAATGCTCTGATTGACTTCTTGCATTGTAATGAATTGAAGATTATTAATCCAGAACAAACGACCACTGTAGTACTCCAGTGTACTCTGAGATGTTTCTGAAATACTCCATGCTGCAAATTCTGTGACTATGACATTACCACAACTGTGAAAACATGTATGAAAACAGCAAGCTGAAAACACATAGTGTAAAGAGAACAGGATTTATGCAACACATGACCCATTAATAAGTTTCTCGTCATTCAAATTCTTAATATTCATATAGGAGGCAGGAAAACAAATTTAAAAGTTTTGAAGTTCTCTAGAGCACAACACTTTTCAAACTGGAAGTAGCACCCATAAAACAAATCCTTCATTCCTTTGATTTCATTAGAAGATAAATGTTAAATTGCTTAGTACTATGACTTGTGGATGTAGAAAATTGAGTATTTCAAAAAATCAGCCTAACTTCTCTCAGCCACTCCACTGAAACAATGGAGACTACTTCACAGTTTAAGATTCTTTCTCATTCATTAGAGAAGATTCTCAGATGAATTTGACCCTGCTAGTTTCTTCAATAACCTTCCATTATTTGTTAAACTCTATTAACATTTTCCTCCACTTGTATCAATGAAAATTTAATTTGTCTAGTTACTTCTATGTCAAAACTTACAGGTCCTTTTTGATCTCAATTTATCTTCTCAGAAAGAGATTAAATACTTCGTAAGAGGCATCATTTTAGCATCTTAGAAATGTCTTTCAGCTTAGACAAGTGCTATCCAAAGCAAATTCAGAAAATCTTTGACGCACCATCAGGACCATTAGGATGGATTACTTCTAATCTCTCTGTTCTGGCATGCCAGAGATGATGATTTATGACTGCCAATTGGTTCCCAATGGAGCTGCATGTTCGAGCTAAAACTAATCAACATATTTTGATGCTTTAAATGCTTACCATTAATCATGGCAAGTCTAAAATCAGTCAGAGAATTCATCTGATTCCACTCACAGCCAGCTTGCAACATTATGAACACATGTAAATACAGATACTGTCCAATTAAGTTTAAGAGGTTTAATTTCATGCTTGTAAGAAAACAGCACTCTCCCCATATGAAAAGGAGCAAAAATGTAGTTTCATGAGCTACCACAAATCAACACTGGCAAATAGTTTCTGTACGATGCGCTCGGCACATATGCAAAAAATTATCATTTTTCTCAAGGTCGTATCGTCATATATTTGAATTCTCTTATAAATACAATTTTGTACTTTTTTATTATTATTTTAATTGCCTTTCAGGAATAATGAAGCTCTTTCGTGTTCAGGATTATCAAGAGGAAACCCTGCTGAGCACTGATTCTCTGAGAAAGTGGTGTCAATTCTAGTCCTAACCTCCATGTAAGATAAACAAGTTACAGCCCTAGGCACAAACCATCAGGTGTTGTAAAAACCAAGATAAAACAGACAATTAATAGTGATTAGTTCCTAAAGCTAAGTTCAAAAATTGATGAGCATGACCTAAGTTCAGCTGAGCATCCATACTGTGTTTCTCTCACTGTAAAAGCATGCTGACAACTATCTCAACACACAGGTTGCCATCACCTAGGTGTGACCATCAGCTCTTCTTGTTTATTGTGCAATTAGTAACTAGTGTGTTCAGCACCAGACACTTTGTTTTTAAATAGAGCCTCACCCCCCAACCCCCCTAAAAAAAGGAAGAAAATAAAGACTTTCTTACCTGTGCTATACATTTACTTACCCTTCTTTGCAAAGAGAAATTCTATATAGATTTAGACATAGACTGTCTTGTACAAGCCAGTAAAGAAAACCATGGCTGAGATCCAAAGCTAAACCAACCATCTAAGAAACAAAAAGTTCAAGCAGTAATTTGAATATACTTTCACTTCTGGGCTAAAAGCCCTTAGGCATCAATGTTGTCCAGGCAGCATGACGGGTAGCTCTTTATTGGCAAAAATAACATTATTACCATGAACATTTATTCTAACACTAAAAGAGGTAACACTAGAAAATAATCGGGTCCTTGGTGGGTACTTATTTATAGCAGCTGATGATTTTCCAGATAACATTTTATGAGCATCTGTCACAGTGTTCATTCCTAGAGAATCTGAGTACTTCAGATATGATGGCAATCGTGTATCAAGTGATTAGTGAAACTACCTATCAAAATTTCCAAAGCACCTCTGGTATTTTAATATTCTTTCTCTAAAACAGATGGTTGATATCCAGACTGAAAGTCAGAATCACTTTTTAAAAGAAGTGTTTCATATCTTTTGTCTTTGTTTTCTAGCTTTGATTTTATGCATATAATATTTAATGTGTTGCATTATTTATGGAAAATATATGCATTTTTATTGATGTATTCAGTTAAACAGGATATTCAAATGTTTACATTTTAGTAAATCCTTTATTATTAAATAAGAGTCAAGGGAAAAAAAATGTTCATTACTTCAATATTTCATCTTAATTTAAGCTAGGTGCAGGATTTTTGTTTATTTTAAATAGGATTTAATATCCAAAATAAAGCTTTCTTGCTTTTGCAATAAACAACAGATTCAATACCATATGCAAAAATAATAGAAATCAGACATCTAATAATGTGTTCTGTGACTGACAAAGAATTTGCTTCCAGAAGTTATTCTGCTAAATGTTATCAAGTTCAGTCCATGTCATGTCATTAGCACAGTTCACAAGTTGTTAGGGGCCTTTCTGAGAACATTTTTCCTGCTGCTCCCAAACTTTACATACAAAAACTAGTTGTAGCTACTTTTTTATACGGTTGGATTTATATTAGGAATGTAAGTGGAACACTTTTTTTTTTTTTAACTCTTCATTAATAAGCTGCAGAAGATGATGACAGGAAAGCAAATGCTGTGTCACTTTGTTGTCTGCTGGTCCTTATGTAATCACATTCTTGACATATTTCTGTTGACATTGTATGTCAGAAAATCAAGGTTTGAATGATTGCTCCTGTAGGTTTTGCTGTTAAAATTATCTCACAGTATGTATATGCCTTAGTGCATATTCAGCCGAGCATGTTATATTTTATCCCATTTACCTATTCTCCCATCCATGTTCAACACCAAATTACATATTCCTGAGTCTACCTTGCTTTTTTAAATATTTGGATCTTCTAGGGAATAATTTAACACCTCCCTTCCCTTATGCTTCAAAAATAAACAGACTTTTTCCATTTCCTGAGAGGTATTGGTCTCTGGACATGATAAATTTAGCTACTTGAAATGCCCCTTGACTAGCAATAGTAAGAGGCAACTCCTAGAAAGACATGGCCCCTCCTGCATACAATGCACTTTGCTACTCTATAAATTACTTTTGTTCCAGGCAAATTGTACAGTGTAAACTACTTAAGTGCTTTGAATATTCTGGGCCAGATCCTAAACTGAAATAAATCAGAATAGCTCTGCCAAAATCAATCAAACCATACACACCAACTAGGCTATGCAACTGATTGCAAAATAAAATAATTGTCACAAAAACATCTAGTTCCTGCCAAAGAACTTTCAAAGCTTTGCTTTCATATATTTTGGGAAACCTATTGTCTCCATACTAGCAGTCTTCTATTCCCATCACTGAAATTTCATGCTAAAAGAGGTGCAGCTCTATACTGCTGAAGGTCCTGTACTGAGCAGCTGAACAGCAGTTCTTCATTAGAAAAGCAGCTAGTAAATTCCAGTAAGAACCAGCTATGTAGAAAGCATGTTCTAACTGTTGCATAACACCAATTATCTATTACATCTGTGTTTTAATATTGAGTTAAAAGGTACTCTCCTCAAGATAAAGGACTCCATTTCACAAGGAAGATACATACTATTACCTGTACAAACAGGCATTTGCATATTTATATAGGATAATTACGCCATTAAACAATATTGTACAGCCTTTTTTGGATGAGTTAATTTGGGATTTTATTTTAATAAATAATCACCTGTCAGTTATAAATGGTCACTCCTCATTCTAGACATTTTTACTTGGCTTTTTTCCTGTATGTATCACAGCAGGAGGCTGAGTTCAAGAAGTCAGTGCATAGAATAGGGGCAAAACACAGAAGCAGGAAAGGAGATGTTTGTTTGTAGGAGGTGTGAATAAGTGGATGGTTGAAGGCTGGTATCACTGACATAGAGAAAAGTGCAGAAAAAAATGACAGCAGCAGACAGGCAGTCTTATTGCTGCCAAGGGCCTTGAAGCTGAGAACAAAAAAAATGAGGTTAGAATGAGGTGATTTAGAGAAACAGGTCATAAGTCAAAAGAGGAGGGTAGGAATGGTGACTTTTGCCACTTAGGTTAAACTGCAATTTGTCAGTCCTTCACAACAGATCACACAGAAGATATGAGGTAAGTGCAAGTGTGCTGTTGAGCTTGGACAACATACCTTTTCCCACGAAGACAGTCCATACTATCCAGCTTCTGTGGAGAGGTGTGGGGCTAGGAGTGGAAAATACAGTGGACCTTTGCAACACAGCATTGTTCTCTACATGTGACAAAAGTTGTTCAGTTCTTCTATGTTTACTTTTACAAGTGTAGCAGGTGCCACACCAGAAACAGCTTTCCCTGTCCTCACCAGACCCTCTTGCAATGTGAATGTAACAGAGACCTGTGAGATCAGCTGGCCTTTCCAAATGTTAATCACTTTTCAGAGACTAAATCAGACCTGTTTTGTTTTGTTTGTCTGTTTGTAT
This sequence comes from Anser anser, assembly GCF_964211835.1. Taxonomy (NCBI): domain Eukaryota; kingdom Metazoa; phylum Chordata; class Aves; order Anseriformes; family Anatidae; genus Anser; species Anser anser. Next base: position 53,655,356 of record NC_139722.1, read on the forward strand.
TGTTTGTTTTGTGTGTGTGTTGTGGTGTTTTTTTTTTTTTTTGGTGTGTGTATTCTTTGGGTTTTTTTTGGTGGTGGTGGTGGGGGTTTCTGTTGTGGTTTTTTTTTCTGTTTTTTGTTTTGTTTTGTTTTGTTTTGTTTTGACTTTTTAAACAGGGAAACACCAGCCTCTTTTCCTCTTGGAGAGGGAGATTGAAGTGTTCTGGGCAATGATACAAATTTAACCAAGAGACATAGATCTCTAAAGTTTTGGAAGGCTTTTTAATAGAGAACCTGTTTTCAGGTAAAATGGAGGCACAAGCTGTAGGATGGGTGGAATTTTTTAAAAAGGCTTTTTTATCAAAAGCTATGTTTTAAAGAATGACGTTGAAGCAATAATAAATCTAAGTTCGTGTCTTCTGTGGCAGTCAAACTATGCCTTACTGTCAGGGCTTGGGACAGAGAGTAAAACCCTACACAGGCTGTGGTTTCAGGTGGGGATCATTCAACTTTTCTTTGAGAGAGACTCCACAGAGTAAAAGCCCTGCAAGAGGACAGTCCTTCAGCTTGACCTGAAGACAGAGCCTGGAAGAGGTTCATCAAACTTTTTGGCCTTCACTGACTCTGCAGTCCCAATCAAACTGACTCCCAGACTCTTCCTGTCCCCATTATGGTAATATAGTGTTTTCTTGCCAAGGAAATGGGTCATCCATCACTTTTCTCCCAGCTACATGTGTAGCTGTGACCCTGGCTGATCTTTTCATGAACCAAATATTCAGCCTCAGAGTTCCTTGGCTGCATAGGCAACACTGAATCCCACCTTGCAAGTCCCTTGCATGGCAAATCCCACGTGGTGGCAGTGTCAGGATGGGTTTGGAAAAAGCAAGGATGATCTATAGGGAGTCAGCAGTGAACTTAAAAGTCTTGATAGGACATCAGAGAAAGGTGGATAGAGAAGAAAGACGTCAAGAGGTCAGCAGAGAAACAGCTTGTTTGGGAGAACCTCAGAGCACACCAGGAGGTCTCCAGGTAGGGATGGGAGGGAGGTAAAAGGCTTCCATAATTTGCAGAGGCTTTGCTGAGCTCTGGGTGCATGGCATCTCTCCACTCTACTAGCCTATGTCTTCATGGGATCCATTATCCACCCTAATGAAGGTAAAATAACAACCCCCATCCTTCCCCCCTCCCTCTGCCTTCCCCCCGCCCCCCCCCCCCCCCCCGACCTTATAGTGTCTTTACTCATTCTTTCAAGAAGCCCCTTCTCTCCTACCAGATGAGCTCCTCTCCTCTGTGGCAGCCTCTCCTCAGACTTCTGGAGCTCCCCAAGCAAAGGAAGAGGAGCCAAGTTGAGGCCAGGCCTCCAGCTTACCGGGGCAACTGAGAAAGAGAAGACTGGGAAGAGCAGGAGCAAATTGGGGGTAGAGACCTCAAAGATCCCCAGAGCACAGGACTTGCTGCTCTTGCTATCATGCAAGAAGCAGGAGCAGGCAGGATGGGAACTGTCAGTGTCAAAGCTGGCACCCTCACTGGCACAGTGTCAGTGGAATTAGGAGCCAAAGTTTTGGTATGGTTATTACTTGATTTAATTCTTACCCTGCTTCGTGCGCTCAAAAGGACAAAACAATATTGCTAGAAGAGCATGCTGTTTTTCTGGTTATAACATGGTGATTTTAACAACCATAAACACTGACTATACCCAAGAGATCTAACCACAAAAACACACTAAGTAATTAATAATAATAATAATAATAATAATAATAATAATACAGTCACCTGTTTACCAGAAAACTGTAGCTGTTCTTGTAACAAAAGGTACTCTTCTCCATTCAGTCTTGCACTCTCCACTGAATACATTGTAGCCCAATACAAGTAGCCATTTACTGAATCTACTACTAAATCCTTCACTAGGTACACAACATGAACCACAACATCCATATGGCCACCCAGCAGTGATTTTCTGTAGATCTAGGGACAACAGAATTGCTTTTAGCACCACACTTAAATTGTCAACCATGATCAATTAAGTATACACAAGTGATTTTCCCACAGCCATATATCACAAGTTTATGCAAGCCTTAGGCTTCCAAAACTTAAACCTTTTCATTCAAAATGGAAGAAGAACAAGGCAAAATTATTAGTTAATGTTTGTCAGAAAGTAACAAAAGAAAAAGCTGAAATATCTATACCCCTTGGCTTTACAAGTTTCAGCAGCCTTCTGTCTGACAGAGTTTCTCACCCACTTCTTATTCACTATTCACGAGAGTAAATGAGGGTGCAAGGCAGTGTGAAATCTGGCCTTCTAGCTCCAGTTTTTAAAAAAAGCTTCTGACTTTGCACTTACAAGAAATGAAAGGCATAATTTGACAGCACTGCATAAATTAGCACTGCAATTTTGAAGTCAGATACCTTTTAAATAATTCACATGTCAGTGTTTCTGATATGAGAGTGTACAAAGTGCAATTGTAATTATTTTTTATCTACAGTGATCTGCAAAATATCACAGTACAGAAGCCAATCTTGAAAATCTTTGTGTAAACAAGTCATGCTAATGTGCTACATATATAAGGATTAAAATAAAGTCCATCTCCCTCATGGCTGAGATGGACTTGGCAGCCTTTTTTTTTTTGCCATCTTCACTCATTTTTACAATGTTGAATTCTACAAAACTGTTGATAACATATTTGCCTGTTTTGCACCTGCAGTTCAGTACCCTGTATTAGTCAATATTAGTGAATATTTTACCCCAAACATTTGTATAAGACTGGAAAATCACATAAGAAAAGCCTCCTCTTTATATATTACGATAGCAAAGGTCCAAATGCATCTCAGGTTGCATGTATTAAGGACTGTCTTCCCAAATACTGTTTTACAGTCTTCTTATTGACTTCATTTATATATATATATATTTTTAAGTGCAACTCTACCCTACCGTATTTGCTTTGCCAGCCCAATACAAGCATTGTCCCAACCAATCGAAGGCCAACATTCTTGCATTTCTGATGTCAGATATATAAGGATTCTCAGCGGTACTCTCTCTCTTGTTCAATGACCAGGTCTGAATCTTCCCCATGGAATTACTCCAATACAGAGTGTCATTATACCAGTCGAGGTCTTGAAGAAAAAAAAAAAAAAAAAAGAAGAAGAAGATATTAAGCATTTCACAAGCAAGCATGTAAATAAAACAATAAACAAACAAACATATATAATATATATATATTTAAAAATAAAAAGGAACCAGACATTTTAGTTTTTAAAGAAGAACGCAAATGAACACTTAGTCTCAGTGAACATGAGGATAAATTTTTCCTTATAGGAATCACAAATTTGTATACATATCACTCTGACAGTTATAAAAGTATATCATCTGTATTGGGATGCTGGAGGCACCACCTTTTGGCTCAGAGAGATGATTTCAGCTCTGCTGTAGCTGTGATGACATCAGTATCAGCCTGAAGAAGAGAAGGCTCTGGGGAGATGTCATTGCAAATTTTCAGTTCTTAAAGGATGCTTATAAAAAAGATGGAGAGTGAGTTTTTAATTGGACAGATAATTATAGGACAAAGGAGAATGGTTTTAAACTAAAAGAGAAGATATTTAGATTAGATGTTAGGAGGAAATTCTTCATTCAGAGGGTGGTGAGGCACTGGCACAGGTTGCCCAGAGAATCTGTGTATGTCCCATCCCTGGAGGTGTTCAAGGCCAGGTTGGACGAGGCCCCAGACAATGTGATCTAGTGGGTGGCATCCCTGCTCATGGCAGGGGGGTTGGAAATGGATTATCTGTAAGGTCCAACCCAAGCCATTCTATGATTCTATGATCCGTAGCACTTCGCTAAGGACTAATTTGATCCAGAAAGTAAAAGAAAGAGGATGGAGTCAAAGACTTGGCTCAGTGAAGCTGCTTCACTATACACCTTCAAGTCTAGACTGCTGCAATGAAAGCTCTTGCCTTTCAGTTGATAAAATTTATGAAGAGCTCATAAATGCCAATATGCAGCAGCAACACTAAGTTTGGTGGGGTATTTACCTGAAATATTTCTTATATCGGGAGAAAGGAATTCTCCTGGTCCATAGCTGTCCAGCCACTGCCTCCAGAGCCCTTCAGCCCCCACTGCCAATATATACGCCTCCTCTTCAGCTGTTAAAGAAAGAAAATTGCAGCTGTGCACACCAACAAAGAGCTAATTTATTATATTTGTATTTTAATTATCTTAGCAGGGGTTCCTGTTTCCGGGAAATTACAGAAGTACATAGATAAAATTGGCCTGTGTTAAGGAATAATGGACAAAGAAGGCAGGCATGAAAATATCACAATTTGAGAAAGTTACAGATTCAGGGCAGGTTTAGACCCAGAATAAGACAATTTGGAACCCTATTAGATACCTAAACACTACTGCAGGTTTGGACCTTGCTTACCAAAGTCAATTAATATCCCAGATTTCAACTGCCAGCCCAGTACATTAAATAGAAACATTTTTTTCCCTCAGACATAGGTTATTACAGGTGAAATAGGTATCAAAAAGCATTTCAAAGATCTGCTAATCTCAGACATTGTGCACATGCCCATTTCTCCCATTATCTCCATTAAACCCAACGGTTTTCAGTTTTTAGTTAGCGTGCACTCTCCTGTAAACTTCCACGAATACCTAAAACACTGCTCAAACTACTTCATCATAGGAAGTGCTTTACAGAGTACAAAGCACCCTTTGTATACCTGTTTTTTCCATGTATTAAAAAATGTGTTTGACAGTGTATTTGCATTAGAAAACAATATATTTATAAATATATATATAAACATTAATAATAAATATATATTATGTACTACCATCAGTGTAGTTTAAGAATCTTGTTACTTTAACTAAACGCAAATTCAGTTATCCTGTAATCTCTAGTGTTTCTAACCTAATCCATTTTGTACCCCTCTAGTTGCAGTCTTTGTCCAAAGCCTGGACCAGGTGGAAAGCTGTACACATGACTCGTTCATCATTTCTCCTGGATAACAAAGAAATTCTCACCTCCTTCTAATGTCATGCCTCTAAATGACTCCGACCACGGCCCTTCACCAGCAGGAGACACAGCTCTGACAGACATTTCATACGCTGTGAAGCTGGCCAAATCCTTCACCATAAACCTGGTGTCACTAATGTTTGAGACAACCTGTTCCTCCATGGAAGGATTTTGAGATGACACTTTCACATCATAAGTCCAGTTCTGCCAAGCAGATGGACCTGTGAGATGCAAACATTTATGTTATTGCACAGTAGATGACTGTAGTGGAAGATATGTGTTGAGAAAACTCTAAGTTTGTAAGTTGGAAGCTCGTTTCAAAAATGCCAGTGCCAGAGGAATTAAGAAAGGGATGAATTAAAAAATTATATTCTCCATCTCTGTGACCAACCAAGAGTAGTGGCTGAGTTTCCCACGAAGAAAGAAGTTGGAAGAACCCAAATATTCCTCATGTAGTTTTCTGGTGTTACTCTTCAAACACATATGCACAGAGGATAGACAATAGCACAGATTGAAAACCACTAAGTCACTGACATGCATTTTCTGTGTGATATCATCAGCAAATATTACTGACACTCCATACTTTGGTTAAGATGGAACCTTGCTTAAAATCCCTTGCAAGTGACAGATGAGCTATTCATCTATATAAACATATATTTTTTTTTAATTTACGCGGACAATTCAGGTATTTTACCAGCAAATCTTGAGTTAAGTTTTTCAGACTGAGGTAAATCCACATCTTCCAGCAGAACTGGCTACTGAAGTCACTAAGTCCAACATCAGGGACAGGAAAAAATGGGAGGATTTCCCCTAGAAAGAAAAGGACTGGTCTTTCAGGAAATAAAATCTGAACTTACTGGTTCCAATAGTGTGTTCAGGTGATCTCCAGCTAATTACAGCTTGATGCAATCCAAATAGCACTGTGACAAACCGAGGAGGAGTTGGTAAAGGAAAAGGCTGAGATGATACCCCATAGAAGAGCAAATTGCCAAAGCCAAAGTACTCTGGACAATCCAAACTGCAATCCATAACATACTCATTGAAGCTAGACTTTCCGTCTAGAGAAACCTCCTCTTGGAAAACTGCCCGGCCATCCGTGACAGTAAACATGTTATCTTCATAAACAAAGCTCTCCATGTCATCAAGTGTCACGTGCGATCGCAACATATGAAATTCTGAACCATCAAGAAAACCCGACACAAAGGTCTGTTCTGTTTTGTTGAAGAAAATAAGTCGCTTAGACTGGAAGTTGATCACGAAGTCTCTCAGAGCACTGGATTTCACAACTAGTGAAGCTGCAGAGGCAGCGTCAGGAAAGTGTGGAAGGTTTGCTCTGTATATACCATCCTCCAGGAGACAGAAAATATACCTGGCCAAGGAACAAAATATACCCAAGTAACTACAGCGCAAGAACTCTATAGATGAGTCACAAATATTTTAACAGCTCAAAGATGTGCCTGACTTTATGCAGACAATGAAAAAATGCTTTTGGTGCTAATAATATACATCCTAGGAGAATTAAGTACATCACTTTTTACCTTCTGGGGATCTGGCTGGCAAATCACTAGAGAATATGCCTCTATAATACCTCAGGTATTAAGCATTGACATTTAAAATGCAAAGAGCTTTATATTTGTAAATGCACCAAATGTCTATAAAACAAATTTCTGCATGGGAAATATTTTATCTCCTCTGATAACACCCTAGGGAAGAAAATGCTGAAACAATTCTGCAAGGTGTCACTTTTGTTCCAACAGTTTTATTGTTTGTTATTTGTTGCCATTGCACTTCTGTTTTAGTAAGGGAAGAGTTTGAAACAGGAACTAGATGACTACTGAAGTGGAGACAATTAGAGGAGCTTTATAGCACCTTTGACACCAAATACTCACAGGAGGACACTCACCCATTATAGGGATCAGCTACAACCTTCCTAGGGGATGTCACATAAAGAGGAGTGATGTCTTCAGCTGCTGTGCAGTTCTCTAAATGACAAACATGTATCTGGGGAATGAGAAGAGAAACCTGTGATGCATAGGGCATTTGCTAACAAGCAAACAAGCTGACTGGGGATTCTTTCAGGTGAACCCAACAACAAAATACCTCTCTCACAAGCCTAGGTCCTTCTAAGCTCTAGTGTTGTCAGACACCCAGGTATATCAGTGTAGCATGTACAAATAGATCCATGACAGCTTACCCTGAAAGAGCTGTCTGCCAGTCATCTTCAGATTAGCTTCCTGCCTCTGAGCTGGAGGGAGAAGCCTGATTTTGGGGTATTGACAAACTGTGCTTTGAAAATGATCTAGTACAGTAGGACAAAGAGAGAAGAAAGTGCTTTTCTGATACTGGGAGCAATACCTTGGGACTTCTCTAACCTGCAATGGCTTCAGAAAGCTCTGCCATCAGTGTGTTCATCTACAGCTGCTTTTGTATTATTTTCTCACTACTAAGTTTCTCACTATGAGAGCAGCAAGAAGCTAGCAAAACCAAATAAAAAAACAAACAACAACAACAGCAACAAAACACTAACCATTTAGGGCAGCTTTCTAGTCCTTTGTGCATTAGAGCAATATAAAGGTACACGTAAAATCTGGCCATTAATATAAGTGATGTTTCACCAGTAGGGAATCAAGTGCAGAGTTTCTATCTATAATTTTACTTCAGGTTGAAACAGTAGTAACTTCAGCTGTCATCACTTTCCCTCTTGAACTTCTTTTGCCATCTATGAAGAGCATTGTAATCACTGACTAGTTACCACACCCCACACCATCTTCCTGAGGAAGAGTAGGAACTGAACAAGGTGCATAGAGAACCCAGTAACAGCAACAAAGTCATTAATATTGGGTATGAGCTGGACATGAAGCCAATCTCAAAAAAAATAAAGCATTTAAAACCAAAGCCTTCTCTGTCTTAAGGGGAAAAATAAGACAATGATACAGAGTTCTGTATAACCTGTTTGCTTTAAATATGACTTGATATTCCTCTTTGCTTTTTCTTTTTTTTTTTTGTGAAATATGCGGATATTGTTGAAGTTAAAACTCTATTTCTACAATTATATTTTGTGTATGATAAACATCAAAGAGAATTTCTCAAGTAAATTAAATTACAGGAGTGGTTCAAATAAAATAAGAAATTAATTAAGCCCCAGAGCACTACCTTTTCATTCATGACAAAGTATATCCTCTGGAAAAGCCAGTCTACTGAGATTGATGTTATATTCCCCCAGCCAGCATAAAAGAGCATTATGTCAGATGTGTCAGACATATCTGCAGCTCCTTTCACCCAGATGGAATTCCCCTCAGAAAAATAGACAACTTGCTGATAAACATTCACTGAAATTCCTAAAAAATAGAAAAATATGTGCACACAAATAATATAAGAAATATGTCTCAATTTTTCAGTTACTTTTTCCTAATTGCCTTGAAAAGAAGTACTTTTCAATCTGCAACCCAACTTCATAGGAGAAAAGTTAACTTTTTCTCTCCTCCACTTCTAGTCTTCATTCAGATAATGAAACTTTCCCAACTCCTATGTAAGTGATATTATTGTAGACAATTGCCTTTCACAAAGGTAATCAGACAGAAAAAGAATATATAAAATGCAAACCAACTGACACTGATTCCTCCTCTCCAGGGCAAAGAGATGCAGTTTGTATCTGCTCACAAAGCAGTTTTACGCTAATTTAAGCTAGGCATTATCTGTGCTACTCCTGTACTATCAAAGAGTATTTAGTCTGGGGCAACATTCATTCTCTGGCGTCTTTGCGGCTCTGTGAACTGTAGAAGATAAACTCAGATTTCCACACTGTCTTCAATGACCACATACAGCACCAGTGTAGATAACAGACCTTACAGTGGCAAGTAATTTGAGATAACATGGTAGTCTGGTGATTTAGGCTACCTAAATGTCTTTTTCAGAAGCAATGTGCCCCAGACTTGCTAATATACAACACTAGCATACACTTCAGCCAGTTCTTTTGACACTGTATTAAGTCTTTAGCTTGAACCACTTTACTTCCTCATATTCATGCTGAGAAAATGCAGTCATCAGTCATAGGGAAACATCTGCTTTGGCTTCACCTTACCTCAGTTTGTATATCTACTATATAAAAGTCCACCTCTGAACTAGCTGCCTAGATTCAGTGAAGAGGTAACACGGGAGAAAAATTTATCTCATCCTAATGCCTGTTATTTCAAACAGGTCAAATCACATCCTGAAACTTCCCATTTCTCCCCACTGATTACGAAGGGAGGCCAATACTTTCTCAGACTAGGTGAGGTTCATTCTGCCCTTGTGAACACAGAGGTGTAAGCTACACCTGAGAGAGAGAGAGAGAGAGAACCCAATGAAATTTTACCTGTAATGTTGTGGTGTATTATACCATCTTGAAGGCACTGGGCTGCTTCGACGAAATGTTCCATGTATCTTTTCCTTAAAGACTGGTTCCTGGACAGGAAGAGCCATTTTGCTTTTTCCTTAACTAAAAAAATAAATAATTAAAAAAAAAATGGAGAAATTCAGAATTTAGACAGATGACTGGAGCACAAAATAATGTTGTCAGACACATCATTAACAGAAATGCATATGCATATGCACACACATATATACATACACACATATATTCTTATGGTAGCAATGACTGAATAAAACTTTGAGTTCTTTGAGTGTTGCAAGTGGATGGAGTTATTCACCATTACACCAACAGCATCTGGCTACTTGTCCAGGGTGAGAATGAACCATCTGAATTTCACACCATTATTTCCTGTAACATGAGAGTCCTTAGTGAAGGAAAGTGAGCTGTGGCAAATGAGGACATAAGGATTACCAGGGAAAGGAACACACTAAGACATCCACATCACCCTGAAATCCAGTGGAAGCCAGATATTTAACTCCTCTTGGCCTCTTTGAAAACCCCAGTCAAACTATAATATTATCCCACATAGCTTGGAAAGTGCAAAGCAAATACGTTTATTTTGTGTATATCATCATGTTAGCCTGTGATTTTTTTCAAGGAAAAATTTATTTTCACTGATAAATAATGATAATGAGTTAATACTATATTCTTCAAAGTAGATGATATATATACATATCTATTTCAAGGTCAAAAAAGAGAGCTTGTTCACATAAACTGACTTCCTGCTTATACGGGCCCAAGTATCTTAGATAGAAATCTCTGCAGAAAGCCTTTACCTTCTGTCTGGGTTATACATAGCTCTGGAAGAGATAGCTATCCTTGCTTCTGAATCTCAGGTTCCTGAAAGTTTAATGTATTCCATGCTAAATTGATTTACGAGGTAGTTACCTTCATTTTAAGAAGTGATACATTATTTTAAGTCTGAATTTGGGTAATTTCAGTTTCCAAATAATCCTTTCCTTTTTTTTTCTTTTTTTTTTTTCTAGTTTAAACAAGTTCCTGCTATCAGTGATCATTTCTTCATATGGGTGTCACAAGACTGTGATCAAATGCTGTCTTAATTCATTCCTGGATAATCTGAGTAGTCTGAGTTGCCTACATATCTCACATGATGCAGACACTAAGAGTCATTTTGGTAATAGTCCCACTAGTAAAATGGAGTAGAGTAGTTCAGTTGGAAGGGACTTTCAGAGATCATGCAGTACAACAGCCTGACCACTTCAGGGCTAACCAGAAGTTACAGCACATCACTGAGTGCATTATCCAAACCCTTCTTGAACACTGACAGGCACGGGGCATCAACCACCTCTCCAGGAAGCCTGTTGCAGTGTTTGACCACCCTCGTGGTACAGAAATTTCCCCTAACGCCCAGCCTGACCCTCCCCTGGTGCAGCTTTGTGCTGTTCCCTCATGTCCTGCCATCAGTGACCAGGGAGCAGAGGCCTGCACCTCCCTCCCCGCTCCTCCTGCTCTGGGAGTTGCAGAGAGCAACGAGGTCGCCTCCTGACCTCCTCTTCTCCAGAGCAGACAACCCAAGTGCCCTCAGCCTCTCCTCACAGGACTTGCCTTCACACCCTGTTACCGGCTTTGTTGCCCTCCTCTGGATGCTTTCAAGGACCACAACACCCTTTTTATACTGTGGAGCCCAGAACTGCACACAATGTGCAAGGTGAGGCCGCACCAACACTAAGTATAGCAGGAGCATCACCTCTTTTGACCCAGCTGGCTGTGCTGTGCTTAATGCTCCCCTCAGTGCCATTTGCCCTTTGGCTGCCAGAGCACACTTCTGGCTCACTCTGAGCCCGTTGTCACCAGCACCCCCAGTCCCTTTCTGCTGAACTGCTCCCCAGGCACTCCTCTCCCAGCCTGTGCGTGCGTCCAGCACTGCTCTGATCCAGGTGCAGCACTCAGCGTTTTCCTTTGTACATTTACCTTTGTACCTAGTATAAGAGACTAGCGTCACTTCCTCGTCTTTTTTCCAGCGACATTTCTTACGGTTTAGCCCAGAGATCAGATTCTGTCTCTGATACAGTAAAACTATCTCTGAATGTGCTACATGCAGAAAGGGGAGATCCTGTTCATGTGAGCACACACAAAAAATGCACGTGGGTGCAACTCACAAGACTCAACTGTTTTAAGTGGCAACTAGGAAGGGGATAGGGGGAAGGTTCCCCACACCAAAAGTTTTTCTGGCAGGGAGGGTTGTCTGTTTGTTTTCTACTTGAAATTAATTGCTTGCAAATTGACTTGACTTAATGAACCCAATGAGATGTACTAGTCTGGACATTTTACAAATGGCACAAATGTTTGTGGTTCAGAGTCAGCAAGCTCTAGAGTATAGTCAGCAAGTTCTCCACCTCTGTGGAGCCTCCAGATGAGGACATACCACTCTGTTAACTAACTTGAGCTATTACATAAAAATTTAAGGCATAGTTTTAAAAAAGCTTAACTGAAGCTAAAGGACAAATTTCTTCAACCGGTAGAAAAGGTCTGCTGATTTTTAGATTTAGAGGCTGACTTAAAGTATTTGCTAGAGCTTGGTTAAGAGCTTCCAAGTATTTGACAACAGGGATTTCTTCAGGAAGGGAAATGTCTTATGTTTTCTTTTCTAAAGATACATTTTCATAACAGTGAATTCATTCTCATTTGTGGTTTATGTCAACATAAACCTTTCTCTGGCAACTAATCAATATTTCTGTAATTTTTCAAGTGATACTTATAGTGCATCACTTTTGTTACAAGTAAGTGAATATAGTAAAAATATAAACAGCAATAAAAACAAAAAAAAAATGAAAACAACAAAAGATACATTTCCACATATTTTGCATGAGATTACTGAAGACATTTTGACAAGAGACTTTAATATGATATATTCGATGTTATTAAAAAAATATGTTTGCTTATCAAAATCTTGTAGAAAATGAAAGCATGTCTTCTCAGTCACTGCCTTGGACCACTGGCATGTTTTTCACCTGTAGAACAACTCAAGATGAATTTGTTTGGGCCTACCAACATCTCAGATTATTACTGTGCTGTGTAGCCCAATAATGCTAAAGCCAAAGAACAGGACTGTCTCTGATGTACTATCAGTCCCTCAGTGTACAACTTGTGCTCTGTTTGCAGTTTAAATATTGTTCTCTTCTTCAGGGTACATGACAACCCAGTGAATGTGATTTTGTCCCCAGATACAGACAGTGATAGGGACTCTGCTGCTCCTGTACCTTTGGATTCTGGTGTTGTGATGTTGGCTTCTGCAGGGGGTCCAGCACCAGCCTCATTAACCGCTACAATGCTGAACCTATGGTAAATCAAAGAGACAGGTTTGGGTTTGAGGGTTTCTTTTGAGAGATTGATTAAGAAGCATTTTATAAAGGGCAGGTGCTACAGAAGTGTTTTCCTTTTGGAAAACATACATTTAAATAAAATGTTCTTGGAAATTTGTAATAAAAATATAATCAACCAGAATCTGATTTCTCTAGCTTTGAAAGGCGAAGCAACAGCAATATCCTCTAAGTGAAAATTTCAAATGGGATTTTAGACTCAGAAGAACAACTCAATTTCATTTCAAAAGATCTGTATTTACCAGTGAAGTAGAATGCAGACCCTGGTGTTTAATAAAAATGAAGGAAATTTTTCTAATGTTTAAATAGAGAGGACTGTTCTGTCACTCCCTGAATACACTGAAAACATGCTATATAAGCTTTATATATATATAAAGATAAGAAAATGCAGCTTATTGGCCCTATATCAGATTGTTTTTCCTTCCTCCCCACCTGGATTCCATATAAATATAAGCAGCCTACCCAACCAGAATAACTTCATTATCTCAAGGAAGGTACCTCTGCTTTTGGCAAGAACATAAATAAGCAGCACAATTGTGCAGAAGTGGTATTCAGGCATACCCTCTTATATCTGGGCAAGAAGTAGTACAGCAGTCTTGGCTTTGTTGGTTATCTTTTCTTTTTGTACCTGTAAGTGCTGTTTGGGAAAGTAGAGTAGAACTGAAAGCTATGCCCTCTTGATGCTCTCAACAGTTTATGATTCTCACTGGCCAGGAGCAAGTTATATCCAATAATCAATCCGTTGGGAAAAAGTGGTGGAGACCAACTAACTTCAACAGTGTTTGGACTTGAACTCTGAATATCTTTAATGATAGGAGCTGTAGTAGGAGCTGCAAAAGACAGAAATAATTGACAGTGTTGTGGCATTTAAGACATGAATAGTTTTTCATTTTTTCAAGTACTGTTTTAGTTTTTAGACCTGGTAATATTGTTCCCAATAATATTTATTATTATAAAATAATTAATAAATATTATATAAGTTGTTGAAAAGTTATACATTAGGACCAGAACAGTTTCTAAAGGATCGTGAAGAAAAGCTAGCCTCCTTGTATTTTGCAGAAGACAACTAATTTCCCGTTTTGAGTGTATAACCTTTCAACTCTTCATTCTCATATCTCAGTTTGCTCCACGTAACAGGGAACAGAACAAGAACAGTCTGCCCTGTGAATCTTCTAAATTATGCCTTTTCAGTGCCGCGTCCACATCACATTTTCACTGAAGTTTATTTGGTATCTATACAGTGACCTTGTTGTAAAAAGAAAAAAGGAAGCAAACCAAGCCTTACAAGGTTGGAGAACATTTAATTTCTCACATATCTGTGATCCCCACCACAGTGTACTTGGGAATCTGCTGAGAGCCAAATCTCAGCTTCCATAGACTTTTCCCTATATTGTATTCTCTGGTCAGATGGATTTGTCACAATCTATAATGTAGAAACCCTGGAGGATTTTTCCTTCTACCTTCAGTCTTGAGGGTTTGTTAATTTTCTTTGTTTTCCTAAACAGGAGATGCAAGGTGGGAAAAAAAAAAAAAAAAAAAAAGTATGTCATTTAGGAACATGAGCAAGACTTTTAAAGTTAGATCCTGCAGCACTAATGTTTCAGCACTAAGCTCAGTGAAGCTGGAAAACAAAGTAACTTAAAAATCATGAAAAATATCTATTTTTTTCTATGAAAATATGTACACTATGCCATGGGATGCAAACTAAAAAGCTATGACACCTCCTCTAATGCCTTACTCAAGGGTATATATAGTTCTCAATATGAAACTGCATATATCACCAAGAGAAAGGAAACAGTATCAGTGCAAAGTGCAAATATTTTTTAATGTCAGTTCCATGAAATGTTGATAACATGACCATGACATCATATGCTGTCTGTAAGACAATAACAGACCAGGAAATTATATTCAAATACTATAATTTTATTTACCTTCTCATATCACTGATGTCTTAACTAAGGAATATTGTTAATGTAATTTCTGTCTCACAATAACAAGGTACAGGGAGGTTCCATCTTTCTGTTGTAGATATATAGATTTTTTAAATATGAGCAAATTAACTGACATGTTGGGAAAAAAAAAAAAAAAAAACAGCAACCGTCTTTTTTTTTCTTAAAGGTCCAGGAAAGCATTTGTATTTCATTCAAAAAGTTATTGTGTGTAATTATGCACAAAAGTATTCAATGTGCCCTAACAATTTGACCATGTACTTTTCTGTTTACATTTTTAAAACCAGAAGCCACAAACAGTCCTAAATCTTGTAGTTCAAATAAAAAGAACCTATAGTATTTTAGCTGTCTTCTGCAGCTACTTAGCAGATAACAAATGTCGTTCTTTAGATTAAGCAGCTTTTTTTTTTTTTTTTTCTGTGAAGGAAGCAAGAAACAACAAGGAAACCTAAATGTTTCTGACATGGTCCTGAAAGAAGTGATTAATAGTGCAATATATTACCTCCGAAAGCATGGGTCCGGTAACTGGGACTCGGCGGAGAATGGAGCTGCAGCTGAGATGTTATGATCCAAACTACTCGAAATACATACTCTGTGAAGGCTTGAAGGTCTTTGACTGTATATGAAGTTTCAGATACTACCTAGATCAATGTATAAACACATCCATTTTCCTTCTTCCTCCATCTGGAGTTATTACGTAGGGTGTTATCTGATCAAAAGAGATCTGATACAGCAGCATACATATTTCAAGATACTGGAGTGCAGTATCCTAAGTTTAAATAAGAACAAATTCTGGGGGCTATTTGTATCACAGAATTTGATTTTTCTTCCTTTCAGAACTTTTTACCACCTATTTTCTTCAGAAAATCTAAATTTTTACTAAATCTAAGCAGTGAGTGGATGTGTGGAAGGATGGATACAATAGTAAATTTGAAGAATAAGGTTAATAATAATAATAATAATGACAACAACAACATGGGCAATATATTTTAAACTTTTGATATATATACTAAAGGTTGATCCAATGGCTCCTAGATACCCTAAAATATTTACAGTCTGAAGTCATTGCTCCACATTATTTCACCAATGATTAATTCAAAAGAACTTCCTGGTTAGCAAATGGTCTTCATGCTTTTTTGTACCAACTCACCATGCTCCATAAATTAGTCCAACAGAGATGATGACAAGATAACAAGCATGCAGTTGACACAAAAGAGCATGATCAAAGAATGACTGCACTGAGTCAGAACAAAGGTCTACCTAGCCAAGTATTATATCTTTTACAAGAACCAAAAAAAAATATCTGTAAGGTAGAATACCTGGAGGGGGGGCGAGAGGGGGAATAAAAATAAAAATAGCATGCAATTATATTTCTCTAGAATAATCACAGTCTTGACATTTTATAAGTATGGATCAACATGAAAAAAATGCAATGTTTATATTTAGTAGAACTCAATCTTTTCTTCCATTAAATTGTCCAGTCACTTTTTGAACCCTATTTTGTAATTTAAATAATTTTAATATTTATTAATTTAAATTTAGTAATTTAATGTCCACACGTGTCAGGAAGCAGCTGAACATCTTAACTAAATATTCTGCAATGAAATACCTTTGTGTGTGCTTGTTTTGAATTTTCCACCAAGGTCCCTAGCTCTTGTGTTGGAGAAAAAGGAATAATTTTTCAGTTCTCAGCTTCTCTGTGTTATCCATGATATTCACAAACCTCCTTTATATGCCTAATATATTATCAAATTACTTTCTAAAATAAAGCAAAGAGCAGACAATAAACGTAACCTTTGCCCTACAAGTACATCAAGAATCCTAGTATGTTTTACCAGTCTTAGCAAACTGCTAGAAAACAATAAAGGAGCCACTTAATTCACCACTAAATTACAGCCACTTCTGTTGCAAAATCTGGCTGTTACTTTCTTTCCTCACATGTTTTTTTGACATGATTACACTCTATTAATAAATTACCTTCTCTTTTCCCCCCAGTGAAGCAGGAATGGATTATAAATTCGAAGAACCTTTTCCCTTGCAAAGTAAAAGGAATTGTCTTTCTTTACCTCAGTGTATCTCCAGTCCCCAGGGAGCTGGCTGAACTTCCACTGGATAATATATTTCACCTCAGAGATGTTAGCTGGCTTCCAACCTAGTGTGACATTGTGGCTTCCAATGGTAGATGCAAATGGTGCTCCAGGATTGTTCAAATATTCTGAGGGGGAAACAAACACAATAGTAAGAAAACTCCCTTCATGGCAAACTCTGGATCTATTACCTCATGCACCTGATAGCTGTGAAGCCAACAAAAACTCATAAAATAATATATCTAAACTGTTGGTGAATGAATCACATGACATTTTAAAAGTAGTTTGATAAAAAGCCTTGAACGGGCCAAGCTCAAACTGAGCAAATGTGACTACATCTCTGCACTTGGCTAAATGCACTTTTAGTTATAGGTACCTAGTGAAGGTCTGATGAGTAGAGAAAGTATGGGAAACCTCTGAAGAGAGGATTTGCATGGAGCCTGTTTCAATACCACTGTATTAGCCTAATTATTACCATTTAAGTCACAGGAGATTTTGGCAATGATTTCAATGTAACAGTCAGGTCAAGGATGAATGCTCTACAAAGCATCATCTTAAGTAGTTGAGAATGGATTCAAAAAGTCCCAAGTCCATGAAAGGGAGGGGAAAAATGTTCTACTGTAAAGCAAATTTAACTTCATTTTATTTGTTATAAGAAAAATGAAGAGAATTATAGCTTTCCAATGAATCAAAAAACACAAGATATCCCTATTTTTTCCAAAGAAATCCAGATCGCAAAGCAAGGCTGTAATCTTAAAATGGAATTTATCAGACTGTGAGTTAGACACAGGACTATGTTTCGACTTACCTTGTGCTTCAACACCATATGCATCCTCTGCACGGCTACAGCCAAACTTGCAGGAAATTGTCTGTGTAGGATAGAGAAATCACTGGTTAGTTTTGTAGAAATACATACATTTTAAATACATAGAAACCCTGTGGACATTTTGAATACATTAAAATCTTGTAGAAATAATTACATTCATTTTTAAAAATGGCAGTATGTCCTGGTTCCAGTTAGGACAGAGTTAAGTAGCTCATAGTAGCTGGTAGGGTGCTATGTTTTGGATTAGGATGAGAAGAGCGCTGATAACATGCTGATGTTTTAATTGTTGCAGAGCAGTGTTTACACCAGGCCAAGGACTTTTCGGCTTCTTGCTCTGTCCTGCCAGCGAGCAGGCTGGGGGTGCAGCAGGAGCTGGGAGGGGACAGACCCAGGACAGCTGACCCAAACTGGCCAAAGGGGTATTCCATACCATCTGACGTCATGCTAAACAATATATAGGGGTGGCTGGCCGGGGTGGGGGGGCCGGCTGCTCGGGAATAGGCTGGGCATCGGTCAGCGGGTGGTGAGCAATTGCATTGTGCATCACTTGTTTTCTTACACATTATTATTGTTAATACTATTACCATTATCACTATTATTATTATTATTGTTATTATTATTTTCCTGTCTTAATAAACTGTCTTTATCTCAACTCACAGGCTTCACTTTCCCGTTTCTCTCCCCCATCCCAGAGAGGGAGGGGGGAGGGTGAGCGAACGGCTGTGTGGTGTTTAGCTGCCAGCCGGGTTAAACCACAACAGTCTTTTTGGCGCCCAACGTGGGGCCCGAAGGGTTGAGATATCGACAAATCTGACCAGAGTGTGTTAAACTAAAATTGGTATAAGTATTGGACCTGCTTAATAGTTGCTAGTCACGATGTTGATTGCCTTAATCTCCAGTCTGCTGTACCTGTATTCCAAATTGAGTTTTATGGTGCGTTACTTTCTGTATGTGCTCCCTGTTGCACTGTTTATCCTTTCCGGGCCCTGGTTTAAGATTGTTATGGTACTGTGCGGTGTAGCAATGGCTTATGAAATGATGAAATATCTGGTCATGACTTTAACCTGGTATTTGTACTCAGCACTGACATCGACTCTATACTTTGGAACCCATATCTCGGAAGCTATTAGCAATTACACCTATTGCCTGTTTTCGTTAGGGAGCCAATCTGTGAAGGGGACAGGGGAAGACATGTTTCCCTACCTGTTCACTCTCCCTTTCTCCTTCACCACCACCCTCTTATCCCCCGAGTTAGTTACGGTGGTTCTCCGAGATGTTGAATATCCTTGGGATACTCAGACCAGCCTGCTCTTGTTGTTATGTCTCCTGAATGCGCTTCAGATTTTGTGGAGGGTTAAACAACTACTTAGGAATCTCATCCGGAGATCTGTCTTGAGGCGGGATAGTTGCGAGTGGCAGGGAGTGTGGGAGGATATGGGCAGGTTTCTAGAGCAGTGGTCACCTCCAGTGTTTTGGACATTCACCCCTGAACAACTGCAAAATCCTAAAAAGCTGGCAGAATGCTTGAAAAAAAGGTGTCATGACTCTGGCAGTTCCAAAGTGACACAAATCACTGTAGCGTGCTGGGGTCTGGCTTGTGCCTATCGAGCTGCAATTGATGCTATTAGCAACCTAGCTCCAGCTCCAGCTCCTGCAGCCGCTCCAGTTCCAGCTCCTGCAGCTACTCCAGCTCCTGCAGCCGCTCCAGCTCCTGCAGCCGTTCCGGCTCCTGCAGCCGCTCCAGCTCCAGCCCCTGCAGCCACTCCAGCTCCAGCTCCTGCAGCCGCTCCAGCTCCTGCAGCCGCTCCAGCCCCTGCAGCCACTCCAGCTCCAGCTCCTGCAGCCGCTCCAGCTCCAGCTCCTGCAGCCGTTCCGGCTCCTGCAGCCGCTCCAGCCCCTGCAGCCACTCCAGCTCCAGCTCCTGCAGCCGCTCCAGCTCCAGCTCCTGCAGCCGCTCCAGCTCCTGCAGCCGCTCCAGCCCCTGCAGCCACTCCAGCTCCAGCCCCTGCAGCCGCTCCAGCTCCTGCAGCTGCCCCAGCTCCTGCAGCTGCTCCCACTCCTGTGGCTGGGTCAGAGAAACGAGCTGTAGCAGTGCAAGTTGACCCCGCAGAGGGTATTCCAACCCCTGTGGCAGACCCTGCGTCTGGGTCAGAGAAACGAGCTGTAGCAGTGCAAGTTGACCCCGCAGAGGGTATTCCAACCCCTGTGGCAGACCCTGTGGCTGGGTCAGAGAAACGAGCTGTAGCAGTGCAAGTTGACCCCGCAGAGGGTATTCCAACCCCTGTGGCAGACCCTGTGGCTGGGTCAGAGAAACGAGCTGTAGCAGTGCAAGTTGCCCCTGTAGACAAGGTGAAAAAATGGTATAGAGGCTCAGGTCGTTTAAAACGCAGACAGTCTTCTGCTAAGTCTGGGCGTAGTGAAGACGAGGCTGGGCCATCAAAGGTGCAGGAGACTGAAGATGAGGATGAGGATGGCGAAAAATCAACAGTAACTACCCGGACTCCATACCAGCCATCAAAGGTGCAGGAGACTGAAGATGAGGATGAGGATGTCGGAAAATCAACAGTAACTACCCGGACTCTACACCGGCCATCAAAGGTGCAGAAGACTGAAGATGAGGATGAGGATGTCGAAAAATCAACAGTAATCACCCGGACTCTATACCAGCGTGAGCTACGAGATGTGCGAAAAGATTTTGGTCGCTGTATAGGCGAGCAGCTTGTCACCTGGCTGCTCCGGTGCTGGGACACGGGAGCCAATTATGTGGAATTGGAGGGCAAGGAAGCCAGGCGGCTGGGATCCCTTGCTAGGGACGCATGCATTGACAAAGCAATTGGAGATGGAGCACAATCTCGCAGCCTCTGGAGGCGTCTCCTGTCAGCTGTGAAGGAAAGGTATCTCTTCAAGGAAGAACTTGTATGTTTACCAAGCAAATGGACCACCATGGAGAAGGGAATTCAGTACCTGAGGGAATTGGCCGTACGGGAAGTAATTTATAAGGACCTAGACGACGCACAAACATCCGCAGATCCAGATGCAGTCCGGTGTACACTACCCATGTGGCGGAAGTTTGTACAGAGTGCCCCATCATCATATGCCAGCTCATTGGCAATGCTAGCCTGGAAAACGGAGGAGAATCCCACAGTGAATGAAGTGACTAAAATACTCCGGCAGTACGAAGGAAATCTCTCCTCTTCCCTAAAGGCCTGTGTCTCAGCTGTGGAGAAACTCTCTGAAGAGGTCCACCAACTTAAAGAGAATTTATCTTCCCCTCCACCTGAACGAACCAGTGTCCACCAGCTAAAAGAGAATGCTTTGGAGAAACTTTCTGAAAAGATCCACCAACTTGAAGAAAGATTATCTTCCCCTTCACCTGAACGAACCAGTGTCCACCAGCTAAAAGAGAATGCTTTGGAGAAACTTTCTGAAAAGATCCACCAACTTGAAGAAAGATTATCTTCCCCTTCACCTGAACGAACCAGTGTCCACCAGCTAAAAGAGAATACCTTGGAGAAACTTTCTGAAGAGATCCACCAACTTAAAGAGAGTTTATTTTCCTCCCCACCTGTACAAACCAGTGTCTCAGCTATTAGGGGTAAACGTTCATCTATGCAAGGAAGACAATATGGTGGGCACACACACCGCGCCACCCTGTGGTTTTACCTACGTGACCATGGAGAGGACATGAGAAAATGGGATGGAAAATCTACTGCGACCCTAGAGGCACGGGTACGTGAATTGCAAAGGAAAACAATTGGGAAAAAGGAGTTCTCTGAAAGGTTTGCTGCTCCAACTTCCAGCAGGCAGTCCTTTAAACACAGAAATGAAGATTCTGACCAGGACTAGAGGGGCCCTGCCTCCAGCCAGGGGGAGGAAAGGGACAATCGAGTTTATTGGACTGTGTGGATTCGATGGCCTGGCACGTCAGACGCACAGAAGTATAAGGCTTTGGTAGACACCGGTGCACAATGTACTCTAATGCCATCAAGCTATAAAGGGCCAGAGCCCATCTGTATTTATGGTGTGACGGGGGGATCCCAGCAGTTAACTGTATTGGAGGCTGAAGTGAGTCTAACCGGTAATGAGTGGCAAAAGCACCGTATTGTGACTGGCCCAGATGCTCCGTGCATCCTTGGCATAGACTATCTTAGAAGAGGATATTTCAAGGACCCAAAAGGGTTCCGCTGGGCTTTTGGCATAGCTGCTTTGGAGACAGAGGACATTAAACAGTTGTCTACCTTGCCTGGTCTCTCAGAGGACCCTTCTGTTGTGGGGTTGCTGAGGGTTGAAGAACAGCAAGTGCCGATCGCTACCACAACTGTGCACCGGCGGCAATATCGCACCAACCGAGACTCCCTGAGTCCCATCCATAAGCTAATTCGTCAACTGGAGAGCCAAGGAGTGATCAGCAAGACTCATTCACCTTTTAATAGTCCCATATGGCCAGTGCGAAAGTCTAATGGTGAGTGGAGACTAACAGTGGACTATCGTGGCCTGAACGAAGTCACGCCACCACTGAGTGCTGCAGTGCCGGACATGCTAGAACTCCAGTATGAACTGGAATCAAAGGCAGCCAAGTGGTATGCCACAATTGATATCGCTAATGCATTTTTCTCCATCCCTCTAGCAGCACAGTGCAGGCCACAGTTTGCTTTCACTTGGAGGGGAGTCCAATATACTTGGAATCGGCTGCCCCAGGGGTGGAAACACAGCCCTACCATTTGCCATGGACTGATCCAGTCTGCGCTGGAGCAGGGGGAAGCTCCTGAACACCTGCAGTACATCGATGACATCATTGTGTGGGGTGACACTGCAGAAGAAGTTTTCGAGAAAGGGAAGAAAATAGTCCAAATCCTTCTGAAGGCTGGTTTTGCCATAAAACAGAATAAAGTTAAAGGACCTGCACGAGAGATCCAGTTTTTAGGAATAAAATGGCAAGATGGACGCCGTCAAATCCCAATGGATGTGATCAACAAAATAACAGCTATGTCTCCACCAACTAGCAAAAAAGAAACACAAACTTTCCTAGGTGTCGTGGGGTTTTGGAGAATGCATATTCCAAATTACAGTCTGATTGTAAACCCGCTCTACCAAGTAACCCGTAAGAAGAATGCTTTTGAATGGGGCCCTGAGCAACGACAAGCCTTTGAACAAATTAAGCAGGAAATAGTTCATGCAGTAGCCCTCGGGCCAGTCCGAACAGGACCAGATGTAAAGAATGTGCTCTACACCGCAGCTGGAGAGAATGGTCCCACCTGGAGCCTCTGGCAGAAAGAACCTGGGGAAACTCGAGGTCGACCCCTGGGGTTTTGGAGTCGGGGATACAGAGGATCTGAAGCCCGCTATACTCCAACTGAAAAGGAGATATTGGCAGCATATGAAGGAGTTCGATCTGCTTCGGAAGTGGTCGGTACTGAAGCGCAGCTCCTCCTGGCACCCCGACTGCCGGTACTAGGCTGGATGTTCAAAGGAAGGGTCCCCTCTACGCATCATGCAACTGATGCTACATGGAGCAAGTGGGTTGCACTGATTACTCAGCGGGCTCGAATAGGAAACCCCAGTCGCCCAGGAATCTTGGAGGTGATTATGGACTGGCCAGAAGGCAAATACTTTGGGATATCACCAGAGGAGGAGGTGGTTCGTGCTGAAGAAGCCCCCCTGTACAACAAGCTACCAGAAAATGAGAAGAAATATGCCTTGTTCACTGACGGGTCCTGTCGTATTGTGGGAAAGCATCGGAGATGGAAAGCTGCTGTATGGAGTCCTACACGACGAGTTGCAGAAGCTGCTGAGGGAGAAGGTGAATCGAGTCAGTTTGCAGAAGTAAAAGCCATTCAGCTGGCTTTAGATATTGCTGAACGAGAAAAGTGGCCAGTTCTCTATCTCTATACTGATTCATGGATGGTAGCAAACGCCCTGTGGGGGTGGTTACAGCAATGGAAGCAGAACAACTGGCAGCGCAGGGGCAAGCCCATCTGGGCTGCGGCATTGTGGCAAGATATTGCTGCCCGGGTAGAGAACCTGGTTGTAAAGGTACGCCATGTAGATGCTCATGTGCCCAAGAATCGGGCTACTGAAGAACACCAAAACAACCAGCAGGTGGATCAGGCTGCTAAGATTGAAGTGGCTCAGGTGGACCTGGACTGGCAACATAAAGGTGAATTATTTATAGCCCGATGGGCCCATGACACCTCAGGCCATCAAGGTAGAGATGCAACATACAGATGGGCTCGTGATCGAGGGGTGGACCTGACCATGGACACTATAGCACAGGTTATTCATGACTGTGAAACATGTGCTGCAATCAAGCAAGCCAAACGGTCAAAACCTCTTTGGTATGGAGGACGATGGCTGAAATATAAATATGGAGAGGCCTGGCAGATTGATTACATCACACTCCCTCAAACCCGCAACGGCAAGCGCCACGTACTTACAATGGTGGAAGCAACCACCGGATGGCTGGAAACATATCCTGTGCCCCATGCCACCGCCCGGAACACTATCTTGGGCCTTGAAAAGCAAGTCTTATGGCGACATGGCACCCCGGAGAGAATTGAGTCAGACAACGGGACTCATTTCCGAAACAACCTTATAGACACTTGGGCCAAAGAACATGGTATTGAGTGGGTGTATCACATCCCCTATCATGCACCAGCCTCTGGAAAAGTTGAACGATACAATGGACTGTTGAAGACTACACTGAAAGCAATGGGTGCTGGGACATTCAAAAATTGGGATACACATTTGGCAAAGGCCACCTGGTTAGTCAATACCAGGGGATCTGCCAACCGAGCTGGACCTGCCCAATCAAACCTGTTACGCACTGTAGAAGGGGATAAAGTTCCTGTAGTGCACGTAAGAAACATGCTGGGTAAAACAGTCTGGGCTACTCCTGCCTCAGGAAAAGGCAAACCCATTCGTGGAATTGCTTTTGCTCAGGGACCTGGATGCACTTGGTGGGTAATGCAAAAGAATGGGGAGGTCCGGTGTGTACCTCAAGGGGATTTGATACTGGGTGAGAATAGCCCATGAGTTGAATTGTAGTATGTTAATTATTATATAATAATGTATGTCATCACTACCATGATTGCTATATATCATAGATGAAAATGGTGATTAATTAGAATGTATTGGACAGAGTGTAACCTGAGCATGACATAAATGGTATGGAATAAGGGGTGGATATCTGTCCTGGTTCCAGTTAGGACAGAGTTAAGTAGCTCATAGTAGCTGGTAGGGTGCTATGTTTTGGATTAGGATGAGAAGAGCGCTGATAACATGCTGATGTTTTAATTGTTGCAGAGCAGTGTTTACACCAGGCCAAGGACTTTTCGGCTTCTTGCTCTGTCCTGCCAGCGAGCAGGCTGGGGGTGCAGCAGGAGCTGGGAGGGGACAGACCCAGGACAGCTGACCCAAACTGGCCAAAGGGGTATTCCATACCATCTGACGTCATGCTAAACAATATATAGGGGTGGCTGGCCGGGGTGGGGGGGCCGGCTGCTCGGGAATAGGCTGGGCATCGGTCAGCGGGTGGTGAGCAATTGCATTGTGCATCACTTGTTTTCTTACACATTATTATTGTTAATACTATTACCATTATCACTATTATTATTATTATTGTTATTATTATTTTCCTGTCTTAATAAACTGTCTTTATCTCAACTCACAGGCTTCACTTTCCCGTTTCTCTCCCCCATCCCAGAGAGGGAGGGGGGAGGGTGAGCGAACGGCTGTGTGGTGTTTAGCTGCCAGCCGGGTTAAACCACAACACAGTACCACAATTTCATTCCAGAGATTTTCCTGAGAGCCATTCTATCAACTTCACTGGGCACTGAATGAGGGCTTTTGTCCTTACACACTGTCCCTTTGTGGAAAGCACAAATACGGAGCTGTGTTAAAGCTGGAAAAAGAATTTGGTGACAACCATGGATTTAGAAAATATTTTTTTTAAAACTTGCTGACAATGTATTCTACATTTGGGGTTTCACTCTTTCCTGCTTAATATATTTCTCATGAATGAAGCATACTCTTACAAATGTAATTCCAGAGAATTTTCAAAATGGTTGAAATCATTAGCTTCTCAGAGCAGCCCGGTTAATTCACTCTTCCTCAGTAGTAGTTACTACTTCTGCTACAATCATGTCTACAAGCTGAAATCATGACAATACCCCAGGGCAGTGAGTTCTCCACACTCACATCCTAAGAACAGAAAACTTCTAAGAGGTTTCAGTCTAGGTAGGGAACCTAGAGGTAGCATTACGCTGTTTTATAGGCAGAGAACGTAAAAAGAGGTAGTAATATTTCCCAGATGCATCGCAGTAGCTTAAAAATTACTTTTAAGGCTGAGTCTCCAGGAAATTCAAAAAAATTGAGAAGTGATGGTTTCAGTTTTTTCTAGACGGGCATTTTATTTGGGCTCATTTTACTCTGTGAGTTTATTTGGCCTATACAACTTGAAGTTTGCTTCATACAGCAGCCATGTTTCGAGTGATAATTAACATTTAGACCATTCAGAGGCAATTCATTATATTAACTGAGTGATTTCCTCAATTGCGCTCTCTCTAAGACTCTAGGATATCCACTTCTGGCACCCTTCAGACACTGATAAGGCATACGACTTCAGAAAAGTCAGTTGCTGCTGAGATAGATTTCAAAACTTCCTTAGCAGTATATCCTTAAATATATATTACCTCAAATCTAGGCATTAGCTGCCAAGTACAAGCATTTCAAAAGTTTTTTCAATGCTTTCGTGTTCAGAGAAGTAAAATTCTTCCAACTGAATTACAATGACTATTAGCAGGCAAAGGTCTAGGTATAAGTAAATATTACTTATCAGCTGTAAATTGCAGCTTGTCTTTACAACCAAGTATTGTTTAGTTTGCAGGGGATCACTTTGTCAGTTTAACAAGCTGATTCATCGTGCTTTCTGCTTCATTTAACACAGACATTTTCAACCATTTGTGTTTTGTATTGTTTTTCCTTCTTCTTTTGATCTTTGTCAGAACCATAAATCCATTTTTTGCTTTAGGTAAGAGGATTACAGAAGCTCCAACCCTTAGAAATTTTGAAGGAAATTTGCCATCTGCTCTGCCTGAAAACAAGAAATCCTCATATACTCTCTGTCTATAGGAACTGCCCCTTCCTGTGAATACCCCCACTGAATTTAGAGGCATTCCCCTGTTCCTAGGTGGGCGGTACTATTCAAAAGGAGTAATACTCCTGGCTTCAGTCTCAGGGCGTAGTCACACAACAGAGCTGAGCAGATGCCAAAGGAAAAGTCCCACTCTTGTGCCTCCTCCTTTCCCCTGAGGACTGCAATGATCTGATCCCCTACATGCAGTGATCTGGTGCTCGCGTGACCACATGGGGAGTCAAGTCGGGCAGCTGATCCAGCGTAAGGATAATCCTGAAAAGCCCTTGCATAATTTGTGGAACTAACATTGACCTTTTGTGTGGCCAAACGAACAAAAACAAACAAACAAAACAGAAATTGGTTACTTCTTGGGCTGTTCTTATGCTCTAAAACCATTTTATCTGTAAGCCATTCAGCTTAATTGCAAACTATTGTCATGTTCACAGTTTCACAGATCAAGAAGCACACCACCACCACCCCAAAAAATGAATCCTTTCAATCAGATTTCCAGACTCCCAGCAGGTTTGTGTTCTACTTGGGATCCTCTCCAGCTCCTCTACTGCCAGCTTGCCTCCAACTGGATACAACTGGCCTCAGCAGTGCCAGCCACTGTCCTGCAATCATCACTGTCCCATCCTACCCTCTATGTTCAAGTTAAAAAGCATTTTGTTGTCTCATGCTTACCAAAGTAAGTGCCACTCCATCTGCAGCACAGATCAGGCATTTTCCTTCCAAAGGACAACACATAGTGCCTTACTGAATTACATTTTATTTCACGTCTTCTACCCAGTCAAGAGCATGTATTGCCTTCTAGTCTAGCTCCCACTACTTCTAGTCTAGTTTCCACCTCTCCTCAGCCAATGCCATACCAGCCTGAATAAGCATTCTCTTTGGTTTATCCTTGATGGTATCAATGAAAAATTGAATGGAACAAGACCCTGGGAGAGCCCAGAAAATAGCTGAGGTGGGTCGCTATTGTGTCCTATGCTGGTGAGATTAGATTGCTTTCTTTAAAGCAATACTCCTTGCTACAGAACAGTCTTCAATGTAAACATGCCCTTAGCAAACATGCTGGGAAGAAGAGATTGTATATTCAAATACTTAAGTCATTCTTCAGCTTTAGGGAACACAAAACAATTAGACCTGGATTGATAAGCTTGTGTATCTGCATTATATTTCTTAGCACTGTATGAACATTGTAAGAACTGAAATTATGATTTTTTTGTTTGTTTGTATCAATCTGATAGCATTTAACTTACCTCACATGCTCTGGTGTATGTCTTGTTCTGCCAAGAAGCAAATTAGTGAAACACAGTATTAGCATAAATATAATGACAGAGTATTTTAACAGATAATATCAATTAATTAGAAATTTCTTACTGTGAAAGTATACTCAAAAATCTTATCATTGGTAAATAGTGAAACAAAAAGGAAAACCCACGCTTTGGGAGAAAAAAAAAAAAAAAAGCCATCATTAAGATGATGCCAAGGCTGAATGAGCTTCAGTTTTTCAGGTAGGTCCAAAAAGATCAGCTTAAAAATTCATGGCAGTTGTCCTAGACCCATGCTAATTCTTCCCCATCTGGTTTGCTAAAAGCAAGAAAACAGTCTAGTGAAGACATGAGCTACATTTACATCCAATATAGGCCCCAGCAGTGTAAAATCCTGAAATCACTAGTTCTTTCTCAGTGCTTGAAAATCTGGGTAAGTGGTTGAGCTGAATAAACTGTAAAGTGTCCCCATATTGTGACACATACAATTTAAACCTCTGATTTTACAGGTAACTCCTACACTAGGAATTATTATTATTGATCCCTGAGGGTCCCTTCCAACTTGGGATATTCTATGATTCTATGATTAGTTTCCCAATGGAGATATTACAAATGTACTGAGAAAAAAATACAGACCTTATATCTTTTCATAAAAACACTGCTCTCGTTAGGTTTTCCACATCTGCTGTTAGATAATGTACTTGATGGACTGGAGACAACTGCTATAAAGCCAAGGTTAAGGCAATACTCACACATTTCAGAGGGCAACTGAGTTGCACCGTTGCATTCCAAAACTGACATCCCTGTGTGCACTGCAAAGACAGATGGTGGCTTTAAAAAGGACTTTGAAATCACATTTGTAAAGAAAAGGGAAACTCCAGTGCTAAGGGTGAGGAGAACATTTCAGAAACACTTGTTCACTGGGTAGAAGTGACAGATATACATTATGCAGCACAGCCAAGCACAGTAGAAAGCCATTCAAATGAAAGCCTCCAGCTCTCCAACAGGCAAGGCATAGGCTTTAAAACCATGAGTTTTCAAAGATGTAATAAATATTATGTGATTTGAATTTTATGTTGGACCTGTCTTGTTTATTCTGTCCCATCTACCTTTTAATGTTCCTGTACATTTTTCTTTTTAAAGGGAACCTGGAAGGGAATTGCTTTAGAAGCGTGACAACTCTGACATCGAGTACTGCAAAGCCTCATGAAAAAAAAAAAAAAAAAAACAGCAAAACTTAATAACACTGAGCAAAGATACACTGTAACCTAGTCAAGTCAACTACGTACTGTCATGACAACACAGCCTTTTACTATCCCATCATCATAAATGACCCAGCCTTGATAGATACCAGGTGCTGAGGTTGCTTCTTGCTAATCTCTGCAGAAAATACTGATACCTGAATTCTCCACAGCTCTTCAGATAATACATATATAACTACCAGCATGAACTGTGCATGAAATCAGAAGGAGGAGAACATCAGCTAATGTCCTCACAGGATTGCTGCTATAGAAAGTTTGTGTTAAGCTAAATAGCCTCCTGCTACAGGCACAAACATTTGAAGTCCTACAGAAGAACTCTGAATTTTAAACATTTGTCAGCTTAAGTTTTCTCCCATCAAATCACTGAGAAAACAAAATAAGCATACTTAATTGTACAAAGCTAGCTGAATAAAAGTCTTAATGATTTCCATTTTGGAGAGAAAACTGGTTTTGACTCACTTCCCAAAAAATTACTGATTATGAATTTTGTAGATCACAAATCTGGACACAACTAGCAGCAGAGAATCAGACACTTTACGCAGAGTTTTCTTTTAACAAAAAAAGATAGTTGTCTCTTTAATAACGTGAGCCAAATCTAAGCACATTATTTACTGACTTATGGCAGACAGAGAACTGTACACATTTGCATGAAGTCTTTGACAATATGATCATTGTACCCATATTAGCCAAATAGCAGTTATATAAACTACCAGTAATTAACAAAGCAAACCATTACTCACCGCCCCATTGATGTCACTAACATTGCAAAGGTTTGCAATTCCGAGTTCTCCTTCCTATAAGAGAAATACATGTTTTTACAAAAAGTCTAAATGTTCCCCACCCAAAAAAATAATTGATTTCAAATATAATGAAATATCGGTTTCTTGTGAAACAAGTTTTCTTTGACTAACATTTATTCATATGAATAAATTTATTGTTGACACACAAGTAGCTTCTCACTTGAGACTAATTGCAGAGCGCTGCTAAAACAAAGACTTGGCAGAATCAGCTAGAGTTAATTTAATTATCTCAGGTATGAATTTGGCCCTTGTCTCCTGATTCTGGTTCACAGAGTCAATAACAAATGCTTCATAAATATGTTGGGCATAAATAACACAGCCAAGTGGCTTTGACCTCTGGGGAGCAGAAAGACTTTCCTTCGAGCTAAGTGCCTTTTGTCTGGCCTGCTTTTGAAGGGGTTGTATGCAGCCATATGGTGACCGGCTTTGCTCTGCTGCCAGAAGGGCTTTCCAGCCAAGGTGCCTCTTTTTTCACATCATTCAAAGTGTGTAAAACCAGTCATCTCCTGTGAAGTGCAAATGATTTGGGGATGTATCTAACAGCCTTTGAGAAGCTGAATGTTAGTTCTCTAGTTTGGTCCTGCAAGCAAGTAAGAACATCCTTAACAAGACAACCCTCAGAAGGACATTTCAGCACACCAGGCATAACGTGACAATAGGTAGAACCCCAGACCCACATAAAGCTGTCACAGAACAAATGTGAACACAACAAGTAGATTGAAGGAGAAAAATAAGATTTACAGCTCTTAGGCTCCAAGATTATATTTTTCTCATCTGAATCCCTAACACAATACATTCACTGAACATGAACGTGATTTTCCTGTCTTTCAAAGCTGATAGGAAGAAAAACTTATTTCTTATTCTGAATTAATTTAAGCTTAAATCAAAGGATCCCCATTAAAGTTATCATAGCATGCTAGGCTTCCACCAGGGAAGGCAATTAACTCTTTCACTGGTGCCAGAGTTAGAAATAGTTTCAAAGGAACCGTCAGACAAATGTATGAAATAAAATGGAGCAGGTGCTAGTCTTTTGCAGATTTACACAGTTAATAAGCCTGAAGGCACAAAATGTCCTTTTTACAGAGCAAAGGTACATGATCTTCTAAAAACATCAACGTTTCAAGCAAATAGAAACAAGCAGCTAACTCCTGAAAGTCTGAGGAAGATTTGTCATTTGGATTTGAGAGCTTTTGCTTATCTTTGTTATGCATCGGTAGAAGGAAAAATAATAAATTCCACTCGACTACTCAAAGGAACACTAAGAAAGCATAAGATTAAGGATCTAGTGACTTACTTTACTTCTTAAAGAAATATCTACAGTTTAAAACATAGATGATTTAAAAAAGAAGCTGAAACTAGTATGGGA
The DNA here is from genome assembly GCF_964211835.1 of Anser anser. Classification (NCBI taxonomy): domain Eukaryota; kingdom Metazoa; phylum Chordata; class Aves; order Anseriformes; family Anatidae; genus Anser; species Anser anser. The sequence goes on from NC_139722.1 coordinate 53,686,786, forward strand.
TAATTGTGCAAGCCACAGATTCCCAGTCAATTTCTTATGAATTTAGAGTTTTTCTAAGTTTACATAAGAAAAGTCAGGCTAGACAGAAACCTGTAAGCAAAGTGAATAAACTGAATGATCAAAGGTGGCTCTCCTCCACTGTCCAGGGTCTTTAGAATTTACAGTAATTTCAGGAGCTGCTGAGACGAAAGTATAGCATGAAAACCCATGTAAGCTGGTTAAAGGGATTTTGTTCTTTACCAGGTTCTACAAATTCAAATGTAAAATATTAGTTCTCAAACTCTGTTTTTACTCAAATGCATTCTTTAAAAGATTTTTTAAAGACTTGATCAGTAATCAAAAAAAATCTTAGTGTTAATGATCAGATACATTTCAACAGATTAAGAATAACTTTTCAGAACTTACCAAGTTACTTGTACACAGGTTTTGACAATTTTTTGAGAAAGTACTGTACACTGCAGAAATCCATACAAAGTAAAAAGTAGCAAGTCTGTTTAGTGGATGATCCCACAGGCAAGTGTTCCTCATAACTTGAACAATTTCATCTGGCAGTCTGATTCTTTTCTTGACTTGGCCATACAAACTCCTTTAAGTCTAGATGACGGAGAGACAACCGTGAGATTTTACTTTTCAATATATTAAATATTTTTAAGTCTTTGTTTAGTCCATTGTTTGTATGACTTTTCAGCTTCCTGGAGCACTTGTCTTGAAATTGCACAACACCTATTTCATAGTTTCTTATTAAGCCACTGAAACAAAAGAGGTGACCAATGAAAGTCAGCGTATCTCCTTACATAAATATCATTAACGTGAAGAGGAAACTAAGTATAACACTTTGAGCCAGGTGCTGCAAAAAACACGGAAACGGGGAAAGCCTGGGAGAAAACTGCCCTAACCTTCATTTCTACTGTGATTAAGCTATTTCTAAATATTTTCAAGTGGCTATAACTAAGAAAATTTGTTCGTGATGATGAGTAACTCTGCTAGAACACTAATCAGTCAGTCCAAAAATATTAATTCATTATATTTTAATAAGTTTGTACCCATGTCATGGAAGAAAATGGAAGTGGATATATAAATCATACATCTGATTTGGAGAGAGGTGAAGAATCCTATCTACAGTTGGAAACATATTAAAGAAGTGAGAGGGAATTCAAGCTTGAGATAAACACAGCTTCCAGTCTCTGGCACATTTCTGTTGTTCTAGCAGAGCCACCCCCAGAATAATTCTATGAACTGGAACAGGAAATCAATCCACACAAATATATATATATGTATAAATAAATGCTATGGCATTTCTGTGCATGTGTATTGTTATTTTTGTGTACATATTTGTACAGACACGACAATCACATAGCATTTTAAAGATCTGTCGCATTCTGTCAATGCTACTATCCCCTCATACCTCAATGCTCCTTTATCTTCCCACATCCAACTCATTTGCCGATCAAATATTCATGTGTTCATGCAATGAACCAGTCTGGGAATCTGGTTAATGCTAACCCAGCACCAACAGAAACAAATTGGTTAGCATTAACCTGATGCTGTTGTCTCTGATTCGGGTCACAGCAGAGCCCTGTGTGCTGCTGTGCCCATGCATGGTAGGTGAAAGAAGCCAACAGCACAGAGGCAGGAAAAAAAGGATAAGGCAGGCTGGAGAGAGCCAAGGGATATCGCCAAGCACGTGGCCTGAGGACGGAAGGGCTTTGTGGAACAGGCGCCTTCCTTTTCTTGTCCTTGTCCTGGGAAGCCCTGGCAGCATCTCAGGCTTCTCACCACTACTCAAGGGAGCTCTGATGAGAGTAAGACCGTGAGCTTTCAGGTACACCGGTGAGGGGGAGATTGCCCTACTTGCTTCTCACCTCTCCACTCCAGATGGATGTTGCCCCACTCCAACCCACCAGCAAAGCTGCTCAAGAGGAAATTCTTTAGCTCCAGCCAAAATAAGCCAGGTTAGTCTGACTGCTTAAATAGTAGCTCTTTGCTAATCCAGCTCAGCTTGACTGAAGAAGCTTTGTCAGTGCTCACAAGAGAAGCACAACTGAAGAGGGAGCTGGTGACAGGCAGCTGTAGGCTGTGATTTCTTCTGGAAGCAGAGCAGTCCGTGATCTGCATAGACCTTTAGGAGATTCTAGTACCTTCAGGCAGTAAATTAAATGTACCCATGTCAACACTCTAGCATCCAAACCAGGAGTCATAGGAAAACCCACATCCACACTTTACAACTCTGCCACACTCCAGAAGAGGATGGCCACAACTGAAATGCCTGTGAAGGATGGCCCCTAGATTTTCCTGACTCCTAAACTATTTCTGGAATATGTGATCACTCGAGATTAGGGATATTGCCTGGCATGGCTTTAAATCACCAGTTTAGATGCATTCTGACTAAATAATATGTCTGAATTTGATCTTAATAAATAAATAAATAATAAAAAATTTACAAATGTTTTGAATTGTATTTAGTTATTCTTTTTTTTTTTTTTCTTTTAAGGAACTAATTGATTGTGTTGCCCCAAAATGAGTAGGGGAGAAAAAAGGCACCATACCTGTGCAGTGCTAAATCTATACAAACTGTGAAGAAGCACGCAGCTTGCCTCCCTGGTGCCTCCTATAAGAACTGCCAGTGCTAGTGCTCCTCAGCTCTTTCTCAATGCAATTTACTCCAGGTAGCCCATGGCAGGGGTGGCAAGAGCCACAGCATCAGCTTGCATCAGGTCCCACCAGGTCAGCCGATGATCATGCTCTTGGACTGTCAAGGTCAGGAGGATCACACTGTTCCCCTGATTTTGTCACCAAGCTCAGGCCTCCACTCTGTAGCGTTACCTACCAGATGCAGCTGGTTGGCAAGCCACAGGCCACACTGAATAGCCACAGCCAACATGTAGGGGCCAAAGAGATCCTACAGCACAAGTGTCAGTATATCTCCTCCTGCCCTACTCGAGGGAAAAGACACTGGTCTGACTCTGCAAGACCTTCACAGGTCTGGAGTTGTCTGGAGCCTGAAGGGGGTGGAGATGGGGCTGGGGAACAAGTGTGGGGAAGGCTCAGCAGGTGGGAAGAACTAGGTTGGGATACTGGAGGATGTGTCTTTGGTGTTCTGGGGGGATGTATATGGAGGAGCAGTGGGAGGTGGAAGGAAAGATCAAGTTAAGATCCTGGTTAGGAACGGAATATAGGTGCATCTGAGAGCCAGAAGAAGTTGGCAGCCATTTAAAAATGTTGGCATTTGGCTCCTAGGGCAAGGAAATTGGGCTGCTATTAATTACATGTAACTAACACTTGCCCTATAACTGGAAAAAATTGTGATTACTGATGCTGGTAATTCTTGTACATGACCATTTACACATCCATGTACACGCCTTGCACAAATGTGCTCCAACCATTACCGCAATATAGATAATTAATAAAATATTAATATCAAAAACATTATGAACGATTCGTTTTAAAAAACAGAATTTTCTCTTAGACTTCCAACACTTTTCCACCAGGTGTCACTGTAACATGCCATAAACCAGGACTTTCAAAGGAAAAAAGTATTGAAATGTCTCCTTATTTACATTCCTTCTAGTACATTGGTCAAACAAATACAAGTAGTCATTTGAGGCTCTGGATTTTTCACCTAAATACCAACAACTGCCTCCAGGGAGAGAATATTTATGGGCTTTAGAAGCCATGCTTTAAAATGAGGGTTTGTAAAATCTGTAAATTTTAAAAAACATCTGAATATTAAGTATTATTTTTAGGGTATCTCTTCCATAAAACTGCATCCTGGCATAGAACTAGGGACCCAAAATCTGTGAGGGTTCATTAATAAAACGTATCCGTTATATTCTAGATCTATATGCAGTACATCATTTCCTTCACCCCAAAGACCATTATAAGCAGAGAAAATTCTAGGATCTGCAATGGAGAACAGTATGAATGAGCAGAAAGTAAGTGTGGTGAATAAGAGAGAAAAGCAGACTCCATTACAATTCCCTATTTGAACTGCAATATATTTCAGAGCACCTCACGAACTGTGGATTCATCTTTTGAATTCCTTTGAGAGTGATGGAAATATATACAGATGAATGATCAACCTTGACAGTAATGAATAAGGGTTATTATATCTTGAGAAGAAAAATGCACATTATAATTGCCAGCGAGGCAAGTAACTAACTTCTTCTTTATACTTGGGATGGTTATGAACAGTAAAGACAAATCCTTCCTGTATGTGAGCATGCACGTGTTTGTACATATGTACACACGAATGGTATAATATATGCAGGGTAATGATGTAAGACACCAAGTTTTAGGGCTCCAATGCACTTACAGCAAAAAACTGATTTTTTTTGCTGAGGAGGGCTGGCAGCCTCCCCTACATATACCCCAGTGCACAGACACAAGCTGTTACCCCCACAGCCAGAGTGATCTGTTGGGCAGCATCTCCTAGACTGACAAAGGTTACAGTCCAAGACATTAACATAAACTGATGCCAACTTCAGATTATTTTCATACCTCAGAGTGAAAGCTCTCAGATTTCAGAGCCAGGAGCTATCCCATCATCCCTGCCCCAGTGGCAGCAGCCTCCACCAAAAGGTAGACCTGTCAGCTCAGGTGGCCCACTCCAGCCACCTAATTTTAATCTTCTCCCACATGCAAATCAGGCTCCTAAAACCTCATCAGATGAAACACTTGACCACACACTGCCATTTGAAAACAGCTGTACATAGTTTCACAGAACCACAGCATGCAGCAGCAATTGGAAAGGTTGTGGAAAAAGAAAAAAGGATGCCTGAGGTGGCAAGGAAGGGCACACACCAAGGCCCCAAAATGTCTGTGTCTAATCTGGACTGCTTGTGCCCCGTTTCATAGAAATAAAAATTCCTTGAAGCTGTGACCACATTCATGTGCCCTATCTTGGTGGGGAGAAAAACTGGAGAGGTGTAAAAGGAGAGACTGTCAATCCCACCACCAGCCTACAGGGCAGAGAAATTAAAAGGAAAATCTGTGTTATTTATCTAACCCTTTTGTCTGTCGGGAATAGCCTTGAAAAGATATGCAGATGTGAAACCCTCACTAGTGGTGACTGATTTTCACTCTTTTCCAAAGATCACAGATTATTTTCCCGACAGCAATGGGCCCTCATTAGCTTTTGAATTTCTCTGTAAAGTAAGTGAACAAGGACCCTAAGGGCAAAGAGCTTCCCTCCACTGCCCCTGCCTCCCTCCTCTTTTATTTGTTAGTGCAACTGCTAAGGCAGCTGTTTGTCTGGCAGTCACAGCCAGTCCATCAGGGAACATTTTGCACAAACAGAGGGAAGACCATACAAGAGAAACCCCTTGGAGTCTGGCTCAAGATTTATATCTGTCTCTGCAGATTAGAGAAGGGGGAGGGAAGAAAAAAAAAAAAAAAAAAAGCAGACTGTTAAACTAGATCAAATTGGAAAGACAGTCATGCGTGAGATATTTAGCTAAACCAGTCAGGAGACAGGGATTTGTTTCTATTGATCTTCAGTAATGATGACTGGAGAAATGTCTCATTAAATGATGTACAATGATGGATTTCAGACTAGGCAAGTTTGAAATGTGGAGATTAACAATAGCGAGAGATCTGAAAGCTAGGCCAGGACAGAAATTACAAGGAATGTTAAAGAATAATATCTATCAATGCCAAGAGTATATTACGGTTAATTACAAAAAAAGATCAGGCTTTAAAAATATCTTTGATTGCTACAATATGTGTGTATATATATATATATATATATATATATATATCAGAGCTTACTATACTACATTTGTGTAATCATCCCATATGATATCAGGGAGAAAGAGTGACACAAATGTGAGAGTTACAAAGTGACAATAAAAACCTTGCTGTTAGGTAGGTAAAACTCACATTGCATTTTGTATTGTTTTTAAGATGGAAGGTTGGCAAGGTATTTGCAAAACTCTTCAGTGATTTGTTCAACTGTATTGTCTCCTAGATATCTTCTGACTATTAATAATCAATTGTGCAATCCGAAATTTGAAGAAAACTAGGTTTCAACACACGCAAGCAGCACATAGAGCAACAGTGCGAGTGTGAAATGGATATATGCAGCATGCCTGAAGAGGACTACATGGAAAAGATTTGCAAAGTTTTTTTTAGAGAGGAACAGAAGGAAAAGAAGATTGACTTCTGCAGAGGGAGTGACTTACTGCTCTGAGCATGTAGATCAGTGCACGAGAAGGTATAAAGCCAAGAGTAGGAGAAAAAGACAAAAGGAACCGCAGCAGTTGTATAGATAACATGATCTTTGTACAGACTCTCCAAACAGTCTGCATAAACATCTCCCATAAAAGGCTATACCTCTAACACCTCCTGGTTTCCATGGTGTTCCAAAACACCTGAACATTTCATCTCCTGGCACTTTCATAAAAAGAAACTGCTCAGACAGCAATCCAGGAGTGAGCCCATATGTGTGGAGCCTGTGACAGCCTGAGAAGCAACAGAGCCCACCTGGGGGGAACGTAGCAGAGGCTGCATTCGACCATCTCTGTCACCTGCTTGTGAAGGGGTTTGGATGCACTACTCACTAACCATTCTGTAAAAATCTAGGGTTTCAGTCCCTATACCCCAATAGCATCCAAGGACAAAAAATCAAAATAAAATAAAATAAAATGAGAGACCACTCTCCCTTCTCATTGGTTTAGTAGTACTCTTTTCAAGCCAAAAACCCTGTGAGAGAAACATTCAACTGGGAAATATATAGTTACTGGACCTACTAACATGAGAAACTGCTGGGGATGGTAACCCAGCACGTAATTTTCACGTGCATTAACAGGTCAAAAAAGGTATATGCTGTGGGAAGGCCAACATTTTGTCTTGACTTGCTAACATGTGCTAACACCACAGACAGCCAAGTCCACTCTTAAGGTTTTATCCTCTAAAGGTTTCAAAGCCTGTCTGGAAGAACAGCTGCTGCCGTGGCTGAAGAGGCTGCATCACCTCAGGAGAAAATTGACACTCTCATGAGGTTTGCTGCCCAGGTCCGCTTGTGAGAAAAAGGCATGAGCACACCTCCAGCAGCCCCCAGGCTCAGATCAATGCTGGGAGACAGACCCAAAATGCCTGCGACAGCACACCAGCACCTGCCAGCATGCGAGGTCCCCACTGTGGGGGAGCCCACAGTGACTCCACTTGCCCATGACAAGCCTCTGCTTGGTCCCATCACCTAAGCACAGCTCCCTAGGGACACCCAAAACTGTACCCAGGGCTGGGGCACCATGTGCCTCAGATCCCCCAGGGCAGCCAGGGGGCACCAAGCGCCTCCCTGCAGTCAGGGACAGGCCAATGCCAAGATGTGGGCCCGCAGGTGGGCCATGGCCAGGCTGGGCAGGGCTGTGTGGAGCTGGAGCCCAGCCCTGCTGCAGCCTTGCTGTGGCAGGGGCTGAGCGCCCCAGGGCTGGTATGGGGTCCTGGGCAGGTGGCGGAGCCCCCATGGCAATTACAGGCAGGCCTAGGGGTGCCCTCAGGCCCCGGGTAGGCTGGTGTCACCTCACACTAATGGAGCCCGATTCAGGCAAGGGCAGGCAGGGCCAGGCACACAGAGCTCCACCTGAAAACTAAAGACAAGGGTACACACTGAGGCTGAGGTGATTTATTGCTCTGTGAAAGAGAGCAGCCCTGCTCCTGTTTTCCCTCCCTGCTTCCACCCCATCAGGCTCCCAGATCTCACTCTCCCTTGCCCTGCCCTAGCTGTGTGGTCGTTCCCCCTCACACCAGCTCTGGTGCTGTTTTGGTCCTGTACCAAGATAATTCAGCTCCCTGACACAGCAGAAAGCCATTCACCTTGTGGTCAAGAAAATTTTCTGCTGGCTTAGCAAGTTGAATTGGCTCAACACAAGATCAGGTGAGTAACAGGAAGAAGGGAAGTAAGGCCAAAAAAGGGACCCTTTGACCCAGCTGGTTTGAACCTTCACTGTAACAGCTGCTATTGTTAACTAAATTTAGGTCTAAGGTTACATCATTGTCCCTTAATAGAGAAAAGCCTGGGGAGTGGGGTCTGCTGCTTATGACATGTTTGAATGTGATCTTGCACAATAGGGCAGTGACCTCTCCCTGCATTATGATAATACAAATAATAAGAGCTGGCCTTTAATTGTGAGCACATCTGGACTCCCAAATGATTTGCAAAACAATGACATGCTTAAACTGTAATAACAAATACTATGTCAAGGTAAAGCAGGATAAGAGAGGAGAAGCATTAAACAAGGGATGTCATACTAGTTCATAAGTTTATGCTCTCCAGATTAAAGATATAAATTGGTTTATGAAAAGTATTTCATTTTTCCAGTATTACTTACATGAACAAGAACACGTGTACACACATCTCTTCCAATAGTGAAAGGACTCAGACAAGCTCAAGGACAAAAGGAGTAAATTAGGAAGAAAAAATCTCTAGGTCAAATCAGATATAACAGCATTACTTATTTTATAAGAAGTGATACTGTATAAATATTCCTGAGAATATCCTACTTTTTTTCTTTTCTAGCAATGTGTGGGATACGGACTAAATTATAAACCAGAGAAGAACTATTCTGTGAAAAAAAAAAAAAGTGTCCTTTTGTGATAATCCACAGTAGAGACTGCTGGAGACCACATCCTTCAACCCCCAAAGCCATTTGTGTTCACAGTCCAGCATACTGGTGCACACCCATCTCAATGGCAATTTAAGCGAAGGTCAAAGAGCTGAGGTGCAGGTATGTGCTCTCTTTGCTGGTTTGTAGATTGCAGAAGCTGAGCAGAGCAGAGAGATATGGGCACAACAATATTTGAACCACTACAACAAGATCCATCAGAATTTAAGAAGTAAGGGCCCCAAAGAGCACTTGGTGATGATGTCAACACAGACTGCCTGGTATCTTCAAGGTTCTTTGAATTAGATCCAAGAATTAAGCTGAAGGCAGAGACTCTGCCCAGGCACGATTACTAAGTAGAAATGCTTCCTTTGGTAGAGTTTCCAGGTCCAGAACAAGTACTCAGTCATGTACTGCTCTTTTGCATGTGCTTTTTAGATAAAGATGATACATATGAGAAACTGTCTATATGCGTATTTCTGTAAGATCAATAAAATAAAATAGCTTTAAATGTTTTTGTTGTGTAACAACAAGTTAGCCTTCACTTGGTAGAGGAGTCATCAACAAATGTTATCATCACTGTTTTCTGGCTGTGGTATCTCTGTCATGTTGTTTTTGTTTCTTTTGCTTCAGTGTTTGCTATTTTATCGCATTAACATAATTCCACATGTCAAAACAACAACAACAACAACAACAAATTCCCCTGGACAAGGAACATCAACAAAAAAATGCTGCTTGTAGGATGCAGGGAAGTAAGTGAAGGTTCATGGTCCACCAAATTCACCATCTGCAACCACAGGAAACCAATGTAGGATAAGCTACATGTGCTCCAAGAGTGGTTTGTAATTGAGAAGCAGGTGAAGAGCAACATGTCTTCCTGCCCCTGCATGTTTAGAAGTGGTGAAACAGGCAAACTGAGGAGTCATAATTCACCACCTTTCTAGCAGTAGGAGTGGATGTTGTGGTGCAGAGGATGTTTGACCATAATTTTTCCTGACGTTGCCTCTCTAGATCATAGAATCATAGAATGACTCGAGTTGGAAGGGATCTTAAAGATACTCCAGTTCCAACCCTCCTGCCATGGGCAGGGATGCCACCCACTAGATCAGGTTGTCCAGGACCTCATCCAACGTGGTCTTGAACACCTCCAGGGTTGGGGCATCCACAGCTTCTCTGGGCAACCTGTTCCAGTGCCTTACTACCCTCTGAATGAAGAATTTCCTCCTAACACCTAATCTAAATCTTCTCTCATTTAGTTTAAAACTATTCCCCCTTGTCCTATCATTATCTGCCCAAGTAAAAAGTTGTTCTCCATCTTTTTTATAAGCCCCCTTTAAGAATTGAAAGACTGCAATGAAGTCTCCCTGGAGCCTTCTCTTCTTCAGGCTGAACAGCCCCAGCTCTCTCAGCCTTTCTTCATAGGAGAGGTGCTCCAGCCTTCTGATCATCTTCATGGTCCTCCTCTGGACCTGCTCTAACAGATCAACATCCTTCTTGTGCTGGCGCCCCAGACCTGGATGCAGCACTCCAAGTGGGGCCTCAAAAGGGCAGAGCAGAGGGGAACAATCCCCTCCCTTCACCTGCTGGCCACTCCTGTTTTGATGCAACCCAGGATGCAGTTGGTCTTCTGGGCTGCAAGCATGCACTGCTGGCTCATATCAAGCTTTTCATCCAACAGAACTGTTGGATGAACTGTTTCATCCAATCATTCTATGCAGGGCTGCTCTCAATGAGTTCTTCACCCAGAAGACCCCTAGAAATGAGGACATGTTGGTGGGACTGTAGGAAAGGGAACACTCTATGCCATGAGAATGAATCAAAATCCATTTGATCTCTCCCTTTTCAAAGTAAAGTTTTAGATTCTGACTGACCCAGTAAAAGCCTGATCCATCCCTAACCTCTGCTGTTCATGCAGGTGAGGAGCCCACAGAAGGTGAATTCATCGTTTTATCTATGCAAGGCAGTGGGTCTGACCCCACCATCCTGCATGAAAATCACCATCATGCTCAAGAGCCAGAGAGCATATCATATGTGATTTTTGTGGGCAAGTGCCACACTGGATGTGGAACAAACAATTAAAAAATAGGCTGAATTTAAGCCCAGGAGGCAGACCTAACTAGGTCACAACTTCAAATATCACATCTTGAAAACCCTTTAGGACCACTTGTAAACCCCCAGGCCAAAAACAACCACCATTATGCATGTCTTGCATAACTAGGAGTATAGTATCTTTAACAAAAAGGAGACAGAAGGTTGCCAAAAGTTCTTACTTTGAGAAGACATATCTGAGAAATGATACGGTCCACATGAACCTAACTTTAAGTCATAAAAATTTCAAGCTATTGATCATTTATCATGTTATAAGGAATGAAGGTTTAAAATTGATCTGAGCATTTATCACTCTGCTAAGTTTCTGTTATACAAATAGGGTAGGCTCTCATTTTTGTTTCACACAGTCTCCATAATACATTGAATACTGCAATTAAATTTTGAGAAAATATTAAAATTCAAGCCCATATTTTTTGAAGTTATTTTAAAAAATGGACACAAAGACCCGCCTTCACAAAGACAGATGATGACATTTAATTGCTTTTTTACATTTAATACATAGTCTGGCCTTAAAAGCAATTGACAGTGAACCCTTAAACTATATATACAGTTGTAATTCGCAGCTGTGGTAGTTATGAATTACAAGAATTTGACCTTGCAATTCATTGGTGTTATGCCCCAATGCTATGTGGAAAAGTTGCACAAGAAGCTTTTTCTCCACACATAATGATTATTGCAGATTTATGACCCATGCCTCCTCTATGCATAACTGGCTTACTTCTGTGAAGCTCTCGAGGAATGCAGACTTTCATAGGTTTCAAAACGAGCGTGGGGAGGGGAGGGAAAGTCCCACTCATCACTAATTACTGAATTAATAAGCATGATTCCCATCCCTCTCTCTTCAAAGTAATAAACTGAATGAAATGAAGAGTATCTCTGGACTTACTTTTCAACCCCTGAGGCTTTCTTGCCTGAGTTCATGACACGCCCTGCAAAACAACAAACTGCAACTGGCATGAAAAGTTGAAATTGAATAGATGGGCTAGGTCTGTTGTAAAATGACTGATTTCAGCTAAATCAGTCAATCGTTCAGGTCATGCTTGTATTTGCCTTCAGGTCTCTAAGCTCTTATTTGTATAGCTGGAGGTATAGTGGCCAATAAAACAACACGTAAGCTACCTTCTGTGGTACATATGAGAGTAAGAGTCACACATACAATATGAAAAAATGGTTAAGCCCTGCTTATTCGCATTCACCATCCATTACTCCACACTTTTGTTTCGTAAGAATTGGAAGAATATAGCTAGACTAATTACTGTCTTTATTAAAAAGGCATGTGATTCAAATGCATTTGGCCATTCCTGTAAGTGACCACTGGATTGCTTCATATTTTGCAGATGTAATTCCCTGCTTTTCCTTGGATGTAGCCTCATAAATATGAGTAAGTGACTAAGACTACTTGTTTCTCATGGAAAAAAAATGCAGACTATGCAGATTCAGCTGTGAACTCCCCCTCAAAATCATGCTATAGTTTAAAATTACATACTACCTATGGATTAAAGGGGGAAAGCTGTAGTGTTTTAAATGTGTGAGAGCTAATACCTTATAGAAACAGGAAAATTATTTTAAACATCCATAAAAAGCAATGAGAGCCTTGCCTCTGACAAATCGATCAAGGGTACTGCCAACTAGCAAGTTATAAAATAGTAGGCTCTGTTTTGACAAAGAATGTCATGAATCTTTAGATCATAATATTTTTCAAGGCAACCTTAAAACAATATGTTTAAATGAAAAGGAACATTCTGTCCCATATTTCTTGACAGAATTAAAAACGACAGCATGGCACGTTTGGTTGATTATCTTCAAAACCAGGATGATTAGAAATTTGATTTCATTTTGTCTGAAAGTAAGAAAAATGATGACACAAGACTGCCAAGCATCTGTGAGAAACTGCAAAATGCGTGGCAGTGGGACAAGCGATTAGTCTTGAGCTTGATCTCATAATTGCATCATAAAAGGTGACAAGATTGGGTAGGTTACAGTAATTAAAGTGATGAAGGGTGTGCATTCATCTCCTATACGGCTCTCATTAGAGCTACACCCAACTGTTGTTGCAGTGAATGAGGCCCCGTATCCTCCTTAGCATCCAATTAGCACAGGCTCGCCCTGGGCCACTGCTGGGAAGAGCCCTGCTGCTTCTGCTGCCGCTCCCGCCTGGGCAACATCTCTGCTGCTGAAAGTAATGAAAAAATGTCCTGAGGCCCGCTAGAGTTGGGTTTTCTCTCCTGGAGGCTGTTACCCAAATTGCCCCCAATTTCTTCTTCGGTGTTCTTATGATCAAAGAATATTCTTGGTCCCTCCACCATGGTTACTGCTCCCGGTGTCGTGGCACGATGCTGCTGCTATGGCTCCAGCTCAGTGTGGGGACAACGGCCCGTGCCCATGCCAGTTAGGCTGTTTCTCCTCTCTATTCTCTCCCATCTGATTTTTGCTTCATGTTTCCCTTCAAGTAATGAAGCACTCAGTTGCGGTAGCGTTTGAGTTATTTGCTTAGAACTATTTGAAAAGAGATGTTTTCCTAAATCCTTCACCTCTGTGCAAGCATGCTTTTTCACACATAGAGAGCTACGCTTGCACGCAGCAAGAAGGGAACCTAAGCCTCACCTGAGCCATGTCTGGCTCTGTCAGGGGGAGCGCAGTCCCGCAGTCTGCCACAGATGATAGAGACTTTTTTTTTTTTTTTCAGCACTGGCAGTTACATGAACATCCAGAAGCCCAGGGAAGTACTGGAGATCAGCCCCCTCCAACTGGTTTAAGAGTATGCAGCCCTTAAAGCGGGGCAGTGGCGTACAGGTCAAAAAGTCTTTGCTGCTCTGTGAGCATGGCCTTAGCCTTCCACTGTTACTGGGATATTGTATGCAGTAAGTACTCTGTGTATCTGGAATATCTCAGTTATGTCTCTTGCTGGACTTTCTAAGCTGTGTCATGAAATGGCACTGATTTTGCTGCAGCCTAACCATTTTTAACAAGGAGGGCTCCCCATATGTCATACACAAATCCTGAATCTAGCCACATCTCAGGCTTTTTCTTTATATGTTTCCTCTCCTGATTTTTTTAATGCAACCATAAAGTACACTTCCAGCAGAAGGCAGCACCTGGAAACACAGGGATTAGAGTATTTTGTTCTCAGCTTTATCCTGCAGCTCTATGACTATTTGCTTTGCACCAATACAAACGCAAAACGTGCCCCATGTATAAAGACTGTTCAGAGGCCTCTCAATCTGCAAGCTATCCTTCTGCTAAATGACGAGATTAACATACCTCTCAATGTCTAGAATTGTCCCTGCACTTTGTGATTTGTGACCTCGGGTCTGCTACACTTCATTGTGCTGCGTGATTCCTCCCCCTTCTCCTGCACAGGCAGCGAAGAAAGCGCTTAAATTTCTGAGGAACGGGAACTTCCCTGTTAGCCATACAAAAGCAAGATTGCTCCACTAAGCTGAAACTTAAACCTCTCTGTGTAAATTAGTTCTTTGCCTTTTCTTTTCCCCCTAGAACAACTGTATGATGCTTTTGAAAGAAAGTATGTATACAGTGTCAAGCTTGCAAGATAAGCTTAGGGAAACTCCTCAGTGCAGTGCATTTCTCTTTCTTCCTCTGCCTCCTCCCCCAGAAAAAGCTACCAGCCTAGCTCAAGCCCAGGGGGCACACAAGGCCTCATCAGATGCTTTAGGTCTGCTTGGAAGCAGCTCTTTCAGTGTGTTATATACAAGCATGTAATAGTATGTACCAAATATAGATAAGCAGGTAAATCCATGAAGCCACAGAGACTGTAGAAGTCTATGATTTTAATCTGAGTATGTCCCCAGCCCACCACCTTCTAAAGTGTTTTGTGCTGATTTTGTTCTGAAGTCCTGCCTTGCTGTTCATCCTGGGACTGGACATCTGTGGATGCTCATTGATGGGTGCCTGCACAGTAAAGGTATACATATAAGGAATAGCAGATGAGATACACTATCCAGTTGTAGGTGACTCAGTTAACTACCAGTTACAGTAAACACACAAAATGCTCCTAACATCCTTGGAAAAACTAATTGTAAAGGAAAAGAGTGTCCTCATGCTAAAAAAGCAGCTTGCCCACATCACTGGGTAAATCCTGTCTCTCCGAAGTTAAGTCAGTGTTAGTGAACAACATCAATTGCATTAAGCTCTCAAGAAGTGATCCGCTGGGGCGTTTTCATGTTGTGAAGCACCCACTGAGTGGCATCCTCACAAGATGTTAGCCAGGCTCCATGTATGCTTTCTTTCTGAATAAATCTTTTGCCTTGATTCAAAGTCCTTGCCTTTAAAACTGCATTTATGTAAAAGCTGGTTTTAATTCTCCTTCTCACAAAGGGAAGTTTGAAAAAGTATGCATAAACCGATGTAGCAATGTGATGGGGGTTACACAAGTCCCTGAATAATAGCTTTGAGAGCTATGTACTACTTCATTCATCTTAATGATTATTTAATCTTGGGAGCTGACAGTAAGTTCCTTGCCTACAGCATATTGAAAACTGACAGAGAGAGGGCATGATAAAGTAATGTGAATTTAATAGCAAAATAAATAATACAGAAGCTTCAGCACTGATTGCGTTATTCATTACCGTGCTGAAGTCGATAGGAAACCTGCGCTTCCAACACCTTCTGGAAGAGGTGTGGAGTTTCCTTCCACCTGAGCACTGAGCACATTCGCAACAGGAAACACGTGGCTGGAGCCCAGGGCCATGGGAAGACCAAGGAGACAGGCTGCCTGCCCTTCCTTCTGCAAGTGCTCTCCTGCGCAGCAAACTCCTTCAGCAGTCATGAAAGGAAAACAAATACCGCTCCCAGGTATTTTATAACCCTAGTCTCCAGGGCGTGACTTATTGTTCCTCCACAAATTGCTGGAATAAAAATAACCATGAAGCAAATTGTTCTCTAGCTATCCATCCCAGAGGGTATTGCCAAGCCTCCAGTGCCCAGGAGAAGGAGAACGCTTCCTTTCCCAGCATCTGCCAACCCACCTTCCTTCTCCCTGACAGGTGTGACAGGCAAAAGGTGACAGGCAAAAGCTTCTTTGACCGTCTAAGGCTGCTTACCTGCCTGTATCAACTACCAGGGTCTGCTGAGAGCTCGGTACCAGCAATATTATCTGCAAGCATCATGGCAGGGGTTTTTGCTTATTAAATTGCACAAGATCACCAGACCTGGTTTATTGCAACACTGCATCCCTGAGGTGACTTGAAATTGACTTTGCAGGGTGGTGTTTTGCCTATATTTGTCGTAACACTTAACAAATATAATTGCAACTAAAATCTGGCCCTATTATGAAAGAACATATTCCAGCTCTCAGTCGATAGAATGCAAATCAGTGTAATTCCCAGTACAAACCCATGTGTGAGTCACTGGTTTAGATGGCCCACGAAAACTGATATAAACCAATGTATGCTAGGATGTTGTCATATTGCTTTTCAGTAACTGCAACTCATTCAAAAGTAGATGCTGCAGAGGATGTATCACTGTGTTATTTGTTTCCTCTCCCTGGTGTTTTCATTCTGTTGAGTCTCATCCGTAGGTTTTAAAACAATATTTGGTACAGGAGAAGCTATTTTCTATAACCACAATGGTTTTAGAATCATAGGACCACAGATTGGTTTGGGTTGGAAGGGACCTTAAAGGCCATCCTGTTCCAACCCCCTGCCATGGGCAGGGACACCTCCCACTAGGCCAGGCTGCTCAATTCGGCGTTACCAGGTTTACCAGTTCGGTGTTATTTTTCAGTTCAGACTTGAGGCTGTCACAGAGTTTGGCTTTCTTACCCCTTTCCATCCATAATCTCTCTCATTTGTATGGATCTGTTCCTGATGATCTGCAAGATGAATCCAGGAACAGTCCCCTTGCATTCACATGCACACAGCCCTCTTCCAAATTCTCTCAGCCTTCAGCTGCTCGAGGCGAGGCACCCACCACAGCCTCCGTGGTTCAGCCACCCCAACGCTGGCACTCGCTGATGAGGTCCAGCGAGAATTCCTCAAAACTGCTGCAGTCATGAGCACTCTGCCTTGCTCCAGGTCTAATGTTTAAGTCTGGACTTCAAACCCTCCTTTGTAAGGAAGGGGTAAGTCTTGAGTACTAAAAATCTGCGTTAAATTCATGTATATAAGAATGTAATGTACTGGGTGAAAAACGTGCCTGGTAACATATGTATAACGCGCCTGTTAGGAAGTTAACAAACAGACACTACCATTTGAGAAACACAAGCTCAGTTGGGATAAAGGTTATAGGCTTGCCCTTCCCTAAAGTACTGTAGGAGCTAATAACCACCGGCTGCCTAGGACTCCAGGTGGGTTGCAAGCGGGCTGCTTCTGGGGGGCCAGCAGCCGCCTCAGCAGCGCACGGGGCCTCCCCCGACCTGTGCCACAGGTCCCCCCCCGGGGCCGGGCAGGTCGGGGGGGGTTAGCTTGTAGGCGGCGAAAAGCACCGGCAGGGGGGAGAAGCAGCCCCGGGAGGGGGCAGCGGGGCTGGCGGGAGGAGGAGGAGGAGGAGGAGGAGGAGGCATCCCGATGGGAAGGGCGGCGCTGCCCCTTCTCCCGCTTCCTCTCTCCACCCCCAGCCCGGGCAGGCGGCGGCAGCGCTGCAGCGCGGCTCGGGGGGGGCAGCCGGGCGGCCCCTGCTCCTGCTCAGCACCTGCGGCAGAGGGATGCGGGGGGGCGGCCGCCCCCCTCGGCGGGCAGAGGGGCCGGCCCCGGGGCCGCCCCGGCGAGGAGGAGGAGGAGGAGGAAGAGGAGAGGAAGAGAAAGGAGCGGGAGGGAAGCGGGGAAGTTGTGCCGGAGCCATGAGCCCCGCCGGGGGGGCGCGGGCCGCCCCCTCGCTGCTGTTCTCGCTGCTGCTGGGAGCCTCGGCCCCGCTCTGGCTGCGGGCGGAGAAGCTGGGTGAGTCCGGGGGCAAGGGGCGGCCGGGGGGGTTCGCCCCCCTCCCGGGAGCCGGCAGCTGCCCTCGCCCCGGGGAGAGGGTCCGGGGGGCGCCGGGGGGCCCGGGGGGGACCGTGGGCTGCGCGCAGCTGACCCGGTTAATCCCCGCCGCCTTTATCCCCGCTCTGAGGAGCTGCGAGATTACGGCGGTAACCGGCCTGAGGGCGAGCGTGTCCTCCCGCTTCCCTCGTCCTGCGTTAGTCGGGGGGGTGGGTTCCTCGTGGGTCTCCTCTTCTCTTCTTTTCCCGAAGTCACGGCAGCGGGGAAAAGTCCCCGGCAAGTTGGAGGCGCGGCGCCTGCGGCCCCGGGGGCGCCCGGGCTCGGCACCGGCTCTGATCTGGCACCGGCGGCGGGGATGGGATGAGGATGAGGATGAGGATGGGGATCGGGATGGGGATGGGGATGAAGATGGGGATGGGGCTGCTGCAGGGGCCGGAGCCCATTCCCGGTGCCGGCTGCCCCCGCCCCGCAGCCCGGGCTGCTCACCTGCAGCCTCGCAGGGAAGAGCAGCGCCTGCTCTGGCCGAGACAAAGTTTGGCCGGGATTTCGCTGGGATCCCGCAGCTTGGTGAAACGAGGGCCCGGGAGCTGCTCTGTTTGCCCTCTGTTTGTGTGCGGCTCGTAGTTGAGCTTCTTGTGTGAATTGCGAGTACAGCTGGCTTTTGCTGCGGGGGAATTGCGAGCTCCTGGCTGTGGCACTGCCCGGCCCGGTGCATCCATCTTAGAGGCGTTCACTGACAGCTACTGCTAAAATAGTTAGTGCTGGAAGTTAGGCATAGCAATGAGCCTGACAGCACGTTTCAGGTAAACCGATAGTCCCCGTATCAAATCTGGCTGCAAATTCCAACACCCGGTGGTGTGGGTTAGCGTAGCATCCAGGCACTGCCACAAAGCATTTTGTTTATGCTGATTTATACCTTTTTTTCCCTAACTTCCTAGTAATGGGGATTTCTGATACAAATCTCCACTGAAGGGAAAAATTGGTACGAGCTGAGTGACCTTTCCACTTATCAGCTTCATGCAATAGCTTTTTTTTTTTTCCTCTTGAAACTTTGCTGTTCTATCCTCAATATATATTTCCTGATTTTGAGACTCCAATTTGATATGCTCTGGGAAACAGGGATGGAAAAAAAACTTCCCCTCTATCCATCCATGTTCTGTTGTGGTGGTGTGGTTTTTTTGCCTCCTCTTGCACCGATGTTTTGTCGTGATGACCTCAAGGACAAAGTCATTTGGAGAGTCAGTTAGTAAGTTTGCTGAGATTTCTGGGGGTTTTAGTGCATGCAGTGGCACTTAAGCAGCAATTAAGCATGACTCCAACTCCTTGTCTGTATTCCAAAACTGAGTGGTAAAGGCGCCTACATTGTTTCTTACTCACGTTCGAAATGTTTCTACCATCAAACCAACAGCACAGAAACACAAGTACTAAGACAACCAGGTAAAACATATTGCTAAACTCAATTTTACAAGATAGCCTGCCCTGTGTCTAGAGAGCGGAAGAGATTTTGACCCAAATCTTCCCTTTCTCCGTAGGGGGATATTATTCTACTTGTTTGTTTATTGATATTGCCCTATAAATTAGGGGCTAAGTGTTCTGCAGCCGCACCAGTGGAGAGAGGAGATAAGGATAAGTGGAGACAAACTTCCTGTTACACAAGCTTCTTGACTTGACTTAAAAGTTGTAATGGAGCACGAGAAGTGCCAGAGTGAATCAGGCCTGAGTTTCAGCTAATTCTGAGTCTTGTCACCACTGGTGTCTCCCACCAGCTGGTTCACAGACAGATGCACCAGTTTAAATATATTGATTTATATATATATATATATATAAAATAAAGTAGTGCAGTTTTCTGTCATCTAATGAACTGGCTGCGCAATCTGCTTTTTTCCATGACCAGAACCTACAGATGACAAGTTCACGTGTCTTTTCAGTCTATCCTGAGGGATGCTACAAAACAGGGATGAAGCTGCCATCATACTTTCTGTTCTTTTAAGTCTTAAATTGGGGAGAGGCCCCGTTTTCATTGTGATGTTGTTGCTTCATAGTGTAGCTCATACTGAGGTGACTGTGCAGAACCTGTGTGTCAGCTCTTTTTCTGCTCATGTTAAAGATGTACGTTGTCTGAGGACATCTATGAAACACAGCATTTTGTTGTTCATAGACTGATGACAGGAAAGGCCTAGTGATTAGGGAGCTGCTTTTAATTAAAACATATTTGTGAGCTTAGTACATCTTACCTGGGGACAAATGTCATACCTATGACTGTGCATGAGTGATAAACTAACTGTGGGATTTATAATAAAAGGGAAAATAAGCACATTTTAATTATTCTGTATGCTGATCTTGACTTCTCTTGTGGTTTCACTTGCCAGTTCTTTGCTGACAACCACAGATTATACCTTGTTCCCTACCTGCCCAGCCTCACACAACCATGTCCTGGTGTCCCTTCTCAAGGTCTCCTTCCAGCAGGTCAAGACCAAGGTAGAAGGGAAGCAGATCTGAACACGTTACCTTTGCCTTTCACCATTCTCCAGTCTTCTGGTCTCACTGAGCAGGAGACTGAAAGATGTAATTTTGGGCAGCAGGTACCTAAATCAGAGTCAAATCTGAGTCTTCCTTCTTCAGAGTTTTAAGTAATCTTCTATTACATTTCTTAAGCAAATTCTGGCCAGTTGGATTTAAAACCAATCTGCGGGTTGGTTATTTGTAGAAAGGCATATAGGCAAGGGGGATTTCACTCTATTAAGAGCAAGACTGAAGCCACCACTCTTGGTATAACTCATTTATTTTCACTTAAAATAAGACACGACAGTGACACTAGCTAATGTGGGATTTGCAGATCAGCATCCAAATGTGAACTTTGGTTGCAGTGTTTCTGGGTCTGTTGACAGTTGCACCCAATGCTCAGCTTTTTCGCATAAATTGGGAGAACTTAGGGGCAGTAGGCTTTTGAGTCAAGGCTGTTACTTAATGTGGTAACAGTGTATGCAGTAATTATGAGAGAATATGCCTGTTCTCAGGGACTTGCACAAAACACGTACTGAAGAATATTGGTGTGATAATGCTAATCCAGTCTGCATACCCATTTCCAGCAGTTTGCAATGCAGATAAAGATGAATCTTTCTTGTATGCACACACCCCACACCCTCCACAGTTTCTACATATAACCGATTGGTAAATTTTTCAGTTTGTTTGCATTTTGTCCTTATGTCTACTTCCTTCCTTGGCTCCCTCTGTGTCACGTTGTGAATGCTGACTAGAATCGCTGAAGACGGAGGCAACAGTTTTCCGGTTGCAGTTCATAAGTGCTGTGTATACCCACCACATGAAAACTACCATGTTTTTAGTTGCACAGACTTTGCTATAAATAGCTCTAAGCCCTTTATATGTACTTCTCTTTAGGTTACCAGAGGACATATTTCAAATGAAATCAGAGACAGGGAGGCCTCTGGGAGTCTCACTGGCAAAGGAGGGAGGAAAAAGATGCCTTGGGAAAGCTCTTCCTTGAGCTATCTGCACATGCACATAACATGCATGGCTGTTGAATAATATTTCATACAAATTAAATGTTGATTTGCATATGCAAAAATACATTAATTTGTATTTATGAGACCATGCCACCTATAGTCCACTGGAGCTATGTGTTTAGCTCAGTAAAAAAAATAGCTTTAAAAACACCACGTTTGAGGATGTTTACACTACATAGAGATAGCTGATGTACCTTCTCAAAGCCATTTTGGGCACCAGAAGTACGACAGTTTAGAAAGCTCACCTGAGACAACACACAATGCTGAGAAGCGTGCTCCTTAGTGGTGGTGTGCACTGAAGTCCTCAGTGTAGACATTGCTGGAGGTTTGGGGCTGGCTGTATCGTATCAGATGCTCTCCTGTGGCATGTACTCATCAACACATGGGTTTGCACCATCTGTTAAGAATAAAACAAGCCAGACAAAATCAAAATAAAATCCTTCTGACTGGATTCAGTGGAATGGCATTGGATCCCAACTATCTGCAATTAAAAAAAAAAAAAAAAAGAATGTTAATAGCAGTGCATAAGAATAAGCACACAGCTTCCCCAGAAGGCTTAATTAGAATTACCACTGGGATTAGGAAACTTCAAACTGGGACAATCCACTAGTGATGTTAAAATAAAAATAATAATATTATGTTAAATTTAAAAAAAAAAAAAAGTAATGTCATGACTAATTTTAAGAGTATGAAGATATCTTCATTTATTCTGAAAGCAAAAATTATGAATTATCTAATTAAATCCTGTTTTGTCTGTGAAAAATGTGTGAATGCTAAAGCCATGTTTCTGAGGTCTACTAGACACTTGCACATAGGGAGGCTGCCAGTAGTTAGGATTTTTTATGCTGTGTAATTAAGCCCAAGAGCTGAGAGCACTACTAAAAAGGTAAGCATTCCCTCTTTGCCTGCCTCTTCTTTCGACAGAGCTAGGACACGCCTCTCAGGAGCTTCCTTCCAAGATATGAAGGTTTAGTTTGGTGGTGATGGGACTTTCTCATCCTTGCTGACTAGCACTTCCAGTCCCAGAGCAACCTTGCTCGTTATTTCCATTTCCCTGGTGGGATAGGGTTGCTGCCTGGCCACAGCAGCTGCCTGTACAACAGCCCCACGCCGCTCCTCTGCGTAGGCAGAGGAAAGCACGAGCCCGTTCAGCCCATATTCTCTCTGCTCATCTCCAAGGAGCTCCAGTAAAGGTGTTTTCAAACACCCTGAAGAAAGACAGGAGAATAAATGGGGAAGGCAGAGCAGGTCAAAGCTAGAAATGCAGATCCATAGCCTCTTCTAGAGCAGGATCTTCATTTTGGTATTTAGTATCACATTTGGGCTCAAGCTGCTACTGTAATTGCAGTAATTTCATCAGGCAGTTACAAGTTTGTTGTATTATTCCTCCACCCCACCTTTAGCAGAGCTCCAAAATGTTGCTCCTTCCCTCAGCTGCCGCAGAAACCTTGTTTCCATCACAGTTTTAATCTGCGATGTTCAAGTTTCTGGCATTCCCACCGCAAATTGTTCAACAGTATAGGATTTCAGTCTAACGCTTTGACATTACAGTTGAAGTCATGTTGATGTCATCTTCCAGATGTTCATGTCTACTGAATAAAAATTGTGTTTATTTGCTTTATTTCAAATTACAAAAACACATGGGGAATTCTGGATGTGATCTCTCGTGCTATACAAAGGCCCATGTGTCCTGTAAGAAATGAAACAAACCTTTTCTTCATGGAGTAGTAAGGAGAGACCTCAAAACACTGGAAACATAGGTGGGTTTCTTCATCTATCCAAACAGAATCACTTTGTTACATGGCTGAGCCTTGTTGTTGCAGCTGCACAGAGTAGAAACGTGCAGCTTCTTGAAACCACTTACATCTATTTTACTCAGGTGCCATACCAGTACCGTGGTGGAGGATTGCTTTAACTTAACAGTCAGACATTCTTCCTTTGCAAAACAAGCTCAGAATAAAAAATTAGTCAATTTTATCCTCTGAGTATGAAAAAGTATATCCAAACCTGTAAAGTAAATTCAAAGATCCTGAGGGTGCCCCTCCACTGGGAGGATTTAGCAGCAAGTTCCAGGGCTAACACCAGAGACATTGCCATCCATCCACGTTGTCTCAGCTTGCTCCCAAAGCCAGGGTTTTGTATTATCCCACGCTTTCCGTGTCAGGGAAGGGAGAATTAAAGTTGAAATGCCTCGGAGCCATAGTCTGTGTGCCCTCACCGAATGCTTTAAAACAGAATTTCTGCAGGTAAGCTGTAATATGAAGTGTTGTGTCATGAATGATGAGAACCTGGGCCGTCAGAACTGTCAACATTTTCAAGCCCAAGGAGTCAGCTTTTGCTGATCTATTAGTATTTTATCACAGGTAGAAGAGGTATAGTTAAACTTGTCCATAAAACACGTATCTGAGAACTTACTGATTTTCAGGAAGTGCCAATGCTTCTGCTTTGAAAATGAATCTCCTCTTTTTTAGAAGAAATTAGTTCCCTTTGTTCTGTAGGTGGAAAGCAAAATAATGTTTTATCAAAATAAATTAGTGTCTGAGCAGTTGCACTGAAGTATTCACTCTTAAGGTGAGTGAAAAATTGCATACCTTTCTGCCATACGCTGTTTGAAAACAGGAGAACAAGATCGGGGCTAATCAAAAATAAATACATAAATTTAAAAAAATCCAGTAAAATAAAAGGAAAATATGGAGTTGCAGTGTAAGTAGTGTACACAGAGTGGTATAAAAACACTCTCTTGTGCATTGTTTTTCACTTCTATTTGCAAATACATTTTACACAATCTCATATTAACAAGTCACAGAAGACTGAAAGTGGCAGAAATGATGCTGTGGTTCACACACAGTGTCACAACCAGTAATGTAGTACTTACATAATACCATGGCTGGTAAAATTTTTATGTTTAAAATTTGAAATATAGTTCACACCAACTAGATGTAACCACAGCAAACCAGGGAGACCACAACATTTCATGTTTTACTGAGATTCTGAGTGTACCGTTCTGGTTAATGCTTTGATGATGAGTATCAGGCAGGCTAGTAGCATGGGAATACTGAAAGAAAACATTTCTCACCTTCAGTGCTCCAGGTCAGAAGCCTGATGTACATCTTTGATCGTAGATGTGTCTTAGTTCAGTTAGTTTTGCTGCCATTTCTGCTGGAGTTGTAGGGAACCACTTGCTGTTTGATTGCAATAATTATGGTAGAAAGAGCTGGTTTCCTATAAGTTAAATGAGTCAAAAGGCAAAGCAGAAAATTGAGTCTTGTGAATAAATGGCAATTATTTTCCCTCACAAACCCATTTTCTCTTGAGATATTTAGTAACTTATACCTAGTGGATAAAGTAGGATTTACATAATTTGCTTTGACAGAAGAAGTGTGCTTTCTGTTGTCCTTTCAATCACATATCACAACAAATCACATATTAAATCTAGTCATACAAGCAAAAGGAAGTGAATGTGTGATTGTGCTAGTAAGTCAGGACAGGTATGATTTTAAGAAAATCGACCTGCCTTAATCACTGATAAATATCAGTCTTTCCTGGCTTGTATCACACTAACAAGGGAGCTGCATATTAAAAACAAAAGGTGGTGGTGGTGGGGTTTCGTCCTATCACGTTCAGACGGTTGCTCTTACCCAAATTAAAGTTGTTGTGAAATCTTGCCTTCCCACCTGCTACCTTTACTGGAACAGCTCTGCTTCAGCCTCTTTTTAACCTGGTGTCTCCGAGTTTCCTGTCCCTGTGGGTTTGCCAGTACTTACCACGGCTGTGAATATTCCTATTTCTGTGCTACCCAATATTCGAGTTTGGCCCTGAGCTTGCAGCATATGTTTCCCACACAGTCCTAGTTCAGTGCAATATACTGTAAGTTAATCTCCAGTAAAGCATAGCAAAGAGAAAAACCTAGGAAAAAAAAAAAACAGATGGAGAAAGTAGAGCAAGCAATTTGCATATATATGATATGTCTCTCAGTTAAGATTAGCATTTCCTACTTTGCCTGAAAAGCCCTTAATAGAAATCCAACTGCATATTTGCCCCACATTAGGGGAATCAGAGAAGGTGCCCTGATAGTAGAAGAGCCCCACCAAACCCAGTGGGGCCAGCATGGGGTAGTGGGAGCTCCGTTTCCCACTTTGTCCCTGCTGCACTGCTGCAGTATTGTGAGCAGAGGGATAGGAAATAAATGCCTGCTTGTGGGATATTTATTCCCCATAGCCTTTACAGTCCTGGAGCTTCCCCAAGGTCCACTCTACATGAGTGGCTGGTGGAGGAGCATGACCACATTCCCACTTACTAACAGTCCTCCGAGGTTCCTCCTCAGTGTGCAGCTACAACCAGTGCTTGGGCAGTGAACCAAGTGCTTGTGCCTTCTCAGCACCTCTGCATTTGAGGATGGACACCTTAATGTGGGGTCCATGTATTTTCAGGTGGGCAGATGTTTGTTGGAAAATAAAAAATCGACTTCTATCTTGAAAAATGGGGAGCCTACACCTGTGATTCCTCTGAAACATCCATAAATATGTAGATCCATTCTCACATCTGTTCCCCAAAACTCACAGTGTAATAAAGTGTTGAGGTGATGAGTCACAGCAATATGCCACATTCGTAAAAGAAAGGCATTGATAAATATTATATGCAGCTATGCACTGAATAAATAAATAAATAAGTAAAAGTCTTTTTTGTTGCAGCAGTTAAAAGGCATAGAGAAGTTTTCTCACACCCACAGGCTCAAGATTGCTGTATTTAGAATGCTGAAAAGCAAATTCCAGTGCTGAAACTCGCTTCTCTGTAGGACTACATTTGGGTACACTGCCTAAGTCCTGGAAGCAGTGACTAAAACATGCTTATTTTTGACATGTACTCTGGTACTGTCTGTCTTTCACAGATTGTGATGGAACCAGATAGTCGTCCTGAAAAGCAAAGGCAAGCCTCTTTTGCTACTACTTCTGAGTATTCGATAGAAGCAAAGCAAGAACTGTATGATGCTATTTTAATTTTTGTATAAACTTCGTCCCTTACATGTTGCACGATCTTGTTCTTTACGGAATGCAGCAATTTCTTAATCCTGCGTCTTCATAAATAATTTATAGGAAAGGCACTATCAAGGCTGTAGCTGCTGTTTTCTCTTTCTGGTACTGTAATTTCTAGGGTAATCTGAGTTTTCTTGTCACTTACTCACATGCATAGATGTAGCCAGGTAGTGTTAGGCTTCATCATGACACAAGTACCTAAGATGTATATTCAGAGGACATGGTTGGTCTCCAGAAAGTTAATTGTTTAAGTGACAAAAGTAATCAAATCTTTATGTATACAGAGAAACTGGAAGGGTTTCAGCGTGTGAGTTTCTGGTTCACATTTGTGTTAAGTTTAAGTGAAACTTACTCTATTCCTTGTTAAGGTTGCGAGCCTGAATGCTAAGTATAAAGTTGCCTCTTTACTGAAAAATGGTTTCCTGTTGATAGAAGAAATTGCTCAAAAGGAGATTTCTGCTTTCTTTTTACATTTTAGCAGCTAAATAAATGAAAGCTCTGGTCTTGAGAGACTTTCATCTCTGCAAACTTCTGCAAATGTGAGAGTTTTCTGGGGTAGTAAAGGCTGCCCACGTTGTTTGTGGCAATCCATTGAAGTACTGCCATGTAGGTCAGCACAGCTATAAGGATTTCCCTAGCTACTGCTAACTGTTGCTAAAAAAACTATCTAATTTTGAAAAATGGTAATATGGCTGGAAGCTACTTTGTTATATAAGGAATATAAAAATGGTTGTCAGTTTTGTTGTTGTTGTTTTTTAAATATACTTGATGATGGCAATCCAACTGGTTACCAAAATGACTTCTTACATGTCTGAGACAGGGCATCCCCCGAGGCTGATTGCAGGAAAGCCAAGGGGAAAGCCAGCCCCTAGCCACTGCCAAATGCCCGGGGGGGCGATCACAGCTGGGCGCATGGGAGGAATCTGTGATTTATAGAACCGCTGTGGAACCAATTTGAGATCATTTGCTGCATTCTCATTCCTACTTTAAGAGAGACATTACAGTAAATAATGTCTGCGAGGAAGAGGGAAAAACACGCTGTGGTTTGTTTGACCTCCTTCTCCTTTTGCATCCCTTTGAAGTCAGTAAGTAAATAATTTGGGCTACGAAATCAGCACTCTACAATGTTCCTTTGTTTCTTCTGCTGCTCTACCTTCCCTTCCTGCCCTCGGCCCCCCTCCCAGCACTCCCCACCTCCCGCTTGGTTAGCTTTGGCAGCAAAATGAGTGTTGTGAGGGACAGCTGCAGCACAGGGGTTAAAATGTTTCCTGGGGACCCTATGGAGTCAAACAAATGAGAATGCAATTCAAAGAAAAAGTTTACACCATATTTATTATTCCATCTGCAGTAGGGCATACTGCAAAGTGGGGGATTTCTTTCCTTGAAAAGATTAAGACTAATTTAAAGGCCATGGAAGATTGCGGTCATTGTTTTTTCAGATGATTATAGACTTGCCTTAATTTCCCGTAGTTTCTTTCATCATTTGAAATTCTCTTTGCAGTCTCCACAAAGTGCTCTGAAGAATCTGAAGCTGGACTTCTGAAAAAAAAAGAAAACACTGCTGTGGACTTTTATATACTTCTTTGCAGACAGGGCTCAGCCAGCTGCTCCACTGGCGTCAATGGCATCTGGGTGCCAACGCCACCAGGGAGGCAGTGTGGAGGGCTGGCGATGCTCGCCCACACAGAAATGCCTCAGGCCCACGATGTTGCCCTGTGTTTTTGTTAGCCACTTGAGCCCATTGCCAGGAAAAGCAAAGAGGTCTGAGATTTTTGTTGTTCTCTGGAAAAGTGACAGGTTTAGGTCTTGATTGTGTGGTGACCTCTCTCTTCCATCGTAACGGCCCAGTAAAGAGCTAGCACTCCTCACTCAGGTTTGTTGGTGGAGAGGTTAGAGGTGAAGTGCTTAACTCCGAGCCTCACTTGATCACTGACAGAGTGGTGAAAGCACAAACCCACTTTCATTTGCAGTGTGCATGCTTCTGTAAGTGACAACGGTCGTAGCAGATGTATGGGAAACTAATATGTTGTCAAGACTGCATCAGTGGTTTGGGTGGCATCTGGCAACAAATCTTGTTTTTCCCCTGGTCTTTTCTCCTATCCCATGTGATCAGGGAGGGCACAGGTCTGACTGGAAAGATTTGATTTCTTATTTAGATATTCATCTGCTTTTATGCATAACTCAAATCTTTCAAACACGGGCACAGAACTCTTTCTTGACAGTTATTACTGTATCTTTTAATAAGTTGGGGTTATTACCTCAGGGAAAGCAACATGGAAGATGAGCTGAATCTCATGTCTCCATGTGGGGATTATCGACAAAGCCCCGTGCTCAGTTCAGTGGCATTTTCTTTGCTTTGGCTGTATCTTCTTGCAGGCTGTAGCTCTTCAGAAAATGCTGATTTTTGGCTGAACCCAGAATATAGGAACTGGCAGAGAAGCTCCATGCTCTCAGGAGCAGGAGGAATGGGAAGGAAGAGGACAGGCCAGCAGCTCTGCACCCAGGACTCCATGTGGGCAGGGGAAGGTGGAGAGATGGTGCTCAATTTGCCCCGAGCATCTCTGTGAAGGCAGAAAAGGCAGGCAGCCAGACAGGGAGAGATGAGGCAGAGAGGGAAATAAGGCTGGTTTGGGGGTCTTCGTTGCGGTGAGAAGGCAGCCAAGGGCAGGGTGGCATTGGAAGTCAGTAACCGGGAGAGAAATTTTTGCGCCCAGAGGGGCGGCGGAGCGTGCGGGCCCGGCCGTGTGCCTGAGCACGCTGGGGAATAGAACGTATTTAGCACTGGAGCGAGGCCAAGCCGGTTATTAATTGCTTAGCGAATGTGAATCAGAAGGATGAAAAAGGCAGCTGTTTTCTGCCAGGACATTGTAGCAGCACTTCTGAAAACATACTTTGATATCGTGCCTTGTAACGATTTTGTAGTTGGTGGTATAAACATCGTTCAATAAAAGCTGCAGCGCACGAAACATTCCTACAGCAGGCATTTGAGAACGGTAGCCTCTTCCCTAGTGCAGGGGGCAGTGCTCCGAGCCCATGGACGAAGGCACTGTGTGCACCCCCTGTGTGTGTGGGCCACGGGTGGGTAAGCCCAGGGGCAAGAGGAGCTCAGCCCACAAGCTGGCCTTTGGGAAGAGACAGGAGCCGGGAGGCATCCAGGTGATTTAGGATGGCAGGAAGGTGCCGTGAGGAACCGGTGTTATTTTCAGAACTCTTCAGCTCTGCTGCTTCTGGGGCTGCCACCATTTAGTGAAAGGCATCTCCTTCCCAGCCACAGTTCCTGGGGCAGCTCTTGGTGCTGGGTCTCATTCATGGGCACGGGTTTCACCACTGATGCCCCTCTGGGGCAGGGGACCCTCCTGCTCATGAGCCGGCCCCCATGGCCAGGCCCAGCCCAGACATGGCTGCCTGGGGATACTCCCTTCACCTTGTCCCACGCACATCCACCATGCAGGCATCCAGGTGGAGGAAATGCTACCACCCATCAGCACATCCCCTCGCCCTCTCCACAGAGGTAGCATGGCCCATGTCTTGATGTCCTCTGGGGGAGCCGAGGCTGGATTTTACACGTACGCGTGACTCTCAGCAAAGGCAAAGGGCCAGCAGGGGGACCTGCTTCTGCAGCAGAAGGTGCTGGTTGTGCCTCCCAGTCCTGGGGGAGGTATTTCCATCATCTCCCACAGGAGACTATTTTTATCTTCATGGTAAACAGTCTTAATTCCAACGTTGTGTGATCTTTCATACAACCTGAGCGTAGGCCAACAGGCGGGCGCCCTCAATCCAGAGGCTGCGATCTTGATCTTAATTCAAATGCCCGTGGGAACACAGTTTACAAAGCATGTTTTTGATGTGCTTTTAGTAACTTCTGGTGCTGAGGAGAGATTTTATTAAATCTAGGCATGTTTAGACTTTCTGGCTGCTGAATACCTTGCGCTCAAATATTTTGCTTAGCTCGTGTCCAGTGGGAAGCGATGAAACCTGGATGTCTGAGACAAGGCCATCAACTTCTTGCCAGATGGGGTGATAGAAAACAGCACCCAAAAGCAATGCTAAATGAAAACTTGGTGTTAACAAGAAACCCTACATTGAACTGACCGGTTAAATACACATACTTCCAGCCAGAAGAGCTGTGCCTATAGGAAAGAATGTGACATGAGAAACTCAAACTGTAGTTTTAATAAAGACAAGCAGTTGGATTTAAAACTCAATGTATTTGAGGTTTGGCCAATGCATTTCTACTGAAAAACAAAATTTCATGTAAAAAATACCAATAAGAACAAAATTAATGATAACCTTATTCACATTTTTTATTTGAAAATATGAACAGGGGTACAGGGATACTTCTTGAATTCCTTTCAGTTTGCCTCCATTTCTGAGCCTTTGGTTTATAGTGGAGTTATACATTATACACTTTTTTCTGCATTTAGTCATTAAATCTATTTGAATTAGCAGATCCTGAATTTATTCTGCCTTGCCTCTATACCTTCAGACTCCTTCCCTGGGGTGCATTTTCCAGTAAATTTCATTGTAACTTTTTTTTTTTTTCCTCTGGTAATCTGGCTGTGAAATTCAAAATGTAGAGCTGGAGTCAGAAGGGATAGTTACTAGGACTTGGCCTGACTTTTTGGACATCGCTTCAGTTCTTTTGGCAGATGAGCTTTTGCCGTGACCTATTCCTTTGAGGGAACAGGCAGAGCAGAGGCAGTGAGGGATGTTACAGGTGCAAGATGATGCTGCGCTTGCCTCTCATCAGCTGGAGTGCTTGAATGACTGTGCTATCTACATCGCACAAGTGAAAAGTTGGAAAATAGCAAATATGCTTTCTTAGTTCTAAAGATGTTCTGGTCTTAATACATTTGAATGCTGACTCACAGACAGATTTTTAGAAAGGAGTTTCCCTGGGGACCAGACCTTGTATAACCTCCAAAGAGGGGGATGGCAAGCTGAGGTCTCTACAGTTTTGCCTGTACACTTTCTGCAGAAATACAGTGCTCTGTGACCTGTACAGTTGTCAGCGTCTCACCATGAGAGTGACGTCTCTTCAGCTTTTTTAGGAGAGTTGTACCGTAGAGGATCCTTGGGATTTTACTGAGGTGACACAGGCCAGAATGTGACCCAGTGAGATGAAGGCAATGCAAACACTGGATTTTTAGTTTTAAGGAGTTCATCCTCGTGACATTCTGCTGTGGATGTATAACTTTCTTTTCCTTTTGTTTTCCCTTTTCCCTCCCCAATGAGTACAGGTAGCAAACCAAGACTACAGACTGCAGTCACTTTACTTTTATAAGTCCAATTAAAATAAATGCTTACAGTTAGAAATGTGGTTTAAAAAAAAAAAAAAAAGCCATGGGCAACTCTTTTTTGCTACACTGGCAACAGGATTGTCCTGTTTTCTCCTGGAAGTGATCTGTTTTTATGCTGCCTGGACCTCCCCAGACTTCTCTCTGGATCAAGAAATTTGACAGCCTGTGTGCTGTGTTGCTTCTTACATTTTAATTCCTGATGCAGAAAGTTTCCATTAAAAAGATGATTTTCTCAAGAGACCAGTTTGCCTTTCATCTTTAGCATTTTCCTATGCACTCTAAAATCAATAGAGCTAGGATAACAAACTTTAACAACAGCTATTTTTTCAAGCGTATGAACATAAAGATCTGAAAAAACATATTTAATGTGTTTTGTGGTGATATGATTTTGGATCCATGTCTCCTATTCACCTCTATTCCAAGCATGAACCTTTGACAGAATTAAATAGCAGGCAACAAAGCTAGAAATAATGATAAAGCTTCAAAATAAATGCTCTTGCCTGTGAAAAAGCAGTTGAGTGAGTTGCATGAAATGGCAGTGTAATTATATAGTAGTGAGTCAAAGTTTGATAGCTTGGAGCTTATCTTTGCACAGCATGCCACTTTCTCCCAAGCCCCCAGTATGGTACATTTCTTTATCAATACTTCATTTCTAGTTGTTTACCTTTAAACAATCTTACCAAATCTTAAGTATGTTCCTCCAAGTGATTGTGGAAGGAAATTCAGGTAGTAATTAAAATGGCCAGGTCAAAACAATTTAACCAAAACATCCCCGAAAGTAAAATTCTGGGTAAAGTAAACATGAATTCCCAGCTCTTTGGGATTCTCTGTTTTAACACTTTTAGGTTTAGTATCAATTTTGTAGTGATAAAGGGTAACAGAATATAAGACTCCTATGAAAAGAGTGTCTTTGCCCTAACTGACCTAAACCTGAGGACTGCTACATACACATAGATATTGCACCAATTCCACTGTTGAGATAGTTTTCATTATTTGAATGATTCAGCAGAATGAAATGACTTTAGCTTCAATATATAGATTTCACATTACTAGTATACTTTTAAATAGTTCACTAAAAATTGCTTCCTTTAGTAGTCAAGATCTCTTATCTGATACCTGCTTCCTTCCCCTCCGTGGATGCATCCTGTTTTCCATGTCAGCCCCCACATCCCCCCAGTATTTCCATGTGCCTTTTCCTGTTGTCATATGTTCTGCTGCAGCTGCTCCTCAGATGCTTCTCCACCAAGGAAAGTCCCCAAAGCTGAGCTCACTCCTACGCGTGGCCACAAAAAACACTTTGCCAGTGGCAGCATTCTTCCCGTGCAGGAGCAGGCAAGCACCAACCCTCAACCTGTTAGCAAGGAGGCAGCAGCGCTGATATTTCCAGGCATGCTGCTGTGAAGTAGCCTGTGTGTAGGGCTGATAATACTCGTCCCACCTTTTTGTGTTTACCTTGTCCCCAGTGCTTTTTGCACTGTGCAAGTGGAGCAAGAAAACCATCAGGAAAGTAAGATGAGTCAGGTCTGTGATAGTATGCAGTTAAGTCATGTCTGTGCTTTCATGCATGATTCAGTTGCCCTCTCCCTGATGGCTCTTTCTGCGGAAATAAAATACGGAATGATAATTGAGAGAAAACTCTTTAAGGAGGGATCCTACCTATTACATGTGAAATTGCGTCTTTAAGGTTTCGGTAGGGTTTGGCTGTAAAACAAAACCAGAAAGACTGTTTATATAGGACTGTCAAATACATCTTAATTCATGAGTGTTTCCAACCCTCTTTTCTACTGCTTTACAAGATAAATATGACTCCATTTATTTTAATTACCTGTTTTCCAACAACTGCATAACTGAGGTGGAGCATTACAAAATATTTTTTTAGAAGGCAGAGTGCATATAAGATGATTTTGTGGTCAGCATTTTATTACAGATTTTATTTTATTACAGATTTTTTTATTGAGGAATACGTTTTGGTTTTCTTCATTGTTTCTTCTCCTTCTGCAGGGGATGGATGTGGGCACATGGTGATGTATCAAGACAGTGGGACCCTGGCATCCAAGAACTATCCTGGGACATACCCAAACTACACTCTTTGTGAAAAGAAAATCCAAGTACCTCAGGGAAAACGCTTGATCTTAAAAATTGGAGACCTGGACATTGAATCACAGAAATGTGAATCCAGCTACCTTACCATCCTGAGTTCTTCAACAGTCCATGGTACGTAAAAGACAAGGCAATGGTAAATACATGAACTATGAGAAGTGTGAGTAAATCCCAGCTCAGCAAAGCACAAGGAATGTTACCCTTTTATCTTTCCTCCTCCTTTCCACATTCAAGTGTTTTGTTCCGGGCGTGCAGAGCCATTGCTCTCACACCTCATGTGCTGACAAGGCTGGGAGTGCTGCGGGGGGGCTGCACGTCCTCTGGGGCTCGTGCCCTCCTGTGGCACACCCATCTACAGGGCTCTGCCCTCAGGCCTATGGAGCTGTGCTCCAAGGCCTGTGGAGCTATCATGGTTGTGATACAGTGAACGCATGGATATATATCAGCAGTACATACTTCTCGGGTCAAGAAAGAGCTAGCTCACTACCTACACAGAGATGAGAAGCCGGAGCCCACTGTCTTGCATCTCTCTATTTCCTAGTCTGTCGAGGCCTTGGAGAGGAGAGGAGATAACCTTTATTATTGCGAGCTGTTAGACACTGATAGCCTTTGCTAACCTACAGGCTTTAATAATTGCAGATATTAAACGTGTACAGCCAGGCTGCACTTGTGTAAGGGATTTGCACAAGAGGATAGGTGATTAAATACGCTATTTAAGTGTGTTTTATTTTAAGTGTGTTTTAAGTGTTTTACTTTAAGTGTGTACTTAAAACAATAACACAAAGTCCTCCTAAGAGAACCTGAGGCTTTCTTCAAATCAGTTTTCCCAGTCAGTTGTTGCTGAGACTTTTGTTCTCTAGAAGAGTCAAACAGATTTTCAGGACAGGGAGCTCTTTTGCAGAAGTCAGATTTAAATCCAAAGACATGGAGCTGCAAGGAGTTCTGTAATACTGGAATAAACTGGGGAATAACAAGTTTGTAAGATTTTGCCAGCTGGGAGCAGGCTGTAGCCCTCCAGTCAGCTGCAGTTGAATGTGCTGTGCTGGACATTACAAGCAGAACAGGTTCAGCGGAAAAAGCAAATGAAGAGATAAGCTACACAGAGCTTTTGCAGGTTTTCAAGGTCACCCAGCTCATTGCTTGTCTCAGTGAAGTGTGTGGTTCTCCCAGGCTCAGGACTCATAATAGTAAAGAGGGATGATTGCCTTTCATTCACGAGCATGATAGGCCTATAACTCATCTGGTAAGATAAGATCAGGTGAGGTATTAAAGCTTCTCTCACAAACGAAGGTAAAGGTAATTATTGTTCATCAGGAGGGAGGTATTACATTTTGAAACAGCCTTCAACAAGAGTGAACCCTGACATGCTCATATCTAAGCCTTGCGTATAGCTTGATTTGAGGCATAAGGAACATTTCTGTTTGTGTGTGCTTGGATTTTTGTATTTATGTTTATGTTCGTTTACCTGTAAGTAACGAATTCTGTTCACCTGAAGCGTATTGTCTGTACTTGGCAGTAAGTGTTACGTGTTTAGTACTGCATTATCATAACTTTGAATAATTTTTACTGATATTATCTTAACATTTCTAATCAAAGGCTTATCTAGGAAACAAGGATAAATCAATATATTGTTTTTTGAAGTGAAAAATGAAGCTTGAATGCTGATTGAAATTTTGGCTCCTTACACACCAGCCCCAAGGCATCTTCACATAGTTCAGTCATGCAGTTATTCAGCCTATAAACAGAATACTGGTATATTATGCAATCAAATCCATGTAATGAATTTCTTTCAAGTATTCCCACACCCATTTTCATACCTGATTGGTAATGTCTGATGCATGTGGACTATAATTTGCATTCTCAGTAATGAACTGCACAATTAGCAGATTTTACTTATATCTGATTAAACAAGTTTTGTGGCTGAAGCAGGCATGTTATCTGCAATGGTTTTTCTGGTCTGCAGCTTGCTGTAGACTTTTGCACTAGCCTACATACAGAGACTTCGCTTTACTTTCAGGTGAATCCATGCAGTGAGGAAATAGGGTTGTACGCATAAATTCACAACACCATTTGTGTTTTAAAAGGCATGGGAATTTACAAATGAGATTAGGACTTCTCTAAGTGAGTTGTTAAAACAGTTTTGGTACAGTTCTGGGATTTAATATGCATTTGTGTAAGCAGAAGAAGCTCTGGGAGTAGGCATGGCTAAGTACAGTCAGTCTTATTGTGTGTCCTTTTCGGTAGCTGTTCTCAGCCCAGTTCTCCTCTCCACATTTCTCCTCTCTTCACAATAACTCACAAGCAGGTCAGCATCTTCCCTTCAGCCAAGAAGATATTGAGCTTTGCCACTTAAATTCCTTAATAGGATAACAGGAGAATTAAAAATGTTTTGCAGGCATTGAAAACATCTGAACAATTAAAAACTAATGTTTGAATGCTTGTGGATGTCTGTATTTGACCTGAGTTTAAAAAGGAAAATCCAAAAAGCTAAGTATGAAGCCTGGCACTTTGAATATTACTCATACTTCAAATTAGCCAGACAGCCTCTGCTCTTTGAGGTGTGCAATTATCAGAAAATAAGGTCCAAAGGGAAATATGGTTTAAATACTATTCTGGTCTCTTAAATTCCACAGAATACAAGAGAGGCAACATCAGTATGCATACAGTCTCCTGTTCAGGAGTGTATCTGAAGCTTAGAAAATTGGTCGGAGGCAAAGCACCACACTATATGCATGTAAATACAACATTAGTGTAAACAAGTCTTCAGATGACAAAATATTCTTTTCATTTCAGATTTCTCCCACAAGTCTTTATATATAACTCTGATTCATTCATCGTTATAAACTTCTCCTGGGATTCATGGAATACACAAGGAGCAACTCGGTTCACATTCAGGGTATTTATGTTCCATACCCTAAAGGGAAGCTGTTATACACAAATGAGTGGATTCATGGATTTATGTTAGCCAGGTGATTTTTTCACTTTAGTATGCCTGTGACTACAGATTAGACAGCAGAACACTAATTTGAGAGTTTTATTTAGGTTCAGGGCATTCCTCTAATTTTGTAGTCTGACCCCAAGAGTACTGTGGATTTAATTCCTTCCTGGAAAAGCACATAGTGTTGTGTACACTGATCTACTAAAGCCTCCCTGCTCAGCTGGAACACAAACTTTACACTACAGCTCTTCTCACCTTTGATGCTTCTCAGCTTTGATGAACCTGTGAAGGCAGCCATTGCATTTATATTTCTATGATATTGCCATCAAAAGATAGTCATTAAGTAATCTTAATGAAGCTCTAAAATTGGAGACATAAAGTGGCTGAACACTGTATTTCAGGGTTATTATTCTGCACGCAATTTTCCTCTATGCTAACCGGAGGAACGACCCTGTAACAAGTCTTTTCTTTCAAACTGCTAGCTTTGTATCCAGACTTAGATGTGAAAACATTAATCATCAGTCGGCAAAGGTAGTCTAACACCAGTCTTGGTGAAACTGAGTCACCTTTGTCTGACAAATCTTGCAATGTTAACACATCTTTGCACATGTTGTCTCTAGGAGAATTAAATTTATTATAATGTCCCTTTTCAAAGGCATGTCTTTGCACTGGATGAAAATAGGGTGGTGTTTGTTTGTTTGTTTATTTTTCTCCCACAAAAGGAATCTAGAATAGATGATAATATAAAGCATGATCTCACAGTATGGACAAGGTGCAGCCTCTACTGAAATGCCTTTCTTCTAGAGTTAATTGCATTAGCTGAGCATATTAAAAATACTGAGCTCTGAAAAGAGCTTTTGATTTTTTAATTAGTTAAAGGGATATGTGAAAACAAGATTAACCATGTGGTCCCTGTAGTTCTCAAGAACACAGCAGCCATTGCTGCACTGCTTATGAACGTATTAACATACATGTTTTTAAAGTTCAACAGGAATTGCTTTTAGTCAGCTTCTTTTCATGACTTTATCAGATTCCCGTATTTCTTTTGACCCTTTTTGCTTGCTTTCTTCACTCTTTCCCCGTCTAATGGTTTAGCATCTTTTCCTTTAATTTTGTGAGACGATCATCAGTCTTGACTGGAAAGAGATTAAAGAACAGATAAGTGCCTACTTAGTTCTCCATTCACTTGCAGTCAGTAGGAGGTTGATGTGTTCCTCTGGGGTGGATGTCAGATCTGCTGAGTGACTAGTAATAATTTGGAGAGTTAGTGCAGTTAACTTGTTCTTGCATAATTTGCAGTCAGTAACTAGTGTGAAATAGCAAGAGAAATTACTGAAAATGCTTTCTCCTCTCCGCAGCCAGTCTCTAAGGGTTGTTAGGGAAATCGAGCATTTACTGATGTGTGAGTGTCTGATGGCTGTTGAGAGTGAGTTTGCGTGCGTGCGTGCGTGCGTGTGTGTGTGTGTGTGTGTGTGTGTGTGCAGGAGAACCAAGTGCCTTCCAACGCCTCATACCTGTCATCGTGGCTGAAGGCGATTCATCGAACCAGTCTTTCCTTATTATAGATGGTAATAAGTGTCTTGCTTGAATAAAGGGTGTGCCCAGGTTTCTTTTTCACCCCTCAAAGGAAACTTGTTATTACAGTATTGTTTCTGGTATTTCAGGAAATCCAGTGAAATGCCCAGACAAGTTCTCACTGAAGATCAAGTTAAGCGGTTTCTTAACAGTCAAAACTCTTTTTAACAGTTGGGTTTCACCTGAGGGGTTACAGAAGCCCAAGGTTTTAGCTTTGGAAAAATTTACTTATAAAGCAAAGAAAACCCGCTTTTCTTTTATCAAATGACCTTTTAGTCCCTTTAGATGCATAAATTGTATTGTGTATTTTTCTGGGGTTTATTTTGTTGCTGTTGTTAAACAGGTACAGCTCTTTACTAAAGGTTCCTAGCTGTTGCTATGCTTCCGTCTTTGGATTTAGCTAAAGCCACAGTAAAAGGGGAAATCTCACTTGGGGTCAAGCAGGCAGACCTACAGACTGTGGGAGCAGGTGGCCCAGATCCTCGTTTTTAAACTGTAATTACTTCTCCAGCCTGATTCTACTTGGATGCCTTTTTCTCTCCCTTATCACAATCTTTGGCAACCTTTTAGATGTTAGCGGAAAGTTATATATGTTTTTCTTAAAACAAGAACTACTTACACTCATTCTGAGGTCAGACTGTGTTGCACAGAGTTAAATGTTGAATAACTAGGCTGTCTCATCCTGACTAATGAGTGTGACTACCCTATCAACTCATAGTGTTAACACCACCTTCCCCATGTCCTGCAGAGAAGGACGTGGACCTGCACTTTTCATCTCGTGGCACATCCTTGAGGGCGGTGCTGGTTACCCCTGCGCTTGTTCATCACAGGTTTGGAGCGAAGAAGAGGCTTCTCTTCTCCTCTCTTTCTTGGTAATAGGAGAGGAAGAGCTACTGGTTATGCTCAGCTACTTCTTATGAAAGTGAAGCATTTCTGTGAATGTGGGATGGAGACAAACTTCAGGAACGCATATGTTTTCATACAACAGATCCTTGCAGTTTTTGTGAGCTGTTTGTGAAAGACTTGCACACTGGCTGAGTTTTTATCTCTGAAGTAAAGCAAGCATAATCCATGTTCATCACATTCCCTGTTCTTACCTGACTATTGAGGTACTTCCAAGCCATTTTGTTTGACAAAAGGAAGGATGAAAATTTCAAACATTTTTTCCCATACAAACTCCTTAGGAAATGATAATTCTGGAGAAGCATAACCTTAGGATCATTGCACACATTGTTCATAAGATGCGTTGCTCTGCAAGTCTCATGTTAAAGACAGAAAGCAGAAAGGGAGAAGATTCCCTGTTGAACCATAGATCTTTAAGAGTTTATATCTAAACTGAGTTTCCTAATGATCTCTTCAAATGTCAAAATGGAAGTTTTAAATGAAGTTGAGGAATTTGAAAGCAGAATGACCCAGGCGTGCAATAGGTAAAGACAAAAATAATTGATTTTTAAAAGAAAGAAAAAAGCCTTACAGAAAAAGCAGAAAGTAGCAAATGCTACAGAAACGAGCACCATGTAGGCACCGCCAGTTGGTGTGAGAGAAGTGAGTCCTCTAGTCACAGCGCTTCTTGAGGGAAGTAGAAGGAATAAAGGAGCACAACTCAACAAAGTAATCTCAGGAAATATGCCAGAGACTGGCTGACAGTAGAAGTAAACTAGACTTCATAAAAGCAGACAATACTGTAAAGATCGTCAGATTTGCAAGACAACACTATTATGAAAAAGACAAAAGCAGTAGACTATTGCTAAAATTTTAAAAATAAACAAAGCATAAAATAATCTCTTCAGTCTCCAGACAAGCCAGCCAAAGGATATCCATGAGACAATTTACTGTGTGTTTCGCAGGATGTTAATACTGTTCAGAGACAATAATTTCAAAATAAGAGTATTTCATTTAAGCCACCTAAACCATATCAGGAGTTCTGGAGGAAAGGCATTAAATGTTAATTTAATTATAGAGAATATTAAAATAGGTACATTCAAAATCCATAAGCCCCTAATAGCTCTCTTGCAGAATTTAAAAAAATACATATATATTAATGAATCTGGAGTGAACAGACGGAACTACACTTGGGTCAGCTCATTAGTGAGACACCGAAAGAAGAAAAGGCCCTGGCATGCAGATATAGTAACACTGAAATGTGGAGAACACCTACTCAGTTTCATGACATGTAACACATCTGTTTATTAAATCAAAATCCTTTCTTTGTTCTTAGTAAACAAACCAAATAATCCTGCCTACTTACCCTAGCAGACATCCAACAGAGTCACTTAAACAGGAAACAGGGAGAGAGATCAGCGTTGGTGACTCGTTTGTCGAGCCAAATATGCAAAGCAACCCACCTCGCAACTAACATCAGAAGATTAAAAACTGATAACGGGATCTGGTGGTTTTTAAAAGGGATCTTAAAATCTTCTGGCTTAGTCCCAAGTTTAGAAATTAAATTTTTGTCCAGAGTCAAGTCAAAATGCTGCAGTAAAAGTTAACAGAGCTCTTTAAACCAGCTCCTGCCTTGTATACAGGCACAAACCAAGGCTTGCGTCTTCATCACTCCTCCCCACTGAGGTTGTTCAGTTATTCATATAGACAGCCTGGAGAAGTCAACAGTTCCTAGGTGGAATGGACAGAGAAGACAGGGATCACATACGAGTCTTAAAAGTAGATGCTAAAGCTGTATTTTTGACATGTGATCTTGTCACTTCAATTGCAATTCAAAAATACTGCCTAAGACAGACAGTTTTCAGATTAAGTCCAATCACTGCATATGCTGAATGGTTTTAATCTTCTAATGTCTATGAAATCCTACAGTAAGTACATTGAAGGGAGACTAGGTAAGTCAATGGAGAACAACTATGCTGGGTGTTACTATGTGTAGGGAAAGTGCGTCTAACTCAGGCACACTATGAGCTGAAACGCTGGAAGCGTGGGAGAGTAACCTTTTTCTGCCTTTTCAACATTAAAGTAGATGGAGAACTACTGTATGGAAGTGCACAGGAAAGAGTACACGTGATTAAGAACAATCATATTTTTCTGAAGAAAATTAGAAAACAGATCAAAGCATAAAATTCTCTGTCAAAACTGAACCCAAAGAACTGTCTTGACCCTGAAGAGTTATTTCCTAAGCACTACCAGTTATTACCTGGGGAATTTCTTGAAAGACAGTCAATGTGTAATGAATTGACTGAGAGGAAAATGAGAATCAGAGGTCAAAAAGGCCACTCTGCGAAAACAGGGCAAAATGAAAAGGAGCTGCTAAACAGAAAACCATATTATTCAGTAAATTAAATATGCTTACATTGGTCAACAGTGGTCATTATAAGAGCGAGGAATCACACCTTTTCCTAAAAACTGACTGCACATCTGTTGTTCTTTCATGTAGTAAAGGCAAAACTATCTCCAAAAACAGCAGTTAGAGATGTGAGGTAATGCTTATACTTTTTTTCTAAACCTTAGGTCTAAGTGTTAATTTCTGTATTTGGTGGCCTGGAATTAAGCTTTACTGGATCTCACGGAAGGCTGAAGACTTGGCTGTGTATTGCTGATGTTAACTGAATTCTTGAGAAGAGCTGTGTCGAAATATTTTGCAAGGCTTCATCTGTTTGGAACAAAGAACAAGTAAATGTTCTCTGGTGTTAATAAATGCCTTTTTTTTTTCAAATCTATGCAGATAACTGATAAACCTTTGGAAAAGCATTAATCCCTGCAGTGGATTCTGTTTCTTGCTTTTATGTCCTTGAAGTAATTAGCCCTGGGTTCCCTTAGTTTTGAGCTACCCACTGGAGTCTCTGGGTACACCAGACCTGCTCTTGGCATAACTGTGAGATAACGATAGCTTTGTAACCCATATTGGATTTAATACTTAACAGTAGAAACTTCTCTTCAGGCATTGCATGCTGATTTCTTAAGCTGATTGTATCTGAATTACCGGATTTCATATTATACAACTCTATAAGTCTAGACTTTTTTATTTTATTTTATCATTTTTTATTGTTACGTGTGATTTGTTTGTATAATTACCTGGGACACATGTAGACTTGCTGCTGAAGGAGACACACAATCCTGCTCCAGCCAGTGTGCGGTTGAGTGAGTCAGCGATCTAAATTATACCTACAGAGTTGATAGGTCACTGCGAATCGCTGCAAGGGAAAAAGCCAGAGCATTGGTGAGAAAACATGTAGTCAGTCCCTGAGAGAAGAAAAAGATTAAAGCTTTCTCAGTCTTGCTATTTTGAAGAAACACAATGCCTTCCTTTCTTCTTCCCCCTTTTTTTTTCTCTTTCTCCACTCTGGAAAAAAATGTAAAATTTTAAGTTAGCACTCTACTTCTCCCACTG
Organism: Anser anser; assembly: GCF_964211835.1. Taxonomy (NCBI): domain Eukaryota; kingdom Metazoa; phylum Chordata; class Aves; order Anseriformes; family Anatidae; genus Anser; species Anser anser. The sequence goes on from NC_139722.1 coordinate 53,729,233, forward strand.
CAATCTGACACAAAAGACCTTCTCAAATAAATCACTCGTGCAGTTGTCTGGTATGACACAGTGTCAAATGCTGTCTTTTTGATAAGTTCATTTCCTAAGCAATTTGTTTAACCCTTTTTATAGACATTGTTTTCTCTGACTAAGTCGTGAGTCATTTTCAACACAGGAGTACTCGAGGGAAATGTCACAGTTGTCACTTGTTTCTCTGCCTGCCTGGCTTTGCCTTATAATTTTTACAAGCCAAAAGACAGAGTTCCTCCTTTAGTTTGTCCCACTCTGCTGACAGCTGGCTGTCACTGCCTCTGACTGGGCTACTCTATGGGCTGATCTTGTAGTTGCTATAAAGTTGGTGAACTATTTGGGAAAGACACCTCCCCACCCGCAAAGAGTATCAAATGAAATGAAGAGGCTTTTAGGAGCCTGTTTGGAAGGGTACTACACATAAAATTTGTGCTGCACTTTGACTGTAACTTCTTGTATCAGAGAAGTCAGTTCCAAGTTACCATAAGGTGTCCACCACCAAGAAAACGAGATTGTCCAGGAAAAATCAAAGGGATCATTTTCATCACTAAGGACTTGCTTTAGTATACAAAAGCTGTCATACACTTCAAGAGAACAGGTGGTCTGAGGGCTTTTAAAGGGTCTTGTTTGCTTTTTCTCTTAGAAAAAAAAAATGTTTGTCATTTTACAAAACCTCTTATTTAATTGTTTATATTGTAAGCATCCCCATAAATTCAAAGAAGCAGACCCAAACTGCTTATGATTTTCTACATCTGAGGGCAGCCAGGGACAAGTGTTTGCACCCAGGCGTGGTGACAGAAAAGCAAAGACTATGGTGATTTCAAAACCAAGTTCCCCTCAGGAACTGACTTCTGAAGGAGCAAATGTAGTCACAAAGAGTCCCAGGCATGCCTGCTGTGGCAACAAAGGAGTGTCCTGAGGAGTGCTCCAAGGTATTGCAGTTGGTAGCTATAAAACTCTTATCTAATTCAACGTAAGTGCAAGACTTGTGTCTCCTTTTCCTGCTCCCTTCCCCTTCCTCTTCCTCTTTATTTTATCTAAAACTCTAGAAACTTGAACTATATGTTTCAATGGACTGATGATGTTTTTAAAAGGCAAATAAATGCAGAAATTTTCTGAGCAAAGCAGTACTGCTTTGTTGTACAACATGACTCGTGGCACACACATCCCTTAAGACCAGGTACGCTGTTTGTGATCTTAACCTTTTCTGAATAGCTGCTATGCTGAAGCAGCCTCAGCTGTATGCATCTGGAGAGTTTATCTAGCACACCCTGGACTGCCTTTAAATGTTCTCTTTATTCTTTTCTCTAATGAGTTACTGCTGCTTTTAAGAACACTGTACTTCAAAGGTGGAAGAGCATTAATCATTCTCCTGAGGCTTATGCAATGAGAGATCTTAATACTAGAATTTATGCCACGAAGAGACGATTGGATTCTTGCCATTCTTTGTCAGGGTAACGTTGGAGCTCATACCCATAAAGGACTGAAGTTCAAGCCCTTTTGTCAACATTTGGATTATACTGAAGGAGAATGAGCATGTTATGAAACTCTCTGCTAATCACAAGAGTACTCCAGCCTAACTATCTCATCTAAACTCTGAAATCTTCGTTCTGTCTGTAGGGCCCTACTGTGGTAATATGATGCCTGTCCCCAAAGAAATCATTCTGGACAGCAACGAAGCGACTATTCACTTTGAGAGTGGATCCCACGTGTCAGGGCGAGGCTTTCTGTTGTCCTATGCCAGTAGTGATCATCCAGGTAAAGTACTGTTTCTGAAGGATAAGCAGCATTGTCCTTCCTATTTCATTATCTTCCCTACACATAAACTTTGTCCCAAATGTTTGGTCCTAAATATTTCTGGTATCTTATTAGCATGAACCATCATATTTTTAATAGCATGTGTGCAAGAAGCAATTGTAACATTAAGCAGATCTAATAGCTGCTGAAATCTTGCCTAGATAATTTTCAGTACAGGCCCGGTGAAAAAGAAAATACCTTCTGCATTCTGGGCTTTTACCACACTGTGATAGGATGAAGAGATTGTAGAGGTTAAGATACAAATCCTACATTTAATATTCTGGGGATCTGCATGTCTTTGATGAAGGGGTGTAAAGCATGAGTGGAAGAGGGAGATGAAAAGAGTGAGGGAAAACCTTAGCTGTTGTTTTACTTCTAATAAAGTTGTGCAAGTATTACACAGAGAGGTCTTCAAATGCAATTTCTCATTTAGCCAAATGTTATTCTATATTTCCTTGTCCTCTGGCTGGTATTGACATTTGTACCTTTTCACAGATCTAATCACATGTTTGGAACGAGCAAACCACTACACAAAGACTGAATACAGGTAAAGAAGTTTTACATCTCTGTGCGGTCATTTACTTTTCCGGCATCTGGTCTAATTGCTGTAAAATGTCACATAAGACATATACAGTCTTAGCTGTCTGGAGAAGTGATTTTTTTGTTTGTTTTTTGAGCTACAATGCTGTAATAGTGTCAGGCCTGGCTATGAGAAGCAGTAGTGCAGAATGGAAGTCTGCAGCCCAGGAAAACAAGTTCCTCTGCTGAGTTACAGAGCTCTCAGCAATTCTCATTTGGGCATACATACGTATGGTATATGTAAAAAGAGTTTCCACTTTGAAATTCAAAGTAGCCTTGAATTCCATTGCATCTCCTGAGAGCAGATCACGCCCCAGCTGATAAAAGATTATCTGAGGACAAGCTATAATTTCTTGGCTCCTTGATATGGTTTGCAATGGTAATAAATTGTACTTTGCTGGTTACTGCCTGGATGTGCATGCAGGCTTCTTATCTCGGCTGGGCTGCAAGTGTGCATAATGGCATTTCTAGAACAACAGAATTGAACAAAAATGCACTTGGAAAACTGCTGTTTTAATTCTTTGTGTGCTGCTATGTGCAGTCTATTCAGGGCCACTTTTATTTACCCTCTATAGTCAATGATATGTGATGAGCCAGAACTTACTGCTAAAATATCTGTGGGTTTGAGAGCATCTCTTTTGCATGGGTTTGTTTCTGGGTATCATCATTACAGTCCAGTTTTTAAGCAAGCCTCTGTTCTTTTACTACAGCAGATACTGTCCTGCTGGCTGCAGAGACATTGCAGGTGACATTTCTGGGAATATAGGAGAAGGATACAGAGATGTAAGTATTCAGGATAATGAGGGAAAAATTATAAAAAAAGGAAAGAAGGGAGAATCTATTGCTCGGTTGCATAGTGCAACTTGGTTTCAATTTTTGCTGCTTGGCGTTTGTCAATAATTCTTCCCATCTGTGTTAGATATACCTTTTACTATCAGTATATTGGTATGTTATCAGTGTATAAGCACACCGAGACACTTTTCAAACAGACTAATCAATCGTGTGAGAACAAAGTCCACTGATTGTCAACTAAACTTACTATAGTTTTCTGGCTTTTTGGCTGCACAGGATTTTTCCCTCTTGAGGCAGTGCTTTTCAATGTACTAAATATTCCTATGACTTCATCTTTTACTTGTTTGGAGTCCGTGTGCATTTCTTTTCTAAAGTTATCTCTTGCAGGAATAAAAAGCATTTCAGTAACTTGTGGGTTTTCTTTAAGATTCCGTTTGCAGTATCCCAGGAATCTGCTCTGAGATGAAATAAATACTATACTCTACTTAATCACATCCCACCGATAACTAAAAACTCCTTGGATCATTCTTTATTAACTGCTTGATCTTTAAAATGAAGTTGCCTGAGTGGTTTTACCCGCAGTTCGTATCACACATTGCTCTGCCTTTTTTGTGCCCCTCACCTCCCTCCCTTCATGCCTCTGAAATCTTTGCATCTTTCACAGTGGAGTAAGCTTAATCCTTCCACTGAAGTAAAATCCCACCTTGTCACAGGTAAAGCAGTTGCTGAGTTTCCAAAATACCAGTGTTCATGTTCAACCTGTTCGTCCAGTTACGCAAGCACACCGCCCCATCCCGGAGAACGGCAGAGCTGAAAAAACAAAGAAATGCCACATCGCCTTCAAATTAGCTGAGTTATTCCTGCTATACAGGGTGATTAGAAAAGAAAAGCAGCACATGGCATGACCTCATGCAGATCTTATCTAGGTGGAGGAATTTTTGAAAGAAAATTTCCCTCCACCATGAACACGGCATTCAGCTTTCTGACGGGAAGGACCTTCAGGGCTCCACGTGCCCTGCTGCCCCTGTGTCCCCAGTGCACCCAGCCCTCCCTGGAGGGGACAGTCAGGCACCCCAGCTTGGAAAGTGGTGGAAGTGCCCATGTGAATGACACACAGCTGAATTTCCCAGTGCATACCATGCCACAAATCCTAAGGCAGTACACAGTAATAGACAGATCCACCTTCAGGTAAGTTCAGGAAGTAATTCTAATTTTCCCTTTGCAAAGAAGGCTGGTTGTGTTGCCTTTGACTTTGTTTTCCTGAGGCAGGCCAGCTATTTATTAGGTTAAAACCTTACAGCGCCTTCCCAGAACCAGATTATTAGCCTTCTCATTTGAAAAAAAATAAATAGTCTGTCGGAAACAGATGTATTTTGTTTCAAAGATTCCTGTTGTGGGTCCCACACACACGCTTCTTATTGCTATTATGCCTGTGCAGGCTGTTTTGTGCTCCAAAACTTAGAGTGGCTTGGGAGTGGGAGCATTACTGCTTTGTCAGCCCCATCCCCTGAGTGTTTGGGTGTGATGCCTTCTGCCTTTCAGACGTCGCTGCTGTGCAAGTCGGCGATACACGCGGGCATCATCGCGGACGAGCTGGGCGGGCAGATCAGCGTCACCCAGCAGAAGGGCATCAGCCGCTACGAAGGCGTCGTCGCCAACGGCGTCCCCTCGCACGAGTGAGTACCGCTGGCACCCACCGCCGGCTCTGGGGGCGATCCCCGGAGCATAATGCACTGAGCAGGTCAGCAGAAGCAGGTGGGACACCACACCGATGGTTTTCTGGGGAAGGAGAAGATGTTAGGTGTGGGTCTTGGGGCTTTTGGGGTTTGTTTCTATGGCTGTATTAAAATGGTGTTGGCGCAGATTGTAGGAGAACGTTCCAAGTTTATGTGGCTTTATACAGCACAGGGCTGTATTTTCTTTCTCTTTTTGCTTTTCCTTCCAAAACACATTTGCAAATTACCTTGTTAGCAGATACATGAAAGTATGATGTTCTGCAACAAACACCTTTAATCGATGTGCTAATAAATCATGCTAAATTCATGTTAGAGTTTAAAAAAACCCTAGGAAGAATGAATAAATAAAAAGTGCCGTTGAGCCATAGGGGATTCAGTGAATACCTTCTTAAACGTTGTGCTTTTGACATGTTCAGAATTCTTCTCATTTAGAATATTTATAGCAAGGGTGTTATACTTACCACTTATCTTCTGACTTTTAATTGTGCTGTTGTTGAAGTAGAAATAAATCCTCTAATCTCTATCCAGTACAGTAAACCCTTCTAGCAACTGCCTCCATCATTTCTGTTGGTTCATATTTTTTAATTTAAAAATGTTACCTGGATGTTGCAAGATCCATTTTTTCTTGTGGAAAGGGAAATATCTTCAGTCCCATAGACTAAAAGAGCTAAGACAATATGACTTTTTTATTTTGAAACAAGAACTACAACAACAAAAAACTACAGTACCATATCAGCCATTTTGTATGCATTCTGTGTTTCCCTTCTCTCAGTGAAACAGAAATAGGCAAACCAGCTACAGGATCACCATGAAATATAGTGGTGTCAAAACTGAAACTAATTTAAAGCTCTCCATGTATGCATCTCACTTCTGCCAGCTGATGAGCAAATTATGTAATCAAATGTTTAATTTTTAAGTCTTGATCCCAGCGATCTTGGCCACATTTGCATGTGAACCTATAGAAAACATAAGCATTCATCTGGTCTGTTGCTCTTCTTAACCTTAAGTATAGGTTGAAAGGCTTTGAATATTGGCACTGGAATTCACAAAGTGGGTAGCATGTAGATCGCTGGTAGCACATTGACCTCTAGCAGAAGGCCTCTAAAGCCTAAATATTTTCTATTTTCTTAAACATGTTGCTTGATAGCTAAAATATACAGAAAAATACTTTAATTTTGTCTGAAGCAAAGCAGGACTGAGAGCTCAGCTCAGGCACTAAGCCTTTCCATAGAGCAAACAATGCAAATTCTTTCTGTCACACATGGCAGCTTTGTGAAACCCTTAGAAATTAAATATTTGGTGCTGTAGCTAAAGATGTCGTAGAACCATTTATATACATTTGTGTGTGTGTGTGTGATCCTTGAGAATCCCAGGAGTAACTCAGACAGTAGCACATAAAATGTTATAATGAAAGACAGCTGGGATTCCCACTTGTATTTTTTCACAGTACAAGAGTTAGTGAGCAACGAATGAAGCGTAGAAGACAGCAAATGTACATGTGCTGGGGGAAAACACTGTTTGCATAATTAACCCGTGAACTTAACCGCCAAGTGTCCTTTTAACGCTGCTACTCACATAATGTCTTATACATTTCACATGAGTAATGAAGGTGCCCACAGAGACGAAGACTCGTCTCTGTTACACCAAGTGGTACAACTCCCACTGACTCGAGCGAGAGCCGAGACGTGCTCCCAGGCTGAAATGAGCCACCCGGGCTCAGATTCATCACGCTTATACAGAGCACCCTAATGAGGAGCGTTGTCACCCTAACTCTCCTGCATCCCGGGGCAGAAGAGGCACTCCTTGATGACGATGCATTTCTCAAAGGGACTGGTTTGCCCCCGAGGAGCCACACAGATCTCTCTGCAGATTATTCAGGCAGCCAAAGGTGAATGGGCTTATAATGGGAACCCTACAAGTGAGATAGTGTGATTTTTAGAAAAGTAGGAGGGTGAGCACAGCCATTCACAGGATGCTTCTGCTGCTCCTGGCAGCTGGGGAAATCCCAGGAGCAGATGAACTGCTGGTGTGATCCCATTATTCTGGGAGAGGTACATCGGAGGATGCAGGGAAATCATTGTATTTCAAATGGAAATGTGTTCCTAGAAACAGTGGGCACGTTTGCTAAGAAAATGAACCAGTGCATTTCATGCTTTAAAAAGGCTTTTATGAAATGTATTTCCAAAGCTGCCTAGTTTCCCCGTCCTCAGGTACCTCTGTGCTGCAACACGTTCCTTCGAAGAGCCAGCATCAGCAAGGAAAGAACGGTGCTTAGACAGCAGTGTCATCACAGCTCTTTGTACTCCCTTAAACAAAAGCTTACTCAAGTTTTTAAAATCTCATTTATAGTGGATTTCAGTATTAAAGATTTAAATTATTTAGTGACTTGAGCTGAAACTGACCTCATCCAAAGCCGCTGCTTGTGTGCATTGGGCTGTTACATATCTGTATTATAATGTAACAGCGGAATTATGAATCACTCACTTGCCAGCCCTTAAGACCTGGCCTTGGCCTCCCTGACTTCATTTTTCAGTGCGCTTGTTATGCCCTGTTATCTATGAGATTTTCAGCTCTCATGCCCCATGTGCGGACCTGAACCCACAAATGATATAATGAAGATCAAGTGGCTGGATTTATTGGACAGTTCTGCTACCCGAGTACAAATATATGGGGTTTTAACTTTGTAATGTGAGCTGCCTGTGGAGGCCCGTAACTGTACATCTGCACATGTGAAATCATTTGTCTTTGAAAATTGAAGAGCCCACATGCTCATGAATAGTGAAATATGTGATGTGGTGTTAACCCACGCTGCTTATAAGAAGCTTCCTTGGGACTGACTCTGGAAAAAATGGATCTGAGATTTACACACATTTATCATGTGAAGCAGCATCCTTTTTTTTTTTTCTTTCAGAGGCACCAGCACAGGTCTGCCATGCTGTCACTGGTGCTCTTGGCTAGGCAGGATCCTGAAGGTTGCCAGGAAAATGAGGAGCACAGGGTGATGCCATTCCTTAAAGGACAAAGTGAAATTTGTGTGACAAATGCCACCTGTCACATTACGAAATTGATGAATTACCACTTACTGAATTAGTTTGTCCTCTTCAGTGACTTGCAGAATTATAGCAGAAATATTTCAGCTTGATTTTATAGCTTTATAGATCTTGGGAATGCTAACCTCCTCCCTTTCATTGCTCAAATTGCAGACCTGTAGTTTGAAAGGGACCTCGGTGACTTTTCTATTATGAAGGGATAGTGTATAAATATAAATAAGTATTTGAAGAGTGCTGTGATTTCTATTTTGGGGAGGTTTTACTGATCACCGCATGTTTTCCTTTTCCTTTCTTCTCTTGAATTGGATTGCTTTGTATTCACTCAGAAAGCAAAAATAGTTTTGGCTGTAGTTCCAAATGGCTTGTAGCAAGCAGAGCACATCTGATGGCCCGTGAGGATCGCCTGGGGGGAAGATGTGGGAGGGAGGGGTTGAATTTCTCATCATTCTCATAGCTACTCTCCTCGCCTTCCATCATCCCTGAAGGACTTTGTTTGCCTGTAGGCGTTAACTTTCCCCCAGCGACAAAAAGCAGCAGTGTTTTTATTGACCTAGACACAGGACCACTTTCCACTTCCCCATTTGCAGGACTCTCTAAACATATGGCTGTGTGCACCACTGCTAGGCTATAGGCTGTTGGACTCTTATAGGTAACCTTCAGGGAAATTTTCCTGGCTGACAACGAAGGGCAGCCTGAAGGGGAGCTGTCTTGATGCTGAAGTGCAGTTGTTTTACTGCTCTGCTCAGTTGCACTGGCCACAATTTTTAAAAAGGGGTACCTGATGCATGCAGCCACTTGGAGCAGCGTTGAAGGGGCCAGATTCTCAGGAAATCAGAATGAATTTCAGGTTAAAATCCATGCTTTCATTTTTAATATGCAGCCAGTCAAAGGGATCACTTTTGGAAAAAGATCTCAGGGATATCTCAGTGGGAATCAGAAAGGAAAGTGGCTCCGTGGATGGACAAGGAGTGCACAGCTTTCCCTTGCTACGGTTATTTCATGGTGGTCTGCGCTGTGCAGGGCTGTGCAGGATGGCCCAAGGAATGGCTTTGCTCTGGAAGTAAAGTAGTCTGTTACAAGGAGGGACAAAAGGGAAGCCAAAGATGTGCTGCTGTTAACAGAGCCAAAAGAACAAGTCCTAATAAAAGCTGTTGGACGTGGTTATAACAGAAGCAAACTGTTAATCAGAACATAATCCATTTAATCTGAACCAGATTAAAACAAGCAGCAGTTTGCATTGTCTGACTGGTACGCACGTTTAGCCAACATGGGAATGGCCAGAGCTAATGTGGCTTAGTCACAACCAAACATAACTTAAGGCTAGATTTTCTTCAAACTAGATGTGGACTACACCAGTAGAAATTCACTGATTTCAGTGAAGTTACTCTAAACGGATGGGGGAAGAGCATTTAGCCCCACACTGGAGCAAGCACTGTAGGTAATGCGAGTCCCTGTTGGCTTTCCAGTTCCTGGCTTCTTTTGTGTGCTTTTATTTTGCTAGTTTGAGGAGCAGGAGGTGAAGGATTTTGCAGCATCAATAAAGGTCCTGTGCAGAGGAGTCAAGCAGAAGTGCACAGGAAGAGTAACAGGCTGGTGAGATGGGGAGTCAGTCACCTTAAGGCACAGCAAATGATCAAAACTGCTGTTAGTGACCTGAACACACAGCATGAAATGCACAAGAGTGCTCTTAGGAGGTGGGTAGTCAAGCAGCAAAGTAAGCAGATATCTGGCCAGAGATATTTTGCTAGATAAAAAGTGATTTTGTGCCACAGTGAAGCCACCCATGTTCTGGCACTCCTATAGCTGGTTCCTGAAAGGCTGAATTACTTTTTCTTTTCTTACAGTGGTTCATTGTCAGATAAGCGGTTTATATTTACTTCAAATGGTAAGTATAATGCCTTTCTTGTTAGATATTCACATTTTACCTTTTTATTTAAGAATTTTCCTAAAAGTTTTGAAAAGCAATCAGAATGTAAAGAATGTTAGATTGTGTCCAGTAAGGATATTTTAGGACAATTTTTTAAATTGGATAAAAGTTGGATAAAAAATTGAGGGGATATGAAGTGAGCTAGGAAGAAAACAGAATAGGAATGGGTCATATGCACATAGATGAGAAACAGAAATAGTATTCTGATGCTACATTTCTAGTGCTAGCATATGAAAAATGGCAATCAGATAATTCTATTTTTATGTACTTTAGGTGGCAGAAAATGAAAGCAGTTTTTCTTCAGATATTTATAAGTTCCATCTTCATTATACCAGAACTAAAACATACAGAGGAATGAAAATATATTTACATTGAACTTACACAGAGCTACCTTTGTTTATGAGTTTCAAAGAAGCAAAAGCATCTTTAATCTGTCAAGCTGTTAATTTACATAAAACACAGCAAAGAGGGGGGAAAAGTTCGTGCTCATTCATTCGAGTTATATTTCAGTCATCTTAGATAAAATCATTTACTGTTCCACTGAAAATTCTTGAACATATATAGGCCTTTGAAATTGCCAGGAAATTATTTTTAACTTCATTGAAACCATATCACATTGGCCTGTTCTTTCTGAGGAACCTTGATGTGTAGAATTTTGTGGGTTCTTTGGTGGATTTTATAATACTTACCTGCAGCTATTACCTTCATGATATCACCTCTTGGCAGCAGTATCAAGGAGCTTCTCTAATGAGTAAATTTCCTAGCCCTCACTGCAGGTGAAAATCGTGAAATATTTACGGTAAAGTGTTCCTTTCGGTACAGTGCCTTCATCTTAGAAATGTTTTGTACAGCAAAATTAGTTAATGCCAAACTCTAAACATAAATATTATGTTTCAGAAGGAAAAAAAAAATAAGAAGTCTTCACATGAACAACAATAAAAAAAATATTCAGAGATTAAAAAACAAAAGGGCAAATTAAAAATAACAGATGCAGTCAGAAGGTGTCGTGTATGTAGGAGCTGAGTTGGTAAAGGAGAGGGACTCCATCCCAGTACTGCATTATCCTCTATAAATTGACTGGCAAACACCACAGTTAATGGACAGCATCAGGTTAGCACCAGATTAGGCAACATCTGACTTGGCTGTTGTGGGCGGTCTTCATATGTTGCTAGCCTAATGTAAAAATATGCTGTGAAAACACAAAATGACTGCTTATGTCTGTGTTGGGACTCCTAGGCTGCAATAAATCTCTCAGTCTGGATGAAGCGTTCCTCTCCAAGAGCCAGATCACTGCGTCTTCCTACTGGGAGGAGACCAACGAATTTGGACAACTATTCCAGTGGTCTCCTGACAAGGCTTGGCTTCAAGTCCAGGGACTGGCTTGGGCCTCTAACCACAGCAGTAATCGTGAATGGCTAGAGATAGACTTCGGAGAGAAGAAGAGAATAACAGGTAGATCACACTGATTATTAGAAGCTGGGTTTTCTGCTGGAGAAAGTTGAAAAGCTAATAACGCACTAATGCAATCTTTCTTTCAATAAATGTCATTAAATGCTATGTGTCAAGGAATATTGTTTTCATATTAAAGAAATCACAGAAATTCACAAGACTGGTCTTCCTATAATAATATAGGATTGGACTCACTTTAATGCATGCATGATCTGTAAGGATGCTGTAGGCTCAGAACAAAATATTTACACAGTGACCAGTAGAATCTGGATGTATGATAAATGATTGCTTAGGATCTGTTGAGAATGCATTTCTTGAATCAATAAGAAAGGTTTCAAAGTCACAGAATTTGAAATAATGGCCCCAGTGAAAGAGATTCCTGTTTTCAACTCCTGGTTTAGTGATAAAAAAGGTAAATTAAAGTTGCTGCTGAAAGCGTAAAGACTGCTGATATGGACCATAGTATCAAGACAAACAATTACCATTTTTGGAGTCATTAACTTAGGTTCTGTTTAAAGCTGTTTTTTGAAATTCACAGTTCAGTGATGATTTCCATTCTTGCCCCAACTTTTAAACTCAGTGACAACCCTTGAATTCCAAACATAGTCTGAAAAGTAAATTAAGGCTTTGAAGGCAAAGGTCTCTGCATTGGTTTTTCTTGTGTGTTTGCATTCGAAAATCTTCCTTTGAGAAGGAAACCTAACTTGAAAATGTCTTCTGCATTCTGTTACTAGGAATTAAAACCACTGGTTCTGGATCCACTACACTGAATTTTAATTTTTATGTAAAGACATTTATAATGAACTACAAAAATAACAACTCGAAATGGAGAACTTACAAAGGAATTCTAAGCAATGAAGAAAAGGTAAGAGAAATTGGGAAAAGCACAGAGAAAAAATGTATATGCTGCCTTGACATTGAAAGACAGCCTTTCACTGTCAAGAAAGATTAGGAGTTTCAAACTTGTCTGGACTTGGACAGCCTTCACCAGAGTAATTTACAGCTACAGAGTAGATAGTGAGCTTGTTGAAACAAGGAATCTATCCAGGGCTTGCTGGAGTTATGAGATATACATACAGAGGCATGTGAGTGTGTGTAGTATTTTTATTTTTAAAAAAGTGTAATTGAAGCTGTACAAGAGGCTATTTGGACAAGTATTTAGCTCAGCTCAGCAGTTGTACTGCATCAGCAAAGCTGAGATTCAGCTTCAGATGCACCAGGATGGTGCAAAACAAAACACGGAAAAGCAAAACAGCCGGCACGGGGAGAAGCACAGCTCTGCTGGTGGAGCTGCACCTGCAGACTGAGCTTCTCTTCGGGTAGTGTTGGGGACTGCCCCACTTCCTACCCCCCACAGGCATGACTCTTCTGACAAAAGTCTGTAGGAACCAATGTAACTGCACTTAAAATAAATGCTCATAAACCAAAAAAACCTGTACACACAACAGCTGTCAGACTCTGAATATCAACAATGAACTGATAAAAGCAGTGCAACTGGCTCCTGCAAGCAGCGGGTGTGCTGCACAAGTTGGTATGCAAACACATTTCTGTGAAAAATTCATGTTCCAAAAGCCCCTCTGCTCCCCCATTTCCAGATCTTCACTAATCCTTTCTGGAGGAGCTCAGCTTGTTCCAGGGTAAGGCTTTACCTGGTCCTCAGTCTTGACTGTAGTTTTTAGAAACTTGTGAGACCTGTGAGAACAGGTGAGATTTCCAATATCTTTGGTGAGATTTCCAATAGCTCTGATTTTCTTAGCTTGTACAGAAAGGAATGTCACTGCACAATGTTAATTGGCTTAAGATTTTTTAAGTGATAAATGTTAAACTTAGGGGATGTTGGCCCCAAAAGTGAAAAGTCAACCTAGTAACAGGTGAATTTTGTGAAGGCTAGCCATTTAAAATCTGCTGTTTTGCAGTTTTCCACTGTTAATTGTTATTTACAAATAAAATTATGAAAGTATTATTATATATGATGTGTTTCAGCTATGGAGCATGACAAAACCTGTCCCATCTGAACCTTGTGTGGCCTGCTGTCTCATCTAAGATATGCTAAGCTTGCTTCCCTATCTGATCAGGCTCTTAAATTCTCATAGGCCATGCCGAAACATCTCCAAGAACTAATTTTGCAAGGGCTACTGTTCTGTATGCAGGCTGAACTGATCCTGGGAAACATTGTATAAGTACAGAAAGAAAGAGATACAGCAACATAGTTAATAGTCAGTCTTCAATCTTCGTACAGAAAGCTGAGGAATTTACTAAAATGTCTAAATATATTTCACTTTAAATAAATAAATACTTTGGCTGGGTTATTTTTCTTTTTATATTTGTATCCCCCATTGCCCAAGGAAGGGCACTGCAGTGCTATTAAATAAAAAATGATAGCATTATACCAGCATACATTAACCAGAAATTACACAGAATTGAAAAGAATGATAATCTTTCTTCCGCAAGTTAATAGGAAAATGTGATCATCTGTCAGAACTAAAAAGACTTCTTTTTTTCACAGCTCCCATTTCCAAAAGTCTTGTGGCTACACCCCAGATGATCGATATATTTGGTTTTGGATAATGAAAATGATTGAAGGTGGAAGTCAGGAGCACTTTTGAGAGACGTTTAAAACACAGCAAATAACCTACTTGCATTTTGTTGCAGATATTCCAAGGCAACTCCAATTCTGGCGACATCGTACGTAATAATTTCATCCCCCCGATAGTGGCCCGCTACGTGCGGATCATCCCTCAGACTTGGAACCAACGCATAGCACTGAAGCTTGAGCTGATCGGCTGTCGAATAATGCAAGGTATGGGGTAAGCAGTGCTTCCCAGGCACAGTGCCCCAAAAGCGTGCTGTGCTACTGCGACACAACTGGTCCTCTGCTCTCTGTTGCAGTGAACAGTTCATTTACGCATTCAATGTGGCAAAAAACAAGTCAGAGCACCGAAACCTCCCTTGGAAAAGAAGACAGAACTGTTACAGAGCCCATCCCATCAGAAGAAACCAATTTAGGTAATGCTACCCATCACTACGTTTTCTCTGCGATACATCATGTCTTCATCCCAGCCTGAGTAAACTTTAAACTTTCTCACAAATCAAAACTTTTACTTTCCCTTCAGACTTTTTAAAAGATTAACTACTGAGAGAATAGGGAGGAGCATGGCTTGTTTTTGTCTTGAGGCACAGAAAGAAATTGAAAGCCTTAATTTCCTTGATGTGGGAAATATCAGGCTTTCTTTTCCCTGTCATGTTGGTTATTTGCCGTGCTTGGTAGGCTCAGTGGACTATGCTGAGCACTCATCAGCGTTTTTGGAGGAGCTCTCGTCTTCTTCACTCTCTTCCTCTATTTTCTAATTTTTGTAATATACGAGACAGTGGTCTCACAAAAGTGTTACCTTAACTCCTCCCAGATCAACCATAACTCCTCCCACAGCAGGTCCCCAGCACCAAGCACCGTACAGTAGTGCACAATTGTGTAATTGAACATTTTTTCATAATGCTTATGTTCATGGGTCTCAGACAAGCTACATTCTCATACCTCTCCCTCAGTGCCTTAATTTGCAATCTTTATCCATTAACGTTGTGGAGGTAGTTCCTTAGATCTTAATAAAGCAAACAAATAAAATTTGTTGTTTAGACTACCTGGTGGATCTGTAGCCAGGCAGGAATTGAGACCCACCACACCAAACGCTGCTACCTGTTAGGTAGCTGATGGTTGTAGTGCTGTCTCTGTGAACAAACTGGTTGCAAGAAGTGATCACCGCAAGAAAAAAGATTTGAAACTTCATTTCTCTTGCCAAGAAAAAGCTCAGTTCATCTGTGCAGTGGTATGGGTAAACTGTATCCATCTTCACTGGAAAAGAGATCTTTAGAGCTTTTATCTGCTAAATTGTAAATACCCTGTGGACATGTGCACTGCCTTATTCTCAAAGCCTTGTAAGTGTCTGCAGGAATAGCGAAATGCACACTCCTGACACAAAAGCCACCCCACAGATAATTCCCAAATCCCTGCTCTAAACCATTTTTGTTTAACACGAGCAAAACATTTTTCCCTAGCTCCAGTCTTGGAAATCTTTGAACTATTTTGACTGAAATGTTTCAACCAGTTCAGCAGGAGCCAGATACTTGGCATAGAAAATTGCAGCTTTATTTAGCAGCTTCATAAGCAACTGAAAACAGCGTTGCTGTAAGGGGCCTTTTAAAAAAGTTACTTAGCATGTAATAAGAAAGAGCTGCTCTTTGTAAGGATGTGTATAGATAGTAAACCAAGTGTCAGCCTTGAGAAATGCATTTAACTCTTCTGCCTCAGCACTGTTCCACATATGTACATGGCAACTGAGGATGGCCGAGGAGCAGTTTTGCAGTTTTATGATTTTACATCTTCATGCCCTCTCGCAAGGAGCATTCCTGCAAGATTATCTGCCTTTTGCTGTATTCTGTGCAGTAAAAAATATCTAGCTTCAGAGTAATTTGCCTTTTTAACTTTTATCCATTTATTTCTTCATGCAGGCTTAAAGCTTACAGCTATAATTGTCCCAATCCTCATAGTGCTGTGTCTGTTCCTGTTCTCTGGAATTTGTATCTGTGCAGCCCTACGAAAGTAAGATACTGTCTTTTGTCATTGGAGGTATTTGTGGCTACCTAGCTGATGCTTCCAACTACATGCCCTCTTTCCAGAGCCTCTTTACCAGGAAACTGGAAATTGATATCTTTTGGAAGTCTTCCTTCCAAACAGAACTCACGCTGTGTCTCTGTAAATTGTACTTCTCAATCAGCCCCCAGTCAGACGAAACCAAAGGTGAACTAGATCACAACTGCACCCCCCAATTTACAGTCAATGCAACTGGCTGGTCCCTTCAGCCTACGTATACCCACAAGTGCTAAGATGTAGTGAAGTCAAAGATGGAACAGTTTGCACACCAAACCAGAGAAAAAAATCAGTAAGGGGAACGTTAGAGCTATCTGAAGCATTTTCCTTCATTTCTCTCCTGTTGTGTTTCTGCTTCCTGGTCACTGAGGGCACTTAACCGTGCAGGCTGAAATTGCAGCCGATCTATAAGGAGTTGCACACATACACTGAGATAAGCAGATAAAACTAAGCCACTTCATTTCACAAGTCAGCGGATTGGAAGAAGCATTGCTAGCTTTGGGTCCCACTAGCTGTCCTTTCCTACAAACCTGCCTTCGAATGCAGAACAGGGAAATGCATCTGTCAGCAGGTAGGGATTTGGAAGTATAAGCAAAGCTCCAGCGATGCTGCTTCCTCCCTAGCAGCACTCAGCTCTGCCCTGAATTTCCAGTAAAATCTACAAACTAGTCAAAGAATTCAGAAGAGCAGACCCCAAATATAACCTAGAGTGACAGATAAGGACATGCACACATCAGCTCAACGAGTGCCAGACAGAAGGAACTTGAACAGCAGCACTCAGGACGTACATACAGATGGGGAAATAACTGAGCGTCAAAATCCTGGTTTGCATGCCTTGCAGTCTAATAAACGCCATCCTCCAGAAACTAAAAGCGAACAGTTGTTCTCAGCTGCTAAACACAGATTCTCTGCTGAAGCAAAGGAGTGAAGATGAAATGCTGTGAGTGCAGAAGTTTATAAATGCTTTCCTCTTCTCGCAGGCAAGAAGCCAAAGGACTTTCTTATGGATTTTCCAATGCTCAGAAATCAGGTTAGTGGAGAATGGTGAGCTTTGCCCTGTTCTGTCGTGTCTGCCGGGCCAATGGGAAGGGTTTTATGCAATTACACGTGAAATGCTTCTCAAAGAACAGCCACGTTTCCTCATTCAAATTCACTATTTCATACGAGGGAAATGGCAAGCGATAGTCCCACTTGTGTCATCCTAGCACAGTGCCCAGAGAAACAATGTAATTTGGTTTCTATGACAGAAAGGCAATTAGCAAAAGATCTATTATACAAAGCGCATAAATTAGCATATAAGAGTGCTCCCAGGTGCCCTCCCTTTCCTTCCCTCCTCCAAAACACCTATTTTGCAGAAAATTGCTACTTTCCTCTTTTTCCCCACAGCAGAGGGGATTGCTGTTCTCCAAGAGAGCAAGGGCTAATAAATTTTTTATGGCTTTAGTGTTTCCATCTTGCTGCCCTCCCTGACTGGGACTGTATTTCTGAAGCCTATCAAAACTGGTCTGTACTTCACATGTAAAATCAGAGCAGAAGATTGGCTTGAGGACTCTGCTTTAGGAGATGCCTGCAAAACCCTGGTGAAGTAACATACTTTGCCTTGCTCAGTTATGCTTTCTAGGGCAGGGTCTCTTCTCAGCCTGGAAGTTGGGGTTTAGCTGTTTTTCCTGGTGGGCCAACTCTGCAGAGGAATATCCTTCTGAATCTTAGCTTTCCATAAAAAAAAGAAACCACTAAGCCATTCGCATGTCTCTTGACACATTTCTTGCAACAGCTCAGCTCCAAAATTTCATCCCTCGGCAGGTGCTGACGACAGGAAAAGGGACTCTGTTACCCATTTCAGCTCACCCTCATTAGAAAATTAATTTGTACTTAACATCATATTTGCTAATATGATTTTTCAAGGTCACATCATAATCCTTTCTCACTTGCTAATGAGGACAAATCCCATGAAATTGAAGATAGCCTCTTACCCACTCAGTTCATTTGTAGAGTATGTGCTCTGTAAATCAAGCTCCTAAACACTGTGAACCAGGCTTGGGACTTAAGAAGCTGGGAGCTGACCCCACCTCTCCATAAACCTCACATCACCTCCATAAACCTCACGTTACAGGCACCAGGCAAGGAACTGACACTGTGGATGTTCTCTCTTCTGCCTCACGAGGACGTTGTGAGAACAAATTAATTGATAGGTGCAGGTGATGAGATATCAAGTAAACAGAAGCTATACCATGCTACTGAGGGAAAAAAAAAAAGTCAAGCATTATTTTTACTACATAAATGATGCAGCTGTTTAAAGCTTGTATTTTATTGATACACCTTGTTAAGATATAAATATAGGCACCTACAGAGTTTAAGCCCTTCTTGACAAGAAAGACAAATGAGAAAAATCCTCTACATAGCTTAATTTTTACTTGAAAATCTCAGCTGATAATTCACTTTCTCACCCTCCAAATTTAGGGGACTTTTTTTTTGACAGCAATGAGTACAACAACAATTTAACTTTCTGATAAGCCTTCTGATTTTAAGCATTTAACTTCCTGATGTCTTCTATTTTTATTTCTTTATCACAGGTTGTTGGAAACAAATCAAGCAGCCCTTCACCCGACATCAGTCGACTGAATTTACCATTAGCTATAGTAATGAGAAGGAGACACCGCAAAAACTAGATCTGGTCACAAGTGACATGGCAGGTAACAGTTGCTCCCCCTCTGATACACTCACTTTATTTTGCACACAGAGCAGCTAACAAGGAGCGACAGACCAGCAATATTAGAAGCTCCAATTTCCACAAAAGCTGAGGCCAAGGAACAGATTTATCTCTTTTTATCCCAGACGTATAGTGAAGCAGCACTGGGGGGGGAACACCAGCTGAAACTTCTCTTTTATAGGATTTTTCTTCTTGTAGGTATTGGCAAAAAAATCCCTCACTCTGAAATACTTACAATTCAAGGTAAGCGTGGAAGGCACTCAGGCAGAGATGCAGTGCAAGAGTGTGCCTAGGATAGAGTAGTTTGCTGACTAATTTCTATGTTTCTGCTTAAACTCAAACATCTCTGGCAGCGGTATAAAATATAATGCCTCTTGCTGCTGATCAAATAGAAAAATTGCTTAGTTGGTTTGTGGTGGGATTTCATGCCCAGCTGGACGTCGTGCTGAGATCTGCGTGCAGCGGTCCTGGTGCCTGAACTATTTTGCAGATGAGGCCTCCTGAAGTAGCAGTGGGTAGATGAGAGAGCAGAAAAGAACACCACAGTGCTCCTCTCCTGTTCTGCCTTGGCTCCAGGTCACTCAGGTCACTGTCTGGATAGAGCAGATCCCTGCATCAGTACTATTTGTATCCCAAACGGGTGGGTTTTTAACTCATCCTCTTAGCACATCTTATCCCTGACTGTTTTTCTCTGTCTGGAAAGGCTAGACCAACCAGCCATTTTATGATAGCAGTCATCAGCAATCTTCCTGAAAAATTAATTTTCTGTTTCCAGCCTTCAGACATTAGGAATTTCTGAGGATTTCTCCAATGTGTTTCTCAGAGAGAAATGCATTAAAAGAAAAAAAAAAAAAAAAAAAAAAAAGGAATGATCATTGTAATTCCATATGGTGCTACCCCTGGATATCTGTCAAAGACAGTTTGAGTGCTTTACAGAAACTTTCAATATAAATATGCAGAGACCTAAAAAGCAGTTTTATTTCATGAAGGAAAGGGTGTGAGCAAAGTTTCCTTATAACTCATGGTTATCCAGCTACCCTGGCTGTGTGCAGGGAGCCTCTGCTCTCCCCAGCCTTTCCTCCTGCAGTGTGAAAATTCATACCTCTCCTTCTGTCCTGACAGCTCCCAACGCTTTGCATTTCACCTACAGCCTCCTTAAAAATAAGAAACATGAAATAAAAACTGTGAGTACAGCCCAGAAATGTGCAGCAAATGCTATTTCCTAATTAAATTGCAGAGGGCATGCAAAACTTGCATGTAGGGCACCATCCCACATGAAATTCTTCCCCTCGAAATTCCCTGCTGTTTGCTGCTTCTCATGGCAGCCCAGAGCAAGTGGGGACGCTTCTTGCTGAGCGAGTGAGATTACTCAGAGTAGCAGCAGCAATGCTGGCGAGAGCTGCATCACTTAGTGACATATCCTAACACCTTCACCCTACATGCTGAAGTTTGGGAAGTAGCCAGGAACTGCCAGAAAAATCTTTCACAGGACATATGGGATTGCATTTGACGCTCATGTCAGATGAACTATGATGCCAAAACAGAAACTGAGCTAACTTTCTTCACGCCTGCGCCAAAATACAATACTTTATCAGTGTCACTTACTGGAGCTGTTCAGGCCACCGTATCTATCAGGAAGCAATTTTCACTAGCACCAAAGTGAAAAAGTTAGAAGGTTGAATTTCCTCGTGACAATTTTCCGTGATGTTTTGAAAACCCGGTTAGCTCAGATCTCTCTCCTACACGGCAGCCTGGTATCCTCTTTGACGAGAGGTGTGAATATGCACTTCACGAGGAGGCTGCATTCCCTGGATCTCACTTCGTGCTCCTGCTCAGGTCCTTTCCCCGTGGCCAGTGCAGGTCTGCCCCCTCGGTGGGGTTAACCATCCCCTCGGTGGGGTTAACCATCCCCTCGGTGGGGTTAACCATCCCGTTCCCCCGGCCGCGCCGCTCCTGCTGCTCGCCTTATGGCTTGCCCCCCTCGTGCGCACGCTTCAGCTCTGATCTGACTTCACACATTTCACACTTCCCTTGACTCTCTTGGCTGCCATTCCGCCTAACTTTATCTTCCCTGTCAGTCAGCTACTGTGAGATTCCTTTTAAATAGAGCCGGCACTTGCGCTCGTTAAGAATCCTCCAGGCATCTTAATTATTCCCAAAGTGGAACGAACGCTTGCTTTGAGAACTTCTCCTTCGTGGAACTTCGTGCAATGTCCTCTCTCTGGCTTGCTGGTGATATTTTGTTAACTTCTGTCTTTTTTTAGGGTTTTGGAGTATACTCCAGAAACGATGATAATGTGTTTGGGGGGGTAGGTGGGGAAAGGCAGGCAGGGAGCGAGGCAAGGGCTGGCAGATTGAAGCTCCTCTGCAGAGCAGCTTCTGCCAAGCTCTGCAGTGCTTGGGCTCTGAAGGAGATTACAGAGACAGACCTGGGGCACCGTTTCCTCACATCTCTGATAATCACAGATTCAATATAATAACCATTTTCTGCCATCTACTACGTAAAATAATCCACCTATGTACTACTGAGCAGCTCATACTTCTTTTTAGATTATCAGCAGCCTCTCATGATTGGAACTGGAACAGTAACACGGAAAGGATCTACTTTCAGACCCATGGACACTGAAGAGGAGGGAAGAAGGGGGAGTGCAGAGTTTGAAAGCCACTACCACTGTCCGCTCAGAGCTAACCGGCATGAATACGCGCTGCCCCTGACCAGCCAAGAACCTGAATACGCCACCCCGATCATAGAGCGGCACATCACCAGAGAAAATAACTTCCCCTCTGAAAACGGATACAACGTACCTGTAATCTCGTCGCAGAAGCATTCCCTCGCTGCCGGCAGTTTCTCTAGCTCATGCAAAACCGATACAAGGAACGGAGACTATCAGACACCCCAGAGTGTAATAAACTATGATAAACCCAAAGTTAACAGTATTCTGACCTCCGTGAGCTACAGTACGGACTACCAGAAACCTCAGACGAATTCACTAGGGAGCGAGGGTTACTCAACCCCCAGAGACTGCCTAAAACCAATAAGCCAGACAGCAATGACAGCTCTCTTGTGATGTGCTGAGCAAGAGAGACGTGGTGCACAGGAATGTCGCTGCACAGCTTCCGAAGTGAAAACAGAGTTTTAAAGGATTCTGCTGTGGAAGGCAGAAGGCAAACAAACCCTGTGTACATAATATTGCAGTCTTGCTGGGTTCTGACATCTGAAGAAAGCATATGCTGTTTATCACTGTTTATAGCAAGAGAGATGTTATCAGTGAAGACTGTATATCTTATTTTCTGTAACTGATCTCAGTGCTCCGTTTGCAATGTGTGCAATTTGTACATAGCTTTTATTTAAGGAGAATTTCTTAAGTTTCCTTTTCACCTGTGGAATTGAAAGTAGAAAAAAAAAACATTACTGCAGAAATGCCTGTTTAAGAAAAAAAAAAAAACTCTTTCTCCCTCTATTTTATATGCGGTTGTACTGACAGCTGTATATGGTGTATCTTAAGGTTGTGTATCTTAAGGATGTTGTATCTTAAGGTTGTGGTGCTTCAGTTTCTTTCCTATGAAAACTGAAGATAGGGCATCACTATAGTTCTTCCTGGGAGTGTAGAAGTAAAACTACTTGAAGCATGAAGTGCACAAGAGAAGGCAGCTGAGCATTTAAATATGTTCAATCTCACCTGCCCAGCTGCTTTTTAGCAGCAGTTGTTAGATGCTTGAATTTGATCTAGTATATGAGCTGAGCCTAACTTGCTATTCATGTCAAAAACAGGTAGAAAAGTGGAACCAGCATTGGATTCAAGCCATGGTGATCACTTTGCAGACACATCTGCAATTAAAAAAAAAATATATCAACACCTGCCAATATGTTTTTTCAAGAAATGTGTGTGGAAACAAAATGTGAATTTACAGCTAAGAATTAAATCCTGTTCAAGCCCTAGCTGATGCTGTTGCTGCTAAACTATAAGGAAACTCATTCCTTCACACAAAGCAGCATAGCTTCTGAACTCTTAATTACTCCACTGGGTATTTTTCTGTCTTACAAATTTAGTGTAACATTTCCATTTGAAATATTTAGTCAAAGTAAAACACAGCGTGTGTATGGCTTACTGTTGCATTTAAATTTGCAAGACAGCAGATCGGCACAGTTGTTTTCAAATAGTTTTTCTTTTGCAGCAGATGTTATCATGAATTCTGTTTTTGGACAAACTTGAAAAAGCTTGGGGATGGGTGCAATGTATTGCACAGTAGTTGGCTCCTCTTTCAGCAGAGGCGTCATTGAAGCTAAACAGCTTCAGTGGTGACTGGGACCACCCGCTGCCCTTCTACTTGCAGCACTTGGAGCCTTACCTTAACTTCGAAAGTGTGTCCTAAAATATCAAGAAGTGATATACTTCTGGGAAGGAAAAATGGTGCTATATTTAAGGCACTGGGCTGGGAAATTAGACCACTAAAACATGAGCTCTAGGAAAGTCACCGTTTCAAGGCCCTCTGTTTTCTTACGTGTAAACGGGATTGTTTGCAAAGGATGCAGCAAAGATTTGCTGTTTGCTCGTAAAGTGCTTTCAGATCGGGGGATGGAAAGTGCTGTAAGAATACAGAACAGCTGTAGTGACACTACATACAAATCTTGCTAACTCAAGCCATATCTGACCTTAAGAAAAGCTCTTAGTGGGTTCTTCATGTATGCTTGTTTCGTGGCCTCAGTGGTGCAGTTCTGTCACGCCGATGCACAGTGCATGCAATTCCTGTGCAAAGAAGAAAGAGTCGAGCTAACCTTGTAGTCCTCCTGTGTTCACTGTCAATACAGTTTCTGTGAAATGTATAAAACACCTCAGGTTCTGAAGCGAAGCAGCAGCAGCCTGTTTGTTAGACCGAGCTGGGCGGTGTTGTTTACCTTCTGTTGTTTACATGTCTATGTAAATAAAGCACACTGGTATTTGTAAATCAGTCACACAGGCCTGGTACTTAACTTGGTGACTTTATCATCACTGCACACCCACTCTTGTCACATATCCTGCAGGGTGAGAAATAAGTGTTCCTTACTCCCTGCAAAAGTGCCAGTTGCGAGGCTGCAATTTACGTTCTCAGTATGACAGGCTAAAAAAAGATTATCTCGGTGCCCCATTTAGCCTGGCTTCTCTGTCCATAATCTCTAGAGAAGAAGCGCCCACAAACAAACTTCTGCGCCCAACCCTGCTGCTGGAAGCACATAACTGAGGAGAGGATGAGGATGCCCCCCCAGTGAGCCTGTAACCAATACTCCACCCACACAGCTAATTAGCCTGACTTGTCACTTCACAAACAAGCAGAGCTCAGTAATCAGAGCTATTCCCCACCTAATGAGGCACCAAGATAATGCAGCAGCGCATCAGCAGCAGGCAATCGATGCCATGGCTTATATTATAATAACCTTTTGGCATGCCTCAGCCACATGTGTTCTGCATCTGCGGCACGCTACAAGTGTCATACTGTCATTCTCCCCCTCAGCCTGGGAAACAGTTTTTGGTGACCCTAGCAGCAGATATGCACATAATTTCCTACCTGTGTAGTCTCTCCATTCTGATGGTGGTGGAGATACTAAACGCTGATGTAGGAAGGAAAGGCACTGCCTGAATCTCCCAGCAGTGGTGGCTCGTCCTCATGCTCCACCTCAGAATGGCTCCTCCGGCTTGTCCGCCTCAGCCTGTTTTCACAGCCAAAATCAGCTGCAGGTATAACACAGTCAGACTTAGCAAACGCCACATGATTAAAAATCTTCCTTCCACAACGAAGGTTAGAGCAGGCCCTGTTTCAAAACATGAACACAGTAGGAAGGGCTGCATTTGCACTGGGTCTCCCTCCAATGTCCCTAGAGATTGTGGCAGAGCAGAGTCTAGCCTCTTTATGAGACTGACCATCTGGTTAACGGAGACTTTCAGCAAGTGATTCAGTACCAAACTCCTTTCCTGAGCAGGTGCTCCCAGTAGGCTGGAACAGTAAAACCATGCCAGAGTTCACAAGAAGGTTAAATATTAACTGGTCACAGCCCTAAGGGTCTACCTGTTCCAGTCGCCGTTGATAGCAAGTCTCTGACTGTGCTATGAACAGGGTCACACATTGTCACTGCTTGTCTCTAACTGAAGGAACCGAAGAAAGATTCCTGAGGTAAGGAAGTGCAAAAGATGGTGATTTAAATTAAAAAAGACCCACCACCACCACCCCCAAAGAAAAAAATAAATCAATAAAAATTCTGCAAACACCACAACAAATACACAAATGTGTATGTAGCCTACATGCCCGCATCTCAGGAGCATTGGGACCACTGAACTAACTGTGGTGACCCCAGCACCAGCCCTCACAGCTGTGTGCTCGTAAGGGAGGGATCCCTGCTTCGTTCTTAAAAAACAAAAACCACGAGGTTGGATCCCAGCCATTACAAGCAGGTCGTGAATCCCACAGCTTGTCTGCAGTACTGGCCTGGCTAAACCTCAGTAAGACTGAGTTTTAATACAGACTTTCTTCACATTATTCCCATTATTGACCATCATTTGGCAGCTCTCCACTCTGTGTGCATATATATCTGTGGAGGCCAGTCCGAGGCACAAACTTTCCCTGCACAGGATGGGAATGTCAGGCCGCAGGCCCCACGACAGGAGCAGACACCTGACTGATTAAGTGCTTGGTGGGTCACCGTCATTGACAGGTATGATTTGTTTTTCTGTGGTGCTGGAGACTTCTCTCCCGTGCAGGTGTATGACGCGGATTACTGTGCCCTCCCCAGCGCCACCCTGTCATTGCCAGGCTTTTGGGACACTGCCAGCTGAGCTGCTGCGGGACGCTTCTCTACTGCTTGGGAGGAAAATGGGCTTGTGGCCACACAGCAGACGGGAGAAGGCAGCAGAGGCCTTACAGTGCTCAGATGATCTACCTAACCTGCAGCTGCAGCGCAGAGCAAGCCAGGTGCCCAGCGTCAGTAAGCGGCAGAGCCCATGCCTCTGGAGAGCTGATAAGGGAGCCCCCGGGCCATCGCTGTTGTGACCCGCCCACAGGCAGCCTCCATTTTGTGTCTGTAACACAGGTGGCGACTCCTGCTGCCATCCGGCATGAGACCTCACTCACCCAGTACCTCTGAAGAATCTAAAAACCACAGCAAAGAAATGCAATTGCCATAACAAATTGCACTATTTGCACTAAGTTACACTAATACCTTTTGACCTTAAAACAGTAGTGTTGCGTTGCGGCAACGCCTTCAAAACTGTGCATGAAAAGTCAACACCGAGGTACTTTATAAACATTAAACAAAATGTAATTATTTGTCTGTGTCCTGGCTTTTGCCAAAGCTAGGCAGGTTTTTTTGTTTGTTTGTTTTTGTCAAAGCCAGTAGCTTCTCTCCATGCAGCTCAAATTCATTTCAGTGGGGGTGAGTAACAAAAAGCAATTACCTCTGAACAAGAGGTTTGTGACCTCTAAGAAATGAGCCAGAGGTCTCACAGAAGTCCTGCAGGGTCAGGCATCTACTGAAAACCATGTAAAAGTCCATCAGTGTTCTTCCATTAATCGTCTCTCCAAACCAGGTTAGGTTTGGTCAGTGAGTGTGTGTCCAAACAGTTCCCTTTAGCCTGCAATCAGTCTGGACTGTAGGAATGACAAGGTCTTTTGCTGCATTCCTTTTTTCTATATTTTCCATAATAGTAAGTCCATTCTGCTCTCTTCTTTCCAATGTCAGTGATGATGTAAGCCTGTACTGACCTCCAACCCCCTCTGCAATAGTACAGCATGGGGTAAATGAGCAGAATTTATCTTTTCATTTGAACCTCGTCAGTACTGTTGAACCTGACACCTATACCAAAAAATACCCTGCCATAACTGCGTGGGGTTAACAAGACAACACTATAAAGGAGCAGTGGCAATGCCTATGAATTACTGAAGACTGAATAAGTTTCAAGGAGCATGCTTATTTAAAGGGAAGGTGCCATTACTGCACGATAACTTTGAAACTCAAAATAGAAACCATTCCTGATAACTTCCTTTTTTTTTTTTTTTTTTTTTTGAAGCCCCTTGGTACAGTCCTACCAGCTACAAAGGGCATACAAGAAGGGGTCAAAGTGTTTCTAAACTAGATAAAGACAAGAGGAGAGACATCCTTAGTTGGGGAAAACTCATGTTGTAAATGATAAGGAGGACGCCTAACATCTG
Organism: Anser anser; assembly: GCF_964211835.1. NCBI lineage: Eukaryota > Metazoa > Chordata > Aves > Anseriformes > Anatidae > Anser > Anser anser. The sequence continues at coordinate 53,756,114 of NC_139722.1, forward strand.
CCTTTCTGTGTTATCTCATTGTATAGTCTGGACATGAGAATTTGGAGGATTTTCATTCAAATTTCACCATATTTGTTTAGGCTTGGCATCACGTTAAGTCCTGAAAAAGTAAGTCCTGAAAAACATCCTCCATTTACTGTATGCAGAGGTTATTCAGTAAGCTGTTGTCTCGGGCTGAGTTGATTTATTATTTATTTAGCCACTAGCAACACCGCTACCAAGAGTCCACGTGACATCCAAGAGATTATCAACCCACTTACTTTTATACAGACAGAGGTATCCGAAAGAGAAATTCAGGAAGGAGACAACTTGATTAAGTTACAGCACAACATCATTTTTCAGCATAACCAAAAATATAAGCCCACGTAGGTGACACACTACTGTAATTAAGGCTCCCATGTCCTGACCACTATCCAGAACTGACCTCAGGAATCCATAATTTTTGGGTAGATACAAACTTTTTAACAGACCTGATTGGAAAAGCTCCTTTAAAGATCTGCATTATCTGCCCACCTGAAGATGAACAATAACTCTGAATATCCAGCATATATCAGACTCCTATTGTGAGTCTGAGCTAGTAAAAGAAGTGAGAAAATCTGCAAAATAACAAGTTACTCAGACTGCAAAGTTCTCTCAATTGGATCAGATATTAACAGACAATAATAGACCATAAAAAAAACCACGCTTTTTCTCTAGTAGGTAGACAAGAAATAATGCCAAAGTTCTAGCCATCAAAGAAATACTAGCAACAATTTAACACAAACAATACAGAAACATCCAGCAGTGGCTGAAGCCTGACGCACTACAGGGAGCTTATCAGAAGTCTCCCAAAGAGCTACATGAGGAGTGACAGACAGCAGAGAAGATGGTGACACTGGCCATAAAAGAAGGGGACAATAGGCTGTAGAGGACAACAGGCTGTAGAAAGACAGCAAGTTACATTAGCCACTACCAAGCCATTGGTCTGAACAATTTGATGCCTTGGGCACATACGAGAACCTTCAGCCTTCCCAAATGTATTTTGCACGTCTAAGCTTCTGTGGCCCAGGCAACCCATTCCACAGATGGACAAACTGAGACAGATAGATATGCTGCCACTTGTCCAGAGCTGTATCAACTAATCAAACCCACCCAAAAACATAAAGGTCCTTGAGAACACCAATCACAAACCTGTTAGAAGCTCTCTGTCATGCAGGGAGAGAAGACATAGGTGATAAAGCCTAAGACGCGCTAGCAGACCTTACATGAAGAGGCGGATTTTCTTCACATCTATGGCTAAGCTTTTTATCCTTAAGTGACACCATCTGCTCTGACTGACAGTTTTATAAAATTTGAATCTGGCGACCTGGACAAAGTAGGCCTGTAACATGGAAACATCAGAGTCATACATGGATGTAAAAAGGTTGTGGACAGCTCTTACTTTCTCTTCAGTATGTACTTAAGTGCATACGGCACTGTGTCACAAAAGACAGGACACATCCTTTTTGACACTTGCAACACAAAGCCACTGATAATTTTGGTAACAATGCTGCCATAACTTTTCTATTATCTTACACATGCCTGGGATATGGCATCATAAAGATACCCCTTTAGAGTCCGTAGTTTATAGTTAACTTTCCAACAGATTAAGTCACACTTTATCCCCCCTGATTATAGTACAGTCACTTCACTATATAAGGACCAGCATCAAGGACATAAATATTTTATGCAAAAGAACATTTGGCTGATAAGTTCACTGATCACCTGGTTAATGACGGACATGTTTGGGAACTGCTCTACCATTTGGCGGTCGCTGGAAAGCAATAGTGGTAGAGAAAACATGATGGGTGGGTCAGTGTGTACAGATCTCTCTTTTCCTGACCAAAACAAACAAACAAAAGAACAACCTTCAGTCTGAAACTAGACAAGAGCAAAATGTAATGTTCTTCTCCCTTTTTTTGCTTCTCCTCATTGCCAAATCTCAACACGTTTGGACGTGATGGGCAGCCTCTGTCCCAGCAAAGGTGCCAGGAACGTGACGAGGCTGGTTGCACACCATGATTGAAAGGCACTGGCAAAGTGGAGGCAGGAGAGACTACAGACCAACCCAATAAGTCATTTTGGGTTTTATCAGTGCTCTTGGCCTCTTCTTTTGGAGATGTTTAATCCACCCACAAACACGGAACAAAACTTTCACTGCTTGCATGTGTGCTTGTAAGAAAGCACTCGTTTTTAAAGTAGTAGGTGGAGATATTTAAGCAGTCTTTAACAAATCATGAATCCAGAGCTATATGAAATTATAATTTCGTGTGTGTGTGTATTCAAGTCTGCTTGTACGTATACTGCACAGATGTAGAGAACAATGTTTACTGTAAGTTGTGTCGCCTGAAAAGCGCTTGCAACAGGATGCTAGCTAGACTGGATGTTTGCTCTTTTAAGAGTAAACGTTACTAGAAATAGTATAAAGAACAACAATTATAAAATAAATAAATAAATACAATTTTGAAGTTTTTCTTTTTTTTAAAAAAAAAGAATCTCTTTCTCCCAGTCTCGTGAATGCTGACGATTTGAAGGAAGCTGCTGCCCCCTTCTGGTTCTAAATAAAAGTGCAAATACTTAGCACTAAAAACGTGTAGGATTCTGGTCACAAATTAGAATTACCAAGTAATAGACAAGTTTTGATTTTGACAACAGCATAAAACTGAGGTAGCCCAAACTACACTTTCATATTTAATTAGAGAACTCAAGACAACTACTTTAAGTTACTGTGAGACTTAACAGTCTTGCCAATATAGAAATGGCACAAAGCTGTGCAAAGGGAGGTTCAGACAGGACATTAAGGAAAATTTCTTTACTGTGAGGGTGGTTAAACACTGCAGCAGGCTTCCTGGAGAGGTGTTTGATGCCCCGTGCCTGTCAGTGTTCAAGAGGCATTTGAGAGGGGTTTGGACAATGCCCTCAATAGCATGCTGTAACTTTTGGTTAGCCCTGAAGCGGTCCGACAGGTGGGACTTAATCTTTGTAGGTCCCCTCCAACTGAATTATTCCATTCCATGTGTTTGTGCCTTTCATTTTAAAATAAAATCAGTTTCAAAGTTAGCAACGGGTTACCTGGATCCAGATTAATCACTTTAAGAGCACAATGAATTTGAAAAATTTCTGCTAGCTCCCTGAGTTTTCTTATGACACCTCACTTCCATTGTGAGTTTGACAGGTCAGGTGCTAACAAAACAGGCAAAAAGAAAGATCAAATCAATAGGAAACTCTTCAGTAACACTCATTTGGCAACTATACAAAAACCCCCATCTACCAGAGCACCATCCTTCTATAAAAAGTCCAGTCACCAGCTTCAAACCCAAAGTTGCCAATGCCCAGCAGCTGAGGTGCATTGAAGTGTTTAAGCCATAACTCCAACCAGGAAACCTTCCATAAAGGGATATACACAACCACGAATAATATAAATGAAACACTGGGGGGAATTGGTGGTGCCTTTGCAGAGGTAGCCCAAAGGCTCTGCTCTCATAACAGGATCAGTATGGACAACCCACAGCAGCACTGCAAAACAAGCGTCAAAACAGAGAACACAACAGCTTGCACACTTGCAGCCAGCATCTAATGCTTAACCAGGAGTTGAAGCTACCAAGATCACCAAAATGAAAAAGAGACAACCAACCAATATAATGAGCATATAAAATTTAATGAGGAGCCTGATGCGTAACATCTCACAAGTCATCTTAGTACTTACTCCTTGTGTCAGTAGAACAAAACGAGCACATCCTGTTCTGATGAAAGACACCACTTAAGAACTAAACAAATTCATCACATACAGCTTCACAGTCTAAAGACTCCTCAGAAACATTCCCCAGGAGATCACAGAGTGGTTTAAGTTGGCAGGGACCTCTGGAGCCCGTCTGGCCCAAGCCCCAGCACAAGCAGGGCCACCTAGAGCAGGATGCCCAGGACCACGTCCAGGTGGCTGTTGAAGGTCTCCGAGGAGGGAGCCTCCACGGCCTCGCTGGGCAACCTGTTCCAGCGAGGCTGTCACAGCAGACATGCTGCAGTGTAAGATGCAACTCCTCTGTGTCCATACTTATCCACTCCAGAGATGTCACCTTTTTCACCCAGCCTGGAAACAGACCCACACAAAATCAGAAACTGCAGGAGACTGGCACCTCCTTTGGCCACAAGGCTAAACCAGGAAAAACCTGGCATGAAACCCAGAACACAGAAAGAAAATCACCTGCCATTAGCAAATGGAAGACCAACAGGAGCACACTCCCCACGGGTTGTTCCAAGAGGGATTAACTGGGACATCCCATTTCTTGTTGGAAGGAAAAGCATTCGGAGCAAATGTTTCCAGAAGCATAAGCCCAGTGAACAGGGTAATTATCTACTCTGGATCAGCAGCCTGAACATTAATCCTTTCATTCCCCAAATAAAATGATGATAAACGCTTGGACAATACCAAATATCATTAAATTGTCATTCTGCTCAATTCCATTTTACAGAAGTGTTATTCTTTCAAGTACTGAGATACTTGATGGGAAATTTGAGATTTAATCAAGAGGAGTTTTGTTAACAACGTGAAGACTTAACTGAAAAATTACCAGGTGTCTCCCAAGCCTCCCTGATTTCTGGCATTTTCTTATGGGTAATCACAACATGTCTGTGAATGTCTGTAGTTTAGCTTTGCTTGTTTTTACACCCTCCTGTTCGAGTCTGAGCCATGGAAAACCAGTCAGCAGAGAGCTGATGGCTACACAACTGGTGAAGGGAAACGCTAGGGAGATGGATCAGGCTGTAGTTCACAGCTTGCTGCCAGCAAAGATTAAGAGCAATGCTTTTGCAATTCAGAAAGGAAACAAAGAAATAGGAAGTGCCAAAAACTGTTTGAGGGAGACATGATCACAATCTTCAGTGGAAAGTTAAAAGCAAAAACCTGCTGCAGAGAGTTTGAGCTTCTTGGGCACAGCTGTGCAAAAACATGCCTCAGCAGAAGGCTGACAAATAGACACCAGATAGTTTCAACAGCCGATTGAGTTAGATGCTTGTAACAAAAGTAGCATGTGAAAAATTTACCCAAGTGACTTAAGTTTTCCATTAAAAATGAAAAACTCCTGGAAAATATTGCTTAGCCTTACTCATCCATTTGGCCTCAAAGCCCTGTTTATAACCAGTGCAGCACAGGTGTGGGCATCAGGAGCTGACATCAAATTACTTCACCAGGGGTACACAAGCAAATAAGACAAGGCTACTCTTAAGCATATGAAGGAACAACTGCCTTGATCAGAACAAAGAAAAAAAAAAAGTTGAGCATTTTTCCTTCCAAGACAGTAAAAAGTTTGCCCCTTCTTAGTGCCTGGGTTCCACTCGAACCACAGAACATCCAGTTTCAAAAGAACTGGAAAACACATCACACCAGAAAACACACAGCCTGAACAAAAGGTAAGTTTGAAATAGTTTAGGTAATTTTATTTTCAAGTCATTGGGCTGAGGTTCTAGCCAGCAAAAAGTGAATTTATACTCATATCTTGAGTCAGGATGCGTTCCTCTTCTGTCACGTATGGATCTCTGGAAGACAGAATAACGCAGAGGACCTGTTCACTGCAGTCTCAGGCAGCAGCCAGATCATTCAGCTGGGCACTCAGTCACCAAGACATTTTGAACAGTCTTCCTTCACCCCGGCTGGCATAAAAATATTTTTACTCCTCTTTCCATTTGTTTCCATCTTCGTTCATAATGACCTCTAATCCACTTCTTGCTTTATTACACCTCAGCAACGTTAAGTTTTCTCTCCTTTCCCCTGTTCCTTACGTCTACTTGTCACCCATACCTAAACCCTTTAAAAATTAGAGATTAAAAAACTAAGTATTACAGTTCTAGCTCTCACCAATTGTGCATTACCCATCTTTTCATCCAAGATGACTCAGACTTGTCTACTGAGATGGTTCCTACCGCTATGGTCTCTCTATTTACACATTCTCAATACATCTGTAAGTACTGCCATAATTACACTCTCACCGCAACTACCATACCATTATCTGTTATTTGAGCTCTCTGTTTGGTCTCCAGCTCTGGATGAACTTGCTTCTTTAAGGCAGGAAGACCACTAAGTATAGGTGAGAGATTATTAAAAAAAAAATATCTTAACACAAACCAGACTTCTTAATCTGAGCAAAAAGATTTTAATATCAGGACTAAGAACAAATGTTTTGTAACTTCGGTAAAAAAAGAAACAAACAACCCACACGCAGAATACGCCTATTACTCCTAATGCAGAGCAAACTAAAAGGAAAAAAAAAAGTCAGTTTCCACAATTTTACCCAAATGACTTAATCCTTTGACGGGTTTGGGACTTTGTAGCTTTTAGCCACAGGCTACAGAATATTTATGGTATTATTATACAGCCAGAGTAACACTGCAAATTTTGCATTTTCTTTTACTGAAAAGCATTCAGCAGGAAATGCTTCTCAAGTAAAAGGTTCTTGAGACATGTCCTATAACTCTCACTCTTAAAATGTAATTTGTTATTAACCATTGCTGGCCAAGACCAGATTAGCGTCAAACTTCACACTATGCAGTTTTTTTTCCCCTCATTTGTCAACTTTTTGCCTGCGTGTGGATTACGTGCTTAACAAAAAGATCACACACAGGGTTAGGTATCTATGTTTTATATATAAAAACAGAAGAAAATGAAATATTCTGAATTCGGTACAGAAGTCACTGAAACGCAGAAGAATATTTACAGGCTAATAAAAATATATTCAGCTTAGCTGGATAGAATACATTTGTTGTGAAATGTTATACCTCCTAAAGGAATGAGAGTAATCATGTATGGATGTTTGGACACACACAATACTTGTATTTCATTTAATATAACTGTTGATTAACATATATTGAGATGGATACAAACCACCTTCATTGCCACAAATACACTTCTACAAAGAAATACTACATATGGTCTTTGATCAGAATTAAATTTATTGCCATTAAGCACTTTCCTTAACTTGCATGCTCTTAATAAACATTGGTCCCATACGCTGACAAGCACTGTCTACCTTTAGCTTAAAATACAGTTGTCTCAATCAAGTTTTTTTTTTTTAATAGGCAAGGAATTATCTACTAAAAAATTGCACCGTTCTCTTTAGAATATTATTTTATTTTTGAAGTAAAAATATATATACACACACACCAGTAAACTGTTTTACACTTTAAAAAATAAAAATGAAGTCTGAATACTGACTTGCCTCGGAAATTCTTCCGAGTCTAATTCATTCAACCTCTGGGAATCAGCAACCTTCCAGTTTCTGACAAAGGAGGAAATACACATTCGTCCATTGAATCTGGAAATCTCAACTTGCAAAACTTTTCTCAGTTTAAATATTAATCTCAAAGCATCTCAGTATGACTACAGTAAATCAGTATGTTAAATCTGCTGGTAGGAAGTGTGGAGTACAGCCATGCTGTAGTGTCTGAGCAAAGTCTTCCCATTCAGGACTTTCTAAACAAAGATTATAAAAACTGCAGGGAAGGAAGTACAGTGATAATTTACTGCTACCTGATTTGTCTACTCCTAGTCATCTTCCTCGGCAATTGTTCCTTCTGTTGATCTCATATACAGGTCAAAAATAGACAAGGTAACAGAGAAAGGATCCAGCAACTTCCAGACGATACAGAAAAGCGCATAGCATCATAAGAAACAGGTGGGCAAGGAATGTCAGGAAAGTAACTCCAGAAACATTCTCCCACTTCAGGCTGAAACAGATCAAAAGACTAAGTGGAAAATGAGGCATGCCAGGAAGTGAGAACAAATAAATAAAAAATGTAATCTTTCCCTCAGATACATGGAAACTGTACAGGCAAATTATTTTTTAAGTTATCAGACTAGTTGGACCAGCCTCGTTTCCTACAACCGCATCAAAATTTCATACAGATATGATCTTCAAAGACAAGATCACTACTTGGCTTTGAACTATCCTCAGAACATCCCAGGCCACAGACGGTTTCAAAGTTCACTCTACTTACTGTGGGATGCACTTACTTAGTGCACCTACTAACTGTGGGAAAAACAGAAACCTGGATGCAGAGTTATGGCAGTGGATTTATCTGCTAATATGTAGCCAACGTGTCCTAAAATTTCTAAAGCTTCAAAGAAAGAAACATGTCTGGGGATCTGTTTCTTCTTTACAGGGATTTATTTTTAAATACTAGTTTCTGTGTGCTGAAAACTGTACAACTTTGACTATTCTAAAAGCCTTTAACAATATGCCATATGACAAGGACTGTTACAAAAAATGAACCAAATAATGTAATTCCACTGAGTGAATGGAACTCATGCATACACGCACACAAAACGATCCTGTAAATAGCAAAGTTAGGGGATTTATAAATAGCAAAATCTTCGAATAAAGTATATACATTTTTATGATTTTTCTATAAACATATATATAGTGCTCCTAGGAGAAACAAGTAACTGTGTTCTACATCACAATTTTGAATGTAAAATTAATTGATATTACTCTAAAGGCCTTTGAGTTTTTTTCCTATATATGTCTGTCCTACACACTAACACTTGCAAAGATGCCTTCTCACATAAGCTCCACTCTCAAAGTGCAAACTCTTTTCACGTGACAGTTCAACAGCCTGAAGAGCAGTTAACAGGAAAGCTGCCTTTGCAGGCTGAAACAATAAATGTGATCATAATGCAAAAGTTTGCATATGGAGAGCGTTGCACTTAAAGATCTCCAAGTTCAGTTCTTGTGTATCTACAGATACACAAGAGTATAAGAAACTGGTCAAGAAGCCATGCTCGACATTCCCATCTGCAACCATGCCACAAACCTTTAGATGTACACCAATTAAAAGCTATTTTGAGATACACTGCTCTTACAAAAGGAATAATGTTTTGTTTCAACAATAAGACAATTACAGGTTAATACAACTGCCAAAATTAACAGATAGGGCCAGACACTGTATGATTGTGAGTACTTCCTATAAAGCACTGTGCACTTTACTTTCACTTCTTTAAAGATTATTTTAATGTGAAATGAGTATGTCCAGTACTTATTAAAAACACTGAGCATTTCCTAAATTCAAGCCAATAATGACCAACTCAGACAACTCCACATGGGCAGAAACCACATCCATTCAAGAATGTATGCTAAATTGATGATGCTTGGGAAAAAAATGCCAAAGGGCACACAACTGTGAGCGCTTTTTAAGCAAATTTTGCTTGTAAAACCCTGTAATACTCTGTCTAAATACTTTTAGAGCAAGTTTAATTTGGCAGTGAATTAATTAAAACAATAATGCCAAAAATCTCACCCATAAAATTATCATGGGCTGAAGGATCACGATTAACAAGTACTCCACTGTCCAATTATGGTTTTGATGGTCTTTGCTCAAGTAAAATCTGTTTTTTTGCTACTCTCAGAAAACGATTTTTTTTGTTTGTTTTTGAAGTTACAGCTCAAAAATCCCAAGTGGAAAACTCAGGTATGCAATAGTACAATTCCCCCACACACACACCTTCTTGAGTCAAAGCTTGTTTCACAACAGACTGAACCTTGTTCTCCCTTTAAAACGGTTTCAAATGAAGATGGCCACATCTTATTCTCCTTCCTCGGGGACATCAATGAGATTAAAAGTTGAAGGTATTGAGGTTATCATTTTTAGAAATCCCATGCTTTGGTACTTATTATTAAAAGGAAATTCATTTAACATGCCATGTGTTAAGTAACTATTGTGTGTCACGCAAAAGACAGTTTTCCACATTTAGAATTGCTCACAATGAAGCCCTGAGGTAACTGCCTTTTATCCAGGCAACAGTAATACAGGTCCCTTTGACTTTTAATCTTCCTTTTACAACCTACACTTGTATATGCAACTTGGAACAGTCACTATTGATTATCAATTGTTCCCAAAGATGGGATCTGTCCAGTTGTGTTTTTTTTTTGTTTGTTTGTTTGTTTTTTTAGGATAAAGACTCAGCAGAACGGCTTAATTTGGGTGCAGCATCTTCTAACGGAGCTTCAACTGAATTCCTCAGGTCTCCATTTTCATGTCCATCAATACCCGGTTTCTTATCAAACACTGCAAGTTAAAAAAAAAATACATTTAAGGAAGAGAACAAGTCTTAGGAATCACAGATTAGTAAGATTTATTTCAGAAACTGGAAAGTTTACTGAAATATTTACTAAAAATACGAGCTTATAAGCTTTTGTTAAAACACAGTACGACAAGAAAACAGGAACTATTTCTACATGCCTCTGATCTAAAAAAGCATACTCAAAGTCACCAACAAAATAATGGCTTAAGGGGAATTAACTACTCCTAAAGCAGAGTTGTGAAAAGATATGAATAATTGGGAAAAGATGATCAGAAAAAAAAAAACCAGCAGAAATTCTATTTAAGTAAAACAGACCAATGAGTAAGGGACCAACCAATAGAGCTGAAAACCTACTAGCAGGTCAACTGAATTAAAGGAAGTTTAATTTTACAATATAAAAACAGTGTTTTCCAGAAATTGGTTTGTGTAGTGAGACTTCAGAGTTAAATTGCATAACGCTTTTTAGAAAGTTTACCTTGTGAGGGTTTGACATCCACAATTGCTTCTTTCCTATTAGAACCTGAATTCGCACCTTCTTCCAATTCCTCAAGATATAAACGATAGCGGTGTCCACTCTCATCCTCATATTCTACATTTTCATCATCTGAATCAACTTCTGGAGCAACATACACTACTTCAAATTCAATCTCTCCTCTCTAGAATGTAATCAAAATTACAAATTTACTTACTAATACACCACTACATAACAGGTTTACAAAAATGAGCTGGATTACTTAAACAAGTAGATTTTACTGAACAGTTGTGCTGAATATTTTGGGCATGTACCTGAATTAAGCTTTAATGATTAAAGAAATGCAGCTCTACACCTAAGATTTACCAAAGTTACCTGAATTTTTCATTATGTACCAGTGCATTTAAACAGTAAATTCTTTAAACAGGAACTAAGAGCAAGCTTTCTCACAAATTTAAACCTACAAATTGTCTGAAAATGGGAAGCAATGCAGCAAGATGATTCTAGACCACAAAGCGCATCAGAAACATTGTTTAGCTGCAGCTAAACTCATAAAAGCGTAAAACAGGCATCACTATTTCCCGATAACAAGATTTCCATTAGCCTTACTGGAGGATCATCGGTCACTAGAGGTTTAACTCAATCAGTACTGACCCAGCCTTTTTCTCCTAGACTGCAAGACACAAGAGGATTCAGTGTAAGGTGACAGAGCTTTAGGAATCACTGTAGGTTTGCATATTACTGTGCTTGACTGAAAACATTAAATCCAAGGTAAATCAGTAGGCAGAACAAAGGAAGCACATAAATGTGCCTGTGGATAACAGGTCCCAACTGACCTGTTGGGAAAGGATAGTTACAGCTTCTTTATGTTTGGCATCTCTTAGATTAACTCCATTCACTGCCAGAATGGCATCACCAACATGCAGTCCTCCACATCGATCAGCAGGTTGTCCAGGATGGATTTCAGAGATCAGTATTGGAACACCATGCTCCTTCCCACCCTATGGGAAAAGTGGATTTTAATTACCTGAAATGTACGTAAGCATAAAATCAGCATTCCAACAGTTGCTCTTACAGTGCTTATTTCATCTTTTATTATAGAACATTAAAAAGCATACTCTGGACAAAAAGAATGCTTAAGATGATGGTATGAGATGCTTCTCTTAATTCTTCTCCCCGAAAAAGAATGGCCTGATTTCAAATATATACTCAGAGTAAAAGCAGACTGTTCTGAATAATAATAAAATTATTTTAGATCACAGACAAGCTCAAGACAACATCAAAACCTCATTAAAAACCAGACGCCATATTGACTTGCAAGAAAAAAAAACAGTATTTAGAATAAAAGAGTATTAGTCTGAATTTTCAAAGTTTGGTGTAAAAAGATAACACAGCTTTTGTTAGGTGTGAAATGCCAGTAACAAAACAAGAAAAAAAAAACCACAAAACTATCCTATAATTACAACAGCTAAGCTTTGTAAGTTAGTTCTCAGACTGTTTCTGCTCTTCTACAGACTTATGATACTAGAAATTCATTACTGGCTAATCTGCTATAGGGCCCAAACCCTAAACATGAGTTGAAACCGTAAGTTTTACATAAACTAGCAGTTGACAACCTCAAAATCTATCAAAATGAGTTGTATTCTTTAAGTCATATAATTATACCTATGAATTTACATAATGCAGCCCTATTCTTTCTCTTTTGTTACATTCTAACAATACACTTACTGTTCCAAATATTTTACAAAGTACAAATACAAATTTAAATTGCTTCTCGTGTGCCATAGAAAATAAATACAAGCATTTACTGTGATTGAAATTCCTAGTCCTTCATGGTCTTCTTTAACTAGCAAAACTTTTCGGATTGGACCAACACCTTGACTCTTCTTTAAGGCATCTGGATCCTAGTTTGATAAAAAATACATACATACTGTAAGTATAGATGTGATGCATTCTTTTTGTTAGTTTGTTTTTAATTGTAGAAAGACAGTGTATCGGCAGCAAAGTTTTAGATTAGCTCCATGCATTCCTGACAAGAACAATTATTTCAATTATTTCAGTGCTGAGTGATGCACAACACAGAGTAACTTCAAAAGAAGGAAATCTGCCAAATTAAAAATATAAAGGGACTACATAAAGGAATGCTGATCACTGCTGAAAAGTTATACGACAAACAGTAATTTAAAGCTAATCAAAGGGTAGAGGTAATAGAGTCCCAAAGACAAGGTTCCTCGCTCAACTTTATTTTTGTTAGATTAAAAACACACCATTCCACAAGCTATTAAACTCTAAACTAAAAAAGAGGCCGAGTAAATCATGGTATTTGTTTTTCTTTTGTTAAGCTGCTGTTGCTATTATTCATACCCTTAAAATCATACACATGCATATTTGTCCACCAATACTTTATATGCTATTAAGAACATAAGTAGTAAGATCCATCTGACCAACTAAGGTATTTAGAACAGACCAAAGTAATGCCCTTTCCTCAAAGCGTTCCATTTTATGCACTGAAAACTGGGGATAATAGCTCATGTGCCAGGCTAGGTAAGGCAAGGTCTATGCCATAGTCACACACGCTTTTAAAAATTTTATTTTAAAAAGTATCTTTTGGAGGGGGAAAAAAAAACAAAACCAAAATTTTGTAGTGTCAATTTATTTGGCCTTAAAAGAAATAAAATAAAAGATGAATTTCAGTTCAATCTAATCCTAAAATTATTATTCTTCACAGTTTCCCCAAGTAATTTAGCCCCTTATTTTCAAATTTACCTAACAAAAATTACACTGTTAAATTCAAATCTATAAACACAAAGCATAATTTTCAAAAGGGCTGCATATTCCTACATAAGTCAACAGAATTTTACTATCTTTCACGGTCATTTATGGAAACATGCTATTCAGGATGGAACTATCCTTTAACATATCCAGCTCTGAGCTTCCCAGAACAAGACAGACAAGAGTCTATTAGAGCAGGTCTAAAGGAGGGCCACAAAAATGTTCAGAGGGCTGAAACACCTCTCCTGTGAGGAGAGTTGGAGTTGTTTAGCCTAGAGAAGAGAAGGCAGATGTCTTGGACGAGATGAACTTTGAAGGTTCCTTTCAACTCAAACCATTTTCTGATATAAAAGAAATACATATGTTAAAGGGACAGTTAAAATAATTCAGTATTTGAAGTGAAAACAAACACAAAAATGAAGAAACTGCTATCTTTTTTCCACAGACAGCAGAAATTACAGACTCGCCTTTCAACTTACATGTCCTGGTGGTGCTTGCATTGGTCGTTTCAGATCATTCCGACCTCGACAAGCTCTAATAACAGTTTTGTGACGGTGAAGGTGTATTTCTGCTTCGAGCTGATTCCAGAGTTTGTCATGAGCAGGTCCCTTCATGTCTCGGCCCAGTAACTGAATCTGCTGAACTCTACATAACAAAGAGAATAAACAACATGCTATATTACACCTGAAAAGCAGTGCATTGTACAACTCATCCTTCATGTGCCTACAGCACGCAGCCATTCAGCAACTAGTGCAAGTGCAGTAACTGCATGGAATTGTGACAGTGCTGAGTATGTTAAACACGTGTACATACAAGTTCTCCCTAAAATTTAAAGCACTTAAGAAGATTCGTTTCACCCACAGCATCCAGAAAACTTAATTAAAAAAAAAAAGTGTGTGGCTCTACTTTGGAAAGTGAGGGATTTTTGGTTCCTTCCTTTTGTTGAATTAATTGCAAACGTGAGACTTTTCCTACTAACTCTTAATTTTGGATCTGCCTCTGGGGATGCAAAGGAAGAGAACAAACAGGGTTGCAAAAGTGACCATTTCTGTGCCAGACAAAATGAACACAAAGCTGCAAATAATAGAAGTAAATGGCTGGGCTCACCCCATGACCAAAGGGATCAAGCCTTGTTCTTAGAAGCCTTACAAGGCTATCTTGTTTTTCATTAAATCATAATAGAGGCACATTTTGATGAAGTGGAATAAATAATGTAATTTTTATAAGAGGAAATTTAAATCTAGCTCTAATGGCAGCAAGGGTCTCAGACCCACAAGAAAGGATCCAAATGACCAGTCCAGCTCCAGCATAAAGTATTTAATAGTGCTTATCATAAGATAAAAAGTAATTTATTGCTTAATTGCTACACAAACATAGCTAGCAAGTTAGTGAGCAATTGGATGAATAATGCAAGGACGTGGTTAAAACAGCTGCAGAACAGGGCCAAAGTGATTGGTTACGTTCAGTCAGACTAAAACTGCCTTATCATGGACAATGAACAATCTGTCTGGATAAGCTGAGGATGCCTTGGGCACCTCCATGCCCTAAGCATGGGCTCCACGGAGCCTTGCAGACCCTGGTGGGCTTGGAGAGCTCAGGAATCTGAGCATAATTATAACATTATGCCGCTAACATTGATGATGATTAAATACTGTTAAGTTTATTATAGTTATCTACAGCTCATTATCACAGTTATGTCATAGAAATATTGCAGTCATACACTGACAAATTTAAACAAGCATAACTGACATTACTGTACCTGCACTGCATGCTTGAGCTGTCAGAGCTGTATGTTACTGTGTAAGTTATTAAAGACCACTACATGTATACTTCAGATAATCACAGACTCTCTTCTTGCCAGAGCATACCTCTATGCATTTATCTCCCTGCTAACGATTTTAAAAGCTAACGAGACAAAGGTTTATAAAATAAACCAGGAATAACTCATTCATAAAAATGTAGTAATGAAGACTTTGAAACAAGATTATTTAGTGGGAAGGGAGAGCCTACATCCTTTAAAACTTCTGAAGACTAGCAAGATTTTTGACTGGCCTCATTGTGGTCACTATTATATTAATCCCTAAGAAAACAGAATTGGTAATACTTACCAACATGGACAGTCCAAAGCCTAGGAAAAGAGAAGTTAACAAATGCTAATAGAAGATGCTGGTTGCAGCGAAGAAGATAGTGAACAAGAAAAAGCCCAATTTCTATTCAATAATAGGTGGTCAAGAAACCTACAGCATATACGTCTAACCCTTCCAAAACTGTGGTTTCTATATACATTCACTGATATTGCCACAGTGTTAAGAAATGTTAGACATAAATCGAGACTCACTGAAGCTGTATGCTTTGCAGTATTAAAAAAAAAATTGTAACAACAACAAAACCCCATGCTAGGGACATGGATTGATTTTACATACCTTCCAGCTAGTTCCTTATCTAAGTACTTGGCTGCCAATCTTGCTCCATAAACCTCAGCCTGAAGCACAGCTATGTGTCGACGAAGAGCTTCATTCTCCTTCCTCAGCAATTTCACCTCAGCTTCCAGCTGAGCTTCTTTCACTTTTTCTTTCTTGCTAGCTTCAAGTTCTCTCTCCTTAACATAAATAAGAAATTGAAAAGCTTTTATCAAAGTTGGCTATGAAAAGAGTACTTACTGCTTCTATAAACCAATGTGAAATAATTCTGACTATAGGACATGCAGGAAAAGAAGTGAAAGAAGCGACTCTGTCACTGCAGCTACTGGTTTGCTTACTCCCCCCCTCTGGGGAGAGTTGGCCTTGAGCTCAACTTCGTGCTCCCAACATGTTTTTTATCCTGCTTACAACTCCTGTACAAAATGCATATACTAGCTTAAAGTCCAAGGACTGAAATTAGTAACACTGCTTCTCCCTCTCACAAACAGGTAGCAAAGTGGTACGTAGTCTGAATAGCATCCTTGATTTTTCCTGTGTTCAAATGGGATATTTGTACAATGAGAAAGAACAGATTATTTTTAAAATAATAAAAAAATATACAACCACTATACATTTCAAGCTGATAATATTCTATAACTATTTCAATATGATCAAATTATCTGTAAGTCCTTAAAATGACAATTATTTTCATGCAAACAACCAAGAAACGCCCAGCCAGGGTTATTTCCAAATTAGACTCTCAAGACCACAAAAAAAAAAAAGCCAGAGATTCTACACATGCCAATGCATGCTCTATGAAATTAGAAGAGATATTAATGCAAAATAACATCCTTAATAATAATAATAAAACAAACAAAAACACATTAAGAAATCTATCCTTCCTCATTGCTTTTTTTTTCAACATGAAAAAGGAATTATGGAAATATAAATTACTTCCATAGTGCTCCATCACAACTGTACAGATAACACATAGCCATTATCTTTTCTAAAATCCAGAGCACTGGAGCTAAAAGGAGTTAGTATGGTCAACTCAGATTACTATTCTACAAAATCTACTACACAAGCTCATTTGATTACTTGTATCTTTTATATCTTACTTTATAAACCTTTTAGAAAGTGGGAAAAAAAAAAACAACAAATCAAACTAGGAAAACTATACAGACATAGAATCTGCTACTATTCCCTTTTAAATTATGGTTGCCGTCTGAATAAGCAATAAATACTAAATTCACTGTAACAAGTTTTTGAAGATATTCAGAGTACCTAAAAAGTGTTCTTTGTACTTGTATCAATTACACCATTAAAATCACAAGGTGCAACTAAAGAAGCAACAGGACAAACACCATTTTACAGAACTGGCAAGACAAATCTGTTATGAAACAGTGAATATCCTTATTCACTATTCCAAATGAGAGTAACAAAACCATGGGTATGGCTGGAATTACCACGTTTGAGATTAAGGTAGGTTGTCACACATAAACCAAAGAAAGGTATTTTCACAGCAGGTATCTGGCAAAGAGCTACAAATGCCTGCAAAGACAACTGTCAATTTGATAGACTCTACTTCTCTGTCTCACCTGTTAAATACCTGTATCAGGTTGGATGAATGAAGCACATTACACATAGGTACATATTGGCCAAGAAATGCCTAGCACACTGCTGAGGAAGGGTGACACAAAGATTGCTTGAAATTGTTACCTCTCCACTTCCTGCAATTCTCGTATCAACCCAGTTCCACATTAGGCTTGACTCGATATGTACATTAGAAAACCTGCCACGCAAAGCCACACCAGGTCTGTCTTTTGGGTTTGGGGTTGTCTTGTGAGACGACTCCCGTTATTTTTCAACAAATCTCTTTATGAACTGCAGAATACACTCATAAGCCAAGAATTCTGGCTCACCTACATTTAAAGAATAGGAGTTTCTAAAATTATACCAAGTCTCTCTGCTGTAGTAAGCCTTGGGCTATTTTAACTCACGTTTACTGCCACTAGCCAGAGGGCAGTTACAAGAATTCAAGAGTGCAAAGACACTGTGTTGCCTCTGACACATACTTTAGCTGTAAGAAGTGTCACAGTTCAGACTTAATACTAGTTTTATAGTAGCTGGAAAGTCTGTCTACAGCTACAGTGTTCCTATAGAATTTACGTTAGTTATATACATATTGCCAAGATTGCACCCAAGTGCTCAGAATTGAACAGGCCCATTACTTGTGGAAGTACTCTCTTTTAGGACTTCTTCTATTTGACAAGTGTAAAAAATTAAAAGACTAGAATTTGAGCCAGACATATGAATGCACATTATTCACATTGTTACATTTTCATTAGTTATCATTAATTAGCCAGCTTAAAACACTCATCACAGCTCTGAATTTGATTCACCATCTAAATCAAATTTAAACAACAAAAAAAAAGTTACTTTCCTAGTTGGAATCACTTTTAATAGTGCATTTTAAACATTATATCTAAAATATAAGGAACAATGTAGTCCCCCAGAACCTTCCTATTCTCTCCATTACTGTGACTATTGTTCTGTGACCTCGGAGGAAAATTACACCTAGAAGCCACTCCCTCTGGACTGTCTCCAACTGATCACCACACGAAGAGGTTTGCAATACAGATGTCTGAAGATGTACTGAAAGGACATGTCTTCTTCTGAGCAACTGCTATGAGATGTGGTAAAAGTCTCCAAATAGGTTTAGAATAATGAGGAATTTAAAGAATCAGATTTCATGCTTTCTAGTGCTCATAGTTTTGCATAGGTCCTGCAAAACAGAAAGAACTGTATTTTCCACCAGTAATAAAAAAAGCAACTGCCATGCTGAAGATCAAGGCTTACAGCTAACCACAGCTAACCTGTGGCTTTTCAAAGAACAAACACTGAGTAATGTTAGTTAGGT
The DNA here is from genome assembly GCF_964211835.1 of Anser anser. Lineage (NCBI taxonomy): Eukaryota > Metazoa > Chordata > Aves > Anseriformes > Anatidae > Anser > Anser anser. The sequence continues at coordinate 53,774,764 of NC_139722.1, forward strand.
ATACAATGTAATAAAAGTAGAGAAGCTGTGCAAAAATTGTCAAGTCTACTACTGGGAAAGACTGAAAGATAGAAGTTAACTTTGCATCACTTTTTCTTCATATCTATGTATTACTGAGTTTATATGCCTTAGGCTGTTAAACTGGTCAGTAAATTAGATTAAATCATGCCCATAAAAAGAACTGAGAAAAGTGAAAACAAGGAAAAATAGACAGGATTTAAAAAATATATATATAAAACATTTCACAGTATATATTGCTTGATGTTTACTATAATTATACTTTAGAAATTGTGTAATGCCATAAAATTGTTTGGAGATGTTGCCAAAACAATCTTTCAGAATATCAAATTCAAGGTATCATCCTAAATTAGCTCTAACGATAATAAATACATACGGACATAGGAAAGTGGGTACTTAAGCTAGAAAAGAAAAACAAAAGAAAACACAAAGAAAGTTCTTTGCACAGCATCTTGCCAGCTGACAGGAAGAAAGAACAAGACAGATCTGTTTTGCCAGTTTCTGAGGCCAACAATATAAAATGTTACATAGAGCAAAAGCAGTTAAGCATAACAACAACAAAAACAGGGCAATCAGCATACTTACCATTTCATCCACAGAAAGGACAGACTTAAGACAGAAGAGAAGAGTTCCATAATTAGAGAAATAGGTAACAGGAACTTTAAGAAAATGCAGTAACATAAATGACTTATTCCAAAAGAAATTCACTAGCAGACTATGCATTTTATTAGAAGACATAAAAAACACACACACTGCTGTAACTGTACTTAGAAAAAAATTTGATATTTTTCAGTAAAATCATTTTTAAAAAAATTCTTGCTTCATTGTAGTATTGAAAACACTACTTTCTCCTAAAATACCAAGGATCTCTACCAGGAACAGCAAGATAACATGATTAGTTTTGTAATATTTGACTGAGAGGAAAAAAATATCTTCAAATAGAAGAAGGCAGATTTATTTCTTGGCTGTACTCAACTAATGGGTAAATAATTTATAGAGCACTTCTCTGAAAGTATCACAGAAAATACTATCTATAATACAGTGCATGACACAGGCAAGGGAATTTTTCCTTTCAGAAAGGATGACTAAACACATATTGCAAGAGTGACGTACAGGATGGTGAGAGACAGCAATAAAGGTATATGAACTGCTGAATACAAAAAAAAATCCTAAAAAATTAGGAAACTTCATTCTCTTCCAAAGAAAGAGTTATTGTGCCTGGACTAAGCCTACCTACCACACCTAAAAAGGGATTCAGACTAAACCACATGATGCAATCAATTATCTAGCAATCTGGAACATTTGAAAATGTCTTTGTTCATCGTCATGTACAATCTTACAGCTTGTAGAATATACATTTATGTTAAGAATTTACATACAAAAGAATAGTGGTTCTCAACAAGGAAAGCAGGTAGTTAACTTCTCCAGAACTTTACTTCCCCGTCGCCTATTCTGTTGACACAATCCCTCTTTGGCCTAGAGGCTTCTGACTGCCAGAAGGTCGGCGTGACAGTTTTTATTTACCTAAAACTCAGACTTCCCATTTTATTGTCATTTAAGCAAATTCAATTTTGCTTGTTCAAGCTGCCAGAACTTTATAGCTTTCCGTATCTACAACAGTTTAAAGGCGAGTTTCTCTCCATTGAAACTATAAAAATGCTAAAGGCAAAGTAAAACAAACTTAAAAGATTAGACCTGATGTTTATAAAAAAGGAGTAACTATATGGAATTAAAGAGAATAATAGCCTATGATGTTAATAAATTCAACTTCAACATGGATAAAATCTGAGGCAATACAAGAAAAATTTACTTATTGTTGTCTGAAACTGATGTCACTTTTATGGAAATTTAATCTTTAGAAACTGCTTGTAACAAAGTAAGGGGAAACAAATGTTTGAAGTGTGATTACATCACTCTGAAAATTAAGTCTCATTAATGGAATTTAGGGACCAAAATTATTTAGAATTTGGGCTGGCTAAAAATTTTGCTTCATGTAAACCTGAAGGTCAACCCTTACAATATGTGGGTTGTATTTAACTAATTCTTGTTTTCAGGTCCAATTAATAACAGTTCATACTTAAGTTATATTTCAATACAGAATAAATGATGATCAGACAATCCAGAAAACATTACTCTTTATACTGAGCATGAATGAAAGTATGTAGACCTAAGAACGTAACTATAATTCAGATACAGATTTTAGATCTGAAACTGAAAGAATTTGGGTTAGCCCCATTATTTAGTGATGCACCTAGGTGGATTTTAAGCCTGACAATCTTTTACTGTGTTTTATTATACATTAATTAAGAGGGCAAATATAGCAGAGGTGACTAATCTAACGTTCCACAGCTGTTGGGACTAGATATTTGGAACCAACCTACAAAGCAATTTTAAAAACAGCTAGACTTTGAATTATGACAAGAGTTGGAAACCACAATCTACGCAGCATTACTTCACTTTTTAATTTAAGAAGTCTCAGTATTAGAGCTTGAATCTGTGCTGCAGCTAGTAGGCATACTATACTCTGGATATCAATCAGTGTCAACTAATTGCATAATTAATCACGGTTATCTTCTGGTGCATTTTTACAAGGTCTAAGTTTCTCAGAAACATATTTCACAAGATTATCACTGGTCTACTGAGTCCTTTTGCGATAAGTCTGCTGAATGTAGCAATGGTGGAGAGCAAAACAATCCCATTCTTACTCTTATCAGAATATACCTACAACAAGAACAGAAGACGTATCCCTTTTTAGGCTTTTTTATGACACGTGAAGATTTGGTTGTAGTTTTACACTGGAAGCTATCTGTCTTCGCAAATTCTGCCTACATAAAAGCATTATAATCTAACAAAATATATATTTTAACAAACTCCATAGAAAAGGTTTATGTAAAACAACTTCTTATTAATTATTCTGATGTTATTTACATTTTTAAATGGTTCCTAGCAACCAGTCATAAGTTTTATTTAAAAAAGAAAAAGCAAACTCTCTCCAACATTTATAACGTGAAAATTTGTAATCAGCTTATTTATAACTTTCAAGAAAGAACTTCAGCCAGGAGAAGGAAGAGGATATAATCCTCCATTCAAACCACCATACTCACCAGTTTTGCCTTAATAGTCCCAGAATCAACATTCTGACCAGTTTTGGCGTGTAGCTGAAGCTGAACAGCATGGAGTTGCAGAAGCTGATCATGGACTTCCTTTTCCAATACTGCTTTCTCTGCCTGTGTTTCCGTCAGTTCAGACTTCAGATCCACCAACTGTGCCTGGAAGATATAATTCATCACAGTAATTAGAACAATGATTAAATGCGCTCATCAGAACTGTGATACATACATAGTTCGCTGGCACATTTTACAGCTAAATGCTGTAACACAGATAAAGAGTTCATGCTGTCACGAGTTCCTCTCTAGCCCTATTTAAGCACTATATCACCTGCAGGCTTTTCTCCTCCTCAGTTGCCACCACGTTCATTCATCCACAGACCAAGCACCAAACCACCATACTCCTGACAATAACAGTGGCTGAGTTTTTGTGATACAGGCAATGGCATCTCATCCTGATGTCCACTCTGACACAACACAATGGCATTAAAACCACAACGGGATTTACAACCACAGCAATGTAAACACAACTTACATTTTCATATGACTAAATCTTACTGGAAAAAAATGATCGAAGTAAAATGGCAATTATTAATGCTGTGCAGAAAATCAATCAACCCAATTTACAATTGGTCTACTACCAACAACTGAACTGAAATAGTCAATTAGGTAGGCAAACCAGGAACCATGAATTAACATGCCCCTAAAAACGTTTGTAGAAAATCACAAATAGCTATTAACTAAAAAAAAAAAAAAAAAGTTTTGAAACATTTTAAATACAGTTTACATGTAGTATTTGTATCTGGAATAAAAGAACGAGTTTACATTTTTACCAGGCTACTTGCCTGGTAAAGTACTTACAGCTACTTGCCTTAAGTTCAAGTAGCATTTTAAAAGTGAAATAATATCTGAAATACTTTAAGGCCACTTTACTTTAGAGAAATGGGTTACTTACAAAACCTTATCATTCTCCCCAGTAAACAGCCATGCCTCAAGTCTCTCTGCTGTGGATTGTCTGCCCCCAGGCAAAGGCAACACACACCTGAACTCAAGTAGCAAAAGGATGTCACCAGTATAAGAGGTGATAATACAGCAGATAACTAAGACCTTAATAAGGAAGGCACAGTTTGACTCAGTCATAATTTCATATAATGTATAGCAATATTGCTTTTAATTATTATATAGTGCATGATGATATTACTGTATCTTTTAAGATGCTCCTTTCGTATGGGTACTAATACTAATACATAGCTAACATAACTTTTGTTACATTTTACCCTCCCACACAAACAAACTCAGGTGTTCTAATTCAGAATGCCTGGATAAGCAGAAAGTAGTGGAGCAGATAAATCACAGTCCAATTTTGTCCAGCCTCACCTGGCTTATAAGGGACAAAGCAGAGATCTAGAAAAGCAGCATGTTTGCATCTCTGTGCAAATTACAAAAGAGCAAGAACGATGGCTACCAGTTTTACAACATGGATGATCCCCCAAAGAGATCACAAAGAGACTGTTAAACTCACAATAAAAACAAACAAACAAACCACGCAGTACTCTGTATGTGACCTAGAATTTAAAATCATATCTTGCTGTTTTAATAAAAAGCAAAAGGAGAAATGGTACAAGTGCACATCACTGAAATAATCTATTTACACATTACAGAAGGTCATAAACCTATTCCAGAAACAGATGCAGGTACAAGTCACACCCAAAAGGAAATAAAATAAACTGGTTTCAAATCCTATGATCTACTTCTGTGAAGGATCATGAATCTTCACATTATTTCACAGAAATCCTGCCTTTCTCAGCTTGGCCAGTTCACCTAACTCTCCAGATCAACTTAATATAATCAGAGAAATCTGTTTCTAATACTCGAAGGTATTTCCTGTATGACACATAATGAGGGGCCTTCACAGGACTCCTACCAGCACTGGTTTTAAATTCCCTGTTCCCTCAATTACGTTATAAAAGCATCACGTGGAATGCCCACCGGAAAATCAGCAGCTCTACGTTCCCTTCTGGAAGGCACCCAGAAAAACTGGAGAGGGGGCAGAGGCAGGAGACAGAACGAGGAGCACAAACGAGACCCATCGACTGATATATTCACTTGCTCTGAGAGCACCGCTCGCTGCAGGGGGCCGGGGCTCCACACAGCCGGGTGCTGCCAGCCCCCGTAACGGTCGTGTTTCAACCTCCGTCAGCAAAACCAGGATAAATTAATGCTGCAGACGCAACTGTACCAATCCTTGCATCAGCAACTTCCCGGATGTTCTCTCCAACAAGGCTGTCAGAGGACAGACACCACACACCTCTCCGTACACCTACCTACAAGCATACTGCGCATCAAGCGGGTCACCCAAGGCTGCCCTCGAAGCTGCCGAAAGCCAGCTGGGGGCAGCGGTAACGGGCGGCCGCCCATGGGTACCCCTCAGCTTCACGGCTGGGAGAGCTGAGGAGAAGCCACCAAGCAACAGACAGAGAACAGAAACTTCTGCTGGGGAACCGTCGGGGGCAGAGCTTGCGGGGAAGGCAGGATGTTCGACTTCATTTCGTCCCTGAACGCTAACTTGGTGATTCAGCCAGGAGAAGAAATAGGGGAGGGGCTCTAAGCAAACGGCAATTCCTTCAAACCTTCAAATATTTACTTTATGTGGCATGTGAAGCCAGTGGTATAAATTAAAACCGGTTTTTAGTTTACGTACCCAAAATAACATTAGGAGCTGTAGCCACATTAAATTTTTATAAAATCCCCAATCCATAATTAAGGACTATTGCTAAAGTACACACATGGTAAATTCTAAAAAACACCACCCTGCTGCTCATTTTCTATCTGCATTATTATCATAGTAACTGTTTTTATTGTTAAATATTTCTAGATTGACACCGGGGAATCAACATGACTCTTATTCTGAAGTTAATGTTACACAATTTCAAACCAAAGGATTTTCACAAAGTAAGCACTATAAAAATGCTCTAAACGTGAATATCAGATCAGATACAGAAAATCATTTTCATCAAATCATCAGAAAATCAGATACAGAAAACATTATTTCCACTAAAAAATACACAGCAAAGATGATCCATCATCAGTCTTGCAAGTGACTGTACAAAGCACGCGCCCCTTACAGTAACAAATGTGGTGACACCGTAATGCTCAACAAATTAACTTGAAGACACAAAAATTATTATGTGGCAATAATTTTTAGAACTTCTAAAATGTTTCAGTACACTGTTATTGCAAGAAGCGCCTAAGACAGAAGCAGGAATCATACACAATTTAATTCAAAAGCTCACAAACGTAAAAGTCTTTGATTTGATCTTCCAAAAATCATGTGCCTTCAAAAACTACATTTGTAATATTAGGAATGAAATGCTATGCATCATTCCCATCTTGACTGGAAGAGACACTTGAGTCATCTGCTACTAACCCAGTAGAGCAAATACACTGAGTCTATCAAGGCCACAGACAAACAAAGATGTTAGTTTTATAACACCAATACAACACACCATGCAAAGGTAGAAGACACCCTTCTGAGTCCCAGTGACACTGAAGGAGAGTGCATGTAGAGGAGGAATTAATTTACAGTCAAAAGTTCCTAAAATTGCACTAACTACTCATATTCATGGCAGAAAATACAATACCCTCCCTCCACCAAGGCACAAAATCCTCTTTATTTAATATGGTATACTAAAGTGCAGATTAGCAATTATTACACAGCATTTATAGACAGCAAGGCAACACTTTAGTTCTTCTCCGCTAACTCACTTGTGAGTCCAAACCCTAAGCCATGTACAGTAGGACTGGGCTGTGACTCTTGGAAGTATGATTTAATCACAGCAATTACTCGTTTAATTTAATCACAGCATTACTCGTCATTGCTTTCTATTTACCGATCCTACTGCAACCCTCCTACTCACTCACACAGCCAGTTATACCAGAATTACTCCGCGGTTTCTAACCTGTTCCTCCTTACTGCTGTGAATAAAACAAGCAAACCTTGAAGACTGAGGTGGAGAGAAGAATGGTAAATCCAAAAGCATTTTTTTTTTGTTCTGTTCCTACCCAAAGTACCAGAAAGCACATGCTATTTCAGAAAGAGCAATTCCTTCAGATTACTATCATGTTGGTCTATAATCAATCTCCTTTTAAACTCTAAGAAAACAAAACCCTGCAATTCAAGTGAATTGCAGATCTTGGTCAAATCAACCAAACATTAAAACAGAGTATTCATCTTCCAAACAATCAAAACACTTCCAAACACAGATGATAACAGAAGAATAGTTTGAAAGTGTTAACTAAATACTTAATTCTGGGGCATATTCTGCCATTTACCATGTGTTTTGTACTTCAGAGATCTTACACCTATGAGAATCACAACCAAATTTAACTTGAAACAACTGAAGAACTTTTAAATTACTATTTTTTCCCCCCATAGGAGATAAAAGAAAATAAATCATGGCATTAAGCAACAAATTCACTTAATCCACAGAGCATTCAAAGATACTATTACAAGTAAAAAAAAACACCCCTCGACAAAACAGTGCAGACATAATGACCTATTTTTAATCAACAGTTCATATTTCTTGTTTAAGCAGTTATGAGTTATCAAAAAATTGCATTCGATATAAATGGTCTTATGCTAAATATGTATATTAAGCTGTCCATATAATCATTTCAGTTTACATGCTGCGATGGACTGCATTTACTATCATGGAGTCTTAACTTGTGGTTTTCATTTGGAGGGAGAGAACTTACGAGTCTTAGAAACAAAACAACCATCACAGAGCTCTTCTGATTACTTTATATCATATCCCGTAATTTTTTCATATGTTGGTCAGACCCAAAAAAGAATTCATTCATCCATCTACTTGTACATTTTTCACAGAAAAGTGTTAGAATAATAATAACCAAAATTCATCTATTTATTTCTGTAAGATCTCAGAGCCATCCTCAGAGAGCCTACGCTAAGCGTTACACATACCAAAAACGTGAGCCTTGCCCCAGACAACTTACAAAGTAAATATAAGAAGGAAACGATGAATAAATTCAACATGAAAGAGAAGTACAGAGACATTTGTGTATAGAACTGCACAACAGGAAGCAGACAGATGGCATGCTAAAACCACAAGTTTTTTGTAATCATCGGTGCTTGAATGAAGAACGAGAAGATGACAATATCGGGGGCTCCTAGATTCAAAGCATCACAGGGAGCGCACACAGAATTACAAAATTTTACATAAATGTTAGGGCAGACGGCAAGCAGAGAGCTGGCGTCAGAAAAAGCAGCAGCAATGTTCTTAGCTTCAGGAAAAGCTCTTTCATTTTCTGAGCTATCATCCCAATAACTTCTGCAGAACGAACAAGAGTTGTGTTTGAGTTAATAGATAACGGAGAAATATCTAAGACTTGTCCATTGCCCACACATGAGAACTCAAAGCAGAGCCTGGATGAATTGGAAAGCCATCTTATAGGCCTGAATACGATTAGGGCAAGGCAGTGGCATTATTTACCACAATCAATAAAAATGAGAGAAAGGCCTGAATTCTCTCTATATAAGAAGTGCTTTTGGAGGCATGTAATACTGCACTTTTCAGTGCCCCAATTTCTAGCTCATATTAAGAATCTTTTAAGTATTTCAGCAATGACTAGGCACAACAGACACATTAGAAAAACACAGATTTTTGGCAAAGGAAAGCTAGTTACATAGAAGAATTTCCATTGTGTAACTAACCTCCAAGCGACCAAAAGTCATAAGCCAAGCACTCACTAAATGCTTTCAAGGTAACAAATATTCTTTCAACAATTTTTTCATTTTCTTTTAATTTCTAGCCTTTGGGGTGTACCTGGTCTATTCTCATACCAAGCTTCTTCTAAATTCATAAACGCCTGATAACTTTCTTTTTTAAAGGATTTTTTTTCCATCATAGTAGCACTAAATTCCAGCAGTTGGGACTTTGAGAAATGTCAAAACCAAGCAGACTAGCAATAAAGACACACAAAAACTGGTAACATCTCTTTTCTGTCTTGGTTTCCTACACAAGGCAGCCTTGTGCAGCCATTTTATCCATATGGCTAATTCTCCCTATTCCACCCTCCTTCTCTGCTGATTTGAGCTGAATCCATTTTTGAGGTTCAGAACAAATCCATCAGAGGGGTACAGCTGTGTTATGATCAAAGTTCCTACTGCACGTAAATCTTACCCAAAACAGCAAGAAAGAGCAACTGATCAGTGCCCTCTCTCAGGGAAAAGCAGGACCTTAGCTCGTTTCTTTAATCCACCCACAGATGAGAACTCACAGCCAGGTGGCAAAGCAGCATCCGTGCACTTCTGAGCTGGTAAACCGTGCTGCTGCCTCTGGTCTAGACAACAAACCAAAAACATACGTAGACAAAGGATGGTGCAGTGAGGAAACTCACAGATCATGGAAGAGAACCAGGGGTACCGGAACCAGAAGGTCTTAGTGACTTAGGATTGTGTTTGCTGCTTGCATTAGGGAAAAAAAAAAAACAAACCCACACCCTAACTAACAAAACACCAGCTTTCTGGAAAAGTCAGCAGAAAGTGAGATTTCACTAGTTTCACTGATTCTGTTACTAACCAAACACCTACGCGTGCACCTTTTACAATAGCTAAGATTACAAGAGAGGTCCCTGTTGATGAATCTTGCTGTGGGATCAAATCCAAATCAATAGAAATATAAGGATGAGATGCTTTTATTTTTTTCAGCAGCATGTCCTCTTGTAATTTCTACTAGACTCCAGAACGTTTACCAACATACGTGTTTATGTATTTAAACATTCACTCCTGACCAGGAGTATTAACCCTCTGATTTAAAAGCTGAAGGATCTAGTAGGACAATGAAGCCAACACTGCAACTACTCTTCATCTTCTGCCTTAGTATAAGCACAAAAAAGGAATAGAAATATCAAGATGTAATGCTTTTTTTTTTTTTTTAACAGACAGAAGTGTTGCTTTAAGGCAAAAGTAAGTTAAAAAAACCTGATGTTTTACAAACAATGGAACCATTATTGCTAAGTGTTCCCATGACATTACACAACTGCAGGATAGAAATCAAATTTCCAAGACATGACAGCTGTAGCTCCTACAGCCGGAGGCCTAAACATACTCACAGACACCAGACACACAAGTGCTCGTGGTTCAGCAGCAAAAGAGCCTGTGGCGGACATTCACGAAACGCACAGCCGACACGCTAATCAGTTTTCCTGGGGACCCCTGACTTTGGCAGCAGCCCCTAGATGTGACGTGTTTGAAACTCTTTGAGTATTGTGTTTCTCTAATTGCTGGAAGAAACCATTTTCTCCTTTATTCCACCAGTGTCACTTCAACGCTGAAATCCGCTTAGCCTGCAGCTCCCTGAAAGACGAGCCTGCTCTGCCCCGGCCTCAGGCCTGGCTGTTTGGTTCTTCCTTCCTACTAGGCACCGCTCGCTGCAACGTTTCACGCAACCCTATCACCTTTATAGGACTTGTTTGAAACAGAAACCATGAAACAGATCAGAGCCTTACTGCTCTCACTGTGCTCCTTGCAAAGCCGAAGTGATGGCACTGTGCAAAATGAGTTTCTGAATAAGAGAGACACTTTGGAATGATAACCCTTGCTGACTTAAAAACCCTAACTGCAACAAAACCAACTTACCACTTGTCAATGAAAATGAGTAGCAGCCTGTTTCAAATGACTTTAATAGGTTGTATTTACAGATTCTGTAATGAAATTAGAAGTGTTTATTGCATTATTTTTGTGACCCCCCCAAAATTTATTTAAATTTAAAGCTTTAACTACAAAAATTAACAAAAACTTCTTTATCACATGGCTAATAAGAATGCAAACAACAAAAAATTTAACCATGAACTCCCTAAAAAAAGACTGCAGCCAAAAGCAAATGGAAAAAAAAAAAATCAGTTCTCCCTCGAGTGTACACTTACAGCTAGTGTTGGCAAAAACGCAGTGAAAAACTGAATGCAGAAATTAGTTATAGATTATTTTATCCATCCTTAATAGATCCCATATGGAACGCAAACTGTAAGAGACACCTACAAATACATTGCTCCACTTCCCAGATCCCACTGTGGCCCTGACGAGTCATTCAGAACACCGGTCAGCAAATCAGAAGGATGCAAAACAACATGGATATTAATTATCTTCTTTGCTGAAAACCCTTCTGGATTTGTAATTACTTGCACGCTTTTCCTCCCAACAATTAAACAATTGATAACACCATGACACATGTAAACCATCTTAAAATTTGTTTTCCATTTTTATGTAGATTGATACATCAGCTAAGGTTTATATGCCAATTACTGATCTTTTTCATTGCTATCATTAAAATAGCTGGTACTGCAGCATCGTACTATTACTTCCTACTATTATTTTGGTTTTCCTTGGCTTTAGGTACTGTTTCTTGCCACTGTTTTCCTTTGTATTTGACTGAATCATTCCGATTGTACCTACTTGCAGGAGCACAGACCAGTGCTTTTATGTAATCACTGCCAGTACACTTTGCTGCCAGCATCAAATTCCTGACTGCCTCACAAAGACTTTTTTCAGGCCGTCCATGCCTCTAATTGCTTATGAAGAATACATAAATCTGTTTTTAGAAATCATATTGGTAGCTTTATGACTGCCATAATTTTGGAACTCAGACTAGCTATGCAGCATAATTCAGTAAATAAAACTAAGAATTCCGAACTAAAGCTCTAGTTCCCTAGTGCTCACTCTTTGGCAACTCCAAATAAATGGGAACAGAAGGAAATACAGTTGCACTTTACTACACACTGACTGAAAATAAAGTAAGGTAGTTAAACTTCTAGAATGCCAGGGCTCCTGATACAGGAAAGTACAAAGTAAGTGCAAGTCATTCCTTTAGAAAGGTGCAATTATTATGAGAAAAAAACAAACGAACAAACAAAAAAACCCACATACATATGTATCAAAACCATGACAATTTATAATATAAACCTGCTGAAAAATTTATGTAAATACTGCATTTCCACTAGCTGAACATCTGAAAATCAGTCAAATTCTAGAATACAAAATGAGCTGGATCAAGTCTCATTCACAACAGATCACATTCCATCTAGAAACAACAGATTTAAATTCCAAAAGAGAAGAAATTTCAAAGGTAAACGTGTTATAAATAAAATAACAGTTCAGTAAAACACTGGACATTTTTAGAACATTTGAAAAAAATAAAATTTTCTTTTCTAAAGTATTATGTGTTCCCAGTTTTATAGGCACATCTGTCACAGGGCCAAGAAACATCTTGGCATTTCACACAAAGGCATTTCTTGTTACAAGACAAAACGGGGATAAGGATTAAAGGACCTCAAAAGAAGGTATGTGCTCCTACCGTGTTTAAAAAGTACTCCTGATCAACCAAGCAGGTACAGTTCTGCAGCGTGCTCCATAAGATGGACTTGCACACTGTGTGAAAAACCACCACACACATAATACATGAGTAAAATAGAAATAAACATAGGTGACTCGGAATTTTATAGGTATCTTTGTATTACCTACATGCACTACATATGCTTTAGCTGATACAGTAACAAGTTACAGAAGAATTCAGCTCAAAGGAAGAAGTTCCCTAAACCCAATTCCAAGTTCATCAAGGACATAAAACTAAACATGCAAATAACCTAAAACATATTCTTAACTGTTTTCCCAAACCCCAGCACGTACACGGGCTCACCCAAGTGCCAAGACACAGGGTGTGCTCTAGCAGACATTCCATTCTAGCTCGTTCATTTAACATTACAGAATCAGATTGGCAGCCGAAGTACCAACGTCAAGCTCCGTTTGCACTGGCCTCTTAACCTACTACTTTTTACATCTACAGAACTTTTATTTTCTGAAAGGACCGTTTAAACAGCATCAGTCAGCACTGTATTTCTTTCAGCTCAAACAACGGTCAAACACGAGAAACGATTCCCACGAACTTCACCTCAATTAAAAATCTCCTGAAACCTCACACCGCCTGCCAGCCTGCATCTGCTGATGATAACTCTGGGAGACAGAGCACAACAAAAATCTCTTTCAAAATGGCTGTCACCTCCTTTTGTTCTAACAGCCCGAGGCCCTTACTGCCCTTCATCAAGATACGCTCCTTCGTTTGTTTAGCACGCTGTATGCCACGCAAGGGGAGTCAAGCTGGTCTCACGAAAAGACAGGGGCTTCCATCACCCAGCGCTCCTCTTCGTTCCTCTTTTCCTCTTCGGTAAGTTACTTAATCCAACTCTGCCCCACTGGGACCAGCAGGAAAAACTAAGAAAACAAACCCTCCTTCCCTTTAGTTTAATGAATTTAGGACCATAAATGTTATTAGCACAGCAGTATGATTATCACCTTTCATCACTCTAAAGCCCAAGCAAACTTATCTGCATACATCTGCTGTGCATCTGCACGCCGCCAGGTTCCTTCCAAAAATAACTTACCTCTCAACTGGCCGCGTATAACTCCCTCTCTGGAAACTACGGGCTGCCTGGAAGGCTTCTTTCCCTGCTCTGAAACATCCCTCACGCGGTATTTTACCTAAACTCCTCTCTCTAGCAGTAGGTACACATACCAATCATGCCAGAACATTTTTGCACCAAACTACCCTGCATCTCTTAAAAGCAGTTGTATCAATCAGAGAACGCATATTTAGCTGATTAAGGTGATAAAGCAAGTTCTGAAACCGCATTTGTATTTTCTTGTCTGTAAAATCATAGCAAGACCAGACAATCCCGCTTAAGGAAACAGAACTCACAATCAACAGAATAATGTTGGTAATTTGTATTAACTTAGTTTTCCTTTAGAACATAGTATCACTCATTCAGTAAGGTGACAGTGTGCAAGTGTAGCAGCAGGAGTAAGGTCTTAGCTCTTACCAGTCACTGACATATCAAAGTATTATTTTCGTCCAAACAAAGGCATGTTTCCAAAGACAGTTTTAACTCATTGGCTTGGCAAGTACCTGTACCTACATAAGCTATGACTAATGACAGTTATGAACGTGATGAAAGCTTCATATAAAAACGCACAAGCACTATAACATTACAACTGACAGCTATTAAGAAATAACTGCAGTTTTAAAAATCATGAAATACAGTAACTTGTACCATTAAAAGTAAAGCTAAGGATCGCATCCTAAACTTCAGTATTAATGTAGTGACTTCTTTCAAAATAGGTAACTGTGTCCTTAATTTTGGACACTGCTGTTTCTGACCCCGACGTCTGTGCATGTGAAAACACTCGTTCTCAACAAAGCATTTTGAAATGGCAGTTTCCATTCCAAATTTATGACTCTAATAATCATGAGATCCTAAAATTAACAACCTTTGAGACAATACTATAACCTTCTAAAGGCCTATTTGAAATAAAAATTGCTTTACAGGTATGAAGCCCAATACTAGTATCAGGAACAAAAATAATTCACAAGATAAAAGGGTTTTTAGTCACCAGCTCTGGCTTCTCAGTATCAGTTTTTATCAAACTTTTAGTTCTCTCTCAGCCATATACAATAATCACGCTATTTAAACTGTGCTCCTTTGCCCGTCAACTCGTCCAAGATTAAAGCATAGACAATTGTTGTTTCGATGCCCAGTCCCCTGATGATTTTAACTAGATACCAAAATATCTTTCAGGATCTGAGTTTTATCATTTCCTTTCAAAATACTTACACTTGAAACAATGTTTCAAAGAAATATTTACCAAGTACCAACTCATTCTCTTAAAATAACCTGAAAACTCATCTGTTTCACAAGTCTGTACACAATACCCAGCTTCCCTGTGCAGCATGCAATAAACACTGATTGTTCAGTATCAACTCTTACATTTTATTTTACTATGCTGGTACAATTAAGTGCACTGTACAGCTTGACAGTATGCATGCAAGCTGAATACTAAAGCATCTATGACGACACAGCAACATAAAGAATGCTGTAAACATCACTACAAGAAGTACTCTGGTGAAATAAAGACTGCAATGAACAAAGCTGCTTGTTTAATGGCGTCTTTATCCTACCAAGAAATAAACCAATTCTCAGCTAAACTCTATGGATAGTTTGCATAACAAGGTCCTCATACCAGGAAGAGATCGGATTAAAACCAAAACCCATTTACTTCACTTCCTACCACAAGGCAAACCTTCCGAAGAACAAGTCACTGTCTGAAGACTCTTCAATTCCTTTATCATAAAACTCAAATACAAAGGACTGGAAGAACTGACATTTGTACGTTGTCATGGTTTAACTAGAAGTTTTTCCCTTCGCTCCCATATATTTCAAAGAAAAACTACTGAAAGTAATAAACAGCACAGCCTACAGGAGTTACTGGAAAAATTGGGGATTTTTAGCCCAGGAAAAATATAACTCGGAGAAGACTTATCAACACGGTCCTGTAAAATGTTAAAAGACAAGAGGGCAGCTAACATCCACAACTGTTAAGGACGTGACAGATGGCAACCAAACCTACAAAGAAGCCTCAAGTTGCTGTAGTTACAAAAAGGCTGTAAAATTCCCCAGAATCTCCTTCCAGAGCGCTCTGGTTCTTGCATAAGTCACAGGACCCAGAGCCTCTTGAGCAACACCAGCACCAGCCAGCTTGGCTCCTGCGAATGCTTCTTCCTTCCCAGCCTTACTGAAATGCTGGTTTAGACATAAAGACGACTTCCCGGCAGTACGGACAGCCATTATTCTCCTCACAGGATACGTGATCGCCACTATTTAAGGAGACCAAGTTCAGCAGAGATCTATCTGATCTGCCTTGGAGCATGAGGAGACAGGAGGACCTGCCACGTCTATCCCAAACGCATTTTTCTGTTCCATTCACCTGCAAACAGGCGTAATATCCTCATTTGAACTGGTGACTAAGCTTTAGACATCTTGAAAATACACCTTTGTCCCCTTTCATGCAGGCTTACCAAACTCCCCAGGGACCTAACGCAAACGTAGGACCAGTCGGAGGCATCTGTTGCTCCTTCCAACATCAGAGGACTTGATTTTTGGCAGGCACGGCCTCACGCCCACACCGCAGCAGCCCAAACCTGAGGACCTGAGGAACCCCTGGGCCAGAAGGTCAACCCCACCCGACCCGGGCTGGGCGCCCCGCAGCCCCTCACCTCCAGCTTGTGGTTGATCTGGGACACGGTCTGCGCCTTGTGGCAGAGCTGGGCGAAGCAGGAGCTGAGGCTGGTCATCTTCTGCCGCCCCTCGTAGGTGATGTCGGCCTGGTCGGGGTCGATCTCGCCCAGCAGCAGGTCCACGTCCACGAAGGCCTTGTCGAACTCCTTCTCCAGCACCTCCAGCCAGCGGAACATGGACACCCCGCCGCCCGGCGAAGGCGAAGGCACCGGGACCGCGCCGCCCGCCCCCCCAACACCGCCGCAGGCCGCGCCGCCCGGCCCGCAGGAGCCTCCGCCGCCACCCGCCGCCGACATCCCGCCGGCCCCGCGCCGCGCCGCGCCCGGCCTCGCCTCGCCTCGCCCTGCCCGGCCCGGCCCGGCCCCGGCCGCCCCCCAGCGCCGAGCGGCGGCGGCGGGCCCGGAGCTGGCGGCGCCGCCACGCAGCGCGGCGAGAGGAGGGAGCCCCACGCGCAAGCGCCGCGGCGCTGCCAGGCGGCACCGGCCGAGCGCCGAGCGCACGATGGCGGCCGCGCCCCGCCTCCGGAGCGGGAGGCCCCGGGATGCGGCGGGGCGGAGCCGGCCCCGCGTTCCTGTCACGGCGCCTCCCGGCCCTCCCCTTTCTCCTTTCGCAAGTTACACCTCCTTCGGGCTCCGCAGGCTGCGGTACCGATAGCTGGCGTGCCAATAAAGTTACTAAAACGCACACGTTCACCCCATCCTTTAGGCAGGGAAGTCCTTCCTCACCACGGTGTTCACAAGCGCTTTTATTAGGGCCGAACCTCGCAGCTAGATGTGCGGTTGCACCATGGCCGTTCAGGCGCTGCAGGGAGGCAAACCTGAAAGTGTTGTACAAAAAGGAGTGTCGCACGCGCCTGTGCATCGCTAGGTGAATTGGCAAATGCAGTTATACCAATAGGAAAGGTATTTGCATTTGCTAGCTCATTCTGCTTCTGAAAAAGAAAGACATTTCAGGGAATAAGCATACGCTACATGGGTACCACAACACTTTTTGTCACTCTAGTGACACCTGGCTTCCTTGAAAATGTTCTGATTGATCCTGATGTTCATTTCAGAGGGAGCTTCGTTAGCAGGTCTCGTAGAGATCTCTCACACTAAATTTGCACCTCAGAAGAGAAAAGGGGTCATTTAAACCCGGGTCAGGACACTAATCCTGCCTACAACACAGCCCCAGAAACTGCTGTGCCAGCACAACACAGGGGAAGCACAGGGGCCCTTCAGTAGCAGAGGAGCGGGACTGCCCCGGCTGCGGCAGATACCAACAAAATGGTGATGGCACCAGCATCCTGCATGCACTGCTCCCTGGTGTAAGGGGGCCTGCACTGAGTGTCTGTCATTGCTCCTCTTTGCATAAATACCTGATTGCGACACAGAGAGACAGCAGGACAGCACTTTGCAGCTCAATGGTTAGACTGCTCACATGGAACACAAAGAGAGATGTTAAAACAGGAAAGAATTGTACTTCCAGCAGTCTGTGCTTTCAGGAGAGCTGGATAAAAGCCCTTCACCACTAGCAGTACGTATCACATCTCCTCTGGGATCTGATATCGCAGGCTTGACAAGAAGCTTACAGATTGTTATTACAAACCTGCTCGTTTTCCCTTTACTGTTCAGATTGCCTGCACTGTAATTTGAGGTAGTAACGAACCGGGAACCTAAGAGGGGTACTCTTACTGTTAAGCCTATCCATGATGGAAACAAAAGCTACAAATCCTATTAGATGAACCCACAGAAAGAAATCTACTGGCTCAGTAAATTGGGCTATCTGGATTCTCTCTGAGCAAAGGGTTTGAGTGTCTAAATATTAGACTATCGCCCAAGTGCTTCGTAATGAGCCAAGTTTAGCACAGCATTCATTTGACCTTCACTGTAACGTTTGTTCTCCACAGCAACTTTGACTTTATACCAGCAACATCTGAGGGAGAATCAAAACATTTGCTGTATCAAAAGCTAAACTATCACATTGTTTAAATTAGTTCAGTCACAGAAGAAAATATATTGTTTCAGGACTATCAGTTTTATTTGTCAGCTTTGGCTTTGATTCTGGTAGGTACCACACCGTAGAATTGCATTACATTCATTGCCTTTTTTTTTTTTAATGGAACAGTAATCTAACTTAGCTAAGCATAAGAATTTTCTGCTCATGTATCTCAATCATGTATTTAAAGAGCACCTGCTTATCTTGAGAAGGAAGTGTCCCGTAGTTACTATGTAACGTATCTATAGTAAATACTGCCTTTAAAGACTTATAGTTGATATAGTTTATGTATGATTATCTCTCTTAAAGAATCACACACTCTCTGCTTTTTAATGTCCTTTCCCTTCAGCTTAGGGTTGGTCTATCTTAAATTGTGTTTATCTACAGTGGTATCAGAGTTTTGTAGTCATTAATTTGAATTCTTTCATCCCTCATCAGTGCTACCTTTGTTTTGCAAGTCCTTACATTTCACAAGTCAAACAAAGTTTTGTCTCTGCTTCTTTCACTCAAAGATTAGCTTCTCAAATATGACTCTTTAGAGACCTACCTGTAGGATAATAGCTGTCTAATACTTGCTGAACTGTGGATAAATGAGAAGGAATGCTATATATAATTAAGAAAACCTGCAGTTGTGACATGAAATCTTAGTAAATGTAGTTAACATTAGGAACTATTTATGTTTCTCACCAGAAATACTGTGTGAAGAGGGGGTTGAAAATAAAAGCAGATATCACTGATATAAGGGTAAACACGAGAATAGTTTAATTATCTCAAAACTATACTTTTAAGAGCCTTAGAAAATTCTGATCAATTCCAGTTACCCTTGAAATGTCTGCCAAAAGCACCCACACAACCTTAACTCTGTTCTGTAAGCAAGCCGTGCAGTCATTATGTAATTGAACCTAAGAAAGCTTAGCAGTTTTGGCCTTCAATTAGATTAAATTGATTTTAAGTAAACTGTAGTATATACCACCCTGATAACACCAACATAATAATCAAAGAATATTTAAAGAACAGCAATCGTTTGAGTCAACTGATCTGGCAGTAAGAATCCTTGATGTGTGGACACAGCTCTGCTACACCCAAGAAATGTTTCTAACTCTCAAATAGTTGCAGGAAATTTTGTCAAAATAAATAAATAAATAACTGAATACTTTTTATGTCAAAAGGACTTCACTGAAAGTTTCCTGATCTGCTCATTTGACCTTACCTATCACGTGGCATAGCTGGGTGAAGCTTATCACAGTCTAATTTCTTCGTATATAATTAATGCACATAATTTCAATTATTTTAGAAAAGGTAGAGCATAGAGAATGTGAAGTTTCTGTGTTACTCCGCTATTAAGCATATTTGAGTACAAACAGTATTTTATAAATTTGAATTGATATATTTTGACTGATCACTGGAGTACCTGATGAATTATCTGAAAAATTACTTTGTGCTCAAAGAGTAAATGACCCTCAGCATGGGGAGGGCCCCTTTTTCCTACAAGACAAAGCAAAGCAATACCCAAACCAAAAGGAAAAGAAATAAGCAATACTCTGACCAGCATCTTCCTTGCTGTATATTTGATACCCAGTATCCATGCCAAGACTGGGAAACTGTTGTGTGAGATACTCTACAAATCTTTGGTTAGACCTAGCCTCTGAGCAAAGAATTTACAACAAAAACATGTGTGTTTGCACATGAGGGTCAGCTCACCTGCAAACCTCTGTAATTGCAGCTGCCCAGCTGTGCACGCTGGGCTACAGCGTGTGCACATGTCAAGGCCAACTTTTGTGTGGTTAGTGCTGAAGCAGTGAGTGGCTTGATTGTCCGGCTGGTTGTACTGTTACAAGCAGAGACACCAAAGAGGAAACACCAAAAACAAAGAATATTTTGCAGTATTGAAGTGTGGGAGAAAATTTGAGATGATAAAGCAAGGATTTCGTGTTCTAAAAATGGAGTTAGGCTAGGTGATTGGAAAGTGCTTTTCTAAAGCATGCTACAGAGGATGAAATTATCCAAACACACTGAATCTTAAAGAGAGAGAGATTTTTTTGTTGTCATTGCAGAAATTTTCTGCTAACAAAACTGAAGCCTTTTAGATTTTTATGCTTTAGACAATTCCTTCTCTTCAGGTTTTGGGAGTTCATATTTGGCTGCCTTCTACAGTCTGTGTAGTGATTCCATGCAAGCAACAATTCACTCACGACTATTTTGAGGGCACATTCACTCCTTTTTGGTCTCTCTTTACACAAGGCAACTTCCAGAAGTCACTTCTTTTTTCTTTTTTACAGTGCTTACTGAGGTCTTCTTCCCATGCTTTTTTCTACATATCCATTTAAGCTTAACTCTTGTCATCCTGAATTTTTGTTTTATTTTTAAAAATCAGTAAAGCATATGCTAAAAATATTTGACTTTTACAGTGTGGAAGAATGAAGCCCTCTTTTTGTGCACACAGTGGGTATAATTTAGGAAACTGCTCTTTCAGACTCCTCCATGTCTGACAGTTTCAACAGCAGACAATTTTTACACAATTTAAGCTCCATTCTGGTTCTGTTTGATGAGCAGTTACTAGCAGACTCTTCTTAAAGGCTAAAGATATCCACAGAAACCAGGAGAGCGAGTACTAGCTCACTTCATGCAGGCCTGTGAGAAGCCCTTGCAGGTCACCATTGTTAACTACTGATCTGAAACAGTTTTGAATGAGCAAAGCCCTTAAAAGAGAATTTCTTTGGGTCTGATATCAATTGCACAATCCATCCCTGCCTCTCTATTTTTAGGTGGCACTGCAAGAGCACAGTTTCAAATAGAGTAATTACAGATCTTACATAAACGTTCCTATACAGAAGACCCATGTATTTAATTTTTAAGTTGAGAATGGATTCAACAATTTTATCTGCCCTCTTTATTCCCCATTATTCATTTCTTTTGGGACTAACTTGGAATATCATTACTAGTAAAAACAGTAATATCAAGAAAACTGTCAACATAGTAATCTGTGGTTTTATGGTCACTGCTCTTGATGGCAGCAAGAGCATGCCATTAGTAAGGATACTTTGAAGGCTAACTATGGCTGCGTTAATGGGATATGTTTATGAAATTATTTAATCTGGCCTCCTCCAAGTGGATGCTTATTTGTTGTTTGGGGTGTCTGCCACAGCTACACCTGATCTTGGTTGACACTCCTCAGTGCTATCACAAAACCAGCAGTAACTAAAACTCTTGGATATGTGGATTTTTGTTTAAGAAATTTTATTCCTTTTCAGTAGGCTTCACTGTGCTAGTTTCTCTGGAATGCACAAGTGCCACAGACAGGCAAAATGTGAGAAATTCAAAAGGAGTTATCACTTTCATCTGCTCTATGTAGCCAGTGTAGAAGAGGAAAAAGAAAGCTACCTACTTACAGTATGGAGGAAAAATCTGCTTTAAGTCATTCAGCAGCTGTTCCCGGTGTATGAAGATGAACTTGCCTGGAGTTAGAAAGCATATTCTCCACACACTGTGAAAGCAGATGATAAATATTTCCACAAAAAATCTTGGCTTATGAAGAAGATTGAGACACCTTTTTCAGACAGGCTTCTGTTTGTCTTTGCAAAACTCTACTTGCAGGTTTATTTTGTAGGAAGAAACACAAAATTGGTGTTGATAAATGTATAATCCTTACATCAATTAGATATAAATCATTTGCCTACAACGTGTCTAGGTTGACATTCTTAATTCAGTCTAACACTCTGAGGCTCTTTGTTTAAGAAACAATCCTGGAAAGCAGTTGAAATAATTTCAACAGATGATCAAGGGAAGCATAATGTTTTTAAAAACGTTACGATTGTTTCTCTTAGCAGGCCTATCCACTCTGGCAAGAAGAATTTGATTGGAGGCAACCTTTGCAGCAGACAAACGCCATTTGTTGTCCCTATGGAAAACTGGTCCAAATCCAAGTTAAAAACCTCCAGAAAAAATAATTATAAATTCACACGTACTCCATAGCAGGCACTTGGTAGCATATGGCAGCTAAATATGCCAAGGATTCTTTCAAGCATACGCCATCACTTAGCAGCTCCCAGTTGCCAAACTACTTGTGAGTGTGATATCCCTCAGGGACCAAGCTCCTACCCATGCCCTCTGCAGGTCTTAAACTGGTCTTTTCCTGCAATATCTCCTTTCCAAGGGCAAGGACCATGCTAATTGTAAGAGCTCGGCTTCCCTGTGTCCTTTGTGGTAGGACTGCACATTTGCTTGTGCAGTTTGTACCATCAAGCACATTACAAAGGATCCACCTTCAGCTTTTATGAACTATCTTAATTCAGAAATTTCTAAACTTCTAAAATAATTTTGCAATTTTTTCTTCTAATTTTAATGTTGCCTTAGTTTTATTTGATTTTCTAAAGGTAATCTTACGTTAAACATATAAAAATTACATCTTAACATATGTTCATGTGCTTTTGTCTAACCTCTGACTTTGGTGAAGAAAGAAAAGGCCCAAACACCAGTACTGTGGAAGATGAAATCTTGTATGAGGTAAAATTTGTGCAAAAATATAATCTTATTTTCATTAGGGTAATTGGTATATTTGAAAAACAACAACAACAGCAACAAAATTTTAAAGTCACATGAGCACTTCTTCAGATCTGAAATAAAAGCAGCAAAACTGAAAGATCTTCCAACTTCTGTTAACTCTACTCTGCACAGGAATCCCCATTGAAAGGTATGGAGAGTTTGCATGAAGACTGTTGACAGTGATTTATGTTCTTCATGTCCACTCACAGAGCCAGCAGTGTTCCTTCCACACTAGAGAACCTGGAATGTTCATTCACCTTTTTGTGTAGTTCCCATATTCCTGTTAGGCTTGCACTCACATGGACCTGTGCCTCCTCATCAGCTTTCTTACCATCAGGTTGCCTACAATCAATACAAAAAAAAACCACAGCTCACAGTTTTGTACAAAAGCAAAGGCAGAATTTGCACAAAACCAATGTAATAGGACCATCTTTCATAGCTATCACTTCAAAATACCTTGCTGCTGAGAGCAGACATATACAAAAAATTAATGGATACAGAATGTTATTCTTGATTAAATCATTGTTAATATCACACAAACTATTAAACCAATGAAGTTTCCTTCTATTTGTTTAAAAAGACCAAGGATAGAAAGCTACTCGAAAACGTGAAGATTATTGCACCTTCCTGTGGTGCAGCCTTGTAACTACAGCCATAACTTCTAATACCAGTTGAGTTGTTTCCAATTTACAAAATAGGGAAGGATGCAACACATAGTTCTTATTTAAAGGAATTTTTAGTCTGAATCTGGAGTACTATAGAGCTCTATCTGCATTTCCTTTGACCCTTTGGAGCAAAAAGCATTTGCTTTTTGATGGCATTTTTGAGGAACACAAATACCTACATAAGATCCTGAACATTACTGTCTTATTGAGCTCACCATTTAAACTCTAGTGAGTGGAAAGAAAAGGATCAAAGACAGTTCCAGGACATGCTAAAATATACCACAAGTAATTGTCAGCATGCTGAAAGGTTTTACACTTTTGTCTGGGTATTCTGATTCTTTTAGAAGACAACAAAACAAAATGAACAACAACAACAATAAAAAACAGCTACCAAACCCTACATCAAGATATGTTAAAATGTTTGTTTGAAAACACCATTGCTAATCCTGCTTGCCCACTCACCTGATCACTATGACACAAGTCGGGCAGGATTTTTCTGCATAGATTGTTACACATGCCAGTTCAACGCATTGTTTTAGGAACAGGTTTTCTGCTCTTGCTGCTTGGTTTAGCAGACGCTGGGTTGCAGTTCTGTCCTTGCAGTACAGAGGATAAAGGAGAAAGGAAGGATGTCCTGTAAGGAATATGGCAATTGTCTGGTGTAAAACCAGCAGCATCAAATAGGCATTCCCATTGAGGACTGTCCCCAGGTTAGGTATCCCTTTGTCAAATCAACTTGGCATCATTGTCTGTTCAGAAAAATAACCAGACTAGTTCTGAAATCAAGAAATAGGATCACTGAAAATATGAAGGAGAGGATGGAAGGAAATAGATAACAAAACAAAGGAGATCAGAGTGATAAGACAGAAGGGTTTCCTAGGTGCACTGCTTGGTGAGTTGCAAACTGCTGAATACAAAGGAGAAAAAAAAATAAAATGAAAAATAAAAAACACATTGAAGGTTCTTAAAATTATCTCATGCCAAAATGTCAGCCTTTCAAAACTTTACATCTCTAGCTGGCAGAGCTAATAGATATATAAGAAAAGCAGTAATAAGTAGAGAGAAAACTGAGGGGAACATTAGTGATCTACATCTGTCATGAGGTGCATGGTCTTATTTTATTGATCATCCACCATTCAATTTATATGAAATGATTTCAAATGTTCCACGTTTGTAATTTTCAAATACAAGAATAATTACACTTTGATTTATGTGAATTATAGAAACATGGGTAATTTAGGTTTTTGTACAATCTTTAAAAAATGCATACCAACCTGCGGCTGTACCACAGACATTCAGAAAGCCAACAGAATGTTTTAGTTTTAGAATAATAGCTGAATAGCTGCCTGGGTTGTTATTTTTTCATTTGTTTGTTTGTTTGGTATGAACAATGCACAAAGAAGAGTGAAAAAGCTTCTGTGTCGGTTGTAGTTATTTTTCACAGTTTCTGATGCTGGGTCACAGAAGATACACAGGTTTTACAGCCCCACTATAAAACAGCTCTTTATCTTTTCTCCACTAATTCTGTGGTGGCACATTTAACAAAACTAGGAAACTGGAGATAATATGGATGTTTGCAGATTAGATGTCAGGTAATAAATAACACTAATTTCGCATACCTGCAAATGTGAAGTCACCTTATCACTGTTTAAGTTTCTCACTCTTTGTAATGCCTGCCAACATTTTAACCCAGGCAAATTACCGTATTGTTTTTGCTGTTTTTTCACTGGGATAAAATACACAGTCATAATATCCTTTTATCAGTTTTCATGGTATAAAAGGACTTTGGTGCTTAATTCACACTATATGTTGCTGAGACAATTTCGGAGCTCCTGTTTTGGAAGATGCATTTATCTTACCTTTTAGTCTTTTTGTTTTCTTTTCACAGTGGTCTGAGTACCACTTGCCCGAGAAGATGCAGCTGTGACTCTGCCCAGTCAGTGCAATGCTACAGAGCTACAGAGATCCCCCGAGAGATTCCTTCCACTACCAGGAGACTCTACATCAGCCACAGCAAAATTAAACAACTCCAGGTAGGAAGAAATCCAGTACGAATACTTTATATAGTGCACTGTAACTGAAAGATGCCTTTCCCAGGTGGTGATGACTTTGAAGAGAAGGGAGAATCTTATTCCAGGTTCTAAAAACCGATAAAATGGTGCGAGATCTGGTTTTGGTTTACCTTTATAAATATATGTGAATATGTATTCCTAGTGTTTTCATTATCCTGTGGTCCCTAAGCACCAGTTCATGCTGCCACAAAGGTTTTTTATATGCAACTCAGAAAGTAGTAATTCACAACAAGGAGCCAAATGTTGACTTCTTTTTATACGGTCAAATAACCATTGAGTTCAAGAGTTATTTTTTAATTTGCTGAAAGCTTTTGCTGCTCTTGATAAAATGTCATACTTTTCCATAGTGAAGGGAGAGGTTTTATATAGCTAGGATGAATGTGAGGGTTTCTTCCCCTGCTTGCATTGCAAATTTCAAGCACAACTGCTACTAGAAATGACAGCAAAGTTAGTAATCAGGACTCGGTCATGCATTGTTAGACTCCAAGGCAGACTGTGAGATGTTTATAAAAGCAATGCTAGGCCTATCTAAAACCCATATAAACAATAGCTTCTAATTGAAGCTGCCAACTGTGTTCCTGAAAATGTTTATTCTAGGTTTCTTGAGGCGTCACTGAATTATTAAAGTAATTACCAGTTTATGTTCCATCTGCACTGGACTCCAGAGCAGTGCTTTTCTGTTTCCCACCCTATTTATTTAATAAAACCATTATTTTTTCTATAGATAGACACAAGGGAAATGTAACTGCCTATATTATGCATAATTGCTGTGTATCAATTTACTACAATGATGAGAAATGTTGTTTGAAAGAGATACATTTGCTCTTAAGTGTACTTGTCCTCTTACAAAGAACATATCCTGAACTGCTCTGAAATGCATCTTTGATTTTGCTCTCAGGATTGAATAAAATGGGCTAGAAGGCAGCTGAAAGCAACATCTGGGACATCTGCTGCCCAGTGAGAAACAGCCTGTGTAATTCTGCTATTTAACCCTGGGGAAGAGTTTACTTCTCTTTTAGCTGTGACTGATATCTGTGGTTTTCTTATTGTAGCTCACGTACCTAAAAGAGTCAAAGTTCATTGGTGTGATTTAGCTATATCAGTGTACTCTTGTTAAACTAATAGTTTATTGAATTAATTATTATCAGGAAATATATCTTCTGTGCAAAAGAAAAGTATTTTTTTCTTTCTGAAATAATGAAGATGAGCCGTTTTTCCTTTCTTAGGCTGGTTGCCCACACCTGTTGTAAAACCCTCAGTCACTGCTAAGGCAGTCTTAGGGTCTGACTAAAGAAGGCAGATATTTGTGATAAAGCATTTAAATGTTGGTTATAAGTGAACAGAGAAATAGAAAAAAAATGTTTTATGACTGCTCAGAACAAATGGTGTCTCCATCTAAGGAGAGAGTTTTTCTCTTTATACGTTGATTTAACTGATCAGTATGCCTTACTTCTATCACTGAAAGGAAATAAGTCCTTTTTACGCTAGCTGCCTGTATTTATGGAGATTCTTTACTTAAGATTAAATGGGTCTGTGATTATATTTTTCAGTTTTCTCTCCATGAGACAAATCATGCATTTGAGGTCCTGACATCATAAGTGCATATACTTAATTAACTCAGCTGAACAATTCCGTTGGCACACATAATAGTGTTTGTAGGAACAGGTTTTGATTTCTGCTTGTAAACTAAGTGTCTGGAAGTGCTAAAGAAACTCTATAGTGTGTGGATTTTTTTTTCCTTCCTTTTTAATTACTTCAATTGCCTCAACTTAGAGAAAATAAAATATTTTTTAAAAGAAATTGAATGTAAGCCTAGACTTTTCACAGCTGACCTCTAACAGGCTTTTATATGGTTTGGCAATTAGCAGCCTCAGGAGAATAAACAAATATTCTTTCTAACTGAGCACCAATTACTTTTGGACATTACTTTGCACTGGTTAATATTAAAATGGTAAATAAATTAAAAGAAGATACATTTATATGTTAAACCACTATGTTTTGAAGAAAAGGAAGAAAAAAGCAGATCTGTTTTATCCAGATCAACTTTACATTTTTTTTTTCTTGACAGGATTGATCATCATTGAAAAAACTGGCTGGGATTTTTGCTTTTGGTATTTTTGCAACGTTGGATTTTTTACAAACAGGGCTTGTAGTAACAAAATTAGACTATTTCTAGCATCTTTTTTTTTTTTTCAATAATTTCTGCCTTATCCTTGATTTGAAGAGCAAATATAACCTTTTTATGCTCACTTTAACATTTATGTTATTTCTAACTATATTAATACTTTTTTTTTTTTTTAATCTGCTAAAATAAATTGCTTCTTTAACCCCCGCAACAGGGGATTGCTTTAAGGAACCGCTTATAAAAAATCCCAGTCCACAAAAATTCAAAAAGGAAAAAAAACAGTCAAAAATATATATAAGATGAGAAAATTATGAACGAGTTTCTATTACAACCGCAGTCTCTTAGATCCATTTTCAGGAGATATTTTTAAAATGTAAAACCCTATTACCATCATTTTACTGACAGTCTAGTTAGAGAATAGAACATCATTTTGCAGCAAAAAGGGGGCTAATAATCTTTCAAATATGTCTTGATTCAGATTAGAAAGACTGGTTTGCAACAGCATGGATAAATGTTTAAGTCTCAAAACAGCACTGCCACAAAGCCTGGCAAAGCCTACCAAATAGGTGGAAAATAGAAATTATAGTAATCCACATTAAGAAGGCTAAATCCTCCATCACAGAATGAATGTCTGTACGTTGACCTTCGCATAGCTCTCTGCCACTTAATAAGATGAAAATTAAGCTTCTTAGAGATACAGATATACAGCGATCAGCTGAGGAAAAGCAGGAAATACTGCTTTTGAACTAATAGTAGAAAATGTGTTGAACCTACAAAGGTTTATATTTGTTTCAATTTCCTTAGGACTTTTTTATCACTTCTGTATGCATATTCCTTTCTGCTCTCGAGCAATGCAGTTCATTCCTATCGGACTTCTCATGATGAACCTTTGCAAGATTAGCCTCCCAGCTGTGACCAGAACTGGACACATGATTCTACAACTGCTTTATAACAAATCAATGAGCATATATATTACAAAACTGCAGTTACAGGAGATCAGGAAATGGCCGGCTTTGTTATTTACTCTTGAGATTTTTTTTTTAATAGAAGTAAATTCCCTTACTGAAATCAAGTGTAACTGATGGAGAAACCTGCATCAGTAGAAGCTCCATATCTACACTTTCCCAGTAACTGCATCAAAATCTTGCAGTGCTCAGAAGTGACTTTACAAGACAGCCTGAATGTAGCTAGAATCTAGTGACACGTGGGGATACCAAAGCAAAATGAAATCTGAATGAAAATGAAATTCAAAATGAATTCCTCTTTCACAGCTGTGTGTGCTCTAATTTTAACAGAAGTTAAAATGGGGAGTTTGTAGGTAAGGTAAAGAGATACAACTCAGAAAGCAGGCAGGAATTGGATAAATGAAGGAACCTTTTAACAGGCACTTTCTTCAGCTGTTTCAAGATACACAAGTATGATAGTCAAACGTGTTCAATGAGGATTGTAAAACAAAACTACTATACAGTACCTGAGCTCCAAAAGGATTTGTACTGCTTTCCTTGTAGATTCCTCATTGGGATGAGGGATTATGCTGTAGAACATGTTTGTAGTGTTACTCAATGAGAGTAAATGTGTTGGTACCTAATGAGCGCTGAGGGAAATAGCATGCAGACTGTAGTGTTAGTTTAACATCTGTTACTGGTGTGTACTGAGATCTGCAGAGAGATGTTTACCAGACACCTGAAGGAAAACTAACTGAAGAATACTCCTTCCTGCCTCTCCCATGCAGAACACCTGCTCATTTTGCTCTGAGCTTTCAGTGATTCCCATATAAATGCATTTTTAAAAATCGAGCACCTAGGTCAATGAGCAGCATCTCTGAAAATTTCAAAGAATTACTGTTAAAGTAACTGGTGTGCTCTGACAACTCCTTTACTTACCCTCATTCCATGTTTCCTCATTTCTTGGCTTAGAGGAGGCTGCCAGGTTCATTTAGGTTTGTTTCTTAACTTGAGACACAAGATGGCAAGCTTGATAAGCAAGCAGGTTCCAACAAAGCACAAAAAAAAAAATGAAAAAATTACTATGCTCCTATATATCATGGTCCCAGTCAACATCTAAGTTTCCTTTACCACTACAAAGCATCTGTTTACTACTCAGTAACAAAAACTAAGTTGCTGTAAAAGCAATCTATTCCATGCACGTGATTTTCAGACCAAACTGATCTGACATGTTTGGTTTGGTCATCTCCAAATGTGAAGTTTTTACTTTAAGGAACAGGAGAGAGAGCGGAAGGAATGAAGAAATACAGGTGTCAGATTTTAGTTTCCTGCCAAAAATTCATAGTAAGGAGAAGAGATGACATCCACGTATCTGGGGAATACGTGCTGCAGTGGTGATACAGAGAAATGGCTGTATGATGAACCCAGACGCGCACCAGCAAGCTCTGCTGAGCGCAGTGAACATGTAGCAACCATCCACCCCCTGTAAGGACCTCTGCCACTGCTGACATTTAGCTATGCATTTGACATAGGTATCTGCATGGCAGAAATAAAAGGAATATTCCTTCTTCAGGCCTGTGTCTTTGCTCAAAACTAGACAAAAGATGGACTTCACACAATTCTAGAAACGTAAGTAGATACTGTCAAACTGCAGGTACCTACAGTGACACCTCTACCATCACTGCTCCGTTTCTCTTAGTTTCTCATTCTTTAAGAATATAAGCTAGCAATGGTCAGAGCACCCAGAAGAAGTAATCAGTGAGGAGATTCATAAATACAGTCTGTCACATGAATTATTTTTATCTCTTTAAGATTACTGACTTCAGAAGAATGTCGGCCCTTGAAGAGCTGGTCCTGTCGTGCAGTGGCACAGAATCGATAGAAAACAACACTTTCAAAGCCCTGAACACTTTGAAGTCCCTGGAACTCTACAAAAATCAGCTAAAGCAAATACCCACCTTCCTCCCATCCGGCCTTGAGATTTTAAAACTCGCTGATAATTCCATCACCACTTTGCATGCATCAGATTTTGAAGGTTTGATGAAACTAAGGGTGCTTGATATCCGGAACAACTTGATTGCGACTCTGCCTTTGAGTGCGTTTTCTTCCCTCTGCAATTTACAAAGTCTGATTCTGGACGGCAACAACATGGAATCTCTGTCTGCACCACTCAAGCTTCCTAGGCTGCAGCATCTGAGCATGGCTGATAATAAACTAAACTCTTTCCCACCCAGCTTTTTTGCATCTTTCCAAAATTTACAGTTTCTCAGTTTAAGTGGCAACTTTCTGACAAAAGTGCCTCTTGACCTACCTAAGTCCTTGCTGTCACTAAAATTAGAGAAAAACCGGCTCAAAACAGTAAGACTTCGAGACATCAAACACCTAGAAAACCTGACTGAGTTCTTCCTTTCAGAAAATCAGCTTACATCAGTAGATGGTGCCCAGCTTCTTCCTAACTTAACAACGCTGGAGCTGTCTAAGAACCAGCTCCAGGCTATGCCACCCAGGCTGCCAGGCAGGCTGCAGAAACTTGACTGCAGCAATAACCTGATTCAGAGGGTGACAGCGCAGGACTTCCAAGGACTACAAGACCTCAAACACTTGTTTCTTGACAACAATGCTGTCAGCACGTTTGAGGCAGGAGCTCTTCAGCAGTGTGCACAGCTTTCTAACCTGGCACTGGAACAGAATCTCCTGATTTCTATCCCACTGAGGTAAATGACTCTGAGGATAGCTGCTTCACAGGTGTCATCTCTCCCCCCTTACGTTAGGAGAATGAGGGCCAAACTGAGAAAAAATCTGCATTCAGACCCGGTCATAGTAGAAGCCCATCCATAGCATAAACCCACTGCCATAACTGGCACTAATAAGCACTTTTGCTAGCAGTCTCAGCATAGTACTGCAGCTGTTTTCATTACATCTGTGGCCCCCGGTGATCCTCCTCCTTTCACATCTCTCACTGCCAGTAAGACTACTTTGTTTAATCAACACATGAATAGGAGGAATCTGCTAGCAGAGTATAACAGTGATTACAGATTAGTTACACTGCTGCTTACATTTGTCTTCTCCCATAACACAAAATAAATAGAGCATTCAGTAAAAAAGAAAGATGGCAATTTAAACGCTGATGTTACCACCAACCCACACTGAGTTTATTATTGTTAGAGTATTAAGATTTCAGGAGCTGAGTCTGGTCAAAAAGAATGTGTTTCTTCGGTGGATATTATCATCCCCAACTTCATTAAATTCACACATTACAAGGTATTTGGAAGGCTTATAACTGTCCTGCTTCAGGCTATAAGCAAAATTCCAGTCAAAGTAGCACAGAAGAAACATCCCTTGGGCACACTGGATTCCTTAATGCCTTGCTCACAGGTTCTCTCACATTCATCTGAGTGATGGTCCTGGCCATTATCAGTGGTGGTGTGTTAAACCAAATGGAGGCTGCTCTGATATAAAGTGGCAATTTTGTTATTTCATAAAAAATGTGCAATAAGATGGCATAAAAATAGTAATGTAATTCCATTAACATCAGCTTCTTTAACACAACCGCACTAGTAAATTTTATTTTTATGGCTTGTGGACAGGTTTAACTGGCCCAAATAAATAATGCAGTAAAATTTCAATTTGCTTAGAACGAGGTCCTTTAGCATTTGAATCTATTTGGTTGAAGCTTTATAATCAGAAAGTGATTTAGTGGTGTATAAATATTTGATTTCAGTCTGCCTTGACAGGAATGTTTAATGCTTTCTAGTTACATTAGTATTGTCTAATCCATCTTATTTTACAACCTTTGTAGTCACAAGAATTAACAGGAAGGAGTCCTCTATTAGCCTTTAAACAGTGCAGCTTTTAGGGAGATATTGGGTCTTTTATTTTCAACTCAGCAATGAACACAAATTTCAAGGAGAGGCTATAAACATGAAGTGGGAAAAAATGACAAGAAGTAAAATTTATGTACCTAATTTAATTGTGTGTGTCCACGCATCTACCTGTTGATCACCAGGTAGTTGCAAGGACACACAGAAATAAAAGTATTACTCTGATAGTTATGTGAGAACAACAAGTAACTTGTGTCACAGGTTAAAGAATATAGTTAGTGTGCCACAGTTAATAAGTCTTAGTGGTTGTTTAGTGGGAATTGGGAAAAAGAAAGTTATTTCATTTTATTCTGAAAAGGAAATAATGACATGAAATTATCAGAACTTACATCCATAACACGTCCAAGTATTTCATGACTCATACAGAAGAGCCCATGCTCCAGAAAATCTTGCAGGGAGTGGTCAGAACGCAGGGAAGAGACTGATGATATTCCCTGGAGCGGCAGTGGTATGGCTGTATGGCTGCCACGGTCAGCTGCTGAATGCACACAGCTTCTCTGCCAGTAGCAGGATCTTTCATCACATGCTCCAATGTAGTTATTTCCTCAAGATCAACAGAAGCTGAAGTCAAACAATAGAGCTGCAAAGCCTTTACAGGTTTAGACTGTACAGGTTTTAGACTGTAATCTGTCTGGATAAATATCTCAAAAGATATCCTGCTGCCTTTGACATCATTGGCTCTAGGATTTCACCCCAGACTACCTCCTTTTGTCACATTGAGCAACTATTATCATTGACTGTGGTTAGGTTTCAAAACAAGTTTATTGCAGCCACAAGCACCAGTAAGACCAGGTTCTGTGCAATGACTCAGATGTGTGAGAATTTCAACATGTGAAATCCTCATCTCACCTAGGAAATACAGCACATTACAGAACTGCCTTACTCTTGAAATATTCCTAATGAAGTTGTGAGATTAGCACAAATATGGCAGTTGCCTTTCAGCCCAAGAGGTCAAACTCAGCTTCACAAAAACCTGCCAGTGAGGGTCACGGTGTACCCTCTAATTTTCAAAGGTATCTCAAAATCATTACATTGAGATAAACCCACCTCAGCCTTTACTGGTTGTGGGACGCTTCTGTTCAACTCTAAATGGTTCTTGGTGTTATTATTTATTATTTGCCTTACAGTTATATTGAGTAAATTTCCTTAAAGTCTCTAACCATGACTCTTAATCTCATCTCCTTGCATACTACGCTAGTAAAATGATTTTAAGTTAACATCAAATTGAATTTATTAAAAACATTCCACACCAATTAAATGGCTTTTCTGTTAAACAGCTTTCACTGACTAGAGCAGGAGAAAAACAGTAGATCGTAAATAAACTAGACTTTAAAAACTTTTGTTATTGTATGGCTGGACTAAAATTGCTGTTTAGCTCAGCTGCACAAACATGTACAGTTCAGAACTGAATTAATTTGGGAAAACAGCTCAAGTGTCCATAGATCGTATTCCAACAACTTTAGAATAGAAAAAAAAAAAAGAAAAAAGAATATTAACATTTCAGGACCACTACTTTTTTTTTTTTTTTTCAAAAGACTACATTTTTGTTAGTGATAGTTTTATTTATTATGTCAGATGTGCTTGGACAAGCAGAATCAATATAATGAACATAAACGATTTGTGTTGTTTTATTTTTATTCAGACTTCCAGATACCCTTGCTAGACTGGATCTAAAGGGAAATGACATAGAGGACGTTGGAGAACAAGAACTGAAAGACTTGAAACAGCTTCAGGTTTTAAATTTACGGAACAACAAGATATCTGCCCTGGATCGCAAAGTCTTGGAGTATTTACCTCGCCTCCGGCATCTCTATTTAGATGGAAACCCTTGGAATTGCACCTGTGACCTTCTCAGAACCAGAAGAGTGCTGATGGCCAAAGGAACGGATGTCAGGGGAGGGCAGTGCGCGGCACCAGCAGAAAGCCGAGGAGAAAGCTGGATGTCTTCCAAAAAGATTCTGCAGCACTGTGAAGATAATCTGTCTTCCATGGAAAAAGGCAGAGAGGACAGAAAGAAAATGAAACTCAATGAGGCTGCCAGCGTTGCAGTAAACACAGATGATGATTACTATGATTATGAACTAGATTAACCCCATGGTTAGTCTATGGTGAATCTGAAAGCTGTCTAGAGCTGCCCACCACCACCAGTATCACTACTGACAACCAGCCTGCTGGGCTGCCATTAAATTTTCCTCTTTAATTCATACTATAAATGTTAATAGCTGGTGACAGAAGGGCTATAATAACGATGCCATTGTAAACTGAAAATTGTAAAAGAATTGGCCGTTTTTCAATGCCATTAGTACTCTGTAGCTTGAGGGAAATAAGAATACAATAACAATCTCTTAGAAAAGCACTCTGTAACTCTGTATGGACCTTTTTATAGTAGAGCATTCTTAGAGTTGCATAAAAACCCCATAAATAAAATCCTGCAATACTCCAAGATGCTATTACCTGTAGTCTGGCATTCAACACATTTAAACTCAGTTCAAGATGGAGAATTACACTGACGTGGGTAATTTCTCAGGATTGTTTAGAGATCCTTGCTTTTGAAAAATGAATTTCAGTTTTCCAGAACTACTTGCCTCTTTTATTTATTTTAGACTATTTTAAATGGCATTAGACTAAATTAACTGAGCTCCAGGCAGAGCACGGAAAGCTCATCTGGCAACTACAACAAACAGAAGAATCGGTCCTTGTGAATGAGATTTAGTACTTGTTCCAAAGTTAATTAATAGTGATGCATAAAAACACTGGGGTGAGTTTGACCCATTTCTATTATTGTAAACAGAAAAAGGGAATATTCTCAGGAAATAGCTTTCTACCTCTGCCAAATATTAGGGTAAGGTCCAATGAGACAAAGTTATTCCAATAGTTTATTTCGGTAACTGTATAACTAATTGACTACCGTATAGCTCAAGTTGTTGTATGTATAATACTTTGGGGTTCACGTGGCAGCACACACTGCAAGTGCCCCCTTTCGCTGGTGGGAACCTTCCAGGCTTTTGCAACACAAAAGGGCTTCACAGTATATGCATCAGCTCTGATGTATGTGCAAATATTATCAAGCGGTTCCCAAAGCGCTTGAAAATTAAACAAAATTGGAATACCAAGACCACTAAAAACAGTGAATTACAAACAGTAATCTAAGGGGCTTCCTGGCAGTTCATAAATCTCAGCTGATAAGTAAGGAGCAATAACACCAGCAAATTACCTTTCAAAGCAAACAGTTTCTATTATTCTTTATCTTCTGCTGGCATTCAGTAACCGAATAATCACTCACATTCATAAAGTCTGTTTTGTCAGATGTCAGAGTGCAGCTAGTTAGTTACAGCACCAAGGCAAACGCAACTGGCGCTTGGGTTTCTTAGGCACCCAAACATTAAGCTGCGCAACTTAAACAAAGAGATGAAAGTTAATTTAGCTTTACAGTTTAACTTTTGAATGTGTCAGCAGCTATGCTGATGGTAGATAAAAGATATAGATGTTTATGGAACGGCACACGCACCCCTAGCAGTTTCAATGTTATTTCTGTTGGGTATTGCTCTTTGTTGGATATTGCCTGAGGTGATTTACTTTCCCAACAAAACATTTTTATGGCATGGGATTTATCATTTTATTTTGTATTGATGGAGTGTTTCAGTAGAGCGCTTTAGGTGCCTGCTTGTGTCATTTTAGCCTTTCCATCTGTTTGGGTGCACAACTCGATAGCTCCAGCTCCGTGTTTTGCTTGTGAGGAACTGAGTTTGTGCCTCCAGGGCTTTTGGTCTAGGGGTTGTTACAAGGCAGGGGGGCTTCAGAAAATTCTGGGTTAACGCAGAAGATGTAATTCTCCTGGGTAGAGGCTCTATGCCGGCTGCCTGCCGCGGGCAGCTCCCCAGGGCCACCACAAGATGGCCGCCCCGTCGGGTGGGGGCGCCGCCATGATGGCTGCCGGGCGCACCTGGCCGCCACCTCCCTCCCGCACCCTTAGGCCACGCCCCTCGCCCTTAAGCCCCGCCCACCAGCCGCGGGCCCAGCCCACTGCCCGCAGACCACGCCCGTCGCCCATAGGCCACGCCCCCCACCTCCTCCCCTCCCCTTCCCGCAGCGCCACGTCACTCGCTCCCCGTGGGCGGAAGTGACGCGGCTGCGCCGGGCGGCCAACGGCGTGCGGGCGCGTGGGGGGGTGAGAGGGGAAGGGGCCGGGCGGGGGCCGGGATATGGCGGCGCGGGCGGCAGCGGCCGGGCGGGGGCCTCGGGCTCAGTGAGGCGATGGCGGGGCGGGCGGCGGCCCGCTCCTGAGGCGGCGGCACCCTCCCGGCCTTCCCCTGCCCCTCCCGGCCCGCGCCGCCTCGCGCCGTTACCGTTGCGGCCGTTGGCGCCGCCGCGCGCGCCCCCATGAGCGGCGCGGGGGGCCTGGCGTGGCGCGCGCTGCACGCCCTGCTGCGCGCCCTGCTCTGCCTGCAGCGCGCCCTGCTCGCCGCGCCGCGCGCCGCCGCCGCCGTCGTCGCCGCCTCGTGCGCCCTGCTCGCCCCCGCCGCGCTCGCCCTGCGGCCGGCCGGCCCCGCGCCGCGACGGGAGTGCGGTGGGGGGGGCGGGAGGAGGAAGGGGCCCCGCGGAGCGGCGCTGAGCCGGCGGCGCTGGCGGCCCGACGGGAGGGCGCTGCGCAAGCTGCCGGTGCACGTGGGGCTGGTGGTGACCGAGGAGGAGCCGAGCTACGCGGACATGGCCAGCCTGGTGGTGTGGTGCATGGCGGTGGGCATCTCCTACGTCAGCGTCTACGACCATAACGGTGAGTGCGGGGGGGGTGCCCCGGCCCCGAGCTGGCCAGAGCCCCTGGCGCCCGGGCGCCGTGCCCGTTGGGGTCTGCTGGTGGAGAGCCGAGGGCTCTGTGCACCCACAGGTTCGGTTTGAGCAGGGTACGGACATCCAGGGCTGGGTGTGGGTGTCAGTAGCCACCTGTTTTCATGCATTCGTTCTCCTGTGAAGAGGCAGTGTTGTCAGGTAGTTGAACTTGAATGGGTACAGCCTGCTGGTATGGTGAACTGAAAGAAACGGTCTGCGTTCAGCGTAAGCACCTGTGGTACATGAAGCTTGAGTTAGCTCTGGGTAAGCACATGCAAAAGCTCTGGTGTTGTTTGTGTCTGATCTGTGATTTCATTTGTTACTGGGTCTCAGGCATAAGGCACTCCTGCTTTTGTGGATATTTTGATTCCACATCACTCAGAATCATAAAGGTTAGATCTGAGTTTCTTCTCAGAAGCAATCTGAGCAAGCAGATTGCTCAGATTCTGTGCAGCAATCATGGAAAAGTCCTTCTCATGCTATTTCCTGTCAAGAAGATGAAACCAACCGTATTCAAGATTTCCTTAGCTGAACTTCCTGCCCAGCTGCTGAGGGATAATCCGCAACTGAGACTAGGCAAGCTTTCAGCTCTGAAGAGCTGATAATCCAAGAGATGGACTGCCTCCTATGCTCCTGTCCTCTCTGGAGGAGAGAGCTTCACGCTGAAGATCTTGGTGCGCTTAGTGTCAGTGGTGAGACTGTCAGACACCAATGTTCAGCTGTTGTTTTGAGCCCCTTCTGATGGCCATCTAGAGATGTCATGTAAATTAGACCAGCTCTGTATGTTTATGGCAGGGTAGAGGTACTGTCTGTAACACTTGTCTTGTAGCCGTCTTTCAGGAGAAGCTCAGCTGTGCATCCTACCAAAATAGGTGGTATCTGTTGCGATCAAGGGAGCAAAAGCATCTGTGGAGGCCTTTCCCTGAGCATAGGCTTCTGTGTGTTTTGTTTGTTTTTTCTTTAATGACTGCCACTGATAGCTCTTGTTTCATGTCTGGGCCTTCATACATGATATAAGACTCAAGTGGCTTGACTTTCACCAAACTTTCTAAGATCTTTATAAGTAACTGGGCTTAACACTAGTCACTTACCAATTTAAACTGACCTGTGTAGGGCCGTTGCAGAACTTTGTTACATTGTGTTTCAGTGGGAGAATACTTCCTTCCTCATTTGGAAGCCAAGCAATGGTATAGAACGTTTGCGTGTCCTCTCAAGGACAGAGAAGGCAGTGCCTTCTGAAAAGCTATTTATGTGTTGATGTTTTTGCTCTCAGCTTGGAAAGCATTCAACCAGGCTAAGTGGAGCAGACCCAATATTGATAGTAAACAAGAGTAGGAGTTTCCATTGTGGCCTGAAGAGAGAGAGTTGAGTGTATGGGGTCTCTGTATTTTCTGCTAAACCTCCAACTGTCTGCAATATTGCCTGTTGCTTCTGTACACTTAATCTCTTCAGATCTTTGCATTTTACTGTGCAAATATGTACGTGAGCTGACCTGAGGAACAGATCCAGCTGAGAATCACATTTCTTAGTGCTCTCGCTTTTCAGATTTGAATGATTGCAAAGTGAACAGCGCTGAGCAGGGAGACAACACTCGCAAATGCTTAAGCAGCCACCGTCACTGAGATTCTGTCTGGAAAGGAGACATCAGAACTTCTATCATGTATGTTTTCACTGTGGAAAAGCTACTTCTGCTTCTCCAGAACACGTGCTGAGATCCAGTCAGATCCAAGACTCTCTGTTAGAGAGGACTGTAAAGATGATGGCCAGAAATGACGAGGTTATGACCTCTGAAGAGGATTGTAGTTGAAGTAACCTTGCAGAACAATTGTCTTTGTCAGCAGTTCAGAAATAAATTATTTTGTATAGAGTTTGTTTGCTGTTCCCATATATTAGTTTCTAGCATGCAACTTAAGCATGGGTGTAAGTTTTGTTAGTATCCTTAAAATTTGAAAATGGAGGTGTGATCTCTTCACTTTCAGCTCAGGAAATAATATTTTTCCACAGCTAATTCTATTAGTCCCTTTGATATGCTGGTTTAATTAGCACCTTGAGTTCCAATTTGTTGGTACATAATTGATGAAGGCAAGCCTTAATCCACAGCAATGAAGTGGTTTTAAATCATTAGCTTTTGCCAAACTCTCAGGCTTGATGAGATTAGCCTGCTATTACACATCCATGTTCTTCACAGGCTTTCACTGCGTTTTGTGGGATACCAGCCATATCTGTGCTTTGCACAGCAAAAGGAATTTGAGCCTTTTAAAACGGTGTCAGAGAGTGAGCTCTGAGCAAGTAGTCATTCACGTGGCTTGAGTGTACTCGGGCTGTTGGTGATAGCGGGTATTAGCCTTTCCTTCCGTGCTGAGCCTCTTACGGTGCCTGGATTGAGCATCGAGCGCTTCCAGATGGGCTTATGGCTAAGTAGGGCGTTGCAGTGCCTCACAGACTTGTTGCTAAATCCAGTTCTGAATGGTAGGCGACGGATGGACGGAACCCTCAGCAGTAACGCTAGTAAGTGAAACTGGAAAAAGTCACGTACTGTGTGCTCCCCTCAGTAGCAGAGGCTGAATCTTGGTTGTGCTTTGCTCATTTTCATCTTCTCAGGTGGTGGGACTTAGCTGTGGTGTGCTGAGCTGCTGCAGTGAGGGGCTGTGCTCGTACAGCTGTACCAGCCATTGACCCAGCAAAGGTGTGCTGTCACCACTGATACTGGCCACAAAGAAGACATGATGACCAGGGCTCTGCTTCTTAATTAGATGGATTGGAGTGTGCTTTGTTTCTTCCTTCACTGCATCCTTGTAGTAGTGAGATTTTTCTCGTTGAAGCAGGAAACTTTGTTTACAAGAGTGCTCTTCCATGGCTGTGTCCTCTGGAAGGAACTGTTTTGTCAGCTTCCTGTAGAAGGCTTAAATTAAAAATGTGACCTTAGTTGGATCGCCTATGGGAAAAAGGGGGAAGTGTGGCATTCTTCCGAGAAGAAGAAATAGCAGATAAGCTGGTTGTGTGTTTATAGTAGTGACTTTCTGTATTTTTGACAAACTGACTAAAAAGAAGATTGTTTTCATATTCATAGCTCTTCAAACTAAGTAACTGCATCCCAACTGACCCCGGTGTGCTGCAGCAGCCGCACTAGTAACTCTAAGGGCAGCTTGGCTGCGGTTAGCTGAGTCTGAAGGACAATGGCAAGAGAATCCGGTACGGTACAGAGACACCGAGTAATACTTGGGGATCCTTACTGAGTACCTGGCTGTCTTCTCTGAATCTGCAAAAATCAGTATTCCAGAAGACTGGAGTACGAGTCCTTGCATAATGCAAGAGAACTGTAATACAAATAGCTGTCTTGTGCTGTAATAAATGTGGTGTGATATGTCTTGTGGTGTGCAAACCAGACACTTTTCCCAAGCAGGGCCTAAGATGGCATTCTTGTGTTGTCTCTGGTGTTTAGGGGCCTTTTTCTTTCTCCCAGTTTTCGAAATACTTCCTGACTATGCAACAAATCAAAGCACCAACAAGGTTCATGCTACAGTGTGTGCCTTGGTTATCAAATTCAGATTGGCTAAATCTTGATTTAAATAGGTTTTTGATCAAGGATTTATTTTTGTGGACGTCTGTGTTCCCAGTCCTATTACTTGGTAGAAATCCATCTATGCTAGTCAAGATCTTGTCTCGGAGGAAATAATGCAGCTCTCCCGCAGTCAGAAGGCTGTGGCTGCAGTTACGGAGCAGCAGCTGAGCTAACCTGCTGGGTAGCCTTTGGCCGGTATTAGATACCTCCTCCTGTTAAAGTTATTTGCTAGTCATGAGATGTTCCTTGAGTGTTATTTCTGTTATCAGAAGCTTTCCAGAAATAGCCTGGGACAAGTCTAGAGCATTTTCAGGGGGCATGCAGAGTCTTGGCATTTCAATACTTAGAGCTCCTGAAGAGATGCTTCTGCTTGAAGTCTTGTTAAAGCCTGTAGTACTACTTTACTGTGGTGAGAACTTGAGTTTCTTTATACTGGATTTAGCTCTCCAGTGAACTTTTACTTCTGACCAATTTTCTTTTAGAAATTCTTTGAAAGAATAAAGTACAGTAGGAAACCAAATAATCTTTTATTAGCTGCAATCTAGGCTCTTCCAGACTATTTGGTAGTTGGGTAGATGTGATCAGCGCATAAAACTATTTGTGTGCTCACCTAGATGGGGGAGCCAAGTGCGTCGTGGCTTTGTGTCACTGGAACACTTGATACCAGCGTCGTGTAGTTCCTGCTGTGGGTCCTCTAACCCTGTGAAACTTCACATTGAGCAACTGTTTCGGTGTTCAGCTGGCGGGTTCTTCAGACAACATATGTAATACGGTCTAATGCTAATCTGTACAAGGTGAGCTTCTTATAGGCCTGGGTAGTATGGAAGCAGTAATCTTTTGGCTGCTGGCGAGCTCTTGTTGTCCAGGCACAGCACATCCCTTCAGGAAGAAATGTGGGAGGAGCGTTTGCCTAGTGCTGCTCTGAATCCTTCCTGCTTGGTTAGCTATGGCTTCAGTGGCTTCAATATAGATGAGACTAAAGTGACCTCAGCTAGTTTCAAACGTGGCTTCTGTTTTTTTCTGGATTCTTGGAATAGAAGAGCCTAAGGCGTTTCCTAGCTCTTAGTGTCCTGTGAGGTCTAATGACACAAACCCCGCTTTCTTCCAATAACTGCAGCCAGCATGATCCAACATGGGGATGTAGGCAGAAGCTGTTCTTGGGTTATAACAGTTTCTTGCAAGTACATTATTTGAATTGGGTTGAGATCTGATGTTTCTCAAGCTGTTAATAGTTCAGTGCTTCAAACAGGCTTGTTACTGGATGACTGTTGGCACTGGAAGAGAGTTGGGAAAAAGCAGGTAACTGAAACGCCATGGAGATGTGTTCTTCCTTACGCTGAGCTTTTAGTAAGGTTCTCTTGTAGGGAAGAGACTCTTCTCCTGTGTCTTACCAGACTGTGCTGCTTTAAATAGCAGGGCAACTGAGAGTGTTGAACCCCATGGGGCTACCAAGCCGTGAGCAGGTGGTGGCTGTGGTTGTCCGGCTGGACGAGTGGCTGACGCCACCTGGTGCTCCTTGGGTCCCGGGGGTTCCCCCAGTTCTGTGCCCTGCTTCTGCTGCACCTGCACACCTTCATGATCTATGTTCGTCGGTCTCTATGCTGCAGCACCACAGCTGATTGCAAATGGCAGGGCTTGTGACTACTCTAGAACAGAGCCCAAGGTGTGTCACAGAAAAGACCTGTGTAACGGCAGGGCTACGGCAGAAAGCCCAAGTGCTTCTGGTTTGCCTCAGCTGTTGTGTGGCTGGGAACTAATGATCAGTAGTGGGCTTGCAGCTCATCTTGTAGAAAGAAGAACTATGCCTAGAAATCGCTAACGCATTCTCGGTATTTGTTTTAAAAGCATAAAACAAGGGAAAAAAATGAAGTTTTTCTTTTTGAAGAAAAAAGAAAAACTTTGAAGTTTTTCTCTTGCTTTGGGAGTGGTAGTGCTTAAGTATACATAATTCTTAAAGCACTTAACTTGCTGGAATATACACACTCCTCAAGCATGCTTTTCAGAAACAAATTATTTCTAATTGGGAATAGTGAAAATCTCATGTTTGTTCTATATCCAAAACCCTGGTAGTGCTGAAATCTTCCCTGCTTAACAGCAAACAGTTACAGCATTAGTAAAAATTATTAGATCTCTCGTCAAACTAACTTTCCTATTGAAATCATATTATAGACTTGCTTTCAGCTTGTATGGAAGACTGAACAAAATTGGGAGGTAGTTTTAAATGAAGGCTTACTTGCCTGCCTTGGGACACTTGAGTTGTGTTACTGAATTGCTACACTCTGACTTTTTCACTATGTTTATCATGCATAAGTTAGCAACAGCGTCTTCAGAACTAGCTTGAATATATTTTCAAATGAAGTTTAAAAAAATTCACCTTGTAGACAAATTGAATTTTGGAGATATGGTAAGGGAAGGGAGTGCGTATCTGAGCTACTACCACATAAATAATTTTCAAGTCAAATGTGAGTTTGGTCCATGTGTGCTGCTGCCTACATCTTCTCTATCCTGTGCAGTCATAAGAAACAGTCTGTTGTGTGTTGAGTGAGAAAACAGTGACAGAGTAAAGTTCCCAGATGCTGTTGGCTTTAAATGAAATCCTTTAAATTAAATCCCTCTGATGTGCTTTGGGGTCATCTCTGCAGGCAAACTGCAGCTGTGTTGAGGTTGGCGTATCAGCTGGCATTCGATGCGGAGGTCTTTCTCAAAAGGTATGCTACAAATGCACAATACAGCTACAACAGGTTACAGCTTACCTGCTATTCCAAGAACAAAGTAGGATCCTGATTTGAACAACTAAAGAGATGGATGAGCTAACTGAGAGTAGAAGTGAAATGCTGATAATGATCAGCTAGAGCTCATTGATGCATGTGGCATGTCTTCAGCATGGACTGCGTGCATGAAGGACTTCTTTGTTTCGGAGCTCAGTAGGCACCTTAGTCTGTTCTCCTGTCTGTTCTCCTCAGTGTCTTCATTTACTTCAGAGCTGAGGAGTGGATCCTTAAATCTGGCCCACCAGTCTGTGACTGGAATAGCAGTACCTTCTCATGAGAAAAGAATTGATGATGTTAGTGTTGGGTGGGGAAGGAAACAGCAGCTGTTTCCCAGATCGGGAGCTTTCC
This sequence comes from Anser anser, assembly GCF_964211835.1. NCBI lineage: Eukaryota > Metazoa > Chordata > Aves > Anseriformes > Anatidae > Anser > Anser anser. Next base: position 53,818,743 of record NC_139722.1, read on the forward strand.
CTGATTTTGCCAACTCTTTTTATGAATATTGAAGGTTACATTTTGGTCTTGGAGCAGCTGGAAACCAAGTGACTTATAGGTGTGAGGCACACTCAGCTTTGTACAGATTCTTCTTGAAGATGGCCCTGAATTAGCAGTGCTGTAGCTGTGCTGCTGCTGACCTGAAGAGTAAGGAAGATGTTCAGTGCTAATGCACAAAGCAGGCTCATCCAAGTAGTCCTATCAAGCAGTATTGCATAAAGCAATCTCAGCATCTGATATATATGAATATACACTAGTAAGCAGGAGCACAAAGTATAACAATTGTGATGAATTCAACATCAGTGAAAGTGTTGCCTGACGCATGTGTCTGTCAAGAGTGCTGTCTTACTGAGATCTGCTCATCTGTCAGGATGTGAAATCAGTTATAGGCATCCCTAAGATGTGTAATGAAATAAGTTATATTTTTTGCAGGAATTGGCCAGGGTGTGAAGAAAAACACGTGCGTTAACCACCTGTTAGAACCTCTAATGAAGTCTATATAAACCCACGAGCTCACGAGTATATTAAATGTGTTGTATGTCTTCATGTTGCAAACTAACTCCTGATGTATCATGGTCTTAACCCAAAGCTTCTGTGCTGTTTGGCCTACTACCGATGTGGAAACTGCTGGTGGAACAGTTTCTAATCCTAGAATCAGGTTGAGGTGATTAAATCATAAGCATGACTGGGAAGTTGGGTACAAATTTGGTGTTTCTTGAGTGGTAAGCTGATTGTCTGCATGCTTTTGGACTGGTCAGCAGAAGTCCTTGACGTAGGATCCCTGAATGAAGCTTAAGCTCTTAGTAACAACCCCGAATGCCGAGTGATGAAAGCATTATCAGTTCCTAAGCAAATATGCTTAGCCACACTCTTGCATTGTAAATATTTAAGCTTTAACACTTAACCGTGGTTTGTAGTTAGAAATAGTTGCATGGCATCACTATTAAAAGCTAAAATTTACTCCAGAACAGAAATCCAAGTATGCTTGCCTAACCAAGTTTTTGTAGTTTCTTGTGTTCAAAATGCATCTACAGTAAGTGTACGAGTATTAAGAAGGCCTTGGGGACTGCATTGCTCCTTGCAATATGTAGCTTGTGAAATTCTCATATTAGGAAATCTGTGGCTTTGGCAATGTCACCTGACACACTGATTTAGTCTTCTGGCTCACTTTGTGGTGACTTGCTTTGATAGCCCTTGGCCTTAATGATGTGGCGGTAAGCGGTAGCTGATGTCGATAGGAAATCCCTGGCAGTGTGGGGCAGTGAAAAAAATTGGTGTTATGGTGACTTGATCTTCCTGTGGTGGTAGGGTATTGCTGTCAGACTGGTGCTCAGCATACCAAGGACAGTGAAGTGATTCTTAAACTATCTGTTATGCAATTGCAGCTTGCTGCTTAAACCAGGCTGAGTAAAAGAGGAACAAAAGCACATGAGAGTTGTCTCCCTGCATATGCTCTTGCAAGGTCACTGAAATTAGTCACGTGCAGTAGAATTTGCTTTGGATTCTTAACCGTACTTGTGAAATCCCGTTAGAAACCAGCACTGACTGCCTGATTCTTTTTTTCCTCCTTCACAGTATCAGATTTGTTTTTGTAGTACTTTACAGAAGGTGGCTGATGTGCAACCTTTTTTTTTTTTAAAGGTATTTTCAAGAGGAATAATTCGAGACTGATGGATGAAATTTTAAAACAGCAGCAGGAACTCTTAGGACTAGATTGTTCCAAATACACCATGGAATTTGCAAATCAAGAGAAAGCTGATCAAGGTAAGGTGGATTGTGGCTGGGCAGGGAATTGGTATGACTTTAAATAGCTGTATATAAATCATAACTGCTTTTACTTAAGTACATTTCGCTGTACTATGACCTTGTCTTTCATAACCTACTGATTATCAGAACATGTACAGCCTTCCTGAGCTAGTATTAAACTTTCACTGTGATTGCTTGTTTGTAACTAATAGTGAGGTGTTGTTCTTCCCTGCTCCTAGCAATCATTACTGCCTAGGTGGATCTTCCCTTTAGCCTGGCTATTGTGCCACACACTTTAATGTATCAGTGTAGCTCAACTTCTCATGGTTAGAGTGAGAAATTCCCTTGCTGAGAGTTGAAAAAAGCACTTGAGCTAGTGTAAGGGAATTGGTGTTAGGCTACAGTGCATGTACTTCCACCTTGCCAAATTTACGCTCATACATCAAAGCTGGGAGGAAGGAAGGGAAGAGCAGTATCATCGGTTGTCATATTAATGGGTAACCAGGAAGGGAAAGGGCTTAAAAAATAAGCTCTTGATAGTAATTTCTGCAGGAAGTAGAAAACAGGAATATATTTCAAGGTGAATGCTCCTGATTCAATACTATCTGTTGTAAGTATTCACTTTTAATAAAGTATGCTGATAGGCATACACACTAGAAGTCCATGTAAAATGTTTTAAATTACTTTTAAATTAGGACTGTGCCTCAGAGGGATAGGCTGATATTTACAGCTTTTCTAACTACAATTCATATTTAAGCAGAGCGTAAGTTTTAATAACAGATTTAAGACAATCATATTACATCGTTTTTTCTTTAACTCTTTCTACTACACCTTGCCAGCTGTAGTACATTAAACTGCATTTAAGGTGCTACTGGCAGAGTTTTGCTTCCCCTACAAGAGCTTACAGGGCAATGTGAAGTCCAAAGTTGTAGTATTAAGTTACCTTTGTAAGCACCTTAGGCTAAGATGCTAGCATTTACATGGAAACATCTGTGTTTAGTGTTCTTCTTATCCCTGTGAAGACTGAAATAACTAGAAGAGAGTAGAGTAGACCTGCTGTTAATGTCTTAAACTCTAGCACACTTAGCTGCACTTATCTCAGTTGGGATATTCATGTTGAGTTCAAATGAACTAGTGAAAGACTTCTCAGACTTCCTGACTGAAAGGATACATTTAAATCTCGGGAATTTTTTGTACTGGAAGTCACGAAAAGCAGAGGTGGCTTCTGTTCTCTTCAGAATCTTTCATTCTTACACAGAAGGCTCCATAGCCAGACCAGATGCTTCCTACTTTGAACAACTGGTTTCTGTCCAGTTTATAATAGGAAACAATTTCTTGTTTCTTGCCAAAAGTAAAGCTGAGCGTCTTTTATCAGCACTGATGTGATGTTAAAGACTATTTCTCTATATGACAAATCAATTAAATGTTTTCAAGAAAATTTTATTGTGGTGACCATTGATAGAGCTTTTTTGAGTGTTCTTAGGACTGCATTCTGTCTTTTGTAGTCAGATTCTGCAGTTTTTAAGAAATGCTGGTTTTTAAGTATCTGGTTAATAACTGTGATATGTTTTGTATCAGTCTAATGTGTGCACAGGTACAAAACACAGTAACAGCGCTAGTATTTAACCCAGTTACCTCAAGCTGTGTTTAGTACACTGGTGAATTGTAGTCTTCAGCTTCCTTTAAGTCTGCCTCCTAGGTACTGTATTAGAACGCACTGTGATGAAAGTTGTGTTGTGTGAGAGGACTCCTGCCTCACAGTAGTGTAGACGTGGATAAGGTTGTTGTGAAATGTCCTCTTAAATTAGTCATAATTACAGACCAATGGATAAATTCTGGTAGTATTACTTAGCTTCTCTGTAGTAATCTTAGATCAATATTGCAACTCTTGCATCAAGTATGAAGTGCTATGGAAATCCTCTTATCATATACAGGGAGGGCCTTGAAGTAATCATACTGTCACATGAATGTTCAAAGTAGCTGTTAAAACACCTTCCTCCTATAGGATAAGAATTAGATTTGCTTTTTCTTCACTGAACTGCAAGTCTTCCTGCATTGCTTGCCACCCTCAAGTCAATAGCTATGCAGCCTGTTCTTACTGCTTTGCCTGACAGCATGATAAAAACCAATGTAAATTCCTTGGAACAGCCTCTGCGTTTCAAGGCCAACTTTAATTAAACTGCATCTCACAGGACTCCTCAAAATCGTTGCTTCAAGCTTGCTTTTTAGTAATACAGCAAATCTAGATGTTTCTTACCCATTTCTGTAACAGCTGGATGATGTATGCTTCTGTATGAAGTAAACCAAGTTACTTTCAGTCGTATATCGTGTGAATATTTAAAGCACATTCAAAGCAACCATATTTCTGTTGCTTTTAAACTGTGTTTTGTACTTTCAGTTTTAAATTGCCAATCTACATTGAAGGTGCTGTCTCCAGAAGATGGAAAAGCAGACATAATAAAAGCTGCTCAGAACTTTTGTCAGTTGGTAGCACAGCAGCAAAGAACATATACAGACCTGGACGTGAACGAGTTAGACAACTTGTTAAGTAGTAAGTATGACATGGTCTGTGGGGAGGAGGGGATGTTAATGTGTGTTCTTACCATGATAAGCATTGCTTTCTGACTTATGCTAAACATTTCTTGACGTTTTGTTGCTGCTTTCTGTTTAAATAAAGAGCCTGAAAGGAAACCCTAAGCTAAATAGGGAGTCTGATCTTTATAGAACATCCCACAGAGCTTGTAAATTCTGTAATGAACTTTCTGAAAAAAGTACTGCTGAGATAGTTGAAACTAGATTTATACCTAAGGTTACTTTCTTGGAAGATAGCAAGCCACAAGTCTGTGTGAGTCTTTTTCTAGATTTAGTTAGAGGAATTAAAGCTGTTATAGCTGCGAAACTAGTGCCCTGGGTGCAAATGGTAGTGCACTTGCTGATCGTTTGCTTCTGTGTAACTCAAATTAGTTATTTCCATTACTAATCCACACAGATTACTGACTCTGCACTGAGGTGCATGGCTGCATGCAATAGTTGTGCAAAGGGCAGGGCTGCCCTCATCTGACGTGAAGGAGGAGCAGTTTAGATAAAGCCTTCAAATTCCTAGTCACACTACAGAGCTGGAATACTTCATCTTCTTTCCTAGAAGATCCATGCATGTTAATTGTGACTGACTACCCTGGCAGGGTTTGAGTTTCAGTTAGCACACTTGAACTTGGATGTCTGCAGGCATGCTGTTACAGTGTGGCTTCCATTAACTGAAGTCTGAGATTTTTTTGTTGTTCTCAAATAATTGGTCAGCCGGATTGCTGGGCAGATTGACTGCAGTGGGAGTTGAGATGCTTTTAATCTTAATGTCAAACTAAATTCTATCCCTTCAGCATACTGCATGATACTTCCTCACTGTAATGGAGTGTTTAAACAGGTGTTTAATATGATACCTCAGGGAGTAATGTAGATGTCTTAGATGCCTATTATACTCCAAAGGTGACTTAAGGAAGGGAATAACTGCCTCCCTAAAACAGTCGCTCATTGGGAAGAACTGGTGCCAGTGATGCCCATGTATGTGTTTTGGCCAATGCTGCTGAACTGAAGCTTCTCCAACACTTGTTTCTGATCTTCTATCCTTGTACTTTAAGTGTCTGCATATCTTAAAAGCACTAGGTCTAGTCTGCATAGCCTTAAAAATCAAGCAGATCTATTGTTCAAGTAATGCATGATAGCTGAACGCAGGAAAAGAAATATTGATTTTTAGTCTGTCAAAACTGTAAACTTCTCAAAATAGGCAGCTTAACCTGTGGCTTGTAACTAAGGATAGTATCTATAACTAGTCCTGCTTATTAATTTGCTTGGTTTTAATGTTTAGGACAGTTGGAAGAACTCATCTTTGATGACCAAGTTAGCTGATGAAACTGCTTGTCTTAGTTGTAGTCAGGCTTAGCTTCTGTGCATCCTTAATTGCAAGGTATGGGATGTGAAGGTCTGAGTTGCTGATCACAGTTGAGAGGGAATTCTGAAAAGCAGTATTTGAGTAGCTGTGTTCTTAGGGGTCATGGTGACTTCTGTAAATCTTTTTTTTTCTCAGATATTAATTTAAATACCTGGTAATATAGTTTATTTTATAATTTCTTATGTTTAGGATGCTGTTATTGAAGTCTGGTTCTTAAATGGTGCGGTTCTGGGTTGTCACGTGGAAATTTGGGGTTCTTTATCCATTCTTGCTCCAATTCTTACAGCCTGGGTTTTCTCCACTGTAAGTGTACTTTGTTCTGAGCAATGCCTCAGAAAAGCAGGTGCCACTGCATTGTAGCATTGTCTGCTTGCTGTCTACCTTCCCAGTAAGGAATATGATTACAAGGTTGTTCAAGTTGCCCTAGAAAATCTATGTGGAGAAGGGTGGTGCTATCAACTTCACAAATTCTTTCACGTTTTCCTTACGGAACTCCTGATCTAGAAGGGATGTTGCCAGATTCCTGTCCCTTGGTTGTCCAAGTCTTTTGGCTTTTTGTTCAGATTCTGCTCTCAAATCCTTCTGTCTTTTGTGTGCTAAACTTGAAGAGCACTTTAACCTTAGCAGCTCTGAGGGTGTTGCCACATACAAGTATCTGTAGTGTTGATATTTGCAGGTAGGGAAATGGATGCAGGGTGGAAAGCACAGTACTGTGTTTTAATAGGCTGTTCTGACAGTAATACTACAGTGTCCGTTCTCATTTTCCTTCTTCAGATAGGAACCAGAAGGAAATCTTAGAATTAACTGGGCTGTCTGAAGTTCTTTTCCTGTTTGAAAAGCCATTGCAGTGTTGAAGATCCTGCTGCTGAGCTGGCCAGCTGAGGAGTACTCAGCTTCTGAATCAGCTGATGAGTAAAGCTGTCTGCTTCCACCAGAATCCCCGCTTTAAGTATTCACTGCTTCCCTGCCGAGCTGTTTCAGACTAACATACTAGGTTCCCAACAAATCAGCAGCTTCTGCTTTATACTTCTCTCTTTGAAATAAGCTCTGAGTGGTGGCACAAGGCATTCTTGTATCTAAATACTTCATTAGAAGCGCACACACTTGGGAAAATAGCTTATTTACCTCTGGCAGAAAGATTACTATTGCAGTGATTCAGTGACAAGGGAGGATGCAAACTTTTTTGAAATCTCCAGCTTCAGTTTCAAAACCGGGGGGGAGGGAAATCAGATGGGACCTTAATTCCCTGTTTTGTTCTTCCAGTGTTAAGTTCCTCTGAGTAAATTTAGGCTTGTATAAGGTTCTTGATTGCTTTAAAAAAAAGTGAGAAAATTGGTAGATAACATCTGAAGTTCAGAGTGGGAAGACAGCATTAAGCTTTTCATCTGCTGAAGGCAGAAATTATGCAATCTAAGCAATTTGCAGTTAACTTGTGGAATAAATGGGTAATGGGAGGGATAACAAGAAATACCATGCAATAATTGTGACTAGTTGCAGCATTGTAGCAAAGTAGAGTTACAAATGCTGGAACGCTTTTTCAGGTGAGCTGGGTAGGTGCATGAAGATCAACTTACTTGTTTGGTCCCCCTTGGTGTTAAACTGTTTTCCACACGTTGCCTTAAGCAACTTGCTAGAATTAGTAGAGAAAGCTGGACTAAGGCTGTTCTAAGCTTATTGCCTCTCGGTCAGAGTTGGTCTGGAGTTCCTTAGGCATGGCAGAAGTGTATGGAACATGGATAATGTCATTTGGCCACCGTTTGCCTTCAACCTCAGAAGATCAGTAGGAAGCTTTTATGTTAAGCAAGACAGCAAACTACTAAAGATTTAATTATCTTCGCTTATCTTGGGGAGACTTCACTGTGTATCAAACCACAGTATTTGGTCTTAACTTTTGGGGGGAATGAAATGTAGCTTTTTGGTTTTTAAACACCTGTTTGTATGCACAGTTCCAGAGCCTGGGTAGAGATAATGAGGTCATCGGAGTTGGGATTAGAGTAGTTGAGTAATGGTGACTGGGGTCTTAGGGTATGAGTAGTAAGAATGTGGGCACCTAGTGAACTCCTTCAGCACCATCTAGTCCTGCCCTGGGGTGGATCATGCTGTCTGCTTACTAACCAGAAGAACAAGGTAACGTGTTTTTTTGCTTGCTCATCTAACCAGAAAGATGTCACCTGAAACTTTGTTGTAGAAGTTATTTTTTAAATTGCATGTCTAGCTAAATACTGAGAAATCTAAGGCTGTGGGTCTGACAGGATATTTATTACAAGATGTTCTCTTGACAGTCTGATATCAATTTCTTTTTTCAATGGAATCTCTGAGGTTTTTTGTTAGTGGTCCTTTTACTGTACTTGACAGCAAATCCACATTAAGACTGTAGTAAGTATGGGTCAGGGTGCAGTGTGTTTTGTGCTACTAAAATCAAGTTTGCCGAGACAAAACTAGAACAGGTTGGTTTTAACAGCAGTATTACGGTTTGCTGTTATTCAAAACAGTCCAACTGTTCATATTGCTGCCTTACCACTTCTTAAACTTCCTGACATAAAAAGTCCATCTGGGCCTGCAGTGACTGGCTAAGCTTTTGCTCAGTTAGTTCTGTTCAGGTTGTGCAAGAACAGTCTGTTCTCTTGATCTCTTAATTATTGACTCCTCAGGAGCCTTATTTTATTAAAAAAAAACAATAACAATACATTCAATTAAAAAGCAGATGCTTTAGGACTTAAAAAATAAATAAAAAAAAAAATCTGGTGAATCTGACAAAACCTAATTTAATTCGTTCTTACAGGTACAAATGGATTTCCAGATCCTGATTTAGTCTTGAAGTTTGGTCCTGTGGACAGCACATTAGGGTTCCTTCCATGGCACATCAGACTGACAGAGATCATGTGAGTTGCTTGTAACTCTTGTGGGAACAGGTTGAAATATCTCACTAAAGTCTTTAATACGTGACCTACCTTACAGAAATAGCTGTAAGAGGAAATATGTCTAAACAAAGTTGTCCAGAGTTTGATATGAGGATTTAAGAACTGTTAAATGAGAACCTGTCATACTTCCAGGCTTTGTTGCTATATCAGTCATCATTAGGCAATAGCAAGCTTTACTTCTCAGGTTTAACAAACAATTTCTGCCGCCTTCTAGTCTTAACAACTCAGTTCATGTTGGGGTTCCTTACATGGATTTTTGAGTCCTATGCAGGTTTCTATTTCCTTTATAATCTCCCTGATTGGATAATGCAACAATATAAGATAATGCCTCTGGATTGCTTTGCATCTTTGGCAATAACTAAACTGACTGTAGGTGCTGTATGTCTCATACATGCTCTCAGAGAGCACTTCCAGGACACTTAAAAACATGTGTGGAAAGACCTTTGCTTCTCCAGCTCTTGCACAAATTGGAAGTGCTGCATGTACCTTAATGGATAGGCTTTTTTAATTCAGAGGGTAACACAATACTGGCAGCGAATTAGGGAATTGTGTAGCAATTACACTATTGAGAATAACTTTTCCAGGTTACTAAGACAAAAGTTTGCTTTCGGTAGTGGTATTCCTGACTGGCTATGACTATAAATCATATGTTTATAAAAGCTTACTTTAACTCTTTCTAACTTGCTTTCTCAGTTCTTTGCCTTCCCACCAGAACATCAGCTATGAAGACTTTTTCTCTGCCCTCCATCGCTATGCAGCCTGTGAGCAACGCTGGGGAAAGTGACTTTTGGCTGAGCACACTGAGTCATGCTTTCCACAGAAAGGGAGTGATGTCTGTTTACAAGCACCTGTGACCCATAAGTCTGGTTCATAGTCCTTTCTTAATTTATCAACAAATTCAATAAAGTGTCTTACCTTTCTCAAGAGTCTGTGTGAATGCGTGAGAATATATGGGGAAGGGGAGATTCACAGGTTTGCTTGATGAAAACGACAGTTACTGCAAGCAAAGCTGTTCAAAGCCGGATTAACCTCACTTTGATGTCGTAGTGACCAAAAGAGCATGCAAGAATTTGGTTGTGTCAAACTCAGAGGACAATGTAAACAAGAATTCTGTCTCTGGACATCCTTAAATCTGAGGAAGAACTCTCATGTGCATCAGCTTTATATTTTTAATTATTCATGGTCAGGATTTCAGAACTTAATCACTTGGTTTACTATGTATTTACTATGTAATATGTGAATTTCAGAGGTCAATATCGGTTCTGTTAACTCTATGAATAGGCTGCTATTTAGCTGTCAGGGCTAAGCCAGCAGTAGGTATCAAGCTCTAGAAATATGGAAGAGGTTCCATAAGAAAAAGAATGTCACTTCTGTGGTAAGTGGATTAAGCAGTCTGCTTATTGATACCCATCCTGTGTTTTTTTGAGATAAATGCATAGTATTCCCACAGCCTTGAGTGAAGCTTCTCCTACCATCAGGTCAGTTTTCCTTGGGCATAAACAGTACTATGTATTGTTTATATATGTTTCCATGTAAAATTCTAGCCTGAGGTGACAAACTAGCTAAGGCTCTGGTATCACTTGCTGAAAAATCTGAAAATGTACGGGTCCACTACTATGGCTAATGCCACTTGCTTATTGTGCTTGTGTACCCAGCAGCGGAGTCTGCTTAAACGCTTTATTAGGTTTGTCCTGACCTGTGTATTAGAAGCTTGGACAGAAGTCTGCAGCAGACAGGAAATAAGATCAAATGAAGCTGCTCTACACTATCTCAACTGACAGAACTTAAATAGAAACACTAGCTAGAGTCTTCATCGTGGAATGTCCTATTCTAGTTGTGCTCCTAGTATTGAGAGTAATCTGAAATTAAGTCTTCATAGCAGCATTCGAACAAAGCAATATCTTCAGAGCTGTATTACTGGAGACAAACATTAATATTTCAGCCTTCTGCCCTGCAGGCTGTGGAACTGTGATGCTTCATTCTGGAAGTGTGTGGGTTTTTTTCCCCTCTTCAAAATGAGCCTGGCTTTATCTCCCTCGGGATAGGTATGTCACTAGAAGGAAAACCCTCCCCTTTTCAAAGGGAGTTGTGAGATTTTAAATGAATGTTTGCTTCTTTGTGAAACAGTATTTTAACTGTTGTAGCTTGATTAAAAGTTATGTCTGCATAAACTTAGCTGCGTTTTTGATCATACCAAGATCAGATTGCACTTACAAGAGTTCTATTTTGTCTCATGAAGGAAGTAGGGATGTTTAATCAGCTAACACTTCTGACATCAAATAACATTCCCCATGAGCTGGAATGCCCTTTGCAGGTCTCCAATGTTCACTGTTACTGTATTGCAGAGCAGAGGAGCAATCATGCAATGTTTCCTAGGTTTTGTCATTACTGCAGGAAAGTGTTCTCACTGAATGTTAAACTTAAATTTTTGTGGTGAATGGTGAGCCTGTTGGAGGGGAATCTTGAGTATTAAAGTTTAACTGCGTTATGAATTTTGTTTCATCAAAATGTAAGGTGGTGTAGAAATTGACATATATACATCTTACTGTGTTGCTAAAGCAGTTCTGGTGCTGGCAGTAGAGATATCAAACGGGAAAAGCTTAGTTTAGTTCTCAAAAGTAATCTATTTTTTATATTTGCATCAAACTGCCAAAGAATACTTAATACCTGAGCTGCCACTGGTCCTCAGACTCCTGCGTATCTCAACTAAAAAGACGTGTTTTATATCGTAGACAGACCTCATGGTCTAGGACTTGTCTACAGAGGGATGCTTAATGAAACTAAAAAATGATTAGTTCGGCTGCATTTGATTCAACTTAATCAAATCTCTTCTGATGGCTAGTTTAATTGTGAGTAAGTGTTCCTCGTGGAATTAATGTAGTTGAACTAATCCATGTATCACTGAGTTGGGATCATTTTTACTGTCCCTGTGTGGGCAATCTTCAGTGAGCTGTGCCAAATGCACTGTGCATATCCACAACTTGATCTCTGAATGTATGTCGCTGCAGTGAGCACCTCTCCCCAGCTTGTTCCATGTGAAGGTCTGTGGTCCAGCTGTGATGTCTGTATGGCTGTAGTCTCCGGGTCCTTGTACATACTGTGTAAAACAAAAGTTTTTATGATTAGGGAATCAATTTATTGAGTTTTATTATTGAAAGTTAAATCTGAATCTGTAAAACAAGAGAATCAATAAAAGACTATAATCTTTCTACAGCCTATGGTGATACATGAATACTTTTATAGTTCTGACTGGGGAGCTGTAGCCTTATTCATGTTGTTACACCACTCTGGGGAAGTAGGGAACTTTACATTTCATGCTCTTCTATACTATTCTTAAATCATTTGCTATACTGTAAGGACTGGACAAGTTTTTTATTAACCACTCCCAATTTCTAAGAAGCTATTACGAAAGCTTTCATAATAAAAGCATTTACTGTAAAACCCTTGGTCCTGGGAACTTGCTAAATTTGTTCCTGGCTAATAAAAAGCTTGCTTCTTCTCCCTGCTCCTGAGTCAGTCCTGAACCATGAGCTGTGCTGGACTTCTGCCGCTTCTCTGGCTTGGAGCAGGGTCGAGTGAGGGTGTGGAAGATACCTCCATGATTGAGCGATGCCGTGGGAAGCCAGTGCTCAGGCAGGGTTTGGAGAAGCACTGAGTCACAGTGGCCCTGAGCCAGCAGCACACCCCTGCTACAAATGAGAACAGGCTGGGGCTCTTCAGACTGGAGAAGAGAAGGCTTGGGAGGGATCTAGCAATGCGTTTAAATGTGTGGTGGGGGTGGGTGGGAGAATACGAACAGCTTAGCAGCAGGCTGAGAGGCAACAGGCACAAACCGACTGCGGGAGAATCCATTTAAACATCAGGAAAAATCTTTTACTGTGAGGGTTGTCAAATACTAAAGCAGGTTGTGCAGGGTCTCCATCCTTCAAAAACTTGACACACAGGTGATCCTTCCTTCAGCGTATGGCACTTCCATGTTCACTTATTGCTCGTTGTTTAATCTAGAGGAAAGTGATAGATGATACAGAAAACAATTGGGACTGGTTGGCTCACTCCACTTGTAACAGTGTAAGAGCATGCTGGGTGCTGATAGTGGTGAGTTTTCAGTAAGTCTGCAAATTAACACTTTGGTTTCAAAGCCCCAGCTGCTGACAGAGAACCATTCTTTACTCTGTCATTATTTCATGATGGAGACTTTTCTGTTGCCTCTCAACATATCCTTCATTTTCTCCCTTTTCTAGTGGCATGCTGTTTCTTACATATGCAAGCTCCTGATATGAAAACTGTAATGTTATTGAAGTATATTTGGTGTACTTTAGATACAAAAAAAAACATTTTACCAGTGGGCAGTGAATGCATAGAAAGTTGTATGGCTTTTTATCACGTTGGCTACAAGGTTGAGTTGTAGGAGGGCTTACTTGCACGGATACAACCTGCTCATGAAGGAAAATATTGGCTTCCGAGCTGGAGCTGGCTCCAGAGCAGTGCTAATGTGGTGTTGCTGGGCTCTCCTGCCTCAGCTGGTTTTTAATAGAGTCGGTGCCAGTGGCTCTCCATCCATAACGCAGTTAATTTGTAATTTCAATACCAAGGAATATTAGAGCTGGCTGTACGGTGGAAAATTAATCCTCGCTTGCCCCAGTTGTAAATGATAGCCCACATTTACAATGACTATTACTCTCTTAAATCATTCAGGTTTCTGCATCTTTTCCCCTTCTGGTGATGCGCTGTAGTTGATGTGTGCAGTAAAGGAGGCAGATGAGATTATGAAATAGCTGCTTTGCAGCAGGGAGTTTGGGGAAATGTTCAATAGTACAGTCGTTGAAGGCAGTAGGCCTACTGAACTGTTCCTGAAACTGTAGTGCATTTTAGGACTTTTGTTACGAACATGCACTGACCAACTGTACAGCACGCAGGCAGGCTTTAACCTGCTTTGCCAGCAGGAACGTGCTGCCCAGCCAGTGCCTTTGGGGCGCTGGGGACACGGGGACAGGCTCTGTGCTTCAGTGTGCGGGCTGCCATGCAACCAACACAGAAAGGTGACTGAGCACTGATGCAGGTTGCCCAGAGAGGCTGTGGGCTCCGTCGGAGATCTTCAAAAGCTGCCTGGACGTGATCCTGGGCAACCTGCTCTAGGTGTCCCTGCTTGAGCAGGGGTTGGACCAAATGACCTCCAGAAGGCCTTTCCGACCTCGACCATCCCGTGATGCTGTGACCTCCCCTGGGTCACAGCCCCCCTCTGAGCTCTGCTCATGGGGCGCTTGCCTGGAAGGAGGTTGTCCTTGATGCTCCTGAGCATTTAATGCAACAGCAGCAGCTTCAGCGCACGAGCTAGCAAGGAATTAGAGAATGAGGCAAGTTCTAGCTCATGCTGTGCAAAACTTCATGACTAGCTCTGTCATGAGGGTTACCATTTGTCCAACTTTCCCCACACCATGAATGACTAAACAGCTTGTAGCCATCTTCTAGGAGCTAAGCTGCTTTGATAAGCTCAAAATGCTAAAACGAATCAAAGGACATGCTTTAAACCTCTGCACTGCTTTTTTTCCTCAGATCTGTCAAATTTAAACAGAGACTTGCAAGCACTTCCTCTGCTGTATGTTCATCTTTGTTAAATGATGCAGGATCTCACTGAATTCTGTTGAATTAATCCACAGAGAGCCTTAGGATTATTCCTTAATTGCATCCAAAACAACTTTTTTAGATGATGAATATTATGTATTGCACAGAAGCATGCCTCAACCTTAACTTTGAAGCACTTCACAAATTAATGTTTAATGAAACAGTTTGCCTTGAGGTTTTTGCTGCACTATCTAACTGGCTGAATGCTAGCACAAGCAGGGGCCATTTCATCTCCTGGACAAGCCTTGCTGCTTTAATGTGGCATGTGCTTTCCTGTTGTGTCAAGCCACTCAGTTTTCAGTACTGCTCTTTTCTGTCCATATCTCCCTGGCCTGCAAAAATACCGTGTGCCTCACCCCGCAACAAAAACGCAACAGAAGGCTCTAATGGATTGATCACTTAGAAAACCTTGTTTATGGGACTGTTTACTTGAGCTAAAAACATGACTAGTATCACAGTTTTGTGATATAGATCACGTGAATGCTAGAGGTCTGGTGGCTGATAAACAGAACGATAACACTTGTTTCTCTTCTTGGCTGCAGGTGTTTACTGTAATTTTAATGGAATGTTTCTGAGTCAGCTATCAAAGGTAAACGCTTCCCAGCTTTTGGACTTTGGATTCTGTAATTCTACAAAAGTTGCCTCTGTTGGTGGGGGTGCCTCATAATTTTGAGAACACAGAAGTATCTGAAAAGGGCTTTTCAGAGGATCCCTCTCTGCCAGTGCCAGGATACTTTTGTTAAACTGATTTCATGAGCCATTCTGCAGTGTACGGTGTTTAAAGCGGAATTCCAAGTAAAATCTCATATTTCTATTGTGACAGAGCAGTCGTGGTGTTGGAATCAGTCAGGATCCCAGGAGGGTACTTAGAGAAACAGCAGTCTTTGATGCAGAGCTAAGTTCTGCGCTGGCCCCAGTGCTTGATGGTGTGGTGGCACTGAAGGAAGCAGCACGTGACAGTGACGAGAGCGACAGGATTGCAGAAAAGCCTGACAAGACATCAAGTCCAAGCTCCTGCCCAAGCATCAAGGTCAGACCAGGTTACTCAGGGGCTTGCGTGGCTTTCCCTTTGTAGTTCTTGGGCACTTTAAAATGAGCGCTTTATGTCATCAGGATGGGGAGACTCGAGCACAGAGGGGCGAGGGAGGCTGTGGTCACCCTGTGGGTCAATGGCAAAGCACAGGGTGGGTTGGGTTTTACAGGTCCTTTTCCAGTGCTTTGTCCCTGCCTTGTCTCACTTTCAAAGTTGGGCTGTGGTAATTCAGTGCTCAGAACAGGCAGCTCTCAGGTGTAAAGGAAAGGCTGAGAGCTGGTGTTTTTCAGCCTTGAGAAGAGAAGGCTCTGGGAGATCCCATAGTGTCCTTCCTGTACCTAAAGGGGACTTTTAAGGAAAGAAGGAGGAACAATTTTTACCAGGGCCTGTACTGTGACAGGACAACTAGTATTGGTTTTAAACTTAAAGAGGGTAGATTTAGACTAGATGTAAGTAGGAAATTCTTCGCTCAGAGGGTGGTGAGGCCCTGGCACAGGCTGCCCAGAGAAGCTGTGGGTGCCCCATCCCTGGAGGTGTTCAAGGCCAGGCTGGATGGGGCCTTGGCCAACCTGGTCTGGTGGGAGGTGTCCCTGCCCATGGCAGGGGGTTGGGACTGGGTGGGCTTTAAGGTCCCTTCCAACCCAAACCATTCTGTGATTCTGTGATTGTTCTTTGCACTTGGAAATTGGTGGAAAGTCTGAGACAGGATTAGTGAGAAAGAAGGAAACTGTGAAAGGACTCGATTGCTCTAAGCGGTGGATTACAGGTACAAGAACTCAGTCTCACCAGCTGGTGAAGGAAGGCTTCAGGGAAGAGGCCAAGCATTTTGATGTGGGCACCGTCAAATCAGGAACATTGCATACTTTTGGTTTTGGAGAGGAAGTGCTGAGGTTGGACTTTCAGAGACTTAATTTGCAAACATGAATAGCTTATGTATTTTAAAGTAGTTTTGCTTGGTGGAAACACCTGTAACTTCCCTCAAGCTCCATCCAGCACCCCCTGCAAGTCCCACAGACCATCTCAGGCGCTTGCAGGTGGCTGCTCCGCTCTGCAGGTGCTGTGTGGGCTCAGCTCACTGCCCACAGATTGCTTGGGCATCAGCCAGGGGCGCGCATGGCACTAGTGGTGGTGGCACTGCGCTGGCAGGATTCCCCCCAGGCTGCCTAACAGTGCCAAGAACATTTCTTGCCTCCTGGCTTTTTTATTGAAGCTCTATGTGGTTTGCATGAGCCTCTCTGTGCAAGTATATTGTGGAGACATTAAACAGCATCCATGATAATGTTCACTGGTTTGTAATTCTCTCCATGCAGCTACGTCTGACCATGTTTTATTTAACTGGCTGGCTAGGGCAAGCTCTGCCTTGAAAGCCTGCAGCTCCTCCAGCTCAAAGCAATTCAAGGCACTTCTCCAAAGACTTTATTGGCTCAGTTCTCTGACTGCTGGTGCCCTGGAAGGAGCTGGGCGCAGCCTGGCTGGTCCACCTCAGTGGAAGGCTGAGGTGAGGGTGGTGTCTGCTGGGCCCTTCCCAGGTATGGCCACATCTCCCCGCCACCACCCATTGCCTCGTCCTCACCTCTGCAAAACCCCACGTCTCCTGCGTGAGCTGGAAGCCTCCACCTGGCCACGTGCCCCTCCCCTGCTCCCAAATGACATTCTGTGGTTGTTTTGGTTTTGGATTTATTTTTCCAAATAAATGGGAGGAGTTGGCTTACTTTAAAAGGGAGTGCATGGTTCTATTCATAGCAAGTCTTTAAAATACTTGTGGCGGCAATGCTGTAAGATAAGATTTTGGGGGGCTTCATTTCAATGGAAAGACGAAAGAAAATCAATTTTCTGTTTATGCATCATCTCTGGTTTGAATTTAAAAGTGCATAAGCATGATAGTAAAAATATAAAACTTCTCATACTGTTACCAGCTCAGCTGCATAAGCTGCATTGCATATGTTGTATGTATGCAAAGTGATCTGATTAATACCACAAGGGTTGTGCAATATAACCAGCTCAGTATTACTGAGCTATTGCTTCCCGCTCGCCCTGTATTGGGTTTATGTTGGCAAGGTTTTGGTAGCAGGACTGCTGCAGGGGTGGCCTCTGTGAGCAGAGCCCAGCAGCTGCCCCAGGTCAAACCAGAGCCAGCTCCAGCCGGCTCCAAAAGGGACCTGCTGCTGGCCAGAGCCGAGCCAGGGAGCAGTGCTGGTTGGGTCTCTGGGAGAACAGACTGAAGAAAGGGGGAAAAATAAAATAAAATAAAATAAAATAAAATAAAATAAAATAAAATAAAATAAAATAAAATAAAATAAAATAAAATAAAATACAAACAAACAAAAAACACACCAAAAAAAAAACTGCTGAGCAACAGCAGCTGGGAGAGAGGAGTGAGAAAGTGTGAGAGAAGCGGCCCTGCAGCCCCCCCAGGTCAGTGCAGCAGGAGGCCAGGAGGTGCTCCAGGCACGCAGCAGCAGTTCCCCTGCGGCCTGTGGAGAGGCCCCTGGTGGAGCAGGCTGTCCCCCTGCAGCCCATGGGTCCCACACGGAGCAGATCTCCACGCTGCAGCCCGTGGAGGAGCCCCCGGTGGAGCAGGTGGATGTGGCCTGGAGGAGGCTGCGGCCCATGGAGAGCCCCCGCAGGAGCAGGCCCCGGGCCGGAGCTGCAGCCCGTGGAGAGGAGCCCACGCAGGAGCAGGGGGTCTGGGGGGAGCTGCCGCCCGTGGGGGACCTGTGCTGGAGCGGTTTTCTCTGGGGAATGGACTCAAAGTTGGATAGCAAAGTTGCAATTCTAGTTGCAACCCAAATGCAACACTTTTACCTCTTAAAGAGCTCTACCTTCCATGCCAACATTGGCTTTTTGCCATGCTATGCTGTTAACTGAGAGGGCAGTGGTAAACTACAAGGGCAGAGAGTTATATATGGGATATATATATATTCACAAGAAAGGAACTATCAGCTCTGAAAAATATACAAGCTGTTAGAAAGCTCCTTTCACGTGATGTTTTCAGCCCTCAGCAAGGCATCTATACATTACAGTAACGGCTGTGTTAAACTACGTAATGCTATGTATCAGGAACAAGAGAGCACCAAGTCTCAGAAAGTCTGAGGTTTAACTCATGAAGTTAATTCTTTCACATAATGCACTGAGGAGGCAAAAGACAAGCGGGGGCCCATGTGAGCCCTGCCCTGGCTTCAGGTTGGTGCCATGCCTCAGGCTGTGATGCGCCAAGGCGCTGCTAACGGAGCACATCAAGCATGCTGAGCACAGGTACCCCGTGTCCGCTCTTTCAGAAAACATGCAAAGCAGATAGATACCCAATACTGATGACGTGCCATGCTCCAAAACATGCAGTGACCACAACAGAAAAGCTGTTCTTCTGTATTGAGTTATCGTGGCACCTTTCTTTATATGAGTTCAAGATTTTCTTATTGCATTTTAAAAAGCCCTGGAAATGTAGTACAACTGTATGTCTGGAGATCTTAGGTTTTTTATTTTCTTTTGCCTTAGAAAAGCGTAAATGCCATTTAAGCAAAGCTCACCCACTTCATGTGCTGTGCCAAAACCTATCTGAGTTACCATAGTCGCTGCTGCTCACTGTGTTGCTGTTTATGAGCTGAGGACCTACCCACCTTTTCCAGTTTTTAGGAACTTGCCAATGTAGTCATGATCATTCTGATTAGAATTTCAAATCACCTTGGTGTTGATTCCCCTTTTGTTCAGTAACAGCTCTTTGCATCTTTAGGCACCTAGCAATGCCAGGAATCTGGTCCCAGACCTTGGAACAACAAACAGAAATGGATCTGCTGGTAGCAACATTTGACTTGTTAATTGTTTGCCTATTTCACCATCTTAAGAGCAGAATCTCCTTCACCGTCAATACCTGTAGCGTATTAAACATACACATGCAGGCAAAATATAAAAAAAGTTGTCTTGCTTTTGCATCTGGAGTCCTGTTTCTTCACAGTGCATCTGTAGTGCTAATGGGACCAGAGTGAACTGCTTGATGGCCTCGGGCTGCCACCTTCCCCTCCAGCACCTCTCCGGGCACAACCCATGCCCAGGGGCAACGAGCCCCGTGTTCTTGGCAAGTGCTGGTGCTGCCAGGCAGAAGACAGACATTAGAGGTGACCTAGTTCTGCTTGGACAAAGTTTTGAGAAGGAAAAAGAGAAGGCATGTTTGGGAAACCTGCATGGGTAGAGTTACCGCACCCTGAAAGATCAGCTCTTGCTTTGTTTGAAGAGAACGGCTCCTCCTCAAGTCTTTAGCTTTTTTGCCAGCCAATGTGGAGGGATCAATTCCACCTTCAAGTACAGTTCTGAAAACAGCCAGCAACTGGAAAGCATGGGTCACAGCTCTTTTACAGTAAGACATCCACCAGCAGATAACACCGACTTTGGCGTTAACCCAGTGAATGGGAGACATAACCTGCTGTTACTCACTTTTATCACGGTACTACCAGGAGGCTCAGCTGACACACATCTCCATGGCCAGAATGTATCATCTGACAGCAGGCCCATGATGTCCTGACCTATCATCGCTTTGTTCTGACCTTAAGTTGTTCACAGTCTTACTCCTCAGGGCCTCATGTCAGCTTACTGTGATCATTACACCTCTTGAATCAGGAATCTATTGAATGTAGTCTGATCTCTCTAATCTGTACACAGTTTATTTTTATGCAGGAAATTAAAACTGCAAGATGATTGTATCATCCTGCACCTTCAATTTCCTCTGTATATGAGTACTGAATAACCACTGTTGCTTTGAGTTACTTAGAACAATACTTTCAATTGTTTGTTTGTTTTCAGTAGGCTTGCCTTGTTCTCCCCATGAAGAATAGGCTGCAGTTTTATTGATGCAGAATCGCAATGTTCCTAGAAAATGTAATAACATGTTCTTCTTTAATAAATCAAATTATCAGTCTAAGAAGATTACTTCTAAAGAGCGAAACAGTAGCTTGTTGCATAAAAGTGATTTTTTTTTTTTAAGAAAATTGCTTTGAATATTGGCTTCAAAATGTTAGAGGGCATCGTGTGTTGAGTGAACTTCCAGGATTTTAAGAAAGAATATTTGTAAAGAAAGATGTGCTAAAGCTGAAGGAGTGAATATGAACATAGGGGGCACCAGCACCCCTCTAAAAAGAGGAAATTTTAGCATGGTTGTTTGAAACAAATTGAGCTGTAGCACACTGAGAAAACAAAGGAGCATTCAAAACTTCACCCTCCAGTTTAAACCTGTACCATTTTTTAATGGACACGATTCTGGCTATTCCACGTTCAGCCAGAAACAGCACGAAGCAGGAGACACAAACGTTCAGATGTGAGGTTTATGCTGCCCGACCCAGGGGGAGCATCCGCTGCTGCCCAGGAGGGAGCGGGATCTCTGCAGAGGTGACTGCGAAGGTCACCGCGCTGCCAGGCTGACAGCGCTGAAGTGGGAAGCAAAAGAAGGGCAGAATAATATCATATTGATTCCAGATCATGTTTGAGGTTTTTTTATGTCTGTTTTAGCGCAGGCTGGTGCTGAAAGTCCACCTGGGGCTGTCCTGTGGGAACAAGACATTATATGTGTGAGCTCAATTCAATCATCTCCAGGCTTCTGCAGTCAAACTCTCCTGTGTGAGGGGATGGTGTCCTGTCCCCAGGCTATTAAAAAGAGAAGCTGGCTTCCTCTCCCTTTTATCTTTAAAGCCTCTTTTGTTGTTTGCAGGCCGATAGAAGAAAGTCACTTGCAAAGGGATGGAGCAGGTTTTTAACATCACAAGCAAGGACGACAGGAGGACATTCTGTGCTACAGAATTTGCAAGCATGCAAAAAAAAATGAAAGTTAGTAATATTAAAGAGAAAAGAAATAGAAAGAGCAGATTCAAAGCAAACTGCTCAGTTACATATTTTTTATCAACAAACTGTTGTGAGTGGGGATGGGTTTAGCAAGGTGTTAAGTTTGGAGGTAGGTCAGAAATCTAAATAAAAAAGGAATTAATTTTTTTCTGGCCACACAAAAGCTGCAGATCAAGTACCCCCACACCCTAATAAATAAATAAATAGGAAAAAAAGGGGGGCAAAGTCTTTCCATGAGTAGTGCATCGTACTATTTTTTACATCAAGCGCAATGCTGAGCTGGCATCCAAAAAGCCCTCACTTGCAAAAACGAGCTGCCAAGGCATACTCATGCTCTCAGGGACCCAGCCTGAAATAAATGTGATTTTTTAAAAAAGTGCTGAGCCTCTTCCTCCAGAAACTCAGGCCTTTTGGGGACAGCCAACAACCACTTTTCAGAATTCAATGTAGAGCCTTGGTTGCCCTCAGTACCTAGAAGCTTCCCAGACTGACAGCAAATATGAAACCATCAGTGTTAGGGTGCTTTAGGCAGCTCCCCTTCTCCAAGAGGCTGTAGTGACATACAGGGGAAAAAAATATTCCATAAATGTAGCAAATTTCAAAGCTGTGGAGAATGTGCTACAAGGTCTTCAAGGAAGTCTGGGAAATATCAGATAGTCCTGTTCATAACATCGGGGTTTTAACATGGTATATTGACACGGTGATAAAATCAAAGAGCTGCTGTGGGAGTAAAGGTGGATGGAGACCGCTGCTTTGGTTAGGTATGGGTACCCTGACTGTGAACACAAAGTCCAAAATTGGTAAGTATTCTTCCCATGGCCGTCCCCACCATTTCCAAGACACCCCGCTGGGCTGCATTGGGTCTGACCCCGGGCGGCCACCCTTAGCTTCTTATTATAGCAGAACTGAGAAATCTCCCTAAGCCTATTAAACACATTTGTCTCAGACCTGGCATGTGGTGCTTACACACTCCACCCCCCGAGAGCTGGAAGAGCATCTCGAGCTGCAGCTGGCGGAGGGGGCAGCATCCAGGAGGCTTTTTGAGTACGTTGTTCAACTGAGAGTTCTCACCATGTGGGGTGGAAACCTGTTAGTTAATTGCTATTTTGCCTTTAGGGACTGCAGCTAGAGTTTGTGCAAGAGGTGGATGCCAGCCGGGTGTCAGGTGGATCTCTTGGGGTGGGGAGTTTTAAGGAGTGGACACAGACTGGCTCCTCGAGCAGCTGCTTCCCAGGCGCACGCACGCCTTCTCAAGTTGTGATAAGAGGAGGAATTTTTCATATAAAAAGTAATATTGTGCTTGTCTCTTATCTGGGCTCCACCGAAATAAAAGGTTGGTTTCAGCTCTGTTTGAAATTATGTTCGGAAATAGCCAGCGTCCCTTCCCACTTGAACCTCTTGAATTGAGGCAACAGAGGAACGAAGCTTAAAAAACAGAGGAAACCTTGAGCGCTTTTTAGGAAAAACTAGCAGACAAAATTAATACCCTTGTACTTTAGACACCTGCTCAGACTGTATTTCTCACGCTGTATAATTTTGCCCCTAAGCTCTCTTTCTCGCTTTCCATCTACTTTGAGTAAAAATTTGGTAGAATGTCTCCAGGGAGTACAGCTCTGACAGATGTTCAAGTGATAAATATTTGCAGTCTGGGTAATTTGCAAAACTCGTGTCATTTTGTTGATATAGGATCTTTCTTTATTTTGTACTTTTTGTGCAAACATATAACTCTGGGAAATATATTTGTCTTAATCAAAGCAAAAAATAATTAAAAGAATTGTAACCGAAACTGCTGGTATTGCTTTTGAAAGTCCCAGAAATGGGATTTCAAGCAAGGCATGCTGTTTTTCAAATTTACTTACAATATACAAACTTGATTGAAAAAAATTATGTTTTAAATAATATATGGAATGGCAAGCATGTGATTTTTTAACTTTAATTTACTACAAGAATAAGCAAAGCAGAAAGAAGAAAAAAAAATATTTTACGTCCTATGGATTACAGGGAATGAATAGAAGGAGAGGTGAGAGTTCTGGTTTTTATGGCAAGACCTGAGTGTCAGCGTAGCAGAAAGGGGGACCCCTGAGCAGAGCAGTGACAAGCCCTTCATGTGGCTGGGTGCTCCTCCTGACGCTGGCACCTGGAGCTGGAGCCATGGCTCCATCTGGGGAGGCAGAAGAAGACCATCCCACATCTCCCCACTGCACCCAGCAACCTGTGGCTTATTGGTGTTCTCCAGCCTATTGAGCAACTGTGAACCTTTGAGAAGGAAAAAGAAAACTTCTGGTTTAGTTGGGAGCCTACTGTTAATTCAGTTAAGGAGTTTAATCTTTCTGTGCAGCTACATGTAGGACTGATGACTGCACCCTTTGGTAAGTATCTCAAGAAAAGGAGAAGAGTACTCATATCCCCTCCTTTAAGCAATATTTAGTCCAGGCCTTAGCTATCCCACAGTCCTGAGGGTGCTGGGAAAATAAGAACATTTTATTAATAACATCTACAGCAAGGCTGTGCTTACAGGTCATACCCTGTGCTGGGGCCACTCACGTACACTTCCTTCAATGCTGAGCAAAATAGACAAAAGACAAAATTTCTGAAGGACACAGACCTATTTTTCAAATGGGTCTAGAAAGGTTGCTCCACTTTTTTTTCCAGCACTGAGTTGTAAACTCAGCTGCTCAGGCATGCTACACGCACAGTTTGCTATAGGAGAAGCTGAGCATTAAAGGAATTTTTTGTTAAACCAGGATGTGTTTTGGTGAAACTTGACCAGCTTAGCTGCTTCTGATTTGGGGGCAAAGTTGTTGAAAATTAGGAGGAAGGAAAATCTACTCCTTGCATCTTATTTACGAAAAAGAGAGAATGAGCTTTGTGTCTCAGTTCCTGGATGAACTTGTTGTGTGTCTTGTTAGGACCTAGAGCTTTCAATAGCTTCCCGACAACTTCAAGGTATGATGGTATTTGTAAAGACCTGTTTCCCTTTTTTCTTTTTCTTCCTTTTTTTGAAAGATAAATCTTGTGGTATAGTGTCCACACAGGTTAAATTTTTGAACGTGTCCAGCACTTGTTTAGTACTGGATTTTTGCACAAATGCAGTTCATGAATTCTTTGCAAAAGCCTCCCATCATTTGGCCTTCAGACATAACTGCAGATTTCTGAAATCTGCAGAAACTTTTGTTTCTGCAAATACTTGATGTAAGATAACTTGATCACGTTAAATCAGAATAATATCCCCAATAAATACCGTGTGCACCTGTTGTAAATGAAATGCATTATAAGCAGGGGCTCCCATTTGCATCCTAATTTCTCCTGCAGGTCAGGCTGGTAAGTATCTGAAGTGCTCAAGAAACAGCAATGCAAGAGGATTTTCTAGACCCTGATCAAGGTCAGCTCTCTATGTGGAGGAGTATTAGTACTTCCAGGCTGGTGAGTGGAAGTGGAGGTATTTTCTAGATAAAGAAAAAAAAAAAAAAAGCATTTTACGCTGATGATACAATCGTTACCCTAGCTACTGCAACTCCTCTGGTGCCATTCCTTTCATTTGAATGAAGAATTGCTTTCTGAACTTCACCAACAAATTGATGGTGGGCAGCAGAGAAGCCAGAGACAGACTTCTCAGTGACATACAGGGAAAGGATCCAAGGTAACAGTCACAAGCTAGATGAAGGAAACTTTCAACCAAAACTCAGACACCTCAGTGAGAGGGTCTCATGCTGAAACTGGAGCCTGGGCGAGACAGGGCGTCTCCAACCCTGGAGACGTTCAACACTCGACTGGAGCTACCTTGGGACTGCAATGCAGCTTTGGAGTTGGCTCTGGTTTGAACAGGAGGCTGGATTACGTGGTCTCACGAGTAACTTAAGCTTTTCTAGGATTCACTGGAATTTGGGATCCATATTTCCTTTAATTGCATTGAGGCCACCTCCTTTTCCCATCCAGCCCCTGTGAAAGGCAAATATTTTAAATAAATATTTTCATTTTTCTTCAGCAGCTGCAAACATCCCTGCTTAGCCTAGTAAGGACATAGCGTCTCTCCGCTTACAGTTGCCCATTTTATATCCAACTGTCCTCTTGTTCTAAGATATTAAACTTCTCTGGGCAGTCACCTTCTTTTTTTGGATGTTCCTGTTTCAGTATTCGGCAATTCTACTGTAGTCTTGAAAACTTAATACAGCCATTGCTGTCAGGTAGTCATGAAAATGTATTTCTCCAAGCACGTCCCAAAGGGAGGACTGAGTGTATTTCTGCCTCCATCACACAAAGTTTCCTACAGATCTCCTGGTTCTTCTTGCTCCCCACCAGGCCCACCAGCACTGCTGCCACGCTCCCGTGTGGTACCTCGGGCAGAGGGCACAGGGCAGGGTACCCCTAAAGACCTGGAGCTGTGCAGCAAATATGCTCAAATGCTTGAGAATCCCTGGGGCTGACTGTCCTCGGTGTCTGCTGGCCCTTGCGTGCATGAAAAGGACTGTCCTGGTCCAGTGCTCCCCTCTGGGATGCAATCAGGAAAACCACGCTAGGGACCAAAGGGGACCAAGGCACTGTCAGGATGCTCTGAAGATCCGCTTCCCCCTCCTTCCCTCTAGCTTATTTACCAGTGCTGGCTGCATTTACCCTGGCCTTGGAGAAGTGGTCCAGAAGAAATAATTAATGCCATGGCTTTGAAATCCAAACAGAAAGTCGGGTTGCTGAGTACGGGAGATCAAGGCAAAACTCTAGTCTGAAGTGTTTCAGCCTCTCCTGCAACAAAGAGAAACTGCCTGTCGCTGCTGGCCAGGCATGCTTAAATCACCCGCACCTCAGTGAATCCGAAGCACGGACAACATCCAGCAGGCTTGAAAGCACAATTAAAGATATTTATGTGTGCTTCTGCTCGGCTTGGGGAAACCTGCTCACGCCGATTTTCAGGCTCCCAGCAATGGGTTTGCAAGTACCCTACCCAACCAAGGCACTGCCATCAGCAGCAAAATAATTAAAAGGGCTTTTTGCTGAAGTCTTATCTGCCTTGTAGCTGTAGCTGTATTTTTCAAACGCCTTGCAGAAGCTTTGTTTTTCCCTGGGAAAAGGGAGTGCAAGGTGTTTTTTTTTTTTAATTTTATTTTTATTTTTCAAGCTGGCAGCCTGGGCCCACCACTTACCCTGCAGGGCTCTGTCAGGTTCCAGGGGCTGCCATCCTGCCCGCAAAACCAGGGGCTGCCAGAAACCTGCCGCGGCCACCCCCAGCTCTCCTGGGGCCCAAGCTGGGCCCAGCAGCTTCGTCTCAGGCTGACCAGAAGATGGAGCTCCAGGGTCTCCCCCGCAGGCAGCCGCGTTAGGAAATGGGAGCCCGAGCACCAGGATTTGGGGTCTGCGGGCAGCGTGTGGCTGCCCTGGGGGGGGGCTGCTGTATCCTGGGGGGCTGCCTGCTGAATCCTGGGGGGCTGCCTGCTGAATCACACGGCTGCGGCACAGACCGCTGCGTGCAGGAGGCTGAAAACGTGTTTTGGAGAGGAAAGAAGGCACTGCCCCGAAATGCATCCAGGAGCGCAGCTGAAACGATGAACTGCGCAGCGATGCGCAGGGATGAAGCGAATGTGAATGAAAAAGCACTTACTTGGTTTGAGAGAGAAACGGAGGAAGGTGCGAAACAAGAAGATACCAGCTGCTGTCACAGGAATTACGTTTCCTTTAGCTGTAGCATTTTGTTCACTACACACAAAAGACCCCCCGCTCTTATTTTTCTCAGTGGTCAGAAAGCTGCCTTCCCTGGGAAAAACAAAGCAAAGCAAGCAAACAAACAAAAACCCCAACACACACAAACAAATAAACAAAAACCATCAGGGAAACAAAGGGAGATTCTTTTTTTATTGGGACTGGACCTGCCACCAAAACTCCCTTTCCAAAACACCTTTAAAAATCTTCCTGTTGCTGCAAAAGGACGGACAGGGGAGGCAGACTGAACCAGCTGTAAGGAAGAGAACCACGCACGGATGAGAGGTCAGTGGGAATTTGCAAAGATTAACAACTAAAGCCATCCGCACCCTGAAAACAAAATAATAATAATAATAAAATCAATACCCATATATTGTGTGGGAAATCCATGCAGCCACACCAAGATCCCTGGAGGCACTATTAGTCAAACTACAGGATACCCATGAGAAAGCCATGGAAGCCAAAATTATTAGCATCTTTCCTTAGCAGCCATGTTCAGGTTCACCACAGAGCCTTTTAGGATAACTTTTGAAAGAGAAATATGAGGTGATTCTCTGTTAAGCTCTTTTGGCAAAGATAACATCTTCCATGGAAGCCAGTCAGATTTTTATACCGCATCTCAGCTGCATAGCTCTGCACTTAAACTTAGACATCCCTACCCAACTGTCACGACATTAATGTAGAGCAGCAAACATTTATTTTTAAAGCTACTGTTATGGCATCCATATATTATGTATATTGTTTAAGAGAATTTTCTTTAGCTTAGCTTTTAAATAGATTAAAGCTGAGCTAATAGAAGTCAGGGTGAGTTCTACTGCTAGAGAATATCTAAAGGCCAGCTTCTAAGAAATTTGAAATCACCCAGCATTCATTTTGCAGCTGTGAAAAACTCTCTCTATATATATAACCATAATGCCAGATTGACTGCTGTTACTGCCTGGGGTCAGTAAATTCCCAGACTGACTTCAGGCCAGTTTCCTTCCCCCTGCTAGACTGGAAGAACACAGAAGTCTTTGAGAAGTCTGCCCTGCAGGATTTCTTTCCTCCGTCTCCTTCCTCCTTTGGGACTTCCCATTATAAAAGACCGGTGCACCTGCCTGTTTTCCTCCTTGGAGCCATTTCAGACAACACTGTGGGGTGCATGAAGGTACATGAGGGCGGATGGCAAGGACATCTGAAGGGACTGCTGCTGTGAACTGGCATGCTGGGGAGGGTCTGCTCACCAGCTCCTGCTGGAAAACCTTTAGGCAGTGTCCTAGGCATTGGGGAGTTGAGGGTTTCTTTCTCACTTTTACTAGGACACTTCAAAGGTAGATGCCTAGAATTAAAATCCAAGCTGAGCCAAGCCACATAGATACTTCTGGAATTAGGTGAGGAAGAGAGCCTGCTTTAATGAATGGGTAAGAGAGATGATTCTGAGCATTTAGTGTTGTTTGTGTAGGAAACACTCAAAATTGCACTTTATGCTGGAGACTTTTTTATTTTTCTCCTTCCCTCTCTCCTCAGGAATGCAAATAACTCTTTATTATGTTTTTGAATATATACCAAATATAAACTTATATATGTATATATATATATATTTACACTGTAATCCAGGGTCTCACTTGCCCCTCTGTTTAGAAGAAGAATTAAATGAAAATAGGGTTCCTAGTACTTCTGACAACTGAAACCTGAAGTCCCTCTCTCTGAAGGCCCTTTTTTGCAGAGAGGTGTTGCATGCATTACACTATGTAAAGTCAAAACCTTTGTTTGAGTAAGTACCTTATCTCTGCCATTAGCAGGAAAAAATCACAGCGTGGGAAACCACAGTGTGCAGGAAGCCTTTCTTCTGCCCTTTCTGCTGGGTCTTGAACTCTCCAGACAATTCCCTTCTCTCCTGGTGCATCAGGACACACATCTATAACATCCAAAAATTGGATGTCTTTCCTTTCTAAGGTATTTTCTAAGAAAATCTCTCATTTCCTTAGGGTGGTGGGGATGGTATAGCTTCATTATCGTAAATGCTTGATTTCACAGAATTTTCAAGCTCCACAATAGTCAATGAAATCTGTAGGTCTCCTGTGACACACACACAAACTCCTACTTTTAGGTGAAATGGAAACTTTCACGGTCAAAGAGAACCGTGAGCTGTTCCCATCCTACCAGTAACTGAAGATTGGAAAAGTCTGCTTCATCTGGTTGTCAGGTAAATATATATTTCCCATAGTAGCCTTTGCTTAAAATTTGGAAAAAAAAAAAAAAAAGAAAAAGAAAAAAAAAGTGAGATTCTTACAATCTGAATCAAACAAATAACACTAGCTGTTATTAACAAAACAATTAAACAAAAAATCCAGGAACTATTTTTTCTGTATTAAGCCTTGTGTCTGTCTACAAGCGTGAAGGGAAAACAAGACCATGATTCAAGCACACCATGATCCCACAGCGTGACAGATCTTTCTTTTCAGCAATATTACCTCTATAAAATTTTTCACTGAAAATTTCTGCCAGGTCAGCTTTGCAAGAATACCTTCAGGCTCTTAATATATATCTCTATATGGAAGTAACTAATGGGGTGAATGATATAGATGTCAGTTATTTCATTGCAAAAAGAAGAGCAGACACTGCTATTGCAGAACAAAAAGTGTCTGCTTCCCTCTGGAAGCACTCTTTTCTCAAGCTTATGAGCAAAGAAAGCCCAAAGTACTGCCTAAGACAACCAGGCTCTACATATCCACTACCGGTGAGCTGAGACCCTTCTTTCCTCATCAGAAAAGAACTTTTCAGTGCTTCTGGAACTATTTTTAGGATGCACATTTATTATTGGCCTTTTTATAGGCATCTATTTGATGCAAAGTCAAATAAAGTCAAATCAGTTTACTTATTTTTGTAACAAATGGGCCTTAGTTGACTTTGCCATTAACCTTTTTATTCCAAAATCAGTGTTCAGATGCAAGACTTCCACTGAACTGGCTGTTGGAGGCCAATTAGTGGGAGCTGATGTAGAGATCAGTCTGCAGAAGCAGTCTGTTCCTGAGATACTGAATAAGCAGTGTGCTTTCAGGAACACTGGGTAAAGATAAACAAGACTGAGAGAAAGGAAAGTCTGAGCAGATTTTTCTCTGTTAAAAGCAGCTGCTAAAGAAAGTGTGGTAGGCAAAAAGGCAGAACAAAGACAAAATAAAGCAAGATTCGGTGAATTCCTCTTTTGTAACTTACTGATAATGGGGATAAGATATATGAATCCATTAGCACCGAAAAATTAAAAGTATCAGAACAAAGTAAATCAAACACTGACAATTTGGAAGACCAATTAAATGAAGGAACGTTTGCCTTTGGCTGGCTGGGAGAGGATTTGTGTCAAATATTTATTAAAACACAGGCTCAGCATCCTGCCCAAGTTCCACGGAAATAAGCCTTCCCCCACACCCTATGCATACTCCTCTCGTCTCCTCTCGTCTCCTCTCGTCTCGTCTCGTCTCCTCTCCTCTGCTCTCCTTGAGTCTCCTCTCCTCTCCTCGAATCTCCTCTCCTTGAGTCTCCTCTCCTCGCCTCCTCACATGCTTTGGTTAATGCCATCCAGATCAATGTTCTGGGATGCAGATATATAGATATCTCCTAACACAAAATATGACAGGCCTTGGAATGCATGCCTGTAGCCACCCTCCCCGCACAGTGGCCACGACAAGCTCTTGATTCGCATGTTGTGCTTGGGGACACAGAGAGTCAGGAGAACAATGCCGTGGACTGACTGCCTTGTTCTCCCCCTGAATCTACTTTGAATTTCCTGTTAGTGTGTTCAACATGATAGATATCTTCCCTCCTTTTCAAAATGATGACCTATTTTTCTACTGTCACTGAGGAATACATTATCATAAACCATAGTTTTCACATTTATTGCCCTGGACTGTAGAATCATTATTTATAAGAATTATAAGGTTGTCTACATGTTTTATTTTCAGCATTAAATATGACTGAGGTTTAGAATGAGCTATTTTCCATTCTTAGCTTATTTTGTAGGCCAGAAGAGCTACATGTGGGTGTCAAAATACAAGAGGCTTCACAGTATTCAGAATTTCCCAAACTATTTCCAACAGTAGGCCTTGAAATGAGGCGAAATACCACTTCACATGTATAGACTTTTTTTCCTAAAAATGTAAAATTAAAATAACATCTGCTTGCAGGGAGAAATAATTTCAGGCTAGGACCTTAGGTTAGAAAAGACCCAAATAATACAGCAAAAAAAGAACGCTGTACTTTATAAAAGGAGTTCTGAGAAAACTCTTTGAAAGAAGCATGGCACATTTAAGCTGTGCATCTTTGTGTTTCTGATGTATCCAAACAGCCTTACCTCTGTCTCTTTCACAAGGTCAAGCTCTTTTTCTCTCCTTCAGATCTGTTTGCCTGTCATTTGGATTCATGCTCTTCCCTTGCAGGTAAAAGAGCTCTCCCACTGACTGACCTCCAGACTAGAGAAAACTTGGCTTGGAATTTTTGCCCTTATATGCTGACAACTAATACTAAAAGACAGCATAAAGGATGAGTCTTGCCCTCTTCTTGAGAGGAAGTTGGAAGGGAAATATCTAATGTTTTGGGTAGAATTAAAAAAAAAGAAAATACAGGCTCTACAAGTACAGATCTTATAGTGCTGAAGGGATAAGATCTCATCATCATGAATGCAAAAGGGGCCTTGTGCTTCAGGTAGGGTCACCAGCCTTGTCTTTTGCAACACTTATAGCTTATCTGACGCTCTCAATTAAGTAAAGACAAGTCTCTGAAGACAAACTTTTCATAGCTAAGCCTTAACTGCAAAGCTTGAGGCCCCGGAGCTTGACTGGAGAAGTGCCGAGGACTTGCAGCTGCCAACCTGATGGGGATGAGCTGTGCTCTGGACACGGGAGCGGTACGTATTGCTCTGAAATGTCACCTCCTACACCTCTCCAACTGAGCACTCCAATTAATGTCACTGTGTGTCAGCCTTCCAGCAGTAAGACCTGACTATCCAGCTCTATTTCTTTGTACCTCAGAAGGAAAGTTAACTCGCAAAATCATTGAGATTAACCACAGTGAATAAACTCATGATGAACCTAGTAATTCAGGCCTAATTAACAATTAACAGAGCAGTGTTTACTAAATAAGGCTGAGAGTTTCAACTTGTTCAGGCAAATAAGGCTCATCCTGTGTCCTGCGTAATGCAAGGGGGTCTGAGAGAAAGGAGGTGCCCCAAAGGTCACCTCACAGGCCGCTGTGGTGGGTTAGGTAACCCAGGCTCATAGGCCACCTTCGTCCCAGCACCTTCTCCCTTCTGCAAGCTTCCCCTCGCACCCTCAGTGGTTTTCTGAGGCCATTCTTGTGCATCCTGCTCTCAGAGTTGTCACTGCTGTGCTTGGCTCTCCTTGTCCCCAGTGATGCTGTTGGAAAAACTTCACCTTCCCTCGCTCAGTGAGAACATGTGGAAGCAATGAGTCGAAGCTGGCCAGGAGGCTTCCCCAGCAGCCACAGAGGAGGTTTCACACAGGTGGGATGTGACAACTTTTAGACATGCCTGTATGCACATAGATATGCTGGCTAGAGAAGGTGTCAGTAGGAGTAACTACAGGTGGGTAGGTAAGGCGATGGTTCTCCTCTGCCTTCAAGGTGAACTTGCATGCAGGGGGAACAGGAATAAGAGCTTGATCCCCCCCCTCCCCCCAAAAAAAAAATCTATGCCTGTGAACAAATGGGTGAAGAAAACATTTCCAGTGAATTCCCTGGAGACAAAATGTGGCCAAATTCAAATCAGCTGCTTCACAGCTGCTGCCAGGTACTGTTGTTCTTGGTTGCTGATCAGCTCAACATTAGGAACAGGTGAGAAAGGCAACGTGTCACCAATAGGCTTGGACTACGGTTTGCTTTGCTTTCACCAGTCAGCCCCATAGCTCTGTTTTCTGTATGTTTCAGCAGAAATCCAGGGCTACAGAAAAGTCCCAGGCTTGCTCTGTTTTTGTGAACTATGCTACCCTTATCCATCTGTGTTTTTACAGTGAGATCAAGAAGGTTTTTCAAATTTCTTCTACGAGTATTTGTTTAGTTAATGTTCTCAAATATGGTTAGATAAACCAAACTATCCTTCAAATGGATCCTGGGAATTGCAGCAGGATAATTGTGTCTTCATCTTTCAGAAACTCCTGTTCATAGCTGTGTTCTGCTGTGGAAAATACCACTTCTAATTGTCCTTGCGTGTGCCATGCTTTGACAGCATGTTTTTCTGAAAACAGATTTCTTTAGCTACAGCTAACATTAGAAGAGTAGTAAAATATGCAAAACTCACAAATATGATATATTTAAGAAACATTTCAGATTTGTCTATATTGTACAAGTTCTTGAGTAAATGCAATGTATCTCTGCTAAGAAGAGTTTGTCTACTCCAAAACACAATCTGACATTTACTCTCATTTATTTTGAAATGCAAATGCATCTAGTTTATTCAGAATTCTTTTGCAGCTTACTGTCTTATTAGCGATCATGCTGATAACTCGAATTTCTGAAATGCTGTTGCTAAGCAATGCAACTTCAGGCATGTAATGAGGCTTTCCAGTGGCTACTTGAAGATGAAGAAAATTATCTCAGCTTCACAGGTTGTTTGATCATCAACCACATTATAATGGTTGGGTGATAAATAAGTTTTCAGCTTGCCCTTATTCTCCTGCAGATAATTTATTTTTGTGTGGTAACTGAAGATCATACAGTATCAGGAAGAAAGTTGTATATTTTGGGTTGCAAAAGCAGAATCAAAGAGCTTGTGTAGCTCCTCTGCGTAACTTTCTATAAAAAGAATTCTTCTCACAGCTCGTTACTTCGGGAGACCGTACAGGAGAATTGGGACCCCAAGGACGTCCCAGCGGGACCCCTCCCCATACGAGGTGATGCAAGGTGAGGCAGATCCCCTGTTGGTGGGGCCTGACGAAGAGACGTGCCACTTGTGGCAGGAGCAGGCAGCTGTGCTGGGCTGTGTGGTGGGGCAAGTCTTCCGCATAGGCTTTGTTCTTGGGAAGCAAAAGCTGTGCGTTGCATCGGGACAGGAGAAATTCCTGACGCCCCCAAGCCTGGTGTTCCCCAGCACATAACAGCAGCTGGCACCCGGCAGAGCTTTTGTTACAGGCTGACCATAGTGTAGCGGTACCTGCTGGAGTCTGGCTGCTCTAGAAGCATCCTCTGATCATTTCTTTTCGTCACTGCACTGTGTGTGCTTACACGCGTTGACTTGAATTTGGGGTTCCCAGTTTTCTATGGGACCAGCTTGGAGCTCTTTTTCTCTTTACCTTTTCCATTTTCTTTCTTTCTTCTTCTTTTTTTTTTTTTTATTTTTCTTATTTTTTTTTTCCTGGCAGAATTATCCATTCTGATAATACCTGCAGCTCAAGTAGATGGGAGCAATGTCTGGAACAGCTAATGCGCTCTTGAGCGTGCTACTCAAGGGAAAGTAGGTTCAGCTGTCTCAGTCCAGCACACAACATCCAGACCTTGATCTCTCAGTGCCTCAATCCTCCAAAGGAGGCAGTATCTACAAGGCAGTGAAAATAAGCCAGAGTCTGAGGCAGTCAGAGGTAATGATGATGAAGGCTATAGAAAAGGCCGGGGGAAAATAGACACATCTTTATTCAGAGCTGGTTTGAAAAGTCTGCAGTAGACAAGGCCTGGGGATACAAACTGCAGAAAAAAGGAAATACAATAAAATATTGACCAGCTGCTCGATGAGCGCCTTACCTTATTCCATGTACCTCACAGTGCTGGGGACCAAGGGAGAAAGGCTGTGTGAGACTGAGCCATAACACCTTCGTGTAGGTGGGCTGAATTAAAGTTGTCCAGACAACCGTCACGTTATCTCTTCTTTCCAGTCCCTTGTTTTCACAGCCTGGTATTTTTGAAGCCAGTGGGGTTTTCAGTGTGTCTGTAGTACTGGTGTACAGGGACTTTCCTGAGAATCAGGAGTTTTCGTGCCCCTCAGCCCGCTAGAATAAAGATGGCTCCTGCTACTGAGAGCTGCTTTTGCAAAATCACAGAACAAAGCCTTTCACTGGAAAACGAAAGCTGCGTAATGATGCAGTTCTTGCCCTGGAGAGCTTATTTTTATACATCTTTTTTTCCTAAGCAGGTCAATGCTCATAGTGAGGCAGCACTTTCTGGGGGAGCCTCACCCACCCAGCCAAAGACACATTTTTCCACAGGCAGTATTACTCTGTCCTCACCAAGACAAAGTTTTGCCTCTTTAACAATTAACGACTTGAGGATTTAGTCCTGGAGAAGAGAGAACATTTTAAAGCTTGTGATTTTGAGCAAGTTCTCTCTTGTTTCTGGCCAAAAAGCCACTAAATCCGCACTTACAGTGTGTAGACACGAACCTAATCTAAACATCAGATTAATTTCCTTATCCATGGGCAGGCAAGCCTTAAAACACATGCAGCCCAACGTTTATGTAATATTCAGTGTGCTGTACTGGTAACTGCCACATGTTTGTGCTCCAGGAGAGATTTCTGCCCGTTTTGCTGGCGCACGTTCTCCGCACTCCGCTGTCAGCTAACAGCCGCATCTTTTGCTGCACCGTGTCCTGGTCCCAGTTGGTTTGGGGGGAACGTTGTTGCGAGGAAGCTGAAAGAGTGCAGGAAGAATGGGGTCATATTGGCTTTTTTTTTTTTTTCTGTTAAGGAGAATTTGGAAATTTCATGGTTCAGAGCTGCTGTAAATTTGGTGCATTTTCTCCCTCAGTACGTGTGTGGCTGGGGCTCTGAAGCCCCAGGTCCACGTCTTGCAGATCCCAGCAGCAGCCTCTAGGAATCCAAACCAGAGCTTCAGACTGGTGCCAGGGGTGAAACCCAGTGCTGGTTTCCCTGCAGCAGCAGCAGCACAGGGTATTCTCTTGGGCGGAAGCCTGGCAGCAAAGCACACGTGCTGCTTTCCTGTGCTGAGAAAGCCAGCTGAGGGCACAAGCTCTGACCGTCTGCGGAGAAAGTCGCCTGCGGGTAGGCAGTGCACCTCCTGGTTCAGCCCAGCTCTGGCCAAGGAGCTCCGGGACTTTGATCCCTGCAATGATTTTTGTCTTATCACTGCTGTTTGTGGGTGCGAACAGCAGCACAAACAGTTGTTATTGGTTTGTGTGGGTCCCTTCCTCAATGGCTCCCTGGGAAGGGGATTTATTTTCTTTGTCTCTGATACAACGATTCCAGTTAAGTCATTAATCTTTTAGACTGATACTTAACCCTATGCGTACCCATGATTGCAGCGGTTGGAATCCTCTGCATGAAAAGCTTGGCTAATTAAAATCCTCCATTTCCAGTCACTTAGGAGAAATATCTTTTGTAACACAGAAATAGAGCTGTGAAAAAAAGGAGCTACAACAACTAACAGTCAATGAGAATAAACTGATAATGTAATCAAAGGCTCTCTCTAGTGTGGCAGTTAAAATTAAACATCATGAAGGGTGCATAATGTTTCCATCTCTTAACAAGTTCATAAATACCTTAACCCTTAGCAGCCTGGCTATTTTCAGGGTGTTAAACTTGTTTTACATGGTCTAGTCACACACAAAACAAAACAACCAGGGAAGGACTGTATGTTTTTTAACACAACTCTTCCTGTCTGCACAGTTTTTCATTTTCTGTTTTGTTTTTATTTTTTATTTTTTTTTTCACTGCCACTTGCAGCACTCCTGTGTGCTGCCCTGCTGGGAGCTCTGCAAGGCGACAGGCAGGGGAGGAGATGGGGCAGGGAGAAGGTGGGTGATGGGAAAATGTTGATCCCCAGGCTGGAGGCTACCCTGGGGAGAGCTATAGGGCTAACGGGGACTGAAATTCACAGGGAGATGTAGGGGAGGACCCTGAGGAGAGGAAAGCACAGAGCAGCCCAAGCCCTGCACTCGGCCAGCAGTGTCCTGACATCGCTGGGTCCCACAAACACTTCTGTGCCATCTGGGAGGCAGTGACTGCACTGGGTCTTTCTGAGGGCTCCTCATTCATGAGGAAATTGGAGTTCAGCAAGTGGTTTCCAAACTTGGGATGAGCAAGAGGTTTTGAATTGCCTGTGCCAAGGCCACCAGTTTCATTACAAGGTCAAGCTCACGACAGCGATCAGTCCTAATTGAGGATGACAAAGGCTGGGTGGAAGTTTAGCTTCCTGGTCCTGTTGTGAATGGACAGAAATGCTTTTTAGACCTTGCAATTCAAGAATCCACAGCCAAGAAGGAGACTGTGCCTTCAGAAATAAGATTATCAGCTAGTGTCCTTCACAAGAGGGCTTGAGGATTGAGTGATGTACTGCAAGTGCTCGATAAGAACTGCCAGTGTTGCATGAGAGCAGAGCATGAGTCCCTGAGCCTCAGGTCTGCAGTCTTGCTTATGGTGCTACATGCCAGACCTTGTAACAGGGTGAATGCAAAGATGCACGCAGGGCTGGAGACCCAGGTGAGAAGGATGATCCCCAACATTTAAACACCGCAAACCTTCAGCTGAGGAATATGTGCATATGTGTGTATTTTCTTTTGCATAAGTAATTGATAGCTCATTAACAGCCCATTAGAGTGAAAGCTCCTGGGATGAAGAGCATGCTCTGTTTTTATTTGAAAACCTAAAACAAATAGAAGGAAAAAAAAATAGAGACATGCTATAGTTGGCTGCTCTGTAGCATGTTCCTTTTCCAGCTTCCAATTACTATGACCAGCTGAACTTAGGGAGATGAAATCATTTCCACCCAGACTGTAGAAGGTCTAGCTCTACCATAACTTTTCTGCAGCACGTATTTTTTTATTGTTTTACAGTATACCATCCTTCTTGCACCCCTATGGTCCAAGGATCTGCTCTTCACAATGATGTGAAATGGTCAGATTGTTTTCTTCTGGCTGAAAACCACAGAGCTGGTAGAAGGCTACTTCTTTATTCTCAGCCAGTGAAATTTATTGAACTAAGGAAGCGGCGGCCTGAACAGGAGCATCTCAAGGTGACACTGTCAGAGGGAGGCAGCTCTAGGCCAGTGGAGAGAAAATGCGGAGCACGAGGCTGTACCCAGAATCTTGCACCTCTCTGTTCATCAGGTGCCTCCATCCCCAGGTCAGCACCGTGCAGTTTTTGGATGGCTTATCAACATTCAGCCGCAGGGCTGAGCAAGGTCCTGTCTTTCAATAGCATGGCTACTCCCCTCTTGCCCAGCCCAAGCATGATCACCAAGGAAATGGAAGATTTAGGTCCAAGTTATACTTTGCCTACAGGCATTAACCATTTCATCCAGTAACTGCAACATAATGAAAGAGCACCAGGCACAGGAACCAAATTCAGCTCTCCCCTCTCTACCCTGACAGTGTCCAAATGATGGAGCGACACTGTCTCCTCTCCTCCCACCCCACTCCATCTGCCTTGTCCATGAGTGCAGAAAATGTGAGTGCCTTCACAAATACAGTTCTTAAAAGATATCAGAATAAATAGGATACATTTTCCAAAAAGGATGAATTCTATTCAGCTATATATCTGACCAGCCAAGGCATCTCATTTGAAAAACTTTTGATAAATTAGAAAATAATGGTGATCTCAGGTCAAAAGCACTTATTGGTTCCTATGTTTATATTCCAAAACAGCTTAAGGAATGAGGGGAATACTCACGGAAGAAGGAACAAAAAAATTATACTATAAAACATATAAGTTTTTTTTTTAAATGTGTTTTTCAATTAAAAGATCACTATGTCTTCCACTTTTCTAGCATATAAATCTTTTTCAAGACTTAGCATAAATAAATTTTGCATAAACAGATTTTTTTATTTGGCACTGAATACATAAGACAAGCAAGACATTTAACAATTGGGGCAAAATTATTCATTTCCTCTGACAATTTCTAAAATCAAAGGCGTGTATTTTGGAATAATACATACTAACTAGGAAAGTAATTAAAAAAAAAAAGTCTTTCACAAATGTTACCAAATTAAATATAACATTCAATGTTGTTTCTGAAATGCATTCTTTGTTGTCAGAAGCTCCCTGTGTTCAGCTGATTCCTTCTACATCATAGCAATGGCAAAGAAATAGTCAATGACTGGAAAATACACATCTATGCAGGAGAGGTAGGTGCACCAACACTTTCTTCCAAGTGTTCAAATGTTCTTTATCATCGTATTTAGCAGACAAAAGCAGCTTTCCATTAACACATGGAACTTCACAAAAGGCAAGCAGATACCGTTCCTCATTGATCCTATAAAATATTCAAATAGAAACAATGACTTGCAAGCAAAGTCAAAAGAAAAATCTTCAGCTTATAAAGAAAGAGAATATTATTTTTAGCAACTGAACCAAAACCAGTAAAACATGTACTTGGGGAGAAAATGTGACAGGACAGAATGGAAAAGGTCAGCGCAGACTGCAGATTGCCTGGGATGATTAAATCAGAAGCGCTGGGGAAGGCTGAGTTGAGTCATGCAGGACAGGTATCTCAGAGCCTGAAGCAAGGCCAGAGAGACAAGCCAACAGCAGGCAGCCTCCAGCTGCCCAAGCCTGACCAAGGCTACATGGGCTGCACCATCCTGCAGCTGTGTTATGGGACCAAGAGCAAGAAGTGCACTTTCTCTCCACAGAGAGAGAGGTAGAATCATAGAATCATAGAAAAATTAAGGTTGGAAAAGACCTCCAAGATCATCTGGTCCAACCAACCCCCTACCACCAATGTCACCCACTAAACCATGTCCCTGAGCACCATGTCCAGCCTTTCCTTGAACACCCCCAGGGACGGTAACCGCTTCCCTGGGCAGCCCGTTCCAATGCCTGACTGCTCTTTCTGAGAAGAAATGTCTCCTGACTGTTTTAATTGTTGAAGAGTAGTGCTCTTTGTTCAATTCTTTCATTGTTGAAGAGTAGGGGCATGATGTTTCCCTTCTTCCACTCACCAGGGACATCGCCCAACTGCCAGGACTTTTCAGCTATGATGGAGAGAATCACAGAAGCATAGAAACACAAGGTTGGAAAGGACCTACAAGATATATATATTATACTAAGCACTCTTCCCATTCATAAGTGCCAGTACAGATTATGCATTAAACCTCATCTAAGATCGTCACCAGCATAAGCAGCTGCTGAGTGCCTGGAATTAAGAAGAAATTTCCCTTTATAACAAGTGATTCCACATCCATCCATTATTTAGTCATCTTCCCAAAACTGGTTTTGACCTCAGAGAGAAACCAAACCAGACAGATCACTAGTCTGATCAAGTATGGCAATTTTGATAGTCTTGCTAGCGAAGTTAATCCTCTACAAATCACATAGACTTGTTTTTTAAAAGTATTTAGGCACCTAACTTGCACTGCAGTAAATTTAAAGATCACTGAATCAATTTTTATGCAAGAAATTTATATTAGGGGAAGAATGCTTGTCTTTCTCACTTAAAATGAAATAAAAGATCTAAAGTCTGCTAATGAGCAGTGATCTTCTTGAGTGCCAATTTAAATGGAAAAAAATGCTTTCATTATGCAGATTTTGATGCTGGCCGTGTCATGACCATGCTTCCTCCAGAGGATTAATTTAAGTCCAGTAAAGCAGAAAAGAATTCCTCTGAAAATGATGAGATGAACAAGAAGTGAAATTGATTTATGCAAAGTAAGAAAGTGCTGAAAGTATTGTGGATTATGCAAATGATTACAAAAAAAAAAAAAAAGGAAAGAAAGAAAGAAAAATGGACCAAGGTATTTTGAAATTTTGAGGAAAAAAATGAAATTAAATTGTACAAGAAAAAGTTGTTTTTCAATTAAGACACTTTACTATTTTTGATTTTGTAAGTGGAATAAGTTAAGGACAACCTTAAAAGAAATTAAGAAAGTAATGCGTTTTAAAACGGGCCCTAGTCTTGCCTGGGCCTGGACCTTTAGCAACTGTTGTGACAGAAATACTGAATAGGAACACCCATGTGAGGTTATTTTTAAACAGCATCACTGCTAGCTGGCAGACCAAATTGCACTGCTTTAGAGAGCACAGAAAGAGGAATCTGATTAGTATCTGGTACAAGGTGCAAGTTCAGGCTCATTAGCCAGTGGTGATGAAAGCATTAACGCCCTTCGAGGAGTGCATTTACTCTGAACACAATCGCTCATTAGGAGGATGAAGGTCTCTTTCCTCACAGTGCTTCTGAGCTGTGAAAGAGTCTGAGGAAACTCTTTGCTTTACCTTGAGCTTCATCTCTTCATGCAGAAAACTGAGGGGAGGTCCCAGGGCACCGTCACCAGGCAGGCGCTGACTCCTCCTGGTGGTTCCCCACAGGGCAGCTGCCCCCACCCAGGGTGTCCGTGAGGTTTCCACCGTGGTACGCAGAGAGAAACTGGTGTTTTTAAGGGGAGACTTATTAGAGATGAACTCAGTGGAAATGCCCACTGAGTAAAGGCAAGACTCTTAGCCATGGGCTGTAGAGGACCTCTTTGCAGAGAGCTTTGCGCATCACATTTGGGCGGGTGGGTTGCAGCCCTTTGCCTGGAACACAGCCAGTGCTGCTTTGGTACAGCCGTCGCTACAGCAGCCATTTATTTACCCGTGGATTGTGCCAATATCTAAAGCCAATTTTAATGACACAGTGGCAGGCTTCTATTCTATCTAGCCATCCAGGTAGAAGGAATAATTGAAATTATTTGAAAGTGAGGCAGTCATGAGTTTCTTGAGAAAATGGCCTGCTGAAACAGAAACGTTACCAATGATTGCACACATTTGAAAGAAACTTTTGCAAAGAGATGCTTGCCGTCTTTGAGGTAGAGTCAAGCTGAACAACAAAACAGACAATGAATTGCCTGTGGTACATGCCCTTGTCCCTGTCTTCCTCCTCCTTCCAGTATGAGGATCAGCTCCCCATCCCCATGACCAGTCTCCTCCTTGCCTCTCAGGAAAGAATTCAGAAGTTATCAGAAGTGTGGCTATAGAAAAGGCTCTTACTTAAATCTCTGTTTCACCAAAGTTAGCCAGAGATACTGTGCTTGTTTTTTTGTCACATGGTGGGATAGTAACATGCGCAGAGGAGGGAGAAAACAAGGAAATTGTTCCACGTTCTTTCAAAGCTACTTACAATCTCTTCCCCCTCTCAACAGTGCATCATTGTTCAGGGAAGCATATCCTACTGACACCCCTTGAGAGTGCCGTGAATACTTGTGCACAGCTTTGTCAGCCTGTGTACAAGTATCTCTACAAAAACTGCAACTTGTGAAGAGTGTCAAGACATAGATATGTTTGTTTAGTGAAGGTTTAGAGAAAAACAGAGAAGATGATTGCCATCCGTGATTCAAGTTGAAAGTGCTCTTTTTTTTCTTAACCCTCTCTTTCACCAGCTTTCAAGCATCTCTGATTTGCGAAATCGTCTCTTCAGACATGATGAACTGCCAGCCATTGTGCTAATGTTGGGAAGGACTCTGTCTTGGTCGGGCATGTCAGTGTTTCTCATTGTGAGCTCTATTATACAGGGAAGAAAAGTACATTGTGCGTTGAAAGATGCATGTAAAAGCAAGATAAAATCTCTCCAGTGTACCACACAAAGAAAGGGGGATTCTGGTAACCAAGAAAATGATCCTGTTTCCACTTGTGCCTTTCATCTTTCTGATCTTTTATTCACTATGCAAAGAATATATTAATGGCTTTTATTATTTGTGGAAAAAATAGTTTAACATAAAGTTATATATTAATCCAACATCACCAGCTGTGTATCTACAAAGATGGTCACTTCATGGGAATTGTATTTTACATCACAAACAGTTGCTCCAGTAAGAAATTTCTAATGAAAATGGATTATACTGATTATTAATGAGTTCCAAATGAATTCAAGTCCCATGGTAATGATAAGCTTAAAATAACACACAGGACAAAAATACTAGCTATGGAAAATGGCTGATCTGATCAGAGTTGTATTGAAATGTAGCTTCAAAAATGTAATCAGCCAGATTTGAGCCCATTAAACTTGAGAAAGTAATTATTTTGCTTATGTCATATTCATCTCTCAAAACTGTTAAAAGAAGGACCTCATGCTTCATAAATCTCTTGTTTTATCTATGTACTCAAGAGGCAAATACAGAAAAAGGAAAGGAAGAAAAAGCAAAAGAAAAGGTAAAAAAGAAAGAAAGATGAAGATGGGGATGAGAACGAGGATGAGGATGAGGAAGGGAAGGGAAGGGGAGGGAAGGGGAGGGAAGGGAAGGGAAGGGAAGGGAAGGGAAGGGAAGGGAAGGGAAGGGAAGGGAAGGGAAGGGAAGGGAAGGGAAGGGAAGGGAAGGGAAGGGAAGGGAAGGGAAGGGAAGGGAAGGGAAGGGAAGGGAAGGGAAGGGAAGGGAAGGGAAGGGAAGGGAAGGGAAGGGAAGGGAAGGGAAGGGAAGGGAAGGGAAGGGAAGGGAAGGGAAGGGAAGGGAAGGGAAGGGAAGGGAAAATAATGTAAAATGAATTTGTGCTCCCTCTGTTTCTGTGCTGCTGTTTGAAACATATGCTGCCTCTCCACTACTGAGTTTCTCTTCCAGCAGGCAGCCACGTGAGGCTGGTACCCCGTTGGACACACAGCTGCTGGGCAGACACAGCAGTGGGTTGCAATGGTCTGAGCCCCTCGCAGGAGCTTGTCAGTAATGCCCATCAACAGGTTTGCTGCAAGGCTGGAGATCTTTTAAGCACAACAGGATGGATTATAACAAAAGCTGGCATCCAATAAATTAGCTTGCTAAAGACAGCATTAATCTCTGTCAGTGACATAAGTATTCCCAAGTAAGAGTGTTGTGTCACTAAATCTAATCTGTAATTAACAGACTGCACATCCTTTGCTTCTGATGGTATTCGCAATTCGGATTCTAATGGCTTAGGAAATACAGGTGTGTCCTTTTCTTTCGTAGGAAAGGATATATCCAGTTTGTCATTCCTACTCAGTCTCTTTGAAGCTGTGGGA
Source organism: Anser anser (assembly GCF_964211835.1). Taxonomy (NCBI): domain Eukaryota; kingdom Metazoa; phylum Chordata; class Aves; order Anseriformes; family Anatidae; genus Anser; species Anser anser. The sequence goes on from NC_139722.1 coordinate 53,862,418, forward strand.
TTTCAAAGTCAAGCAGATGAGCTTCCTGTAGGAAAGCTCGTGTCTTACCTTCATTTCCTAATACGTGCCAATATTTTCTTTTATTTAACTGTGATAGATCCTCCTGTCAGTGTTCCACGAAATGCCAAAGAGGAATACTTGTGACTGCTGAACAGCATTGCAAACCCAGCCATCCCACAGGGCATCAGATAGTTTTAACTGCTAGGAATGCAGGGACTGTCAAGAATCTGAGCTTTCTGAAGCACACACGATGTATGCCAGGACACGTAACTAACTGATAATGATGGGTGAATACAATAAACTCTCCAGAGAGTACTGATGTACTAAAACGGGTTTTCATTTGCAACCAGCAACAGCATCTTTCCTCACCCCCTAGCAGATAAAACAGACATCAGGGTTGCATTTCCTTGTCTTGTTGACCCGCTTCTCTGGGATTTTCTGTAGTGTTTAACATGCTGGTGTGGCTCATGCTCCCACAGGAGCAATGTGACCTTCCTCTTCTTCAAAGGGGCGCTGGGCTAAGGCTAGGATCTGTTCTTAGCTGTGTGCAAATGTGTAATGTGCTGTCTCTCTGGGGCTGTTTTTCACTATGTTTATCTACTGCATAATGCATCCTTGTCCTTTTGCACCTCGTGGCAACATTGGAATCATTTGCTTCTGTGGAAGGTATTCTGAGAGACATAAGCTTCTTGCTCTTTATCAGGCCTTTGGTATGGGGAGTTTTGTGTGGCTGTCACTCACGTTTGCACAAGATCAAGATCTAGGGGAGCAGTCTGAGTGCTTGAGCAGAGGGAAGTCATGCCATTTCAGGTACACAACACGTCTGTGCAAGGCTGAAAGCTGTGGCACAAAACTTGCCTAACACACACACTTTGGACCAGCAGCTAGAGACCTGTGCGATACCCTATGGCATCTTGAGCAGCCCTGCATGGCTGTGGTTATGTTAGCTAAATTACACTCTCACAGTAAGGCTCAGAAAAGACAAGATTTTGCAAACATGAAACTGAAGTTCTAAGATTTTGCTCACAATTGCTCTCTCTCTCTGTTTTTCCACATTTCACGTCATAACTTGGAATTGTTCTGCTTGGTATCTGCTTGATACTCCGACTCAGTATCAGTGGGAAAAACTGGGTAATCAAAGAGAAATTGAGTATATGCTTTGTGCTTGATAAATTCTTTTTGAAGAAAAAAATTAACTCACATAGGGAGAATGAAGGACTGGAATAATACTCCATACGTCTGTTTCCTGTTTATCATTAACATTAGCAGACATTTTGTAGTTACATGTTCTTATATATGTTTATATATACATTTTTTTTGTTGTTCCACAACAAGTTTTTTTAAACTATATTTTTATTGCTAACTTAAAAAAAAAATTCTTTGTGTCCTTTTTTAATCTTTCATTGCTGAGTATGAAATACAGTAGTGGTATTCTTAGAAGTGATTCAGCATTTCATTTATTCGTTTACTGGGAAAAAAAGCTTTTTTAATAGTTATTTCAGAAACTTAGATTAACCAAGAGAATGGCTGGTTACGTCCAATGATTTGGAGAAGTAGAAGAAAGCATCAAAAGGAAACAAAAATGATGAAAGGAAGAAAGAATGGAAGAGAAAGTTAACAATGCAGTTTAGATAATATTTATATTGTCATATGTACAGTATATATGTCACAGTATTGCTTCTAACAAACATTATTTTAACAAATAATAAAATGCAAGAAAGGTCTGAAAGTCTGGCTTCAGCTTTACTTTCTGTAACGTGTACAACTTTTTTTACTTTTATTTTTTAGGACAGAAATACCAACATTTCTATACTTGGGAAAAAATAGTAGTAACAAGCTGACTTGTCATAACAGCAGTCATCACTATGACCATAATGTTTGCATTCTGTAACTTTTTTCTGAGCTTTGTGTCCATTTTGTGATCAGCTCACTAGAAGACACAATTAATTTACTTCACGTGCAGGGTAACTCGAGCCTTCACAGGATCATCCATGTCCCCGCAGTATCCATAAAGTGATGTCTTCTACAATATGTCTCAAAGGTATATATAACCTGCTCCACAGGTTATTTTTAAACATCCTTTTCCTTTAGGAAAGAGGGGATCAACTGGAGAAATTTCATAGGAGGGTAAGCGAAAGGGCAGAGAAGTCGTGAAGATCTTGGCAGTCTTGGCTGACCTGGGTTCATTTGGCGGCTAACCTCATGCTGGGCTGCACTAACCAGAGGGCAACTAGCCAGGGGAGCAGTTTTTCCCCTCTGCTTGGCTCCTGCAAGCTCATGGCTGGAGCACCAGCCTTGCTCCCTGAGTACAAGGAAGGGATCGGCAAACTGGAGAGGATCCTCTGAGACAGGCAGGGAGGGGAGCAGGTGTCAAATGAGGAAAGGTTTGAGAGGACTGCATTTATTAGCCGTTTACCAGCTATAAGAGACAGGCAGTATAGCAAGTAAGCTATATAATTATAATTACAGATAGTTAAATTGGTCTTTTAAAGACGTTTAGATGGGTCTATAACAGGAGCACCTTAGAGGTTGTGCTCCAACCCTTCCCTCTTGCTTGTGTGCAACCCACCACCATACACATGACCCAGCCTGTAGGAAATGTTTCCTGATGGCATCAAACGGAGCCAGTAATTGCACGTATAAATACTACAAGATGAGGGTGGTTTGCTACCATCTTTTCCCTCCCCACAGCGTCTATTGTCAGGGCCAGTATCTACTGCTTTTTTGAGAGGTACTGCTGCTCCCGAAGGGGGATGAGCCGGGAGCCGAGGCTGGCCGCAGTGCAGGCCGTGCCCTCACCAACAGGCCCCATCCCACAGGGTCTGACCATGGTGGGCAGAGCTGGGGGCTGTAACAGGTCCATCGGCAGCCCCCCGACATGGAAAGTGGTGAACCAGGGCCAGGGTCCATCCAGGGGCTGCTGGCAGGAGCCGAAGGAGATGGGGCCAGAGACAGGGCAGAGACCAGGCCCCAATATACAACCCAGGGGTTGCAATGTACACCCAGCCCTGCTGCAGCATCGTAGGGCAGGGACTGACATCCCGGGCTGAGCTGAAATGGGGTCCTGGGCCCAGGAGGCCCCAGTGAAGGCTGGTCAGGACCAGCAAAGCCTGTAGGTGCCCTCAGGGCCTGACGTTTATGTAGCTGATTCCTTGTGAAGCAGGAGAAAGCATGAAAGCTGCTTAGTAGCTGCTCAGAGTGCTGCATGGCTTCAGGCACAAGTGGTTAAAAAAAAAAAAAAAAGATGTATTTTTTTCTCTGAGTTTTCTGGTGGGTGAAATATGTAGGAACCTATTTTTGGAGGCAGTCAGATAATGAGAGCGGGGAACTCACGAATTGCACTGTGCTTACTGCACAGGAAACAAGGAGACTAGAAAACACCCTTAACTTACCACCTAGCTAACTGAGAGCATCCATACGAGCTCACCATTTTGCTTATATTTCACCTCATAAAATTGGAATATCAAGTGAGTTTCCTAGACACATTCCTAGAGTCTGAGATTTATTGGGAAGTTTAAAAATAAAATCATGTTTCCAAAAATATAATGCCGTTAGCGTGGCTGAGGTGCCAGGCAGGCTTCAGAGAGGTCTCCCATAGACCAGAACAAAGGAAAACATACAGGCTGTAATTGCACCCCACTACCAAAGCCCTCTGTCACTGCTCAGCAGAGAGCTGCACCACTGTACATACAAGCCTGTGGCTAGCAGCTCGTATTAGATGTTGTGAGTCGTGCCACAGCCCAGCAACAAGAAGCAGGTTGACTGCCATGGGGTGACATGCTGCAAAGCCTTTTGCAGGGCAAGGCGTGGCTTCTCCTGGCGGCGCACCCCATGCCTCCACCACCCCTGTGTCACAGCCCCATGCTGCCCTGCTGTGGGAAGGCAGCACTCCTGCCTGAGTGGGCTCTGAAAGGAAACCTCTCCCTGGCAGTCTGCCTGTTTCCAGTGGTTCAGTAAGGTTACTCCAAACCACAGCTGCTTTTCGTCTGAAGCTCTCCTGCACCCAGAAAAGGAAGGGGAGAAGGCAACAAGTACAGACAGCTGGGGCTCCCCTGAACCTCATCTTTCCCCTCCAGATTTTAGGTGTGCTGTCCACAGCTCCAGGTGGATACAGGAGCAGTGGATGCTCTCTGTGGCTGCCAAAACCTCGTCTCAAGCAGCTGCTGCCCTTTCCTTCCTCCCTTCCGCCCTTGGCCACTTTCACAGTGCAGCATGCTTCTGAGGTCTGGCTCTGGAAAAATAAACCTGCTGGCTTGGCTGGTGGGCAGGTATGTACTTCCCGATGAATTATGAGTCCCCCGCACTCCCCCTAGGACAGGAGCCCTTGGCTGTGCCCCATCGCTTGGGGACTGCGTGGCGCTAGGGCTCAGTCCAGCCCCACTGCAGCAGCAGGAAGGGGGTGGCATGGCACAAGCCTGGTCTCCCCCAAGCTTTTCTCTCTGCTGTGTGCCAGCCAGGAGTTAGTCCTTTGTTAATTAAAATAAACAGAAACCAGGTGGTGACAGGTTGTTTGTTATAGGCTCTAGGCAATGATCCTTGTTTTCAATATCACGTGAAAGCCTATGGCAACAAAGTGGGACAGACTGGGAAAACGCCTGCATGATCCTTTTATTAATGTTATAGAGCTCCTTCAGCCCCCTCGCCACGCTTACTATTGCCACTCGCCTGAATGCATAGAGTTAATTGGAAGCAAGCAATAAAGGGCTTGTTACAGATCTGAGCAAGGAGAAGTAAAATAATGACGGGGTTAAGCCAGCCTCAGGTACGCAGCTTCAAAGGAGTGAGGATAACAATGTCAGGCTCTAGCCAAGCCAGGCTGGGAGACTCCTCGGTAGCTGAGTCTGCTTTCAAAGGAGCCCCTAGCACCTCAGAAATGCTAGAAAAGGGCAGGAGATTATGTGAGCCAGGAACAGCTGACAAGCTAAAGATATGTTAAAAAAACAAATAAATCAGGGGAACTAGGCTGCAAGTGTGATGGATAGTTTCCAGTTCTCCATACTGGGGAAGAATGCCAGGTCTGCCCAAGCTCCAGCTAGGAAAGTTAAGTATGAGTACAAAACCAATGTATAAGGCACAATTCTTTTAAATTCATTCTAGCAAGAGTTGTGCAGCTTTTTGGCATAATAAATCATATTTTTATTTTAGTTAAGCTGTTGCTGCAGGCTGTCAGAAGGAGACCTACACATGCTCCAGTGCCAGCAGTTCTGCACCCCAAATTCGAGAGTGCAAATTGCAGAACTTCACCCAGGAGGCATCTCCTGACATCTCGGGAACAGCAGAAAGGGAGAGTGGCTGTTTATTGAGCCCCAGAGCAGGAGCACAGCTAGCCCAAAAACATTGTTGCAAAGGATTTAAGGCTTCACGGAGAGACATTATATATGTTCTGCCTAGGTTCTTCCTGTATGATGCAAGACTTTTCCTTACAATTCTGGATTGTTGACCAGGTGATCATTTTTTCCTTATAAACTAGCTGGTAATTCCTCATAAATCCATCTTGCTGTCTCGCAGAGATTGCATTGACTTTTCATTCTTCACTCCCTGTGGCAGCCTATGGTTAGAGAAAATGCTGTAGTAAGCTGGTCATGCTTCAATAGCTCTTTCACAAATGGGCTAGTCAATAATTAAATTAATATATTTTCTGACAATGAAGAAAATATTTTCAGCAGAGCTGTGAGCTATCAGCGCTCTGCTTTCAGCATATTTTGAGACTACTGCAAGCTCTGAACTCAGCACAGAAAAAAGAAACAGAAGCAGCTGAATTTCATTAATTTAATTTATCCTGAATAATTCATGTAGTTCCTGTCTGTAGTATAGTTTATCTGGAGACACGAAGGCTCTTTAGAAAGTTAGGCAGTGTAATTATCTTTTTACAGGTAAGGATGCAGAGATAATTTAAGTACTGTAATATCAGGCTACAGACGGGGTTTTCCTCAAGTAGACACAGATACGAAGTTCCTTTTCACCATAGTTCTGCATGAAGACAAATCTGAATCAACGTACTGGGGAACTAATTCCAGAAATTTGGCTGAATGTGATACCAGTAGGAGCTACACTTCTGCAAATTAGGTCACTTAATCTACCTTAACATTCAAGTATTTAATTTAGTGCTGCTCTTTGTTGACCAGATGAGTGGAAGTCTGAAGAATACAAGTGACAGGATCACAGCAGACTTTACCTTTGCCTTATTCATCTGGTGATACCCAGACTTTACCTCAGCTGAGGTCATAAGATGAAGTCTTCCACAGCAGCAGAACAAGCAGTACTAAGGGGCAGCTCCCCACACACTACTGCTTGCTCAGCTCCCCTTGGTGGTACCACCGCAAAAGACTTTGTCTCATAAAGCCACAAAATAGGAGTCCAATTTTAACTCTCCCCTTGTCCTTTGAAAATGACCCTTATAATTAAATTCAGCTTACCTGTGCAGGAGATGCAGATTTGGGGGTGAACTTAACAGTTCAAATTCTCAGAGCTCAGCTGGACCAATCTGTGCTGCAGCTGTGTTTTCTTAGCTATTGTCAAGAGCCCTAATATTTGGGCCTATGACAGCGATCCAGACTGGAGCAAGAGATGGTGCTCCCTAAATTCAGACTCATTATTTCCTATGCCCCAGCTGGCTGTGAAGGAATGGATTAAGGTCTCAGTAATCTCGTTGCTATAGAGGGTGATATCCATCTGTGTACTTTGATGTTAGTCTTCTGACAGCTCTAAAAGTCTAACTTTTTGCTGGCCACCAAATTACTGTACTGCTATTACTATACTACTATGCTATACTATGTTACGCTACGCTATGCTATACTATTCTATGCTATGCTATACTATCCTATGTTACACTGCCTAACTATAACTGGCCAGCAAATTACTATAAGAATGCTCCAAATACAAATTTATTTATTTATTTATTTATTTATTTTGGTAGTGGAAAATGCTCAGTAGGAAACTTCCCTTTTCCACCAATCAGGGTAAAAGCCTGGTAAAGTTTGAAACACGTATCACTTAAGACTCAAGCCAACAGTATTTACGTGTGATTTTGCTATGATAGACAAGACCATTTTGTCCTGAACTGCGCATTGCCAAGAAGGATGAGAAAAGCAAACAGGACAGAACAAAAATTATTGCTAGAGGAGGATGGAGAAAAGTATCACACTACTATTGCAATAGTAGTGGACCATAATTCAGGAGTCTCCATGCACTAATTAAATGTACTTATTTGTGAGGTAAAGGATAGAGGGTAGTCCTGAGGAAGCACTATGACAGTCAGTTCTGCAAATAGTGAAAAGGATAATTGAATATGGTAGGAAGGAATGTAATATGAGTGCAACACTGAAGATTTCCCAGTTCTGTCTTTTCTTTATCCTCTTATGTCTGTTTTACCAAACATTTTGCATTATTGTTGTTCAAATTCCCATCTTGCTTCTTTTGCTGTTGCTCATCGTGTTGGTGTAGCAATTTGCTAGATAAGACAGCAGCAATTTGCCATGATTTGCTCCTTAGACACTAGGCAGACCCTGGTGAAAAAAAGCAGAGTCAGAAACCAGGCAGGACTAAGTAGACCAAATAAAATTAGACCCCTTGAGTTTCAGAGATCGGAAGAATGCAAGTAGTCATATGAGAATGTTTGTGTGCTGAAGAGAAATCTACTTGATCTCAGACAGAAACAAACAAACAAACAAACAAACAAAACAAACAAACAGAATTCTAATTTTTTAGGGACAGTTATTATTGAGTTTGGAATAGAGTTTTTGTCCTTTTCCTTCCCTCCTTCCTTCCTTCCTTCCTTCCTTCCTTCCTTCCTTCCTTCCTTCCTTCCTTCCTTCCTTCCTTTCCTTCCTTTCCTTCCTTCCTTCCTTCCTTCCTTCCTTCCTTCCTTCCTTCCTTCCTTCCTTCCTTCCTTCCTTCCTTCCTTCCTTCCTTCCTTCCTTCCTTCCTTCCTTCCTTCCTTCCTTCCTTCCTTTTCTGGGAAACCAGTGTCTGGTGAAAGTTAGTTCTTACCCAGAAAGAAAAACATTATGTATACAATCTTCAATAGTTTGTTTTAAAAGAAATGACAATCATCAAAGCACCTAAGATCCTCACACTCTTTTGGAGTGGGGAAGGGAGGGAAGATGAACAACAGAAAGCCACATCTACAAAATATGTTCAATCTTGTTCATGCAAACTCTATGTGCTCTGAAAATGGACTGTGCATTAGAGAAAAATAAGGCCTTCTTTTGGGAAGTGGGGGATAATACAGCAAATATGTTTGCATTCACATATGATCTGTGCATTAAAATCCCTGAACTTGTTACAGGGGAAAATTCTAAGTTAGTAACACAACTTTAAAGTCTGATGTCAGCTATAGAGTGGTCCCAGTGCATCCATATGGACTCCCAGGAATAATGACATGACAATAAGTCATCTTCACTATACAACAGTAGTGAAGGGGCTTGAAAATTATGTTTCCTAAGAGCTTGTCTCTGTAATAGAAAGAGGGGATGATGAAGTCACTCCTTGACTTGTTATAGCTGATGAGCTCTATAAAACTGGGTTTGATAAAAATGACACTGGACCCAGTTGAGCATATTCTCCTTGGGAAGGGCTCAATAGCTTACCATTTTATTCTATGAACATTTCAGCCAGGGAGAACATTTTGTTTATGGCTGGGACCAGTGTGTCCCAAAATATCCCATGACACTAAGGAAACTTGCAAATGATAGTCTACTTGAACTTGGTCAGAGTAGTCACGTTTGCCTGATGCACATGCACTATAAGGGAGATTTCTTCATTCTGAATAATTTTCTTCTTTTAAGACCACCTTCAACTATCTTCATATGGCTCCTTCTCTATGACATTACCAGCCACTCATTGGCTTGAACATGAGAGTCACCAGCTACCCCCTTTTTATTATTTTAATCCAGTCAATGGATTAAATTTGGCACACTGTAAGGCCTTGTCTCTACCAGAAAAGTAAGCTGGTTTAATTAAATTAATTTAGACTTATATAAATTACTATGATAAATGTACTGAAGCTGGTGTCACCCATGTTCATACTGATTTATCTTGCATCAGTTCTGCTCCTGCCATGAATGCCAATCATGATTATTCTTTAACGAACACACTTATCTAATGCTGGCAAAATCACAACGTAAGGGAAGAAAGTCAAAGTATAGGCTTGCTGGACCAAAATGCAGCTTGCTAATATCATATTGCATGCTGCAAAGAGCACAAGAAATTATGGGACAAGGGAGAGAACAAGGCACAGAGGTAGCAGAAACAGGCAAAATGCATGGTGGGTTTGGGGAGTAGGAAATTTGACAGCAGTGATGATGGTTATAATCTTGTATTTTCCATCTGATAAGCATTGCCCATTTAACTGTCATTTCTCATCATTAATTTTTACTATACACAGACAATTCCCTCTGCTGGAGGAACCTTTTCATCTGCTGCAGAAGCATCTCAAAACACCATGATAGGCTCTGAAAGAGCTCCCTGTGTCTGAAACATCAGTGGTGATGACCTTCAGGGACATGGTAAGACTTGTGAAAAAATACGGTTTGGCTTCCAGAGTATGCTCAGGGGGTCTTCATGTTTCATGCTGAAAGCCTATGAAATGGTCACACTGCCATTTTCTGGGTATGTTTTCTTGCTCTAATGTAGCTCTTAAACCCTCAAGACCTTTCAGAAAGCTGGTGGCATAACCTTACAGCTGCAGCCTGTAAAGATTTCTACCTTGTTCTGCGCACAGATTACTGCTGCATTATCATCAAACATGTTCAGTGTAAGCTACTCAGTGTAAATACTTCCTCTGAGTACGGGAGCCTCAAAGCAGTCTACAAAGCAAGGAGAGAGTGTCTCACTATGTCTGAAGTCCAACCTCTTGGGAAGAACCAGCACATAGTTTTCATTTTACTTGTACAGTATTTTTAAGTTTAAGTAACATGACCAGAGCATATAATTTCTTGTGGTAAGCCCTTCATACAGGGATGAATGTCACCCACAGGGAGTCCTTGTCCAATAGCTGGCCCAGCACGTGGAAATACCATAATCAGTTATGATAATATTCCTCATATTGCTTTGGTTCACTACAGCTTTTGTACACTGTTTACCACCAGCTCAGTGTGAATGCACAAGCTGCTGTGTTGTCATGTGGCATGGTTTAGACATTCAGCTTTCTGGGATCCAGAAGATCATCATCTGGAATAAATAAGTACTCCATGAGGAGCCACTGCATCAATGATTTAGGGGATTTTGGAGATCAGAAAAATCAGCACTCTTTTAACACAAAGCGCCAAGCAGCTGACACTACCTGACTGGCAGATGCCGTACTGCCAAGGCCTCATGGTTTGTTTGCTCCTAGGCCACAGTAGTGAGAATGCTCTGCTCTTCCTTGCCCAGAATCATAGAATCATAGAATATATTGGAAGGGACCCACAAAGGATCATTGAGTCCAACTCCTGGCTTCACACAGGACCACCCAAAAATCAGACCATGTGTCTGAGAGCGTTATCCAAACACCTCCTGAACTCTGTCAGGCTCGGTGCCATGACCAATTCCCTGGGGAGCCTGTCCCAGTGCCCGACCACCCTCTGGGTGCAGAACCTTTCCCTAACCCCCAGCCTGACCCTCCCCTGTCCCAGCTCCATGCCGTTCCCTCGGGTCCTGTCGCTGTCCCCAGAGAGCAGAGCTCAGCGCCTGCCCCTCCGCTCCCCTCGTGAGGGAGCTGCAGGCCGCCATGAGGCCTCCCCTCGGCCTGCTCTGCTCTGGAATGAACAAACCAAGGGACCTCAGATCTCAGCCGCTCCTCATATGTCTTGCCCTCTAGACCCTTCATCATCTTTGTAGCCCTCATTTGGAAACTCTTTAAAGGTTTATGTCCTTCTTATACTGTGGCGCCCAAACCCACACATGGTGCTTGAGGTGAGGCTGCACCAGCTGTTGTTCAACAGCTCCTGAACAATTTCAGAGAGTCTCAAGCATAGGGTGAGCCCTGGTTTTGTATCACAGATCTCCACCATTATTTATTAAAATTCTTTGAAGTAAAATTTGAAATGTCTTAGTCTATTTCATACACTTTAGAAGGACACTTTCCCTGCAGTAACATTAGTTTTGCTGCCCATTTTTCTTACTGAGAAATTCTTTGGATAGGTTGAGGTGGAGAGAGCTGAATCTGACTGTGCAAGTGCAGTCCATGCTTGTCCAAGGAAAGCGAGGAATAGCTCAGGAAGCAGACGGATCTGCAATACCTGGCAGGCTCTTCGTAGGACAGTAGGCATCAGTTCACAGGAGTAGGTGTCAGGCAATACATCTTAGTGGGTACGAGTCAGCCCTCAAGTCCAGCTGTGAAATGTTTTGCATGTCTAGCACCAGTTGGTACTTTGTCTCCAGTATTTCTGGGTTACTGAGTCAGAGAAAGCCGAAAAGCTGTCATAGTCGCCTTGACTAGATTTAAGCTCTGCTATCTATGCCCTGCTTCCTTGGAAAGGATTTCACAGTACGTGCAGGGGCACATTATGGTGGGATTTACTTTCTTTTACTTCAACACAGGCATTATATCTGCTTACTAAGTAGTTCTTATTGCAGAGGATAGCTCTTGCTTTAGCTGGCATAACAGTATAAATACTCTCCAGAATATGATATATGCGTTCATTTATTCCAGTGTAGTAAGGATCAAGTCCTGGTTGTGTGTACATCAGGACAAGCACATTCTTTGTCCTATTCCTCTGCTCTTCATCCTAAGTGCAGAGCAGGGCAGGACTACTGCTTTGCAGTTAGGTACAAATGTGCAAAGGAAGAAGAAAAAACATGTTTGCCAGAGCAATTTCTGCATATAAAGCAAAAGGCATCCAGCTGAAAACAGGTAAATTTTCCATCTAAGTTCTGTGTCTGTTGTTTAACCTGGAAGTTAGCTGAAATTGCTCTCAGAACAAGTTAAGAGGAACAAGTAAAAAGGTGCTAGCATGATAGTCAGTGAAAGTACAAGAGCTGAATTTGATTCAGTGCTTTTTCCCACAGACCCCGTTTTCCATATCTCTTTTCAAAATTCTATGTTCATTCAGAGAATCCTTTATTAACCATTAGCATATTCTTAGACTGTAAAACTTACTGTAGAGGGTACTGTGGGACTTAACTTCTCTGATCATCAATCTAACCTCTGGAATCAAGCAGGATTAAACACTGAAATAATTTGACTTCCCATTTATCCATCTTTTTCTTGAACACTGCTGATGACATAATGACCTCATTAGGTAAAATCTTCCTAAGCACAATTTGTCCTATTAATCATGTCTGCTGATGACATTTCAGTACTTCAGAACTAAAATAATAAATAACAATTAAATAAAGCCTTGAACTTGATGATAACTTCCATTAATCACAAAAAATATTGACTTATTTGCAAAGTGTGACTAGCAGGTGTAATTTCCTTGCTCCCTCCCCCCCCCCCCCCCCCCAAAGTATTTTGTCTTTATTTTTAATTCCTTCAGAAGACTGGCTTTTGAACTTGGCTCAACAACAATCTCTGCTCTCACTCCCTTGCAGAATTATAGTTGTATTTTGCCAATGAGGCCTACAAAACAGAGTGACAAATGAAAAAATATAACATGGAAAGGCACTTAACACTTTGTCAAGGAGAACTTGCTAGTATCTGGAGATCAGTCTTTTTTTTTTTTTAAAGATTAAGATTTTTTCAGAAATTTACCAGACAGAGAAACACTGGAAAAAAATAAAATATATCCCTAAACAGTGTTGCTCCTGAAGGAAGTATTCTGATTTTTCTCTGTTGTTATTAGTAGTTACCTCTAAATGGCTATTCATGCATATACATGGTGAGTCTCAGCTGAGGCAATAATCCCAAGAAGTGATCATCTGCTCTTGCAGGTGAGCAAGAAAAATTACAAGCGAGCTGAATCTCAACTATTTCTATCAATATATTACAGTCATAAATAATTTGTGTTGGTCAAACACTCTGTTTTTTCTTTATGTTAATTATATTTTCACTTTCATATAATTCTATGTGGCAATAAGCCACTTTATATATCCTCATCCTCATCCTTTTTTTTTCAACTTTGTCCTTAAAAAACCATACACACACACAAAACAAACAAACAAAAAATCAACAACAACAGCAACAAAAAAACATGCCGTTGAAGCACAATTCAGCACAACTAAAACGATAACTCACAGGACTGTAGGATGGCTCTCTTTGGGAGGGAGCTCTGGAAGTCTCCGGTCTAACCTCCCGCTCATGGCAGGGTGAGGTATGAGGTGAAAACAGGCCACTCTGGGCTTTTTCCAGTTGGGTTGAAAACCTCCAAGAATGGAGACTGTCCATTCTAGGGAGCCTGTGCTGCTGCTTGACTGAATTAATTAAGCATCTAGCACTTCTTGTCATAGGCTGTGCCATAAAGATGTTGTGATTTAGTGCCTTTAGAGTATCATCATACCAGAAAAATGGAGTGTATACTCCTGCATATCCTAACTCCAGGGCGGCCTCAAGGTCTAACCAAGAGTCTGGCAGTTCCAGGCAGCCTCAAGAAGCTAGAAATGACAGAAAGCCATTTTTTCTTCCTACAGTCTACAGCTTCAACACAGCAGATACAAACACTGTACTAAAAAAAAAAAAAAAAAAAAAAAAAAAGCAGAAGGGAAGACAGTGCAAAGGCCAGCCCTCTTCCTCCCCCTATAGAACTAATTAAAACGTTGCTGAGTTGTCACGGATGTGTGGATCAGCTCAGAGAAGGCAGCTCTGTGCAGCAGGAGCCAAGGCAGGTGGGACTCAATGTACACAAGGCCAGAGAGCAAAGACATGAGAAGTTTGAATTAAGCATGAAGGGCAAGCAGTGCCAGCAAAGACGCAGACACGGTCACAGCAGTACCATTTTAAATGTCTGTAATGGGAAGATAAAATGAAGAGGGAAAAGTTAAACATGCCAGCACCATCCTGATTACTTCTTGAAACCCTGCCCCCTTCTGCTCTCGCCTCATGCACCATCTCTTTAGCTTTGTGCTTCTGACCACAGCCCCGGGGAGGGAGGCTGAGATGGAGGCCGGGAGGCAGGGAGGACCATTGCATCTCACGTTTGGTCCGGGCTGGGGCTGCAGTCCTGTGGGTCTCACTTTGTTTCTCCAGCAGGTTTAATTTAGGTTTCATCCCTGCCATTTTCTTACCTCTGGGAGCTATGGCAGCAGTAATTAGAAACCAAGAGGCCTCTGACAGCAAAGTGTTATTAAGTAGGACAAAAGTCTGTCAATGAAATATATTACAATAACAATAAGATAGTTGATAGTTATTAGCACATTTTCTGTTTGATAAGTCTCTTCAGTTCCTCCATAGTCTACATAATGGCCTTTCTCCCTGACAAAATACACTCTTGTTCTTCTCCTGAGGTGAATTGTTTCAGATGTTAAAATCCTTTTTCTAAATTTAATTCTTGTCCGGCAAAACTGCTGTGTCACTTTGGCCTGGAGTCTGGAAGCATGTCTTTGTCTGCTCACCTCAAGTGTTTGCTTGGATGCTGCTTACTTGGAGAGTAGATGGCCGGAAGGACCTTAATATCACCTTATACAACCTCTTACCCATCACAGGCCGTTACATTTCACTGAGTTATCTCAATATTGAAAGTGTATAATGAAACGGGAGCAGTAAAACAGCTCTTAGTCTAAAGGCAACTTTGCTGTTGTAAAGCCAGCCTTCCCTTGCCTTGTCAGGCTGTTGATTACCTAGCTTGCAAATAGACTAAAAAACTACCTCTGCTGTGAAATGTGTCTCCCTCCCCACTTTAGGGAGTCAGACTAGCACTCCTACCTCACACAAAAGGGACTAGGCACGTGGATAGCTCTGCATGTGGGAGCAGCATTGGCAAGATTCATTCCTAAGGCAGGAAAACAGATGGATGATCCTGAACAAGCAGGATGGCTACATCTATTGTGTAGTCCCCAAAATGTATTCCAAGTTAAGGCGTGCCTCCTACCAGCTCCCCAAGTCTCTTTTTAGAGACTGCTCTCCTTTGCAGCCTGGCCATGCCAGGGGAGGATGCCCCTTTCACACATCAGGGTTTCCCAAGTGCGTGCATCAGCTGGGGGGATGACAGCACAAACAAACAGCATCTGCGAGATGGAGTTGTCTGCATTTGTGTGTGCATCTTAAAGGCAAGTAAAGAAATAATAACTTAGAATTGTCCTATTCCTCCTGAAAAAAAGGACTTCTCCAGACTTGTTTCTTCAATCTCAGAAGGAATTGATTTGATTTTTCACAGCTGTGTATCATGTGTTCTGACTGATGAGCAGTAACAGGTTGGAAAGGGTTTATTGTTTCATAAACAAACAAACCAACAATAACAAAACCAAAACTAACACAGGGTTTTTTTAAAACTTGTTAGTTCTGGACAAGTAGAGACACTTAAATCAGAGAGTACTTTAGGCTGACATTTAATTATGTAATGAGGAAGGAGAAGAAGCACACAATAAAATAAATAAAAATAATTGTAATGTGGTTTGCTGAAAAGAACAAGTAGATTGAAAATGCTATTGGGCTGCACAAAAATAGCATCACACAATTAAGAGTTCATTTCTTTTTTGCTGGCAGATTAGGGACTTGTTCCCCCTCGCTTTTTCGGTATTGACTATCAACAAGGGAAATAACTGTCTGCCTCCCTGCAGCTTTCTGAGGATGTGCTGCTGTTTCTTTCTTTTGAGATTCAGCTTTCTTTCCAGCCTGAGGTTTTGAGTCTGTGAGTGACCTATGCTATCAGCAAAGCAGGGAAGTTAATAGACTTCTTAATTAACCTCTGCAGGATTCATTTATTTTGATGCCAAATTACGGAAAGGGCAAGTAGGTAAACGTCTACAACCATCCAAAAGCTACTGGTGACTACATGGCTACTACATGCTCTGCTGAAATTATAGCTGCAGCAGTGAAGCAAGAGAATTCTTGAAGCACAGGCAAACAGATGTGAGATGGGAGCTCTCCCTGTCCTCCTCAAGAGAAATGGAGCTAGCCCAGATGGTTCATTTCTGAACCCGTTGTGAAGCTTGTCCAATTGTAAGCTAAGGCATTCACAGATTATTTATTGCATTTTTTATTGTGTCTATGTTGCTCAACCAAGGTGATAGAATCTAATAAATTCTATTTAATTTTACCCTTTCTGTATTGTATAATCTATCTTTTTTTATATGGATTCAGCTGCTTGGTCTCAGGCACCAATGGTATTGCAAAGCAATGCTGTGTGTGTGTGTAAATATTCTCCTACAAGAGCTAAAATTATTACAGCCAGTTTGGTATATTCCCTTCTGCAACTAATGAGAAACACAAAATATTGTTGTGGTGGATGTGAAAAATAGGCATCATCACCCAGAGCCTTCCACATCTTCCTGTGATCCGCACGTTGTGTCTCGCCTTGCCTGTGCCACGAGGGAGTGAGGAGGGAGGGAGAAGCGGCTTTGTGCGCGTGCCTCCATGTTCTCCTCCTCCTGTTTCGTTAGATGCAGAGCTGCTGTCTAGGAACCGTATGTGGGCTGTGTGCTCAGGCTCCCAACAGATATGTTGCTTTTCCACAGCTGTTCATCCATCACATCCGCAGTAAATTTACACATACGAGTAAACACGCGACACTTGGATGCAACACTGCTGGCTTCTCATCTGCCAAGAAGCTGACTTGTGAGGCCCGGCTTATTTGTACAGCCTCAGGACAGCACTGACCCCAAACTCACCACAAGTATGAATGCTTCCCTAGAACACCACACAAAGACAAGTGGGACGAATCCCCGCTCTGAGTTAATGCTGATCCAGGTGATGCAGCTGGAGAACACGCCAGCCAAAGGCCTTCTCGTGCCATCCAGCTGCAACTATTTCAATCCAGGTAGAAAATCAAATGCAAATGTAATACTTGATTAATTAATAATCAAGCAATGTTTACATCAAATAAAATGTTTGATAGAAATTGTTATATAAAATATAAATGACTAAATATTGACAAATTAAAGTATGATTTTTTAATAAACCAAATAAAATACAGAATAGTCATTGAAACAGATGAAAGAGAGTACGAGTCTTCCTCTTGTTGCTTGCCTGAGAAGTGACAGACCATGTCCAGTGTTGGCTAGAGCTGCTTCAGTACCTCAGTTGTCCCACCCTGAAAAGATGTGATGGGACAGACACGCTGCCTGCCTGAGTCCCCAGGACAAGTCAAACAGCCTTGTGAGTACCATGCCCACATCTGCTCCACAGCTGGGGAGTGCTGCAACCACAGGAATTTGGATTTCTTTTCTTGCAGCTGTTCATTAGCTAAAGACCAAGGGATGCTGGCAGTATTGCAGAAGAGCAGTTTCAGCAATTCCAGCAGACTCAGCTGGAATAGGAAGGACTGAGTTTTAACTTTGTCTAGAATTTGGCTTAGCTGAGAGCCCAAGTCCCCACACCCAGGGAAGAACGCTCAACCTACCTGCAGGCGGGTATGCACGTCTTAAAAAAGATTTCTCATTTGTTGCCATTTCTACTCTGCTTATTAGTTTTCCTGGTGCTGCGTTGTCCCTCTAGTTATTGTTCAGCCTCTGGTTCTTCTGCAAGGCGTGCCAGGTCTTGAGTGGGCCTCGAGTGGCACACCTACAGGTCAGACCCCTGCACATGTTTATGGACAAAAACTCAAAAGGAAAAAGGGCTCAGTCCCCTGTGAACTCAGCTGGACATGGAAAGGTGCTTTTCTTCTATTTATGGAGGTGACCAGAAAGGCTGCCAGCTTGGACCTAAACTCGTGTTATAATTTTGGAAAACCGAGACTCAAAAATGGACTTCATGGTAGAAGGTAAAACACTTCTTCAACATAAGCCGCAAAGAAAGGTCATAGGACTAACATCTAGCGTGTTCACCTGTTAATCAATAGGATGAGATGCTTGACAAAATGCATATTTTCACAATTATCCAAAACCTATCCTTATCTTTCAGTAAAATTAATTTGGGTGTTATAGTAATGAAGATGCCAGACATGCTATAGTTGCATGTCATCGAGCTGAGGAACAGCTGTAACAGGAACTGAACATGCTTAGCACTGTCTTTGAAATCAGGCCAAGAGTGCTTAGACCGCAAGGGCTATTTAGCCACATGAACATCATCTTGAGTAATTATTAAAATATTAAAATACACTGCTCTCAATCTGATTGCACGATGCAGTCAGTCTGCTGATATTACTAAACAGAATGAATTCAGTATAATTGTTCCTCCCAGTAATTTCAGCTAATCAAGGAAAAAAGGCCTGCATGGCTAAGCTGCAACGTTAGATGCACAAAGCCACATGATGCTACGCAGGCACCGTGATAGTGAGACAAAACGAAAGCAATTTGAAAGAATTTTGTTGGACAGTTGGACACAGAGCAAAAGTTTGGGGCTGCATTTGTGACAGATGTGTGTGTGCAAGAAATCCGTCGGTCATGACGGCAGCAGGGGCATCTGCTCATGGACTTATGGTTTCCCTCTGCATCAGTAAGAAGCAGCAAACGAGCTGACTGGCCCGAGGACAGGAGCTTCCAGGAGACCCCCTGCTAATCAGCAGATCCCAAGCTGGGCTGCAGGTGTACATCCACGTAGTTGAAATGTTAGGAATGGAGCTGCTCAAACAATATTGTTCCGCTCCGTCCAGCCGCTGGATTAGCCTGAAGCAGCCACCGAGCAGAAAGAAGCAAACGCGCTTCTTATCTCAGCGTTGTCTCACCGCAAATATTCTCAGAAAATATTTGCTGTTGCCACCAGGCACGGATTTGGAGAGCCAGTACGGCTCAACAGTAGGGACGAAAACGTTTATGGGTACGTGCTAGGGGAGCTGGAGAGGGTGATACGGGGTGACTGAGGCTGCAGCTCGTGGCATCCCGCGGGTGCTTTGGCTGGTGGAGATGGGCAGGTTTTTGGGACTCTGTCCCTTCCAGGGGCTGTCAGGCAGCGCCAACCTTATCTTCCCCCCACTTAGGGAAACATGCGGGGGGTGGGGACAGGAGAGAGGAGAATCTCTCAGTAGCCTAATCTGCTTAAACCGCGGTGCTGAAGATGGCTGGCTTTCTGCCCAGGGCCGAGAACGAACTTCGGAGGATTTGGAGCGAGCGATCCCCACCTTCAGAAGCGTTCCTCGGGTACGGCACCGCGCTCCGGCGGGCCTCCCCTGCGGACCTGTTAGACCGGGGCCGCCGAGGAACCCGGCGTAAAACGAGGTGTTAAAAACTGCTTCTGGCAAAGGGAGGGGTGCCTGCAGACAGGGGCCGGGCCCGCGGGGTCCCGGCTGCCGGTGCCCCCCGGGGCTGGGCGCCGCCGGTACCGGGGGTGGCGGCGCTGCCGCCGTCGCCCCCTGGCGGCCCCGGTGGCGCAGCGCAGGGGCGGGCGCCGCCACCCACGGCCCCGGGGGCTCCGCCGCGGCGGGCGGGGAACAAAGGGGGCGAGCGGCGGCGGCAGGAGGAGGAGGAGGAGGAGAAGGGGGGGGGGGTCGCCAAGTGCCGCCACTTGGTACCCCGTGCGCGGCACTGGCTGGCGGCGGCAGCCCGCCCCTCGCTGCATGGCAGCCCAGTGAGGGAGGAGCGGGCGAGGGTCCGGAGCCACCGGCGGCGGCAGCAGCGCCCTCCCTCTCCTCCCTCCTCTCCTCCCCGCCTCCCTCCCCGCTCTCCTCCATCCCCGTCTCCTCCCTCCCCGGTGCCGCCGGGATGCGCCCCGCCGGCCGCTGAGGCGCAGCCCCGCCGCGATGCTGTCCCCGGAGCGCCACCGCCACCACCGCCACCCGCCGCCGCCGCAGCCGCCGCCGCCGCCGCGCCCCCCGCCGCAGCCCAACCATGTCGTGGCCACCATCGAGAACCTGCCGGCCGACGGAGGAGGCGGCGGCAGGGGCGGCATCTCCGCCTCCTCCTCCTCCAGCGTGCGCCAGAGGATCAGGAAAGTGCTGAACAGGTGAGGCGAGTGGGGCCGCCGAGCCCCGAGCCGCAGCCCGGGGAGGTCGCCCACAAGTTGCGGGGCGAGCCCCGGTGGCAGCCCAGCCTCCCCGAGCCTCCCCGGCCGCTGGTTTTGTTGCCCGGCTTCTCACCAGCCTGCGCCGCCGGGGGGCGAGGCGGCAGGAGCGGGGAGCCCCCGCCGGTGGTCCCGGCTGCGGGCGCGGAGGCGCCGCTGGAGCGGCGGGGGCGGCGGGGCGGGGGGCCGGCGGCAGGGGGGTGCCCCGGCCGTACGACGGCAGGCAGGGAGCCTCGGCGTGCCGCCGGGCTTTGTGCTCGCCGCTGTGCGGCTTGGTTCTTGCGCGCGGCGTTTGGCCAGGGCTGGGGTTTTCACCGCAGCCTAACCGGTTGCGCTTCTCCAGAAGGAGCCCCCGAGCTCCTGCCCGAAAAGCCAGCCGAAGCCGCTCCGGGCTCCAGCTGAAGCCACCGCTTTTGCCCGGTGACTTTTGCCGGTGAGCACCGCTGGGATGGTGCGCGCCGGTGTCGACATCTTTGCAACCTCTCTAGTTTTGGATGCACGCGGTACGGAGGAGCTACTAAGAAAAAGCGTCTGCTCTTCCACCTGGGTGTACTAGCTTCGGAAGTGAAGCTCCTTGACTCTTTCAGGCTTTAAAACATTAGGAAACTATCATCGTTTCTATCTCTGTTCCAAATACCTGAAGGTATTCGTTTGATTGCTGGCAGACCGTTGCTATTATATGCAATTCATTACCTGTTAGCACTCTAGGATGATCTCAGAAGCATCGGTAGGGGAGGAAATCTTTATCCTTTGTTAACTGAGCATGCGAAGGGTTGAAAAATAGTTGAAACAACTAGGAACTGCTTCAGCTCAGACAAACTCAATTACACGTTTTCTCAGATGTGTGCGTTTGCAACTCCCGGTGTAGTAGAATCCCCTTCATTCCTCAGCCCAAATGCCTGTGCCGTGCTGGAAGTCCTTGCAGAATCCCATTCTCCTTCCACTCAGTCGTACCCGGGGTGTCTGTCAGCCCTGAAGTAAGACAAGGGCGGCAGGAGATGTATGAAGATGTGGAGAGGGGATCCAGTAGAGAAGCAATAGGTAGCCGTGTCCAAGGGCAGTCACAGCGATCCCTGGGGAGCCATCCCAGCGGCTGCAATCCTCATGGCTGGGGAGGGCTGGATTAAAGCAAGGAGTTAAAGGAGTTATTGTGCCTATATTTATATATGACTCTTGGCCATATATCAAGAGTCAAATCAGTATTTGTTGGTACATATATGTGATTAAAATGATGATATCTAGAGTTTTGTGGAAGGAGAAAAGGACAGAAATTGGCTGTGGTGAAGTTCGAATTTCTGTTCCTATTCACAATCTAGACCTCCCATCACGCCGAGGAGAACCCCAATGAAAAGTGGCTGCTGCCCAGCCACATTTTTACCAGCATGCTCATTTCCCTATCTCAGACCTGAAATAGTGACATTTTTTGCCAAATTTACCTGATTTATGGAAGTAGAAAACTTGCTATTGTGGAATATTAAGGCAGACTTTTCTTTGTTTCAGAGAATCCTTAGCCCATCCCCAAGTCTGTATCAAGGGAGGTTTTGCCCAAGTGAGGTTTCCTTCAAATTTACATAGGAACTAAGGACTCTGCCCTGTGTATTACTGTGGCTTTCACATAGTAGTTCTGTTGGTACAGTGAAAGGAAACCTGACACAGTGTTTATATTTTCATCTTCTATGAAAACAATACCATGCAAATGTGTAAGGGGAAAGGAAGAGATATTTGTGCAATACACTCAAAGAAGTTTATCAGGGTGTGTAGTGACAGGACAAGGGGTAATGGTTTTAAACTGAAAGAGGGGAGGTTTAGATTAGATGTATGGAAGAAATTCTTTAATTGGAGGGTGGTGAGGCCCTGGCACAGGTTGCCCAGAGAAGCTGTGGGTGCCCCATCCCTGGAGGTGTTCGAGGCCAGGCTGGATGGGGCTTTGGGCAACCTGGTCTGGTGGGGGACAACCCTGCTTATGGCAGGGGGTTGGGACTGGGTGAGCTTTAAGGCCCCTTCCAACCCAAACCATTTTGTGATTTTATGTTTCTAAATGGGAGCCCAAGTATTGGCTTCTGTAATTAGTGTTTCTGCTGGAGAAGTGTAGTACTGTCTCTGTGCTGCCTTTACTTTGTGTGCACCATTTGATTGAGACCTGTTTGTGAAAGGTTACTGATAGACTCATTCAGCTGAGCTTCTTTTTTTTTTTTTTTTTGCCGAAGTGGGAGTTCCTGGGACAGACAGACAGATGAAATAACAGGAATAACAGGTTGACAGCAGCTGGGGTTGCTGAAAACCTGTCTGCAACTGGTACGGTCAGAGCGGAAACATAGCAGGAGAATGGGGCAGACACTGGCAGGAACTGAGCATCGTTTCTCTCTCACTTTATATGTAGTAGCAGTTCAGTCACCCAGGCACTTGGTGATTCCTGAACTGCCTGCCAAGGCTTCTCTTAAAATTGCTTTACAAGCTATGAAAACTTATTTCAGCTTCACCTTCCAACCTCTCCTCCCTGTTCGCTCAGTGGATTCCAAAACCTGGAGGAACCCCTCAGAGGTGTTTGAGAGAGAAGCAATGTGCTGAAAGCAGAGATGGTTGGCTTCAAAGACGTAATTCGGTGATCAGAGCAAACGCTGCACTCTGAAAAGTTGGCCATGACAGAAAAACAAAGTAAAACACAAAACCGAAGGGTCAGAATCAAAGAGGGCTGGAGATGCCAACGAAGCTGTGGGGTTTACTGGAACAGTTTGGATACCAGTTCTGAGCTGACGGTAACAGTAAAAAGGACCTGCTGTATTCTGAGCAAGCTGTTATCCTTGAAGTCTGAGAGGATGACTGAATGTCCATTAAGGGGAAACGTGGTGATTACATACTGAAAATATGTCCTTGGACCCATGACTCACACCTATGGTCCATGAAGCCCAGCTGCGGGGCCCTGCCCTATACCTATTTTGTGGCATTTGCTCTGTGGCTGTCCCTGGCTGACCTTGCCCTGGTATAGCGCAGGTGAGGGAAAGAATTATGTTGGCTGCTTGAGTGCTTGTTTGCTTCCCCCAGCCTCTGGGAAGCCAGAATTGGACTCCACCAACTCTGTCTGCTTGTAGAAGACCACTCCATAAGAGGTGACTCACCTGCTCCACGTTGCCTCCCACCTCTAGCAGGAAGCAAAGCAGAAAGGTGAAAACCATCCTGGTTAGAGTTCGGTGACTTTCTGTGCCACCTCTCCGGCACTTGTGCATTTTGGAGAGCGCTGGTGGTGGATCTCAGCTTGTTCTGTCTGCCCGTGTTCCAGCACCACGTGGTGGCTTGTCTCCCTTCCTTCAGAAAGACATTCCCTGTGTTCCCAGAAGCCCTTTGAACTAATTTACAAGCCAATCTCGCGTTGGAAAGGCTGGTTATCACCAGAGGGGAATTGGATGGAGCATAAACATAGCTGAATCGTGGGGGGAGTAGGTTGCTAAATGGTCTTCTTGGGGGGATTCTTGCAAATTATTTATCTAAAAGTAAGCCAAAAAATGGGTTAGCTGCTTATACGTGGACAGGATCTTTGTAGTCCTGCACAACAGGACAAAGAGTGAAAATGAAGTTCTTGCAAGAAAAATGAGTGAGAACCTCTAGACACTATGTCAAATATATTGAATCTAAGTAAATAGGACTGCTCTGGGAAACAGAAAATACTACAGCCAAGTCAATGATCTCAGGTCTCCAAAGTCACGTCTAACGTCCCCGTTATTGTGCTGCTTTCCCTGCTGAGGACTTTTCTAGAAAGCTGGATGGCATGTACATTTTCCTGGGCTTGCCTTGCCTATTTGCAAGGAATAGTTGCGATAAAATCTAGCCATGGCTTATCTTGTTATTGCAAGGATGTCTTTGTGTACTTTTTTTTTTTGCTATTTGTAAATGGGACTTCGCAGTTTTCAAAAGTTTCCTAAAAATCATATCAGAATATTAGAGACATAGTCAACTTGCTATCAGGAAGTGGAGCAGGTGTAATTTCAGGCACTCAGTCCTATGCCATCCTTTCCATAGCTTTGTGGCTATGTTCTCTGCTCTCATGAATGGTGAAAGCTTTCCCTGGAGCAGCGTGAGTCTCCCGCTACTTCTCTGCCCACTTATTCACTTTATCAGATAAATTTCAGCCTTGGCAATAAAACCACTGTAGGTCTAATTACCACTACCTTTCTTAAAAGAAGGAAGAAAAAATACTGCTGTTAATAAACACAATTCATTAAGCTAGGGAATGATTTATTTTATTGCCAAAATGAAGAAAATGCAATGAATAAAAGCAATTTAGGTACCATTTGATTCTTCTCATCAGAAAGCCCAGCTGTTCAGGTACAGTCTGAGTAAAATTTTGCCTTTTTAGTATGTTATGGGCCCAATTCATCCCTTGTAAGGGAGCTGAGGAAGAATTTGGCCCACTAGCTGACTAACTTTGAACTTGAACTGCGTGTAAGGCTGCTAACTCTTCAGAGATGAGAGCTGTTTAAATTACATTGCGAATTTCAAAAGCTATAACCCAGTGATTTTTTTCCTTCTAATAATGCATACCCACATAGTAAATCTGATAGAGGGAGTTTATGTACTGAAAAAAAAAGAAATTGAGGCAACATATTTCATTGCCCTAAAGCAGTAACATCTTTCAGTTGACTGATCAGAGAGGCAAACAAACCAAATAATTTATGGCATTTTTTCCTTAATGAAAAGCAAGTCAAAGATCAAATATATCACTTCTGGAATCCCAGAAAGAGTGACTATTCATAACCTTCAGTTACTTTGCTTTCTTCTTCAAAACAAAAGGATTGGCTTCCTTGGAGACTTTTGCTTTTATAAAGTAGCAATAACTTCTCAAAGTCTACCCAGAATAACAGTAGCTGTAGAAGAATGAATCTGAGCCCAATTCAAACAGCTGTAGCTCTCCTTTTAGGTAAAAATATTTATACCATTTCAAAGTAAGTCAAAGAAAATGAGTTCAGAGCGTAGATAAAGCAACTAGGTTGGCATTCTTGTACCAGTTAATTTTATTCTTTTTGGTGGGGGGAGTGGGAGGTCATATCTGCCTTTGGAAAGCACCCTTTCAGAGCAGAGCAGTATAAAATTCAAGCAATAAAAAAATGTCCAGTGTTTCCTTTTCTCATTAGTTTATTTGTAATCACCATTTTGAAAGCAATAGACCTCTGTGGATTAGCTATGATCCCAATAATTTGGGTGCAAAAGGGCAATACCTGTATAAAGGGAGGAAAAGATGCTTTTCCTCACCCCCTCCAAACAACTTACTTCAGTGAATGCACACTTATTGGCATGCCATAGCACACTTTTAAAATGCTTTGATTTAGGAATGAAGATGAGATAACGCTTTCATGTTGCTGCTGTAACAGGTGCTGGAAGTCTGTTCAAGTACAGTTTCAAAGTGTCTGAGCATGATTTCGTACCAGGTTTCAGAATTAATGTCCCACAGCTTTGTTCCCACCGCCTTTCTTTTGTTCCTGGGAATTTGTACCTTGCGAGATGCAAGCCTTGTCAGTCCCGGTCTGAAACGGGAATTGTTTGAAGTGTGGGGATTGAATACGGTGAGTGCGCTGTCATCTAAAATCAAAAGCCCACATGATGATTGGGAAGAGACTTTTCCTAGGACGTTCGACTTGGCAAGGCTAAGTACGTGGGTTTCATCTGTCTACCTCCGGCATTCAGAAGGCCTGTACTTACTGGGTGCCTGTTGGTAAGTGGGAATTTCTGACACTGGCGGTACCGCAGGCTTTGGGAAGGGGTTACTGCCTCTTGAACCAGGGGGGTTTCAAAAGAGCAGCGCTGTAAATGGCTCCATAGAGGAAGCTGGAGGAATGGACAGAGTGGCTCTTATGGGATGGACAGAGCAGCTTTAATGTGCTAATGAGGGGAAGGCCAGATGCCAGCAGTGATCAGAAGGGCTCTTTGTGGCTCCCTCTCCTTTGAGATGGCTGGAGTCTCTGTCCTTATCGCTGCTGTTTCTGCAGGCAGAGGGAAACACTGGGGCTATTACTGAGGTGTTCCCTTCCTTTAAGTCAGCAGATAGCGTTACAAATCAGCACTTGAATACTGATTAGGGCTAATTACCAAGAAAGCTTAGGAAAATGAACTTACTGAAGAAGCTTGAGTGTAAGAAACAGCAAAAGTCACCCCCAAACCCAACAGCGAGACAACCCATGCTCAAAGGCTTGTGAGCTGAGCTTGAACTCAGCTGAAATCACTTGTTGCGAGAACAGCTGTGTGGGGACTCATAAATTGCTATGACTGTAAAGTGTGTAAGTGTTGGTGGTTGTGAAATTCACGTTGTGAACCACCTAATCTACCTGTCTCTGCTTATTTATGTCTGTCATCTGTCTCTAAGGGATTTTTTTCTGAAAACATGCCGGTTTTGAGGCTTGCGTTTCAGCTTTCTTTGACTTGGTTTCTCTCATGCTTTAAGAAACCATTGCTTCAATACATATTCCCTTCCCATCTTTTTTCTCAGAGGCACCAAAAGACTTAAGTAGACGGTTTGACTTGCATGCATCACATCCTCCCTAGTGTGGTTTGTACTGAAGGGCAGGAGATGGAGGGGACGTTGCCCACAGCCTCTGTGCTCTGCAAGAGGGCCTGTGCAGCAGCACTGTGCTGTACATCTGCAGGGACAGTGGGTGCTTTCTGAGACGTGTCAAGGTACACGCACAGAGTCAGCCAAATGATTTCCTACACTGGGTAGATGACACTAGATCTCACCATAAAGATCCATCAAAAAATGACATCAAGTTGATACCACTGTGAAAAACTGGCACTTACTAAGCCAACCTTCCATTTGTAGCAGGTGCAGTCGTTTCAGTCCTTAATTTCAGTGCCTTATTGCTGCGCTGGTCAGTTATTTACTCTCCCTTTTCCTGTAGAGATGCAGGAGGCTGTGCTCCAGCTTCAGATAGGTCTGAGTTGAGACAGAGTGTGGTGGTGCACAGGGGCTTAAGAGCTGGATTGGGAATCCTCTCTTTTGCTATAACTTTTTTTTTTTTCATGTCAGAAAATGTAGATGAGTCAAAACCTGGGCAAGAAGGATGAGATTTTCTCAAGACTGCGTGTTCAGGAAAGCTTCTGTTGTCCAGACTAGATTTTTTGGATAGAAAGCGGGCAAGACTTCACAGTAATCTGGTGATGGGACTACTTACATAGGAGATCAGGTTTAACTCTGCTTTGCCACATCCCTGAGGGCTGCCGTGGATGCCTGCACTCTCAGGTTCTCTTGGGATGAAAGCCTTGGTCTTGTCCTAGTACAAAATGGGAGAAGTTTTGAAGTTTAGAAGTTTGGAAGCTGAAGATGCTTTTTTGCCTAGCTCATCTCCCAGGGTATTTCAGGCTTCAAGGTGTTCATTTACAAAAGCACACCATACGTGAAGCAGATTGCTGCATCACCAATACAGATAAATGAGGTAATTTATGTCCAGCAGCAAGACCATAAATATCACCTCCGGAGCCCTAGTGTTAATTGTGACCTGTAAAGCAGTATTAGCTGAATACAGAACAAAACTGAAATCTGAAATATTTATAGTGACAGCTATTAGCATACTTGACTCTCTCTAGTGTTCATTTATCAAAGAAAATGTTGCATGCGTGTCCAGAAATGTGCTTTACCGTATCTTATGAGGCTGCGTTGGTTTTAAAATGGTGCCATCTCTGTGCCATGTTCATTCTCATTACTTTGTCTCACCTGGCACATATTTTGATGTGAAGCTGCTGATGGGGTGGGGGGATAGGTACCTGGCTTGTGCTTCCTGCTCTCATGCCTCTTTATTCAGTTCATCTCAGAGGAAGAGTTTCAGCAGTGAGCTCCTGTATCTCTCTAGCCTAATAGCTAAAATCCTAATTCTTAATGTACTACTAGGCTGGGAGCTGCTAGCTCAAGTCCTTTCAGCCAAAGAAGTTCGTGGGCCGAAGGAATGCTGTGGCTACAAGGTAAAAGTGAGGGAGACATCTCTGCCTTTTTTTGAAGAAAGGAGATGGATGGATGTCTAACACCAAGAGTACCTTCGAGGTTGTGAATCACAGACAGGGGAGGCGTGAGGTTAGTCACTGACGGGTAGGAGCCTAATTTTCCGGGAGGGGTAAGGCATAAGCTGTACCTGACCCTTTGCTTTCTGTTGTTTACCCAGATTTTGATCCACTTAGGTTGTCCACCTAGGTGCCACTGCAGCTGTCCCAGGATGCAGTATTCTTTTGCATGGCTCTGTGCTTTTCCACCTGTCCCATGATGATGAGATAAATGCTGGAAAATACTTAATAACATTGAATTAGTTATGCTGTGATTATTCTAAGTCCAGATATTTTAAGGAGATTAAATATCTCTATCATCTTCTGGATGTGGCTCCCAGAACCATGGGACTATTTACTTTCTGAAATCTCTTCTTACTAGAAGCTGAGAGCCATAACGAAACAGAGCAGGTGTTTCTTTCCTGTTGCTTCTCTCTTTTTCTCTTTCTGCTACAGACACAAAATACATTTGATGATGTTTTTTTAGCTCCCCGCTGCCGGTATATTCAGGCCTTTAGGGGCTGTTCCAGGTAGACTGAAAGTGAGCAAGGACAGCAAAAAGCGCGTAGGTTGGGATGAGCTGAGCAGGGAGCTGGAAAATATTTTAACGGTTATGGGATTTGATACTTGAAGGAAATAAAACTTTAATATTGTAGATATAATTTTCATCAGGCTGGAAATGAGGATTAATACTGTCAAGCAGAAAATATTTCCAAGCTTCATCTAACTTGGTAGGGAAAAAGCCAGCACCCACGAAGTAGCACAAGTTTTCCTGTGCAGTTGTATTGTGCCATGGGACATGATGGTCACAGGTAGACCTCTCTTCTGCATTTTCAGATTGGCTGCTTGATAGCTCATCCTTCTGCAAGAAGTTTCAGTCTCTCTGTCTCCAGGGAATTAACTCTTCAGTAATGGCAGGTACAACAGATCTGATTGGAGTGTCTTCTTTTCCTGCTCGATCTACCTGAGCTACACAGGAAACTTCCAGTCAAATTTGGGATACCTGACACACACTGCTAGGGGTGCTTTGTAGAAAAAGGGCTGTTTTTCTGGAATTTGTATTTGAAGAAGTGAGGCCCAGTTACTTCCATAGTGGGCGACACCTGTGTGTGGTCCTGGATATCTTGGGCTGTTGCCTCCTTTTCAGGTTCTTCTACCAAGGCTGCTTTGCTTTGACTTAGCACTCACCAGCACTTTTTTTGACAGTATACTTCAGTGGTTTTTTGGGTCTGCTTTGCAGGGGGGTGGTCATGTCTTTGAAGAGATTCAGTAGAATGTAAATGTCAATAGCTGTTTAGAGGACTTAGTCTAGAAGCAGAGGGACAAGGTGGTGTGCTGGTTTTAGTATGTGTATGAAAGTACTGGCTACTGGTATTGAAAAGGCAAATTCAGGTTTTCTGTCATTTAAACAAAAAGGTGACAGAGTAACTGTCAACTGGTGGAATGTACTTGAGCAGTTAGGCAGACTGATCAGGGTGAGGGGCAGTGCAATGCAGTAGTTGGAGGGTTGCTAGAAGTGCAAGAGTTATGCTGCATCTCCATTAACCAAGCAAAATATCTGGGATTCAAAGTTTCTCCTGTTCTAAACAGGTTACTTAAGTTTAAGACATCAAGTAATTCCTTAATAATTCACTTGGATAAAGGGTTCTGTGTCTGCATGTGAGATCTTTTAAGACAAACTACAAAAGTTGCCCAGTTTAACATCTGTTACAAATAAATAAATTCTAGCATGTTCTATCTCATAGAAAAGTTTTTGTTAAATTTGATGTGTGAAAATGTTCATGCTTATGGATTTGGTAAATGTTACCATGTTTATAGAACTTATTATTAATCAGGTAGATTAATTTATTACATTTATTCCTATACATTTACAACCTATAGATGTATTGAGACGTGAGCGCACAGAATCAATACCACTTTTAATATTTGTGAATGGTCTTACTACATCCAAAATACTGTTACACTTCAGAGTATTTAGCTGCAATTTATTTTGAAGTATACAAACTATCTTACAGTTTCAAATTTGTTGTTTTTTCTTCATCCTTTAACAATTTGTTATATCTTTTCACATGTTTCTGGGCTCTATTTTAGCAAAATACCAAATGTCAAGCAACAACAAAGTCATGACCATACTCTGGTCAAAGGGACTGTTCAGCAACTTAACATGTTTGCAAGGTTAGGGCTGTGAGACCAGACCCAATCTTTAAGACACATTTTGGCTGCCTTCCTGCATAGTGGGTCCAAAGCAGGAGAGAAAACAAGGTATAAATTTAACTTACAACTCAGTCGCCTGTAAAGTATCCTATATTTGCATGTTTTTCTTTGAGAAGCAGCCATGTGTGCATTTATCTTTCAGGAGCAGTGGTGTTTGTTTAGGAAGCAATAACATGCACTTCTGCAAAGACTGGATTAAATGGATAACTGATGCGAGGCAAGAAGGGAAGGAATATTGCTTGTTTGCCTGTTTCCAGAGCACCACTCTTAGATGCAACCTGCTGAAGCCTAGCAGTGTGAAGTACACACCCGTACACAGAACTGACTTTAGGGAGGCAGGCTGGTCTAATATGGTCATGTGTTACCATTGCAGTTATGGTGGTACTTGGATGTATCATCCTTCCTTCATTTGGATGAGCTGGAAATGTTCTGTAACTCTAGGGAAGAGAATTAAGGAGATCAGTTGACCTCAGGCCAGCCTTCAAATCCAGTCTGGAGACGCTCACGAAATGTTTGTGGAGGAATCTCCAACAGCTGACAGAGTTATAGAGAGAACTTTCACCCAGTGGTCTGTAAGGTGAAGCTCCTTAAAACTAACTCTCCTCCAGCCAGCCTTTGTTATTTTCTAGCAGGAGTTGCTGTATCTGCTGTTAATCTGACCACTTTGTGATCTGCACTCACTGTTGCTGCTGTAGCTGGAGTGTAATGATCTGCATCTTTTTGACTGTGCTTGACTAAAAGGTACAGGACAGTTGGTGGAAGAAAGCAGTTCAACCAACCCTGTGCACTGATGGGCAGGGAGGGGTGGGCTTTTGCCTTTTCTGCTTTCAGGAAAAGCTTGTATTGCAGCAGGCAATGAGGGGAAATCCTGTCTTCTGAAAGGCTCAGGGAGAAGTTACATACAGCAGCTGCTGATTTACTGTCCAGGATTGGACATCAATTGTTTTTTTGGCCTTGGGCAAATCTCTTAACCTCTCTGGGTCTGGTTCAGAATCTGTAAAATGAGATAATTAAACTTAACTACCTGGAAGAGTTGTTGATTATTTAATGCTTGTAAAATGCTATACAGCACTATAAAATACAGTGTAAGTGCTCAGTAGCACTCGGAAGCAGCTGGGCTGCAGTTCCTCTAGTGTTTCTGAAACTTTATGGGCAAGCTTTGGCCAGAAAACAACATGGCCAATGCGTGTGGTTCACGTAGGCTTTGGGAGGCAATGGGGTGACATCTTCCCAAAGGCAGCTGATATTGGTGAGCTACCTCCTGACAGAGGACCAAGGGAGGTCTCCAGAGAGCCCTGGCCTTGGTCTGGGCTGAGGCTACGGCTGCCGAGGGTTGCTGTGGCAGGTAGCGCAACCACTCCTTGCCCCACTGCCGGCTGCTTGGTCTCGCTCTCCTCCCCTGCCTCTTACTGCTTAGTAATGCTGTTGGAGCAGTTTGCATGGAGAATCGGGTTGGTGATCTGATCCAGATGGGGAAAAAAGTGGAAATAAGCTTGGTGGTGGTGGTTTGCTTTTCTGGATGGATCGTCTCTGTGTGCAGTTGTTTGCGTGGCTACAAACACATGGGCTAGTGCGGTGGTTTCACCCTGCTGGGCAGCTGAACTCCACCACAACTGCTCTCTCACTCCCCCTTCTCAAAGGAAAAGGGGGAGAAAATACAATGGAAAAGGGCTCAGGGGATAAGGACAGGGAGATCACAAAATCAAACATGGGCAAAACGGACTCAGCATAGGGTTAGATTAAACTCTGATGACGCTGCCATCACAGGGGTTTGAAGGTGTGACAGGAGCTAGTGAGCTAACTTTCTTTCCTGCTTCCGGAGATGTGTTACGCTGGTTTCTTTGGAGGTGTGCGTATGGCAGCATAAGAGAGATCGTTTGGTGAAGAGCTGATCCCAGCAGAAGCTTGCCATGCTGCGTGTCACGCTGGTTGTGAAACCCTGCTGACAGGGGGAGTGAGCAGAGCCTCGTGATGGAGATGGACCTGCAATAATTCCTGAGAACTGCATCTTGCCACTATTGTTTGGGATGCTTATGATGTATGTGATCAATGTATGTGCACACACAGATACTGATTTGGTTTTGTAGGAGACTGTAAAAAGCTGGGCCAGGGGAAGGAAACCGCCTCCTTTCCTGATCAGGCACCCCCGAGCAAATACTTAGAAGTAGTTAGGAGGGGGTGGTGAGTTACCAGATGTGAAGATTCACCCTGTCAGCCTTTTACAGGACAGGATAAGGTAACATGAGCTCAGACAGAGGAATGAGCTTGCTCTTAAGTCACAGTTTCATTGACTGCCACAGGGAGGACTCATTTCTGTCTCCTCCCTGCTCCTGCCCAGCTGCTTCTGCTTTTGCTCTGTCAGACCTGGCTCCTGTCACAGCTCACAGTGCATGGATCCAACCCACAGGCATGACAGAGAATTAGCATGGCTAAAAAAGATTAGGTCTTTAAAACAGGCAAACAAACAAAAAGCCCTAAAAGCTGGGTCCTTAATTAACTTCTGACAAGACTAGTGCCTGGACTGATAAAAAAGAAGACTGTGAGCAGGAGAAGAGAGAGGAACAGGAAATAGGGGAAACAGGGATTGGAGAAAAGACAAACTGGAAAGAAGGAAGGGAAAATAGCACTTTCTATGGTCACCATCCTTTAATTGGGCTCATCTGTATTGTACTACTATGCCTGGATTAAATGCTTGCTGCCAGGGTCCTTAGCTTCCCGCTGCCCATGCTGTCCTGCCTTCTCCCTTATCACAGCCCTTGTGTTGATGAGAAGCTGCCCTCTGCTCCTGAGAAAAGCGGTCATCACCCCAGGTGAGACTTGGTAGGTATCAACAATTGGTAAACAGTCAGCTGTAGCCCATTTCTCACTCAAACCGGGAGAAAGCTGTGTTGTCTGTACCCAAAGACAGGATAAAGAACAAGGCCTGACATCTAGTGGCATGAACCTGGATGGAGCTGGGAAAACAAGATGTGCTGTTAGCCTGCAAGCAGTTGCTGTTGTGTGGTGCTGTTAGAGGTGGTGTGAGAGGTGTGGCACAGCACTAAATGGAGATGTCTGGTCAGCAGTCCTTGCTACGCCTTCTATTATATTTTTTTAGGCTGGGCTGATTTCAGTGAGGATGAGCGTTTATGCACAAACTTAATGTAAATTTTTGGTACGTTTCCCCATTGCCAGAAGATGAAAAGGGAGCCTTATTCCTGATATTATTTTTCATGGTAACTGAAATACAGGTGTGTTTTCAGCAGGTCTAAAATCATTATATCTCATTTGTGGCAGGGCTGCTGTGGGCTCTATGACTCACCTCTGTCTCTCTGGAAATGTATGCAGTAATTTCTCTCCTGCTGCTGATTAGAAAAAATAGCAATTGATCAGTGGCTGCTGAAGGGGTTTATCCCGTTTACTGTGATGGCATGCACCGTATTACAGCACTCTCGTACACTGTGCACTGTGAATAGCTATTTTTGTTTGGCTGATGTGACTTAGGAGGCCTATTGTCACTCCTTGGCCTCTCTGTTTCTCTTCTGTTGCTCCCTAGAGCCAGCAGCCATGTGCTTTCTCTCCAAAAAGCTGTGCCTCTGGAGGAGTGCTCTGATCAGCGGTCCCACGATCTAAGTTACAGGAAGAATTTCTTAAGAACAAAACATCCACCAGTTTGGTCACCTCTGGGAGCAGTCTCAGCAGTGTTCTGTCTGGGTGTACAGATTGCACTGACACACAAGATGGTTCGCTGCAAGTGTTTCTTCATTACTCACCCTTTCTCCTAGCACACTGTTACAGCTTTGCTTGTCAGTATTACTGTGGAAAGGTGCTGTGCAGTTCCTCTGTATCGCTGCACAGTACCCTCCCTGCTCTGGCAGCTGGTGAAGCTGTTGTGTTTGAAGCATTGAAAGCACTGGCAGGCAGAGCTAAGGAGGAAAAAGGGGCTTGTAGAAGATAATGGGCATAAAATGGTATGGTGGTATGCTGTTCCTGAAGAGAAATAAGGGATTAACGAGACCAGGTAGGGAACATATCCATTACTCAGTTCTTCATTTTGAGTCTATTGAAAAAGGATGAAAGTGAGAATAGAAATTACAGATCAAGGCCTGAAGCTTGTTTGGTCGTGACTTTCTATTAAAAATTGGGACATCGCAATCTAACATTTTTTTAGCAAATACGAGGTTGTGCTTGAGTTTCTTGGCAAGTTTTGTGTATGGTGGTCGGTGGCTGTTTTCTGATCCCTGGAGTGGAACTTGAGTTGGATTCACTTCTGTGACTCAGGTCAGAGTTGTATTTCTGTCCCTATGAAGAACTGCATGTGCCATTTCTTACAGATCTGGGTATTAGCACCGGTATTTTTTTGTAACAGTACTGGAAACAAGTTTGACCAAGTGACAGTGGTGATGTCTGCCTTGCTGCTTTGGTGTATGCCTAATGCATGAGTTTCTGTAGGTCTTCATTCCCCTCTGTCGTCTGGATTATTGTGTAGCTGAAGCTCACTGTTTGCTGGGGATCATCTTGTTTTGGGGAAGCTCAAACTGTTAGTATTGCCACACTCTTGCTCTCAGTTAAAGTTTTAACAGTTTGTAAATAAATACGGTCCAGGTTGATATATGACTGATAGGGGGGAAAAAATCCCACGTGTCCCATGGAAGTGTTGAGTTATCAAATTCAGACTGGGAAGATCTCTTTATTAGTAAGAGTACAAGCCTTGCTGATTTGAAAACAAAGTGCTACAGAGTAACATGTAGTAGTTCATGGTTTAATTT
Source organism: Anser anser (assembly GCF_964211835.1). NCBI lineage: Eukaryota > Metazoa > Chordata > Aves > Anseriformes > Anatidae > Anser > Anser anser. The sequence continues at coordinate 53,897,344 of NC_139722.1, forward strand.
CAAAAGGAGCAAGGAGGAAGCTGGGGAAGGAGCATCCATGCCAGGTTCTGCTGGTGTTTGAATGCCAGATGTTGGGAGCAGAGAGATGCAACACAGCAAAAATCCCCATCTCATCTAATTTCTTTGTGTCTAAGTACACTTCTGTGGGATAGAAAGAAACTGTCAGGGAGGGGGGACCTGTTTCTTTACCTCTGGAGCATTCCCAAGTGCTGTGGCTTGCCGTGTGGATGGAGCAGCAGCACGTTAGCAAACGCGCTGATGCTGATGTGCTGCTGAGGGAGGCGAGACGTCTGCTCTGTATGAAAGACTCACAAAACAAATGAAGAAAACACAGCAGCAGCAAAGGAAAGAAGAGCCATGCTTAAGATTAATTCCTACCTGGATCCCCAAATACATGGCACCCCCGATTTTCTTTTCTGCATATCCAACATTTCCCATTTCCTCCTTCCCCCCGCCATGCAGCTGCACTCCAAAACCACAGAGGAAACACAGCAGCAAGCTTTTCCCCTGAGGGAAGGAGCAGGGTGGGCAGACTCCCCCATCCCAGCTGAAGAGGGTCTGTTATAGGGGATTAATTGTGCCCGAGCAGCGGGCCGCGCGCCTCACCTGGTGCCCCCGTTACCATGGCGATCGGTCGCCTCTGCCGAGGGCCCGCGTCCAGCGCCCAGGCCTGTAAGGCGCCCTTGGGCACCTTCGTGTTGGGTGTTAGCCCAAAAGGTTGGGTGGGGAATTTTTATGCATATTTTTTGACTCGTGAAAAAAAGCTGGAATAAACTCTGTATGTGCTGCTGGTCCAGCTTCGTCCTCTGCCTTGTCTGTCTCCTCTGGGGTGCAGCGCAGGCTGGCCTGCGGTTGTGCGGAGACAAAGGCAACTTCTGTGAAAAACAACTGTGAAATGCACAGGGATTTGGTGGGTGCCATCCCTGTGCCTGTCATCTTCGGGTGACCGGGGGTCGTGCACGCCTGGGAAATGAAGCAGACGTCGTCTTTGAGAGGTCTGCGTGGATGTTTTTCTCATGCAAAAGCTTACACCAAACAACTGATGCCTATGCTTTGCAGTTCTTTGTGCCTCAAATAAGAACAACTGGGAATTACTGTGCTTTTTGTGTCTGTTTATATAATGATGGCAGAAATGAAAACCAGCTACAGCAAGACCGTGCTCTGTGCTAGCCTGTTTGCATAGGTAATGGGAGAGAAATGGGGGCTGTTTACTATGTAACGATGATGCCAGAAATCTGAAGTGGGGAGCAGAAATTATTCTTAAAAGCCTTCCTGTAGGCTAAAGCCCTGTTAGTGTGAAAGGGAATCTTAATTTCTTCTGTGCATTAATAAAATGGTTATGAAATCTGTCTAGAAGTCTGAGTCTGTGTTTTTCTTGAAAGTATTAAAGCCTCTCATACCTTTAATATTGCTTTTCTTTGGGGGGGGGGACAACACAAGGAGAAACGAGTTCTAAAGGGATAATTTACCAAATGAACAATATGCTCTCTTAGCCTTAAGTAAAAGGATCAGTACGATTCAAGATAATCTTTCTTAATGAACACTACCTGGATACATATACATTTGAGTACACAAACGCATGTTGTATATCCTGATTTGGGTGAGTGCTTTATTCCCACTCTTCAGGCACAGGTATATACTATTTACAGGACTATAGGGACATACTATTGGCCTGTTCTGTTTTTGAAACTTCAGTGCTGGGGGAGCATCAGATACTACTGTTGGTAGTTAAACTATGACTGGAAAAATAGCTCTATTTCATCTCAACTATGGCAAATTCACTATCTTTGACCCCACTAGTTATGGCTTTGGAGCTGTTACCTCTCCCCCTACCAAAGTAGAGGTAAAACTAAATCAAATCTGGTCTTCAGTTGCCTTGTATCTTGCAAAAGTCTTGAGCACTTTCTTTCATCCTTCTCTGTCTGTGGCAGTGCCAGGGCTTCCCTGCAGGGAAGTGATGGGCCAGGTTCTTGGGGATTTTCTTAGGCAAACTCCCCTAGGTGAACTGGTGATTGACTGACTGAGGCCTGGGGGAGAGATCTTGCTGTCCCAGCGCTGGGGAGCAATTTTATCTTATTTTTATCCTTTCAGTGGTCCATTTTGGTGATGTAAAAATCAGGTGTCCCTTTTTTCTTTACTCAGAGGGATGTGGGGAACTGGCACAGGTTGCCCAGAGAAGCTGTGGATGCCCCATCCCTGGAGGTGTTCAAGGCCAGGCTGGATGGGGCTTTGGTCTGGTGGGAGGTGTCCCTGCCCATGGCAGGGGGTTGAAACCAGGTGATCGTTAATGCCCCTTGCAACCCAAACCATTCTGTGATTTCTCAGTCCCCTGTGTGTCTGTCATTCCCTTCATCCATCCCCTTACCTACACATCCCTTAATTTTCCCCACCTTGACTGCCTCTTCTTGTACCTTCCAGAGAGAAAATATTCTTAGGTGAAGGTCAAATGTTCAGGTCTCTGGGGGAAGGAGCTCATGGTTTTGGGTCTGAAATAGCACAGCTGCTTTTTGGTGCCTGCTGGGAGGAATTACTAGCCTGCGTGCCCTGCCTTGACTCTTGCATGCTCTTGTGGAAGTATCTGGCTCTATTTAAGCATCTGCACGCTTGAAGGGGCTTTGAGGAGCAGCAGTGAGCTGAGTCTGTTTTCCAGTGGCTTTAATGTAACTGAATAGTGTGTCCCACAAGAGCAACATGCCTGATTAAAGTAAATAGAAACTCACATTAAAATTTGACTTGATTTCTGTGGTGGAGATTGTTCAGTGTGACAATATGCTTTAACATTTGTTCAGCCCTGAAGTGGGCAGACAGTTGCACTTGATGAACTTTGTAGGTCCCTTCCAAATGAACTATTCTATTCTCTTCTAATAGCCACTGGATTGGAAACAATGCCTTTGTGGCAGCTGCTTCTCTGTTGCCATGTGCAGGGCCCAGAGTTGGTCTTGGGGCTGTGGATCTTCCAACCGCAGAGGAAACCATGTTGGGACAGCATCCCCTCTAGCAGAAGAGCAGTTTTGACTGGCTTCACATGTATCCTTGTTACGTTATTTTTAGCTGCCAAGCCTAGTGCTGCAGTGGGATAATTACAAGGTAGGGATACGAACGTAGAACAAAGCCTCTTTAGTTTTAACCCATGATCAGTCCTTGCCTCTTGAGCAAGGCATTTACCTGGTTTGCTTCTGTTTTTCTCCTTGGATGCAAATAATAGCCCTGCATCAGGAGCATTGGGGTGTTTAAGGGGAAAAGCAAATAAATAAAAAAATCCAGGAAAGATATTTGTAAATGCTTATAATTTTTATTGTAATTACAGACTGACAAGGAAGAGTAGTAGCTATGGTGAAGGACAAAAAGAGGCTATGAAGGCCAAGGAAGAGACTCTCTTCCATCTCTCTGCAGCTCAAGAAAACATAAAACCGTGATGTAATTGGGGTGTTGAATTATGTATAATATTGGCACTAAGATCTCTATTAGTTTCATTTTGGTAATACTTCCTTTCTTGCCAACAGAATAGTTTCTGTAAATAAGCTGCCTCCTCATTTACTTGCAAAGCTTGATTATATACAATTATCCCTTGGCTGTTACGACTGTTTAAATTAATACTGAGCTCAGCCGGGTAGGTATTCTAGCAATTCTAGCATTACATCTGAGATACTCACTGCTTTAACTGACCACGTAAATGCACATGGCTCAAAAAAGAAAAAAAAAAAAAAAGGAAAAAAAAGGGAAAAGCAATTCAACTGACAGTTCCATTGTTTTTCATCAGTTTCCTTGCAGTTGGAATCACTTGCCACAATAAGAATGACCTCCTACATAGTTTTAAATAAACTGTGCCTATTTAATAGAAGTGAAATTGAATGTTAGTATACTGTATTATGAACATAGTACTTCTGGAGCTTTTTCATCTTTAAGTTGACCTGGAAAAAGTAATGAACACGGACAGAAGGCTTCAGTCCAGCTTCAGATCCAAACTTGTCTGCAAGTCCATTTCTCTGCCTACTTTGCAGCTTATGTCCTTTGCAGCACATCCACATCCATTTCTCTGCCTACTTTGCAGCTCACATTCTTTGCAGCATGTCCACGTCCTCCTTAACTTGGGGAAATCTCTGTTCCATATCTCAGTTCCGTGTCTTTGAGGCATTGGTATCTTTATTGCTTAAGCAAGGGAACAGAGATTTCACTCCTGTCAGAGGCAGAATAGCCCTCTACAGATGCAGTGGTCTGGCTGTGATATGACACCCTAGCATATACATTCATAAAAAGCCCAGACAAGCAAAAAAGATCAAGATTTAGGTTTCAGGGTAGTGTACAACTCAGTGTTAATTATACAAAATGAAAACTGTTAACAAGCTATTATTAAATGCAGTTAATGAACCCGAAATTTCAGTATTAAATATTGAAGAGATCGACTTCAGTATACAGAAAATGAAAATCACTGCAGTGTGTGCTAGAAAAGCAAGTGTTTCCTTACAAAGATTATAGAACTTGGCCCTGCAGAAATAGGAAAAATCAACAGTGGCATGCTGTGCAGTTCATGAAGGAGATAAAGAAATCCAGAAAGAGTATAATTCTTAAATGTTTCTGTATCTGTTCAGGGTGACATGGCATATTATGAAAACCTACCAGCTTCAGCTCAACCTGCCTGTTCATCCTGGATTATAGTAATCAGGTTAACACAAGATTTATCAACTTGCCAAGTAAAATATTACTTCTCTGTGTGTGAAGTTGATTTTTGCTGTCTGATTTAGGATAAAAACCAGCCCCCAAATATGCTGAAGATGATCTGCGCCCTCCTAAGATTTATTTAGTCCCCAAAAGCTCACTGCCGTTTAATTTTTTTTTAATCACATTTTCTCTTAGCTGTCTTTGCTATGAGTTTTTTGTGATACCGTCTTTTTCTGTCCTAGCTCTGTTGTCTTGCAATGTGATTTTAGAAAAGAGGTTATATTCATTTTGGGGTAGAGAAGTTAAAGGATGTGAAAGAACATGTAGTAGCTAAGGCTTGTGTGCTACTCATTTTTATTTTTAAGGGACAAAATCTGAAAGTCATGCTTATTTTCTGTGCTATAGCAGGAGATGTTTGGGACCTAATGTTTTGGGACATAATTAGGACCAAAAAAAGCTGGGTAACAGGAAACAGGACCTGATGGAGATATCTGTTGGAATGGGGATTAATCTTTCATGGAAGAAGAGAGATCCTTTGATGTAGCTCTTGGAAAGCCCGTCGGAGCCCACACGGAGGAGCTCATTCTGTGCTGGTAGGAGGAAGGGGGAGACAAGGACGATCTGAAACATCCTGTGTATCTCTGATTTCTGAGATGCTGAACCCTTTGTCAAAGCTGTGATTTTAGAGTTATTAACGAAAGTGATGAAGGATATGAATTCGGGTCTGGAGCATGTTATCTTGGTATGGCATGCCACTTTCTAGTTGTTTGGAGGAGAGCAGCACTGTGGGCATCGGCCAGTGCCGCCGGGCGAGAGGAGGAACGTGAGAGCAGCACGGCTGCGGATCTGCCCTCTTTGATGCACTGCTGGGCTGCATTGTGCGGGGGAGTATTCTGTCCCCTGCTTTGTGGCACATAAACCACGGGTAAATCCTCAATGAGCATCCCTCTGCTAGGCAACAGGGGAACGGCGCCTGGAATCTGGCCCGTTCATTGAGAAAACCCCAGCCTGAAGGAGTGGCGATGCCTTTGTGCGAGGGCATCCCAGCATCCCCCAACAGGCTGCCAGCAGCCCTATGTCACTTCATCCCCGCCGCCGAAAGGTTGGCTCCTGGAGCCCGCACCGAGGATGTAAATCTCTTGTGTTAAAATAACGTGTCATCACAAAGCGTTGCTTTAGCAGCGTGAGCGCAGGGTCCCCGATGGCTTTAGCACAGAGCTTTGTGCATTTGGGAGCAGAAACCTAAACAAGACCCACTGCAGGAGGTCTCTCCCTCTGAGGAGGGTGAAACAGCATTCTGTAGACTGCTTTGAAAGAGAAAACCGCAATAACAACAGAATTCCCCCCAAAGGTGGTGGTGTTTTTTTTTTTTTAATTAATATTTGTTTGTTTGTTTTGTTTAAATGTGGAAAAATGGCTATCTCCTGCGAGCCAAAGAGCAAACTGATGTGTGAAGGACCTGTTTCTCTGCCTGCTGGCTCGAGAGCAAATACAAGATCTGGAATAAAAGAGTGAAATTCCATTGAGTTAGCAGAGTTGCACTGGCTTGAGGTAGCTCTCTCCCTGCTCTAATTATCATTTATGGTGGAAGCACCAATTGAGGCTCTGAGGCTGTGAATGAGAGGAATTTTTCTGCTAAAGCAGATAATCCAGCTGCTTGTCTGTGAATGGAGAATGGCGTGTCTTTCAAATTACCACACAGACTCTGAGCACATAGTGGTTTGCTGAGATTTACAAGGGAAACTGTTAAATTAGTTTGTGATGGGAAATTAATTTTGAATTTTATTCCTTTGAGAACTCTCTGGCTACTGGCTTTTCGTGGGCTGTCTAAGCAGAAAAATAGTGCAGAGCTTGCACCTTCTTTTTCCTTTGCTTTTGCTTTCTTTGTTTCTCTGCTGAAGTGCCTGAAAGCATCATGCTTTGTTTGACCTTCAGCCTCCTGATGCTGATGGATGGAGGCTTGAAGTTTTCATTGTAACCGTTTTTGTTATTACAGATACATAGCTGCTGCTTAGAGTAGTTATCTTCATGCTGGAAAAGAGGAGGAAAAAATCACTTCCCCCATAAGCTAGTCAAACTAAAAAACAGAGAGGGGGGAAAAAGGAGGGGAAACATCTGCTCGCCTTTTAGCTATCTCAAAGCGCCAGTGATGATGAAGCCATCAGTTGGGTGTCCTTTTTTTTTTTTTTTTTTTGTACTCATGTTCTGTTTCACTGAAGTAGGCTCTGCTACATAAGCAAGCTCGTCACAACCAGATGCCTGAGTTCCTTCTGCAACCTGGAAATTGCTAAAACATGGATCATTTTCACTGATATATTGCCCATGCAATTTTTTTTTATTCTTTTAAACTCTGATTTTGGATACACTTTTAATTGATAATTGTGAGTTTCTAAAACGTAAGAAACTAAATCTGTGCCAGTGTGGAAGTCAACAGATTACAACTTCTGCACCCATCTGTATTCTGTGTGTGGCAGCTGAAGTAGCAGTAGCCCTTTTGAAAAATGGCTTTTAGACTCCTAAATGGTTTATGGTACTTCTGCAATTTTTTTCTCATAGACTTGGGTGATCATAAAGTGTTGCTAGGTTTCACGGACATGGGATTAACGTTGATGATGAACCCATGTGTAAAGAATAGATTATTAATTGTAACGTAGGCTGGGGTTTAGTTTGCCTGACATTGGCCATCTCTAGACTGGGGCTTTGGTAACGCATGTTGCCTCTATGCTTGGTGGAGAAAGATGGGCCCTCTCAGAGAGTATCTCATGCTGTCTTAAAGTGGGTCCTTGTCTTCTGAATGTGCCTCTCTCTGTTCATCATTGATGAGTGAGTACTACTAGTGACCTGACAGGGATTTCATGGCTTAAGTTTGATGGGATGGATTCCAGTCCTAAATTAACCTCAACAGGTTGCTCTCTTCATTTTTTTGAGAGAATGTAAGTCCTTGCCAAGCATTACCTGATCAAGACTCAGTCCATCTCCTTCCCAACACATACACAAGGTAAACTTGATTCATGCAAGGGAGCCTAAAGTTAAATGAAGATGTACACCCACCCTGGAACATTTAAGTGGTGCCTAGCACAAGGTTTCTGATGTCATGCTTTAACGGCTGGAATATGGTCTCTTCTGCGCTCTTAGAATCGGAGACAAATACCTTGCTTGCTGCAGATAGAGTAGGAAAGGGTGGAATGGCGCTGGCAAGAGAATAGGAAATGAGAGAGAAGATGGGTATTTCTATAAAACCTTTTAATTGATTTTAATGTGTTGCATTTAAAGGCAGTGTTTAAAAGCCTTTTAGTAAATAATCTCCGTACAGACTTTTATTCGGAAAAGAGACATCTCCATGAGAGATTTTTAAATGACAGTACTTCATGCTATAGGTAAATCAACTAAATGGTGTTTTAAATACCCATTGATTTCCTTCTTGCAGCCTTTGTACTTCTGCTATATTTCATGCTGCCATGCCGTTATGATAGTACTTGGCGGTAGTACAGCTAATACAGTTTTACCACTCTGAAGAGCTGCAAAAATAATCCCATGTTTTGCCTTGTATTTGGAGTCAGCACTGTAAAGATCCTTATCTGGAGAACGCAAGGGCAGTTCTGCAGCATAAGTGATGAATGAATAATTGTGGAAACTGTCAAATCTAATCCTTGTTGCAGATACTTAATATGTTCTTTCAGCTTTGATTTCTTTCAATTTGGGGTAGTTTTAGGTGAGTGTCCGTGTTACAAAGGAGCAGCAGTGAGTACTATACTTACATCATTTAATAATTCTTGTAACTTTAATTAAGGCTCCATATCAGCAGAGCCTGTTAGAGCTTTCAGTGAGACCTTGGCATTGAACAGGCACGGAGGCAGAAGGAACGCCATTTACTTGCTTTATGAAAGCTTGCTGTAATTTGGCTGAGGGTTACATTTCTAAAAAGTACAAACCATGTACTGATGTCCTGTAATATAGGAAAGTCTTTTCCTCCTCCTGCTCTTGCTTTCCACTGTCAAAAAATGTTGACAGGGGAAGAGGGAGTTTTGAGCTTGGAAGTGCATGGATAACCCATTGTAACCCACAGATACCATATCTCAAATTGTCTTCATCATCAGTATGATATTAATGTATCATCCCCATTTGATACCATCAAGTTGGCATCAATATGTTGTTTAATAGATGCCTGGCATCTAATCATTTGAGATGCAGTCTTCTTCCTAGGAAACATTTCATATTCTCAAACCGTATTTTGCTCAAGCAGAGCACGAGCCACTTCTAAGGATCAGGCCTTAAAAATAATGAATTTTGTGAGTGTCATCTGAAGCCTTCAGAAATGTGCCTCCTACCAAGAACTTCGGAGCCCTGTGTGTAGGAACAAGAGCCCATAAGCTTCTATCTGCAGGAATAAGACCTGATTTTCAAAAACTTTACTTGGATTTGGTGCCTTCAGCATCCAAGTTACAAGAGGAAACCACATTCGGATTCTGCATGGACAAATAAAACTTTTTTTTTTTTTAGCTATTAGTTTGTTTTTAAACCATGGAGATAAAATTTACCATAGGGTAACACTACCGTCCTCTATTCTGCTACTGTATAGTGTCCTGCAAATAAGCAGCAAAGTTGCATAAAGAAGATGGTTGCTGTACAAAACGGCTAGTTAAAGTGAATCCAGCTTCAAGAAAAATAAAGGCACATATCTTTACCTCAGTGACTTTGCAGTAATTACCTTCAGCTATTGCCTGCTAAATCATGGTTAAATCTTAATTGACATACTCAATTATAAAACTATAAATTTGGGAAAAGAAGAACCTCCCTTGTCTTTAGTTACAATAACATAACTAATTCTAATAAGGGCTTGTTATCTCACCAAATAAATTTAGCAAAAGATTTTTTTAATAGTTTAGTGTCCGTACAAGAAAAAAAAATATTCACAATGTCTGAAGAATATAAAACATACAATCAATAAGTTAATCAAATTAATTCTGTTTATCAGTGGAAGGGAGGTGATGTTTCTTGTTCTCTTGTTACTATAGTAGCTGAAAATGTTTATAGCTAAAGAAGAAATATTGAAACTACCCATCTGTGTAAAACCCAAGGTGCTTTTCAGGACTGCAAGTAATTTTCTTTTTAGATCAGGACAAGTCCTGAGTCCTGTCAACTTTATTTACATACAAATACAAGTTTTCCAGTTTTACAAATGGGATTTTATTTCTTTAACTCTTGACTTGAAAAATAAATAAATACTGCAAAACCCCCAAACATGAAATTTAGTGCACAGTTTAAATCCTTACTTAAAACTTTGTCCAGTAGTTCTGTAAAATAGTTATCATGACCACCAGAATGTATAAAACAGCATCTTCTATTTTCGTCAGAATTAAATACCTTTTCAGCTCCATAGAGCCCTTCTGATGCCGACAGCTCTGGAACACTTCCTTGGTTTCCCTACTTTTCAAGGGTCCTGCTGTGTGCTTTGAGGAAAGAAGCATAAGAGGTCAGATAACTTCTCCATTGTCTAAGTTTCCTACGTAGGGAGATGTGATTTTCAAGAAGGAGGAGTGTAACTCAGCCCAGTTATTGGCTCTGGACCACTACATGTGAATCATATGATGTAAAGTTTACTGAAAACAAAGTTGTCATAATATTAGAAAGATATTTCTTTGAAGGGAATGGCTAGTGAGCTCTAGCCACTGGGATGTGCTCAGTAAATGAGCAAACATGTCTCTGTGTGTATGCATACAACTTATCTGTATCTGAAGATCACAAAACAAGCCTACATCATCCGAGTATCATTTTGGGGATCAGCATTCCCCAGAGGAGGTTTTCCATGCTGAGACTGTCTGCTTCTTCCATCTGCACTGCACTTGCACGTGCTTTGCAGTGCCTTCTCTAGGTTAGTGCATCCAAGTGGCAAGCAGATGTGGCTTTGAACATCCTCCTCCCACTTGTCGTGTCTTTTATTTTTGGCACTTGTGACTCAACAGGTTTGTCAGAGTTAGGGAGTCACACACTGCCAGGCTTAAGTGCTGGTTTATGAGGTCAAATTTCTGCAAAAAATAAAATAAAATAATATTTCCAGTGCCATTCAGGAGAACTGTCAGTGCCTGGTACCTGTGGTGGGAAACAGGGGGTTGAGGCTGTGCTGTGAGCAGGCATACACTGGTACAAATGGAGGTACCTATTTGTAGGTACCTATTTGAGCACCTGTAAAACTGCTATAGGCAGCATCCCTAGGTAACAGCAGCAAAATAACTGAGTGCCAGAGCCTCTGCCTCTGATATTAGACACAGACAGGCTGCTGGTTACGGGATTCTGAACCTGATTTATACTTACAATTTAAAATCTCTCTGCTACAGCTGCTGCGTGGTTCTTTTGTTTTTTTTCTTTTTAAATCTCAAAGGGCTATGCAGGAGAACAGAGATTCCTTTAGCCGAAGCTGGCATCACCAGTTTTTTACCGCTTTCTACGTGATTTTCCACAACAACCACAGTAGCAGATTCCAGCTGACTTTCACACGAACTGGACAGGAGGAGGAAGAAATTCTCTGTCTGGCTTTTATAGCTGATTTCTTGGCATGGGAAAGTGTGAGAGCATGCAGACCACAAACACAGGAAGTATTTCTTCAGATTCATTGGAACAGCAGTAGCATCTGATGAAGTGGAGCTTTTCTGTTTCAAAGGTTTCATATTTTCTGGTGCAAGTCAGGAAGTGTTCTCTTGACGTCTGAAAGGAAATTGGAGGGAGACTGATGAAGTGATGAGCACACTGACAGAGGAATAACAGGCAAATAATATTTCTAAGACATATTATACATCCTAAAGTATATTTTTGTGGGATTTTTAGTAGTAGTGAAGTGCTGTTTGTTTGTTGCTGTTAAAATGCAATGATGACCACATCAAAAAACAGTTGTAATCTGAAAGGGCAATTGTTTCTTCCCTGGTTGCTTCTTTTTGTGTTTGCTTTTGTGGTTTGTACAAGAGAAGATATCCCATTTTAGAACAGACTTTGAGCTTCTTCATGCAAGGACCATGTGTGCAGGAAGTGTTTGCCATATTGCAGGAAATATCGGTAATAAATAGAGTATTGCTTGAAAGCCTTATGAACTGGCTGTTTCTTTGCCTATCCAATATTCTCCCCTGCTCCTTTGTCCTGAGATTTCTCCAAAGCTGCATCCAAAGTAATAGTGAGGGCCACTACTTAGCGTTGAAGTTTCTGAGCATGGAGGTTGCTTGGTCTGCAGATAATGCAGGTCTTCATGCTGCTACGGATTCTGAGGCATTAGGATAATCACCCCGCACCAGTGGGGAAAGGTGGATTATTCTGGTTGATATATTTTCTGAATAGTTATTTATTTGTTTCAATGAAAAAACTCTGTTTGCTTAGATATATAGCAGCATTTCCTCCCTGGGTTAGTAGCTAATTATAAAATGCCCTGCAGTTCTGTTTCAAAGCAAGACGAGTTTAAAAGGGCTTTTATAAGCCTTTTTTTGTGCAAGGCAAGAGCTTAAAACTCTCCCATCTTCCAGATGGCACTTCTCAGAAGTGCCTGAAGAGGCAGGACCTTGCTGTCGGGGCTGTCGCCCTGCCTCAGCCATGAGCCCTAGGCACCAACACCTCTGGTGGGACAGGGATGGGCCAGGACATCAGCCCTGGCCACGGGGTCCCCACAGCGCTGTCTGTGGTCCCCAGCAGGCAGCTGGCCTTGAGCCCTGGCAGACAGACCTCAAGGAACTGGGATGCTCTCAGGGTAGCTAGGGAAAGAGCCCCCTCAAATGTCCTGGTGAAATCCAAGGTTAAAGCATTACGGAAGAATGATCTGTGCTAATAAAAGAGGCTGGAACAGTCACATGGGGTCTCAATTTGTCAGACAGAGAGAAATCCACCTCCTGATGGAGAAGCTTGGACAGAACTCCGTGAGGAGAGCCTTCCCTGTGGTCCCTGCACAGCTACAAGATAGCTGCAAGTGGGGCATCGTGTTCAGTGCCTTTTGGCTCTCTTGTGAACTCCTGGTCATGACCTACTTCCCACATGCTCTTTTCCTACCATTGTACCTAGCTTTCCACACCCCCCCCGAGTTTTTCTGTTTCTTTCTGGTATGCTTCTTGACCGTCTGCATCTTCCTCCTTGCTTTCACATTTCTCTCCTTCCAGTTCATGACTTTGACTCTTTTACTCTCCTACTCCTATGCATGTCTCTATTTGGTTCACCAAAAACAAGCTGTTTTCAGAAGAATAATCCCTCCTAAACAAATACAGTGAATAATATCAGTCTTTCTTCTGCATCTTTCATGATGCAGACTTCACACAACTGTAGTGCATTAAAAATGCATGCAGAGGTATCCTAAATTACACATTCTGCATTTGAGGCATGTAGCTTATGTCACTGCAGGTGAGAAAAAAGGCTTTATTTTTCATTTAACGAGATAAGAAATATAATCCCTGTCTATCAGGGAGCATTCCAAGGCCACCAGCAGCAGCTAGATCTGTCTCTCAGTCTGTACTTGCCTGTTGTATTAAGGAAGACTGATTATACTTTTAATCATTGATATGAAGTGGTTTTATTGTTTGTAGTTTATGGATTTGCTAGGAAGGATTCTGGAGGAGGGCCTCACCGTATAGATGTAAAACTTCAGTGAAGTTCTCTTTTGAGAGAGCTGACAGACAGACAGACACACACACACAGTTTAAACCATTTTCTGTGTAAGCACAGGGAGGAAAATGAAGGCAAGAGAATACTGCCGAATGCAGCTTAAGGGCAACAAGATGTGTCTCAGAGTAATTACTGAAGCTGGATTTTGGCCAGAATGCCAAACCAACAGACTAGACAATCCCCAAATTATATGGTTTCTTTAACAATCATACGTAATCAGGAGATTTTGTTTTCTGCACTTTATCTAAGAGGCAGATGTTGGAAATAGGTATAGCCAGCTGTCACACAATCCAGCTTAGAACAGTCCTTGTATTTACAGCCACACAGCCCGAGAGTTCTCCTACACCTTTTTTAAGATAACTGTAAATTGAAAACGAAACAGCTTCAGTTTCTTTAATCTCAGAATTGTCTTAAACTGGGCTTTAGGAGAATATCTGGTCAAAATAACTGTGTTTTTTTCCCCCTAAGTATTCACTAAAGGGTTGCACAAAATGCAGTGCAAAGCTGATTTACAGTGATACAAGTTGCTTGTGAAACTCTCACATTAATTTGAAAGTGAAAATAGTAAATTAAATATGTGTTCCACTGGTGTTTCCTTTGGTTTGACCTTTTCTTTTACTACCAAGATATTATATCAATGCATATTTCAAGTGCATTTCAACTTTCTGTCAAAGGCTGTGGTGAGAAGGAAAAGCAATAGAGTTTGCAGGAATACCTATTTATACACCTTACATCTTGCAGTTCTGGAAATTTAATATATATCCAATATTTTATTTTTCTTTTTATACTTTATAGCCTTATTTGGATGAAAAAAAAAAAGCCAGAGAAATGCAGTGTATATATGGAAAGAGACATAAAAGTCAGTATTCAATGGAGACCAGACTTTAGCTCCTTTTTACTGCAGTGAAGTCATCCTCTTACAGACCTTTCCATTTCAAAACCTTGGCTTTAAAAACAATAAGTACAGTCCTACATTAGACCAAGCATCAAGTTTTCAGATAAACTTCAAGTCATCAATATCTTTGTCTTTTTTTTTCTTTCTCCTGTAGGTAGTGGAGATACAATTTATTCTCCAGAAAACAGCTAGTTCTCAAGCAGTCTGAAAGCTTGACTTGTCTTTGCTTTCCTTTCATAAGGTCTTGCTGACTCACAGTCTCAAAGAGTGCTGATCTGTTTGCAATTTTGATTTTCACTTGCAAGGTAAAATTCTTCTGTAATGCAACATGCATCTTCAAATTAATGTCTACGTATTCTTGACTATATCAAGAATAAGTAGTAGAACAGCATGTATGTATTTTGGTTTTGTCTATATTTCATTTTATTGCTCATTTTTAGAATGCTGTCGTACCAATGCTTAATTCTGTAACCACTAAAAAGATATGCCATAAAGGGATGAATTTGTTCTTCTATAGCAAAGCAAAATCCTACACCTCTGGGACTGAGGAGTACATAGCAACTTGGACACAATAAGGGACTAGTCCAGAGATGCAGATAAAGCTTCCAGGTTATCACCACCAAGCCAGAGATGTGTAAGGTGGAGAGGCCACGTGTAGGCTGGACTGAATGTGGGTGGAGGTGTGCTGTTGGCAGCAGCTGACATCTCTGCCTGTGGTGGGGTCCTGGCATTTCCCCCGTTTGACAGTCTGCACTCCGATGCTCATTGCTGCCATGCCATAGGGTAAGCCTGCCCTTCCTGGGGTGGCATGTTTGGTGGAACGCTCAGTGCATATTCTAATTGATTTTGTCTTCGAAGCTTAAGCCAAAATTAACAGTCTCTGAAATACAAGAGAAAAGGGGATGCTGTTTGCCTTAAGAAATTCTGATTATTTTATTTTTTTTACATACCTTTTTATCTCCAGAGTTTGAATGTAAAATCTAAACTGCGAGGGAAGAGGCACAGTTTGTGCCTTCTGTCAATCTCTCAAACTGAAGAATTTGGTGTAGTTGTAGAGCTTTGAGAAATAGCAGTCAGCATATTCCCAGGAAAGTGTTTTTAGGTGGTGTTTATCCTGGAGGTGCTCCAGTCCTGGGCTGGCCAGGAGTCACCCAGTGGTTACAGCTCTGGCTTACATGGACTGTGTTAGGGCTAGATGTATGCATCTGAATGGAGGACACATGACCAGTCTTCTGCAACCTGTTTGGACTCCCTTGTGGACTTAGGCTATGTAGACGCAGAGTTTGCCCAGTTTAGATGTAGAGAGGACAAAATCTAAACTAGAAGAAACTTTTGTTGTGGATAAGGGTAAGGCTGAAATGTACTGTGCTGCTAAGGGGTGATAACTTGTTGGGGAAGTTGTACTGAAATGAGGAACCAGAGATACAGAAGAGGAGAAAAGGACAGAAATACAACAACAGATAAGAAATAGATGGGGCATAGAGGAAAGGTAAGTATGGAATGAGTTATGGTTTTCGGATTTGGGGAGAAAAATACATTGCCGTTGCAATACCCTGTCCTCAGGATCTGGAAGAGGACAGGAAGTTCCTGGGTATCGCCACTGCTGAGCTTTCAAGTAGCTTTCAAATCTCTTGGCAGGGAGGACTTTCTCTTTCCAGTGTTGATCCAACCTGTTGCTAATTTCAGTCAGTTCATTAGCCGAAGAGGCCGAGCAGTATGTTCACACTGTGCCAGGGAACCTTATGGGCATAGCAGGATGCCCAGTGAGAATGTTTCTGCGTTTGCAGTATGTTATTAAAGATCTCAGTGATTAAATGCAAACCCACACGTGGGAAGCATGCCGTTAGCACTGTAGATGAAGCACCTCTCAGTTGCCAGATAGATTTACCTGTAACAACTGTGTCTGCTTCCCTTTTGTGTTACAGTAGAGCTTCTGATCATATCCTTGTGTTTTGCCCTTTCCTCACATTCCCTGCCCCTGTCAGCACGCGGGGAGGACTTGCTTAGGGCTGGGTTGGGGTACTGCACTACAGCTTTACTGCTGCTGTCCCTCTGACCCAGTATCTGAATTCAGAAAACGTGCTGTTAACAAGGAAATGGCACAAAGTCAGAGGAGTGTTTTGATGGTTCGGGGTGTTGGAGGCTGCCTTGAAGGACGAGTCTTAGAGGATCCAAAATGGCAAGCATTCAAGTGCTTAGGCGCTGAGTGTTTTACCTAGTAATACTAAACATTGGGTTGGAGTGGACATTTGTTAGAGTACTAAAACTTGCTGCTTGCAGGATAAACTGCTAAGAATCTGCCCAGAGTGAACACAAAAAAAGGAAAAAAAAAATGCCTCGAAGCCACAGAAAGACAGTTTAGGCAGTCAGTAACAAAGCATTTTTGCTGTTTCGAAAACCATGGAAGTTAATTTCCTAATGGAAGGGGATTTCAGTCCTTTTCGTGAGATTATACAGTACTGAAAGATAACAAGGAAACTTTAAATCCTTTGATCAAATTTTACTAAGAGCGTGAGTAGGCATGTCAGGTCTCCACAACCTCTCTCAGCAACCTATTCCAGTGTTGGCCACTCTTGCAGCAAAAAAGAGTCGTCTTATATTCAAATGCTTCATGTGTTTTAGCAGGTGCCTTGTTGCCTCTTCTGCTGTCGCTGGGTACCAGTCAGAAGAGTGGTGCCACCAGCTGGACTGTAGCAGCTTGCTCTTGGGCTGTGCTACGCATGCTGCACTTTTCCATAGGCATTTAGGCTTTAGCACACTCAATTAAATAGGTGTTGTTGTCCCTTTCAGTGGTGAATAAAATTCAGTCTTGTCACTCTTAATCCCTCCGTCTCGTGCACTGCCATGTTTGCACCGTTTGGGAAGATTTCCATATCATCAAACAGGCTGCAAGGTTGCAAGGACATGTAATGCAGTATTTCTGGAGTTTATGCAGAAGCACCTTTGTCTGATATTATTATTATTATTATTATTATTATTATTATTTACTTTAAAGTAAGAAAGTAAAAAGCAAAGTGAAAGTTTTTCTTTTAGGAAAAAGTATTGTAATGCTAGCTTTCAAAATGGTCATTTAAAATCTTGTCTTTTTTTTTTCTTTCCTGTTGAAGTGGTGGCTCTGAGTTGCTTTCTAACTCAGAGATTGATCACAGACAAAGGTGAAATGCTTCTGTCCTGACATTCAGTAGCACACTGTGGAAACCGGCCCTTGTTTTATGAGGGAAGTCATTAATTTTAACCCTGCTTACTGACGCTCTTATTTAAGGAATAAAAAAGAAGTTTTTGCATGTGAAATGATGTATCATGCAGTGTATCAGCGTCATGACACTGAGGCTGTTGGGCTTAAGCCTGTGGGGTGCTGATACTTCGGTCTCACTTCACCTTATTTTGGGCCAGATTGTACTTAAAAAGTAGCACACCCTGACATGCTCTGCAAGAGGGTGTCCAGCATGCTCAGCACCTGGCTGCATGAAGCCCAAAGAAGGTGTTGTGTATTAGAGGGAAAGGACTACAGTGCACTCTAAAAATACTGCCTTGCTCAGGTCATACTTTCTCAGTTCCCTTTCTGCTCTCTCTGGAAGCCGGTACTGTGCAGCTGTGGTAGATAGAGAGGTTTGTTGGACAAGGGCAATGCTTTCACAGAGCGAGGCATTCTGTGATTTCAGATTGCTCAAAGCTTTCTTCCCTTCACTGCGCTTATTTGGGGCTGGGGGAGGGGAATCTAAATGTACAAGGGCAGAAATAATTTCCCTTTTCTTTAACAATTGCACCCATGATGTCAGCTGCCGCAAGTAATGTAGAGTGATAAATTGACATTGAACTTGAACAGAATTCATGGCGTGCTGAAGACAATAAGAACCTCTGAGGAAATAATTATTTTGCTGCCAGGAGCTCATGCATCTCAAATTGGTTGGTGCGGGGACTTTAGAGCAGCCTGCCTGCCTATTGAATGAAGTTCAGAGCTGGCACTGCTGGCTCCGTGTTAGTGCAAGAACTTAGGCATTGTGGTTTTCTCATAGGATGTCAGAAACAAGAAAAGCGAGAGACAGAGGTCTGACGTTGACCACTTTCGCTTGCTTGCAGGGAAAGAGACTGGATGCTGAAAACCAAGATGAGTAATGCGGTCTTTTCCCTGCGAATACAGGGCACTGGTACTCTCACAGGGCCAACCACTGTGGTGCTCACCGCAGTCACTCGAGTGTAGCACGGCTGTCACCGAGCGGGAGGTCACTTGCACACTGCAGCAGCTAGAATTTAATTTACTGTTGGTGTGCTTGAATGATTTGGGGAGGGCAGAATTCCTCTGGTCAGATGACCATTGGTACTGATTGGGGTCATTAACAGCCATTAATTTTCCCATTAGTTTGCATTGTACACAACCCTTCTCTCTTGCCCTTTAGTTTTTTGATTTGTGTGTGTGGGGGAGCAGTTATAACTTAAAAGCTTGATTAGGCTGTTCTCCTCCTGCCCTTGTTGAAGTCAGTCTGAAGGTTGAGGGTTCTCCTTGATGACCTGTAATTAAGCTCTTGCGTTTCATTAGAACAAAGCAGAAATGGTTAGCTGGTACTTGGTTCCCATTGACTTTCACCGAGAGACAGGCACCTGGATGCCTCTTCTGCTTTTGGAAATTTCACTCGGTGTTCAAAGGTTATGTCCATGCACAGAAATTACCCCTCAATGTGTATTTTTGGTCTCCCCAAAATATTTGTGCCTGTGAGGGTAAAGAACAGATAATCTGCCAAAGTTTGTAGTTTTCTTATGTTTCTCACATTTCAACTGAGTTCATATAAATGGGTCATGAAGTTTTGACAGACTGTAAATTAGTTTCTTCAATCCCTATACGAATAACAGAAACAACCATATATGAGTTTGTGTTTTACTCTGAGTTGCTCTTTTGTCTTTCATTAATGAGCATGGATCCTTGGATTCATCTTTCTTTCTCTCTATAGCTGTACTTCTCAACTCTCACTGCCTGATTCAGAGTTGGCTACATCTAACAAACCTCCACATTGTGGGCCACGCAAAATAATTCATACATGAAAATGAACATATTGTGTCATTGTGCCTTCAGTAATAATAGCTTTTAATAGCAGTAGTTTTACTGTTCTGTACATTTCACATATATGGTTTTCAGCAATGAAATTGTCAAACATCAAATGTGGTGCAAAACAGCAATAAAATTAATGTTATTCATTGAAATGAGGTTGAAAGCTATTTCTGTACTGCTAAAGGACGGATTGTCTCCTCTTTTACTTTGATGTTCATATTTTTTCAGTGATGTATTTCTGGCTACATATTGTTTATTTGGCCTCATCAGTTATGGTGTTGCATTGTATATGATTTATTTTTTTGTCTTACGTGAACGTGTAATCATATAAAATGGGGTGCAGTTGGTATGCTCTGGTGGTGAGGCTCTCATCATGACAGTTGACAGAAGTCTTTGGAGTGTTGATTACAAAGAAGAGCCTCTTGGAACACTTGCACCAAGAGAGTGCAATATCTTTCATCTTTCACCCCTCTGAAAGCAGGGATTGCTTGCCTTGTTCGGTGCCAATGTGTTCAGTATCCTTCTTGCCTTCCTGCATTGCACTGAGGTTCTTAAATGCAGATGGGATGTTTCCAACTCTGTCTCCTATACCGTGGTAAAACTGTACCAGTCGTTGTATGGTAGCTGAATATTTTGTCCCTCATTTATATCTGGCTAAGAGCTATAGTTGCTGCCTTAGTGGTGATATAAAAGCAAACTTACTTCAGGAGCCTGGGCTCATAGAGGTACATCTAAATTTCAGAGCTGCCAGTTAATGGAACTGAAGCCAACATTTGTCTACCCCGTCTCCTTTTTGCCCTTGATTATTTGAATTTTAAAGCAAAGTAACCACACTGCAGCAGCCATCCAACAAATCGGAGCTTTTAGAAATCAAAACAGGCTGAATATATATTGTACTTCTTTGCCAAAAAGTGAAAAGGACAGCAGATTATTTAATTTCTGGAGGATTGAAATGATGTCACTTGTTAAGACACTGCCTTACAAGGAGGAGGGTTCAGGAATGGGTCTGTGGGAGGAAATTTCAGCCTGTAGCCCTTACCCTTCCAGAGGTGCTTATGGAGTCCTGGGATGAGTCCCGTGCAGTGCCTGCTGTCCGAGCTCTTCCCTTTTAGGAGAGGGGGTATGTCTTGGCTGTGATTTTTAACACACCATTTAAGGTATGGGACATCAGCTATTCAGTTACTACTGCAGTACAATTATTTTACAAAGTAGAATAGGAGAGGCAGAAGCTGCCTACATGTATATCATGCTGAGCCTTCTTGTAAAGTCCAAGTTCAGATCCTGGTTCCTTCGTAGAAGAATCGGTGCCACTGACATCCCCAGTGAGCCCTGTACCTTTTCCCAGTTCACTGAAATCAGGACCCCTTTCCTTTCACCACTTCTGTGCAGTTTGCTGAATCTAACACTGTTTTTTTTTTTTTTTTTTTTTCCTGTGTGAACTGCATTACTTCGGTGCCATATGGCAGCATCTGCACCACACTTAAGACTCATGACTAGCTGTAGTCTGCAGTGGTACATTGCCATTTTGTTTATGTATTTATTTATTATCTTTTAAGTGGGTAACAAATTAAGGCTTAAGAGTTTTTTTTTTTTTTTTAAGCTGCCAATTACTTTTGCGTTAACACTTCACCCTTCCTTTGTCTCCATTATTCTCAATGTTGAGGTTAGATAGCTTTATATGAACTTCCCGTGCCTTTTTACACACTATGGCAGAAGTCATTATTGAAGTGTTTTACTTCTGAGCAGTGAATGCTGCATAAAAAACAAGTTTTAAGGAGGAAGAAGGGAACACTTCTTCCCTTTCCAGCCTTTCCAATGATACTGAGATATGAAACAGAATCAGGGAAGGAGGTTACACACAGTAATTTCAGCTGTGGCCTTTTTACACCACTGGTCACCCAAATCTCAGCTGGAGTCTGTTGTCCAAAATGACTTAAATTACTTGTTTTTATTTAGAGTAGTATTAAAAAATAAGTAAAATAGCAGTAGCTCGTGCTATAAATTGGTCTTTTCAAGTTGCTAATGAGACAACGCAAACTGGCTCCTTTTGACTGATGTACGTTAGAATTTGATGTTGATAATTTGGGGCATGAATTAAAACGTTATAAAGTGAGACACTTTCACGCAGAATTGGCCCATGGGGCTATTTAGGAGAGTTTTGGCTGGGCACTGGGCAAGACGGTTTTGATGCCACTTGTTCCTGCAGGGTAGCATTTCTTCTCTGGCTTAAAAGCTTATATAACCTGTTTGTCTTATGTGTTGTTTCAGTTGAATCTACAAGTCCCTTAAAGTTTTTAATTGTTGAAAAATTTAATTTTGAGTGCAAAAAAAAAATCCTCCCTAGGGAGCTCCAGTTACGGTCATAGCAAAGGGATTTGTCTTCAGTTGGAAACTTTCTGAAATAGTTATTCCATAATAAATACCCTGATAGAATTATTGCAGAAAAAAGTCCTTTGTGGAGTATTTCATTACTCTGTGATGAAAGTACTTGTAGAATTTTGGATATTAATTAGTAACAGGGGGATTGATTTCAGAAAAATGATGGTATTCAAAAAAAACTCCACATCAAATATTATTCTAAGTTGCCAAGCAAATTGCCAAGTACTAAAGCTTTCTACTGCTGTTACAAATAAAGCATTTCTTAGTATTGTTTGAAAGTCTGTGCAATATGTAGTGCCATGATTTTTCTATATAAAGCTCTGTGCAAACACCCTGGTGTGAATTCAGATTAGGAGAGTTTTAGTCACAACAGGATAATAAGCAAAGAGAAAATAAGGGCTTAAGTATTATGTATGTAACTTGGGTTGTTCAAGTAAGCAGTAGTTATAACTGCTTCTCTTTTCCTTTTAGCAGTATCCCGTATAATGCCAAAGCCATAAAATGTTCCATAAAATGTAAAGGTGAAATGATTCCGTATCTTATGTAGTTACTAGACCTTAGCTCCTGTTCATTTACTCCCACTGTAGGAATGCTTCATCTCTGGTTGCCTGCTTATATTCCTTAATGAATCAGCAGCATTTATATTGAGGAAAAAAAAAAAAAAAAGCAACACTACCTTTTAAATCTTTTCTTCCATTTTCATTAAATTAGTGCTATTCATAACAGTCAAAAATCCAAATCTGTTAGTTTTTTTCTTTTCTGCCTTTTAATAAACGTCTGGGATGTGAGACAGCATTGATATTGATAGGAAATTGTTTGTTGGTTGACTGTCTCTGGTTCGCTGTTCTTTAGACTGCCTGAGATTAAATTTCTCTGGAGTCTCACCGGTGACAGCAATATAAAGAGTTTTGCACACTCCATTGTACTGACCCGTAATTGCATGCCATGGCTGCTGGGTGTTTGAGAGAATGGGAGAGGAGGGCTGGCAGTGCAGGATTTTTCTTATTTTTGTAGAAGTCTCAGAGAGTATGTGCTAATATTTGGTTCTTTTTTCTATATCAATAAACAAATATTAGTGACCCAAATATCAAATGAATAAATGAAAAAGTGCCTGTAGCTAGTCCATGGATTTGGATGTGAGAAGGAAATTCTGACTGGTTTTCTATTGTGATTGAATTGTACCTGGTCAGAAACATTTTTTTTTTTTTAAGAATCCGAGTGCTATGATTCTTACGCAGGTAATCTAGTTATCTGAGAGACGCCTCTTTTGACTTCTCCAAATTTCTCCTCCTCATCCTCAGCAACCCTACATCACCCTTTTCCTGACTGGAGTCAGCCTGTTCTTCCTGCGTTTACTCCTGTATGACCAGGGAGAGGTTTTGACCATCCACTTGTGGAAATAGGTTTGTAGAAATCAGCTTCAGCTCTGGGTGGCTTCT
Organism: Anser anser; assembly: GCF_964211835.1. NCBI lineage: Eukaryota > Metazoa > Chordata > Aves > Anseriformes > Anatidae > Anser > Anser anser. The sequence continues at coordinate 53,920,388 of NC_139722.1, forward strand.
CATAAGTAGCAGTTCTCAGTCTGCTTTGTGTTTTAGTTTCTTTAGTATGTAACTTAGGTGTATTTTGGAAATGGAGCATATACTGGTAATGCCCCTAGGTGAAACCACCCCTTTTTGGTTGGTTGGTTGGTTTTGTACCATGTAGTGCCTTATTTGAGTTTCTGCAGTCTCGGGTGTCACTCACAATAATACAGTTGGGTTCAGGTCCTGGTATGTCCTGCCAACAAACACTAGGAGCATAGCAATTTCAAAATGGAGAATCTCTAAGTTTTTCAGATACAAATTTTAACATCATTTAATGAGTTTATAGCATTTTTTTTGGTAAAGATGTATTGCGCTGTGATACAGAAAAGCAGCTTCCAGAAAAGCAGTTAGAGATTTTGAAGCCCCATTTATGAAAGTATCATCTCTTTGGGGCAGCAATGTCAGTTTGAGTTACCAATAGGTATAGCCTGAGTGCTATGGAGCTGAAGTTGTGATGTTGAGACTTGATGTCACAGCTGTCGGTGTCAAGACTTTCATCAGATTCAGGAAAACAGCAACAGAAGGTAAGAGAAAAAAGAAGATGGCTACTAAAGTAATGTTCATGGGAAAGGGCAGGATTACTGCTAGACTAGAACTACTTTGGGATATTGAATGATGAAGACTTCATCATTATAACAAAACCAAAAGTCACTCTATTGTTTTGATCTTAGAAAATAAATCACCTAGCCAGCTGTGCATCACAAACAGATAATGTGGGCTCCTGGATGTTTACTCCTGGAGCTGTGGGCCTTCAATTTATATTGTGACTGACAAGCATTAATCAGTTTCCTTTTTTCACAAAGGCTTCGTTATCACACTGCTGATACCTGCTGGTAAAATTCTGCTCCAGCTACTGTTTTAAGGAGTGAGAATGCAACATTTAGGTTTTATTAGGGAGAGTGTTATAACCCGTGAAGTTCTCTGTGTTTTTTGACAAAATGGAGTGACATGAAGAATTCTTGGATAGTTAATTGCTATTTACAGCATGGAAAAAACAAGTTGCTTGTGCTGCCAACTTGGAAGGCGCTGCAATTGTGTTTGTGGTAGCAGGAGCCCAGGGGTTGGAACAGGATTCTGGACTTTTGTCTGTTGCCACCCCACATATGTTTGTTAGCCTTATTAAAACCTGTGAGAGATGCAGCAGTTCATGCCATTTGACTCGCCGTGTGTTTTAAGAGGCAAAGATTTTTAAACTGAGAACACTAGCATCTAGTCTTTGTTTCCAATTTGCTATTCTCTACTGGTATTTTTTCTTACAATTTTATCTCCTTCTTCCATAGCATTAGGTGGTACAGGCCTGATATTGTTATTGTGCGTTATTGTTGCACACGCAAATTACAAACGTGATTTGTTTTTATGTACATCGGGATAGGGAGTTTTTATTCTTATCTTTCCCTAAGTATAATGTAACTCAAATCTAAAACAATGTAAAGCTATCAGACAGCATAGATGGGTATTACCTCTGGGTCACTGCTGAGCAGATAATGACAGTTTTACCTACATTTAAGACAGAACAGATCAGCAGGTGGTATATTCATATCCGCTGCTTCCTAGCCAAGTCAGCAGCTAACAGCTGATCTCCGTAGCTCAGACAGCAGATCATCTGTAGAATATTAAGTGTTGTAGTTAATGCTGACAATCAGGGCTACAGTGGACAGATGTCTATGTTATTAACTTGTCATCTGATTAAAACCACTTATAACAATATACATTAAGGGAGCAAAGTACCCAATTCCTATCTAGATCTATATGTAAGTGATTATCTGAATCTCTTCATGTGTTTTTGAATATCCCATGCTTTGTATTTTGGTTGACATGCAAGAAATGTATTTTTGGATTTTGTGTGGGGATGGTAAGTGAAGGATGCAAGCAGTTTGCTGCATGCAGGTAGCTTATGTCTTCAGCTTCACAATTTACACTTCGTCTCAGGCCAATAGACATCTTGAGCACAGGGTGGTTTTGCACACTTACATCATCATTTTGTTAGACAAAGTTTGCCTCTAGTGATGTCAATAACAGTATTTGTTGGTGAGCTTTTCCTGGTCTGAGGTTTTATTTACTTGAAGCTAATATAATTTCCTATATATTCATTCCATTCCCACAGCTTCAGGCTCCTCACTGCTTCTTCAGTCAAGCCTAAGATAAATTTTACTTAGTTATCTGATGTTGTATGGACATATTTTTAGTAGAGACCTGTTAATTGATTTTGGATATCACACTAGCACATGTACATGTATACACTCATGCACAGAATTTCTGTTAACATATGTTCCTGTAGACAGTGACATTTATTTAATTAGTCATCACAACCTGCAAAAATATGGTTAGATTATGTTATGGCTACGTGCCATTTAAGAGCAAGTGTATCTTTATAATTTTCCACCTTTCATCTCATTGTAGTCTAGTTAAAAATTCATCTGAAAATATGCACTTATGTAAAGCACCAATTTTAAGTAAAAAGGATTATTGTGTTGATTCATGTATGTTCAGATATTCACAAGTCTTAAACATTTAAATTTTTATGAACATACTGCCTGCATTTCCTTTATTAATGCAGAGCATTACAAGATCTTAACTGCGTCAAGTGTATAGCTAAGTCTCAAGTTGCTAAAGACAAGAGGAACCTGTTGGCTGTTTGGTATCTCAGAACTAGAGTCACAAAAGAAAATCATGCTATTAACTGGCATCCCAGCTTCAAGGAAAGATGTGCCATTCTGCTATATGGGTTCATTGCATCATTTTCCCCAACTTTCCTCTTTTAGTCTTTCTCCTCTACCCTTCCATTTCCTGGACAGCTTGTTTGCTCATAGGACTGTGGTGTCCCATCAGTAGTAGGGTGTGGTGCAATGCAGTATGATGTGGTCTATCTCTGTCTTTTCCTTTCAGTGGAATGGTATTATTGAAGGTAAAAGCTATTTTTCATCCTACTGATTATTCTTCACTTTTTTTCCCTTTTATATGGGGCAAACTGGCAGATGTTTAAACACCTGAATACTTTTAAACTTACAAGGAAAGTGTCTGTCTGGCTGAGCTGCTCCAGCAGACAATGTGAAGAAAAATCCCAAAGGTACTGACTACACATAAAGACCCAAGTCCAGAGGTCTGGCTCCTGTTTGTTTTTCCTCTACCCTTTTCTTGTGTAAGGAATCTCTCCATGGTTGAGTATTGGCACAGGTTGCCCAGAGAGGTTTTGGAGTCTCCCACCTTGAAGATCTTCAAAAGCCACCTGGACATGGTCCTGTGCATCCTGCTCTAGGTGTCCCTGCTTGAGGATTGGGGGATGCACCAGATGACCTCCAGAGGTCCTTTCCAACCTCAGCCATTCTGTGATTCTGTTGCAGCAGGGATTTTGTTTTAAATAAAAGCATGGGCTGATTAAAAACTCAACAATGTCCTCAGGATATGGTAAGTCTTGACCCAGAAATTTTCATTCTCCTACCCTGTTTCATGTACTTGTAAAGGCAAACTGTTGTGTCTTCTGTTGATGTTGAAATTAACAGTTTAACAGAATTTTTTTTTTCCAGTAGTGCAAAATGTTGTAGACTGACACTTGTCTGGCCAGGCCCAAAGCAAGCTACAAAAGCCTAGGATTAAAGGGCTCCAGGAAGCAGTAGCTTGAAGAGGCTGAGCTCTGTCTTCCTGCTAGCCAATTTCGTTAGGTCTGTTGATAACACAACAGAGGATCATAACATAACATTAATGAAACATCTCCTTTGCAGGATAACTGCGTAACCCTGACAGCACTAACTTAAAAGTTCACCAACTCATTGAGAAAAGATGTACAAAGTTCTGACATGTATCATAACTGAACACTTTAAAGTGCCAAACTAGTTAAATTACATAAATTTGCTGTAATTAATGCAGCTGTAATTAATACAGCTGCACTAGTTCTGTAATTAGTATCTTTTTCAGCTATGGCTTGTGCTATGAAAACAAAATACTATGGAGTAGAATTCTGTTTACATTGGATGCTTTGATTTAACAGTCATTTGAGTTTTTTTTAGCTCATGATGGGAAGCTCTAATAGGAAGAAATCCAAAAGCCGTTTAGGCATCTTCTTAATTTTGAACAGCATTACTGGATCCATTTCCTTCGCTGGAACCACAGTTTCAGTGCTTTACGAGGTTGGGCATAGGTTAGCAGGAGTATTTCAGCAGATCGGCTGTGTAACTGTTGCATGTGATTGGGAGGTAATCACAGGCGGCAATATCCACAGCACATCTTTTATAATGCCATAGTGGCCAGAAGGTAGGTAGTAGGTTTAACTCACTATGCAAGGTATGCACATGTTTGTGGATAAATTTGCTGTTTCTTTGTCCTGTACTGGAGTTCAAGGATGTCCATTTTACGTCTGTCTGTATCATACGTAGGCTCATCTCTGCTGAAAGTGTCTGTAGTTTTTGTTCTGCAGCATCACCACAGCTGATTTTTTTGGTACTCTGTGGTGTCTTATAGTGAATCACATGCCAAAATAAGCAAACAAATAGAACTGCAAACCAAAATGCCCTAATGCAAGCCCTGAGAGCTGCAGGTTTGAACATTTTTCTATTTCTGTTCTTCATCTTTTGCTGATGCACCTAAGCATCAGATGTAAGATGCACACAACATGTGCCGATTGTGATAACATGGCATTATTCTTTTAATAATGTTACAAAATTCATTCTTACTTTGTACGTACTGTTGACTGCACTTTTCAGATTTGCCAGGTTCCGTCTGATTATTAGCAGAAAAAGCATGTTCCTCTTCTCTCTTGTTTAGAAGCAATGTATTTCAGCAAGATGAGTGTCAAAATATAGTTAAGGAGAGTTTAGAGTTCAGTGAGGAAAGTATATTTGGGGTAAACACAGGGGAGTCAGGGTTGTAAATCTATGCTGGTAGAAAAGAGAGGTTTTTAAAGTACATTGTGTGTTATTGTTGAGCTTTTTGTTTGGAGGCTGATGGCACGAGAGTAGAAATACTGGTGAACAACTCCAGTCTTTGGTACGTGCTTGTGAGACTTTACATCTCTGTGCAGCAGAGAAGTACCCATCCCTGTCAGCTTAGTCCATACTGAGGGTAAAGTCACCTAGACTCTCCTCCTGTCCGAGAGATTTCTTTTTTTTTCAGGCCTGTCAGACAGTACCAGTGCTGCTGAGGATGTGCAGGGCTCAGCGAGCGCTCGCCCACCCATGCTCAGGGCAGGCGGCCCTTGGAGCAGCACTGGGGGGAAGCCCCAGTGGTCAAGGCCCCTCTGTTCCCTTCAGCAGGCCTGACCCCAGTGCTTGTCTGAGGGCTGGCAGCACGTCCTGTCCTTGTAGAGGTGCCTGGGCTGGAGCTGTACCAGCGCACCCAGCTCCTGGATGGGGTGGTGGGACAGGCCCCGGCTGCTAGGCCCTGCCCTGGGGGGTCCCAAGCCCTGGGGAGCCCCCGGCCCCACAGTGGCTTGGCAGTGGGGAGCAAATGCTGCTGCTTTTCCTCATGCATGTCCCTGCTAACAAAAAAGTACTGATAAACCACCTTGCAGACCGGACAGGTAAGGTATTCTTCACCAAATACCTTACCCTAGCACCACTTTTGCAGTGTTTGAGGTATTTTTGGCTCCAAATGATGTTTTTCTGTTTAGACCGCATCTCTTGTTGACAAAAAATCAGGAAATTTACAGTTCTGGTGGTGATCTAATTTCTTGCTGGTGCCTGGGGATGCTTCTGAGTTACTGTTTTCTCTAACTTGTATTTCAGCAGTATCTGAAAGAGGAGTTTGCACTCTGATTCCGTAAGATTTGAAAAATAAGGAACTCTTTGTCATGTAGCTGGACAAAAGTATTGAGATACGATTTATAATTTTTTTATTTTTTTTTTTCTCTAGTTGCCAGTGTAAGTACTCACATGAGTCTTTAATCCAAGACACAAATGGAATTAGAAAATTGCCATGGATGTTCAGCTTCCTTGCTTGCTATAACGAAATAGTTTGCGCTCTTTTTTTTTTTCTTTGCCTTTGAGAGGATCTATCAGAGTACAGCTTAAAGTGGTTTTCTGGATGTTGTAGTAAAATTGCCACAGCAGATTATAGGATATTATAGAGACAGCAGTGTAAAAAAAAATAAATCAGATTCATATTTTCTAATGAATTGTTATTCATCACAGGAGCCATCTAGTATCTCTAGGTATGATCTTGTTGATTTTGCATGTGTATTTTAGATTTGCCTAAGGTTCTAACTCAAGAAACACATGGTATTTTGTTTGTTTATTTGTTTCAGATAGCATTTGTCCCTACTTTCTTTCTGGTCAGATAACACAATAATGATGTGACTTGTTTATCCATAAAAACCCGTAGAAGTGCATCAAACATCTGCACATAATGAATCTGTTCATTCAAAGAAAGCTAAGTGACTGGACTGTAGTGCAAGAACTTCTCCTTTTCTGCAGGCAGCGTCAGAAGTTTCCTTCCACTGAGGGTGAAACCCCACACCGTGCTCATTTAATGAGCAAGGTACAGGATGGATTCTTAGAAAATATCCTTCTTGATTTCAGAGCAACAGGTAAACTTTGGCATAGTGAAACAGAAAATGAGCAATTTTTTTTTCCTGTTGTTACTTAACTGAATTTCAGTGATGGCCTTAAAGCACTAAGTACTGCCATTGCACTCTGGAGTACACAGCAGGTGTGATTAAAGTTGAGGTGAAGATGCTTCCATTTCAGTGATAAAATGTGTACTGGGTGCCTGCGCTGACTGTTAATATGATCAGTAAAGCCTAGAGAGCGGTTATTTGCCAGTACAGACTCAATTCAGTTGCCTAAATGTAAATATATAATGGTATTTGGGATATGCAAGAGAATCTGAGACATCTACATGTGCTGGTAGGTGTTATACAAGCTTTCAGTAGGCCTGCTCCATGTTCTTTTGGAGAGGTGGCTGGGAGCTATGATGGATGCTCTAGTGAATATGATTCTAGACAGTTATGTGTTCTACAGAACAACATACAAAATGGTAAGGATCAAGACACATACCTTGCATTGCTACATGTATATGCTTTATATACTGTAGAAGAGAGTCTTGAAAAAAGGATTTGAAGTAAGGAGATGGCAGTGACCACTTAAATCAGTGGAAGGGGGATTGATAGGCAGAAATTCATGGTCTAGAGAGAACAAGTGTTTGGATACAGCCTCAACATGGCGGACCCAAGAAAGAAAGTGAGAACATGCGGAAGGTCTCCTGTATGTCATTAGTGGATGTTAAAAGTGAACAGGGTGCAGTTAACTTGTGCAAAAAATGACTGGTGAAACCATACAGGTGAATAATTTCAGGTAGAATTGCTTGACTTTTGTTGATCTGTTTCTATGGATTTTTTTGCTAGTGCACCGAAGCCACCAAAACAGCTTCCAGTCTGCCAAGCTTCCATACTCTCTTATCAAAGCTACAAACTTTTTTAGTCGGAACAGAACTGTTAACATAGAATCATAGAATCATTTACGTTGGAAAAGACCTCTAAGATCATCAAGTCCAACTGTTAATCTAGCACTGCCAAATCTACCACTAAACCATGGCCCTAAGCACCACATCTACATGTCTTCTGAAAATCTCAAGGGGGTGACTCAAATACTTCCAAGGTAGAATTTTCCAATGCCTCACAACCCTTTCAGGGAAGAACTTTTTCCTAATATCCAACCTAAACCTCCCCTGGCACATCCTGAGGCCATTCCCTCTTGTCCTGTTGCTTGTTGCTTGGGAGAAGAGACTGATCCCCACCCCGCTACAACCTCCTTTGAGGTTAACATGGTGACTTCTGAAATAGAAATAGATTAAAACATAAGGATAAGAAAACATAACCTGCTCTCTCTGTCCTTGCAGGATCAATCTTTTTAATTTCAGTGACTTTCTGGTTTGAGTAGTTTCCGTAGTCTCTTCCTCCTTTACGTATGGAAGATCTCTGTTTTGACAAGACCTCTAATGCTCTCCTTATTTCCTCCTTCTTCCCTGTCTTCTTACTGTTACCTGTCTTGTAGAGTGGAAGATTTCCACAGGTAAGCGTGGCCAGTTGCTTTCAGGGAAGGAGCATCTTTCCTCTCCCTCCAGCAACTTCCACTGCCCACAGTGTGCTGCAGCTGGGTGCAGGCAGGCAGAGACACTCCTTTTCTGCAACCCACTCTCATGGAACAGGACAACCATATGAAGTACTCCTGCAGGAAACTAAATAAGTAAAACAGGTGTCATTTATCACAGACCTAACAGGGGTAAAGAAGGATACAAAGGAAGAAATAGATAAGTCATGATACTTTATGGGAAGCGTAGCAAGAATTATCAGGCGAAAGTTTGGAATTGAAGTAGGAAGAAAAAAAAACAGGAAGGGAGTAGATGGTGTGAATCAAGATGTTATTTTGAATTCGAACTTCTGAAAGTCATAAATGGGCCAGGGGAGCTTGAGACTAAGCTGAAATGTAGCATGTGAAGGAATTGCTGCAGACCTGGGTGAGAGCAAAATGAGTAAACAGGACAGCCACGAAATTGGTGGGAGCAGCAGATGAGATGGAAGAAGTAAAACATAACTTCTCACTGTTAAATTTTACCTTACAAACTATGGGAAGAAGGAATAAGAGAAGCTTTTAAGAAGTTAGATTAGGGTCAAAGTTGTTTTTTTTTGGAGAAGGTAGGAGGTCCCAGCAGACTGGTATTTTAAGTGCAGCTCCTCTGATTATATTGAATCAGTGTGCTAATTCCTTTGCTTAGTTGGCAGCAAAGTTACTAGATTTAGGATTGTATTTCTCCACCATTTATTAACAAAAGCCCATTCCTGCTGACTACCATTAACGTTTATTGAAGTTACTGTCTCCGGGGACTGGGCCAAAAAAGGACGAGGAAAAAGCCTTCTTTATGTTCTGACAGAGTTCATGCCTCAAGGCATGAATGAATAGTACAACGCTGAGCTCTGTAATAAGAACTAAAGGAAGGTGGAAATTATTTTCTTCTTGCTGCGTTGTTTGTTTTACCCATAGTTGCACTAGGCTATTAAATCCAGTATGGAAGGGGAGATTTTCTCTATCATAAAGAGTTTTTTAATTGTAGGATTTTGAACACACGGGTAATTTATTTAATTTATGTTTGTGTACTGCATTGCAAGTGCTTGTAATGGTGCTTTTTCAAACTTCCTGAACAGATTTTAAGCAAAATAACAATCAGTATTGTTATTTTGAGAACAAGGTTTTGGTCAATGGAAGCAGTACCTGCACCGCACCACTGTAGTTCAATGCACAATTTAAAGTAGAGTGCAGTGAAACAGGAACAAAATCAAAATAACTTTCAGCATCTCATGCTTTGGAACATTTGGCATGCAAGTGTCCCAAGAGGCTGAGCTGACTGTGGCCTTAGCATTTTAGAAGAAAGCAGTGATTTCAGATGCATCAGTTTTCATCTCAAATGCCACATAAAATCTGTCCCCTTTCATGCATCTCAAAACGGACACCCAGAGCCACCAGGCATTATCCCTTTATTCAGAGTCCAGGGTCACAAAGGTTGTTTGCAGCTTGGGAATTCACAACAGAAATAGGAAAACTGGGTCAGAAAATGCTTAAAGGATTACTGTTTCATGAGATGGAGGCATTGATATTGTAAAACAATTTATTATTTGAAGTTCTTCTTTGTTTTCCTTCTGTGTAGCAGATGATTGCTAGAAAGAACAATCAATTGCAAATTCAGGCAGCTTGGAAGGAAGTATCAAAAACAATGGAAAATGTACTTTTTTAAAGCCAGGATGATGCGAAATCAACCTAAACTTCTCTGTGTTTCAGCTACCTTTGGAAGGTTTTATTTCATCACCTTTGTGAGCTGACAACCACTTGTTATATTAGCAAATTCTAATAGTAGATATAACACACCACTTGAGACTAGCAGAAATCTTGGGGATTCATCAGCACGAAGGTAGATACCCGTGTTTGAGCTCCTGTCTTAGGCTCTTCCATATAGTTGGTGCAGAGAAGTCACCTGTTGTGGGTTCAATGCATTTCATACAATATGAGGGGGAAAAAATTGATTTAAGGATTTTTTTCCTTAAAAGTACATTTTTATCTCCACTGAATTTAACAGGTGTCTTAAAATAGCTCATGTCTCTCCTTTGTCTGACATTCAGCAAGAACACATTCCAAAATCTGGGAGCCCAAAAGAGCAGCCCAGTGCAACATCTGTTGCTGATTTTTAGCTGCTCAAAAAAAAAAGGGGGGGGGGGGGGATGGATATAAAAGCTTGTACTGCTCAGCTCCATTCACTTATTCTAAATTAAAAAGCATATATACATATGCTCTCCACCTTTTCTGCAGGAAAAGAGCACAAAAATCTGGGATGCCATACAACTCTTAACAGATTTCTTACAAATCAGAAACCTTCCAGAGTCTGTGCTGAAAACTATGAGCTTCAGTGTGACCAGTATGGAAAATTTGGAACATTATTTAACTTTTGTATTACAATTACACCTAGAAGTCCAGAAAAAAACAGGGCTTCATAGCACAAACGCGACAAAACAGAACTGTCCCAAAGAATTTACAGTATACTTAAGTTTCTCAAAATGAATGATAAAAATTATAGATAATAGTATGCCACATAAAATAGCAGGAGAGATTACAGATATTACCTGTTAATTAGAGTACTACAATAAAAATAAGTTAGATCAAAAAGTCTAAGTGATTTTGTTAGGAATGGGTCATTCCTTTTACTGTAAAGAAAGAAACAAAACAAAATAAGTGGTCCTGCACAGCCTCGCCTGGAGGATGCTTTCATGGCACCAAATTTGAATGTGCGTAAGTCAGGTAGAATGCTAACAATGGAGAGATTTCTCAGCATCCTCAAAAGCAGCAATGTATTTTATCTAACACATCACTAATGAGCCATGACTCATATTTAGAAGCCCTGTTTTGGGGTCTAGATTAAGGGAACAACTTTGATTTGTTGTTTCAAATGTTTAATAAAATACATTTTGAGAATAACACAAGAGTAAACCCACTCAATTGGTGTCATGTAATTACTTGTGTAATAGATTTAAGGACATTTACAGTCCTTGTGCAATGTCTGTATGAGGGCTCAGAGCTAGGGGAAAGTATGTCAGAATTCACACATATCTTGGGAGTTATTTTCAGGGGCCTAGGCAGTATAAAATGATGGCTATGCAGAACACCCCCATATATGGTACAAGTGTTCAAGGTAATTATCAATAAATCCTTACCTGAAGTCACTTTTGTGACAAGTGATGTGTGATTCAATATTGATACAGATGCATATTTTCTTATGTTAGCTTACTATCCTAGAGTTAAATATACTATACTCTTTACAAACAGTGAAGCTCAGAGAGAGAAATTCTGTTGCACATTCACAAGTTGTGTGGATGAAAAGCAAAATTTAATTCTTCTGACTCTCATACACTACAAGGTCTTCTTAATATCCCTCCAGCGGTGAAGGAATATCTAAATGTAGATGAAGGCAAAGAAGTACATAATTAAATATTTTAATAGTGGCTGTTTAGTCCACTAGTGATGAACTCAAATCAGAGAATGTGTGTCAAAAAATGCAACTTCTGTTCATGGAAATTTGCTCAAAGGGACCTGTGGCAGTCTCTAGTCCAAACTCCTGCTCAAAGTCAGACTAATGTCAAAATCATGGCAGGTTGCTCACGGCCATGCCTGGTTAAGACCAGAAAATCTGCAAAAGTCAGGAATGCACAGACAGCCCTTTTGGGCAACGTGTTCTAGGGCTTAACCATTTCCAGACCGGTGGCTTATAAAAGTTGTACATTCTTCATTTTTATTTAGTGAAACTAATCCATTTCCATCAAGAGAAAGTTGCTAAAGGTTTGCTTCCAAAGAACACCCTGCTCCTTCGTAACCAGTAAATGACCAAAGGAGCATTTAGGTCAGCAGTGCAGACAGAATACCAGATGACCAGTGTATTAATCCACAGGCCATGAATTATTGCAGGCTGGTTTGCAAAGAGGTTGTGCCTGCTTTGTGCAAAACTTTTTGGGGGTTGCAGAGCAATAGGTGTAGGCTGGTGGTTGGAACATGCAGATGAAGAGAATAGTCTCCAAATTTTTAATACCCTTTTAAAGTTGTTTCACTTAACAAAGCTATTTGTAGAGTTTTCCTGATTTAGTTCCTTGGCAGGAACAGTGTAAGTCAGGAGAGCTGGTTTGTGTTTTTACAAACTGCTTTTTCTTTGGAAAGTACTGATTCAACACAACTACAGGATCTTGGGGAATACACTAGGTTGAGCACTAATTTCCCCATGAAAGCATTTTGAAGTGCTGGATAGACTACCAGCTCAAAACAGAGGAGATCTGCGAGGAAGCATGATGTCCTTTGTGGTAGTGGATACACCTGTGTAAAACAAATGAGATGAACAACCCTCTAGAGGTGCCTGTCTTTATCCATGAGCTACAGAGCGAGCACAGATGCCAATCTTAGATGAACTTCTACAGGGCTGAAGCCAGGGAGCTGAAATTCTTTTATTTGTCATATTTTAAAATAGTTAGTTTCTGTTCCTTTAATCCTTTGGGGATGCAAATTGCTTTGGAAATTTTGTGCCAGTTATAGTAGGGAAAGAAAAGAAATTGTGATGTAATGAGCTTGTTAAAAGTCACGGATTGTGTGGAGTTTCCACCCCCGGGGAGGGCACGGCTGGACTCTGTTGCACTTCTGTGCCGTTCACCTGCAAATGGTCATTAAGGAGCTTGTTGAGCTTTATGAGCAGATCTGGTCTTTGTTACATACTGAGACGGAACCATTTCTGCTGTTCTTTGAAAATCTTTCATGCAGCAGAGAGTTTTGTCTGTTGTGCTAATGCTTTAGGTTTACCTCAGTAAGTCAGTAGTTCGAAGTATATAGAGGCCTCATTTTCCCCCAAGTTAAGCTTGCAAACTTAGTGGTAACCTGTTAGTTTTTACAGATAGCAAGATCTGAAAGGAGGAGAGTGGCTTTTCATATACACGACTGAGCTGGATTCCAACTTAGTACTGTTTGAATGCAATCTACAGTGATGAGAAATAGAGAAATTGCGTATGATTCCTTAGAGATGAAAAATTGTATCACATAACTGTGCTGTCAAACACAACTTTGATAGTTGTTCTGTGTAAAACAAAGTTCTCAGAGCCTGAATGAGCTTGGGTGCTATTTTAAATTCATTTATGGGCTCCTGGGATCATGCTGACCTTCTGGTTCTGCCAACCCTGATGCCAAATCATGTGAAAAAGCAGATTCTCAATGAAAATTATATATTGTCCAAGATCTAAGCTTTTTTTTGGATCTATTATTTATCATCTAGGCTTGCTAGACACAGTTCTGAAGACACTATCTTGTGAACATGTTTTATGCTAGTAGGGACTTCTTGGTATCACACTCTACAGCCACAGTAGAGCTGTGCATGTGGACTATATATGTTTTCCGATCTTCAGCCTTCCATCTCCTTCAAACCTAAGATGCTGAGAGAATAGCTTGAAAGCGGAGAGAATTCAGAGCTAAAACACAGAATCAATACAAAAGTGTTTGTTTCTGGATCTGTACACAAACATTTAGTTTGCCGTTCAGTACAGAATTAGAGCAACTAATCCCCCAAGTTACATATTTTATCTAACCCAACCTGTTCTCTCAGGAGCATCCATCTTTCTTAAAACTTTTGTGGTTATGTCCTTTTAGAAACGATTTGTTCATTAGTGCAGCAGTAATCACGAAAATAGGTCACAGCCTCTTTGGAGTTAAGCTGTTACGTCCCCACAGAGAACAGCACTTAAATATCAATAGCGTAACCGGGAAAACTCGGCAGTTATTTCCCTGTTTTCTGCAATTCAATGAGGAGTTGTTCGATGCAGACCCCGTTGCACTCCACATGAATGGCGGTGATTGTGAGAAAATGATCTCCTATTAATGCAAGATGTCACACTGAGAACAAAGACTAATTTTTACCATGATGGGATGAGCTCACTCTAATCCCCAATTTGGGCGACTTTGATGCTTGTCCAGGTGCCAATTTTTCCATATATGACATACCAGAAGAAATAAATAAATAAATAAATAAAAAATGTTGAACAGGGCAGTGTTAACTGATGCATGGCTGCTGAGTCTCAAGGTCATATTGGGTGAGATGTCATATCATTACCCTTTTGCATGCTATTTCCCAGGGAACCACCTACCCTGTCAACAATTTGAGCTTTCATGGTGCTAAAAAAATAATTCATATTAAATATACCCTCACAAGTAAAGAAATGCAGACCTGCTTTTGAAATTCCCAGTCTGCTTCAGTTTATACTTGCATAAATGTCTGAAAGATGTCAGTTTAATTCAAAATAGCTTTGCCTCTAGGTTTTCTGTACCACAGGCCTTTACATCTCTGTCCTGGTATTTTGGTGTGAAATCTTGGGATGACTCACTGGGACTTCCTGATACGTCATTCCTCTGTTTGCAGTGCCCACTCGTATATCAAAGACGGGAAGGACCAGGCCATAATGACTGCTCTGTTTCATGAGCTGTGATAACTGGAGGTTCTGTATAATGTATTTGGTTAAGTTGCAGCATAATTTTTTTTCCAAAAATGTCATTATAGCCCAGAGAATTAGAAATAGTGAGATACAGAGTAGGATAGCAAAACCCAATAACAGGAAATTAAGTATACTATTTTGTCTCTCTCTTCTGTAGTATTTCATGTTGCCTTCCCTGTTCTGTTAAAGGTGCCTATTCTCTTAGTCTGTTATCTCTTTGTCAGATAACTGTCCTTTGTCCAAGGTCCTCCCTTAAGAAGGCATTTGGAAAGCCAGGCAGCAAGGTCTGGTTGAAGAAGACACGTACTGCTCATTGCTCTAACAACCTGTCACCCCAAACCTTTTCCCTTGTGACCTGGTGTACATAGCAAACAGAAGAAGGTCCCACGGATGCTAATCCTGCCGCCTTGAACAAGGTTGTCCTCCCTGTTCACCATGGAGAGCCCTTGTGTGAGAAAGGGGGAGGAATTTCTTACACTGTATATCCCACCAGAATAAAATGTGAACATTGCATGAGCAATAGGATCAAAGGTCATTAAAAACATAGGAGAAATAGCATAAAATTAGAAGGTTGTTGGGAATATTTTTTTGGAGTGTGTGTGTGTCTCAAAAGAATAGAAAATGAACTCCCTGAAGAACAAAGAAATAAAATATTCAAAATAGTGCTGGAATTGCCAGGCTCACATTCTTTAGGGAATGTAAGTTTTTATTCTGTGTACTGCTTTGTAAGGAATAAAATCCCCAAAGTTTCTGATTTTACTTATGAGCCTATTTTAGTGGATATACATTATGGTGTTAATTATAAGTAGATTACTGAAGTAAGAAAATGAGGGTGACGTGCTGGAAAAATATAAACAGTAAGATTAAAAGAAAAAAAAACACAAAAAAAACCCACAAAATGTCACATTTTGTATACTGAATCTCTGTTAAGAGAAGATTTACAGTTTATTAACTGCACAGTTAGTCTATGTTTAAAAAATCAAAAGAGGTCTTTGCATGTTCAGAAGCACCATATTGGAAAGGTGGGGTGCATTTTGAATATGACGGTGTAGATTCAGAAGGAGAAAAATCACAACAGCCATAAAAGAAATTTAAAGTTTTTTTCTCTTTTAAAGGCTGCTTTGAGATATTATTTGCATTTGCACTTCCAAGATGTGCAGTTAGTGGAGTAAATGCTATTGAGAGCCTGGCCACATCATTAATTTCTAGAATACGCTTTTGCTTACAGTAGAGACCATTCTCTATTTTTCCTACCTTTCATTAACTCTTGGGTGTAAAATATTTGTGATTTATCTTCAGCCTTTACCTCATGAACTTTCTGAATACATTCAGATTAACGTGAAGATTAATCATTTTGGAAAGTTTGTCAACTGTTTCTGCGATCACCGCCCTAACCAGGAAACCATGACATCGTGCAGCATTGGTGTTCATTATATCTCTTGCAGGGATGCACACCCATTCTTGTTATCAGGTTGGAAGGAAGGAATTTGACACCTGTCGTGGTATCAGCCCGGACTTGTGATGTCTGGCAACGCTGCATTACCCTGGAACAGCCTTGTAAAATATGAGTGAGAATTGCAGCACGCTTCTTACAGAGCGCATCCCCCTGGCCCCTTCCCTGTGTGCTGCAAAGCTTCAGGTCGTAAACGTGGCTTGCTGGCTGCCAAGTCTCTTAGCAGCAGCAGGACTCGGTGTGTTATCAACTAATGAAATCCTTCTGATATCATACTATGCCTGTTAGCTCTTCTGGTGCAGTCATTCTTCCATTCTGCTGAATTTCAGAATCAGTAGTGTGTCAAAAGCCTAACTGCAAGTATAGAGGGCTCTTCTAAATAACAGCAACTTCAGCAACACTGTGAACTCTTACTAATTATGTTTCTCTCATTCATCAACAGTAGGCTTTAGTGTTAGTCTTAATGTGAAAGTGGTGTTATTTTATCCCAGTGGTGTTATTTTAGTGCTCTTCTGCAGAAGGTGCTCGTTGACTGAAGTGCTTGAAATCAAACATTTTTATGTTATTTTGCTGAAGCTGTTGTATTCTAAGAAGAAATGAGAGACATGTGAGCCACAGCAAGAAACAAGTGGCTGCTTGCACTACGAAATTCAAGGCCAAGCACAATCTAAATTCAGAAGTAGGTAAGTCGCTGTGCTGGATTCAGAGTTGATGGATGAAGTGGCACAAGTTGCATGTTATTAAGAGGATGTAAGTGTGTCTGACTGAGTCGGAAGGAGCATAAATGATATTCCGAGGAAGAGGTCCTAATTAGAGAAGTGTAAGTGATGCTAGGACAGTTTTAAGCACCTATCATGGATGAGATCAGCTTAGACAATTCGTAGAAGTTATCTAGACTTGCTGGGAGAGAGCTACTTGACTGACGTAGTTATTTTAGTTGCTTTTATTGCAGGAATGCTTCTTCCCGTTTTTAAGTTTGGAGTGCGTGTCCTTGGCCTGATGCTGCGTATGTGGTGCATAGAAGACACGAAGTTCTGTGCATTCTCTGTCCCTCATTAACCTTGTCTGGTGGCTAACCTTCCTCTCCATACATGCAGAACACATGCTTAATGAATGGGCAGGCGACTGCTCTGAGTTCAAGCATTCCCTGGGCAGCAGCAGAGCACAATGTGCTGCTTATGTCACACATTTTCTTTTTGTGCAAGCAACAGAGTTGGGTGTGGGAGAGCAGAGCAACAAAAATGCTGCATTAGATACAAAAGGGATTATACGTGCTGTGTAGTTTATGGAGAGAGACTACTGGTAAAGTCTCTCTACCAATATAGGCAAATGGGCACTTTTTTAAATGTAAGATTCTGGGAAGTTCCACCCATGTGGAATGGAAGACGTTGGAGATACTCTTCAATTTTTAGATGCCTCAGTTACTAATATCTGATTATAAGCTCTCAACTTGACCCACTAGCTTGTACTGTTATGCACTAATGTTAAAGAA
This sequence comes from Anser anser, assembly GCF_964211835.1. NCBI lineage: Eukaryota > Metazoa > Chordata > Aves > Anseriformes > Anatidae > Anser > Anser anser. Next base: position 53,937,842 of record NC_139722.1, read on the forward strand.
TATCTTAGCACATTCTGTAATTTATGATGCAACCAAGATAATATATAGTATTCTAGGATTTTGTTAAATGCTGGAAAGTGCTTATACACCGCCATGTTCAGTAATAAAGAGCCAGTGATGCAAACTGTGGTATCATTCAATGAGGGCCCAAAGAGCATAAAACTGCTGAGACTTTGCTGTCAATACTTTTATATTGATTATGTGACCTTAGTTACAGTTTTCAAGGCTTTATACACAAAAAGGACTTTTGAGACACTTTTTTTTTTCTCCTCTGCTATTTTAATGCAATGCTTATAGAATATGGGAATCAGTAAAGTGGTTCTCTCTTCTGTTTAAATATGCCAGGTCAGATATCAACACTGTTTCTGTCCCAGTGCTCTTTTGGTTCTAGTTTGTTTGGGATTACTTGAAACTCATGTATGTGTTAGTTGATACTAATAAAACTAATTTTCTCCACTCTGTTGCTTGCCTAAGTTCTGCTGCCTCATGACACGAGCTCTTGATTAAAACTAGATTTGTTCATACTGGAACAGTGAAGAGGTGATTCTGCCCCAGAGAAGCACGTACTTATGTGTGGATCAGTGATGCATTTCATTCATTTGGCATGATTAGTTTTGTGTTGTTTTGGGGGATGGAGAGAATGCTTCAACTGCTCTTCAGTTCTGACAGCAAGGACAACAGTAACCTTGGCAAATAAGGATGCTGAAATACCACTTAATCCTTACTCGTAAATCAATAGGGTTTTGCCTAAGCAATACATTACACAACCTCTCAGTGTTTGAGTAAAGAAGCTATGAAACACTGTGCTGCACTTCAGGTGAAGTATTCATGCATAAATTAGCTGTGTGGCTGAAATAAATTTGGCCAGGCATGTTCTAGCAATAGTTTTTTTGTTGTTTGTTTGTTTGTTTTTTAATCGAGAAATGCTGATTCCCAGAAACCAAAAGTGTGGGAGAAGATTCATTTTGAAGTCTTTCATTTTGACATTAAAGAAAATAAAATTAATTGTACAAATGTCTCTCACTGGTATTTTCTTAACAGCAGTGTTAAATGCTTAACAAAAAAAAAAAAACAACTTTTATTAGGTTAAAACCTGTAAATCTCACAATTGGGTGTTATGGGCTGGTCTGGAGCAAGCAGTTTGCCCAAGATAAACCTCGTGCTCTCTTCCTCGGTGTGCAGCATCCTGCTGGGTAAGCGGTCGGTCCGAGTTGTCCCATGGCTGCAGGAGCGCTAGAGCCAGGGTATGGGAGGAGGGCGAAGGGAAGGAGCAGACCCACCTCTCAGCTGCAGCCTCCACGTGGGCTGCATGGAGCAGGAGGCCAAATCACACCTTGAGTTAGGCTTTTGCTCTGAATCACATCTGGAAGGCTTTCTGCCTCGCTCCACTTACCGACGGGAACCTTGGAACGGTTTCGGTGTATTAGGCATTAAGAAGCATTTCTGAATATCCTCCCATGTTTCTTTAAAAGGCTGTAGTCACTCTGAATCAATTATTGGGAACGATCAGTCTGTGGGTTTGGGGATTGCTTTTTTAGTTACAGTTTTATTGCATATATTTTTTTCATTTTAACTTTTGTCTTTGTAGCAGAAGCTCTCAAAATCACGGGCTTGGGACAGTCTCCTGCCCACTCTACATTTGTCTCCTAGCACCCACAGTAAACACTAAGCAAATGGCTCTGATATTTCTAGCAGGGATTTTTGTTTATTACCCTGAGAGAGTCATTCAACACGGTCAAAAGGCAGTAAATGTTTCTTTGTAGCACTGACCTCTTTAGGGAGCGTGCAGTACAGCTGCCTGTACAGGGCCATGTGCATTGGATGTTTCACCAACCTCCGTGCTCCTGTGCTGTGGAAGGCTGTGGGTGGAATTAAGCTGCTGTGGAAGAAATTTTTACCTTAGGTTGAAGACCTAATATATATATATACGTGTGTGTGTATATATATATATATATATGTAAACAGGGGCACAACTTGGGGCAGGGCTAGAGGACAAGCCACCAGTGATCCAGCCTCCTGACCAAGGACCTTCTGAGAGGGAGGCAGGAGGAAAATAGTATCTGCTGCCACCACCCAGCTTTTAGCACTGCTCACCGAGCCAAGCCTGGGCATAAAGATGGGCAGGTACAGGCACAGTGGCAGCAGGAGGGCACGGAGCTTGCTGAGAACAGTTTTTCTTTGGCAGTTTTGAAACTGCCTGTGATTTTTGCAGCCTGTTGTGATGAACCAAGCCCTGTTTGTTGACCTGACGTGTATGTATGTGGGGCTGATGCATACAGCTAGTTTTTGATACAAAATATATAATTTTGAAGATAGTTATGCTAAAAAGGCTTAGGGAAACTGGAGATTTATTCTCCTACTTTGTTTTCTCTTTCTTCTCTTCCTGTATTGCTGCCTAATTCGGGATTCTTTGGTTCCCCATTTTTTGTTTTGTTTTCAGGCTCCTTCCCACACACCATTTGGAAGTGATTTCAGGTCATCTGTAGAGCTCCATTCCTTTGGCATTTCCTATATTAAAAAAAAAAAAAAAAAAAAAACAAAGTTACCATTACAGTTCCTGTCATCTTGTCTTGAAAAGTATTTTGAGCAGAACAGATCAGGTGAGGCTGGAGAAGAAGGCTTTTTATCTTTGTGACCATTCTGCGGTAGTCCTGCCTCATGAACCTACTCCATCTGCAGACTCCTGTCAGCATGTTGGTATACATTCTCATTTCATTCCACTTGTTTTCTTCTTTTTAGTATCTAATAGGAATGCAGCTCAGCCAAGCAGGACATATTTAACCTTGCAATGCTTTGCTGTATTAGTTTGGCAAGCGCAGTGGGGATATAAGCAGTCCAATATTCATATGAAAGATTTGTCTCCCACAGAAGAATCCGTAAAAAACTTTGCCAAATGTTTTCACAAGCGAGGGAAATAAAGATGGGATCTTGGAGTGGCTAACTGGATCTTGTGCTATGCCTGTGGTTTTCCACAAACTGAAAAAAGCATCAGAAGTGTTTTTGTATGTTCTAGGTTTCCCTGTTGTTTCCGCCCTCAGATCCCTTTCTTTGCATGAGTTTTTCCTGAGAAACAGGACCCAGATGCTTTAGGAAAGAGTGATAGCTACTACCTGAGCCTGATTGTCTTTTCCATTTATTGTGTTGAAGGCCTGTCAAGAAAGGATTTATCACTTTAAAAGACTATGCAAATAGAGATGAAGGAATCATTTCACTTTAAAGGATAATAAGTGTTAAAAATAATTTGTGGAGATAGATCATCAAGCAAAAGATTCTCAAGGATGATTTAAAGTTGTCATGACAGATTAAAAAAAAAAAAAAGAAGAAAAAGAAGGAAAAAGTCTGGAGATGTTCACTGAAACTAAAATCTTCAAAACCTGGAAATGAACCTGTTAAATGAACATTTCCAGTCGTGCTATCCATACCCTGCATGCCCTTAGGTCTCACTTGCAAGATGTGCTGGTGGAGGGGAGGGCTGGAAGCGGTTCTTCCTCTGCTCTCCCCCCAGGCAGGGGCTCCTCAGTCCTGGGCTGCTTTGGCTGCTGCCCCTGCAGCTCCACGCACATCAGTCCACACCTACTGCCTGCTGCGTACATTTTCTGAAGAGCTGGACAATGTGGCACTTGTGTCGCCCACCCCTGTGAGGTTTCAGGAGGAGGAAAGGCTTAGTTTGTTTTGCTGGCCCAAGCCCAGACTGGCGTGATAGCTCTGTGTGCAGTTATTTTGGATTCACAGTAATGTAACTGTAAGGCTTGCAGCTGTGTGAGTCCTCCACTTGCCATCCAAGGGTGTCTCCTGTCCTCCCCAGTGTGAGTTCAGTGCCTGTCTGATACTTTCATTTCCATGGAAAACTCCAAAATAATGAGCATTTTAGATCTGTGCTGAACAGAATCCTGTGTTTAATCCTTACACAAGCCATAATGTTTAAATTTGTGCAATTAGGACTTCATTTAAAGAAGCCTCGGAATCTTTAGGATTGTCTACAGCAGTACCTCAGGCATAACGCTGTAGCAGAGGGGCACCTAGGGCATCCAAATGTACTGCTGTATTGGATATATTGGCATTTGCAGCAGGAACTACAGCTGGAAAGGCAACAAATAAGACAGCAGAGGCAAGTAAGTCACCGTTCTGGGGATGTGTTACTTAGTGAAGGCAGTGTTGTGCCTACCCTGTGCCTAAGGCTGCTCTTAGGTTGAGTCAGGTCTGGTAAGCTTCCACATAAGCAGCAGCAATGATCTAGAGCATCCCTGTCCTTTGAATGTCCAAGCAGCACTGGCTGTCTTTTCCTCTTTCCAGCAAGCTTAGGTAGCGGAAAGGGACACTGACTGATCTGAGGAAGCATCTCTGATAAATACTCAAAGGGAAGAAGGCAGCCCAGCAGGCGTTGTTTAAATACTGGCCTTTGGCATTCAGCTGTGCGTGCCTAAATAGCAGTACTTGTTCTCCTCTGCCTGAAGTGCATCACAGTTTGAGGTACATGGCTGCTGTCACTGCTAGGTTCGCTGCAGATTTTTAATCTTCTGGTGCAGCTCAATAACATTTCTCTCAAATTTTGTTTTTCTTATTTGGAGTTTTCTGTTTGGGTTGTGTAGTTTTTTTTTGCCATTAAAATCACCTCATTTTATTGCAGTATGCTAAGCTGCAGGATTTGGAGGGGTTTTGTTTATTTGTTTAATGAAGATTTATTTTCTTTTTATTCCATTTCCTGAAGAAACGTGCCTGTTTGGACACTAAATCAAGGGCTGAAATGAAAACTGTTTTCTCACGTAATGCATAAATCAAAATTACATTTTCTTTGATTGCTTGGTTTTCCAATTAATAGAACACTTAAAATGAACATTGATGCCCATGAATAATGGAGCAAAACATGCTAGAATTAGCCAAAGGAGCATTTGTAGAATTTTAATGAATTTTGAAGCAGCTTGTGGGTGTTTGAGATTTCTGTATAGTTGCTTTCTTTAAATGAAAAGTGATGGGTAGGCAATTGTGTCGCAGTAGTGTAGCTCTGCTTCTAACTGGCCTTCAGTAGGTAACAGTCCTCTGTTAGAAGGAAAAAAAAAAAAAAAGAAAGAAAAAAAACCCCACGAACATCCAGGATACAGACTTGTTTTCCTGCAGCTATTAGAAAGGCTCGTTGGCTTTCCTCTGCAATGGATGTGATGTGCAACGCCAGCTGCAGCAACTCAGACTTGACTGAAATGGATTCAGGTGTTAAGATTGGATCAGAGAAGCCAATTAACCATTCAGGCAGAGCTGAGAATTGCATGGCCGGCTTCCCAGTATCCCCAAATGTAAGTGCTTACTGGATCCTTTCCATGTATTTAGATGCCTACCAGATGTCTACCAGGTTAGAGCACGTACCTAAGAGGCTGAGGGTCTGTAGGTGGGGTGGTTTTCAGCCTGAGGGAACCCGGTTCTGTTCTACTGGAGTGTACCCTGCCCACTGATAAGTCCCTTGGGAAAGCAGAGCCACCAAACAGCCCGCAGGGGAAGGCCTCTTCTGTGGCTGGATCAGCGGGGCTTGCTGTTGGGATGGATTAGCAGAGATCCTGAGCATCTGCTCCTGGTTCTGTCATTTAGAAAATGTTTCCTGCTTTAACTTACACCTGCTACGTAATCATGCTATGCATGCTGATTCTAAAACATTTTTTAAAAAGTTAGTACTTTATAAACTACAAATTAAAACTGATTCTCTCTCTGAATAGTTGTTTTACTAGGATGCAGTGAATATAAAATATTTTTCTTGAGATTTTCCCCTTCTAGCTGAAGATTGAAGTGTACTGTTCACTTGTGAAACTGAAGAAAAGATGAATTATTGAAACTAATACCATGCTTTCTGCCCTTTCAGTGTAACTTTAAAATGTTGGAGGTAATTTAGGAACCAGGTATAGCTAAACATCAGTGGAATTCAGCTGAGCTCAACCTGCTGCAAGTGCAAAACTTGTCATAGCTGAACTCAGAAACTTTGTGGAGACCCTTGTGCCTTTTGGTTTCCAAAACAAAATGAAGACGTTATTGGCAAATCAGTCTTTTAAGATGTCCTCATTCTGTTTTGTTCAGTTTTGCTCCTTAGAGGAAGGCATTTTATATAAATTGAGAAAAGCCTGTGAGGTCCCTATAAAGAGCAAAACCGTTCATCTAGAATCAGGCATGAAGGAGAAATTCTGCCTTATTTTCACTGTTTAGTTCTGAATACTACTGGATATGAGGTAAGGATATGAAATCTCTTTTTTCCCCCAAGCATGGCTGGCACAGGTGCCCAGCACGCTCCTCCACGTGTTTGTCTGTACAGATGTAACCCCCTCCCTCTCCCAGTTTCACCAGTTTTCCTCTCCCAGTGTCAGCCAGTGATGACCAGGCAAGTGAGGGAGAAGAAGGCAAGGCTGGAGACCGGTCAGGTTCCTCTCACACACCATGCACTGGACAAGGGTGGGAAGGTGGAGGGCGAAGCTGCTGTGTTCCCACTCAGTGCCTGCACCCATGCTCCTGAAATCCCATGTAGCTTGTTCTCCGGCCTCCTTCCTTTCCTGTTGTGCCCCCAAGTTTTAAAGCTGTTGTTTGTTCTCTTGCTTAGGCTGATGGTGCTGGAGCTCAGTACATACAGCTCCTTGAGAGTTTTCTTCAGATTTATTCTAGGATGCATTTATAGATGGTGCTCATGCAATAGCGAAAATGAGAAATCTGGGAAGTGAGAGCCAGCATATGGAGCCAGCAAATAAGGATGGGAACAATGAACTAAATTTTGCTTTGGGGAGGCATGATGTTAAGGATTTGGCTTTTCAGTTTTACAACGTAGACTGTTTAAAGCTAATTTATACTCTTCAACCTAGTGATGTCTGTCTCCTATCCGTTTATTGGATAGATGATCACAGTTTATGTAGATGTTTTTGTACAGCTACTGTGTTGACAAAATGAGGATAGCATATCTTACATATCCTTAAATATCCCATTGCTCTTTGGCACTTGTGGACCGTTTTCCTGAGGATACATTAAGTGATTTCTCTATTTTCCATATGCTGGAGTATTCTGCTTCTGTGCAAGATTTCTGGAATCCATCGTAAGGCCCTTTATATTTTTGTAACGATACAGATGTGAAGTGATGGGTGAAGGAAACATTTTGTTTGTTTTTTACACATTTCCTCTATCATTCCCCAAGTTTTCTCAATCTAAGTAGCAGTACCGTTAACGCTCTTCTCTATTAGCATTTGGGTAAAGTTGTTTACCTACTTTCACTAAATGAACTATGGTGTCCCTTTTTAATGAAAACGGTCTTCTTCCAACTACTCCCCAAACAAAAAGCTAGTAACATACTTTTTTAGGCAAAATCGGAGGCGTCAACAATTATATTTTGGGGGAGAAACAAAAATCCAAAGTGAAAGTTTTAAAGTAAAAGCTGATCTGATTGTGTTTTTGTGACAAGTCTAACTAAAATAATATATATATGTATATTGCTCTAAAGAATTTTACTGTGCTAATGGTGAAATTGTTCGAATTAACGCCACTGAAATGTATGACGAAGAGCCACTTCTAGGTAGTCTTTCAAAGACACAAATAGCTTATAGTGTCAAATACTTTTCAAATACTGAAAAGAACAAAAAGCACAAGACTAAAAAGATCCTGAAAATAAAATACATTTTATGCCAACAATGGAACTTAAAGCAACACACAGATTTCCAGAAAGCTCTATGAACAGGTGCTTTTATTGGCTGCCTGTAAGCATCACAGAGAACATTGCATGGATGAAGGAGTGGAGGAATTTACCTGCCCTTACCCGCAGAGGATAATTAGGTCTCATACAATGCTTGGATCCATTACAGCGTGCCTCCTCTAGTCTCATTAGTGTTGATAATATATTAGCAAGTTTTCAGTGAGTCTCAGCATATGGATCTGCAAATAGAAATTCAAAAACAGATATCAATTTAAATCGCAGGAGTTTCATTGCAGCCAGCACCCCTGCTGACCGCACAAACACCCATGAAAGCAGCGCTTCACGCAGCGTGCTGGGGGTGGCTGTTTCTTAGAAGTGTTGTGGGGTGGCTGGCTGCAAGCCTGTGAATCTGAGACACCTCACGTAAAATGAAAGTCCTCCTTTATACACTGTGCCTTCATCTGTTCACGGGGTTGGTATATCTGCTCGAGGCTGTGGGAAACTTTCCATGTTAAAAAAAAAAAAAGTCAGTCACAGGTGATAATGTTTGCAGTTCTTATAGCCATCTGCAAACTGTATTGAAGTTTAGAGCTGGTTTTCAATAACCTCCGCTCAATGCTGGATAGTTTCTAGCGAGTGAAAATATTCACTATTGTCCCAGAAAAATCTAATTTTCTCCAGCAAATTACCTGGAGCTGCTGTGGATGAACTTGATTGGCTTGGCACAAACTCCTCTAAGAAGGTTTGCACATGGGTATTGTGGCCAAGGCTGATTTCCCCTAAAGGAAACTCTCCTTCTTACAGAAAATAAACAATTCAAATCTACTGGAATACAGCCCAGATTATTTATTCTTAAGCTTAAAATGATGTCCTTTCATAAAATTTCATAGACGTTCAATCTGCATATTCAACTGTGATTTACAGTACAAAGTGAGCAAGCACAAGTCCATACGTATGCTGCAAACCCTCAAGAAATGCTAAGAGGGCTCCTGTTTTTTTCTCTACTAGCAGCAGCAGCCTTCCCAGGAATCGAACTCCTTTGATGTGGATTTTTTCCACTAAAACTTTGCTGCCCTTGTGGCATTGGTGTGGCTCCTTCTTCCTCTCAGACAGCCTATCTCAAATGCTAAACACTTGCATGACCTTTTACTCCTTTTTGGTCTTACTGTCCCCATTTCGTTCTCAGAATACGGAGTACCCTCCTAGGATCTGAGGAGGGCTTACTCTTTTTATGCTCTCAAATTGGCGTCATTGCCAATTGTAATTTTTTTCCCCCAGTCTTCAAGTTGTTTGATGTTTCTCCCATTCTTTCCAATTCAGTGGCTGTTCCTTCTTCTCCCCGCTCTGAAATAGCAACCGTGTTACTTCCAAAATTGCTTCTGGGTATCAGAAACTCAAACATCTCGTTGTAAAACTTACAACTGTATACCTGTGTGTACCAGAAAGGCTGCCAAGCTGCACTGTGCAGCACACCTTTTGTCTTTACCTTCAGTATCTGGTGTTTCAGGGATTGTGAACCAAAGTTTGCTGAAGTAAATGTAAAGGCTCCCATCATCTACAGTCAGCTCTGGCACGGTTGCTGCTGTCAGCAGATCAATATTTTCCCGAAAGTAATAACAACAGCATCTGTAGAACTTGTGAAACCAAGCGTAGCCATCCATAAAATGTCTACCTTCCATAGGCATAAAGGGCTGGGAATGGTTTGTGCCTCTTCTGCTTCTTCAATAGCTCCGTCTTTGAAGTGAAATCACACATCTTTAGCAGGCTGGGAACCAGATGACAATAAGAATAGAATCCACTATCTGAAGTAAACTTGATTCTGTTTTTTTGTTAACTCCTTATTATGTGCAGTAGATAATCTGTTTCTTTTTTTATTCTTTTGCTATTCCAAGATAATAGCTCATATACTGCATATTAGGTATAAATATTTTGAATTTCATGCCATCCTAATACTAGTGTATTCACCTTTTGTTTATCCATATTGTTCTTTTAAAATTGATATATCTGCTTCATATAGCTCATTTAATTTCTGATATACTCTTTGATTGCAAACATCATTGCTGTGGCTTGTTTGCAAAGGATTAGTTCTTAACTGTGTTCTTAAATCTGTTTCATAAATATACTGGAAATAAAAATCAAATCATGGATCATAGATAAATTGGTTCCCAGATGAGTCTGTTAATGATTTTGATGAAAAAGTTGCTGATGTTGTTGTTCACTGGAAATAAATCTTAACAAAAGTGATCAGTAGGGGAAGGGATGTGAAGCCAAACAACATTTCTATCATGGTTTATGTCACAGATCATTTCAGATGGCTTCACTTATTTGAACTATAGTGTGAATTTGTGGAGTAGCTGGCTTAGTCATTTGTATTTTTCCACTGAGGGTTCAGTAGATGGATCTACAACTTGTGTGGTAGACTGGGGCTGGCAATGGGATAAAGAGGACACACAAGAGTCAGGGTGCAATGACAGGGGAATATAGAATATGTATGGGCACTTCCTATTTCTCATTTAGTTATGCAAGCCTGTAGCAAGACTACAGGCTTGGCTTTTGAGCAGAAAGTCTCAGAATGATGAGCTTCCAAAGTCAGATGATTTACAGTTTAAAAATATGGTTATAGCATGCCTAGAAAGTATTAAATGATTGAAAGAAATACCCTTAACTATAAAGTTTCTCCCTTAAGCTTTTCAAATAAAGAAAACAACTTTGAGTAGAAAGCAACCATAGAAATTTTAAATCTAAAACAGATCTTTTCTTGAAATTACCAGCATGTAAGTATGAGTGCATAATGGAAATTACTTTGTAAACGTCATGTCTACTGAAAGTAGAAGTCCAAATTTCATTTCATTCCAACCATTCTGATGAAATTGAAAGAGACAAAGATGAGTGATAAACATACTGGAGCAGAAGACTTCCATTCTTGTGGTACATCAGAAGAAACAGTTTTCAAATCACATTTCTGTCTGGTTAGACAGAGATCAGGGGGACTGTTACCTGTAAAGTTATAAGACACTTGCATTCCTTAAACTTTAAATCGCTAAACATTGAGAAAGTGCTTTACATAAAAATATGTATAATTGCAGTTTGTCAGGTGCCAGACAAAATCATCAAAGCTGCTGGAATGTGCAGAAAAGCCTTGATGGAAATGGAGATGATGTGCTAAAACAGATGGATCGTGATGGGGGAAATCCAGTGACAACTAGAAGTGTGCTGTTGACTATTTGCATATGAATTATTCTTTTTGTCTATGAAACGGGGAAATAGTGCAATAATTTAAAAATTGGGTAGAAATTAACGTTCTGATCCTCCTAAGACTTTCTCAAATAATTGTTTTTATATAGTGTTTTTACATCTGTTATTATCTTCAAAAGAGTTAAAACAAAATCTGGTGAAAATCTTTCCTTTATCAAGAAAATGTCAGATTTCCATGGTGAAGCTGTTGGGATCAGTAAGCATTCACTGCTAATTTTGTGTAGGGTTGGTATCCAACTCATTATGTTGTTCCTTCCAACGTTTTGATTTCTATTTTTATTTTTTTGTAACTCTATCATCTTCATAACAGTTTTCCCTGTAGACTGAGCTAGAAATACGTAAGCGTGCAAAGGGCATAATAACATCTTTGCAATGTATTCTTTCTATCAGTGAACCTGATGCAGAATTATTTTTAAGGTTAAGAGCAGTGCAGTACTAAAAAGCAAATGACGTGAGTTGTCCTTACCCTGAGATTTGCCATTCTTTCTCTAAGCAGCAGGTCAGCTCTAGCTTTGGCCTCCTCCAGGCAACACGCATACACTTAGCACTGTGTCTCTTTTATTTCTCTCTCCGTATTCTCATTCTCTGGGCCCATAAATTACCAAACATTTTTTTTGTATGTTGCATTCTAAGGCAGCACCATTTTTTCCTTGAGTAAAAGCATATACTCTGCTCGTGGCAGGTACTGTATGGCCTCATTAACTCCTGACTACCACTGTCCAGTCACCTCAAATATTTTTTCAGAAGCCAAACTTTCTTGAAGGCCACCTGTAAAAACCTCAAATTCTTTTATTCCGATTACTGTATTGAGGCTCTATATCTATTTATCACGTTCTTTTGACTGATTAATTTCAGAGAAGCATCCACAAAATGCCAAGTGTGATAGAAGCCAGCAAAGATAACTGGAGCAATGTCAGAGCCCGTGCTGAGCTGCTCAGCGCGAGGTGTCACGGGAGCGGATTAATGCAGCTCGTTTGTGAGGGGCTTTCTGCCAAACAGGTAGGTGATGGATGGCTGCTCAGCAATCAAATTACAGATACATACAGAGCCCTGCTACTATTCTTGCCACCCATGTTGTCAACCTGAGGAAAAATATTTCAGTGTAGTACTTTGACGGAAAGCCTACCCAGGGATCTGTTTAAATTGCTACCCAGAAAGGTAGCTCGAAGTCAGAACACATCTTCATGAAAGTAATACGTGGATGTTAAAGCAAGAGTTTTCGTGTGGTTTGAGGATACTTGAAGATATGTTCTTTATAGGGTTTAAAATGTTTGTTTGTTTGTTTGTCTGCCCTCCTTCTTCTGCCACCTTCTCCCCTCTCCCACCCCCAGCCGTCCTTACATTTGAAATTGGTGAAGCTGACATTTATGTTTCCATGACAGTCCTGGATTTGATACATTCATACCTCTGTTGGTGTCCACAATCAGACTCTTGTGTCGTCTGCAGACTTTGAAACTGAACTAGATCCCATGATCTCAGTAATTACACCTCCTTAGACTAAATGAGAATTCAGGTGATTATTAAACGAAATTTCGGAGTCCTTAAGCAATGTTAAGGAAAGTTTATTAGTTAACTAATTTTCTTAGACTGTGAGAAATACTGACTGTTTGCACAGCTCTTCTCACTGCTGCTTCTCCACATCTTGCAAGACTCAAACCAGTCATATCTGGAGGACAAAGTGTAAAAAATTGCTTGGGTATGATAGGAAAGAGCATGGAAGATTGGGGAAGGGAGCCTCATGGGTGGGAGTACCTGCCCTGGACACAGACTGAGTTTTGATGATAGTCTGTTAAAAGGATGCATGAGAGAGACAGCAGACAACAGTTATTTTGCTGATAAACTAGATTTTTTTGGATATCGATCTTTCACTACTGACATTTTTTCTAGTGCTCTTAAAGTATGTTTTCTGTTTTTCTGTGTCATAAATTTCTGTCTGCTATGGAAGACAGAAAGCTTTCTGGTGCTTTTGCCTAGTTTTTCCTGAGAACCAGGATCTCTCATGTTAAAATCTCAAGGTGAGCCATTACTAAGTGACCAGGTAGGCTAACTGAAAGCCTTACAATTGATTCTGATATTTCTGAAAGTACAAATAAAAAGCTTTCAAATGTTTCTAAAATTTCTGAATGTTCTAAACATCCTGAAGACTGTTATTTCGTACTGGAGTTAGTGTCCTGTCTGATATTAACCCAGTCGCCACAGTGTCACCCTGTTGCCCCAGACTTTGCATGCCTCTGTGGGGCTACAAAGTGACTCATGGTCCTGTTAGAGGTCAAAAGCAGACTTCTGGATGACTCTTGCAAAGAGCAATGATCCTAGATAAGTTGAGTGCTTTTACGTCGTTATATCCTTGAAAGCTCCTGCATTCAGTAGCACAAAGATGGCAAAGTTGCAGAGTTTCACAGAGATGTCTATTCTACACTTTCCTAGTTTCTCTAGGCTGCAGCATACTCATGTTGTCTGTGTTGTGTTCAGTAGAAATAGAGCGTGAGGCCACAAAAGATTGACTAGTTCTTAAGTGGTGTCTTTTTCCCTCTCTTTTCTACATTCAATGCTTTCATTTTAGAGTCTCTGGTGGTGGTTGCTCTCTGTCCTAGCTCTAGGAAGTCCAGCTCTGCAGCCAGCCTTATCCACTGCAGAAATCTGGGACCACCGGTAGAGTGAAGGTGAAAAGGGCTTTGAAAGCCCTCCACTTACAGGCGCAACCCAAAGTCTCCTAATGCACGGCATCTGCAAAAGTGTCAGTGTGTGTTTGTGTTGTTTTCTTCCTTGTCTCCCTTTTCTGTTTCTGCTAGAAGGTGCTGTTAAGCAACTGCGTTACCAACGATTTGAATTACAGGCCATGAAGAGTTGCACTTAAGTAGGTGTGACGTTTGTTGATCTGTAGCAATAAATTATTTTCCCTGTAGCTTCCAAATCTAGGTGATTGCTTTTAAGCTGGGTTTTCTTTATGAAACCCTTTACTATTTGCACTTCTGCATGTGCAGGACGGGATGCACGCTGCTTATTCCTGACAGGTATGTAGTAATTACAGACAGCAGAGGACAAAAGGGGCTCTTTATCGGATAACCCAGCTGCCCTAAAAACTGTTCGCCAGCAGCATTTTATTGGCAGGATTAAATGTCAGGTACCCTGCTTTAGAACTGGTTCCTGCTGTGTTTTGATGAATACTTGTACTTTCCCAGCATACAATAAGAGTGCCTGGAGTACACCGGTGCTTTAAAACCTAATGCTTTAAACAGCCTGTGGTATCGTGAGACTTCTGTCATCTATGCAGCATAGCCCACACCACCTGAGAACATTGTGCCTTTACAACAGTGAGAAATTAGCTTCAGCTCTACCAAAGGAAAAAAAAAAAAAGCACCTTAGGTTCTCTGCACAGAACAACATTTGCAGTAAAACACAGTTATGACAATACGTTGCTTCGCCTGTCTCTTGAACTGGTGCCTTCACAGTAATTTTCACATAAACAGTGGCAAAGAAAGTTTCCAAAGTGCCATCTTCCGAGATGTGAATGTAAACCACAGAGGGAAAATTCAAGGTGTAGGATTGAAGTTTTGACTCTTATTGATGTTTGAGGTGCCGATCAATCAAATAAAGTGAATCCACAAGCAATTTGTTTCTCCCCTTCCTGTAGTGTAAGGATTCTGGTGCTTGGTGTGCACTCCCATCCCAAAGATCCCTTAATTTCTTCCCCTGCCCCCTGACATGTATTCCTCAAACTTAGAGAAATGATGTGCTTGCATCATTTTTGGTGCTCAGATGGGAATGTAAATGGCAGGGTTCACTTTACTTCCACATTTGATGTAAACTTTTATCAGTCTGCAGTACAGATGCTTTAACTGCAAAGACATAAGATTAAATTAGTTTTCCAAGTGTTTTGTTAGAAAATATGTGCATCATGAACTTGTTTATACTCTGTTTCCAGCAGATCAATTAGATGAGTCACAGTGAGAGTGCATAATGCCCCAGTGACCTTTTCACTCTTCTCACCAGTAGCTGTTCCGGAGAATTAATATCAGTGGCTGATCTCCTTGCTCTGCTCTGTACCTTGCTTTGCTATGGATTTGCAGTGAGGTTTTAAGTCTCTTACAGCTACGGGAAGGAGGATTTTCCAAGGTAGGCAGTCACTTAAATGGGCTTATAGGCATAATCGGTAAGCCTGTTATTGGTAAAGATACTTTACACTTGAAAAATGTAAATTGCAGACTCAAGTCAGCACAGCTGAGCATTTTGTTACCTGACTCTTATCAGGTACATCTCACTGCTCTTGCACCAGTTGATGTCTGCAGCTTACTAATAGTCCAAAGTGGTGGGTGAAAAAAGTCCCTGCAAGAGAGAAATCATTTTTCAAAATGAGACTTCTCAGTTGTCCTAAGAGGTTGGTGAGGAAGATATTTGGTACCTTCTTCTGATGATATAAATGTATATCACTTCATTGCTCAAATTAAATAAAGCTGTGACTGAAAATGTGCTCTCAGGCACGCAAAGATTCAGGTTGTTTGTTTGTTTGTTTGTGTGTTAGTTGGTTTCAAAGGAGTTTGAGTGCATTCATGTGAAATGCTATCAAAAAAGTAGTTATTTTACGGTATGCTACCTAATAAATTAGTATGCATGATTTTTTCCTGATTGTATCATTATTGCCTGCATACTATTAGCAAATTAGAGTCCAGTTAACAAATGTATTTACATATTAGACATCTGACCATGTAGTGTTGCATTTGTTCATCACTTGATTTTACAGAGCTGTTGCATATCTAGATGCAGACATTGTGTTGCCAAAATCAGTCAGGCATTACTCGCATTTAATGAAGAAGACTGTTAACAACCCTGCTATGACATATCACACACAAGGTCAGCATCATTCTCTAGGGTCTTATAAAAGAACAAGTGAAGGAAGAATAAATTTGACCATGTATAAAAGCTATGAATATAAAACAAATGAGAGGTTAAACATATTAATTGGTTCATTCTCTTTCACTTAGCCTGTATGGCTTCCATCTGTGAATGTGCAGTGAAAGAATGATGTTTGTTTATTGCTTTACAGTATTTGGACTTTTTGGAATAAAAAAGGATTAAGTTGATGACTTTAGAAAGAGCTGTTTGGTATAAGTTGTTATCATTTTCAGCAGTATTTTTGTCATGCCCTTCTAAACATCACTGGATGGTTATCTAGAATATCCATCTCTAATGGCTGCAGAAATACCATGTGACAGACCTGGCAGCTAATACATATCTTATAGTAGCTATATGCAGGCTCGTGTAATTCAGTACCACTCCACTGAAACCATTGCACTTATGATTTTCTTTTTTTTTTTTTTAATTTATTTATATTTTTACCTATCAGTTCACAGCAGTTCTAACTTGACATTAACTAGCAATTTCAAATTTAAGACCTTATATGGAGTTGGTTTGAACTTCTAGGCTGTAGCTGTGAGTAGGTGTGCTGAAGTGTTCCCCTCTGGCAGTCTCTGCCTGTGGGAGCTAATGCTGGGGCAAGAGGTTGATCAGGCTTTTAAATTTTCTAAACTGCTGAAAAGAATAGGAAAATTTATTTAATTTTTTTTTACAGCTGCTTTTATAGCTTTCTTTACAAGCCGTTACCAACCTAGCAAGTTTTCCTTGCTCTCTTAGACATGTTCACCGCATTGCCTTGTGCAGAGAAGTGAGCAGAGGCTGTGGTGTGGTGTCTGGCACGCTCGCGGCAGCAGACGGGCTGCTCTTTCCGTACATCTATGGCTCAGCAGCACGCAGGGCTTATTTTTAGTAGCTTCTAAAAACAAGGAGCAGTGTAGGATTTTTCTGTCCATGTTTTTGTAAGACGCAAATGTTCCCATCATCCAGGTGGCGACACCACTGTCCAGAGACTCCTGCCTTGTTATGATACACGTGGCTCTCGCAGCCAGCTCAGTTATCAAGAAAGGTGCCCAGTCAAACACGACAGCAAGAACTGCTTTACCTCTGGACCACAGGGAGCAGCAGCAGCAAGCAATGCTCTGGTTGATGCCGACAGGCTGGTGAGGGGTTGGCTGTGCTGTCAGGTCTGGGCTTGGTTTCTCTGTGTCATGTTTCTCCGTGCATTTTAGTGATAGCTGGTGGCTCTCTCATGTACCATTTGCCGTGGGCGCTTGGGGCAGCAGCAGCCCTGCCTCTGATGCTTTTATCTTAGGAGTATTCTCGCTGACAAGTAAAATTACAGCACTTCTGATTAATACAACACAATGCATTGGAGCACTGGCAAAGAGCAAGCTGGCGTTGGCATTCTTTAGAGGCGCTGAAGGTGATAGAGGGCGTTACAAACCAGGAGGCTGTATTTCAGCACCTGGTAAACTGATTAAATGGAAAAAGAAAGGAAACACAGCTATCAAGCAGCTGGAAAATCAAGATAAAATGAGGTCAAAATAGCATGACTTCTGTAAAGGTAACCTGTTCCTCACTAGTTAATCTTCTTGAATTGTTTTAATGTAGCAATAGAATAGCAAATAAAGGGAAATGGTTGGTGCAGTTTATGAAAATAAGGGAAGGTCAATGAGGCATACAGCTGTTATGGCAGAGAACAGAATAGAAAGCAGTGAAGGCAATTACACCAGCGGTGATAAAAACTGTAATGTCTTTGATGCAGAACAGCAACTACCTTGCCCTAAAGCTGGCTGAGGCTTTTAAATTCTTGCTTATCCACAGTTATTATTACAATAACAGCAGTTGTAGCATAAAAGAAATCTGAAAACTGTAAGAGGAAGGCTATTTAAAAAAAAATTCTGAACAATTTTGAATAAAATAATGCAGATGTTCGAGTGAAATTTTCTTTAGTATTTTTAAAAATTTGCATGGAAATGTGTTCTATACTTTGACAAGCTTTGATGGTAAATACCCATGGATGAACAAAAAGATACAGAACACGCATTTGAAGTATATGCGTTTGAGGTACTTGCATTTTAGGTAAACTTTGAATCTGTGAATTTGTCCAAGAGTGGGATTTAAATGCTCTTGATCTGTTTTTTATAAGCAATTTGTGTCATGAACTGTTGTTCTTTCTGTCATGACCCTGAAAAAAGGTGTACCATAGCCACTGAAAAATGAAGTTTTCATTCTAGAAACCTTTGAAAAGTTACAGAGCTGCTGTTTGCTGTTTGGTTTCTTTTCATCATAATTCATTTAACTGGATCTGAGCTGCTCAAGGCTTTTCCAGATGAGAAATGTGAAACCGAAAGAGGCCATTCCTCTGTTCCCGTCAGAGGTTGTTGCATTCAGGGAGTGTGGTGGTTTTACTCGGGTGGGCAGCCGAGCTCCACCACAACCGCTCTCTCACTCCCCCTCCTCAAAGAGGAACGGGGAGAAAATACGATGAAAAGGGCTCAAGGGTTGAGATAAGGACGGGGAGATCACACAGTCATTATCGTGACAGGCAAAACAGATTCAGCGTAGGGAGATGGTAAGATTTATTACCTATTACTAACAAGCTAGAGAAGTGAGAAACAAAAGAAAGAAACCAAAAGCACCTTCCCCCCCATCCACCCTCTTCCACCTCCTCCCCCCAAGCGGTGCAGGGGAACGGGGGAATGGGGGTTATGGTCAGTCTATAGAGCTTCTTCTCTGCCGCTCCTTCTCGGTCACTCTCGTCCCCTGTGCTGTGGGGTCCCTCCCACGGGATGCAGTCCTTGCTGAACTGATCCGGCGTGGGCTGCCCACAGGCAGCGGCTCTTCAAGAACTGCTCCAGATACGGCTCCGTACCATGGGGTCCATCCCTCAGGAGCAAACTGCTCCAACCTGGATCCCCCACGGGCGGCAGCTCCTGCCAGGTCACCTGCTCCTGCGTGGTCTCCTCTCCATGGGCTACAGGTCCGGCCTGGAATCTGCTCCGGTAGGGGTCTCCCACAGGCCGCAGCCATCGGTGCATAGCCTTGATGTGCATTAAGGCAGCACATCAGAAAGGGTCCTGTCAGTCTCTGATGAAATGACTGTTGGCATCAGCTCATGAACGGGAAGTCAGATTGTTGTTTTTAAGAATGAGTATTCATACTTCTTATCAGGGCTGTTCTAAAGCTTTCCAAAGCCATAAATGGATCTATCAGTGGCAGTTAATATGCATTAGAATTTTGCAGTTTTTTTTCATTATTACTGAATCTCTCCATTTCTATAGCACTCCACTGACAGTTTCCAGGCTATTTGCTAGCCTTATGTCCATTAGGAAAAACATGTTTTGCTCATTTTTACACAGGTGTATATAAAGATGCTGTAGAATTAAGTGACTTATTATGAAAACACAATTTAAGAGAAGTAGAATGCAGTCTAGTTCTGGTTCTGAATGAATTTTGACCATGCCAATGATATTCATTAAAGCCATAATAACTGTTCTGCTCAATCGTGCCTCCCATTTAATAAGAGGCATGGTGTCTGAATAAATCTGTCCATCGCAGACCCTGGTAATGGGGCAGATGTGAATGCTGTGGAAACTCAGTGTGCGCAGCTTGGGTAGCTGTCTATTCTGCCTGGGAAGGAGGAGATTGGAGCTTAATTTTGCTGTATGCTGTGAGGCGGACGTGCACTGTTGGTTACCAGAAGGACGTGGTACTGGCAAAGCTGGGGGCAGGCATTGGTCATGTCATCTTTTAAGGGACTTTGTTCTCATTAAACATTTCATTATCATCATAATTGTACTCCATATTCCTTCAGTCTCACAACTCTTCAGAAACCACTAGTTTTTAGGCAGAAGATTTTCCGGTCAGATCCTCAAGTTGACAGCATGGCTGTTAACTTTCGTCAGCAGCAGGCTGGAAAAAACTTCCTGAAATAATCCAAGTGGCCACAGCAGGAGACAAGAGCAATCTCCTCTGAGCAGAACGAAGCAGCCAGGGAGGCTGCTCGTGGCTTGCTGCAGAAGACAAGCCATGGAGTTGCTCAAGAGGCCACGCACAGCCAGAGGGTGCAAGGGGTGGTGGCTGCTGCTGCCGTCGCACCGACAGGCTGCGGCTGTGGGGGGTTTTGCTTGTCTGCTGAATTTTCTTTGAGATTCATGAGATTGAGGACAAGACAAGACAAAGCTAGTGGAAAGTCCAGAACACCCACTCTTATTTTGATTCTGGCTTCTCTGTTCTAATCTCCTATTAGTTTTTTTATTTAGCACTTGAGTAACCTGGGTATCCATTATTTCTGCACTTATACCTGCCAACCGTTTTGTTTAATCCCAGAGAATCAATGAATTCAGACTATGATTACATAGCTGTAATTTTGGATTAGATTTGGAAAGGAAAAGATCATTACTTTGTGTATATGTTCGCCAGAGCACTGGATTACAGAATATCTTACTAAATAGAATAAAATTTCACTGAAGTTACTAGTTTACCTTTTACTTGCTGAATGTTACTTCAACATAACAAAAATACTTAGGCCCCAAAGACTTTGCCACAGCTCTAAAGCTGCCATTTAATCCGCATGAGGTTTATGTATGCTCTGAGGTCTTACATGGGTCCTCTACATGAAGGAAGTTAAGTTTTAATGGAAATATCATACCCTTTCTACAGCTCAGATAAATTATGTATTACAAAGCTACACTGAAATCCAAAGTCGTACTTTGGTTTGTGAAATGGGATGGAAGATTGTCAAATGAGATTTTGCCACTGTGTGGTGTATACTGGAGGACCTATTACCCATCTAAAGGAAGACATGTTGATCATACTGCTATTGTTTGAAACTAAGAATTTTTGTACACCCACAGAAGCAGATCTCTGAATATTTCGGGATTCCCATTCCTCTCACCCTTGTTACCAACATGGGTATTTGTCAAGTGCTCTGCGTTTTGTAAATCTCCATACAACGTACTGGTTTGAATTACATGCTAGTACTGAGCCCAGTTCTCCCAGTAACTTAAGCTGCCGCTGATGCAAATAATGTCACAGCATTGCTGCTGTGTTCTATCTAACCCTTTCAAGATAAAGCAAATACCACGGAGCTGTGCGGGATGTGTGATTGTGGTTGATTCACTTTCATCTGCAGCCAAGATTCTTGTCCTCCTTTCTCACTTACTGGAGCTGGCAGGTGATGAAATTAAATTTGGGATTTTAGTCAGAAATGGTGTGGTACAAATGTGAGATACAGGTGTGTTGTGCTCTATTTTCCCTTTTGGTTTGCCTGGCTGCCACCACTTGCGAATTTGTGTTCGTTCGTTAGAGGCATAACATGACGATGAAGGAGTACTCCCTGATGAACAGAGACCCTCCTGGTAAGATTTCACTCCAAAGAACATCTTAAAATGTTACAAGTACACTTTGATATCTCTTCTCCTTCCTTCAGAAGCGCAGTCTTTCTTTACAGGAATAGACATCATTTTATTGCTGCTAAAGAGAAGTGTAACATTTTACAAATTTGAAAATAAACTTACTCAAATGTTTTCAGTTAAAACCCTATTTCTGATTAAAAAACACTGTTTTCTGGCTCAGGAGTGCATCTGATCATGATAATATTTGGTTCATTATTCTCTAATCTGCAGCTTGAAAACTGCTTGTCTTCCTGTGACGGTGATGTATGGTCCGTGGTGTGTAACTGAAGTTAACGTTTATATTGAGCTTGGTGATTTAAGTGTAGTCAATCTCTTTATTAATGCTTATTAGTAGTCAGCGTGATCATGTTTTTCATTTCTAGCTGATAGAGAAAGGAAGTGAAAAGAAAGAATGTCTCTTTTTACCCTAATTACAACTATTTACGACAACGACTGTTCTTTCTATTATAATTCATAGAAGCAAGAAATAACGGAGAAATACTGTATACCACATTTTAAGCAATTAGCATATGTGTTGCTATCACCTTAATGCATGGAACTCAAAACTTCTCCTGCCACTCTATAGAGCAATGTCACTGCAGCACAAGCCAGGCCGTCTTACTCTACTTGGGACGCTGTCACTGTATGTGAATGAAATAACACCAGAAATTGAAGTTTTTATTCAGTCCTCAGCCATGTGTGAGGACCTTGGGATTTATCCTTAGCCTTTTCAGCGAAGACTGTATGTTCAAAGTCTGTCTGGCACAACTGTTTCTGTTTGAACCAGTCTTTTTTTTTTCCCCCTGTGGTAACAAGTAGTATGGAGCGTTTTGGCAAAGCTGCTGACTCAATTAAGAAATGCTGTCAGTCTTTTTTTTCTTTTTGAAGAGACAAATTGGTACTTATAAAACTGGGAGCAAAACCAATATAACATGTTGCTGAATGTTAAATTTTCCATCTGAAGATTTATTAAGCGTTCAGAAGCATTTTGCTTTGGTTCTGAGTATTAAATGGATAATCGTATTTCCGGAGTAGTCTGCATTTGAACTACAAATCACTACGTGTTTTAATTCAGGCCAGGTAATTGTGTCACTTTGATTGATTGCTTATTTAAGGAGAAAGAGCACTTTTTAATCCAGGCTGAACGTTGTAGTCAGTTTGCTCTTGATTAAAAGTGCCTAGCGGTGACATATTGTCAAAAAGAGTTTTTTTCACAATCTTCTTAGCTAGTAAGATGTCACAAAGTAATACCAGCCCAGTGCTGCGCCTGCTTCTTTCCACTGGAAACGGACTGTGAGAATTGCGTGCGCTCCTGAAACGGCCCAAAGGGAAAGCTGGAGATGTATGTACGCTCCCTTTCCGAGGGCTGTGTGCACACACTTTGCAGAGAGACATCCCTGCCAGCCCATCACTTGCAGGTGACTGCAGCGACTGGTGCTAGAGCCCAGCACCATGCTATTGGCAGCTGTTGCTGCTGTGCAATTCACTGAGCTTTGCTTTCGGCATCGGTTCCGTCCTTCTTGAAGCAGTTAATTCTCCTTTTGTATCTTGCGTTAATCTGGATGCGTGCTCTTTTTCTTGGCTGCTCTATAAGGTCTGATTGTAATTAGACACTGGCCTGGGCCGGGAGAGGTGTGGGAACAGAGGATTGTGAGGTTTTGATGTTACTTTCTTAAACTGACAGGGTCACACCATCACAAATCCTGCTGCACATGGCTATCACAACAAGGCCCAAGTGCTAATCTCATTGTTTGCAGAGCTTGAGGCCCAGGCATTTCACATCACAGCCAGCTGTTTAACAGAAGTGGGGCTGTAATGGGCATACAAGAGTCACTGCAGCAAACATGCAGAAGGAGCAAGTAACTGCAAAGCCAGCTGAAGCCAGACTTGTCAGGCAGGAGAAGCTCCAGAGGTGAGCTGAATGAATAATTGCTATATGAAAAGTGTCCCATTTGTAAACACGGAGTGGTGGAAGCAAATGCCAATGTTAAACGAAATGTTTAGAGCAGGTGCTTGTAGGGATGACCACACAGATGAGCAGGGCGAAGGCAGAGGGACTGGAACTCCCACAGGGGAGCAATCTGTTGTGCTGCTCCAACTGATGCAGCCAATATGCAAGGCTGTAATGGAAGGAGTTTTCTTTAGAAGGCTGTTGGCAGTGATGGAAATTGAGTGATAAATGTCAGTGGCCAGTCACCACTGTTTTCAAAATTCCAGGTTTTAGCCAACAATCTGTGCAGGATATCTATTCCTGACTTCATCAACATCAAGAAGCATTTTAATGCTAGCATAAATACAGGATGGTGTTGGTGCTTTAATTGTACTGCTGTAGCTAAAAGGACTAGCAAAGAAGAGATCAAAGGAGCTGTGCATCTGGCCATTGACACAGAGGTTAGCTTTCAAGTTTTGAACATGACATTGATTAGCAGAAAGACAGCAGTGTGATGGGGGAGAAAAGCGCAAGAAGAGTAGGGCCCAAGATCTCATGAATTACCGTCTGGATCCTGACACCCCTTCTGTCAATAACTGTAGAGAAACAATTTCATGTCTCTGCCTTAGCTTCTCGAGGTGTCAAATGGAGACGTGAAAAATATCTTTGGTGGTGAAGCAGAATGTGCATCCTTCCTGTGCAGAGGACATTCAGTGTTGGTGTTTGTTCCTGGCCTGGAGCTTTTGAAAATTTGAGACAGCAACAGCAAGTGTTTGTCTGGATACGTCTCTGGGACTTGGCAATAAGTGGTAGACTTTTAATAAATATATGAAATATTAGTTTGGTCATAAACATATTAGTCTTGTGTTGTAGGCCTTACATACTAAACAAAAGTTAAGGGTGTTTCAAGGAGACTAAATAGCACTTTTTGTCATTATTCAAGGAGTCGAATATTTCATGTCTTCCCACTGCTGGAGTTCATTTTATTTCATACATATGGATTTAGCAATAATGTGGTAATTGCATTTTCTGGTGATTAACATTGCCCTGGTGTAAAATACAAGAGCCACATCCTCCAAGAGCGGTGTCTTCCAAAGTCACCCTATCACATGGCCCATTGGCAGAGGCAAATGAAGTTAAGTAATTTAATTAGCAACGATTAGCATTTAAAGCTGTCTACCCAGAAACCAATAAGAAGGTTCACAATTCATCCTGTATTATTTCACATAAGGCTTTAACAATATTAGGTGAAGGCCGTCTAGTTCAGGGAGCTGGTAATTTAATCTGTACTTCTCTGAATTCCTCGTTCAAGCCAGCCTCTGTGTGTAATGAGCAAAGCTGGTTGTTATTAGGCAGCTGTTAAACGTCTGGTGGCGAGCGGGTGCGTGGCAGCAGCCCAGTTGCTACAGGACAGCTGTACAAATGACAAAAGCCACCAAGGCGCTGGGCTGCCACCTCCCTTGGCAGGACCAGCCTTCGCCCTTGCTGCGCCGGGGTTTCTCTTGAGGGCACTGTGGAGAAAGTGCGGGAAGGCCCGCCGCCTGCCCGCTGCTCTTGCCTTGGCCTGCCTTATAGAGGAGTCTGGTTTTCAGAATTGCAAATTCGGCTTCTTTCAGAACCGCTTTAATTCACTCAGGAAAGCAAACACCCCTCTGCCCCCCTCCTTTCCTCTGCAACTTCAAAGGACGTGCCATTTGGGCACGCAGCGACAGCCATTTACAAGGGGAATAAAGAAGGACTTGGGGTGGCTGTGCCAGGCCCAGCTCCCTTTGAAACCAAAGGAAAGGCTGCAGGAGCACGGGTGCCTGTCTGTACCCTTTCGTGAATTAACATACGTGCCAACTGCACAAGTGCGGGCAAAGGCAGAGTCCGGCTTAATGGCACACAAAGCAAGTGTCAGCTAAATAGGTTTTCTTTTTTCTTAACTAGTGATGTGACGCTGGCTGCGTTACAGCAGTGCTGGATTGCAGTGAATTGGTTCCCATTTCTGCCCTTTGTCATCTGTCCCCGCTGGGTGGAGGCATCACTGCTGGCCTGGGCATCTCCCTGTCCTGAGCGAGTGGCCAGAGGTGCCACCTGCACGTGCTTTCAGAAGCACTCCAGTCTCACTCAATCAAATTGCCTCACAAAAGCCTATTTTTGCAGTTTTCATACAGGCCCATTACCTGACCCAAATGTCACCTTGATTTTCAGGCTTAAATGCCCCAACAAACAGAACAAACCGAGGTCAAACCATGCTCTAATGCTGCTGGAGTTTGAGACCCAAAGAAAATACCTGGAGCAGCGTTTTCATTCAAGATGTTAATGCACTTTTTAAAAGCATTAGTGGAAAATCCTGCATTATTTTAATGCAATTAAGAAATAGTTTGCAGTTAAAAAAAAAGTTAACAATGAAAACCTAAAAAGCTTAATTTCTAATGACTTTCAAACAGACCAGAGCATTAACTAGCCTAGCCTGACTCAAAACATATGCTTGTCAAGAGGGAGCCTGGGCTGAGCTTTCACACATCCAGGAGTGTCTTGAGAGGCTGTGCAGCTATCATGCCTGTGAGCTTTGACATTAGCCATTTCAACGTGAGCCATGTATCTGTTGTGTTCCTGCAGAGTCCCTTCACAACCCCTGTGCATACAGGAGAAGATGTCAAAAATCTCAGCAACGGTTAACTGCATGCACAGCCCTTCAAAATGCAGGGAAATAAAGCAAGCGATCTCTACTTTGAACTTTGTTGAACGTAAGAGAGAGGTTTCCAACCCAGTGGACCAGTTTTGGCTTTTGTTCCCTCCACCCACCCACACAGTACTGGGGATGGACACAGGGCACGTGTGGCGCAGCACAGACGGAGGCTCGGCATATGGGTCATGCCAGCGAGAGTTACCAGGAGGAGTGAAGCGTGAAGACATGTTGCCCCTGACACCTCAGCAAGAGCTGCCATTTGGGGCTCTTTCCCTCTCTCCCCTGATTGATTGGCAGCAATGTACAATACAAAGCCTGTCTCTGATTCCCCTTGCCTGGAGGTAAAGTGCTCTGACCCTGTAATGGTGCCAGTACCTCCTTGTAATCCTATAGCCCTGCCTGAAAACACCTTTTCAGTAGTTGAGTGTATTATTTTTATACAGTCTGTAAGTATATTTAATAGCTGACATGTGAAATGTGCCATTTGTCTTTGTAATAATGCTTTCCTTTTTAATCATGTTCTTCCTTTGCTATTTTTCTGCCAGCCCTTGGCAATGTTTCATTTTAGCTCAAAGTGAAAGAACAGACTCTTAAAATAGGATGTAATCCTCAGCTATCGTTTGATCAGTTTTAATTTAATTTCACTGCAATGAAAACATAATGGAAATCTGAACTCCAGAACATACAATTCAAGGAAAGTCACTGTCAACATTACAGAATCTATGACCAATTTTTCCAAATAGTAATAGCAGTACAAGCCCAGCAGCTCTTTACAGAGTGGTCTGCTGCTGTACAATTACCTATTGAAGTGTGAGGCACAGCTTTCCAATTTTTCAGAAGTGATCTCTGTATCTTGAGTACATTTGGTTTGGGATGCTGATATTAAATGTATTGGATCTGCGTCTCTGATGTGCTGATTGCCTTTCATTTTCATTTAACAGCAGTGCTCTTCATTTCCTCAAGCCTGTTTATCAGCATGCTTCGAGGGCTTCATCAAAAAGTTAGCACTTGTCCAGTGTGCTTTGGGTTCAGGTATAATTCAAAGATCTCTGATTATCATGACTTCTTTGCTCTTTCCTTTCCCTTTCCCTTTTCTTTTCTCTCTCTCTCTTCCCTTCCCTTGCTCTGTGTAGGAGAGAAAAAATGCACAATTCTCCCACAGACTGGAGTTATTCTACCTTGTCTAGGTCCTCTAATTTTCAATAGCATAGCACTGCAGGTTTGCCTTTGTCATTATTTCTCTGATTTATTTGTGCTCCCTCCAGCTTCAGCCTGTCTGTTACTCTGTCAGGATTCAAACAGAACTTCTCACTTCTCACAAGAATTATTTTTGGAACTTGTAAAATATTCCTTCTGTACTGCAGCCTTCCCGTGCAGCTGCAGTGGGCTGCCTGGTTCGGGAGGGTAACTTGTCGGGGGAAAGAGAGGCTACAACATCCCCAACAAAGCTGATACAATGCGCTCTTTGTATCTGGCCTGTATTCATGCATGGTTGCGGCATAAGAAAAGAGCAGCTCCATGCCAGCACTGTTCTTGGGACTGGTCCAAGACCTGCCCGGAGGTGAGAGAGGGGGTGCCGAGGGAGAAGGAGCCTTCACCCCTAACCTGTATTCTGCCTCATCTTAAGAGCAGTTGAAAGCTTTTGCCAAAAGATTCAGAAGTTAATGTTCAGAGCTGATTATGCTTATTAGTTAAGCTTGATAGCAGCCCCTGAGTGGGATGAATGGTGGCAGGGCACATGCTACTTAAATCTTTCTTTGTTTTCTTTGTTTGCTTTTTGTATAGCTCCAGCCAGAGAAGCAAAGATTAAGTCAGATCCCCAAGAATACTATTTGTTAGTGCGAACCCACCAGTGGTCAGTATATCAGCCTGGGAAAGCATCCCCTCTTGCACTTGTCTGAAAGCCCTCTCGCACTGGGAAACCCTGGGATCACTGCTGCCGCCTCCAATCTGCATAACAGTGCAGCATACTCGTGGTGGTCACCCCACGGACCTGCAAGTGCCATCGTGCCTTTGTCAGCTGGCCACAGCAGCAGGCCACGTTCAAGGAGTGCTGCGGCTGGTTCCTCACTTGTTAGTGTGCTGAGTTGCTTTGTTAAGCAGCTGGTGGCTTTGCTTCCACAAATATGAATTCATCATTTATCTGCACAAAAGGCAAATACAACTATAGCGTCGATCTATTTGAGTATATTTGGCTCTCTCATAATTGTCAGTGATTTCTATATATGTGTATCTACACATATGTAGAGGTCTTGCAGAATACGGTGCTTCTGAGTAGGATCATTGTTGCTGAGACGTCAGTTGGGAGGTGGGGGTGTTGGAGAATGGAAATCAGCTTTCTAAAACAAAGGCCAGCAGTGATACATGCTGTTGCTGAGATGGCAGTGATTGAAAACTAGTGTGAAAAGGGGTAGATGGCAGAAAAGTGACTGCAGACATTCACAGTTCCCCAAAAGGAAAGCTGTTATCGCACAAGCTGTTGCAGCGCATGGATCCAGACACCGTTTCTCTCAGGAGTGGGGTACCCATGGATCTTTTGACAGTAGCAGTTCCCGGTTCAGATGGGCTGATAGATGGGTCCTGGAGCCCTGTCTGTAAAGCTGCAATAACTCAGGAGGTGCAAGTCAAAGTGGGGTATGCACGTAGCCAACTTTCAGTACCGCTCCAATTTTCATTAATTTGTAAAATGACCCAGAAGTAAAATTTACTGTGGGGTGAGATTACTTTCATAAATTATGCTTATCTTGATGCCAGCCAAAGAGTACACACGGCAGAGAGAGATGCTGATTGTCCTGTAAGAAATGTCATAGCACTGGAAGAATATAGGATCATATAGTTAAAGATTATGGCCCCAGTTCCACTCCCGTACCTAGAAAGGCTGCAAAATATTCAGTTAACTCTGGGCGTGCACTTCAATTCAGAGTTCACTTCAGAGAGATTTAAGCACATGCTGGAATAATTTCCTGAACCAATATTCTCCATATGCACAAATGAAAGGAAGTTGTGGTTAGCTGAGGGTCGGCCTCTTCTCACAGATAACTAGCGATAGGACAAGAGGGAATGGACTCAAGTTGCACCGGGGGAGGTTCAGGTGGGAAATGAGGAGACATTTCTTCTCAGAAAGAGCAGTCAGGCATTGGAATGGGTTGCCCAGGGAGGTGGTGGAGTCACCCTCCCTGGGGGTGTTTAAGGAGAGGTTGGACGTGGTGCTTAGGGACATGGTTTAGTGGGTGACATCGGTGGTAGGGGGATGGTTGGACCAGGTGATCTTGGAGGCCTTTTCCAACCTTAATGTTTCTATGATTGTATGTTACACTGATTAGAGGCTAGAGCCTGAGCTGGAAAAGGTCACGTGGAACATGTGCAACAAGGTAGATAAGGCTGCAATTTGCAAGGTCCTGCAGTTTTGCCACCTAACCTAACCCATAAAAGTGGCCTAAAAGAAAGCTGGAGAGGGACTCTATCAGGGAGTGTAGCGATGGAACAAGGAATAATGGCTTTGAACAAATGGAGAGGAGGTTTAGATTAGATGTGATGTGAGGAAGAGATTCTTTACTCAGAGCACAAAGCGCACATGGGAATTAGGGCTGAAGATGCACCTTGCTTCTGTTCTTTTCCATAAAGGATAGAATGAAATTACCTAAAAACCAGTGTTAAAAATAAACCCAGGGCACAGGATGGGAGGTGGAGGGCAGTCCCTGTGGCCGAGGGGCAGTCTTTCTCTCTGGCAAGCCAAATGGCCCGGGGGAGCCAGCCCCAGAAAAGGGGCCCTTAGCCCCCCCAACCCTCCTCCTTCTTCCACGTGAGGGCATCTTCCAGGCTGCTCCCAACACAGCCGCCTTTGGCCACGCGTGGGCCACTCCATCACAGAGGCTTGCTGAGGTCACAGTGGCCACCGCTGCCCTGCCCTTGCTCCGGGCCCTATAAAACAGGACCCTTGCAGCTGGCCCACCACTCGCTGAGCTTCTACGCACTCTGACAGCCGGCTTGTGTGGCAGGAAGAAGAGCTGAAGCAGGAAGGTGAGCGGCAGGCCTCCTCAGTGTGAGAGGACAGCGATGTTTCCAAGGAAGCACCGAGAAGGAATGCACCTAATGAGAAGTGTCATGGGCAGAGGGATAGCGCCTGCGGCACAACTGACACCAGTGGTCGAGGTACCTCTGGTGCGCAGCCCACAGACACTTACAGGCGGTACCAGTGGCACCGCAACGAGGAGGGGAACAGGCCGCCCCCTCAGCCATACAGCGACAGGGGGCCTGGGCCTTCCCGGTGGCACAACGGCAGTGTGGGGCGAAGGCAGGAGCGTCAGGCAGGCAGCCGCCTGGAGCAGAGCCATGCCCATAGTCTGGAACGCAGCATGGGACCCAGCCATGGCTAGAAACCAGATGGCAGCGTCAAACCCACAAATGGAAATCAACCAGACAGTCCCTGGTGCACAGGGACATGGCTTAGTGGGTGATATTGGTGGTAGGGGCATGGTTGGACCAGGTAATCTTGGAGGTCTTTTCCAACATTAATGATTCTATCAGCAGTATCAACATTTTATTGTTATTAATTCTCTACTGTATGGTCACCAATTTTAGCTGATTCTTGATAATACTTTTCATATAAGTCCATTAATTTCAAAGATTAATTTATTGTCTGAACATGCAGGGTTTTTTCCCTCTAGAAATATAACATGCATAGTCTATATACCAACCCAATATTTTCAAAAGTTTGCATTTAAAGAAGTTATTTCCAATCTACTTGCATGATTGGTTTGTGAATAGTCAACCAGCAGCTATTAATGTATCTCAGATTGTCCCATCAGCCAAGTGTTGGTGAAGAACAAGTGCCTCTTAAAATCCAAAGTACATGCAGAATTTGTATTTTTTTGCCACCAGTATGGAGTTGGCCCAGCTCCTACAGGAAGGCTGATGTTACCAGCAATCAGTTTTTACATTTCAAAGTGGGGTGTAAATAGACAGAGGAATCAGCCTCTACTCCAGACTGGCTAGAGGCTCCCATCATCCATGTGAAATTGCTTTTCTTTGCATGCGTCAATTGAAATTGCTAATGTGTACCAATTAGGTTTAATGAAGGGAAGTTGCTGATAGCTTAGACATGCTGACAGCCCTTCTGTTTTTGTTTTTTTCTCTTTTTTTTTCTTTTTTGGCGGGAGGGGGAAGGCTTGTACAACCTGTTGGTATGTTTTGGTTAAAGCTGTTTTTGTTTTCATGAACTGTATTTTTTTTTAATGGATTTAGTTTTTTGGGGCAAAACTCTTGAACTAAGAGCTCACATACACTTGAAATTTGCTTCTGGACATGCTGCCATGTATCTGCAGCCCCTCCATGTCCCTGCTGTCCCAGCTGCATGCTCACTGTTTGTCCTGTGCTGTGCTTACTTGGTGTGAGTGGATGTCACCTCCTTGCCTCCATGCTGGCCACTGTTCCTTGCAAGTTCATCTTCTGGGGGAGCTTTCAGAACTCAGGTGTTAATCTAGTCCTATGCTGAAGCTGCAAAATTTTGGTGGCAAAAATTCGTCCTTCACAGCCTCCCAGGACACCACATGGTTAACTGTGGCTGGTTAAAGGCTCAGCTGCCTGCGCACAGAGGAAGGAGCAGAGGGACTCGCCAGGCAGGGGCACCCCAATAACCCAGTCAGGGACACGAGCACCCCAGGGCATTAGTCCCACAGGCCAGGGGTGACTCCCACTACCATGAGCCTGCAGGAGACCCTGTCCTTAGATCACCACAGACTGAGGGTTCACTGCCAGGGGTGTGGACACATTATGGAAATGGAAAAGTGGACAAGTAGAGGAAAAGTGTGTAAAGGGACTGGTCACGTATAAACAAGCGGCTCGTCAATGCACTTGTCCAGCCAGGCTGTAAGTGCCGTTCATCTTTGTGTCAATGCTGTCACCTTGATCTGTGCTGGGGCACTGCTGGCCACATATGTATGTTTATATGATGTTCTGTGTACGTTGTGCATCCACCTTGCTGTTGGCTGGATGTAGGGGCACAGGCCTGCGGCAGCCTCCCCTGCACCGGGCGCCACACCGGGCACAGGCCGGAGCCCGCCGCTGCCTGTGGCTGGGCTGCGCAGGGGAGTCTGTCGGATGTCCACGTACAGTGAGATCAGGTGGGTTCTAGTGGAAATCTGTGAATTTCTGCCTCGCAGAGGTTCCCTCTGTTTCAGGGAAAACTGCAGGCTTTACTTGTACATCAGTCAGGGGCAGTTAGTGCTTTTCACTTGCCAGAAACAAAGCAGTACGTCTGTATTTGCTCTTCAGTCTGGTAGCTGTCGTTGCTTACCTTGGCCTAGTAAATGAAAGTAACCGGGGAAAGAATCACTTCTTAAATGTGCCTTTTGTACCTTATTTGTTTTGTGGAGTAGTTTGAGAATCCCTTCCCCATCGTGTTGTTTGTTACATCTGGATGTTCAGTTCTTAAGGGCTGAACAAATTACTCGTGTCGGCTGTGAAGCTGCACAGCTTAACCTTATGCTTCATTGCTAGGAAAAAAGTAATTATATTGGACATCTCCAGATGTTCTTACTTAAGAAAAATGACACGTCTATATTTTCTTTACAACTCATGATTGAGAGTGCTATGGCCTTTCCAGATCTTACAGAAGCTTCCAAGCAAACTCCATCTTACATTCTGCTGATTTTCATTTCTGCAGAGCCAGAAAGCTTCATCAGCATTAACAGTGTAAGGAGCAGCCACGGGACCCCCATGTGCCCTTTCAGGCTCCACAGCCTTTATGATAAGCATGACTGTGTGTTGATAGAAGGTTCTGCCACTGCTGTCATTATCATATATGGTTTATGAAATCCCTGATCTTGTCAACCCATCAAAGAATATGTGGGCATTGTCCTGAAAACACTAAAGACTATTGCAGCATAGTCTTCATCGCAGCAATGGCCCCAAACTGCACACCCTTCATCTTCCAGTAAGTGTTGTAGGTTTAAAAAAGAACTGTGCAGTATGTGTTAAACACCTTAGACTGCTTGTTGCTTTCTACCATCCATCTCTGAGGTTCTTTCTCTGGGTGTCATAAAGGTCATATACAATACAGCAAGCAGTTATTTTGTCATAAGAGGTGGATATTTGTCATCAGCTTTGGCACCAGATTTCTCCATCTGTCTTTCAGCGTATTGAAAGCACATGCCACTACCATACTTCAGCTGATGGAGCTATAACTCACCATCTTCCATCAAACTGTCTTAAGAAATATGAAGAAAGCAGACGCAAGAATGCACAGATGTCAATACCATCATGGAAATGTTCCATAGACGATGTCATAGAGAGCTTGGCTTTATGGTTGTTTTCAGACTATCCCATACTAATATTAGTGAGCCTCCTACATTAATCCCCAGAGCCTTACAGTTTGTGAAGAAATAGCCCTTCCTGTGCTGAGCACCAGGATGTATGCATGTATGTGAGAGAGGATTGAAGAGTTAGAATGTGGGTCTACTTGTCCAACCCCATTAATAACCCTCTCAGTGTCCTCCTTTTTCTGATCTGCAAAGACAGGCGGTATGGGATTGTGATGTCCCTGTCTGTGCACCAAAAAAAGCCATGCAGCATGGCAGTTGAGTTCTGTACCAGAAGATGTCTGACCTTAATGCTTATTTCCAAAGATTGCAGTGCTGTGGGGCTGGACAGGGGGAAGGCAAGAGGAGCAGTATCACAGAATTGGTGATGGGAAGGCACACTGGTCACCCAGATTTTGCTATAGATCACTTATTGTGAAGTGGGTCTGCAACATGTTTCAGCTGTAGACATTTCTGAGGATTTGTTTCATGTCTCAGTAAATTAAGTCATTTTTTTTAAACTACTGGCTTATTTGTTCCTGATCATAACAAAGGATATACCAATAATCTTAAACATCTGCAAACAAATGTTTTTTATAAAAGCAAATAGACCGTAGGATACTCCTTTGTTGATTTGAGTTTGTGTATTATTATTTTTTAAAATATTTATTTAGAAAATTTAAAAGGTTTACATGGCAGTTGCTTATAAATATTAGAAGCAAAACAAACCATTACAAATGGAAAACTGTTTTTATTGTTCATTGTATTAATGCATTATTATAATGCATTATGTATTAATGTATTAATTAAGTTTATCTGATTTCCTGAAATTAGCAGAATAATACCGTGTTACAGGCACTGCCTTTTTTACCATTTATATCAAATTTTGTCAAAGGTTCTGTTACATTCAATATAATAACATGCATTTATAAATGCAGGTATGTCTGTCAAACAGACACATTTTCTAAGTTTGCCTGGTTATGGCTAAAAACATGGGTATTTCAGATATCCCACCAAAAGTTATTCAAACATATCTCGAAGTGGGAGATCTGCAAACATTGACAAACTTCTTGTGATAAATCATAGAGGGAAAATTCTTTGAAGCTATACTAAATATGAACAATAATAAAACTCCAGGACCAGAACATTTTTCATCTGAATTTAATAGCTTGTTTAAGGAGGCATTAGTATGTTCCTTGAAAGGGATGTTAATGTTTGGTTATAGCAGGAACTTCCAGGGACTGTAGAAGAAGCTGCTTACAGTGTTTGCCCTGCAGTTGGAAACACCTTTGCCTTTGCACCTCTAGTGGGCCCATATTATTGCAGAATGATGATATAAATTTTTAGAAGTAATTAGTGAGAAGATTGCAGGCTCTGCTCTCACTTTATGCACTTTATGCACTTTATGTCCAGTTACTGCATTCAGAAAGGCTGTTTTGCTTCTTAACTTGAAAAACTTACTTTGTACATTAGCTATAGATGAAGTAGTAGACTTTTGATGGGCTAAAAGGAAAGCAAAAAATTGGTATGAACCCTTTTAGATGACTTTCTTGAGAAGGCAGTGTCTGTTCATGTCAGGATAGAGAAAGAATTGCTTGCAGTTCTAGTCTGTAACATGATAAAAGTTAAGAGCTGTAATATACATGATGCCTTACTCCAATCAAGTAAATAAACATACATGTAAACTGAATGGATCTATTAGCATGTTTCACATGCTAATGACATTCAAGTGGAAGAGGAGGTCACATATATTCTGGCTTTGAGGTTGTGAAATTGTAAGAGAGTATTAGGATGAGGGTTCATAAACCATTACTACAAGTTGCTTATAATCAAATAATACAAATCACAAAATACTTCTTCAGTTGTTTATATACATGATGTATTCTGTTTCATTCATTGGTACTCCTAAAAATACTCCCTGTATCTTGCACTACTCAGGTGCCTAATATTTATAGATATTTTTATTTTAGTATCTAAGTTCCTTAGAATTATCTTTGGGTAGATATAGGATCTATTACAGTTAAATTCCAGCTTGCTTTAAATGAAAAAATAATTTTACTGAAGCAGTGTAAGCATAGGCTCAAGAGCTAGCATTTCTGAAGTTGTTTCCAGTGTTCTTAACCAAAAACACAGTACCAAAAGCCAAAGAGCAACCCCCATCAATGCTGAGCTTCTCCAGAAAGTGAAACCCCTCTGTCCCCCGTGAATTAGAGCAATCTTAAAATGTATACGACAAACATTTGTGGTTTACCTTAGGGATCAGATTAAGCCGAACTGCAAATATTTGTAGCCCATAACAAATGTTTGGGGGGAATTCTGGCTTCCTTTTTCAAAGACACTAAAGAGCTCCAGTTAATTGTTGGTCAATTAACTTGAGGTTAAAAAAAAAAATCCCTAAATTGTAAGCAGGCCTATCTCTACAGCAAAAAGACTTCAATATAAGGACATGCACAAATAAAATCCCCAAAAGATGTAATTTGCAAAAAATGAAGTTTTCAGAAAAGGATCACAGGTCATGTTTGGTACTCCGCAGGTGCTACGCTACATCATGATGTCCTTTGGCTTTATGAAACAACATAAGAAAGGGACCTTTAGGGAGAATCAATAAGAAAACTGTCTTGGAATATTTCTCCCTTTCAATTAAATTAAAAAAAAAAAAAAGGTATTTTGGAAGAAGCATTCAAACTTGTGCTGAGTCCCCTAGCACTCTCAGTGTGTAGAGGAAGGGAGAGAATTGCTCAGTCCCCGTACCACCAGATGTGTGTTGGTGCCACATTTCAAGTTTTTGCAGTGCTAGGGACAAACTGGAAACAGTTCAGTCAATAAAATGTGCATATGTGTATAAGATGTGTATAAGCAGTTCCTAAGGCTTACATTTTGTAAGGTACACTGACAGGACTGTGATGCATTTGTACAAAAATGGCTTTGAGGAGAGCTGGTTACAGTTTCCAGATGAGCCTCAAGTGATGTATTTACATTGCATGGGGAAGAGAGACAGATGTTGGATGAAACCAAGCCTCATAGACAGGAAAGCAAGTTGAAAAGGAATCATTTGCATCCAAAAGAGTTTCTGAGTGGTTTTGTTTTGGTCAAGTCAAACAATATTTCCCTTGCATTTTGTCTGTCAGAGGATGACAGCATACACTCACATGAAGGAGTTGAATAGGAGCAAGGGAGAAGTCAGGGACCCAGATATGCCTAGAAGGTTCATGAAAGTGAGCACTCACTCCAGCAAGTAGGCTTTAACTGATAAATGGAGACCAAGGGAAGGTGTTGGTTCTCGAAGGTTACATTTGGAAAACTGGAGTGTATGTGAGAGTAGTTCCCTACAGAGACAAGCCCCAGGAAAGCAACTTGCACAGCCACTGGCATTGTATCTGAGTTTCAGGTTGATCTCTGTTATGAGTCTTGCTGTTTTTCCCTTTTTTGCAACTACTTCCCATTTTGTAATCAAATACTTACGCTGTTACTCATCTGTATTTGAGCTGCTCTGTCTGAAATGCCATCTCATAGTAACTCACCTCAAGGCGAGGAGCCCTCAGCAAACAGTGACTGATCATGGAGAGACACCAGGTTACTCATACTGTGCCTAGCCCAGAATGTGGCAGAGTTCAAAGGTTTTCCTCCTCCTGGAATATATCACCAAACTTTTTATATGCTTTACAAATGCAAGGGCAAACCCTGTCTTCCCTCTGCAAAGCCATCAGTGTGCAGATGATGTGGGTCTCTGCCTGCAAGCTGTGGAGCTGCAGAGGAGAGGAGCTGGCAGCAGTGGGCAGATCGGTGCAGGGATGCGCAGGGGGTATGGGTACAGATGAGGATGCAGTGGTCCCCATGCAGTGAACCAGCTGGCTTTTGGCAACCTTGAGGAAAAATATTAGAAATATGTCAAAGCCCTGCAGGCTTTACCTCTGAGAGGAGACAGGGAGTCTAAGGATTCGTTTTCTTTATTTTTTTTCTCTGCAGCTCTTTTTTTTTTTTTCCCTCAGCTCTGAGATATAGAAGATTATGCACATCTAGAAATAGTGTTAGCTCAGCTCCTTCTTTTCCCATCTTTCTAGTAACTTTGTCATAGGGGAATTGCCATAGAAAGTAAGTCTGTTTGGAAGTATTTTTTTCAAGTTAATACACCAGTTATTTCCCTTGTAGTTAATTACTTTGTGAGGTCTTGACTAACTATTTAAGTGGTCCTGGTTTAAAAATAAAAGGTCGTGTTCTATTCCTTTTCATTGTCATTACAAAACTTTGTTCATACCAGCAACATGTATTACAGATATGGTTAAATTGTTTGTGTTGCTTATGTGAACACAGCTATACCACAACAAGAACATTTTATACCAGCTCTTAGTATACAAAAAAGAAAATAACACGTATTAGTACAACTGCATCCACAGGAGAGAAGGTTAACAAATTGAACCGAGCACGAAGAGTACATATAGACCACATTCCCCTCGATCCTGAAACTTGAAGACACGTTCTCATGTTATAAGAAATTAAGCTAGAGAAAAAGATCTAAATGTCAACGGGCAAAAGGACTTTAGCAAATGAAGCCATACATAAAACTTCTTGCTGTGTTATTTCATGGTTGAGACATTGCTCTTTCCTCCTGTCTTGCTGTCAGCTGGCCTGATACACTTTTGTTCTGATTAATAGTTGTACCCTTTCTGATCAGACAGACATTGCTGGTCGGCACTTGCTAGGTAGGGTGCATGGCGAAAAAAAATTGCCATTGCTGTCTGAACGTTTAGGCACAGACACAGTATGGTATAAAATGGAGGAAAAGTCATCTCTCCCCAGGGCTACTGGTGACTGATTTGGCAGCAAGCGTTTCTCAGCCTGTCAGGTGGCATAGCTGTGCCAGCTTCCTATCGCACTGCTCCCAGGACTGGATGAGAAGTGTCTACAAAGAGTGATGGCAAATGATGGAAATGTCTTGAACAGTCAGTCTCCAGTATCCCAAGTCTTTGTGGAACTCCTGACTGAAAGTTGGTTTTCCTTTTCCTTTTCCTTTTCCTTTTCCTTTTCCTTTTCCTTTTCCTTTTCCTTTTCCTTTTCCTTTTCCTTTTCCTTTTCCTTTTCCTTTTCCTTTTCCTTTTCCTTTTCCTTTTCCTTTTCCTTTTCCTTTTCCCTTTCCCTTTCCCTTTCCCTTTCCCTTTCCCTTTCCCTTTCCCTTTCCCTTTCCCTTTTCTTTTCTTTTTTTTTAATTCAGAGCTGCTCCAATCTTTGTTTAACACTATAAATAGCTTATAAGACCAAAGAGCATGCAATATAATTTGCACTATGTGAATGAAGATTTACACCAGTGCAGACATAATATTGTAGAATATTTTAGAA
Source organism: Anser anser (assembly GCF_964211835.1). Classification (NCBI taxonomy): domain Eukaryota; kingdom Metazoa; phylum Chordata; class Aves; order Anseriformes; family Anatidae; genus Anser; species Anser anser. The sequence goes on from NC_139722.1 coordinate 53,976,231, forward strand.
TTGTCATTTACTGTAAAATTTTATAAAATGCTTGGCAATAGCATCTCTTGCTTGTATATTTTTATGTAGCTGGGTTTTCTCTCAGGGTTACAAGTGGCATCATCATTTTGAACTTTAGGTGAGGCAAAGGCTGACTGAGCTGTGCTGAGGAGGACTGCAGGGACAGGATTTGCAGGGGACAGACATGCCAGCAGCCCCCACTATCTTCTGGTTCCTTCCCACTGAAGACAGAGTAATGCCATAGACAGAGTGACATGACCAAATCTTTTTAGATTGTAGGTTTTGTCGTTTTACTTGATTTTAAGTCCATAGCTGGGCTATTTCCAACATCCATGGGCACAACTCTCTCACAAGTCCAAGAGCTTGACTTCTTTATTCCGCTTTCCTCTTTCCTTATTCCACCAGCACCTAGCGGCATGGTAGGTAATGCAGTAGCATCGGTCGTTGTAGGTTCGTTCTTGCTGTCATTCTTTCTCTCAGTGGGAGGACTGTCTTACAAGCCTAAACAGTTCCTAAAAGCCTGACCCTTAGGTTAGAGCTGAGTTTGGACAGGTGTTGTGTGTGTCTGGTTTACAGAGGAAATTCTCATCCTTATCCCTTACAGATACTGTCATCTTATCATTGCTGCCTGCCTCATGGACCCCGTAAAGTTTGCAGGCAGTCTGGCATGGCTAGCCAGTTTTTCAAGTGTTCTGGTGGGACTTGAAGGTCTTTGATTTTATTGTAGGAACGTGTATGGCAAGCAGCAGAAGGACATTTGGGGAGTGGGTTGTAACTTGACATCCAAACCAGTAACTATGCTGCAACATAATTATCACTTGTTTTCTGCAATGATTTGTTCCTCCCATGACTCTGCCACAGTGCAGGGACTGACTTATGGTTTAGTCAAGATGAATTAAAGGGGATCTGAGCTGTATGCTCCATGCTATGAAGAAAAATACCACAGAAAACAAATGGTCCATTAGACAAAGGAATAGCTCAAGGGACCCCTCGCTTTACAGCCTGTCTGAAGCATCTTGAAATGGCCACAAAGATAGTTTTATTTTCTTTTTATAACTTAATAAAAAATGAACAATGGCTAATCCCTCAAGTGCCTTGGGGATTCTCTTAAATTCCTATATAAAAATGTTAATTTTAAGAAGTGGGAAATATAAGGCAGGAGTATGATACATTTATTGAATAGGGCTGTACAGTTAGTACAACTTCACTGCCCATCTTCCTTCTCAGATTTTTAACTGTACATTTTGGGCACAATATACGCCTCCTTTCTTCACTCTTCTCAAGCCTACAGGGAACTTCATGCCTTCCTCTAGAGCCCGGTACAGGCAAGTCAAGGGAAAGAGGCCAGCTGAAATTTGTGGGTAGAATCTTTTTGCTTCTTAAGGCAGCTTTTACGTAACATGGTGATCGTACGTGTCTTTTGTGCCAGTTTAAGGGCACTGGCATTAACCCTGGGTCTTTTATCAGAAATCAGCAAAGGTAACGTGCAGTAAGGAACTCAGGCTTGGGAAGTTTTAAGTCACATTAACCTGCAATCAAATTTCTATCTGCTTACCTGGAATGGAATATATCTTTCAATGATTGTTTAAAAAGTTTGTTTCTGACATTTTTGTAAATCATAGATCGTGTTTTACTCAATAAAACCTTTCTATTTTGTTAGTAATGAGACAAGTATATAAACCCATATATGAATGTTTAACTATTCATGGGTACAGCTCTGCCCATGAGCAACGTGGGTAAAGGCTTTCTGTGATCGTGCACAGCTGGATCCCAGACAATGTTATGTTGGGCCAAGGCACTGAAAGAAATTTTTGTGATTAAGTCAGTGATGGACAAATTATAGCTATCAATATTGTGGAATATGATGCATGAAAACAACTCAAATAAAAGCAAATATTGAACAAAAAGTGGGGGAAGTGTTATTCTGTGTGTTCAAAAGAACCTTCAAGTCATCATCCAGAGAATGCAAATTTGGGAGATATATTTGTCATGTTGTCATGAAAAACCTTGAAAAGCTATTTACAAACATAGGTGAGGAACTACAAGCTGTGTACGCGGTGACCTAGGTAGTAAATCTTTGCAAATTAATGTGCAGAAAGCTCCTATTGCCTTGCTTTCGCTTCCCAAGTGCCTGCTCCTCCACATCCCTGCCTGCACATTACAGCCCCTTCCTTCTGGCAGTTGCATTATTTGCCCGCCTGTGCTCTCAACCAGAACACTGAACACAAACTCAGGCCCTTTTATGTTCGCTGTGGCTGATCCAAAGCAGATGTGTTCAAAAGATATATTTAATATTTTAGGGAGAGTATTTTAAGACAAGAAATGTGAATGTTGAAGAAAGAGGAGGCAATGTGAAAAGGCAAATAGATATCTGTGAAGAAATTTCACTAAAAATTTCACTAAAAAAGTATTTCACTACACTAGCTGAAATGCAATCAGTCGGATTAGGACTGGCACCACATTCAGAAGTTATTTACTCTCTGAGGATATTTATCATTAGCACTGATAGTAATTTGGATTCTTCTTCAGATCATACAGTGGGCTACTGAGCATTAGTTTTAGCAGTATAGTAATAATAGAGAAATAACTGCTTAAACCCCCATTAAGTGGAAATGTAATGCTCCCTTCATGAAAAATGTAGCCATTACTTTTATGTTGGTATCTTTTTAACATTATTGAACTGTACACTAGAGACAGCGGTCCCATAAACCACATTTTTCCTGTAGGAGCTGTATGACTTACATGACTGCAGCCCAGTCTGCATTAGAAAGTGTAATGAAAATGTTAAAATGACTAATGCTATAATTAGGTGTGCAAATAGCACCAACAGGAAAACACTGAATAATCTGGCATGTGTGTTTGTGTGTGTATGTATACATACAATGTATAGTCATCGTCTTTGGTTAGTTGCATGAAGCCTCTGAGATCCGGTTAGTAGATTTTCTAATGTGATACTGTCATCTAGGTACGAACTTGGATATTGTGTTGAGCTGGGGCCTATATACAGACTTGCATTTCTTCATTATATAGCAACGCACTTAGCCAAAAGCAAAGAAAGTAGTTTAGTTGCATTTCACACGGCAGAAATGAAAATAAGTTTGTTCTCCAACAGATATTATTTTTGAAGAATTTTTCTTATTTTTTTTTTTTTGTCTGACTGAATGCACTCCTAGTCTTGGTTTAGTCTTGCACTCCATTTCAAAGGGCTTTTTCTAGTTCAAACCTCCACACGCAATTAAACAGGCAGTGATACACCTCTACATTGACCTGAGTTCAGAAGTACACTAACAAGTGACATCTGGTAGTTTTAAAGCACTCATTTGGATTTCTTTAATGTCATCAGGTGTTGAGATATTTTTTAATTAATATTTATTTTGTAGGGGTGATTTTCAGATTGTCAATCTTTCTTTTTCCTTTCTTTTAAATGAAATGGTTTTGCAGAAGCCCTCTTCAAGGTCAGCAGCGTAGCAAGTTAGTTCTTCAGGTATGTTCACTTAAATAAGGACAAAAAAGCAAGATACAGCTATAACAATGTTCAAAAAGAGAAGCCTATAGTACAGTCAGTCCTTAGAGAAGCAAGTCTGGACTCTAAATGGATCAATCAGTGAATAAAATTACAGTGAGCGCTAGAATTATCAAAGCTGTTACAGGAGTAGCTTGAAAGTCTGATTGAAACTGTGGTCATTGCAGGTTACAGTTTTGAAAATGAGCCTCTCTCTCAGAAATGTTTTTGCAAAGAAACACTTTGCCCCATCACCTGGCTAGACACAGGCATCTTTCCTGAGAGGATGGTGCTCCTCATCTGAGTCTTGCCCATTCTGGGGCTGATATTTACATGCCAGAATATAAATGCAAATAAGAGAACATGATTCAAAGCAGCTCTTTCCCATGCTGGGCAAGCCCAGTGCTGTGCAAGGTTTTCTTTGGCCTTAACCTGCGTGTCCTTACTGAATGTATGGACTCCGAGGTGCAAGTAAGCCAAAGTACAATAAAGCAGGCAGCTGCTGGAAGGAGCTGTGAAACTCAATGCTAGCATTTCTTGTGATTGATCTATAGCAGCTTTTCTGGTCCTAATTAAGCTATTAGATGCTGAGCCAAGCTTGAAATGACATGGAAGTGCTTGCAGCATATGCTGGTGATTGCTCTGTGATTGAAATGGTGATTGAGAAGAAGGTGGGAGGCTGTTCTGTTTTGCCTGGGCTCCTAACCATTTCTATGGCTAATGTGCATTGCAGCCCAGAGCCAAAGGCTCGTACAAAGTCCAGCCCTCAGTCCCTGCAGCATCTTCCCAGCTGGGGCTCATCTGCCGTGGCTAGCACTGGTGGATAAGAAGTATTGATTTAAGTATTGCCATGCAGTAATACACAGAGTAACGCTTTCGTAAAAGTTGGTTACGCTACAGAAGGCACTCAGAACAGTGCCTTCAATAGTCGGGGAGAACTGATAGACTGCCATTGGAAATTTTGGATTACACTGATTTTTGAGCTCTGGGTGTGTGAGGCGCGAATGATTGTTTGTTTGTTTGCTTGTTTGTTTGTTTGGCAGTGCTTGTTTTCAAGCAGGCTATTACAGAATTTCCTAAAACCTATTTCTTTGTGCCTGTGCCTAGGGACACTCTAGCATGGTCAGACTTGAGGTTTGCATATGCTGGCTTTATGCTCCTCCTCTGCTGTGCAAACCATCTCGGTCCCTTCTGCAACCGACAGCACATCTGCTCATGAAAGAGTTTACCATGAGATAACTCCTATTCAAGTTACTGGAACATTTTGTAGAAATATGTCAATTGTATTTAAAGTTTCGGAAATAAATTACTCCAATCATTCCTTGAGATTCAGTCAGCACATTTAATCTATAAAATTACCTTAGTGGATATTACAATATTATCTTACAAAATACATATTTAAACATTCCTGTGGGTTCAGAATTGAATATTTTGCAATTATTCTCTGTGTGAAAATTTTGAGATTTCAGTCTTTCTCCCCAAATTTAAATGTCTTGACATTGTCTGGGGAATAAATATGGTTCTTTCTGACTACCTGCAGATTGTCACAGTTTTTGCCTTATCATCAAAAGAGCCGTGTTAGTTGAGTGTTGAAATGGGGAATTTTTCTAATAGAAAAGCTGGATTTCATGATTATTAAGGAACATTACATCTCCACCTTCAATATTTTTTCCAATATATACGTACATTAATGATTTAACAGCTATATTGTGTATGCATGGATGATCTTAAAGCATACATCAGCACATTCATTGCAGGTGAGTGTAAACTATTACATTTATCTCTGCTACATCTGTAAGTTGCTTATCTGATCAGCAATAATTTTATAACATCAAAAATTTCTTTTTTTTTTTTTTTTTCCCAACAATCCTGATTTGATAGATCTTTCCTGCTCAGGAAAACACTTAAAAATGGACTTAACTTTAATCCCTCACTTGAACTTAATTGCAATGAATACTGCCTGATATTGAAGGTACCTTCTTGAGGATCTATGATTCCACCAGAGACCCAGTATGTTTTTGTGACTTGATACACCTGTGTTAACTAAAGAATGTTTTCTTATTCTTGATTTTCTTATTCTTAATGATTTGTAATAGTATTCTCTCACTTATTAAAATAAATAAATAAATCAGTAATTGTGCCCACACATGCTGTGGATAATTGAATCTTGTATACTCAGGACATTTGGTGTAGAACCAAGAGTAAATTTTGGTTGTGTAAAGAAAACTTTTGTAAAGAATGTTGTAAAGAAAACTTTTTTTCTTTAAACAAACAAACAAACAAACAAAGACAGCAGAGACACAGAAAAGTGAGCATCATGTATTAATGGGACATTTGCCAGTGCATGACAGTAACAAATCTTTTACATCTTTCTCCAACCTCTACCAGGATTTCTCTGAATTTTTGGCAGATGCTAGTTGCATATTTTTGGAGCGTCCTAGATCAGATGAGTTAGTATGCTGCTGCTTTCTCATCTCTTGAGTCAATGTAATAAAATTACTTATTTTAGAGACTTGCTCTAGCAGATAGCTTTTCAATTTGTCCAACAGCATAAAAATAAACAGTTTAATTCTAGACAGGAAAGCAGTCATTCAGTATCTTTGCATGTTAGTAGAACGTGTTCTACAATTTACAACTTGCCATATTTTGACAGAGGTATTTATAGTAATTATTGTAGGGAGGTGAGTTTATTTATTTATTTTTTAAAAGCTCCTGGAATACTTGGATTCAAAGGAGATCTTAGCTTTCTTTTTTAAAAATGAAAATATCTACATCCTTATTTTTAAGAAAATTTGGAAAACTTACTAGGAACCTGACAGATTTTTTTGCCTTTAAAAAAAAAAATAAATTCTTATTTCTATATTTGGAATTAAAGATTTTACAATAGGGCTCAAATCAATGACCCACAAACTCATCACCAAGCTTTATAAGCTGTCTCCATAAGCTGTCTCCTAAATAAATTTTAGCAAATAACATGAAAGATGTAAATACTATAAATGTTACTGTTGCAATATTAAGCTTCTAAAAATTAATGCTAGCATGAGAAAGCAATGCCAGGCCTTTCATCTTTGAGGAGAATTGCTCACAAACTCTGTGAAGCTTGATCAGGAAGGTGTCAAATGGTATTTAAGGAGTATCAGCCAATGATCTATGTATAAAGTTATTCTTAAGGATAAATGTGTAATTCCTACACATCTTTTGTCTTCAGTAGGATTTCTAAGTGTACTTGTCTAATTGATTTCATATTTTTTCAGCTGGAATAATGACCAAATTCTATATGCAATGACATCCTGAATTTATGTTAATTTACCCACATTCTTCATTTCATCCCACACCTCAATGGCTTTTTTATACTGCAACAGCCCTGATGCCTTTAGGAAATTCTGTTTGTTTCCATGGATTAACTTTATACCCCAGCATACCTTTAGAAGGTACTTGTACCCTCCTGAAAGGTACTTAGTGTATAGAAGATCTATCTTTGGCATTAAGGAAAAAAAAAAAAGCGCCATAATAGCCATTTCTATCAATGACCACAATTTAATTGTGTCAGAATACTTAGCATTTCTATTTAAGTCCCAAGAGTAATCATTAAAAGATTCATGGTCATGTTTGGACTCTTCATGTTTTCAGAATAAAGCTTGAAAAAATTAACCATAAAACTTTCAAAAGGTGGAGAAAATAATAATAATAACAGATTGAATATTTTTGTTTAAAGCTTCTTGATTTTTGTAGCCAGTCTTTTGGTTTTGGGAGGTCTAACGCCTAATTTGAATGCTTGGTGTTAGAAATACTGTAGAATAAGAAAACCGGTACTGTTCCAGTAGCTACTCCATCTCTTGCTCTCTGTTTTACTCAAGAATATTTGCTGACAGGCTTGCCCTGTTTCCTTTGCCTTCTTTCTTCTATACGTTTAAAAATTACTACATGCATTCCCACAGGCTTCTTTGTATTTTTCCACAATCCCCTGTTGAGAGTCAAGAGCTGTTTATGGCCTAAATGTCAGACGGGTACGCGCACACAGACTAGCTAGCTAGCAAGCGGTAGATAACTTTAATGGGATGACACTTTAGTGTGTAGATTTACTTACATGGGAGAGTATATACAAATCTCATTTACAGAATTACTCAGCTGGCAGCAAGCAATAGCTGATAAACATGCAACAAAAATACTTGACACCAACTAAACAGAATATGTTAATCCACAAAATAAACAACACTCAGGTAAAAGCTTTAATAATCATCTGAAAAAAATTACCAATTACACAGTAATTATTCCAGAGTGCAGATTTAAACCCTGTTGTGACAACTTGGAGGCTTTGGATATAGACAACTAATGAATTTTTTTGTGAGGCTGGGAAGTTGTGGCACAACCAAAAGCTTCTGTGCCCTTCAAGTCCTCAAACGATGCTGTCTGCCAGCTTGAGATGTCGTGACTCTCCTAGCTCCAAGAGTGTGGAGCTTCAATCATCATTGAAATGTGGGTCTCCCTGCGAGTGGGTAGGACGGTTCAGGATGAACCACACCGTACCAGTGACCTTCCAGCTGTGATTACAGAGCATCAGCCAGCTTCTGGGCTCTGTCAAATGTCTGCTTGCTCCACTGGGTCTAGGAGGGGAAGGGGGAAATCCAGGGCATTCCCAGTGGCACAAAATGATTCGACAAGAGGTTTGGCAGGCAGGAAGATGCAAGCCATCCGAGTCTTCCACCCAGGCATGGAAACATCAGTTTGCACCAATAGAAGCTGCTTGTGGGCTTTATGGAGGAAAAAAAAAAAAGCAGAGGTAAGGAAAGTGCTGCAGAGGTGGAGCAGAGTAGTTCATTGCACCACCAGAAAGAAGTGCTATTTCAAAAAAGTAGAACTGAAAACGAGCATGGCCACAGAAGTAACTTTTACAGCTCACTGTTTGGGAAAGCAAAGGGCTGACAGAAGTATTTATCATAGCTGAATCTTTTGTAATGTAGATTTAACCCTGACAGACCTTGTGGTTAATTGATTTAGACCTCGAGGAAGACCTCAATTTAGAATCTGCGGTTGTTTCCTATTTCATACAGCTTGTTCGAGGGATGAAACCTGCTTCTGTCAGAAAGTCCTTAATTTTATTTGCTCAGCTTCAGAAAGCCAGTAAAATCTGCTGTAAAAACAGAATTTGCAAATGAGCTCACTTGGCAGGGTGAGCTTTTAAAAAAAAAAAAAAAAGCAGCACAGGTGGGCAAATGCTCACAGCTGATGCTGGGGTGCTGCCACATTTCTCAGCACTGGGTTAACACACAGTGGTCTTCTCTGGGTTGTCCTCAGACAAGAGCCTAAATTGTGCTCAGAAAGAGCTTAAATTGTGCTGAAGGGTTGAAAGCAGAAGTCAGTGTGTGGCATTTTTAAAGCTGCTCCCTCCAGCCAGGGCTTGTGCACTCTGCTCTAGCAGCTGGAAGGAATGGTATGGCCCTTGCGGTACTGGTGGCACCATGTCACTCAGCGACTATAATCAGTTGTTCTCAATGAGCTGAATTAGAGACTATAAATGAGATGTTGCATAGCCTTCAGCTAGTGGTGAGAATGCTCTGCTACTGACTGTAGCAAGCATAGGACAAGGAGATGTACAACGCTTAGCATGTCTGTCCAGAGTAGTTTACTGAGAAAGTGCCACACAGTGGTGGAAACAGAGGGGTTGGGATGCTAGAAGGTGTCTGGGGTGGTTGGATTCAGCTGCGAGAAGCTGCTGTGTCTGGGTCAGAGCCTTCTGTCTGTCTGCAGTGAGGAGGAACTGCATAACTGTTCCCTGAACCAGAGCAAGGTAAGGCTGGAAGATATTGTGTTCTCTTCAATATCTTTATCAACAATCTGGATGAGGGGATTGAGTGCACCCTCAGTAAGATTGCAGATGACACCAAATTGGGCGTGACTGTCAATCTGCTTTAGGTAGGAAGGCTCTGCAGGAGGATCTGGATAGGCTGGACCAATGGTCTGAGGCCAACTGTATGAAGTTCAACAGGGCCAAGTGCTGGGTCCTGCACTTGGGACACAACCCTATGCAACGCTGCAGGCTGGCAGAAGAGTAGTTGGAAAGCTGCTAGTTGGAAAGGAACCTGGGGGTGTTGGTTGATAACCGACTGAATATGAGCCAGCAGTGTGCTCAGGTGGCCAAGAAGGCCAACAGCATCCTGGCTTGTGTCAGAAATAGTGTAGCCAGCAGTACTGGGGAAGTGATTGTTCCCCTGTACTCGGCTCTGGTGAGGCCGCACCTCGAGTACTGTGTCCAGTTTTGGGCCCCTCACTACAAGAAGGATATGGAGGTCCTGGAGTGTGTCCAGAGAGGCACAATGAAGCTGGTGAGGGGTCTGGAGAACAAGTCTTACGAGGAGCAGCTGAGGGAGCTGGGGTTGTTCAGCCTGGAGAAAAGAAGGCTCAGGGAAGACCTTATTGTACTTTACAATTACCAATTTACTCTTAAAAACCTTGAGTGATGCAGATTCTCCAGACTTCTGAGGAAATCGCTCCTGCTGCCTCCCCTTCTTTATCACCAGAAACTCTTGCTGTTGAAGGACCATGCAGACGTGCCTAAAGTGTTAAGTTTGCCTGGCTGTGAGGCCTACTGGGGTGGCTTCTGAGCAGAAGACACCCCAGGAGGCTGGGCAGGTGAAAGGAGGTTGAAAAACTGAGGTTGGCCATGGGAACCTCACTTGAATTTATGTGCAACTTGGTATTTGGTAATGTTGCTGTTGTCACTAGTATTGTGGCTGTTGTTGCCTGTCCTCTCTGCTCTGATTCCCTGTTGATCTCCTATCTTTATCTGGCTTCAGCAGCAGTAGCTGGAGGGAGGCAACAAGTCTCTTCCTTGGGACTTTAGCCTGGTGTGAGCACAGGTGACTGCTGCTGAAGTCCATGCTCTGTCAGCCTTACCATAGCAAAAAAACAGGAAAATCAAGCAACTCCACCACAGTTTACTGTCCATAAAATGATGATAGTCCTGTCCTTAACTCACGGGAGCTTTGCTAGGCCAAGTGTGTTGAACTTCCAACCAAGTGGCAACGATGGACCTGTAATAGGCAGTGTGGCTGCCTGAGGAGTCAGTGGCTGTTTGGCTACTAAAAGCAGTCTGCACAGTGGCATCTAGCGCACACCAGGAAGAATTACAGATGTCCAGGGACCCTCCAGCTGAGCCGTGTGTCACCCAGGGATGGTGCAAGCTGCCTTTGGGGAGGCTGGGGGGCCCATTTCTTCCTCTCATTCTCTGGCCCTCCCAAGTGGAGCAGAGGACCACAAGTTTTAAGGCAACAGGGCCGCTTGGGTACCACAGCAGAGCTGAGGAGCTGGTTGCCCTCCTGCCCATGAGGAGCGGGGCCCAGCAGCAGACCTAGGGTTTCCAACCTGGGGCATGGCTGGGCAGGAGGGACTCCCCTGAGGTGAGAGGGTGCTGACGGGTTGGAGAAGCGGCAGGTGTTTTAGCTGCCAGGCATTCGGCATCTCAAACTCACAGCAGCGGCACGTGCTCAACTCTGTCCTTGCTCCCACTGAAACGTCAAAGGGTCTGGCCTAAGTCTGGACTCAAAATCCAGTGCAATGCCATACCTATTCCTTTTCCCACATATAAGGAGCAAAAAATCAGCATGTAAAATGGCAAAGGAGAGGAACCAAGCAATCCTGGGTCAGCATTCTCATATTCAGGGAAAACCAAAACCAACAGTGACGCAAATGAGAAATCTGAGGAATCAAGAACCATTTGAATTAGGTACAAATGGAAGTCTGTTAGGTACAAATGAAAGTCTGTTTCTGTTTGATATTTTGTTTCTTATGTAATAATCTTGATAGGTATCATGGTGTGCATATTTGTATGGGGACTGTGTATGCTCATTTTCAAAGGCAAAAATGTGTGAAATATATATACACACATCAGCATTCTCGTAGCAAATCAAGTGCAGGTCACATCTTATTAAGAACTTACTTTTTTGTTGTCGTTGGGAGGTTTTTCATGTATAAAAATATTTACTCGTGCTCTAGACAAACATATGATTGGAAAGAAAGAAGTTTTCCGCAGAATAAATATGTTTATGTTAATAGAAGACTTAATTCCACTCTTACTGAAGATGATGATAATCTTTCCATTGTAGGAGTCTGAGCAGGATTGACCCTAGAAAGCTTCAGTTCTCAAATGATCTCTTATTAATGACAACTGGTAAAGCAAATCCTCTTATGGAAATACTGGACACTCTTGGATTTTGCCCTAAAGAAGTGGGAGCATCCATGCTCCTACCAGCATGGATAATTGACCACATCCTTCCTTATTCCTTTTCGTTTTCTGTGTATTAGCTACATGCCCAGCTTGTAGGTATTGGATGAAGCCTTCAAATCCCATTGATTCTGGCTGTGGAGACTTGAGATACTTAAGTGTACAAATCAGAGGCACATAGCACTGGAAAGGAAGGAAATAATAAGTTTATCAAAAATTAAATTTTGGTTGTAAAAAGAATTGTTCCTGAATTCAGTTGGAATAATCCACTAGATAATTTCATTTTTGAAATTAAACACAGTGATGTTTAGGTTCAGTAAATTGAACATGAAGGTAATATCTCCCTTCTGTATTTTTTTGGTAGGTAGGAAATAAGCAGTGAAGTATTCAGGCATTGCTCTTTTGTCTGTATGATGAGATTCGTCCCAAAGGCTCCTAGCTTTCAAAACACTGCTTTATCTGAACATCTCTGGCCCTTTCACACTGTTCCTGCAAACCCAGTTTTCCACCACCTTGTGCTGTACATGTCCATCCTTTCTTTGTGACAGCAGGGAAAGAGTGGAGTCTAAGCTGAATATTGCTTTAAAGCAGTTATGTCCTTGGGCAGCAATATCTGGTTAAGAATCTGTTGTCTCAAGACAGAGAGTGCTCTGAAGAAGATTGCCCATATCTGTTTCTCTTTTCTATACACATCTAATTCATTTGCCCTGTATGATCCATGAGGGAACTTCTCCTAAGCGAAAGGGGAACACAGTGCTTTGGGGAAGTGTTTCTTCATACAGTCTGGGTAAGATATACTGAAAGGCATGCTTCGCTTCTGAAAGCAGAGGAGGAAATCAGACCCAGTTTATTCTGTTTATTTGTCTTTTCATTAAATGATCATCAAAAAATTAATGGATTTTATGGTAAATGATCAATCTCTTTTGAGGTCTTGATAATCCCTTTAGCTATATCAGATTGGGTTTTGGAATGGTAAATCTAAGTATTTATTTATGAAAGATGAGGAAAGATATTTGATAATATTAGATGCACAGATGAAATGAGTTTCTGGTGGAAACAAATTTTAAAAGACGCTATGTTTGTGAATTGAAACTTGTATTTTCAAAGCTCTACTTGAGATCACAAGTAAAATCCTCTAATTTCACATGAAGAATAAGAGCCTCAGCTCTGCAACAAGAACTCTCAGTCATCAATAGCTCTTGGACAAATTGCTTTCAGAGCCTGCACAGCTCCACTTCATAGTAACTGCTCTTACTTCAAGCCTGCACTTAGAGCATCTGCAGACGCCTGTACTCCACTTTTGACTGCAGTTAGCTAGGATAAGAAAATTAATTAAGTGGTGCCAAATGCTAAGTTTGTTATGTGCAAGGCTTTTCCTGCTGCTTTTCAGTGTAAGCACTGGCTACTTCACACATTCTGCACCTCCTTTCCAGTTCTCCTGTCTAATACAGGCATATTCTCTACTGCAAATTAAGATTAGGTAAATTTTCACCAAAAAAATGTGCTGCTCTTAATTAAATAATAACCAGAACAAGCATGCACAGCCCTTCCAGAATCATACTGGGGTGGAAGACCTGTTCTTATTCATAATTTCAGCAAGGAAGAGGTCCAACTGTGGTCACTTTTTATTCCATCCAAGCCACAAGTGTATCTGAGGATGGCAGATGTAAGATATGGCAACAGTGTGCACCACACCAGCAGAGTGAAGGCCAGACTGAGCATAACTGGAACAAGTTCGCTGAGAAACTGCCCCTAACAGGGTGGGTAGCATCTCAGCCACTACTGCAGGGGAGTCTGGGTAGGGTGGGAAAAGACATAACCTTAATTAAGGTTATTTTCTCTTTAGTAGTAAAATTGCAAGAATCTTATCCCGTGTTCTTGAATACACATTGCCCAATGGATTCTAGGTTCATTTTGCAATGCCTTCTTACTTGGCTATTTTAATCTCTCTTCCTCATCCTCTTCTGAAGGCAGTGTGGATATTAGGGTAGATGAAATGGCTGTCTGAGTAGTCCCTGAAAAAAAAAAAAAGAAAAAAAAAGTGTGAGACAGAAGTGCTCAGAGCGAACATTTCTCTGACTCCTGTGAAATTAATCTTCTGCGTCTGCTGGCGTTTTTGGCAGATAGAAAATTAGGACTTGAAATGTAAGGAGATTGCAGACTTAGGACAATACCGTCCATTTATTCAATGCAATGAGAGTCCAAATCAAAGCCTACTGGAATCTGGACAGATGTTTCATTACAGTTATGAGATAACTTCATATGGAGGACCAAATTCTCTGTTTGCATAATCTGATGCTTTTCCACTGTTGTCAGATAAGTAATGCTATTTGTACTCTGTGTATTTGGTCCATAACTGACAGGATTGTCCCCTGGTTTCTGCTTATGAAAACTGGGAGGAGTCTGTCAACATCAATGAAGCTACAGCCATGCAAAAACTGTATAAGGGGGTGGAGAGCTGCAGCCAGTAATTTTGGACAGACTGTATCGACACTGATGGGTGCAGAAACAGGGGTCAAGAGCTGGCAGAGCAGTACTGAACAAAGAGCAACCCTGTTCTGAGGCAGTGCTCTAACTGGGATGGGCAGCCAACGTGGTTCTTCATCACCATCACCACCAGAAAATAAAAGTCTAGTCACAAATTTGCTGCAGGTGTTGCGTGGATTGGATTAAATTAAGAACAGAAGCCAAAATTAGCAAATAAAAATATCATGCATTGCATGTATTTTGGGGTGTATATACTGTCACTTTGTATAGTATGGAAGGATGTGAAGTGGCTTTTCAGAATTTGTCTGAAGAAGGCATTAGTTTGACTATAGCTGCTCAGGGTTTCTTTCCATCTGTAGCTATCGGATTAGACTGTGCTTTTAGTCCATGTGCTGAAAATGACCAGTTTGGTGTTCCAAATTCATGTGTTTGGCCAGCTCCTATTGTATCTGGAAAAATGAGCTTTACTTTCTAAATTATAATGAACGTTTAATATTTTTTTCCTGTACTACAAAAATTATGCTTTTCATAGCGTTGTTGCATTTGTTGTTTATTTACTTCTTTTCGTTAGAAGTCAGGGCCCTCCCCCATGCCTGCCTACATGCCAGCTCTCCAAAGCAGGCATTTCGACATTGACTGCTGGAGCTTTCTTTGCCTGTGAGATCCTGAAAAGGAACGTCTCTTGGGTGTGCTTTTTTTTTCTTCTTCTTTTCTTTTCTTCTGGCTACTCTGAATGCCTGAGTACAATCTGGCTTATCATCAGGATATTTTATCTTGGTGTTGACAAGTGCCATCTTCTGTGCTATTGCAAGATTTTCTATGGGGGATGTGGTGAGAAAATTCAGCTACCTTGGGGAGTGGATGAGGCTCTTGAGTTGCAAGTGTCAGAGCTGCTGTAGATGCTATAGATGCTATAGGAAACCACCAGGTGGGGGAAGAAAATGGGTCCACTTCCATTGCACGCCTGCAAAGCCCCTGGAAAAAATACAGCAGGCTTTCTTAAAGTTCGTAGTGACTTGTGGCAACGTATGTCGCTCATGAATCTCAGGCCCTCAGAGAGTATGGGCTTTAGAAATGTAATGATAGCTGTGTTTAAAAGGCAATAAAAACAGATGTAATGCTAAACTGGAAGTAGGGAGGAATTTCTGTCAGAAAGCATATCAAAAGCTGACAAGGCCAGGAAAAATAGCTGCTTTAAGAAGAATCTGAAGCAAGTGGAGAGGAGCCGAGGTTCTGGATGAGAACAAACATGCTAAAATTTTGGTCTCAGAAGACTTTAAGGGACTATGCTTTCACATTGTCATTGCCTGCTATCTGTGGTTACTTGTGTGGTGGCACGTTTAAGGGTTGCTCGCTGGCTGTGCTCTGACACTGAACACAGCCTGTGGAGCAAGTCCACGCTCCCACAGGCAACATGGGGCAGGGCATGCACATCCAGCCCACCTATGTGTCCCTTCCACAAGCAAAACTGTTGTCTTGCTGTCACTGTGAATTGACTGAGGTGAAATTTTCGCATTGGGTTTCCTCTCCCTGAAGTTGTGTTATTGCCCAGCAAGCCGCCCCAGCCAGGAAAGCTCCAGTTCTTCCCCTCTGGCTGCAGCCAGACCCCCTCCTGCACCCCCTAAGGGCAGTGATGGTGGTCTCACCGCCGCATAGCAGTAGCCCACAGAAATAAAAAAGAAAGTTCAACCAAAATACCGTGTCCTGTGAAGCCGTTCACTTTCCATCATTAATGCTTTAGCTGAAACACGTAGTAGGAATTTAAAACTTGATTATTGACAGTTGTATGTGCCTTAAGTCTCATGTGCCCAGTGTAGGACTTTCTGGTGGGCCTTTCAGAGAAGGTGCAAGTCAAGGATTTGTGCAGCAATTCCTGAAAGCTAAGCTGGGCACTACAGGAAAAAAGACAGCTCACTGACTGCCTGTTCTGAAACAGTTGAACCAGTCATCACGCACATGGCTAAGGTATATTATACAAACTTCTAGTCTTCCTAATTTTTTCCATGTATAGTAGGTTCCACTTCGTAATAATAACATAGGAGAATCAAACAATTTCTCTGCACTTCTTGAAAGGTTAAAATTTAATGTTTTATCCTGCCATCTGTGGTATGATATTGAAACCAGTGGGTATACTCCTGCCATGTCTTATTGCTTAATTGTGTCACATCAGTTGCGAAATCGGCCAAAAGATGTAGCAGAACAGATGTAGAATTAGTTCTTGATTTAGCTAGATAAAGGGCTAGAGAAAAGAATAGAGCTGGTGCTCAGTTTCTTCTAAAGCAAGCTGGCCACTTGCAGACAAAATGAAGGGCATAGCTTTAAAAAGTGAGTTGAATGAAGCCACTATGCACAACTGTCAGAATACTGGATTTCTAAAGTTAAATCTTTTTGCCTCAGGTATATTTCAAACTGCAGATTTTTATTTTTTTTTTTTGCACAGCTATGTATAGTGCTCTGAATGTGCAAATAGGACTTATTGTGTAATATACCAACAAGACAAAATTTAAGGTCTCTTAGTACTCATTGCTTCTGGTGTATTATTCTTCTGTAGGATAACTTCAGGTACATGCAATGCCACCTGTGAAGAGGAAGGGTTAGAGTGATCACATTAAAAGGAATCTCAAATATGACTTAGAAATCCCATAAACCCACGTGTGAAAGGAATTTTAATGCACCCAAAGGAATAACCTGACCTTCTATCACTCTCTGAGCTGTCGTCGTTGTTGTTTTTCCTATATGTATCTTTAATTCTGCATCATGCCATAACCTCAGCGGGGCATAGCGTAGATGCCTGTGTCCAGGAAGGATGGTGCAGCAAAGCTGAGGAGGGATCATGCTGCACTCTGTCACATCATAGATGTGTGCTCTAACCTTTAGCTTAGCAGACTGCAAGGAGGCAACTAGTAAATTAGGGCCCTCTGGGATAACCTAAACGCAGAACTGGGGTTGCCTAGAGAGCTTTGCAGATGAACAAGAAGGTGGATGTCCAACTTGGCATGAGCCGGGTGCGAAGTGTACTAGGACTGAGCTGTAGTTTGAAAATGAGCATTCAGTTTTGTCTCATCCTGTTTATTAGACATACATATATAATTCCTTAGGCCTTTGGAGGTCTACATCATCCTTACTGTATATCTTTGCTGCCTTATACTTTCTGATCCAAAAGATTTCTCCCAAGACCCTCAGCTACCCTCACTGCCTGGCTAAGGGAATTATTCCTGCTTGCTTTGTACCCAAGGCAGAGCTAATAAGCAATGTCTGCCCTGGTGTTTCAGCAGAGCCTCTGTGGCTTAACAGAGAGTTTTAGTGCTTGCTAATAGGACAGGTCATCAGGGAAGTTGTGCTCCCCTGTTACAGGCAAAAAGAGAAGAAATCTGTGATTTTATTCATGTTTTTTCCTTCTGAACATCCATTGGTGAAGTCAAAGACCCTAAGACTGTCCTGCTTAACAAATGGGGGGGATTTGATACGGACTCTATTTATTTTCAATAAAAAGGCAGCCACAGGTCTAGAGCCACCTGCACGTCCATCACAGAACACACACACATTGCAGTGTGTGAACGAAGTATCGTTACATTAATCCTTTCCGTGCACAGTGTATAAATCCTATCTCGCAAGGTCAGTTAATGGTCAACAAAAGTAAGAAAATACGACTTTTGAGTTGGATGAAGTTGAGATCGTGTACCTAGTCATGGGCCCTATACACGTGAAGTCTGATAACCTGTCCTACAGTGTTGTGCTTTATAAATTGTGAAAAGGAAGCCAGCTGTTTAGGAGCTGTGTTACCCACCAACATGAGTGCACCTTGGCTGTCCCTCGAAATCCATCCTTAAACTGCCCTGAGGGTGCCCTAGAGAACAGCAACGTTTTATCAATGTGTAAACTACATATAGCATTTATCACAGTCATCTCCTTCAGAGTATTAAATTAGAGGCTTTTTTTGTTTTTAACAAACAGTTCTAATTATTAAAGTGAAACTTTAAAACCATATTTTCATCTATTGGCATATTTCAACTGAGAGTTATGTTTTCTTCTATATTTATTTTTTTCGCTTTTTTTTTGGTCCAAGAGTGAATAGAGATTCATGTTGGTCTTTTTAATAATGAGATTTGTACTGTAAGAAATGGGAAGATAAATTGAATTTAGATAACTAGTGTGCATATATATGTAGAAATACATGCACACCCACATACGTATTGTATGCAATGTCTAGCAGAGATGTATAACCAAAAATATCATGAGACTGTAAAAGATTGGGGAGAGGGGAAAACAGAACAACAACAAAAAAACCCCACAACATTAGCAGAGAAATTACATTAGCATAAGGGAAAGAATTTGATAAATAACAGTCAAAAAAAGCAGAATTGAATTTCATTGATAGCATATACAAATATTTGTTCATGTCTTTAGGGCTTTGACTACAGAACTTCAAAGTAGCCAAGTTGACAGTAACTGATTGTGGGGAAGGCAGGTAAGCTGAGGAGTAAAAAAGTTGAAACAAGTGGGGGGGAAAAAAAAGTGAAAACAAGTATTTTAGCTGACAAAAGCCCAGGGATGTTTACGTGATCTTCTCAAAACAGTGTCCCTCTGCAACATGAAAGGGATGATACCGCAGCAAGAAGATGGGAGTGTTGACAGCCAAGATTGTAAATAAACTCTTCTGTGATCATCATCAAGTACATGCAGTTTTTGGAAACTATCTCAAAGTATGCAGCCTGATGCTGGTAAATTATCAAAGGAGGATGGCCCGATGCAGTGAGACTCCAAAGCAAATCTTCATCCTGCAGACTTCATTCCTTCGCTGGGGCAGAGAATATGACAGGAGAAGCCTTTCAGGGACTGTGTGCATCTTTTTCTAAGGATAGTTTTAACGTGTTTCTTTCATCCTAAACTACTGAACAAATAAAACTGCATGTAGGAAAACCAATCTCACAGATAAAGGCAATGAACCATGAAGAGAAACCCTATTCCTTCAAATTTATTGAGGATCAAATGTAGATCTCTTTCTTTATGTCAGATAATGCCTTTCCATTCTCTCTGAGCAGTCAGGACAGAATAAAGGTTTCCAAATGGAAATCACAGTGCAATGCATGGCAGTGCTGTGAGCAACCTGATTGAAACTGGCTCTGGTACATTTATATATAGTTTGGAAACACACACTTCATTTACAATACAAAACATTTCTGTTAAGATAAATGGTGAGGTTAAAATAACCATCAATGATATAAAGGCTTCTACAGATGCTTCCATTTCCCTCCTTTTTGCATTTGCCATTACTGAACTGTTTTCCCCATTTCTTTTCAATTTTTAGAGTATATGTATATGAATGTATGATGAAAGCTGTATAATATTTTGCTGCATGTGTACTTTAAGAACTTATATATATATATATGCGACTGTAGACTGCAGCATTTTCTGAACTGTCTCTAACACCTTTGGGAATTCATCTTGCACTTTAGTAAAAGAGATTTACTGTTCCTACCGGGACCTCTGAGAAAGAGGGTGATGCCATTTTAAAGCAGGTTCCTCACACAATGAATAAAGCCCTAAGGACTTGTAGAGCCAATAAAATGATCGCCTCCTTCCCCTTTGCAGTGCCATGCAGGGGTATTTTATTTCGTGTCACATCCAAGCATCCAAGACAAAATTATGCTGCAGCAGTGTATTATAATAAAGGAATTTAGTTTGACAAATTTGTTTTTTAAGTGCAATTTTCCTCCAGTCTCCTCGTTTATTTTTCTCTCCTGTACATAGAAATTGAAGTACAAGAATATTAGAACATAAACCGTTATTGTTTGGTGGGTATCAATATAATTCACATGCAGCAAAGATTAAAGTAGCATGACAACTTTGCTCCTGATATCTGATTATGCTATACATCCTGGCATTAAAGATTCAATAAAATGAGAACAGCCATTAAAGATTCATTGGTACACGTGAGTAGGGGTGCCTTGGTGCCACCTTTTGAGGAGTTATGCAGCCTCCTTCTCCGTCACTGAAGAAACCACAGAGGCTGAGCCATGAGGGGCTGTTATTCATTACAGCCTTGCTAGCTGAATTCCCTATCAGTTTCAGTTTTGCATAGTCTGTATTTTTCTCTCCTAATTGGCTTTGTAGTGCTCCTGAGTGCTGTTCAATAGTTGCACATCAGAGGTGGGTAATGTGAATGGATTTTAATAAGGTGAAGCTATTAATACCTATTTATGTTTCAACCGTTGCTGAAAATGTTTGGTGTTCTAGTGGATTAAAAATGTTACACATGCAAAACAAAAATTGGGCCAAGGCCTTCCAAATAGGGTGGTCTGGTGGTAAAAAGGGAGAAAAGGTGTGTGTTGAGTGAGTGCTTTACAGGTCAGGAAACCTGAGACTCCCATCCTCCTCATCTCACACGTAAGACCATGAGGGATTTCAGTGAAAGTGAGCTATTGCTGAGGACCAGAACTGGAGGCCAGGCTGTGAATCTCAGTATCACCTATATCTACAGGGAGCTGGGCTTTGGGGGTCAGCAGCAACAGCTCAGACAGGCTTTTGATATACAGTAGAGGTGATTCAGAAAAGACCCAAAAGAAAGATTGGAAAATATTAAAAGGAAAGATTTGATGAATTCAGTGCACTCAGTTTAGCTCTTGCCTAGACTCGGCAGCTGTAGAAATTCATAGTCTAAATATAGCAGATGTTACTAAAATTCTGTGGGAACTTGCAACAGCATTCAAAGAGGGGGAAAAAAGGAATATTTTTTTTTCTTACCTCTCTCTTGTACCCAATACATGCTGAAAGGGAGAAGCCATAGGGAGAAAAGATGATAACCTACTTAAGGGCTACCTGTAAGCAGAGACCTAGAGAGCAGGAAGTAAATGGTAGGGAAATGTTTGGGCTAGCAAGGGTGGACAATATCCACGAGCAGGTAAATGAGGGAAAATGCAAACTAGAAATTAGATGCATCTTTTGAACAGTGCAAGCAATCAGATATTGATACAGTTTATGGTGGATGTAGATTACTATCACTAGAAATTTTAAAGTCAAGGTTGGATTTTTATTTTTTATTTTTGGAAATGTCATCCTTCAAAATTAAAGCCTTTGTGTGTGCAATGTTTTATTTTACACGCTGTTATCCACTTGGTACAGATACATCTATTCATCTATTGCTGAAACCTTTGTATTTCTTTTTAGGAGTCTTATATACTTCAAAAATGAATCACTTTTTCTAATTACTTGTAATTAATGCTTCTGGTAAATGAATGGCATGCCTGATTGTTTTTCTGTTTCCTTGCTTGTTTCTTTTACCAGAAATGTTTAGGAGAGTTTTAATGTATTCATTAGCAAGAAGTTAACATTCATTTAACATAATTACCATCCTTCTCCTAAGTGGAAAGATTCCCTTTTCAGACCAGAAAGCCTTGCTTTGATGAGCAGATCACAACATGGGAAGACTGACTTTGGGGAGACAAGAGAAAGGTGCCAAGAATTGCCTGAGGAAGGGGGATGGCAGAGCATGGCATGAAACAGGGAGAGACCTGGGGAACAGTATATGCAAATAGGGGGTAGATGCAAATACCTCCTTCCTTTAAACATTAAAATGTCAAAGGCGTATTCATCCAGTAAAATCATTACCTTTCACCAAGAGCAAAAGGAAAATTCATAGTTTTGCTCACTGAAATATTGCTGTGTTCCACAGAAAGAGCTATTGTTGCTAACTGAAAAGAGAGGGCTTCATGGCTGCGTAGGATTCACATTGCACAGGGAGCAGTCCTGTTTCATTTGCTGATTCTCGCAAGTTGCCAACTGGCAATTACCTCAAAAGTCTCTTCACTTTTTCTAAGGTGGACTACAGCATTCTTTTGAAGTGCTAAGTGAAGTCAGAAAGCCTAGATGCCATTTAGATCACACTTAAAGAGTAAATCTGGGTGATAGACTTTGTATGTGTAGGTGCGCTTCATTGACTGAAATCTCAGACTCTTCAGTGGTGCCCGGTGACAGGACAAGAGGCAAGGGGCAAAAACTGAAGCACAGGAAGTTGCAGCTGAATATGAGAAAGCCCTTCTTTATCATGAGGGTGAGAGAGCCCTGGTACAGGTTGCCCAGAGAGACTGTGGAGTGTCCTCCTCTGGAGATATTCAGAACCTGGGTGCGATCCTGTGCAGCGTGCTCTAGGTGGGCCTGCTTGGCAGGGGGATTGGACTAGAGGATCTCCAGAGGTCCCTTCCAGCCTCAGCCATTCTGTGATTCTGTGACTGCTGCCAGTCATTCATTCAGACATGGTTAACCAGTTGTCTTTCCTGCTATGTCATGTCACTTTGTGTTTGCTTTTAGAGATAGATGCAAGGTCAAGAGGATGAAGAAAAGCAGGAACACGTTGTATATCCTTCTAGAAAAAGTGGGTCTTGGCCCCTTTCATAATGATATGCACGAAGTGGAAAAGTTCCTTAAGTTAAAGTTCCTAAGCTGAGAACGGGTTTGGAGCAGATTACCTGACAAGACAGGAGAGCACCCACCCAGTGCTGGAGGTTCTTACTGAAGGCAATGTGGCAGGGATGACTGGGCTGTGTCCTTTCATCACATCCATTTTAATGTCCTTTCATAATTCTTGTTGCCTTCATCTTCAACACCCTTTTCTATGGTAAATAAAGATTTAAATGTTTGGTTAATTCACCCTGCAAGCATATCCTTTATATTATTTCTGTTCAGCTCTGTGGACTGTCTGAAGAAGTGATTATTGCAAAAGGAGGAAAAAAATTAGCAGGAAGCAATGCTGAGGAAGGCGTATCAACCCAGGCTGCAATGAAAAATTCATTGTGTGTATATCTAGCCCTACAATAATCTGAGAGTGTTAAGAGGGGAAATTTGCTTCCTGGGACTGCTCCAATCAGGAATAGAAATAATTCTAATTACATTCTAAATAATAGCATTATAAGACTTGCATGGGTGCCCTTTGGTTCATTTCCTTGCCATTTTTTTTATCCGTTTACTGGTAGCCTTGTATAGCCTTGTAACAGGCACAGTTTGAAAAAAATATAAAAAAGGAATAAAGAAGCTTTTTTCCTTTTTATTTCCAGCAGCTAAACTTCCCATAGAGCTGAACAACATCCTCTTTATCAAGATTATGGGTTTCCACATCTTGGCATGCTATTTCTTTCCTTTAGTGCATGCCAGCAAGCTGAACTAAGAGTGACAAAAATAGAGAATAAGGCATGTATAGGGCCATACTTACTCACTTATGTCAAGAGCATTTATTTGCATGAGTAAGGCAAGTAAGCTATAACTTTTAAGCTATGACCCACACATACCTGTGTATCAAAAGGTGACCATCTGTAATTTTCTGCCTGGCAGTTGAAGAAATTGATATTATTCATCGATATCTGAATGAAATAAAAAGGCTGTCAGTCTTTTAAACCATTTTTTTAGAACAAACATGGAGCCCAGCTCTGCACCTTATCTGTAGTGTAGCATTGGCTTGCATTGACTGGGAAGTATGGAAGCGTAGCGTGTAGATCCAGTAGTTGTTAAGGAGAGAAACATGGACTGACAGTCCTTTGTATTATTCATGCTAAATAATGGATACTACTGAATCATGAGAAAGTTTTTTATGGAAAAATCCAGTGGGAAAAAAAAACACACAAACAAGTACTTTCTGCTAAGAGGTTGAGTGTTTTTTAATTCCCAGTATGTCAGCATGGGTGGGACAAGCTGTGTCCTGTGGCATGAAGCACCTTCTTTGGTTCTAGCACATTGACTCACTCAAGCTTCTATGTGAAGTTATGGCTTGGTAGATTTGGACTGGACATTAGAGATCACATCTCTGCCAGGAGGGTACTGTAGTATAGGAACAGGTTATCCAGGGAAGTTAAGGGATCTCCATCTGTGGAGGCTTTTAAGTCTAGGAGAAGCAGAGCCACAGCTGATCTGATCAGTTGGTGATAGTCCTGCTTTGAGCAGGAGGTGGGATTAGATGACCTCCAGAGCTCTTTTTGAATCAATGTTTCTATGATTCTGCAGCTTTCTGAATAAAAAGATATAGACTATACTCTACATTTTCACTACACGCTCTTTCTCAAAGATCAAAATAGAAGCCTTTTATTTTTTTTTACAGGAAAAAAGTAAACCAGAATCAACACACATTTTTGTTTGATAAAGTACCAGCCTTTTTAATAGTGAGGATAAGTTTTATTCCCTTGTATCGCTCAAGAATAATACAACCGTTATTTCAGTGAGGCAACAGGGAGAGTGATTTTAATTTGAAGCTAGCTGTTGTTACAATGACATTCAAAAGGCAATGTGGGTCATAAGAAGGAGCTAAAAACATCATTCAATAATCAGTATTGATTTCTCTTTTATTGATTTCAGTGAAGCCAAGATTTCATTCAATAGCATGAAGAGTCCCAAAAGTACTTTGTAGCAATTAATTTCCTTTTAAGTCCTTCTCTGATGGTCCAAACAATATCTTTAATTTAATTATGCTGGTTCTTTGTGCAAAGATGAATTTTTCCATTTGTAATAGATTTAAAGAAGTACAGGCTTCTAGCATATTCAGGTGCAGAACCTCTGGTTTGCCAACAGAAAACGAGTGTTTTATTACCAGGGCAGATCAGTTAGACTCATGTAACTCTAATAGGCTTTCTCACAGTTAAAACATTCTTTATGTGCTATGGGGAATTGTTAAAAAATATTATTCTTGCATGTCTTTAAAAGCTTCAAAGTCTGAGCTATAGAAGCACAGTCCCCATTGATCAGTATAGCAAAATATTCACCCCTATGCCATTTGGTTTTTGGAAAACAATATTTAGTCAGCACAGTGAAAGATCAGGACAGGTGGGTAACAGTGAAATGAAATTTCATTTCTACTACAGTGAAGTTTTCTAGGGGTTGAAAGTTTACTGATATTTAATGGAGCTGAGAAATGCCATCAGTCCCAGCATTACTTGCATTTGAATGGATTTCTCTGATTGAGTGCATGAATTCTTTAGATATTTCTCTGGTGTTCCCTTTTTAGTTTTTCTGAAAAGTATTTCATAGCATTTCTTAAATGAACACCCAAAATATTCTACCTTCTAGTCAGTCATCCTTTCATGACTACATTAAAAAATCAAGAAAAGACTTAAAATGCATAAAGAATGAAAGAAAAGGAAAGGAGATAGGAATTTGTGTGCAGCAAAACCTATGTACTGTAGAAAATGTGTGTGGGGAGCTGAGGTGTAAGGCAGGAGGAGAACTTGGTTTGTTCAGCCCAGAGCAGAGCAGGCCGAGGGGAGGCCTCATGGCGGCCTGCAGCTCCCTCACGAGGGGAGCGGAGGGGCAGGCGCTGAGCTCTGCTCTCTGGGGACAGCGACAGGACCCGAGGGAACGGCATGGAGCTGGGACAGGGGAGGGCCAGGCTGGGTGTTAGGAAAAGGTTCTTCACCAAGACGATCCCCAGGGCAGTGGTTACAGCCTCAGGCCTGATGGAGTTCAAGAAGTGTTTGGACAATGCTCTCAGACATAGTCTGATTTTTGAGTGGTCCTGTGTGGAGCCAGGAGTTGGACTCAATGCTCTTTGTGGGTCCTTTCCAACTCAGGATATTCTATGGTTCTATGAATTGATTTTGCTTTGCTTGGGGTTTGTTGTTCGTGTTGTCTTTGGGAGGAAGGGGGAATTAATTCATTTTGTTTCAAGAGAGAAATCAGAAAAGTAGAGGGATTCTGAGAAAGATGAGGTATTATATACGATGAAATACTTTCCTGTTCCAACATTAAATTAAAAAGATATAAAACTGAAGGTGGATACTAGTAAATCAGCAAGGCAATACCATCTGCATCCAGAGGAGGTCTCAGTGTCGCTAATGCTGATTTGCAGTGAGGAGGTTCCAGAGGACAGGAAAACTAGCCTTGTGCTACTTCATTAAAGGCCAAACAGAAGATCCAGATATTCATTGTCCTTGCCACTGATGTGAAATTACAGCAGATTTGGAATCTGATTAATCAAATGTTAAGGAAAGGTTAAAGTAATCAGTTCTAATCAATGTGGGTTTATGATGAATACTTTTTGTCAAAATAATTTAATGCTTTTTTTGAAGAGGTTTCTAGTTTAGGGACAATTTGAAGTTGTGTATTTCAACTCTTATCAGTCTTTTCAACTTGGTATTACACAACTTTTTGATTAAGAAAATTGAATGATCCAAAATCAACATTGTACACGTTACATTGGGCTCTAAAACTGGTTTAGTGACAGTTCCTAAACCTAAATGTATTTCTTGAACAAGCAGGATGATGAATTGCATGCTACTTAACATTATTGTCAGTGGATGAGGAAACAAAAAGAGAAAATCATTCCAGATAAAGTTTGCAGGTGACACGAAGTTAAAGAAGATGATAAATAATTTAAAGAACAAGGTGCTGTACCAAGTGGGCTGCCCTGATTGCTATGGATAAAATGCAAAAATGCATGAGTTTGTATGAGGCCTAGTAGAAGGACCATATGTAGGAATAAATGATGTAGGCCATGCCAGTAGAATGGTTGACTCTATCCTAGAATGTCCTAGAAGAAGCTGAGACACTAAGTGTGTAATGAGCAGGGTATAACATCCTATTACGGTTGTGTGGTGCAAAAGAGATTTTTAAGTATGTGAACAACGAAATATTCTTAGCACTCATTCTGTTTATGGTGTGACTAGTTTGGGGACCCTGTTTCCAGTTCTGTTGTTCAAGACTGAAGAATAATGCTAAACTGATAAACTATAGAAATTCAAGAGGAAAGTCACAAGAACACTAAAAGGAAGCATGCTATTTAATGAAAGGCTGAAGAAACTCGGCCTGTTTAATTAAACAAAAATAAGACTACAGGGTGATGTGACAAGAGTTTTGCATATGTTAAGCAAAAGTTGGTAATAGAACTTTAGGAAACAGTGGTATAATAAAAGAGGACGCTGGACAAATTAATCCTAGAAATAATAGACACGGATTTTTAATAATGAGGTAATTAATCTCTGGAGCAACTTGTCAGGACTCCTGACTTTGCTGGATGTTTTTAGAAAAATATTGGATGCCTTTATGAAATATGTACTCTGTTTCAAACAGGAATTAATCCTGAGAAGTTTCATCGCCTGTGTTGTGCTGGAGGTCAAACTAAATGGTCATGTGGATCCCTGCTGACATTTTAACTTGTTATAGCTATGTTCTTTTGTTGGAACGTAGATAGAGCTCAAGCTACTCAAAAAAAAAAAACCAAAAAACCTGCAGTAATTGTATTTGAGTTTCCCTCTACTGTGTGTTAGCTGGAATTGTAACAGACAAATACATACGAAATATATTTGTCTGCAAAAATGCATTCTGTGGTAGCTTCCCAACCAGAGGCAGCTTAGGCAGGATGCCAGTTAACACCAAGCACAATTGGTTACATGGGCAACCTCATCCCTCTGAAAGGTCTTCTGAGAAGCTAATTTCATTTCAGTGTATTTTGAACTATATTTTTCCATCTTTCAACTAAACTTAAAGTTTACTGGTAGATTCTTTTTTTTCTGTTTTAATTTATTTTGGTGTAGTAGCTGACAAAAAAACATAGTATGGTCTGGTGGCGGAAAGCTGAAGCTACAACAATTCAGGCTAGAAATAAATTGCAAATAATATTTTTTTAAAACAACTTAATTAGGAATTTGAAAGGTAAAGGGGCTGGACCACCTCTCCTGTGAACACAGGCTGAGGGAGTTGTTCAGCCTGGAGAAGAGAAGGCTCCGGGGAGACCTTAGAGCGGCCTTCCAGTGCCTAAAGGGGGCCTACAGGAAAGCTGGGGAGGGACTCTTTGTTAGGGAGTATAGTGACACAACAAAGAGTAATGGCTTTAAACTAAAAGCAGGAAGGTTTAGATTAGATTTTAGAAGGAAATTTTTTACTCAGAGGGTGGTAAGGCACTGGCACAGGTTGCCCAGGGAAAGCTATGGATGCCCCATCACAAGTGTTCAAGGCCAGGTTGGATGGGGTTTTGAGCAACCTGGTCTGGTGGGGGACATCACTGCCCATGGCAGGGGGTTGGAACTGGATGGTCTTTAAGGTCCCTTCCAACACAAACCATTCTGTGATTCTATGCCCTGAAGTCAGACTTTCTGAAAGAGGCTCTTGTACAAGAAGTACTGATTTTGATCCTCAAGTTACTGCATAGAGTGTTTTGGTCCGTGATATATGCAGGCTTAGACTGCCTGAATGGATTGTTTCCATTTTAGTTTTAATAGCACAGCATGAAAATTAACAAACCATATATTTTTGTAAATATACGATAATGTTAAAGTTAGCTGTTTGATGTGAAGCTGCCTGAATGCTAGAATAGTTTGTCTGAAAAATGAATACAAACAGGCATATGACAGACTTCTTAAGGAACTAATAGGCAGAAATTATGTAAAAACAATGTAATGTAAGAATAAT
Organism: Anser anser; assembly: GCF_964211835.1. Classification (NCBI taxonomy): domain Eukaryota; kingdom Metazoa; phylum Chordata; class Aves; order Anseriformes; family Anatidae; genus Anser; species Anser anser. The sequence goes on from NC_139722.1 coordinate 54,004,823, forward strand.
TTGGATGTTGCTTTTTGTCTTGTCTGCATCTATGCTGTGATGATTTACTCTTCTCAAAAATGACTTTAGAACTAAATATTACATTGAACGTTGAAAGTTCTGAGGTAGTAGGTACAGGAGGAGAGCTTGAAATAAGTCACTAGCAGGTGGTCAGTGAAAACCTACTGAATATGAAAATATGGAAATGTTACTTATTGGTACTAGATGTGAAGTTAGTTGATGTATGAAGCTTTCCTCTCTGGGATTTTCTTCTCAAATTGTGAACCCTGCATACGTTGGGTATGAAATTATACTTGATGTTTGCTCAGTAATGAAACAAAAAGATGCTTACACTGGAAATCTGAGTTGTCATTATCTCCGGGGAATTCTCAACGGTAAATGAGAATGTTTAGCTGCTGAGGCTTTCAAGCCTGACTCCGATTTCCCCTTAAAGCGTCTGGGATTCTCTGTGTCCTTTTTCAACCAATTGAAGAAAGAAACAGAAACTTAGCATGAGGTTCACCTCTACTGAGATTGGACGTGCCATCTCTGAATTTTATCAGTGTAAATTTCTTCTGTGCATTACATTCTGATCTCAGTACATGCATATCTGTAAGAAAAAAAAAAAATTACCTCTAAAGCCCCGTGTGTATAGATCACGTATGTAGCTGCCTAATTGTCTGCAGAACAGATTCACCAAGGTAAAGCTTTACTTTTAAAACACATTTTTGGAATTGCATTCAATTCCTGGCCTGATACATCAGGAGGAAGAAGGAAGAGATGAAAAGAATGAACAAAATAGGAGGGTTGAGCTCAACAGGCATTTTTAAATGCTTGATGAGCTTCTACCAGTTAGAACAGTTTCTTCAGTCAGAAGAGGGGGAAATGGAGTGTGAGACTCAGCCTAAGCTGTGTCAGCAAAACCTTAGGAGAAGGAAAGCACAAAGCTTCAGGAAACTGAAAATCAATATAGCTGGGCAATGAAAGCATTTTTGTCACAAAGAACCAAAAGCTGCCACAGAACACAAGGTTCACTGAAAATGGACACAAGCATAGTTAAAGGCTTCGGCAGTTTCAAGAAAACTGTGAAAAATAAACTACAGTTACAAAAAGACAATATAATATACTTTTATTTAAGGAATGGGAAGGTCTTATCCACAAGGAGTTAGGAGAGGTGGAAACACCAGCACTAGTGGACACGTTCCACAGGGTTTTCTTTTTGAAGCTATTTTGTGTCACCTCTCAGTTCTTATTCTGCTTCCTACATAAAGGAAGGTTTTCTGGTAGGTGCTGTTTTAGTGTATGATAGTAGAATCTTTTCTCTGAGATTTTATGACCTGGACAGAACAGTCATTACTGGAGAGTAAATTGAGGCAAAGAGAGCTGCAGATAGAATCACAGAATCACTTAGGTTGGAAAAGACCCTAAAGATCATCAAGTCCAACCATCAATCTAACAGTACCAAGTCCACCACTAAACCATGTCTCTAAGCACCACCTCTATGTCTTCTTAAATACCTCCAGGGATGGCAATTCCACCACTTCCCTGGAGAGACCAGACAACCCTTTCTGTGAATAAATTCTTCCTGATATCCAATCGAAGCCTCCCCTGGTGCAGCTTGAGGCCATTTCCTCAGATATCCACAGTAGTTCTATGGCAGAACTGGGAACAGACCCTGGAGAGAAAAACCTACAGCTCTGCCTGCTTTTCCGGATCCCCACTGCAAGAGTAAGATCATTGGACCAAGGTCCATAATTTGTATCCCACGACCCAGGCTGGACTACTGGTGTACGTCTTCTGTCTGGCTTTGCAGAAATAGTCAGACACAATAGAAAGCCCTAACAGATGCTTGCTGGAGGGTCAGAAGCTGCAGGGTCGTGTTTGTGTTTGTTTGTTTGTTTGTTTGTTTGTGTGTTTTAAACTGCTTGACACTGGTATGGCACAAACTCAGCAGGCCGGTTGGCCTCACTCTGGGTCCACTTTGCAATTTCTCAGTGTCTGTCGCAGGCAGAGTTCCCTCTGATCAAGTCACAGGCTCAAGGTAAGGCTTTGCATCTGGGGTTGTGTGAGGCTTGCTGGTGTTCCCCCACATTCATCTGCAGCAAAATGTATTCTGTTCCCAAGGATCTTGTAGCTAGGTTGTTCTGGTTTGGGCAATTGCGTTGCCTGCTTGCAACAGTGCCAATTCGCAGCCATTCTCACTCTCAGATATTCCTTCCAAAATGCAGCCGTGCACCTTCCCAACCAGGTAGTCTATGAGTGCCCTAAACTTAGATTAAACTAACCCAGGGATGCGTGCAATTACTTTGATGCCTCTCATCGATTTGATTTTTCCCTGTGCTCAGTCAGCAGACCCTCAATACCCCAAGCATCTTCATATTTAGGCATGAATTGTTCTGAGCAGGTTGGGCAGACAAATCTGTATGTTTATCATATAAATCTCATGATGTTCATTTGCTCAGAATGTTGTAGGTACAGAGATAAAAAACATTGACCTTTGTGCAATGTCTGTGTTGAAATGAATGTTATTGTCATTATTATTTCTTCTCAAAGAATTTTTTTGAAGAAAGAAATGAAGTTTAGACTCCAATAAGTAGTTTGTTCCACAATGGAAATGAGATTTTTAATTCTGATGACTTACTGTAAGAAAACATAGTCTGTTCTGCTGCGAATGGTACTGAAGCCCTAGCTCTTGAACTGTTTTAAGTTAGAAGAGGATAAATTAATGATATAATGAGCCTTCCTAATCTCTAATTTCCTTAGTTTGATGAATTTCAGTATAGTATTTTTCATTAATATTATATAAGAAAATGATTTGCAGGCAAATTAAGTGGTTAACACAGGTACTAAATAATAAAAGCATAGAAATTAAATGCAAACATGCAATTAATTACAAGATTAATGTCTCTTATCTCGTCCCATGATATCTCTCAAGCAGGCCTGCCTATACATAATCATATTAGAAGAGCATGAAAATATTTATATGCACACCTTAATTTAATAATGATGATATTCTGTACATCATGTTGTTACAGTGCACACTGGTGAAGTGTGCTATTTTCCAACAGCATAAACAGAAAAACTGCAAAAATAGTATGTGGATCTCAGATTTCTCTGATGTTTGAAGGGCCATATGCTATCTACCTTTACACAGTCAGATGCATGCAGTGAGGAAGCTGTAACAGCAGTGTGATCTGCTTTGACAACCAATGATACCAAAACATTCTCACTGACTACCACTGTTTGTTCAGATAATTTCCCTTATGAAGCTCTCTGCTGTCTGACCAGGCACTTGGCCTAGCGGTCAGACTTGGGGAGCAACAGGAAAATGGTCACAATGAAAACTGATTTCATTAATTCCATGTAAAGCTGAACATTTGAATGGCCCTTGTCATGCCAAATTTGGTTTTCATGGGTAAAGATGTTTTTGCAGCTGCAAACAGTTTTCTATGGTGTGCTTTCCTTTCCATCCATCATCCCAAGGAAATATTTATGCAGAACAGAGTCTGAAAAAGCAGATCAACACCCTGTTGGGTAAATTATATTCATTGTATTGCAGAAGCCTCAACAACTTTTCATTCTTCTGGATTTCCCCGCTCTTGCTTGAGCAGACATGGTGATGTTTTGACCTGCAGCCACATTCCTGGGGAGTGCACTCAGGTGTCAGTGTGGTGGCCTTAGGAAAGCCCACTCCCAAGTCACAGTGAGCCCATCTCTGCCTCGGGTCACCAGAGGTGAGACCATCTGGATGAGTTTCACCTGCCCAACTCGGGTGTAAACGTGGGTCTGTGTGTTCACACTGCATTTTATAAACAAAAGCATTTGACCTATACAGAGTAATTTAGCTGCAATTTAGTTAACATTCTAGTTTAATACATAAGTTAACTAATGACTGAAATGAAAAGCTAATTTTTTTTTTACATCAATGAAGTATTTAGTTGCTTTAAAACCCTATACAGCCCTTTTAAGAAAATCTACTCCAAACATAATTAACCAATGCATGTTGCTCCATAACGATGTTTAAGGTACCTATATTTGTGTTGCAGAACGGCCTGCATGAATATAATTCATTAAACCAGTATGTGTGCTGTATATGATAGGTATGACATTTGATTCACTCATGCAGCTTAGAAGAGAATTTCTGCCTTCTCTCTGTTTCTTTTATTTTTTACTAAGAAAAAAAATCAATGGAAAATGAAATGCATATTGTTACAGTGAAATCCTATTTAATGGCGAACTTCAATTCAGAAAGGCAAGGAAATCCAGAGTTAAGGCTGGGATTTCATTCTTAGTTATAACTGCAGCCTGACAATCCTCTTTCACACAGGTGATTTCTGGAGAGCAACTGCTATTGAATAGCACAGAAATGCTTCCTCTTCTTTTTAATGCTAATGGTAGTTTTTTTTTTTTTTAATGTATTTTTGTACCAGTAGCTGTGTAAAGCTCTAGTACAGAGTGTCTCAGATGCCAGGCATGCACAGAAAAGGATTTAATACCTGATTTTTCCCTCACACCCTTCATTTCAACTGTCAGCCTGACCCCCTGCTCTCCTCGCACCAAGCCTGATCCAAACTGTGCTGAGGGGGGAAATAAAGTCAGCTTGTCAGCTGAATGTTGCGACCACGCTTGTACATAGCTGGGATGTATCTCTGCTGAAGGAAAGCCATGTGGTGCCAGAGGGCAGTTTACGCAGGTTTTGAGAGGCTGTAGCTTTGGAGAGGTGTCCTGGCTGGAAGACCATCTCCCTGGGCCGTCCTCATGGGGATGGGCTTCTGCAGAGGGCTCCACCCTTGACATAAGGGGGCTTGTGCAGACTGGTTTCTAGTCCATGGTGGCAGGCCAAAACTCACTCCTGAACCAGCAGAAAATGGTACTGCAGCTGGACCTTGATTCTGGTCCATTTTCTGCTGGCTCGGCAGTATGTTTTGGCCCGCCACCACTCAGTGTGTGGGAGGGAGGTGGTGTATCAGCCACACACCTGGGAGAGCTGCAGTGGCCTGGTCACAGGCCCGCCGTCACCTGTGTGTTACTCCTCTGCTCAGTGCCAGGAAGGCAAAAATGTACCCCTATCCCAGGAAAAAAAAGTCTACTGAATGTGATTGATGTTTTCTTTCGTTGCATATCTAAAGTACAGGTGCTAATATTGTAGAGAAATTGTAAAGCAATCTTGGAAGCAGTGAGTACAGGCAGGTAAGTACCCTGCCAAAATGTCAGACCTGGTTTATCTCCTGTGAGAGGACCTTATGGCTCACTTTGCTTCACAGGTTTTATCTTGCTTTATGTGAGTCATTGTTCCTATCCTTTAGGTCATCAGTGGCTTTGGTAATACATTTGGCACCGCAGGAGGATCCTGTAGGCCATGAATTTCTGTTCTGACCCTCTGAAAATCTGCAGGTGACACTTTCCCAGATTACTCTCAATTTTATTTATTTATTTATTTATTCATTCATTCATTCATTTTAACCGAGTCTATTCCACCGTTGTGTGTAAGGTCTGTGTGGTTGACAGAGACCATCATGCTGTTTCATTGACTGGAAAGGAAGAGGAAAGGAGAGATATATCTTGGAGCCCAAGGGAGGAGCAGTAAACCAGAACCATCTCATACTTACAAATGAAGAGCACTATGTTGCAAATAGCTGGACTTCTCATTTAGCGGGAGATGAATTCTCTTCAATTGTAACTTCTACTAAAAATAATGTTTTTCCTTTTTGAATTATATAGAATATAAATTTAAAAACAGATGCAGAAGTTTGGGCCTCCCATGTAGTTTTGGCTGTGTACTGGCCATCATGGCTGAGTAGCAAGTGAACAGCAAAAGCAGGGAGTGGGAGAAGTACCTGCACTTCGTTATCCTTTGAGGACAGTGACTTTGTAGTGGCCCCTGTCACCGAGTGCTTCCTTTCTTGGAGGCCTGGGGAACTGCAGAAGTAGGAAGGCAGAGAGGACCCGTGAAAGATCCTGTGGGTTATCACTGCATCAGCTCTGGACACCCAACTTGAAACTCCTTAAAAGGACCTTGTTTTTAGGAAGAGCCATTAACACCTTTTACATCCTGTAAGCAGGACATCCAAAATTAGTTGGTTCCCTAAAATACTGACTTTTACCAGATCCACGGAGGGATTTAAAGATGCTGCTGTTGAGCTTTTTTACTGTAATTTTTATGTGATAACTCTTGCAGCAGAATTTGTAAACCTGAGTTAAGCACTCTAATTCCCTATTGAGGGAAACCAGCCAGGCCAGGAAGGATGTAGCCTACTGAAATCCCACACTGCTGCAGCCCTGGGGCAGTTACCTACTTAAAATTGGTATTCACTTTCCAGAGCCTCCTGCTGTGCCTCAGGAGACCCTTTGGAGCTAGCATACAAGCTTCTTGTCCAGAAGAAGGTACCCAGCTTTGTGAAACAGCCTAACCCTTGAAGTGCTTGCCTAAGAAGCTCCAGTGGTCAGCTTGTTCTGAAGAGCTTGAACTCATGTCTTCTACCTCCTGTGGCATGTTTATTTGGTGCCAGATTAGAGCTAGATCTGACAAGGGCATTTCCAGTTCATCCTTAGTGAAGTTGTGCTGCTATGAAAATAAGTATGCAGTTTTCACAGGTAAGAAGAATGTAGAGGAGGATGTTCACCAAAAAGGGAAAAATGCTGGCTTCCATGCATTAAAAAACTGTTGGAAAAAAAATGCATGAAATTTTAATGTCCTTGCATTTGTCATATTATCCATGAGCAAACAACTTTGAGCATTACTGCTGCTTGAGGGGCTGTAAAGTGAGGCAGCAGCAGCAACCCACAGATGGGAGATCGTGAAAGAAAGTCAAGGCCTCAAAAAGTTGAAGTCATAATGAGCCACAGGCACACAGGCATCTCTCCTTTGAAGTAGCTGGAGATTTGGGAAAGTGTGTAGCAGCTTAGTGCCATCCCAGGTGAAATGCTAATGTGAATATCTTTCATCCTTCAGCACCAGTGATACAATTAAGGGGCCAATTTAAGGGCATTTTTTCTTAAAATTTATTTTACTTGTTTTAAGCATGTAGATAGCTGGAATTTACAGTAAAAACATTCAGATTTATGGGAAATGCGCATATCTATTTGGGGAGAAAATGTGTCCCACTGAAGCAGGGATTTTTCAACTTTTCTGTGTTTTGAAAATGCTACCAATAACTTCCATAAAATTGCAATAAATAAAATAAATAAAAACAGTTGTGGTCTGAGGAACTAAGTATGTTTAGTTTTAGCCAAGGAAAAGATTTTTCAAAAGCCAAATAATTTCAATTTTTAAATTATATTTTTACATTAGATATTAAATGCTCTCTAGAATGAAGTCATTGTAATTTAATATCTGCAGTTTGCAGATGTGCTGATGTAAAAAAAAAAAAAACACAACTCTATCTTGCACTAATTAAACTAGTAGTTCTGTGTATCCGAAAGCTATCTAACACCTTTATAGATGTCCCTTTGCACCTTCAATATTCATACCTGCTATTTTTTTAACCTGCTTATTTTTATTGGAGAAACAAATAAAGTGTAATCACTTCAGGCACCTAATTGTAGATGCACAGCCAGTCCTCAGGTGTACGTGCGTTCATAGTGGGCATTTTACAGGGACAGAAATTTAGGAAAAACTTTTGCAATTTTCAGGAGCATCAGGAAGAACCTGACATCATCCTTCATACAGTCATACTGACTCACATATGTGCAGTTTTCTGGGAGCTCAACCTAATTTCCCAAGCCCTTATTTCTTGTTTTTGGCAACACTGAATTAAGTTACACTAGCATTTGTCACCTGAGGAATCTTGAGTCCTTTAACTTGTTTTGAATCAAAGCACTCAATCAAGGCTGGCTTATCAGTGGCAGGGGTACGGCAAGAACTGTAATGCTTTTCACCTGCTGCTTTATCAACTGTCTCTCAATAGCTGTAAGACTTAGTCCATAAACTCCCATCAGTTTAAACTGTATTAGCACTGTACAGTAATGGCAAGAGAGCAATAAGAAGTGATGTTGTACTTCTTAGGGCACTAGTGAGCTATTTTTCTTGATGCTGGGAATCATCCAGGTCTATTACTGTGGGCTATGAGCTCCTGTGAGAAAACTAGGAGCTAATGATGATCTTAACTGAACTGAAACTTTTAAAACTGTTTCTCACATTATCTAAAAATATTCATCACTGTATTTGTAATGTCCTGTGCCTTAGGCATAAAAACCACTGCAAGTGAGATGAACTAATAAAATGTGACAGGGAACTTCATTTTCTCCAAGAGAGAGAGCTGTCAGTCCTTCCACATCCCAATTTCCTCTAACAACTGAAAGCTCAAACTGGTACATTTGGAACAGAGTAAGAGCAAATCTTTCCCATATAAAGCCATCTATTTACAAGCTTTACTCCTGAATTATAAAAATAATGGTGATCAAACTTTTCCAGCAGCCCAGTGACTCTGACTAGTTTTCATAGGCTAAAATGTAGTATTTGCAGCAGCTCTCATATTTTACTTGGAGTTCTAGCCTGGGAAACTGCAGCTCACCATAACCCATACTTGATTCCTGGATTCTATTTAGAAACAGATTGCAAATCTCACTTTTTGAATTAATTTCTGGAAGATTATGGCAGAAGAGTTACTTGTTTAAAAGTACTGTAGTCATCAATTAGTGTTTGTAACTGTTTTTGTCAGCTTTCACATGGAAAGATAATTTTGTCATTTATTATTCTGGTCTAGACCAAATCTTTATATTTAGGAGTGGTAATGTCTGTAGTCATATGGGGGTACATTGTAACAATTTATAGAAGTTAATAGGCTGCAGTTAGCTTCAGTCTGTTTATTTGCCAGAATAGCCTGAAATAGAATTCTTTTATTGTATGGCCATCTGTAATTGTATTTTTGATTGCATCAGAAAGATTGGAATATTTTCAGTCTATCCAGTACTCTCTAGACTGGGAAGTTGCCAAGAGTGTATATGGAGAGACCTTCATCTTTAAAGGGAAAAAGCCTGTGGTTCCCAATGTCCTTCTGTGATTTGTAGCTGGAAAAGCACTAGGAAATTGCTAGTTGGAAGCCAGCTGTCTGTTTCAAAATTGAGGCATATTCTTAGGATAAATTTCCTTTTTCTTTCTTTGTTGTATGACTGGTGAATGAAGCTGACTATTAGCAAGTTGCATTCAAAGAACGAGCAAACAAACAAACAAAACCAACACAAATTTGCTTGTAATGATTTACTACTGGGCTCCATCAAAATAACTGCCTGAAAATTTTCTCTCTGCACTTTCCTTTGCTATTTTAAAATGTGTTTTGTATTAAAAAATAAGAAGCCCCTTGTTTGCACTTGCAGTCACTGCAACAGACTGTCTCAGCAGTGTATTTCTAAATATTAAATGGAGGAGTAAGTTTTATAAGAATAGTCTTAAAGAATTTCCAATTCCTTTATTATTAAAGAGTTATAAAACACAAGTAGTTGTGAGCGCGTGTGTGAACTTGTATAAAATCTTATAATAAATGAAATGCATTATCAAGAATTGCTGTAGTTGACAATACACAAGACTCGGGAAATTTATTAGGTAAGATCTCATGTTAAGCAGCTGCTCTAGAGACTCTCACGACTTGTTGAATATATGATTCTGCTTTCTTTTTATCAGAACCCAATCTATGCCAGCTCCTCAAGCTGTCACCTAAAAGAAGTGGAGCCTGAGTAAGCCACTGCTTTGAAGTAGATATACCTAGACTTTGAATTTTAGTGAGCTCCCCCAAAAGGCTCTAAAATACAAGCCAGCTTGTATTCAAATAAAAATAAGGAATGAAAAATAGCAAAACAAAACAACAAAAGGAAAAAAAAAAACTCAAATAGGGAAGTGAAAAGGTAAAAAATAAAAAATGTGTTTTCCTCCTGCCTAGTATGTCCTACCAGTTGGCTTGGTGACCACTTGGGCTTCTCCAGCTCTTGGGAAGTCCCATCCACCTGACCAGGTCTGTCTGGCTGTTCCTTGCTCCTCATGGCATGTCCTGCATGCTTCAGTTTCATGCTGGGGCTCTCCTTTGCCTGTTGTGTCTTGCCATCCCAACAGCCCTCTCACCAGGGCCACTGAAGTAAAGAATCACAGAATCATCTAGGTTGGAAGAGACCTTCAAGATCACCGAGTCCAACCTCTGACCTAGTACTAACAAGTCCTCCACTAAACCATATCCCTAAGCTCTACATCTGAACATCTTTTAAAGACCTCCAGGGATGGTGACTCAACCACTTTCCTGGGCAGCCCATTCCAATGCCTAACAACCCTTTCAGTAAAGAAGTTCTTCCTCATATCCAACCTAAACCTCCCCTGGCGCAACTTTAGCCCATTCCCCCTCGTCTTGTCACCAGGCACGTGGGAGAATAGACCACCCCCTACCTCGCTACAGCCTCCTTTAATGTACCTGTGGAGCGCGATAAGGTCACCCCTGAGCCTTCTCTTCTCCAGGCTGAACAATCCCAGCTTCCTCGTAAGACTTGTTCTCCAGACCCCTCCCCAGCTTCGTTGCCCCTCTCTGGACTCGCTGGAGCACCTCGATGTCCTTCTTGTAATCGCACTTCCCTCCTTTGGAGCCCATCTGAGACAGCGACTTTGCAGAAATGTAATGGATGATGAGGAACTTAGAGACACAACCAACACTGTGCAATATAGAGCTGCTTTTCAATGGGGAAAGTATCTAGAAGATTTGGTTCTTGTTGTCCAGAGTTGTAATGCAAGAAAGAAGGTGTTCAACTGGGGATGTGGGAAGAGAGGAAGACAGTAACAAGGCACAGACCTTCTCTCCCCATCTTAAGGCATAAAGACTTTAAACGTAGTAACTTAGTGAAAAAGAATGAGTTTTGAACTTCTGGGCCACTTGGAAGGGCTCAAAGCCTTGGGTTTAAAAAAAAAAACAAACTCTTTTTTATTTTGGGGATACAGAGCAGAAAACAGATGAGGAGATGAGGAACTCTTGGTTAGCTTTTTACTCCTCTACTGGCTTTTCTTCACTAAGAAAAATAGGCCTAGGTTTTCAAGGCCTGGAGCTTTTCAGACCAGCCTGAAGATTTGAGCTGCATGGAGTCTACAGTGCTGTCCTCTTGTAAAGAGATTAAAGTGGTCATGTTTGGAAAATAAAGAGCTAATCCACTCAAGATACTGCAAGGAATCTGCATTTCTTTTGAGCGTTAGTGGGAGCTTGAGGTACTTTGCAACTAACCATCGATAAATTTCACCCTTTGTGCTGAGATCGAGTATACAGCCTGTACATCATTTAAATGCGACTGAAGATTTCAAAATAATGACTCAGTGGGAATTAAGTGATGGATAGGCTTGGTCTTGCATGGGTTTCACTGTCTGATTTGTAGGTCAATAGACTTACTTATATTCTAATTCACTATATAGGTTTAGCTGGGATTCAAGCTTTGGCATTTCACTCTTCAATGATGCTTGATGCCTATATTCTGAAAATATTTTAGGCTGATTTGTTCTTTTATGCCAGAAATGTATTAAAAACAGATAAATCTTTTGTGTTGGTCTTCAAGACTATTATGTTTTCTTGAGACATTATCCAGTATGATCATGGAGAATGTACATTATAGGAGCAGCTGACTAATAGAATAAATGTACATGTGCCAATAGAGTTATCATCAGTGTATATGTGGAAGAACTTGCTCATTAGTGCCATAAACATTTTATTATAGAATATTGTGGCTACTTCTGTAAATTACTATAGTGTCATGCAGATGCTTTAATACATTAATTGAAGATCGTTGCTGCAGTCTTTACCTTATTAAAAGACATAGAGAAGAGGGAAGGTTTGCACATGCTAACATATAGATTTTTTCACCTGTGTAACAGACATTTCAGAATGATGGGAAAATAAGAAAAGATAAGTTTCTGTGCAAAATTAGTGCAGAGTCTTGTTCTCTGTGTGCAATCAATTCTGGAGCAATGCCGGACAAATAGGAGGCTTCACATGCTTAAGACTTATTAAAAAAATCTGAAGGTTTAACTTTCAATGAGATCTCAGATGATTCTCCTGGAAAAGGTTTTAGCAAATCTTGTTAATTTATTCTTTTACAAGCTGCCTATGTGCATTAACTGCAAACAGCAAAATATGGAAGCAATGTCCATGTCCTCGTTAGGCAGCCATTCAAATGCACTATGGTGCTGGAACTTCAGCTGCAGTAGAAGCAGCTGGATCCTGGGGGTTTCGGTGTTCGAGTTTTAGATGTGTGCTTTTCCATCTTTTCCTACAGTAATGTGTGCCAACATTTCTACTGATGGGTGTTTGGGATTCCATATCCAACTTTAAGCACATAAATAAATTTGACCTGATTCTCATAGGGGCATAAGCTCAGCTCACTGTGAATCAAAGTAAAGTTTTTAAGACCTTGTTTTATTTTTTCTTTTACTTTTATATAAACACACTAAAATGCACTCAAGTGAAAAAACCTGGTAAAATCACAGTCCTGTGACAGATATCATCAACTTAGCTATGGCATAAGAGCAATCAGTCTCTAAATGAAGTGTGTCTGTCTTTTCTTTTTTTAAATACACGCTTGGAACATTTGGAAAGATAACTATGTATAGCAGTCATTATCATCACGCAGAAAGCGTCGTCCCGCCTGCAGGCCTGCTCTAGCAGTGCTATAGAGCAGCTTGTACAGATGTGTTTGTCTAGTGAAATCTCAGCTCAAGAAATAGACTGCTAATCTCTTGTCTGCTGGAACCTGTGGCATGCTGAAGGATTAACACACCTCATGCTAGAGATTAAAAGTACTGGTTGCCTCTTTTCTTTACCCTCTAAGGTACTTTTTAACTGATGCAGTGGGGACCTATCAGTGGAGAGAGACCAAATAAAGTACAAAAGAGAGGAGGGAAAGCAATTAAGTTAAAAGAAATCTGACATGGAGAGTATCAGATTTAGCACAGGATTTAGTGTCGGAATAAAACAGCCCCAGATGTTTAAATCACGTAGTCACTCTTTGCAAGTCACTGATTCATCCAGCATACAGCAACCGTGGTTGTGTGGCCTGTTCTGAACGTTGTACTGCATTGATTTTGTGTTATAAATGGTGTTTTAATATTTTGGGGAGGACATGGAAATAGACTGGCAATCAAAGCCAAGTCAAAGCTAATGAGGTTCTAACCTCATGAAAAATAATTACTGGAGAACCTGATGATATGTATTTAGTACCTTATTTCGTGCCAGCGTGTATGTGCTAGGAACCGGGCACAAGCTTCAGAGGTTTTTAGATATGAGAAAATCTGCCTCCAGAAGTTTGTGGTGTTACCATGACTGATAAACACAGAGCAACTCAACTGATAGACATTTCCATATGCCTGGAGGAGCAAGTAAAAGTAATGCACAGCAGCTACCAGCCCAGGCGTTTAAACAGAATTAAATGGCTCCCAATGCAAAGATGAGGCTTTATCTTCTGGCACTATTTCTAAAGAGGCTATAAAGAAGTATTGTTTAATCTCTGCTAGCATATCATGAAACACCCATGATAGATGACTAGCAGTGTGACATCTGGCAGCCGAGGAGCAATTCTGACCTACTTCTTACTTCAAAATACATGTCTGACTCAGTAGCAAGTGCTAGGCATTATCTAGCAATAGTGGCTAAACAGAAATTGATTTGATTGGTTCTGATACAGAATGTTAATTCAAGTGCCAGCAAAAATTAAAGGAACAGGTCTTAAATTGGTGTCAGACAGAAGAATGTCTTTTATTTGCTCTGTATTAGTAAGTGAGTGTCATGAGTTTGTGAGATCGAAGTTCAGAGCTAAGCTGAAGATTTTACCGTTTTAACTTGGCTTGAGACTTGGCTGTTGATCCTAGTGGGAGATCAACACTCAACTATTGCAAAATTGGCCTCCAACAGGTAGAAAACCTCAATGTTGTGAAGCTTTCTGTAGTGACAGTCTTTTCAGTGCTTTCTTTGAAGGCCCTCAAACCACATAACTTTTCTTCAAGGCGTGAGTGAATGGCGCTTCGTCAGTAAATGAATATACTGCCAAAGCCAACATGACAGACCGAAGGCTTAGGAAAGAAATCACCCTCTTTGTGCCTGACTTTGAGTGGTGAAGAGTATTAAAACCAACAGGGAAAACAGATGCAGATATGTTAGAGATATAATATAATAGTGTTGAAATAGCCAGCATGATATTTAGGAGAGATACTGTCTGGTGAGTACCAGAGGTGACAGCAGTGGGTTAGTTGCTTTTTCCTCTGTCTGAAGGAAGTAGTAGGTTTTCCACAGACGTTGAAAGCTTCTTTTCAGTGTTTGCTAATTCATTCTTCTTAAAAAAAGAACGGGTATGTTATTATTCTTGTACAGGTATTAAAGACTTGGGAGCTAAGACTCTTGTATTATTAGATCATTGCTGGCAGGAAAAATGAAACACAGATAATGCTATCATGCATTTCCTGTACAGTTCAGGCATCTTATGCTGGTTTTTAGGGTTATCCAAATATTACATTATTTTTTGTTGCTCTGTCTGACATTGTCACTAGTTAAAACCAGTAAATTGAGATTTGTTTCTGCTTTTCTGCTTGGAGAGAGATGAGTTGTTCTCTTCCATTCACATTTTATTAATCTTATGTTTTGGTTTCTCTTACTTACTCATTTCACCTGTTTTTCATGGTAGTAGTTAGCATCAGTTGTGGCCTACACTGCTGAGGGGAGAGGAGCATACCCACTCCTCTGCGTAGCATTCATGTCAGTAGTGGAGCTGTCTTCAGGTATGGCAGAAGAGTTAATGTGGGCACAGTCCTAGGAATAATTACACTGTATAAAATGGGTAATGCCTTCTTGATGTCTGAGGACCTTTGAGTTAATTCTGTTTAAATATCTAAATTATGCTTCTCTTCATGCTGAAGAGACAAAAGAAGAAATGTGTGCTTCTGTGTCATATACCACATGTGAAATATTCCACTAAGTTCTGACTGGAGAAGGAACACAACTGCTTGATTTCAGAATGAGTTTTCTCAAACAAACAAAAAAAAAATCAAAGTGTGCACAAAAACTAGAGGAAAGCAATACATATGTATTCGATGTCATTTATGTAGTTGATGTTTTGAAAGTCAGTGCAATTTGCAGGGCTACTTCCATGGTTCTCTGACAAATAATTTCCTGTGTTTTTTTAAACTCTAGTTCAAAAGACAATTTTTACTTAAATGCTCTCTCAACAGAGAGATCAGCACAGAGAGATCTCACAGAGACTGTATGCTGATCCACAAACAAACTTTATCTACAAACTTGGAGGTGTTCAGGTTCATAGGGTTGATTCTTGTCCGTGGCTGCTTTTGCTGAATTCCTAATTACTTTTTGTCTTAATTGCTCTTTCAGTAATACAATAGTGAGTGGAATTTTTGATCCCCTAAAAAAGTAATGATAAGTGATGTCCAACAGCCAGCTGCCATATGGAGCAAGGAATATATTATTGGAAAAATCATTTCATGAATGATTAAGTGGGGATATATTTAGTTTTCTGTAAATCCAAGTAGGATCCAAGATGCTTCTTTCCAGAACAGAGGCAGTACCACAATGGATGTAATACAACGTTTGCTAACGGGCATGGCTGAGATATAGAGGACTGTTAATAACCACCTGCATCCTGTGTGAAGTAGGGAACACACTTAGAGATACAAATTTGCAAACATTCAATTTGTTAATGAAATAAAACTACAAAAATAGTAGTAGGCAAGAGGACAGCACTGCATGAACCTTCTCTGTAGGACAAAAACCTAAAAACCAGTATCTACCCAACTGGTTGAAGAATTATATACAAGTTTACAAGGTTAGTACGTGGATTTAAATTGCAGTCACTGTTCAAATTTCCTACTCCACATCAAGAGCATTGCAGGTAGTGGCAGGAGCTGAGGATCCAACACTTCCACAGCATTCATGTCTTAGTCTCGGATGTCATCTCTGTTGAGTGTGTTTATTTCCCACAGTTATGTTTTGCAGTAGAGTAAGTAATGTAAAAGTGGAGGCAGTAGTTGTGGAATCATAGTTTCTACTTATCCAGCAGTCTCCCGTCAAAACACGGGATTTAGCACAATAAAGTTTGTTCTCTTACTGTCTGTGTCAGACTGTTTGTCAGCGAGGTATGTTAGATGAATATAACTACCCAACCTCCTGTGCTTTCCAGTGTCTGCTTGGTTGAATCACGCCATGACTGACACTGAGACACATTAGTGGGAGGATTGTTTATGAGAAAAAGGGAAACAAATTTGACACTTGAGTTTACAAGGGAAGTTGTTGCTGGAGCACAGATGCTCATTGCTGCCAAATACTCACAGCTGAGGTCAGGGAAATCTGTCAGGGAAAGCAAAGCAGCCTTGAAGCAATGTTTTTTTATGGGCTGGCAGAAGAGAACACACATGAAATATGAAATATTGTTACAGCTGATCAGAGAGCTCCCCTCTTTCCTTTACATCATTAGGATTGCCTAATGCCTTTTTCTTCATATGAGGATCTAATGAGACATGTGCAGAACGTGCTTCCCTTCTCCTTCCTGGGTTTCCTGAGAAACCTATAGTCTCTTCTGGAGGCTGATGACAGTGACAGCAGCAGCCAGGAGGACTTGGACTAACTGTCCCCTTCTACTGTCCTTTTCCAGACCTTGGCAGTAGTTGTTATTGGTCCTGCTCCATACCAACGTGATGCATTTTGTGCATTTGCATGGAGCAAGGGTGGTGGTGGAACAGGCTTGATCAGCACAGAAGTACTGACCAACAGTGAATCTGGGATAAGGGTAATTTAAAAGCACATATATGCCTGTGCTGTGGATATCCTGTGACTAAAAACAAATAAGAAAAGAATGGTTGTTTGTGCTGAATATGGCTGTACAGTTCTGATGGAAGAGTACAAGAAACAGATACTCGGAATGGAAAAGGTTATCACAGAAAAGATTGAAGAAAGGACATAAAAAGAATATGTACCATAAAAGAGTAGGCTTTCAGATACAGCAGAGTAAGGAGGAGAAAATTATATGAAGACAGAGAACATGTACAAAGGGAAAAACTATCAGAGACCTGTGGGGAGAGAGAATGTGGAACATTAGATAGGAGAACAGCGGAGACTGGAGATCAAGGTCAAGAAAAACAGATTAAAGCAAAAAGCCAAATCAGAAAATACAGGTTTAAGAACCAGAAGGAGACAGGAATGAAAAAAGCAGAACCTTCCGCTTTCTCCAAACAGAAAGGAAAGTAAGCGGTAACAAAGACAAAAGAAAAGATACGTCCATTTGCATAGTGGGTGGAAAGAACAGTTTATACAATGAAATGGAAATGAAATGAGGGCAATGAAGTTGCGCAGTAAATTCATGTTGATGGTGAAACACGATAAAATCCTTCCTCTGCTTTTTTTTCTCTGGCTACTAAGTCCTGGAGGAGCTGTAATTCCCGCTTTAGCTGAATGATACTCCTGGGTCTCTCTATTAAGGAAGAGGCTTGAAGAAAAAGGTGCTGTATTTTGGTTGCATTTAAACTATCATTTATCCTTAGAGAAATGTGAAATTAAATGGTAGAGATTTACCATCTGCTGTTGTTTAATATGTGAATAAAAGCTTGTGTGCTTGGGGGATGTTTAAGCCAGTGATAAGTGCAGAAATAATGGAACGTTACATCACTACACCCAGCAGATACCTCACTGATTGAAGCATCGTGTTTCTTCTGTGTCTTAACACTTTCAAACATGATTCTGGAGGAGGATGAGCATGAGAAAGCTCAGTGGTTAAGGTCTGTGTTTTTCTTATTCCTTTTAGGGATCTCTTGCTGTCTGTGGCTCTTGGCCAGGTACTCTCCCTCCTTATCTGTGGCATTGGCCTCACGAGCAAGTATTTGTCAGAAGATTTCCATGCCAACACACCTGTTTTTCAGAGCTTCCTCAATTATATCCTTCTATTCTTGGTCTACACGACAACACTAGCTGTCAGACAAGGTAAGTGTCCATCTCTGAAACGCATAACTGTTTTGTATAAGACAGTGAGGATAAAGCTTTTGCAGAAAAATAATAAATGAGTTATATTTAACTGTGATTTAGACACATATCCCATTAACATTTGTAACATATTTATATTGCCTAGTAATACCTACTAGATAAACTAAAAAAAAAAACACACAGATCTTCACTAACAAATTATGAATTAATAGATTCATGATTAGGGCTAGATTCGAGGATAGGGCTTCTACCCATAATCAAAAAACCAAACATCAGTACTTTTCACATCCTAACTATTTTTATGGCAATACTCCTCTTAGGCTTGCCACTGTGGTACCACAACCACACATTCAGGGTCCGTTTTAGATGACTGCATATTTTGCTGGGGAATAGTATGCTTTACAAGCCACATAGGTTAAGGAGAGCTCAGATGCAAGCAAAGAAGAGCTTGTTCATACTAGTTGCTCATCAAGGCAGCTCAGTAGTTCACTATTAGCGAAAAATAGCATCCAGATTTTAGTGTTTTGGAAGTAGGAGATGAAAGGAGGGAATTTGGGATGCTGTCTCTGTGAAATGCTGAGTGGGCAGAGAAGCTCTACGGCCCTGCCACTGTTGTGGGACAGGGCTCGTATAAGCGATCTGGCTGCCAAAATGAGAAATGCATTCAAGTGCACTTCGGTACCATATGTCAAATGATCCTCTGTTTGACAGCCTATATATAATACTTTTTTTTGTGCCTTTCCTGCCCATCCCTCCTTTCTCTGAGATTTCATGTCTAGATGAGGTGTGGGAGGTGAATGCATTTAAGTACATTTCTTACCCACTCATTTTTTCGTAATCGTTTTATTTATTCACCTTCGCAGAACACATGGATTAGAAACAAAATAAAAGAGCAAAAATATCATGTACTATTGTGATTGTGCTCTCCTGACATAAGGAGGGATGGGCTCTGTCAAGGAAAAGATAGAACATGTATTAGGCTCCAGTGCATCTATCAGCATACTGAGGGGTTCACATTTTCTTACAGGAGCAAATATTTTGAATCAATCTTTGATGTTATATCTTTAAATGATTTGGGAACAACTCTGAAGCTAAAGTTCCTCCATCAGTGTGGTATTCTGATACAAGACTGTAACATATGAAATTGTTCCAAAACAGTAAGGGTTTCACTTCCATGAAAAAAAGAAATAAATAAATAAAAATAAATTAAAAATATACCACTGTCCTGCAACACAAAGTGCTTACATGTATTACAGCTCGAGTTTTACAAAACTTGGTCTCCATTGACATTTTTCAGAAACAGCAGAGGCCAATCTGCTGAGGAAATGTCAGCTCTTATTACATAAGGAAAGATTGCTCAGGCAGTGTTTCACTGTCTTGGAATTTCAATTTGTGTAGGGGGAAGCATCACCACGTGCTTTTCTCTGCAAAAGGCTTAAAATGTGTATTAGTAGCATCTTTCTGGAGAACTGAGTTTAAAAATAATTTTTCTGAATGTAGGATTGCCTAGCTGTTCGCAAGTTCTATCCCAGAAATGTCCTCCTTGGGACTGATTTAGATTTTGTGGAAGCCAAGTCCCAGTGACTTTTAAATAGATTTTGCTTTTTTGAAAATGCTATCTTGTGAGATGATATATAGGCTAGAAATCTGCTGTGCATTACAGGGCTTTGGTTACAGTGCTGTTTGACACCAGTATATATTGATATTTCAAACCCACTGTCAAGCACTATGTTGTACACATATAAACACACTTGTAAGAAAGGATCTATTTTATTTTTATAAATAATTTTCTATCTCTGTTTATAATATAGTGATTGATTAAAGAGAGGTTGTTTGAGATCTCTGTTGTTCCAGTACAATAGGTTTGGGAATTGAATAGGAAAGTCTTAGGGGACAGGTCAAAAACATGTTTTGGATGAGTGAGAATGGTTGGAGAAGATGTTTGAACAGGCCTGCAGTTAAACACAGAGTGTACAAACAACGAGAGTGCAACATAATGGGGACCAGTGGAATAGTCTGGAAAAGGAGCTGTCAAAAACAGAGAGATGGTTTGGTGTAGGGTCCAAAAAATCCAGAACAAAACTGACCAGAGAGGCAATGAAATCCTTGATCCAATCACTCACCATAACATTTCTGCTGAATGGTAGAGCAATACACAGCCGACTCATTTACTCAGCATTTAATATTGCCAAATGATTGAGCTTGACATTGTCTTTTTGCTTGTGTATTTATTCAAATTCATTATCTGTGTTTGTTCCACTAAGGCAGTTTTTCTAGCAGCTCTAATCATTTGGCTTCGTTAGCAGATGGAAATCACATGATAATTATATTAATTTTATATGGGCTGATTCTGTTCTGAGTGCCAGGAACATCAGAAGGCTTTTTTTTTTTTTTTTTTTTAAGTGCTGTTCTCCTACTCTGCATGCAAGATTTAAGATTTTTTAAATTACCCTCTTTGTCCTTCAGAAATCAGACCATCATAAGTTGGCTGGTAGTCAAAAATAACTGCATCCCTTTGTCTTTTTCTTTGCTTGCTTTCTTAACCTCTGAGGTTTTGCAGAAATGTACTCACTGAGAAGCAGTCACTTGTGGTGGCCAAAAAAAGCTCAATTCACTGTAGGACTGAAAACTATAATTTTCTGAGACATAAGGAGCTCTGAAGTTTCTGTTAAATGATGTGTCTGGTATCTAGATAATTATCTTTTTTTTATTCTGGATATTTTTGAGCTTATTTTAAAAAAATATTATATGTAAATTGAAGTTGAATGTATTATTTCCCTGAAGATGTGAGTGCAGAAGTTCTTCACAGCTAGGTGTGCACACAGTCACACATGCATAGATGCCGGTAGCCACTTATCCACAAATATATTATGTACCATCTATAACTTCCAGTTAAATGCTCATTAATGCACTAGTGTTGAGATGCTGGGGTTCGAATATAATTATTCAGGAGTTTTTTATTGTTGTTTGGTTGTGGATTTTTTTTGTATAAAAACATTGCTATATAATTAACGTCACTTATGCAGCATTATCAGGCAATGAATATCATTATGTTTTATCTGGCTCATATGCCAAAAAAAAATATGAATAACTAACAATGAAACCCTCAGTTCTTACTCTTGAGGTAACTTTCTCTCGTGCCTGTTGTTTTTACAGCCAAAACCTGTATTTGTCCATGGTAACACCTCTGATTTGAGAAGAAGGTTTTAACACATATTATCTCAGCTCAGTCCCCTTGTCAACAGAGGATTCTGCTTAGAGAAATCTTGTCAGGACACTTCCAGATAGCCCTTTGGGTTGTATATTATTACTAAATGAGGAAAAGAAAAGCCTTAGCTATCAGGAAGAAAAGATTTCTCTCAGTGAAATGGAGCTATGGGACATAGAACTGGTGGAGATTAGTTTTAGCACCTTAAAAAGCAGTAAGTGGGAAATTGTCCATAGTGGACCAGAAGGCGTTAATTACTAACAGTCAACATGGGTGCAAGCATCAGCAGCTTGCAACCAAAAATAAATTACTTCTAAAAGCCACCTCACATATGCTACAAATGAAAACAACACATCTACTAGACCCCATTTAAAGAAAAAAGAGAAAATGTGAAACTGCTATTTTTTGTTATCCTAGAACGCAAGGGATGAGGGAGCAGTATGGATGTGTTTTGAACAGAAGGGGAACATAAAGCCTTAAGGGCCAAGTTCTGCACGAGTAGCGCTCCACAGTGCAAGCTGCTCCTTTAATTTCAGTGCAACAGGTTATGCTGCATTTTCAGGCCACCATTATTTAGAGCTGGCAATAATTTGCTAGTTCAGAAAAGGTTTTATGAATCTCTGTATGTCTGGATGAGTTCTGCTTCTAGACTAAGCAATGAGGTTATAGCATATATCGATGCAAATACGATTTTCACTAGAGTAACTGTAATGTCTCAGATTTGACACATAATCAGATCTGATCTGTGCCCCTAAGTTAGTTACAGAATCCCTTGAGACTATTAAGGATTGCAGTCATGTCACTGGAATATCATTTTTAATGCATTTCTATCTTGGATTTGTTTATGACCTTAGTATCTCAATCATATCCTGATTTACCTGCTATTCAAACATGTATCCCCTTTTAGATACATGAAAAAAACAACACACTACCAAATCAAAACAAAAACAGAACAACAGCAACAAAAAAAAAAAAAAAACAACTCTACCCTAATATCCTTCCTACTTCCCCAGAAAAACTGAATCAGGCAACTTGAAGGCAAGTATAACACTATATAGGCATTGCTCTGTTTTACTGAAGAGGTTGTCAGCTATCTATTGAATGATAAAAGGATAAATGTCTCTTTTTTAACTCAATTTCATTCCACTAGCAATGTTATATTAACTCAAAGCTGAAGCTGGTATTATGCAGTTAACTTTGGTAGACATGCCAGAATTTCTTCAATATTAACACCTAGTTTGTTGACTGCAGATAAAAACATATGTGGGAAACAAGGAGAGTACATGACTTAACCTGATCAAACTATATTAGATATAAAGTACTTTGGGCAATATGTGCTGTACCATTGAGATGAAAAGTCCTCTCGAAAAGCATCGATCCTGTCAGCATGTTCAATGAGACGCCTTCAGAAATATGGGACTTCCTGTTCACTTAGGATGACAGGGAGTGATTTTGATGAGAAAAGATACATTTCATCGTCGTTCCATTTTCTCATCACGTTCATGCCTCTGCTGTAGAACAAAGAGCTTGTTTATGCTCCCAGTGTTGAACAAAACCTCCACAGCTCCAGACTTGCTGTCTCATGGCCCTCTCTGCTGATGACAGAAGTGGCCCTCAGTCCCTCAGGAGAAGGTGGTGGTGATGCCGGGACCCAGCCCATGCTCAGGCTTGCAAACACATTGCAGACATCGCGTTCCCCTTGAAACCTGGGGGAAGCAAGTATCAAGCTGGCCTAGCTCCTCCTGGCCCTCTTGCTGCAAGGGACCAGGATAACCAAGTTGTAAAAAAGGAGCATCACAATGAGCATGGCTTGGGATGAGAAAAAATTGTGACATTCTGGTCTTTGGTATTCTCTGTACTGCATATTCTCCCTATTGTGTGGAGCTTTGTAGTCTGCAGTGTACTTTCTCCTAATTACTCTGGGCTTCTAATTAGGGATGCCAAACTGTGTGGGATATGTTTGTTATGGAAATGGTCAGCCAAACAGTCCTTTTGTCTAGGCTTTGAAGAGCCCTTTTCATATTCAGAGGGAATTCTGCACTTTGGGAGAAATTAAAATAAAACTCTGGTGATTTACAGACAGTAAAAATTGCAGAGAAGATTTTTTTGTAACCTGCAATTTTCTGTTTTGGATAGCATGCACAGGAGCAAGAAGTATGACTTGCTGTGTGTTTGGGGTTTTCCTATCACGTCATGGGCGCCAGAGCTATCTAACTAGAAAAAAACAGTATGAATAGATCCAGTTTTCTGTTCAGTGCCATTTGCATAATTATTTTGTTTCTGTTTAAATTTTCCCCCTATTTCCAAGCGATTATTTTTGAAATCTCCTGCTGTGAAATGCTGAATGGTACTGCCCTCTCCACTGCATGAGCCTTTATTGTTCTACTCTGTAGTTGGGTACAATTCAAAGAGGTGTTAAACTTTTCCTGTATGTGTAGTCTTCAGAGGACCTTGGGATCCTGTTCTTTTTGACAGTTTCCCAAAACCACAGAATTTCCCCTCTTAGTCCAATGAAGTCTTATTGCATTCTTCAGCCATAATACAGAAAGAGATACAATTTCAACAGAGCATGATTTATTCCACACTGCTGGTAGGAATCATAGAATCACAAAATGGTTTGGGTTGGAAGGGACCGTAAAGACGATCTAATTCCAACCCCCTGCCATGGGCAGGGACACCTCCCACCAGACCAGGTTGCCCAAAGCCCCATCCAGCCTGGCCTTGAACACCTCCAGGGATGGGGCACCCACAGCTTCTCTGGGCAACCTGTGCCAGGGCCTCACCACTCTCGGAGTGAAGGATTTCTTCCTTATATCTAATTTAAATCTACCCTCTTTTAGTTGAAAGCCATTCCCCCTTGTCCTGTCATTATCTGCCCCAGCAAAAAGTCGCTCTTCATCTTTTTTATAAACCCTCTTAAGTATTGAAAAGCTGCTGTAAAGTCTGCCTGGAGCCTTCTCTTCTCCAGGCTGAACATCCCCAGCTCTCTCAGCCTTTCTTCATAGGAGAGGTGCTCCAGCCCTCTGAACAACTTCGTGATCCTCCTCTGGACCTGCTCTAAATGCTCCACATCATTCTTGTGCTGGGGGCCCCAGACCTAGATGCAGGACCCATGTGGGACCTCACAAGAGCAGAGCAGACAGGGACAATCACCTCCCTCGACCTGCTGGCCATTCCTCTGGTGATGCATCCCAGGGAGGGAGACAGGGTAATAACCAGTAGACCATGTTGATGATAAGAAGGCAGGGTTAAAAACAATAAACTTGACCTTTCTGTCTTTTGCTGTTCCTAGTGGAGAGGTTGGGTGTTTATTTTTTTATGTTTATTTTTTATTTTTTTTTACCCTTAGGGTTTTTCATTGTCAGCTGCCTTGTTCCACTAACCAACATGCAGAAGCTTTCTGCTTTGGTTCTGCTGCTTCTGTCCACCTGCACAAGGGACCAGGCCTCTCAGGGCTTAGTCAGTTTTCATTTTCATCAGGTGCGTTTTGCTTTGTCAGCTGTTTAACAACTTACAAATAAACGTGGAGGTGAATCCTAGCCCCAAATGTAGTGAAAAGG
Source organism: Anser anser (assembly GCF_964211835.1). Classification (NCBI taxonomy): domain Eukaryota; kingdom Metazoa; phylum Chordata; class Aves; order Anseriformes; family Anatidae; genus Anser; species Anser anser. Next base: position 54,029,497 of record NC_139722.1, read on the forward strand.
TGTCAGCAGGTAATGCCACAAAAAGAAACCTCAGCCATCTCTTTCTCATGTTTTAATTTCTCTGTTCTGCTTCCTCACTGTTAGGTTAGGCACCTGCTATCCAAACCCATAGAATGCAGGCCGTGTTACAAAATGTGTACCTTTCTGCTACTCCTAGAGAAAGCAGCACAGTCTATCCTCTTGCATCATATTCAAATAAATCGTGTACATCCCACAGCACATACAAACTGAAAATTGGAAAGTACTTTTCCTTTAGGATGCAGGTAGCAGCAGTTAAGCATGAACACAGTGTGCCATGGTTTAATGATGCAAACACTAACACACTCGTGGTGACCCCAAAGCAATGAAGGCCAGGTCTAATCAAGCATCCATGCTGTAGCATTCTCTGTAGTAGTAACCCGTGGTTCCTGGTGCAGCCCATTCAGAGTCCAGAGATGCCTCTTATTTTACTGGTTTGCTTTCAAAATAGTTCTGCTGGTCAAAGAAGTATTCTTTGTGCCATCAAAGACAAAAGAAGTGTTGGGCAAAAGGGCATCGAGCACCTCATTTTTCCTGTCTGCTGACTTAGTCAAGAGGAAAAAGAAATCTCTTACCACCCTCTAAACCTAAATGATGAAATGGAAGGTCCTGTCTACAGAGATAAATGAATTTCTACTAAGGTTGCATATGAACTAGGGGTACCTCTCCTCGTAACAAAATCCCTGGAGGATTTAGATTAGGCGGTGAGAAGCACCAGTCACACTCAGTTCAGGAAGTTCAGACACGGTCATGTTTCTGGCTACCGGGTTTATGCCATCAACCAGTTTCTTCTAGAAACAGCATGCAGATTTGTACCATGATTCAAAGACTGGTACGTAGTTTATGAAAGCGAACCTTACAGGCACTAAGCGCCGTGAGCATAAAAGGGGCTTTAGGCTGGCTGAAGTCCTGGGCGATAGACCATGTTTGCATCAAGATGCTGCATCGTCACTGTGAGGCAATGTCTATACTGAATATACTACTTGAGAATAACGCAGTTTTGCCCTGGAGGTAAATGTACATACAGGTTCCTGTTTAGGAACATTTAGCCAGATGCGGCCATTCCTTGCCAGTAAGTCCATAAATAGAAAGCAGAGATGCAATAAAATGGGAGGCGATGCATTTATTCAGCTTACAGCTGCAACATCACAGGTAGCCAGTGGGATTTAACAGAATCAAAACACTGATGACACTGTAGCGTTTTACATTGTGATGCTTTTCATGTTTATTCCAGCACCAAAATCGGAGTCTTTGGGCAAACTCGAAACATATATTTGCAAGCATTTAGGCTTGGATCAGGATTTAGGATTTGTTGCTGTGCCTGTGAAGCTCCCTCCTTGCACACTTTTCCAGGAACCATGCCAGCCTTTCAAACATGATGCTAATCTGCACGCAAGTCTGTGGGTACCTGTTTAAGAAGAGAAACCTTGTCACTGGAGGCATGAGTGGGCAGGCTCGAGGAAGCTCTAAGAAAGTGCCATTTGAACACTTGCACTTCTCAGCTCCTTGATTTGTGTTCCCATCTCAGCAGCTGCGGTAACATGTACTCATAGTTGTGCCACAGATCCAAAACGGGCACAGATGATATAGGTTAAAGAATGAAGGCTTTTGAGCATGTAGAAAGCCAGGTGTTTCTCAGTACGTTCCTGGAAGTGCTTGAGTACCATGGCAGCGGGCACACACTGAGCTTGGAAATTTGTCCTGTAGTATCACAGTATTGTGCAGGGGTGAATGTCATTCGTGGTAATTTTATTTGATGATAAAGCAGCACCCTATCTAGACAAGATTGCCTTACAGTTTGTCAAATAATAAATTGTCTCTTAAGGATGTGAACTGAATCACAAACAGAGCATAACAGTCTATTTTATGTAGAATTAAGAGGTAACTGTCCTTTGTAGTGTTAGTATATGGATTTGACTCTTTTTCCCCCCTTAATACATAAACATCTCAAGCGCTGTTTACAAAACCAACCATCCCTTCCCACTACAATGAGGAAAGTTAATGGTTCTGATAAAATAGTGTACCCTTGATCCTACAGCTGTAAGCAGAATGCAAGGGTCATCTCTCCCATTTCACGCAGTATCAGTATTTGCCTGTGATTTATGGAATCTTTAAACATTCATCAATTCAAGCAGCTAGCCAGGGTAGTCAAATCCACATGCAGCGCACGTAGCTCCAGCGTTCATACGGGAGATTTGAAGTGTGGTTACAAGATGATAACTGTATTGCCTGAAGGAGATAAGTCCTGCTCTGCAAGAATGGTGCTTTGTATGTAATTAGTGTAAAAATTCAGAGGAATCGAGTTTATCCTTGCGATCGTCTTTCTCATTAAAAAAGAATCGTAATGAAAGAACAAAGCAGCCCCTGCAGTGAATTGGATTGCCTTCCTAAGTTTCCATTAAATCAAAGACTCAGCAGCATCCCATTTTGCACAGCCCAGTTGTAAACTGTACACAGTTCTCACAGCAAAGTTCCTATGAAGATCACATCTTTTCTGGAGGTTTGGAAAATGCAGTGTATTCCTCACACACGGAAAATAGCCCACCTCTCCATTTTCTTTTCTGGATTTTATTAGTTTCTGTTAGCAAGATGGTACTGGGCCAAAGAAAAGAGCAGAGAGCATATGTGATGCTTCAGGTAACTCACAGTCACAACGATAAAACTTTATCTAAGTAAACTGCCTTATCTAAAATAAGGACTGGAAGGCAGTGTGAATCCAGGAAAAAAAGTTACATGAGTGGGAGAAAGCTCAATTTTCAGCTTATTCTTACAGTTCATATTTAATACCAAGCCATAACACAACTCATAATTTCCTCTTCCTCCATCTCCATTATTATCAGTGTAACCCATATAATTATTGTTACAACTAAATGCATTGTTCAGGTAAAAAAAGTACGAATACCCTGTTTCCACCATTTTGTAAGCATTTTTTCCTTTTTATGTAGCTGAGCTGTTAGCCATTATCATGCTGTTACTTCAAATTCCTGTTGCTTTTCTACATAACAGTGCTATAATAATAATTGCAGCTTCATCTGAAAAATTGTTTACAAATTCAGCACTCTAGGTATAAGCTGCAGTTGTGCTGTATTCTCTCCCTTCTGCTCACAAGCTGGTGAGAACAGGCAGGAGCACAGAGCCATTTCTGGAAGATAATGAAAATTCAGGGACTTTGGGACTCAACTCTTGGCTTAGGTCATCCTTTGGGTGAAATTTTGGTTCACAAACCCTGAGGATGCTCTAGCTACAGGTGGCTGCTGAATACAGCTGTGAAGGTGCTCCCTCTCAGCACAAGGTCGTTAGCAGCCGGCTCTGTTAGAGCCTCTCTCGACATTATCTTTTCCTGATTTAGCATTAAAAAGGAGAAAGATAATATACGCTGTCTAGCAGCCTCATCCATTTCTTGCACACGTTTCCCCTGATGGGAAGAGGGCTCTTTGAGGGAAGGTGGGAGCTCTGCCGACAGCAGTAGGGAGCTCTCCAAATACATGGGGAAGGCAGAGGCCATGTGCATATCTCAGAAGGGCGTTTATCCTTTAGTTTTCAGTAATAGGGTAGTGACAGTCAATTCACAGGTATATTTTTGAAACTGTTAGAGAAATGGAGCAAATGAGGTTTCAATGGACAACTAAGCATCTGTACCTTTTCTGAGTTAAATATTCATGAACTAGCTTCTGGGCAGGTGCTAGAATATTTAAACGATATAATTTATCTATCCTTCTCTGATTCTCTGTCTGTGATCTGATACCCAGTTTTGTTTTGTTTAACTGTAAAGGAGGTTTTAAAACCCAGGGTAAAGGTGAACTGTCATTACTTCAATTAAATGGATCTGCCCTGATTTAATCCAACAATAATATAAATATGATATATTCTGTTTGTTTTCATTGCTTTTTGAAATGTTTTGTTTGAATATGTTCTTGAGCGTCCAATTAAAATTTCAGCCAATTGGCATGCAAGAAGAACAATTAACTAGTGCCCTTTTTTCCTGTTTTGCATCTAAGTAGTTTGGCTCCATTTTAAAGAACTATAGTAATTTGCCCTCATGGAGTGCCAGAGCCTAAGAGCTTTTCCATAAACACACATAACAAAATATACATGCACACAAATATATACACATATACAAAAACAAACAAACAAACAAACAAACATGTATGATCATGCATTGGGTTTACATGGCAAGGTTTTGGTCGCCGGGGGGCTGCAGGGGTAACCTCCGTGAGCAGAGCCCAGCAGCTGCCCCAGGTCAGATCAGAGCCAGCTCCAGCCAGCTCCAAAAAGGACCTGCTGCTGGCCAGAGCTGAGCCAGGGAGTGACGCTGGTTGGGACTCTGGGAGAACAGACTGAAGAAAGGGGGGGAAAAAACCTGCTGTGAGGATTTTGAATGTGTGCAGGTTTTGTATGGTTATTTGCTTAGAAAGTATAAAATAATACTTCTTTATCAGGAGAATATTTATTTGAAGTATGTAGTGAAATAAAACTAATTTAAAATAAAAAGTAGAGTTATTTTTTCTTTAAAAGGTGTTGCACACTGCAGAAAAGTAATACGCTTTTCAGTGTGAGAAAATTTAAGTCATATCCCAGAGCAACCTGCCTTTAAGAAGACAAATGACTATAGTATTTATAGTAGTATTTTGACAATAACATAATGGCTGTTGAATAAGATCTTTTCTCAAAATAGAGATCACATTCACTAAAACATTTTCTAGTGCAGGACTCTGAGATAAATGCAAGATACTAGGTAACACAGAGGTTTGGACACGTGCAAAAGTGCCTGTGAAATTTTTGATGATGGAAACATTTCTAGTTGGGCTGACTCATTTCATACATAGTTTGTACCTCAGTATGTGTGTTTAAAATGATTGCATCCATGCCTAAATCTGTGTAAAGACATCATCTTTACAGGTGGTTACTCTTTCTTTAAAATAATCTAGATATAAAAAGGATCTTGATGTAAAAGCATGGTGCTTGTTTCATTTGTCAAGCAGCAAAGACTGTAACAGACCACTCCATGGAAAAAGGAGGAAGGTCTAAAATGTAGACCTTCTGTGTCAATGACCTTGTATAGAAAAGCACACTTTTGCATCAATACTTATTTCTAAGCAAATGTACACAACAAGCATTTAAAGGGGTGCTTATAAGTATATGCACCTGAAATTCTAAATTAAACAGTCAAATAAACACAAGCCAGTTTACACAAGAAATAAAATCACTTCTTTCAAATTTAAACAACATGTATCTTCCTAAAAGTTTCACAGTTGCCTTCTATTTGTTATATACACACCTGACAGTACAGCAGCAATTTATTCCTAAATGGAAGCTGCTTAGTGCAAATTGTAAGGTTCATTCAACTTTCTTTCTCACTTTTCTCAAAAGGCTCATTTTTTTAATCCTTGTTAATATATTTCGTATTTTGTCAGTAATGTGATGAAATGTCATCTCCTTATTTCCTAATATTTTGAAAAGTGGAATAAAAATGGCAATTCGTTTTCAACTGTGTCTGTCACATTCATTACAGAGGCATTTCTTCTCATGCTTTCAGTGAGGCTTGTGTTTATTTCCATAATTTCTGCTAATCCTGCATTGGTGAGGGATCAGCCTATCATCTTCTGTTAATGACAATACTGAAAGAAAATCTGCCTGACTAAATTTCTTCATTGTTTTTTTAAATCTACCACACTATTAATGTTTCCCAATGTTTCTTTTATTTTGTACTTCCTTGAACTGTGTTTAATATTTTGTGGACTTAATCTGTCACGGACTTAATCTGTCACGGATTTATCAGTGTGTAATGGACTGAACATATTGTTGGTTATAGAAGTAAGCAACACTGAAAAGAAGCAGATTTTTTCATGAAAACCTGGGTACTGAGAGAGAGCTTATTGGCAGGACTAAAAAGCTGTAGAATTAGGAAGTAACGGTCAACAGGATCAATAGCACTGATGATGGTCATTGCCTTTTGCAATCTCACAGACAAAGCTTCAAATTTATCAGAATGGAAGTTCAAGAGTAGTTGTACAAGACGATATTTATATCATTAGTGAAGAGCTTTGAGCAAATTACTGATAGTGTTTTTCATCTGAAAATAATACCACATACCAACAGATTAGCTGCAAAGTGGTATTCAGGAATAAACGATCCCCTTTCAAGGAATTTAGTAACACAATTTCTTCATTAAAAATATTTCTATTACCTATTAACATTGCTAACTTCAAAGCAAGGACAATAACTGTTCTGATACACTGATAATAACTATTTCAGAGCTATAAATGATTGGGAGAAAGGGTTGTTTTTCCTCACTTTCTTCCAAAATTATATCATCTGGTGATAATTATATGATCAAAATATATATAAATAAATAAAAACACCTCCTGAGTTAAAATTGGAGGGAATATTGTGCCCCTCAATTGAACCACTGCATCAACAGTCACCAGTGAAGGTTTTAACACTTTTCAGTTTTATAAACTAGTGTTTGAAAAATGTCTTCTAGAGATAATATGTGTATAGCAGAAATCACCTCTGTTGAAAAGGGTTGTTTGAGATTTTTTTCCAGTTAGATTGACAAAAGGATGCTGTTAGGGAACTGCTGTGGAAACAAACTGAAAATAGGAGCACTTAAATGCTCAAGAACATTGAGTTCCTCAAGAACATTTCCTAGAGATCTGATCACCGTTTCCCCAATTCAGAATGACACCAAAGGCACAAAAGTTCTGTGATATTACTAAGCAGTGTAAATGGAAATTTTCTCATGTGAAAAAGTGGTGAAACGGCCTAGGGGAACAGAAAGGATTTCAGTTCCAACACTTGGAAGTAGAAATCTGATTCCATGATGTATCTGTGATTTACCTCCATCAGACTCAATGACCAGGTGCAGACTGTGATACCTTCTGCTCTGGATGTCTGAATTTGCTGATGACACTGTCTCCAGATGGAAGAGTAGTGGCTGGCTGTTTGGACAGTCAGATATGATTTTTATGCTATTACAGAGCAGACCATCCTTATCCAAACTACAGATTTGTGACTTTTTTTGGCAACAGCTCAAATTAAGGGCAAGAATTGATGACACCCCTTTCTAACTCCTTGACACCCTCAGGGAAGGAGAGAAAATTTGCCTTTTGATCCTGTCCAGTTCCATTTGAAATGACAAAATGAAATAGAGGCTGAAAAAGAAATGACCACAAGGGTGAAGGTGGAATTTAGGGTTATCATGGACTTGAATGGACCAGGCAAAAAGCAAAGTGCAGCAGAAAGTGGTTTATTTTTTTAAGTTCAGAACGTAAATACAGTATGATCTTCATGTAGCCTTCTGGGCAATTTGAAGACCAATACAGAGAAATCTATGAACAGTTTTCACGAACAGAAAAACAGGCACATAAATCAAGACTGCAAAGCTGTAATGAGCAGTGGGAGTTGAGACCAAAACAGGGATGCAGGCTTACAGAAAGATGAGTGAGTCAGCATGCCTGGAGAACAGCAGCTCTTACCCTCTGCTTAATTTGAAAGCCTTGTGTTGAGTTTGTGATCAGTGGAATTCCCTGCTGATTCCAATTTTCCCCGTCATACCAAAATTATTTTTATGCTGCTTGTCTCTACTATCAGTGCCATCCAAAGCTTTTTCTCTTCGTATTTCTGATGTTCTGATTTCCTTTTTTATTGAGTCTTTTTGTAATGTTAGGCACAAATCCCTGCTTCCCTGCCTTATTCTATAAACATTTTTGTCATTTATTCCAAATATTACCTATAGATGGAAAATGGTTCTCAACTGATCACATCTTTGAATCTATCTTTGAGTGATGCATTTGTTTCTGAGTCAGGCTTTAGCTTCTTTTCCACCTACTTCATGTTAGCGTGTCAGTAACAATTTTTATTCTAATATGATTTCATAAGGAGGCAACTTGTTTACTCTTTTTAGTAAGAGAAATGAAATGAACATCAGAGCTGTGATAGTGGGTTGTACAAGACACTCTGCTATCAATGGAAATGATACAATAAGACCAAATTCTTACGCCATCTCTCAGGGGCTTTGTCTGAAAGAGTCGTAATATAGGGAAGAGATATGTAGTGAAGAGCAAGAGAAAAAGAAAAAGAAGCTGCATTTTGGAACAAGAAGCTTTCTTGGTTACAGAGTTGCATTTTTATTATATCTGTAATTGATTATATCCATATCTAAAATAGAGACAGTAGTTGAATGAAATTTCAAAAGAATTTGGTTTAGGTTTAAGCTGAGAATATTTCTTATAGGTGAATTTTGAGGAAAAAAACACTCCTTTCAAGTCAGGAATTTCATTAATGTAGAAGATTCCAGTCAGCTTTTGAGTTATGTGCTTTAATAAGGAAGACGAAAATGTATCTCTATCTTTTTGAACTACAAGTAAATATAAACAGTAATTTATAGAGATGTGATGATCAAACATTTCATCACAGCTATTGCTGTGGTTAGTTTGAGTGGGATAGCCTTTTCACAGCTGCTGCCATGGAAATGAAACCAATAAAGTTATGTTTGGAAGGTATGCCCCTTGTGGTTAGAGTTCAGTCAAGCACAGAGTCTGAGGGAATTTGTAGTTTCAGAGCTGTAGAGCACAGGTTCCTTGAAGGCAGTAAATCACATCAAAAGCACACATTATCTATCTGGCCATCCATCCATTACTGTGGTAGCTGAGTGCCTTTAAAAGCTATTTTATTTTAGACCCCATATGTTCATATATATTAAACAACATATTTAAAGTGTCAAAATTCTACTTATAAATTTGATTCAGTGTGTAACACTGAACAATTTATTTAAAGTATAATCTTATTCTTGTTTTTCTGCTGTGGACAGGAAAGAAAATCAGCAGAGGCAGTGAAGCAAATTTACAAAGATTGTGCTTCATATAAAGTCATGTTGCCAACTTCTATAGAATACTTCTGTAATTTAAAGAGAGTTATGACAAAGTGTATTTTTTCTTAAAACTCTCATATAGTTTTGTCAAACAAGAATATCTCCTCCAAGTTTTACAAGTATGTTTTTACGTAGCTGTAAAGAAAGTTTTCAAACATGGAATCTCTTACTCATTTTTTTTTAATCTCAAGTTTAGTATGTTCATCATAGTGTGATTCCCAAAACTCGCAAATTTAGAATATCTAATTCAAAGAAATTTTGAAAAAAAAAAATCTGGCTGGCTGTACTGAGAATAGAATATGCCTGACTGATAAATTTAGTAGTTTGCTGCTCTTAAGAAGAAACTATATTTGCCTATGTTCTTCTTGGCCAGAGCAAGAGAAAGTAGTGACAAAAGAGAAAGGAAAATATAAGAAACAGTGCTGCTGGTATTATACGCGTTACATGGCAGTTTGCCCACTGATCCCGGCTTCTAGAAGTATAATGTACTGTATGTACAGTCTTCTCTGAGTGCAGAGGGGACCCATGCTACCAAAACTGGCACAAAACACATGGCCTGCTTAGTCATGGTGGCTCTCCACTCCCTCCTCTTGGAAAAGGAAGAAAGCTTACTGACAGCAAGTACAGAGTATGAAAGAGGACAAGATGCTGTTTGCCACTTCAGACAAATGTCTCATAAGAACATACTGCAAACCCAGCTGGGTCAACCCCATGGTCCACCTCAGGTCCACCTTGCCTCAGAAGGGGCATAAAGAGACGCCTCTTTAGGGGGTGCATGAGATTTCTGTGGTCTTTTTTTCCCTCATATCTGCCACAGTTGTTTCATTGTGGATGTTAGATTAATATCAGGGCCTGAATTCTTTAGCACGGACCCGATGCCCATGAATTTGTCTAATCCATTTTGAACTCCTTGGTACTGTTTTTCTTCATACCTTCCTGTGGCAGCAAGTTCCAAAAATTCACCATATGCTGCATATAAATGTACTTTCACTTATCACCATTCTTCTCTCCTGTTTGAAGAGTTCCAGCTCGTCTGATCACTCCTCTTAAAGCAGCTGCTCCATCCCTCTAATGATTAGTTGGGCCTGTTTGTACCTTCTTAGCTCCACTTCTCCATCATGAAAAGTGATCAATGGATGTATGCAGTCAGAAGAGGACTTTCCCACCAGTCCTGTGGCAGCTGTTTCTTTAACAACCTGTGGTGTGAAACCCTGTCAAAGACTTTTTAAAATCCAAATATGCTGTGTCCATTCAATTCCTTGTAGCTGCACGCTTATTGGCACCCTTACAGAACTGCAGCAGGTTATTGAGGCAGGATTTCCCTTTACAGAAGCCCCTTCTGTAAAAAACAGAAAGCAGACCCTTTCCCCAAAACTGAAACAACAAATTCCCAAATACCATCCTACTATCTGTTCCCAGCTTTTGATTAACCGTATAAGCATCTTTAAAAGGATGATTTGGAAGTCAGTCTTTGGTTTGAAAATGGATAACGCAGATGGGTCTGTAAGCTTTCCTGCACAGATACTGTGGTCACCGGGCACTTCAGCTGGAATCCCATACCAAAAGCTTCTGTGGATCTTTCAGCCTTGGCCTTGGAAAGGCTCATGTGGACCCAGCTATGCACTGGATGACACACACTTTCAATTCAATTTAGCCAAGGTCCTTTCAGTCTTCAGCGGCCTGATGCCCAACAACAGGCACAGTTGTTTGTTTCTAAAACCAGCTGTGACGGCTTTAGCACCTCACCCTCTCACCCAGCAGCGGTATGTGGCAATGTATTCCTTCCAGTAACAGATGAATCCTCATTTCTTGATGCTGGATGATCACCATCAATATTTTTATGCCTGGCCTTGGCAGACAGCCTTTTGTCTTTTGGCTCCAGTAAGTGAGCAGCCCTTCCTTCCCTGCTGTTCCCAGTTGCCTTGTTAAATTCATCACATTAGGAAGCTCAAGTATCACAGTAACTTGGAAGAAAAGACACCCGATAAAGAGGCACTCCTGTGTTTCCGTTTTTCACTTTCTGTTTGGTTCCAGTGTCCCACTGCAACTGTAGTTAACCTGCTAGAAGACGACTTCCCCTTCTGAAGAAATAACAACTACACACTTTATACAGCTCTGTTTTGATAGGAAAAGGGGACTAATGTTGAACAAATTCAGATCCTTTCTTCTTACATCATTTATAAACCTAGACATTTACTTCCATAATATTTTGCCTTCTCTTGCCTTCTTTTACTCAAGGGGCTGCCAGAATCTCTAGGAAGATTTCTGGCTTTGCTAAAAACAAATAGCATATTTCTGAGATTTCTGAACGCATCTATAATATGACCTAGAACCAGTGAAGTATTCCACAAAGCAGTATCATTAAGGCTGGTGTGTATCTAGCCCGAACAGATCTTATGCTATTCCCAGAGTCTAGATAATAGAAGGGTCATGTCTCCTTATTAACAAGAAATTACCAAAGTAGAAGATTAGAGAGTTTTTAATTTTCCAGTTGAATATCTCAGACTGCTCTTGATGTCTGACAAGGTTGGGCACAGCTGAAGGAATGCTGCTGGAATTTTAAATGACCATGGAAATTAGTAAAAAAAAAAAAATAAAAAAAATTTGGTCTTTTCCATCCGTAAACAGGAATCCGGAGAGTTTTTTTTACTGTAATTGCAGGATTAGACGTCCTGAGTTGGCCTTGTAGCCAGGTGAGATTGTTCCCATATCCTTTTGTCTTTAATAATTCTTTGTGAATTAGAGCCAAAACAGAGCGCATGGAGATAAGCTTTGTAACACCTTCCTTTAGATAAAGCCAGTGTCATGGTATGGTAGTAATAATATTGAAATTTATATCACCTATAAACCTTTTATAGCACTGTAATTAGTTGGGCTATTAATACTACCCAAGCTTATCCTTATTTTATTGCTGTGAACACAGCTTGTATTCACATAAATGATAATAAGTAATAATGCTTAAGGGCGCTGTAGAAACACAAGCATTTCAGTCTCTCTAGTGAGTGCTCTTTGTGAACAGAAGTAGGGGATCCTAAAGCTTTTCCTCTCCTGTGGGTACTTATTCCCATGCTCTCTTTAGAGAGTTCTCTAGTAGAAAACAAGGTCATAAAGCTTCCATCCTTCTCTCATTTCTCTAATCTGACTCCACTAACTTCTGCGCTAAAACAGGTGTAAATTAGGCAATAGCAAGAAAGATTCAAAGAGTTTGGGGACTATCAGTCTGTGGCACATTTCTGCAAATCAAAGGTGTCCTTCTAACAACATTATGGTGTTCTCAGTAGAGGATTATTAAGATCAGCTCCCTTCTGCCATGCATTTATTTCATGCTGGTTTGTAGACTTCATATTTGTCTATGAGCAGGACAATATTTGGGGGAAGAGAAGATTCAACTTGTTTGTCAGGTACAGTACCTTGATGAGTAGAGTGGAGAAATGTCCCACAGTTGAGGGGCATAGACCCTGTGCCTTGCAAACAAATTTTGAGGTTGTTTCTGTGCCCTGTGGAGAGGAGTCTGAATGATCTCCCTCTGCCTGTCACTCTGTGTCTCCAGCATCTTACCCAGTTGGACTACACCACCATCTAATGATGTTTTCTGCTGTATATGGACCTCCAGTGTAAGTCAGCTGGTCCAACGGTAATTCCATTGTTTAACTCCAGTGAGAACGCATTGGGTTTTTTTTTTGCAAAAAACAGGGTGTAGTGTTAAAGCCAGAGGAAGTGTGCCGGTCAGCAGGAATTTAAAAGAGTGAAATAGGCCAGAAACTAACTGCAAGCAAAATGGTCAATATTCATCTTCCAAACAAAATAAAATGAAACGTAATTAAGCAGCCTGAAATGAAACTCTGTATGGGTGGCCTCAACTTTTTCAGTCTGTACTGCCCCTGGCTCTGCATATATCTACAGGCTGGTCCATCCTTAGGTTGCTGAAGTTGACGAGTGGAAATAAGACAGCCAAGGCAAGGTAAGCTCACGTAGGGCCTTCCTAAGCACCCAGGTCTTTTCCACTCTTCCCCAGAGCTCAGGGTGAGATAACATTAAGCACAAAACTCATATTTAGGTAGTAAATCTAGTTTACCCACATGGAGGAGATGGTCTCAAAATCTGGGCAATTTCTAATTATTTTCTCTGTTTAATCCTTTTTAAGCTAAAGCCATATTTTCCACTAAACATTCCAGTTCTTCTATCTGTCTCACTGGAAATTTCAACAGTGAGAACTTTCTTAAAACTTTTATTCAAGAAAAGGGCTCTCTGAAGAAACAAGCAGTCAACTTTCATCTTCGGTCATTTATTTAACAGTTTCCATCATAGCCCCCTCAGGAATACTTCTAAATCTCCCATAAAAAACTCAGATCTCTGTGAGAATTCAATTTCTGTTGTACTTAAGAGCATCATTTTTACAGTATTTTTCACAAGGTCATGATAAATATTAATATCAAAGAACATAGAAGCTGTCTTTTAGATTTCTGACTTTTGAGGTTATTGCTCAGTTGCATAAATGCTTTCATGATGCTCCTTCTTCCTGATATCTTCTATTCTTGAGGGCCTTGCAGAACTCCCTGGTCTGTTGTTTAATTTTGTTTGGGTGTGTGAAACTACTGGTATGTGTTTTGTAAGAACATCCATCTCTTTCTTCAGTCAGGGTTTGATACTTGCATCAGAAAAAGTAGAAAGCCAAATTCAAAACATAAAATTATTTGTCCATGATGCTACTACGCTTCTGAACGCATCATGATGCAGGATTATCATAGCATAAATTGTGAGGTAAAGTTGGACTTTTGACTTCAATGCATTTGCTGGATGCTTGCACTTCGTTACATTTCTTCCTTTGCTGTGATGTCTGCTGTTCAGCCTCTTTTAGTGCTTGTGGATTTAATGAGATTTTGTTTGACAGCTTGTCTTTTGGACTTCAACTTGGTTACCTAGAGTTTCTTAGGTCTTGTGGAGTCCTGAATGGGGGGTTAAGTCCCCTGCTGTTTTGAAGCTTAGTCCTGTTTTTTGGCTTTTGCATGGGAGCATTTAACTTCAGAGCAGTTTCTAGAGTTTCTCAAGAAACAAGCTCTTTCTTGAGTCATAGAGTGCTCTGCTACTGGGAAAATATTATACAAATTTCCTTATCTCAGAGCATGCTCCAAAAGCTTAAATATTTTTAAATTGTTTAGTTTTCGCTTCTATTTCTGGTTCATTACAACTGAAGCATCCACAAATTGGTGTCATGCTAAGATATCTTGTAATGCCTCGGGGCCTCCTGATACAGCCAATGCCCTAATTGTTTTGGGGCATTTCTGGCAGAGTTTCCTTGTGCACACTAATACAAAAGTCAACAAATTGTGGCTGAGAGAGAGCCAATGAGTTCTCTCCATGAGCTTGTTATGTTGTGCAATTACTCTGCACTGAGGGATACAGAGTAGTGGGGGAGCGGAGATGAAATACAGAGCAAAATAAACCAGCCCATTTAGGCTTTCCAAGACAAAACGCTCAGTAAAACCAGCTGCATTTCTCATACAGGTATTCTGTGAAAGCTATTGCTCTAATTGAAACAGATGAGATGCTATTACAAACAGGAAGGGACAGACTCAAAAAGGCAGTTACTATTGACATGTAGTTCACGCATATTTGCATTACAAAGAAAATTCTGAAACTTCCCTTTAGGATTATTAGTGGTTTGCAGTTCGGCAGGCTCCTTTTGGATTTCAGATGTAGTATAGCTGCTTAATACACTATGATTTTTTAATGAGCACAGAGAAAAAAACATTCCCTCTTGCTCTGGAGTGGTTCATTGGACACACTTAGTTAAACTAGGCATAAGTTTCTTTGGGTGGTTTTCCATTTACAGCTGTCCCATCGGTTAAAGCTCTCCAAGACTAAAGCAATAAACATTGCTATACCTATTTAAATTTAGATCATAGGCATCTAACAAATGTTGCCCATATAATGGATAAATACTGAAAGAAAAGAAAATGTGGTTTTTTTTTGCAATAAATATCAGTAGTGCTTGTTTGACAAAACAATGGGAAATACCCCCAGAATTTGTCAATATGTGGTAAGCTAACAACAATGAATGCAGTATGTCTGACATACAAAGGGAAAGCCTATTCAAATTATGCTCTGAAACACTTTGTTTCTGTGTTAATGCAGTGCAAATTTCCGTAATGTAATATAACCAGAAAATCATGCACAATATAGTTTGTCACATCATGGGTCGGGAAAGCACGTTAACACCACATAAGCAAAACCGTAGCCATTATGGGGCATTAAGGCAGTACAGGTAAGAATCCAAATTTTTTGCATTAAAAAAGTTCCCCAGAACTTTGTAGCTACATCTACTGCTCCCCAGCGTGGAAGACAGGAAGAAAATGCCTTCATTGCCAGGTAAGCTTTTCTATGTCAAATTCAGTAATGCCCTGTCTTTCCTGTTTCTTGCACTCTTCCTGCATGAAGGCTGGTATCAACTCAGGTTACTCATATAAGGAAAAGACTTCATCTTCTGTCTGATGTATGCACGAGGAGGATCCTGCATTGTGGAAGCAGGAAAGCTGTTCCCAAGGTTGAGCCCAGTCCTGGTTCCACATATTCTTAACCAAAATCCTGCCTTCACCTTTTAGTGACAGGTCCATTAATCACACATTCAGCAGAGAAAACTGCCCCATTTTAGGAAAAAAAAATAAATAAAAAAGGAAAAAAAAAGCCTTATATTTGTTTCTTTTTTTTTTTTTTTATAACAGCCTTATTAAGAGCTGTTATTCAGATGTTTATATAAATATTCTGTAGCTGCTCTGACCACAGAGATTACTCAGAGATTTGGCTTAGTCAGGTTTATCATAGAAATATCAGACTTATCCCATAAGGATTGTTTTTTCGTTGTGCAACAAATAGTCCTGACCCTTAATTTCAAAATCACCTTCACCTCTGCCTCCCCTCTCCTCCCCCTTTTTTTTTTGCAATTAACAGTAATTACAAGAACAATTTGCACAGTCTTTTTAGAAGCTGAGTTACTTCTGTTCACCTATTTAATTTACTTCTGTGTGTTTGAATACAATCACCTCTGACAAGAAACAATTCAAATGAAAAATTGCACTTGAAGATATAAGCAGGTGTTGCTTTAAATAGCGATTTTTTCATCTCCTTCTGGTAAAAAAAAAAAAAAATTACTTTTGCAGCTGTATAGTAGAAGAAGTATTTTATAGATCTGGTTGGTTTGCATTGTTTGTTAGATTACATACAGGATTTAATTTATATATATGTGTATACACAAAATATTTTTCACTTGTCTGTATTTCATTGAGTTCTTTAATTAAAATATGAATTGAAGAACAAAGTCTGGACTTCAGCTTTGTTTCCATTCAAAGGAATTTGGGTGTGTACAGAGTTAGTCCCCCCTCAGAAATTATTACTGTACAGAAAGTTTATTGATACTATAAAGGTCATTCTCAGTACTCCCAAAGGTCACTATTTCTAGGAAGGCAACGCTTATTTATGCCTCACTTATAAACTTCAAGGCCTAATTAATTTCTGTAGCAACTTTTATTTACAGCCTGGCGAAACAGAGAACTTTTATGTCTGTTGTGTTTACAGTACTAGGTTTGTCAGCTTTAAATATTCAAATACCATACTATTGACTTTGAAAAAGACAAAAAACAACAACAAACAAATAAATAAAACCAAACACCAGAATAAAACTAAAACAAACCTTGATTTCTAAGAATAATATATTTTAGAATGAGCATAAGCCAAATTTTCTAGTTTTGCTGCATAGAGTGAGTGCATATCTTCAGGTTTTAGTTGGCATTCAAACAGAAGCAAAATGAATTGATACCAGAAACTATATATTGAATGAATACGAAATACGGTAGATAGAACTAAGGTATGTTTTTGTGCATGCAGTGTTTCACAAAGAAATTTAGGATTTTGTTTTTTTTTTGTCAAATATTTCACACTAATGCTGTAGAAGTTCAAAAATACCATTACAACATTTTTGAAAATGAAACTGATGTTTCTGAATGTGAAATGATTTAATTTCTAAGAATAATTCAATTCTATTTGAAAACATATCATCAAACTAACAAATCAAAACACTTTAAATTTTCTTCAGTCCCAAATACCTTTTGAAAACAAACAAACAAACAAACTGAAATTTCAGATGTTGATCTTCAATACTGAATGTCTTTTTGCTCTTTTCTGAAGTTGGTCGCATTTTTTAAAAAACGTCTGTTTATTACCTATTTAAATCGTGAGATATATCAAAATAGTGAGAATTAGATGCACTTCAGAGTGCAGTGTCATCACAAAGTAATTGTTTTCTTTGCATTGTAATACATCCTTTTTACATAAATATAAATTGCAAGCACATTCTTTCAAGTGAAGTACTATGTAGTCATGCATGGTATGGCATCTCACACCTTTTGGTCATATACTCAACATTGGACTAAAGCATTAAGTATTTAATTTCTCATCACTTCCCAGGGTTTGTTTGCAGAACTCAGCTCTTCCTTCCTTCCTTTCCTTCCTTCCTTTCTTTCCCCAATTTGCTACAAAGCAGATGAAATGCTATGTGACCACAGAAATTTCTAAGGCAGCATAGCAGTTAAAGAAGAATCCATACTGAATTCTTTAGTAAAGTTATAAATCAGTTTTAGTACTGGTAATTAACACTCCTATCTGTGAAGATTTTGTCAGTTACTTTATGTTTATTTTTATGTCTTTTTTTTTCCTCTTTTATTTTTCTTCCAAGCTCCCAAGTCTTCCAGAAGCAATGGCTAATGCTACCACTGTTAGGCATCTGATCTAGACCTTGCCCTTGCCATGCTGACTCTGAGAGGACAGCTCTCTCCTGGGGTCACAGGTGCAGGATCAGATCCTCACTTCTTTCTGGAGTGTAAAGCTCTGCCACCAATACATCTTTCATTGAACTGTTCATAGAACAAGCAAAGCTCTTTTTTGTTTGTTTGTTTTTTTTTCCCCATCTAACTAACTGGGGCTTTTAGCAGGTTTGCCAAAAGCTCACTAAAGATCTCACTGCTGATCAAGTTCTAACCTCTATTTCCTGACACAAACCATAACAAATGCTCCTTTCCCCCCCTCCTTTTATTCCTCTGCCTGCTTTGTTCTCTTTCTGTTACTGGGCAGCAAAGCGTTTTCATTTCTCTAGGACATGGGTCAGGTACTAGCAATAACACTAATCAGGGATGATTTCTGATCCTTAATCCCTGCTCTGTGCTGTGATATGCTTATGTTTGATTCTGTTAAACTACTTTCTCATTATAAAAGCTCCAAGGTTTTGATTCAAAAGCAATGACAAACAAGCTATAAAAGAAACTTTTTTTTTTTTTTTTTAAGGTTTCTGCAGAGGAAAATTCTGTTATTCTGGCTGCTCCCAGGGGGATTCGTGTTTAGGACTTCAAGACCAGTGTAAAATAACTAGTATAAATCAACACTTACCTTAATTCAGCTACAGTGATTTCTATTGGCTGAGAATTAAGTGTTTTGTGGTGTTTACAGGAGACCTGTTGCAAGCAATCAGCATCACAGACCTAAGAAGAGTGAAGTTGTTGCAGCTCTGTTTATCAGTGGCACTGGTGTTTACAGTCATTTGGAAATGTTATTCCAGCTAGAACAGCCAAGGAGCCTGTGTTCAGGAAATAACGTGAGCTTGCTAGTAAAAATACAAATACAAATTAAATGAACATAAAAAATTTAGGAACATCTCTGATAAGAGGAGGATAAGGGCAATATAAAAATGAATTAAGAATGATTTGAACCCTGCAAAGACAGAGCATGAATTATGAATGTACCATTACATTCTCAAATACCTAACTGACTTACTGACTTCTTAAAACTTTGTGATTATTTGAAATCTTATTTCTGTGCTATAAGGTCCTTGAAGCAAATCCTGTGCAAACACACTTATCAGACAAGTGATGTTACAACAGCAAGACAATGCATACAGAGGCAGGTCTGATGGCACCGTTTATTTTTGTTGTCTCCATCCCAGCAATTCCTAGAAAAGCAAAGAGGCCTCAGCAGACCTATCTCTGTATTCTGCCATAGTGTTTCTTCTGGTATTTTAACCACTTTCTTCAAAAGCCTTCTGGGCATGGTCCTGGGCATCCTGCTGTAGGTGTCCCTGCTAGAGGAGGGGCGTTGGACCTGGTGACCTCCAGAGGTCCCTTCCAACCTCAGCCATTCAGTGATTCATATTTAATTTGAAAAATTCTGATCCTGAAGTCAAAATAATGTACCAGTCAATTTCTGTTAAAACCAAAAGGTGAGCCTTTAACATTTCATGGATTAGGAAAATGCTTCAAAATAAGACCATAAGATAAAAGGCAAAAAGCAAATTGTGTGCATTGTGACTAACAATTATGAGCAAAAGTTAATTGTGTTTGCTCTTAGGGGAGCAAACCCCATTGGGATTTTAAAAGAATGGAGATGGTGAATCCACCCTTTTCATTTGCATAGCCTACAGAAGTTTGGCAGAGCTGTATCTACATGGCTATGGTGGGAATAAAGCCTGATCTTTATGTTTACATCCAGTACACTTCAGTCATGAAGGGTGCAACTGCCAAGCACTAGAGAGCTAAATTCTAAAAAATTATTTGGTAGCATTAATCTTCTTTTCCCTCAAATTGCATCTACTTCGTGCTCAGCTCATTGACCATCTCCCAAACCGCTGTAAGAAAATAAAAGCAGGTGCACATTATTTGAACATCACTGTCTCATCAGATTTAACTATATGCTTTCTAAATTATGTGTGACACTAAATACAAGGTCTGGATGCCAGAACCAGAAGTTGACCATCTGTGGGCTAACAGTTGCAAAGTACTGCATTCTTTCACAAGCAAAATGCTGGCCAAGCTATTGCTTCAGTGAGCCATGGCAGCAAAGCAAAAAAAGAAAAAAAAAAAAAAAAAGAGAGAGAGAGAGAGAAGATTCTTAGCATTTATGCATATTCAGAGGAGGTCACCGTGATCACTCTGTCTCAGCTGCACATGTGCTCTGGATGAGGCACAGAAAGCGGGAACAGCAATCGGGGGAAGTGAATGATATTACTGAGAGGGATACTTTTATTCTCTGCCAGAGTCAGTGGAAAGTGCTGTCAATAACAAGCACCATAGGAGAGTAATGACTGCAGAAGACCTCTCTCCCACAGTGAGATGCTGCAAAGCCTGAATGCCAATCAGACCCCTCCTCTTCTGGCTGTGCAGCAAAAATAAAAAATAAAAAAAAATCCCTTTGTTTAGTGCGTGTGTGGCTGATTGAAGCTATTGTTGTTTAGCCTGGCTCCATTTTCTTTGTGGATCACTCAGAGAGAAGCAAAGGTTGAATTGGGGCTTTCTCTCCCCAGAGAACAGCCATGAAGGCAAGCAGTCCCATTCCCAATTAAGGGCTGCAGTCCCACAGGAGACCAGCTTGGCTATCGCTTTGCCTCATGTTTCAGGCTGGGGGGAACAAGGAGGTGGTGGAGGGAAAAAATGTAAAACGTTTTCTGGATCTCACTGCTTATGTTTAACACAGGGTATTGGTAAGGTTCCTCCAATTTCAGATGCTGCTTATGACATCTTGGGTACAAGAACTGATAATATGCTGTCATTATAGACTGGGAAACTGATTAAAGGCTGACACAGAGCATACAGATGCTGTGTTAGGGGATGTTTGATCTGGGTAGCAGTTAGCTGGCAGACACCCCTAAAAGAAGTCAATCTGTTGAAAAATTTAGTACATGGTAAGGAAGCATTACACTGAACAGAACAACAGAACCTGGGGGGAAATTGCATTAGTCCTTAGTTGCGAAAGTGGTCTCTGGTTCTGTTGTTTGTCTTGATAGAAAGCAGCAAAACAGCTGATATCCAAGTCAGGATTACTCCTGGAGTCACTTGAGCAGATTGAAAGTTGTCATTTTCTATAGAGAAAAGAAGATTTTATTAGGCAGGAATAACCCTTTAGGTCTTAAAGGGCTGGCTGAAAGTCTGGCCCAGCATTTTCAAGTGCATCTAATTAGTTACCCCTACAGGTAGGACTGAGGCAAACTGAAAACAATACAGAAAATAATATACTATCTGCTAAATATAGTGAGTGGTAGAAATAAGACTGGTTCTGAGGTACATCTGTTGCAATCCCATTGACTTCAGTGAAGTCCCTTCAAGCTGATGCTTTCCCGCCACAGCGCTCGGGGACCTCACTGGTGGGCAGCAAGTCCTGGCGCTGCAGTGGGCAGAGCCAAGCGGGCAGTCCAACAAGTGCAGATGGAGCAGCTGCGGGAAGGTGTGCTCACAAAAACGGGGCTGGATCAGCCTGGCTGCTAGCTGTCGTCATGATGTGAGGGTGCCTGCTGCTCCCTTGGCTGCGAGGAAGAGATCCAGAGCAGTGGCCAATGCCTTCCAAAGGAAGACAGATGCCTTCTCCTCTGCACTGCTGCCATCACATCCCAGAAGGGTGTGTTTGCAGGACCAAGACTTGTCAATGCATGGTTTTGGTACTGCTCTTCTTATGGCCTTTTTCTTCCAAATACACCCAAAGTAAGTATTAATTTCTTAACAAACCATGAGCTCAGGTGAGTCCATATGGCACAGCCTTTGCACTGAAAGTCACCTTCCTACAAAGACAGTGTCACAACCATTTCCCAGTTAGAGGGTCCCCCACACATGGGAAGGACCATAGTTTCACATCGGTGTAGGCACACCACAACCTTTCTCATTCTTACTGACTTTCCCCTGGATGAGACATCAGTCCTGCATCTCCCCTATTTCCTTTATAGAAGCTCCCCAAAGAAGAGAAGTTCATTGCCCCTCGCAGAGGACTAGGAACAGCCAGACTCTGTCTGCTGTGGAGTCATCGAATAACTGAGACTTTCCAGTTAAAGCTAAAGTTCAGGTCCTGCACTCAGGCTTTTTTTCAACTACTGGTAATGGTGGCCAAAATTTTCTTTCACTGACCTACAAGAACTCATACTCTTACTTTTGAGTGTTTTAGCACCCGCCATCAATAGCTATTTCTGAAACCTTTGTTATTATCCATCCTCTCCTGCAGATAAAACCTAATAACACGTACAAAGCTTGCCATATGTGTTTGTGAGACTCTTGGCTGGAAGATATAACGTAAATTCTGTGTGATGCCTATGGCAAACATGCTAGAAAATAATTAGCCATTGAAATAGCCATGTTAGCATAGATTTAATGAAAACTAATCTTTCTTTTATGATTTAGATCTCTTACATACAGATTTCTGAAGTCCCAGTGGATGCCAAACTGGCAGTGATTGTATTACAGCCATCAGCTTGCTTAATTCTGTTCAGCCTCAGATCTATTGTAATGGACAGGGCTGCCCATTGTAAAGAAGGTAACAGTAACACATCAACAGTGCCCCTTTTCTTGTTTCCTTTCTCTACATCATTCTTAATAATCTATGACTACAAATGCACCATGAGATCAGAAAATCCTGGAGAACAGGATTCCAGAGAACTGCAGCGCTCAGCATCCTAAGGCATTGTTGTGGTGTTACTGCTCTCCATAGCTTTCCAAGCTTGCATCTCCTTGGGCAGTTTCCCTGCCATGGGGTAGGTCAGTGAGAGCATATGACTTCCACAGAAAGCTAATCTCCACACAGCTTCATGGTCTGTATCAGTCATTATCCTCTTAAAGAATTCATTAAACTATTAACTAAATAAAATACAGTTCAATAAATTAGCATAAACCACCAGAAGTAGTACGCCAGCCCTAAAAGGGGACTGAAGGTCAAATAGAAAAACACAAATGGCAATATTTTCAGAGAAACAGAACAAATTAGATGAACTTAAAGGAAGGTTGATTTTTTGCATAATAATATGAGACTTTGTTCCCTAGACAGTAACCTGTCAACCTGGTTGCTCTCTATACAGTAGCTTCCATTTTGTGTTTCAGGCTTTAATAGTGGTAAAATCTGGCTTCATGTTGGACTTCGTGATAGACTTCAATCAGTTGTGAAACTCAACAGCACCATATTCAGTAGTAGCAATTTCCTGTTATTACTTATATATGTTATTTTTCACCCGATACCCATTAAACCCTTCAGAGATACACAAGGATGTCCAAGTCTGCCCTCCAGGCAAGCTGCAATCTAAGCCTGAAGATGGGTGCTGTGGTACTGCCGTGTGGTCAAATAGCTCAGCAACACCATGCCATGCTGTGACCAGTGCTGGCACTGCTTCCTCAGTGGCCTTCTGCTGGGCCACTGTCACTTCACCTGGCTCGCCATCCAGCCAGGAAAAGGGATCCAAAGTACTGACACCTGAAAGACTGGTGTGTGCAGGTGCTTTATGCTGAGCCAAAAGTGAGCAGAGTGTAGTCCCACTTTTTATTTTTCTATTATCACAGAACTGTACTTCTGAGGACGAAAGTGAACATGGCACAGGAATCTGTCAAGAACATAAAGAAAGTGATTTCTGTATGACTGCTTAGACTCAGCGTTTCCCTGTCTTTCGGTTGTTATGTCCTGGGATGCCGTTTCATCAGCTCATCTCAGTTCAGCAAACCATTTAAGCATGTGCTTAACTCCAGTCAGGAGTTTAGGCATCCCACGTGTTTTAATCCCACGTGTCATCTATGTTCTTTCACACATACCTGTCCCCGGTTCAGAAGAGCACTCCAGCACACATTTAACTGCTGAGGCCTGCAGTCTTTCCTATTCATTATTCCAAGTAATTATTACTGAAGTTTTTCCTTTCTTCATTTCTATCTCACTCTTAACAACAATCTTGGTTTTTACCTTTTCTTAGCCCTTTTCAAAATCCTTTTGGCTCACATGCAGCACATTTATGTGTGCTTTCACTAACGTTGGCCCAGTATTACTTCAGGTTGACTTCTCTAACAAGAGAAAAACAATATGATGAAGCCTAACAGTGTTACCTGTTCATTTGATGCATGTACTCAGGGCAGGTGCACCAGTCCTTTTGGATTACCTACTGGTGCTCACCCATTTCACTTCAGCAAAATGAAGTTCGCTTAACACTTAATCAAAATCCCCATATTCTGACAAAGGCTGGGTAACACAGTCACAGCTGTAATTATGGGGACTGTACTGGTACTCGCTTTGTGGCTGCTGGACTTCATTTTCTAATGGCCCATTTTTGCTACAAGGTGCCCTGACTCTGAGGCTTGGTACTGAGAGTGGTTTACTGGACTGTGTGCCTGGAATACCTCCTCGGAGCAGGCAGATGGTGTTCATCAAACATAGATGATCCCAGTTCATACTCAGAGCTCTAGGAAATTTCTTCAAGATAACGAAGCACTGAAGGAGGAAGGAATGAACTGACAAGTCAGGAAATACAAAGTGGAATTGGGTGCACTGACCTGGGTGAGAGCATTGTGTTGGCTGTAACAGGAATTAGGATTTCCCATGTTTCTCCCTCTGCTTCTCCTGCACCTTCAGCACAGTATTGTCAAAAGCAGGTGCTGGAAGAGACCTGCGGTGGCACGGTAATATTGTCAGGAGCCTTGCTGACATCTATTTGTGACATCTGTTGTTTCTCTCGTGCCCGTAACACTTCTTTCCCTGAGACAGAAATAAGCTTGGTCCTACATGGTTTGCTTTTGACAGATGTGTCAGCGTTGCCCCTCCTTGTATTACCTTCGCTTACACTCTATGAATTCTCAGAGAGAACTGATAATAATTCAGTGACTGTGTCAACAGCACTTCTAAGCATCCGAGGACAGTGCTCTTCAGTGTCAGCTGATTTTAAGACATACAATTTATCTAACACACTTCAATCTCTCTTTTTGCTCTTCTAGTCCAAGCTGTTTCCCCTTTGCAACCAGCAAGAGCATGTGAGACTCGAGTTTCTGTGCAAGCTGTGTGACATCTCCTTGCTATGTCTCTTCATCTGTAACATTACAGTGGCCTCTAGAGGTCCCAGCCTCCGGGAGGCTATACACACGTAATGTGAGAGGCCGCCAGGGAGCCTGCCTGGGGAGGCAGACCTGCAGAAGGTGGGAGATGGGAAGCATCATTATCTCAGTGTTACAGATGGGAATTTGAGACGAACTGAAATTGAGTGATTTGCATAAGATTATGCCAGATGTCTTTGGCAGAGACAGAAGAACCCTCCGTTTTTTATATCTCAGATTAATATTTAATAATGTAACTAACAATATTGATTTAATGTAATCAACAGTCCTGGCTACCATTTACAGCACTGGTGATTTTCCAAGATAAGCTCTGCCACTCCTACACATGGAAACTCACCCTTCAGCTAGTCAGTCTGCCTGTGCTGCTGAAAAATCTGGTAGCTGTTAGCTGTTTTTGTCTTTGCTCACCTAGGCTGTCAATAGAGTTCTGGCTCTGATGAGAGCACTGTGATCCATTACTGATCTGCTGGGCACTCTAGTTCCTTTGGTCTTTCTGTTCTGATTAACAGGTGTAATTAATTGTGCACTGATGAGGCTTGTGGTGACTAAGTCCTTTGCAGTTAGGTGAGCAGCATGTAGATGCTGGAAGGCAAACTGTGAAGAAAGAAAGAAAACAGGAAAAAGAAGCCATGTGGACTTTTGTTCCTTTGAAGTGACCTTTCAGTGCAGGTCCTTTACTTTTTCATTTCCTTTATTTTGTTCCTTTCCTTATTTGTTCTGAAAGGAGTCAGGCATTCCTTGGGAAGCAATTCATATGTAAAAAGTTTTCGCATTGAGATTCATCTGATAAGGTCTACAGAGGGGACTTATTTGCACTGACAGGTTGGCAGCCAGACAACCTCTCCATTTTCTAAATGAAAGGAGAGTAGCAGCAGGACATCTCCTACCCTCTGCCTTTCGGCGCTGGAAGAGAACCAAAATCTGGCAAGCAGCAGTTCTGGGGATCCAGCTATTTAGGAGCAGCAGAAATGCATGGACACTGGGAATGTAACATAAGGTTTGCCTTCTGTGAGAACTCACACAGACAAGTGACATTGGGGTTGGTGATTTGGGGGGGGGGAACCTTGACCTGCCAGATGCAATTTACTTGCCTTCTTTTCAGCATGAAGTCCAAACGTGAAATAATCTAAATGAGTTTTTAATTCTTGCTTGTAAAAGACGAGGTAAGGGCAGAGATTATTTCATTTTCTCCCCCATTCAGTTTTATATTCTATGCTGTAACCAATGTGGGATCGCTTTCCTATTTCCTTCAAACAAACCCCCAGGGAAAAAAGGTAAAGGTGCCTCAGAAGCCTGCTTCCCCCCATACATCTCAGTGGTATGAATGTCAGGACAGGGACACCAAGTCTTCAGATAGGGTGTGATCACTGCCCCCATGTCTATCCATGTACAACAACTTATACGTTACTGCCTGCTATGTGTTGTAATCCAGGACACATAACCAGCTGTATAATAGAAAAAGGTCACTTCTTGATTTTTGCCCTGAGTTAGTCTGGCAGGCACCAGCAAAAAATCTCTCCTGCCCAGTGTGTGGCATAGCCTGCATCACAGCATCTCAGGGAAAGGGGAGCAAGAGTAGAAAATAAATGGTAAGTTACTACAACTTGCTGTTAATACATATTTGTACAGTCCTGCACTTGGCATACTGAAAAAGAGTACGTGCTTTTACTGCTGCAGGCTACATCTCCCTGTGCTGAATGCTTCAGTGCATGCACTCACTGCGTGAAGGCCCATTGCTGCCCGGGTGAGTTTTAAGTGTCTTTTTTTTGCAGAGACAGAGTTGCCATTAGTCTTGGCATTCTTCCTAATGGTGCTAAGGGCACTGGGAAAATACACAGTAAAGAAATACTTAGCCGCATTGCAAAATGCGTTTTAAGTGGAAAAAGTTGTAGTACGGAGATGATACCTGTCATGGTTGCTTGCATATGCTCCAATTAGTCTTTCTCTTCCATTCATTCACGGGTAAAATAGTGCTGATGCTTGAGAATATGGGGCTTCTTGTGTTACCTGCATACGTGACTGATTGTACGCTTTTCTTCATGGCCAGCCACCCTGTTGAATCCCACTCTGAAGCTGCTACCTACTTTCCTGACCAATACACGTGCCTGGCACCTCTGCTCCACTTGTTCCCAATGTTACCGTTTACTAGGGCTCACGTTCTTGAAAGGAACACAGCAGATGTCAGTGACGTTGCCATGGTCATAAAAGTGAGATGAATTAGTATGATGCTCTGCAGAAGGCCAGAAGTTACTCCTTGGTCATATAAATGGCACTGCAGACTAATAGCAGTAAAAATAATTAACACTCCTGCCCAGGCTCAGTGATTCTGTATATTCTGTATGTATTTATTCAGTAAAGCTAACACTTTAATTTTTAAAGATATAACTAGATAAATGTTCTATTGCTTTTCATTTAATCTTCATTACATATTCTGATGTGCATTTTATTGAAAAGTTTTTATGATATCACACTTATCTTAAAATAAGTCTGTTTTCCATAAAACGTAAAGAGAGGCTGTTAACTGTTTTCTACAGAGTTACTGTGTTCTTTATCACAAGAGGAGAGGTGAATGTCAGCCTTAAGTCCAAAACAATGTTATCCTTTTCTACTGAATTAATTTACGGACCCTAAACAACTGCCTTTAGTAACCACGAACACTGCTGATGCCTGCAACATTAGCCCACCTGCCTGATGTAGGCAGCTGGTAAATAAGGAGCAGATTACAAGAGTTCCTAAGGGTTCGGATAAATGTTTTTCAGAGGGGACCTATGTGTCACACTGTGCTGCTAAATAGGACCGTACGTGGCTGTGAATCCCAGTGGGAAAATGTGACCTGGGGTGTTTTCTGGTCCAACTGCCATTTGCTTGCCTTTTTTAAGTTATAATAGACCAAACACTGGAAATATCATGGAATCATAGAATCGTTTAGGTTGGAAAAGACCTCTAAGATCAAGTCCAACCATTAACCTAACACTGCCATGTCTACCACTAAACCATATCCCTAAGCACCACATTTACATGCCGTTTGAGTACCTCCAGGCAATAGGTGGGCAAAAAAAGAGGATGTGGAATGTCTTTAAAGAATCAGGCCTTTACCATATCAAACGAAGTGTTGTTGGATGAGCCCATATTATCCAGTGTAAAGCCCAAAAGCAGGTAAACGAACATAGCAGAGATGATGAGCAGCTCAAACTTTGGCTAATGCTCTGACTCAGTTATATAGTTGGTGAGAATTTGAAATATGAAGGATTTTTAGAGCACTATTATTGTGTTTTTTGAAAAATATTATTAAGGAAAACTAACACACCCATCACAATCTTTTCCTTCCTTAAATATGACTCTTATGGTTAGGGCTGACTTGTCCCTCCCCAAAGAGTGACCAAGCTATACTAGCAGCTTGTATATAAATGCCAGCAGTTCAGCTGAATTGCACCTTGAAGCCCACACTGATGGTCAAGGAGGTAAGTTAGATGTAAAAATATAAGGTAAGCATAGCAATATTTGGGAAGGCACTTTTTGACTTTGTCAATCTCTGTGTTCCATTGGAGTGATGGACATGCAGGTGAGTGAGAGGGGATGCCAGCATCCCTCCTTAGTCATCTGCCTTGCAGGTCTAAGAGTGAGGAATTAAATATGCATGTGAGAAGAGGGCAATTTCTGAGGTTTTAGTAAAAAAAAAAAAAAAAAAAACAGGGAAGGGATGGATGGGAGAGTAGACACAAGAGGCTACTTACAGGGCAGGTGGACCAGCAGCTTCAGCAGGCAGCAGTGGACCTTGCAGTGAGGAAGAGCAGGAGACATCCAGATCAAGCACTGGGCTGACAACATTGTATTCCAAGAGTACATATACCTATTGCAAGGAACAGCAAAAAAGCTTTTCAGTTCCTAGACATGGAAAGGGTTCAGGCTGATGGCTTTTTCAGGCAGCCACTGCTGGAAATCCTGGAGGGACAGATTTCCACAGGGACAGCTTTTGTGTGAGGAGATGCTAAACCAAGGCAAAGGAAAAATTGGAATGTGTTTATTCAAATATTTATAAGACAGATGACCTGAGAAATTCACCTGGCAGGAGGTTTGATTGCATGCATTTTTCCAATCAGGGTTTCATTGCCATGTGATCAGACCCGTACAACAAGCAATTTTTACTTTTTAGACCATACGCCTGGGAACTGGGGCTCCCGGCTGTTCATTTTCCTCATGTCCAGATTGGCCTCAAGCAAAACATGACTGCAAAGCAGCAGCGGTTAGATATGAAACCGTGTGGTCACCTAATATGGGGAAGTTACAGTGCTGGCTATCAAAGTATTGTGGTATTCATGTGTTGCAGTATTTGAAATGTAGTTGAGTCTCTCTGAGTATCTAGCACTCCAGTCACTTTTCAAATCAGAGGTGTTATCCTTCACCTCCTTTCACTCGTATCTAAATAAGATATGTGTGAAACCACACTTCTAGGTTTTCATGTTACAGCATGAAACGGTGATTAAAGGAGAAGGAAAACCCTCCGTCTTTCACAGAAGTAGAAATGTGAAGAATAAAAATAAGGAAGGCATTTTTGGATTAATGTTTGGGTACCCCGTGGTTATGCAGGAGCCTCTTCCTGTCTTGATTCTCCTGGCTCCAGTCCCAGCTGCAGCTCACCAGCCCTACAGCTTCTTTTTCAGTTCACATTTTCTCTTCTACAGACAAGGGAGAGGCAGGCTTGCAATGGAGTTTGTCCAAAAGTTCTTGTCCAATCCTTTTCTCAAAAACATAGATGAAGTTTAAATCCAAGGGAGTGTCTGTGAGTTTATGCCAGAGTAATGAACAGCAACATGTCATCCCATCTGAAGTCAGCTGGGAGCAAATCATTTCAGTTGGTAGGAGAAGTGTTGCCTGTCCATATCTCGATTTTTAAGCACCTACTGATATATTGTGCCAGGGTAAGTATAAGCACATGTATCTGTGAAAGTACTCTTAAAATGACATAACAAAGTCCTAATTCCTACAGTTGTGTTTATTGCTTTATTGCTAGGTCTCAGTGTCTTCCTCTGGCTTTCAAGAGCAGCAGCAGCATGGGTGAGGAAGTTAGGGGTCACAGAGTTAGCAGAAGCTTTTGTGGCACTCTTGATGCTAACAATATTGCCAGTGGCTGAGTCATTGTCAGTGGAATCAGACCAGTGGAGTCAGTGGAGTCAGACCTCCACTGGCTGTAAAACTTTATTTTTCAGTTGTTTTTTTGAAAGGGCCCTGGATTGTTGTTAAGTGTCAGTAGAGAGAGGATCATCTGCACAGCAATAAGGGGAGGAAAGAGGGATGCAGAGGGGAGCTGAAAGAGCCCCAGAGGAGGAAGGGATGCTGTGTGTTTTGTCACCTCACTCCTTCACTTCTGCGCTACACCAACACTTGTACAATGAATGAGCATTGTTGCGAGAGGACAGAAATGCACCAAATATGAGGAGAGTAAAGGTGCATATGTTGCTGTGTGTGTGGAAGGTTAAATGAGTAATCACATTGTGTGGGGTGTAATTCATAGTTTCTGCTAACACCAACCAGCACTTAGCATAAATCCCACTATCTTTTGTTGAAAGACAAAAAAAAAAAAGTGATCTGAAATGATTGTTGAGGGGACTAGGAAAACAATAAATATTTGCATGAAAACATGGGCATATATGGTGTACACCAAGCCAGGAAATATATGTTGCATTTATTCCCTTGAATAAAAAGCACAGTGTACTTTCCCTTTGCAGAAGCAAGGGGAGATTTTGCTTTTCTTGCAGAAGTTGCATGTCATTGTCCCTGCTGTTTTCTGTTGGAGGCAGATAAGTGTGACCATAAAGCAACATGCTAGGAAATAGCACAGGAGGTAAAATGTCTGGCTGAAGGCTTGTGCCACTTGCTGAACGTTGTCATATGGCACCATGGTGGAGGGTGCTGTCCTGAACAGCTTCCAGCTGAATGCCAGGGCAGGCACAGGGATATAGGATGCTTTCATACTTGGATCTAACAAAATATGTTGGCAAGGCAAAGGTAAAGCTGCAAAGGGAATGCAGTAGAAAGTGTAGAAAGGAGGGTAGTAATATGCAATGGAAGTGGAAAAAAGAGGGAGAGAGCATAATTATTTGGAGGGATATTTTGGAATTCAAGTGCTGGGATTTTCCAGAGTGCAAATCAAACCAGCACTGGGAGACATCTGCATGTATGTTTCCAAGTCACAAAATACTCCAATTGCAAGAGCAGTTAAAGGCCTGTTGGTGTCAGACTGTCTTTCAAAAGAGGGCTCTTTCCAACCGCTAATCTTAATTCTTTACCTAAAGCTACATGTGCAGTAGGTGAAGATCTCTATGGTATCACAGAGTAAGAATGATAAAAAAAATAATGTTGTGAATGGCTAGTATCACCACCCATCCACCTCAAACCCTTCTTCTCATAGAGGACCGCACGCTATAAGGCAGAAGGTTTGTAGCAAGAGCTGAGAATGTGAAGTCTCATCACAGAACATACGCCATACATACTGACTATTGATTAGTTGCAATATCATTTTATTCAATTTTAGCGTATTGTCATACCTCTTAAGGGCTTCTTATCTTCTTTTTGAAGTCAAAGTGTTTCTATGATAATAAAAAATAGTGATCATGAAATAAAAATAAGTATTTCAACTATTATATTGATAGGTTATATATCACTAGTATCAGACCATGAGTCCCTCAGTCCACATTGCTGCTCCTGACCTGTTATGAAATGTTTAAAAAGTATATAAATAATAAAAGCATGAAAAATACATTAACTAAAAATCAAAATAAAACCTCAAACTTCTAAAACAAACAGATGAGAATTCAACTGAAAACATTTTTACATTTTCTTCTCACTGGAGATACCATTAATTTTCATTTTAAAAAATGTTAATTTCATCTAAGCAAATTTTATTGCTTTTTGACTGGTGAAATTGATGCAGAGGTCCAGATCCCAGGAAGATTGTTTCAGCCTTTCCTATTTGCAAGATATATAACCTGATAACCAGATATAAATGCAATAATTTATTTTGAAAAAGGAATCTTATAGAGGAGATGTGTAGCAGACCTGAATAGGTATTATGGATTTTATACATTTAAGAAATTCAGAATTTGGCAGTAGATGAGCCTGTGTAGTTCAATATCTTGCCTAAACTAACATACAACAGAATATGTGTGCGCTATCATTTGTGGGGTGTGTACGTTCTAGTGCATAAATCAAAGTGGTTATGGTTGTGAAGTACATGTTTATGTAAATCTTGGTTACTTTTGAGGTTATGCTTTCCTGGACCAACATTTTTGAGGGTTTTGTTTGTTTGTTTGCTTGTTTCAAGCTATTTTTCCAGGAAGCTACCTGTAATGGGCATGGATACAAATGTAAATGCGAGATATCTAATTATGTAATATCATGGCTGTAATGTAAGTGAACTATACTGACCCATTCTATCTAAAGTAACTTATCGTCTCTTAGAGGAGGACTTGTGTGTTTTTATGCACAAATATTATGTATTCCTCTTCAGCTATATTAATTAGAGCAAGGTGTAAGGAGAGACCAAAAAATAGAAGCAGAGGTTGTCAGGAGAGCTCTGTTGTCTTTGCTGTCACAACAGAATACGTCACTGAACTAAGAATGGCTTGTTATTTATCCCTGTCTAGAAAACAAAGCTAAATCTACAACCCTAAACCAAAGCAAATTATTATTAACCCCATAAACAGGCCTAAATCATCCCATTGGAGCTGTCTTGTAGCTCATTTAAGAGAGTAGCATAGATCTTTTATGCAAATCATGAATATTTGCCAGGCTGGAATTCCTGAAGATATGTGCACGTTATTGCATGAACATGCAAAATGGTAAAGAGCACAGTGGTCAGTTGATCCATTCTGTAAGAACATGGGAAGGCTCTCTATGGTTTTCCATGAAAACCTTGATAGCTAGAGAGAAAAATGGAGTGGAAAGCTAAACTAAAGGCTTTTTGAAGCCTCCTAGTAGTGTGGGCTTGTGGCCACAGTTGTCTACAGTGTTTGCCTGGGGATTGACAGAGATCTCATGATGAGCCTATAAATCATGGTGACTCACAGGCTTCTGCAATGTGTTCTTGGTTCTTGTGTAAGCTTTGTGTTACTGCTTACAAGGTGGATAAGCACCGTCCTCTTATGCAGGTACTGCACATATGGTTTTAGCAGGTGTATGCATATATCCAAGCAGCATTGCTATGTTCCAGTACTAGCTTCATGCCATTCCTCTTCCTTCGCCATCTGTCCAGCATGGTCAGCTTTGTGCAGTCACATTTTGATTGCTTTTTGGGAGTTTCTCACTAGAAGTGTTCAGCCAAGTGCTTGCAACTAGAAACTCACAACTGTGTGAACATCCAAAAGAATCTAATTGATCTGAGCTGTCCTGCATAAATTTCCTGTAAAAACCTGTGCTCATGTTACATAGCTTATCTCACAGTCAGTGGTAAAGTTGGCTGAAAGGGCTGAGCCACTTTTTACAATTTATAGATCTGTAAGCTGGAAACATCACAGATAGCTCAGATTCCCTACTGTCATGCACTTCGTGGAGGCATTAGCATACAGGACAAAGCAGATATAACTCATCCTTGCCCAGGCTATGCACACTAGGCACATGGCTGCAGAATATCAAGGTCATAAATTTAAAAAGTACGAATGTGCATTTAAGTATCAAAGAAGAGGAACAGTTACAGGATATTCCGTAGTGATTTCATTCTTGCTTGATGGGCTTGCAGAACCCTCAGCTTTCCCTTCAGTAGTTCAGTGATCAGCTGCAGCTGTTACCTCCTTTTCCATCAAGTTCGCATGCAGGTTCATCACCTGTGATTTGTCTTCCATAAAAAAATTCCATCCAGCTTTTCTTTACAACATGAAGCTTTTCTTGATGCTAGATGCCACCCAGTGTTTTATGAGAATGATTATATTAACTGCATTTCCTGAAAGCTTACTATTCCACTTCTCTCACAGTATGAGGCTGTTTTACTGTTGCTGGCAAACAAGAATTCATTCTTATCCATCATCTCCTTTATGATGAAGTTTGAGTCTTCCAACACTGAAATTGAGGTAGCATCTCTTATCTGAGAGGGTCAGACAGCCTGCTCATGCTTTCTGACTGTCTGATCTTGTGTGATATACCTTCATCCTGCCGGTCTTGATGAGTTTTCCATGAGAAATGGAATTGGTAAGGTGACCCCTACTTTTGGAATGGTTTCCTCTTCTCGAAGCATTGTACTGATACATTGCTCAACGTTAAATGCATCAGTACAGCACTCATATATAAAATATCAGAAAGGCTCTGTCTCTGCGCTTTGCAGCCCTCAGTGCTCTGTCGGTTGTGTCAGCAGCCTGTTCTATGGAGGTGCATTGTCTGAACTTTTATGTGCTGAGCAGTTGTTGTATGACTGAACTGCCTCTGGACTTGGACTGTGAAATAAGGGGAAGGGAATAAAATGGTGAGTCTTGTTTAACATACACAACAGGGCTGATGAAATTGTCAAAGAACATCAATAGTGTCTGAGTCAGATACGCATGTGTGTAAGCATATGAAAACGTGCTGCTGAAGAAATGGTCATTGGTGATACCAGCATAAATACAACAAGCTGGATATGTGAAAGGGTATCTTGTAGTTGGGATACGTGGTCATAATTCACATGTTAATGGTTGGGTGCCTCATCAGTTGCTGGAATTTCAGCATGAATATTAATTGTGCATGATGCAAGTTCCTCCTACTCTAGCCCTGCAGTTTCACATTATAGAACCTCAGGTAGCAGTTATCAGCCAAAATATCTTACTAACACCTTAGTCTATGATTCTATGATTCCAGTCCTAAAAAAAAAAAAAAAAAAGAAAAAAGAAAAGTGTTGGCCTCATTTATAATTAGGTGTGATTTCTCAGTGTTGTGGAAAGAGTTCTGTGTCAATTACTGTTAAAGCTCAGACAACATGATAGGTATTCAGCAATTTGCTTAAAAATCAGCATTCTTGTAAAGGAAACACTTCTGTAATAAGGTTGCTCGTTGCAACTATCTCTGCTTTTTCATTGCTATGATTTTTTGAGTTTTGTGGCAGTCAGCTGGGACAGGAGAGGACCAGTCACTCTTCACAGCTGCTGTGTCAAGTTCTTGCATCCCTCAGCAGTGTTTTCCAATACGCTTTCTCCTGAATTCTTGGTGGGGAGGAGTGGAAGACATTTAACTTTTAGTGTGCTCTGCTGAATTCCATATGATGCAGTATCACATATTGCAGGAGAATTTACAGAAAGTGCTTTAAAGTTTCAGAGTCAGTGAGTGCTGATTATTTCAGGGAGGATCTTTAGACACCATTGTGATCTACTTGCATTCACCCTGAAGGCAAAATGTGGGTATTGGCCACTTCTTCTAGCAGCTCTCTTCCCCACTGATCTCTTCTTGCCCCAGCCTCTCCTGGGACTGAACCCAAAGGGGCCCAAAACCACCATTCTGGGAAGCACCTGCTTATCTCTTAACTCTTCCAAGTTATTTCTTATCTCTTCCAAGATACGAAGTTCAGTTTAATAGTGTATGAATTACATGTCTTTCTCTGCTGTGGTAGTATAGCAAGCAGCAAGCGTAATACTAGTTTTTCATTCTTTAAGCAGCAGCAGCACAGTGAATTTAGCACTCCTGAAATGTAATACCGGAGGATCTGAACTACACATCATTATTATTCTATATATTTAATGAGACCCTGGAATTCTCTATCATACTCTTGTTGGCTATCATCTTCTACCACAGAAAAATAACACGTTATATACAGTTAATTGCTTTTTGGATACCTTAGGCTTTTGCACGATCTTCAGTCATCATCAGCACTAGGTGCTTAGTTCAGGTTGTAATAGCACTGAATGAGTATTTCGCAGCTTGTACATCCCACTGCAGGTAATTTTTTGCTAGACTTTTGATGGACTGCAGACCTCCAGCTTATTAGTATAGCATCTAACTGCTTATCAGTCCTAGTCTCAATCTCCTCATTATTTCAGTTGCACAGCTACAATAATTAGATTCTACATTTTTCAGACTTCATAAAATAGCTTATGACTGTGCTAGGCGGGGACATGAATTTTCCTTTGTCTGTACAAGACCTTGGTTTTCACTTTGTATGCCAGTCATTATTTTGCTTAAAAACAAGACCAGGTGAGTTTCAGTCCCTGCTACAAAGCTGCTTTGGCCAATTTACTGAAGCTAAGCTGATAGACAGTCAGCATTTAATTAACATTTAATGTTCTATCTAGAGCATTTTACAGTGTCTGAATTGTATTTCATCAGTGTCCACAACTCAACTCCCCACCTTTCTGGGTACGACTGCACTTATGTGCTAGTTCTGAAAACTATGCATGTGAAAGCTGGCAATAAATACAAGAAAATGTACTACTTTGAATATACATGTGCTAGAAGTGCTTCATAAACCTATAAGTTGTCTTGTTGCAGAGTTTGAATCATGGAAAATTTATGATTTTCTTGTCAGAAATGACACAGCTGTAGTTTTTCAGCCCAGATCTTCAAGCTCAGGAATTAAGAAGTGCACCCCACGTGGAGGTGCAGAACTGATGTTCAGGTAATGCCTGGGTGTGGATGTGGCCATACCAAGAGAAGAAAGTTCTTTGTTGGCCTAGTTAATGTTGGGTTGTCTATGCTGGCAGAAGGAATCAAAACAAAGCACTGTACTGCAAGGCTTCTCTCAATGTGCATGTCCTGATGAGACAAGGGATGTTGAGGTGATGTGTGTGTCTGTACACTGCTGCAGAAAGGACTATCAGATCGTCCAGTGAAACTGTGCTACAGGTGGTGGACTGAAACTTTCTGATTTTGATCTATCCATTGTAGCAGAGCCACATTTGGGCTGTATTAGCATGCCTGTGCACGGACAGGGGTGGCAGACAGTAATATGTGCTCACAACACTGCTAGCTGTCATGGCACTCTACAAATGCTTTCACATCCAAATCCTCATTATCTGTTTCCATATGCATAGAAATTTAAGCTTTACGCTCTCTTTACCCAGGATGGAGGGCTGCTCTTCATTGTTTCTTTTGTATCCCAGATTGCTTTCTCCTTGATGTTAATACATGGATGTATAACGCTGATTTATTTTTTTTATTTGATTATTCAATATTCAAGATTGTTAGATTTCCAGAGGCCCTGTGAAGACACCATTGTTTTAGGTACACTGCAGATACAACAAAATATCACCTGCTCCAAACAGCTTCCCATCAAAAAAAAATCTGGCCTGATTTCTAATCTTAATCATCATTCTGGGTAACTTATTCAGGATTATGTGGTAATGAATAGACAGTTCTTCAGATGAATTGCCTATAATTGCCTAGCTGGGTAGTTATGCGATGCCTTATGACAATAAATCAGCATGGTTCTGTGAAGTTTTATGCTTTTAGTAACATGCCTCAGAAGACGGTCATGATACATAGGATCTAAACAGATTTTTTTAAAGTAGTCTTGATAATTATAGACATGGCATTGCGATATCTGGTGTGCACAAATCCTGAAAGTATCAAGAAATAGGCAAATTATTGAATGTGCCAGCTCTGGGTGTTATTTATAGTCATTGGGTTTCAGGCATTTCTATATCCCCATGCCTGCATTTTCCCTCTTCTTAGCTGGGTTTATTCCTCTGTGGTGCATTTTGTAATTTCTACCATGAATTAAACAAGGTGATCATGCTGTGGCCAACAGTGAGAGTTGGTGTGTCTTGTGTGCTTTTCTTGAGCCTCTGTGACTGGTCACCCTTGGAGACGGGAAAGTATCCAGCTGTGCAATTGCTTTACACTCCTACATTTTCTGTTTCATGTGTGATCTGCAGTTTCTTGAATAATCTGTGGTGGTTCTGATGTGAGGCTCTTAATATAACCCATGATGGTGACACATTCCCAAAGCTTCTGTATTCCTCCAGGGATAATATTTAATATTTAATTTGGAAGTTTAGCAAACCTTATTACAGTTCAAAAACAATGGAGTGAAGAAAGTCCCGGAATGGGAATAATTATGCTACCTCTTAGAATCATAGAATCATAGAATCTTTAAGGTTGGAAAAGACCTTCAAGATCATCTGGTCCAACCATCAACAGCTGCTACTGCAAATAGATATTCCATAGAGGACTGGGTGCATGTTGGCAGCCTTTTAACACAGAAGAATACCGAAATACCTCTAGAGATCTTTGACCATCTGTAAAGTCAAATTCATCTTGAGATACCCAGCCCTAATGTATTCTGAACTCTTCAGTTCTGCCCTTGGCCCAGGGCAATGACATGAAATGGTGCAAAAAATAGCATTTTACATACTTTCAGTTAACACTATTGACTCCAGATAAAGTTTTAATTCTGCCAACAGCGAGTCTAACATCCACGTCCCATCTTATTCTGCTTTAAAGTCCCTCAACACTACTGCTAAACTAAAAAGAACTGTCACCGTACTAGAGTGCCTATGTGCCCTCAGTGCTCATACCACAATAGGTAATGCTCCCATTTTCACTTACTCACCAGTAGCCTTCTTCCTCTTTACAGAATCACAGAATCATCTAGGTTGGAAGAGACCTCCAAGATCATCTAGTCCAACCTCTGCCCTAACACTAACAAGTCCTCCCACTAAACCATATCACTAAGCTCTACATCTAAACGTCTTTTAAAGACCTCCAGGGATGGTGACTGAACCACTTCCCTGGGCAGCCTATTATAGTACTGTCCTTCTGGTATTCTTCATCAGAAAAGTTTCTTTCTTAGTAGCTCTCTACGTTTCTTAGTCCATGAGAGCAGGTTCTTTTTCTTGTGTACTGCATGCTCTGTACAGTCCTTGTCCATACGTCATGCCAGCCCCTGCTGCAAAGCAGCAGCTCTGGGAGCCCCAGCCCCAGCATCGCCTGATATCTTAGGGGTTTATGTCTCAGGGCTGAGTGAGTTGCTGCCTAAGATACAGAGACCGCTCTCTGGTGTCTAATAATGAGTTCACCTCCAAGCCTTTTCTTTATGGCAGTGGTGTTAGGTTTTCTTTTCCTGCTCAGTTCCCTTTTCACAGTAAAACTGTAGGAACTAATAGCTTTGCACTCTGTCTGTGTCAAATTAGATTTAAATTGGATTACTGTTTTCAAATGTTATTGATGGGGAGCTGAGAAAGATACACACTCCTTGATTTCCTTACGTCTTTAAAGATAGGCTAAAAGTTCAAGTTCTGTTGGATCTGCTTGATCTATGGCTGGTTAATAATAATGGCAGTTGGCATTCTGTCTTTTTTTTCTGACTATCTCAGGGAAATCTCATGCTTTGGGGAATAAACTTTATAGAAATCATGAATAATAAGTAGATAATCCATTATTCATATCTTTCTGCTGAGGGACAAATGTCACAGAGTGGGTATATGGCTGGACCAACCTTTCGTAATGAGTTGATAAAAAGGGAAGAAAAAGAAAGCCTATCCATCATAACTGATTCCTCTACCTTAAACAATGAACATTATTTCTTTTAAGATTATTTGACTTTGAGTAAGTCTTATGAATATGATTAATATGTCTAAGATCATCCAGGAGGATAAATTATTCATGCAAATTACACATTTATAAATAATATACAGAGATATATACAGATTTCTTTACCTTCACTAACACTCTGGTATATTTGAAAGTGAGATTTTATTTTCTTTTCAAATGCTTTCTTTGCAGTGCTATAAGTAGCTTCACACTAGATAAAATAGGTTAAACAATCAAAAAAGTGCCTGACTGCAGAG
Organism: Anser anser; assembly: GCF_964211835.1. Lineage (NCBI taxonomy): Eukaryota > Metazoa > Chordata > Aves > Anseriformes > Anatidae > Anser > Anser anser. Next base: position 54,069,003 of record NC_139722.1, read on the forward strand.
CTTACAGGGTAAAGAAATAGGTTTGTTTTGAAGTATTTCTGCGTGAGACAGAGCCAGGTTTAACCCTGAAATCTGGCAAACCAGAATGTTAGCTCAGAGTTAACTTAAATCCAAGAGTACTGTGGATCAGAAATCAGTTTTGAAAATATCATGCACGAGGACATAATGACCTCACGAAAGCTCAGGTTTGAGGAAAGGCTCCAGCTTGTCAGAGTACTTGTGTACCCCTGCATTAAGTCAGGGCAAGTGCCTCTCCGGGGAAGCAAGCTGCCAGGTCAAGAAGGGTGCTTACCCAAGTTTAGGCTAGGAGGTTAAACAACTTAAGTGAAAAGTTTGTGTACTAGAAGCATCTTGGAGGTCATTAAACATCTTGACATTTTAAAGGGCTGAATGCTTGGAGGCCCATTCTTTTTGAAACAATGTGCTCTTCAGAGCTTTCCTCAGGTTCAACATGGTTCTCGTCACAGGCTGTTGTGGTGGTTTTACCCAGCTGGGCAGCCAAGCTCCACCACATCCACAGCCACTCTCTCACTCCCCCTCCTCAAAGGGAAAGGGGGAGAAAATATGATGAAAAGGGCTCAAGGGCTGATATAAGGACAGGGAGATCGCTCAACAATTATCATCACAGGCAAAACGGACTCATCATAGGGAGATTAATGTAATTTATTGCCTATTACTAACAGACCAGAGCAGTGAGAAACTAGAAGCAGACTAAAAACACCTTCCCCCCATCCACCCTCTTCCACCTCCTCCCCCCAGGGGGTGCAGGGGAACAGGGAATGAGGGCTGTGGTCAGTCCCTGACGCTTGTAATCTTCTGAAATAAGAAAACATCTGAAGATTATCAGATCTAGCTACAGAGCTTGGGCTGGATCAAAATCAAGGCATCAAAAATTAATCGTATTTTGTGAAAATGCATGTTCAAGTTCCTAGATCTGACTTCAGTTACTGTGATTTACATCTAGGGCTGAGGCAAAAGGAAAAGTGCCAGTTCTGTCTCTCTTTCTGGTGTAGCCAAAACCTCTCCAGCCTAATGTGCAGAATGTCTAAAGGGAAACAGCAAGTCTAAACACTTACGATGAGCTAGTTCTGTTTGTGACTGGTAAATGAGATTTACTCCGGACAAAGGTGAAGACATGTTACCACGGCATAGCTGTCCCCCGGTGCTGGGTCTGCAGCCAGCTGGTGTCCTGTGATTGCGTCCCACCTCAGCAGCACCATCTGTTGCAGATTTCCTTCAGTATGTATGACAGGAAAACCTGAAAGCTCTCTGGGCGCACCCACAGCTTCGGTGGCAGTTTGTCAGCAGTTCTTTGGTCTGGCTCACCGTGCAGCCCCACCACCATGAGCGGCAGCACTGGGCAAGCAGCAGGAATGGTGGACAGTAGCTGGAGGTCTGCGAGCTGCCTGCAGCCACGACATGGGGTAGCTGCACCTCTCTCACTGCAGGAGAGGAAGCAGAAAGGAGCTCTGGATAAGATCAGGCTGGATAAGATTGGGTATTCGGGGGAGGCAGAAAGAGCTAAGGTTATCTAGGCTCTCCAAAGTTTTGCTGAAAACATGGTATAGAACAAACGCAGTGAATGGAGTATTCTCAGGTGCTTTGTGAAGGAAGATCAGAGGAGCATCCTTGTAAGAGGACATTTTCTCTGTTGTGTGAATAATTAAGCAGTAGTAGTGGTTTTGCCTTCAGGCAACAGTACTACCATAAAGTAGTCATCAGTAATACAGATAGATATAAGGAAATAAGAAACTATTCTGGGTCAAGGATTTAAAATCTCACAGAAGAGGGACACTTATTTTGACCTTTATGGAGAGCTGAAAGCCATCTACAACAGGCTTTGCATCTACTGAACCAGCATCTCAGCAAAGCAGAAGACAAGCAAGGTTTTGTTTTTCAGGCATGGGAGCCTCTTGGTCCTGTCACAGCATCACGGGATGGTTGAGGTCAGAAGGGACCTCTGGAGGTCACCCGGTCCAACCCCCTGCTCGAGCAGGGACACCTAGAGCAGGATGCCCAGGACCATGTCCGGGTGGCTTTTGAAGACCTCCAAGGAGTGAGATTCCAATTTCTGGGTTACCTGTGCCACTGCCCCATCACCTGCTCAGTGAAGAAGTGCTTCCTTATGTTTAGACAATGTAGTAAAGCAAAATAGATCCCTATTACCCCTGCAGGGCATTGCCCCATTTGCCTCTCTTCCCTTGTCCTGCAGCAGGGCCGGATGACTACAAAGTCTGTGGAGAAGCAGTGCTGGTACTGGTCAAGTTCCTTATCTGCAAGACTAGCTGTAGTGTGTGAAAATGGAAAAGAAACAATTATCCCATAACTGTGCTTTCTAACCGAGATTGCTTTTCAAAGTAATGATGGTGATAAGTACATTCTGGTCTAATCTTCATCCTCCATGAGACTTCTGCCTCTTTACTGCCTGACTCTGGCACTCCTGGTAGGGCAGCAGAGAAACAGGATGCCAGGCAGAGCTCCCTCTCTGCACACCTACTTTGCCTTCCCCCTCGCAAGTCTCCTGCATACATTTAGATCTCTTCTGCTGAGCTCTGTGCTGTAACGCAGAAGGAGAGCACAGTGCCTTTGATGATCTGATCTAAATAGCAAGTTGTCATCTGAATTAAAAGGGAGAGTCTGCAGCAGATGAAAGAGAAGCAATATGCTTATTTTCTGGTCTGGCAGTGCTGTTATTCCACCTGTGTCCCAAGCCCATATACAAATAATTGGGAATTTGCTGTCTTAATGGCTGTTGTTTTTTTTTATTATTGTACCTCTGCGGCTGTGTGGGTGAATGCGAAAAGGTTTTTGCACATGTATATATGCATTTTTGGTAGACGCTGCACAGCTAAAGCCTCTTTTAATTTTCTCTCTAATTTATTTTTAATTTTGTAAACCCCCAGGGGTAAATCCTTATTATATGATGTAAAATCATCTCTTCTACAAAGCAGCTTATTTGTTGATTTTTAATTTGAGCCAGCAGAGGCAAAGCTGTAGCTTTTTTTTCAAACACTAAAGCTCCTCTGTATATATAACTGTCAAGAGTGTGGTTCACTGCAAAATTAGTAAAAAACAAAAACAAAACTAACAAATAAAAGAAAACCAAACCTGTGCTTCTCAAAAGAACAAAGAGAGGGTTTGTATTTCCCTGTGTTAACAGTATGTTAGACCTCTGAATCTAAAAACATTCTTAATATGCAGTTTGCTTTTAACTTTACAGTACATTTGGATTAGATTGAATATGAAGGCTCAAATTCTCAAAAGCTCAAGCACTGACAGAAATTAGGGCTTTGCTTTTGTTTTTTGAAAGGGGATCTCCATCACAAAATGGCACTGTCTAGATGGCATTACTCCGTGCACCCACATAAATGCATGTTCACCAACACCAATATGTTCTGTTGGCTTGCTGTAAGTGTTGCCTTTAAGCTAACCTGCACCCATCTGTTTTGTTGTTTATATGACTGGCTGGAAGCCTTAGTCACAGCCCTATAGAGATAATAACAAAAACACACAATCTGACATAATCTCTCATGCCTTTACATCCAGTGGGAGAGATGTTTGTTTTCAAAACACTGGTTATCTCATCCTAAACAATCCAGCTGGAATATGTCAGGTGAATAATGCTTTAAAATGCCTTACCAGCTAGTTTAGGCGTCTACATTTGGTCCTTCTGTCCTACGATGCTTACAACTCATAATACCCAATTAATGAACTTGCTTTGATTTGTCATCAAGGAAAAGAGAGAGAGAGAATGCCTCTTTTTGTTTTGTTTGTAATTGAATGGTGTGGTGTTTTTTTTTCCCCCTCTTTGTTTGGTTCTAAGCAAAGGTGATGTTTATTCCTACTTGGGCTGTAGACTTTTGAGTGAACCTCTTGATGCCCTCTGGTTCTCTTTTGAGTCTCTGCAAGTTAAGTAAAGGCTTATCTACCTAACTGCTATCCCATTTCCCTTCTCTGTGTTGTCACTGTATTCACAGAAGATGCCATCTGTGATGATTGTTCAGAGGTCCTCTCCTGCTGGCAGCCCGCACCTTCTCCAGGCTGTCTTGCATCATTGCCTTCTACTTGGTCTCTCTTGTAGAAGTGTGACATGTCAATATGGTAGCTTTATTTCAGCCCCATCTCAAAACCAGGACTCCACTCACCTCTTCCTTGATTTGTCCATAGCTTTGGATTGAAACCCACTACAGATGTTCATCTTTCCTCTGCTCTCTTCACAGAAAGCCTCCCACTTGAAGAGAAATTCATTGCCTCTATGAATTTTGATGACAATGCCAAAGAAATAGAGGAGAACAAACAAGTAACAGCCCCCAAATTAACAATGTGTTAAACATGCTAGAAGATAATAAATAATAATAATAATAAAAACAACAACAACAAAGGGACCCAGGTCAGAGACCAGACCTTTCTCACATGCCAAGTAGAAGGAAATGCAGCCTGCGCATGGAAGCAAAGACAAAGTGTGTTCCACAGAGAAAGATGCAGCTTGTGCACAAGATTTTTTTCCAGGAACAAATTCTCTATTTTATTTCTGTCATACTGAATGCCTGTACATCTCTCTGCTTTCCACTGGGTGAGACAAAGACACTTGCTGTGAAGCTAAACCAATGTTCACCAGAGCTGCACGGTGCCTGCATAAATTCATTTTGTCATTGCTTTTTGCTCTGCAGAGCCTTCTCAGCTCAACCTGATCTTTTGCAGCTGGGAACATCTCAGGGCTTCATATCAAAGATAGAATACCACTTGCCAAATATTTTTCTTATTTCTGTCATTAGCCCAGCAAGGGTTGAGAAAACAAAAGGGACAATTACGAATGTCAGTTAAAGTTGTAGATCAATTAATTTCCACCTCTGGAAACTCTGACATTACCCTTTAGCCAGAACTTATGTCTATAAGTTGCTTTTCATCGCTAACTTATTTGGCTACATCTGAACAGTACAGCGACCTGTGGTTGGAAGCTGAATCTGGAGAAAGAAAGCACTGACAAACCAAAGGCACCACAGTTTCCCTGAGATTTGTCCTTAGTCCTTGATCAGGAAGCCTAATGCCAGGCTCAGAGCTTGAGCCTGCTTCTTCAGTCTGCTTTGTAGGTAGGGGGCTAACTATCAAAACCAGACTTAAGTGGGATTTTTGCTGTTGGAATAAAGACTGCTGTGACACTGAGAGCCCTGTACTGCCCAGTAGTTTGATGTCTTTGTATTTTAAGCATTCTCAAAATTTGCTCTGAAATGCCTTTCCATTGTGATGGTGTTTTTCAGTTGGTATTTTAAAGGTGTTATCTAGGCAGCATAAAAATTAGAGAGAGAGTTTCAGTACCTGGGAAGGATTTATCTGTATGTTTTACACTGATTTTAGTAGGAGTTAGGACACCTGATCTCAAATGCTTTTTTTGAAAATACATCCCTAAATGTTCTGAAAAATAAGATCTAAAACTTTCCTCTTTCTGCTTGCTCAAATCATCATAACAAATACACAAATTTAGTCATAATTCATGTCTGAAATGCATTGTTCCTGAACCACTGTGCAAAAAAAAAGGTGGGAATTTCTTTTTAGTGAAAGTTCTCCTGTGAGTTGGCGGTAACAGGAAAGTGTGGAACACTTGAATGTACTGACTCATTCTTATTTAGGGTCTTAAATAATTAGCCTACTCACCATCTTGTTTCAACTTATTGAGAGGGAGAAAGAACAAGAAAAAGAGAAAAAAGGAAGGGAGGAAGGAAGGACAGGAAATAAAGCTTTTTAGCATTTACAGTTGTGCATTCAGTGTCATTATCACTGTAATAATTAGGTTGTTGCCTAATGATATTCCACTAGGTGTGCGGATATGTGTGAGTGTCTGTTAAAGAACAAACATCAGATGATTCAGATGCTTTGTTCAGGTAAATATCCATTCGAGTCAGTCGGTGGAGCCAAGCTTTACCAGCTCAGATTTTGAATGAATTTCTGAAGTAATTATCCATTTTTCTGAGTTTGCATTCAGGAGATTTGAGATAATCCTGTGCTCTGGAGAGCCTGCCATTTCTTACAGTCTCACGGTACACATATCACCAGGTTCTGTTTGAACCCAAGAACGAACATGCTTGTAATGGTGGAAAATGATGAGGGAGAATTGGGAAGCCTGAGCAAGTTTTGGTGCCAATTGACAATAATGTTCCCTTTCTTCTGTATTTTCCACAGCTCGTTTTGATGATCACAGACACTAGGAAAGGCTGCAGCAAAAGGAACAATTCTCAAGATAGTGGATTTCTTTTTAAACTTTCAAGACAGTTCAAATTCTGTTTCTGGTTCTTTCACAGCACAGGTCAAGTCCATTTAGATCCCTGTTAGGGCTGCACACTTTCAAAGACATAAAATCTTACCGTGCTCACTAACAATCAGTTTGCCCAGCCCCTTTCACAGCAGGGTCCCATCATGACTGGAGCGTACTGTCATGCAAATAAGTACCAGGTTTGCCCACCCTCACTAATGAGCTGGTTTCTTTTTCACTGAGAGCGATAATAATCCCTAGCCTAGCGTGAGGACTGCTTTGACCTTTTGAAAGTTGTGGGTTTGATCTGCAGGCTGTATTGTACTGTCAGTCTTCACATGGTGGAAATTAAGTCTTGGGTGATTGGCAGGGCTCCCATGCAAGGCACCACAGAGCAAACCTGCCTCCTTCAGAAGCAGAGAAACCTGTCACGCAGAATCTGTCCTTCTCAGCACAGCCTTTCTCCAGACAATTCCGGTACTTTGGACCGCTAGGATCTTAGTAGCTATCCTTTGATCAGCATCTGTCGTCTGCAAAAGTTTTGCTATTGCTGGCCTGCCCTCATATCCCATCATAGTTACAAATACTGGTAATCCCCCACTTCTGGCAAGAAGCATCATGTGTAATACAGCATTTACCAGTATGTGTGGAAAGTATAAGTGTAGGTAATAACAGCTCTATTCTTTAGCATTTTATATGTGTGTATATATATGTGTGTATAAAAGTAAAACTAAGAACACTTTTACAGCCTGCCCGAGTTGCCCTTGTTTTTCCTGGCATTGTTTACATCTCAAATGAAGTGACAGTCTGGCCTTCACAACTTACTTTCTCAAGATGGCTGTTTTCATTTCTGCAAGACAAGTAGGGTGTGTTAGTTTTCACCTCCTTGCCGTACCTAGTAATATATAGTGCTTTTCAGCTACATATTGTAAATGCAAGATACCTTCTAGATAATTTCTCTTGACATGCAGGTACTTTGTGCATATAAACCTAACTCTTTTACATAATTCTTCTTTTCTCTCTCTCTTTTATTTTTATTTTTTTAACCACAGGAGAAGAAAACTTGCTGGCAATTTTGAAAAGGAGATGGTGGAAGTACATGATCCTAGGGATAATAGATATAGAAGCTAATTACCTGGTTGTCAAAGCTTATCAGTACACCACTCTTACTAGTGTACAGGTAAGTACACAAAGGATTTTCTCTTTTTGAGGTAATATAACAGGCTCGATGTGATCAATGTTTCAGCTTCCATTGGCTTCAGTACACTGACAGCTGGTTCCTTCCTGTATCTTCTCTGTGCTTTTTAATGCCATCTCACAAGACATTTTTTCATATTGCACTAGTTTTATTACTCAGTATTTTCCAAACTGTACAAAAACTCACTGGCTTTCATGTTATTGGGCTGTGCTAAACCACACATAATCACATTTTTGACCTAATCTTCTTAATTTGTTCCTTCAAGGAAGTATTTTTGGATAGGAAGATGTGTTGTTTTCTTCTCATTTCTATTGTACTTGGAAACAATACAAGCACTTCTTTAAGAATTTGGTAATCAGGTCTGAGTGTAAAACTTGTCATTAAGTAAAATTAATGTAGATGTGATGAAGAAGTCTTACACAAGCAGTTTGGTGTATTATGTTATATAACTGCTTAATTGCAGCTATCAAAAGTGTACCTTCCCTTAAAAAATGTACATGCAGTGAACAAAAACTAGGGTAGAGACTTCTCCAAAAATCTAACCTGTATATTTTAAATGTAGGCACCAAAGACTGAGTCTTCTTCCCTTTGAAATGCAGAAGTGAATAATAGAAAAATTTTTAAGAAAATGGAAATTGTCTGTCCTGGGAAATCATTACATACTTCATTGCTACTTGTTCTAAAACAAACATACTCCCTTTTTACATTATCTCTAAATCACTGGGTAACCCTAGATAGTGTTCAGGTTATTTTACACCTTACTTGCCTGAAGTTTGCTTTAGAGCCAGTAAAATAATGGAGCAGCACTTAAAGTTCTGCAAAACCAAAGCTAATTAGGAATATATCTCTTCCACAGTTGAACAAGTGATATTGGAAAACACTGAGCATGTTTATCTGAATAAGAAGCAAAACCAGGAGAAAACTATAAATCCAAGGAATCTGAATCTAAGATCTAATCTAAATATTCACAAATGCCTCTACCATCGGAGTCATGGTTTGAGAATTCTTTGAAACATTCCCAGACAACTTAATAACACTTTTAACACTGTTCCGCATCAGATTAGTCAGTACAGAGTAAAACATAAATCCAACTGAATACTGTCTGATTTTATAGCTACTAAAAGCCTCCAATAGAAAAGCAAAAGCTGAACTGCTTCTTTTGCATGTTCACTCATAGTATGTAGGAATAATGGCCTCAGCAAGGCAATCTAGGTCATCAAATCCCATCTCCTGCAGCCACCAACAAGCGTGTTTCAGAGGTCTGTCTGGCTGCATCCATGAAAGGAGAGTTTAAGGGCATTACCAGTGTCTCAGCTGAATTTGTTAGCTGAAATGAGCCCCTGAGAGAGAGGAAGGATGGAAGATGAGAACTGTCATACGATACAGGCAGCTTCGTCTCCTATTTAGACCTCTTCTACATAAAGTTTGCAACAGAACTCGGTTCTCTTTCCCCTATGGCTGGAAAGAGGGAAGAGGTAGAAGATCAAATGTCATCAGGTGTTTTTCCAGGAGTGAGGAGTGCAAAGTCTCCTTTTCCCACAGCTGTCCTGGATTGCTCAAATACATATGGAGTGAGTCAGGAATATATGCTGCATTTTAAACTCACTTCATACCATAATTTGAATGGGCTTCTAAGTATAGAGAAACCTCAAGACATGGTCAGAATGGTTAGAGTATGAGCTAACACATTAAAATGTTGAATCACATGTTTGGTGAGTTGTAGACAAACAAGACCCTATTTCACCTGGCGATGAAGCAGAAGGAGCTCAGGAGATTATTCAGCCTGAAACAACATTAGTCTAACTGGTATGAAATGGAAAGTAAAAGATGTAAAATAGCCAGCTGTTCCTAGAATCTGGTTTCTGAAGAAGCAAACAAGACCACTCTATTGAAAGGATCTTCTGAAAGACCTCATCCTGCCAGAGCACTTTGTAGGAGGCCATAAATGCTCACAGGCACCAAGTTTTTTTTGATGGGGAGAAAATATGAGTTCTTAATTTTTTAGACTTATTAACAGATTGAAATTTATAAATGAGAAATTTTGCAGTGTTTTTATAGTGGTGGTACATGGACCATTTCAGCAGGAAATCAGTTTTACAGCGTATACCTTTTCCACATGATATCTCTGCTCCATCATCCAAAACTAACATGTGAACGTACTGGACTTGTGGTGCTTTTAGGCACAAAACATCAAGCTGCTCCCAGCTAAAAGCCAAAGTTTAAAAGTTTAACTGTAAAAATATACCTTTATTGCAATTGTTTTGCAATTCTGCTTTCACTATATAACTCCAAGCACTCAACAACTTTGTTAGCCAAGTAGCTCTGAACTCAGTAGTGTCAATATTTCTGGTTTTAACTCCATCTCACAACCCTGCCCCCTCCATCCCTAGACATTATCTCATCATGGTTGCAGAAAAAGACTGAAAATGGTGCTCTACTTCTGCCTGCTATTTTGCACCCAAATCTTTCCTAAACTTTACTTTAAATTTTACTTTAAGAGATTTTGAGTTGGGAAAACAGAATTTTCTGATAGTTTCTTATAAGTCTTTCACCAGTTTCCTTCAGAACCACAGCAAGCAAGGATACACAGGCATAAGTCAGAGATTTACATGGTACCTGACCTTTGCTTTTGGATGTACTTCTGTTTATTTCAAATCCTTGGTTACTCTATAATTATTGTCTGAGAATGTGGCACTCAGCTCCACCATGAGATGAAAACAGAACTGTACAGCCTAGAAATGCAAAATTTTCCTTAAAAAAAAAAAACAACAAAAACTCACGTATAAACTGTGACATAAAATAATCAAACTGAATACCAATCCATTGTTCATTTCAGACTCCAAGGTTTCAGCTAAGGATAAAATCCAAGGTAGCCTTTAGGTACCTAATTTTTTATATATCTAAAATGCTGTGGACAGCTAGCATCCCTTGATCTGTGTATACTAACATGGTGCTGAGAGCATGTTCTTGGGATGTGAAAACTTGCATTTGAATCTCTCAGGTTGCTCTTTTTTTGTAGCTTCATGTTCACTCATTGCACACGTAGAGTGCTTCTGTATTGATGAATCTTGCTACCTAAACACCTCCCCCCATTTTAAAATTCAAAAGCTAAGTATTCCTGCATCAAAGTAACCTGAAGAACTCAATTTATTAGAGATGATCTTAGCATGCCTCAAGTGCTTACAAAAAGTCTGGAGTGCTTTCCAAATTACAAGGGTAGAGCCACTGTTTACATATAGTCATATCTGTTAAAACAGTAGCTGACATAAGGGGCTTGAGTTAATTCCATCTCACCTGGGGGGGACTAAAACTCAACCATCCCACATCCAGGAAAATGCTCAGAACACCAGCCTCGTAAGCGAAGACTGTTTTCTAAAGTGTGCTTTAAAGAAGACTAATTATACACCATGTAAAAAGTGAAGTAGTTTGTCCAGGGATTAACTTAGACTTCCAAAAACACATAGTTCAATAATTGCCAGGGATCGGCCACACTTAATGCTCTTGGGTGCATTTGTCCTGATTCCCAGGTAGCCAAAAACTTTTATTTTTATTTTCTCTTTGATGTAATTGATCTAACTTGCACTAGATTTTGCAGTCTTCTTGAACATCGGTAGTAACAGTTGCAGAAGTGCAGTAAACAGTCCCTTGTATACTAGAACTAGATCCTGTAGATTTATTTTAAAACTATACACCTACATTCCAGCACTGCCTCTGGTAATGCCTTCCACATTTGGCCTAACTGTTTTTAACACAACTCTGATGTAGGCCTGTGGAAGGTTTAATAACTATTTTAGAAGGATGTTATAACTACTGTTAGAGACATATTTTATGCAGCAAATAAAATTAGTTACCCCAGAGGGAATTAAAAGATTCTGAAGTTCTTGCAATTATTTAGATCTAGATATTTTATTTTGTTTTTTGAAACTATGCTTGGACTTCAACATTTGTAACCATGGCTTCTATATAAGAGTTTTCTCATCATATCAGGCTGCATTATGAGGAAGACTGTCCTCTCCCTATTCCCTCTTTGTCCTCACAGTAATTAGTTCTCCTTTCTGCAAATACACTATTCTGTTCACCTGCATATTACACTGTTGTGTTGGTCTGTCTAGTGGTACTGTAATCCTTTTTCTGTGTTGCGACATCATCCAGACTATTTGTGCAATGTCTTTCAAAGTGGAACTGTGGAATATGCATCCAGTGTCACAGAAAAAAGGCATTGTCAAAGACAGGGCAATGTTTCCAAACAGTGATTTATGTGGTAATTTATTCCTTGGGCAATCAAGCTTTTGATTGGCATGATGAAAACAAAGGTAGTAAAAGCTGGGATTTACAGACACCAAGAGACAGACGATAAAACTTCGGTGCTGATGTTCTCAGCTACTCTTAGATCACTGTGAGCCTCAGCAGTACATCATACTTCCAATTACCTGTGGCAGTTTTCATACCTCAACAACTGCCACCAGAAAAGGAAAGAAGTCAGCGGTAGGTGCTTATTATAGAAGTGCTGGTTGGCAATAGGCTTTGCTTTGTTCTCGGTCCCCGGGGACTCAATGTGTGTTGAGGCAGAAGGTTTGAGATAATTTTGAAGCAAATCTGGGAGGTGATGAGCAGGGGATTTGTGATATTGAAGCTGTTGATCCACCTTGCCCAGCGCTCACTAATGTAAAATATCTCAGAAACAGAGAGAAATTCCACTCCCTCCCTTCCTCCCCGCATCCCATGCATGTAAGATTGACCATATTTTCCTGTTTTGCTTCAGGGCAGTGAGGGAATAGTGCAATGCTAATCGGGTTTGCAGAATGGTGTTGTGCCTACCATACATTTATACTGTGAGGGTCTGTGGGGTGTATCTTGCATTTGTTTTTTATCGTATTTTGAGTTGTTGTTCTGTCTTTTCTTTTAACTGTTACAAACCCATAGCTCACAAACCAGCCCCCTTCAGTCTCTCTACATGGTTTTGGAGTAAGTTTAACTCTAGGTATCCAGAGCTCCTGCCTTTCACCCCAAGCCATACTTTTCACTAACATAAATATGCAAAATCTCATTAAAGTCAGTGAAGCCGTGCCCATTACAAAAGCAGAGATTTTGGCGTTCTGTGCCTATTTTGCATATTCTTGCAGGTGAAATACAAAAGTAGAGTATTTGCTGTGGGAGACATCCATGATTTTTCCTAGGCCATGTCAGGATCTAATCCTCTGCATAGCTTACAGCAGCTGGTGACACAGAGAAGTTTCTAATAAGTAACCTTGAGAAAATGGCTTTCAAAGCCCATATTCAGTCTTCTTACTTGGAGGGAAGCAAAGCAGAAGACATTTTTTTCTGCAGAAGTATGTGACTGCTGGGGCAGCTGTCTGCTGTCTTAGAATGAGAGAATGGCTTCTTAGAATTAAAATGGCTTCTTCTGCCAGTGGTGGCTACAGTCAGAGGAGGAAGTTGGATAAAGGAAATGCCATTTCAGTAGCCAGTTCGTTTGTACTCTTCCTTCACTGTGGTATTTGAGCAGATCACGCATAAGCATAGGTAGAGTGCATGTTATGAGGGGAAAGGATGAAGAGGTGTGTCCTAATATATATATAATAATGAGTCAAGATGAGATTATTCATGCTGGTGGTAAAGAGTGTGCACATAAAGGATCAATAGTAGAGGAACTGTGGGTTGGATGTGACCACCACTCTTTACTTAAAATGACTGCAAGACATCGATGAATTCCTTTTATGTACACAAAAAGCTGGAGCCATAATAATCCTCATCTCAGGTATTAGTGCATGCAAGGCAGGTGTAGGTGAAGTTCTTTCACTAGTGAAAGTCTTGAGGGAGTTTCACTGTCTGCGTTGAAAAAGAGAAAATCCTGGAAAAGAATTAAAGGAACTGATGAGAACAGTTATAGAAACACCAGTCATGTGGCCCAAAGAAAACTAGTTAAGAGATCTTGTGGGCCAAATATTAATTTAAAGAGGCTTCAGACTGGGAGGTGAGTCTTATGGCTTTTGTTTCTTCCATGTCGTGAAAATAAACCTTTTTTACATTTTTTGTAAACAAATGACATTGTTAATGGTTTCTTTCACCAACCTATCTACTGACAGTATCCTATGTTTTGGCTTAATGAAAGCATTAACACTTTTAAAATTAATTCTGTAGTTATATAAAACCATTCAGGAAAGCGGTAAAGTTGTAATAACAAGTAGAAACACAACAGAAAACAAAAGGTAAAAACAATGCTCTTTCTTTTTTGAATTGCTTAAAATAAATCTGTCAGAAACATCACCAGTATCCACACCTTCCTCACAAAAGGCTTTGGTTTCAGGTCAGCATAATTGCTGAGCAGTTCCCCTGGCAGCTGGCAGCCAGCTCCATGAGGCTTCACGTCTCAGCTGGTTCTGTGCACGTGTTACATAGAGTGAAATCAAGAGAGTGTGGTATTGTGAAAGCAGTGGGAAAACTGGAACAGAGAGACTGCTGGAGTGGATGGCAAACCGTTTCTTCCTTTGACTGAAAAGCAAAATATGTGTCAGAAGGTGCATCTCTTCCTGGATATAGCACTTGCCATTGTATTAAACTTACCAGTTCTCATACTGCACTTGAGTAGCCACCACATCTACTTGACAATACAAAGCTGGGCGGTTGTGACACTGATTTCCTTGATCTCGCTGCTCTGGAGAGCCAGCTGAATGGAGGGTGCAGCTGATTCTCTGCATGATTAGTTTGAGGGCAGCACTAATGAGAAACCCCTAATGTGAAAAAAAAAAAAGGGCTTATAACCAGAGGAAAAAAAGTAATGAATGTTTAAAAAGGAAGATTCAGCTCAGCTACTCCCACAGGAAGCTTGCTGACCAGCTTTTTTTCTTTTTTGATATTGCTGCAGATCAGCAGTTCACACTCTGTACTACAGACCTTTTCTCTAAAGCTTGCCAGCTCTCCTTTCCAACCACTAGCAGCACGTTCTTGCTCTGTACGTGCAGGCACATGCCGAATTTGTGAGATCAGAGACTGGGTATTTATTGTTAGCAAGAGAGTATTTGTTTGTGAGTCACAAGTATAATGAAGTGAGTGTACTTTAACAAATAATCAGAGAAAATAATTTTGATGTTGTGTATCAACAGACTCAGAGGCAGTGTGATATCTTTTAGAATCAAATAAGACTCCAATCTCTAAAGCAACACAGCATTTTTATAATAAAAGGCAGTTGCAGTAGAATGATATATCAATAGATTATAGATTATTATATCCTGCCTTCTGAAGTGACCCAATTCAGAGCTCTTAGTAAAGGAAACCACAGAAAAATATGGCAGGGTCAAAGCAAAGAGCTGTTCTTCTGCTTCCCCTTGTACAGAATGTTCAAGCTGTCTGCACCACACTTTGATTTCAGTTTTAATATATTTCCATGGCAAAATAGGAAGCATGTTTTCCTTTAGTTCAGTGAGATCTGAAAACTTGTGTGATTAAAATAGTATTTTTGACTAAAATCAGGTCACTCATTAATTTAACATAATGACGGGGTATATTCAGTACCTTTGAATAAGCAATTAAAAAGAAGGAAAATACAGAAGATGATTCCTAGTGAAATATTGGTAAATGACTGACCTTTATGTACTGTGAATGAAATTCAAGCAAAGCATAATTTATCTTAGTTATTATAAAAGCTTTATAGTTGGAAAAATAGCAATTAGGTATAATGTATTTTATTAATAGCTGAAAAGACTAATAACAAACAGAAGAAAAAGCAACAAAGAGCATAAGAAAGCCTTATCACACATCAGGTAATCCATGATGGCACATCTTTTGTCTGTAGAATATATGTGCATTTTTTCTCCTGCTAGACAGGTTTATCGGAGGAAAAAAGAAAGAATGAATTCAGTCTGGAAGAACTGAAATGAAAAGCTATACCTGAAGGGTAGTTAAGCAATATACCCTAGGTTATCTTGATGCTCATATTGTAGTAAGGTATTCTGTCTACCCCATTGTTTAATTACAGGTATAAACTGAGCACAATTCAAGAACTATGTAATGTCAATGGACATTACCTGCATTCACTGTTTATGTCTGCTAATGCTGCAGTATTGCAAATAGCAGTTTGTGGGTCAGACCTTGGACTACTAGTCCCAAAGGGACGTACGTTTTTAAGCTGAAGTCAGCATTACCTGTTTGTGGCAGGTTCTGTTCATGCTTCCCTTGAAGTTAGTGCTTGAAAGAGACATCTTCTATACTTGAAAGCATAGGTGTGTTTAAATATTCATGGAATGAGAGGGATTTTTTAAATCTTCCTCAAAAAGACTCTTAGTTGGAATTTGCATGTTGAAATACACATGCTGCAGGTAGAAACAATTTTTAAAACTGGCTGTAGAAATCACACAAGCACCCTAATGCATACCTCATATTCACAAGGAAATGTTCTTTTTGTGTGCTTAGCCCAGAGTAGGTAAATCAACCCAGAACAGAGCTGCTGCCCACAATGAACATATAGTGCCATGTCCTTTGTGTGAGGGTCACCAAGGGCTATTTTCCAGATGTTAGGGGTTAAAAATATCCACAGAATCACCCCGTGTCTCTTGAAAGACAGTTGTTAATAGCTGAAAGTTGATGTCTTCATATTCTTAAATCTTTTCTTAAAAGCTGTTTTTGTAAGTGACTGGAGCTCCTGATTTTGCAAAATCAAATGTTTGGCCTAGTGACGGTTGCACAAAATAAAACCAGCAGACACTTACTGACTTTTCAGTAGGAGCTAGTAACTGTTAGTGGAGGGGTTATAAGTGGTTTCTCAAAACACCTCTGTGTTTTCAAATTTCTGAAGCTTGTCCTTGAAGTCCAGGTTTTGGGGCTCTTGTCAGACCTGGGCAGTAGGCCATAAGAGCTGCTTAGGTGGGCATACCAGGGCAACGCGGCCTCTCTCCGTGTGAAAAAGTGCACAGCCATGGAGGAGAGCCTCCCAGGGCAAGTGGTGGCCACCAAGAAGACCACAGTTGCTTGGCTGTCAGAAGAATTCAGCTGGCCACTGTTTTATCCAGGCCTGGATGGAAAAGAGCCCTCAGTGAGAGATAAGGTCACAGCAGGAAAACACTACTCCAATAGGCTGCAAATTGTCTATGAAACAACCAAACAAACAAACAAAAAACTTCTAGTGTATAAGTTATGTTTCTCAAGTGTGTTTTTACAAAACAAAAAAGATATTGAGTGTTAGGTCTGTTGTATGCTGTATACATTATATGCTCTTCAGAGGCAAAGCAGATTTCCTGTACAAACCAAGGAACTGGTACAATTTATGATGGCCTTTCAGCCGTTGCTCCTTTTTGTGTTTGGTCTGTAAAGGACTGCATCGTGAGGACTGCTGGAGGCAATTTTCACTGTAAAATGGCTTTGTCATGCCTTTTAGATCATTAGCTCTCATTTTCAATGCAGAACACTCTTTCAGCTTGGTCCTTTCCAATTTGTACTTTTCCTCATCAGTTCTGCTGTGCTTTGGGACTGCCTGAGCCACCTGAGAGCTTGTGTGGTCCTGCTCGTGAACCCTTTCTTTTCTGAAGGCTGTTGCACTGATTGTCTGAGGAATCTTTTCAAAGAATGCATTTCTACCGCATAGTTTTGTTTTTCAAGCAAAGTTTCAGGGAAAGTCAGCTTTAAATTTTTTGCTAAACTCTTAAATTTAGTACTTATGATGTGGGTAGCTCTCATGTAAAGAGAGGTACACTTTCTAATCACTGAATTCTTCAAATCATCCACAATTATGTTTCTCTTCAGATAATCCCATGAACAGACAAAGAAGTTGAAAGGGGCATGATCATTATTTGATAGTACTTAGTGTGCTTAGTGGCAAATCACAGAGAGAACAAACATCAGATAATAGGCCCAAAGAGAAGAAAAAACAAATTGCATCATCTAAAATCAAGATCACAAAATCCAGAAGAGTTTCCCAGAACTACAGACACATTACTTTTTAAGACAAAACTTTTCATTAGGAAGGAGATGCAACCGTATAGATCTGGTTCCTGCTATACCAACTGGCATTGAATAGTAGCGTATGCCACACAATTTGTTAAATCTCATTGTTAGTCAACAGAATCTCAACATCTGTATGCCTTTAGGAGTGGGATTCAGTGGGAAGTGGGTTCTTAAATTCAAGTTTCTTTGGATAGTTCTTACTCAGGATTTTTGTTTCCTGGTAGTTTCTAAAATACAATTTCATCTTAGAAATTATGTTTCTCTTTTATCTTTTTTTTTTCTTTTTAATCACAGGTAATTTTAATTCTTTAATTTAATGGGTAATTTTAATTCTTTAATTCTGTTTCTATTTTGTCACGGGTTCTCTGGGTTTACTGCTGGGTATCTCTGAAAAGAAACATTAAAGATTGTATTTCATAATACTTCTTTGAGAAAGCTCTTACCCAAGGTCTCTTGGCAAAAAGATTGAGCTTCCTGCACTGCAGGCAAGGTGTTTATTTATTTTTTTCCTTTAGAGACATATGGGACTATATTTCCAAGGAGCTAACAGTCCCCACAGGGGACAGGTTTTTCATATGTATTCTGCATGCAGAAATCCCTTGATGGCCAGATTTAAAAAATCTGTGTGTTATGAACATTCCTGGTTATTGGACCTGAAATGACTGAATCAAAGCATATGTCTAGACTGCAGGAAAAGTGTGCTCAGTATCTGTCCCTTAATCACCAGAGGTGGAGACCAGATGGAAAATAGCGTGTCACTCTTCTGGCCCAGATTTCCTTCCCATGGATTTGGAATATGCACCTGAAACAAAGAGCAAAGCAGTTCTATTGGGTCTTACAACAGCTATATTAATAGCTCTCCTGAATTAGTGGAATAGTCATGAACAATATAGTCTTGTTGTCTGCCTGTTGGATGACACAAGCACTTGAATGTATTTTCCATCTGGTATCTGCTATTACTAAATAAATAACCTGCTCCTGTCTTCTGGAACCTACCCTGGCATTTTAGGGTAAAGTGTTAGCAGGTTGATTCGTTTTGTTTTGTTTTGTTTTGTTCTTTCTTCTCTTTCTTGACAGCTCCTAGATTGTTTTGTCATCCCGGTGGTGATACTGCTCTCCTGGTTCTTCTTGCTGGTACGATACAAGGCAGTACATTTCATTGGTATCGTGGTCTGCATTCTGGGCATGGGCTGCATGGCAGGAGCAGATGTCCTTGTTGGCAGACAGCAAGGAGCAGGTGAGTAATAATGGGTGTGTTGTACTACCAAGTTCTGTTCAGAAAAACTGTTGATCAGAACATTTCAGAACAGGACAAAGAAAAGGGAAAATTGGAGAGAAATCTTATGTGTTCATGGATCCAAAGCACTGCACCATTCAGGGGTGAATGGCATTCTTTTTCGGAATGGACAGACAACAAAAATGGCTCAACAGTTAGAAGTCAGCACTATTGTAAATGGACTTGCCGTGTGTCTGCAATGTATATCACTCTTCATGCAGCTGGGGGGACATGCTAAACTCTCGTGGCTTCACTCTCTTTAGACATAGTTGTTTGACTACAAACCTCAGTTGCTTCTTTTCCAAGTTGGCTGTATCTTTGAATGTACCACCTCTCCTGTCCACTGTGTATGCCTACCTCTCAACTTTGCTCCCTATTTTGTACAGAGACCAGGTCACTGGTTAGGTACTAAAAGATACCTAACCTACATACTAACTGTACCAACTGGGCTATGCACACAGTCTCAGAGTAAAGGTTTAGGATTTGCCCACATAATCACTGCAAAGCACCTTCTTGTGTACAAAATGTTCTTTTTTATGTGTGGCATCAAACAAATAATGTGTGTGTGGCTATTAATGCAGACTAGACAGAGTTAGATTTCATTGATCAACTTCCTCTGTCACATTGATTTTTCTAGTGCCAACCCAAATGATGTGGGAAGGATAGAAATTCTTTTCAGAGATTGTCAATTAGGCACAGTTTTCATTCTTAATTAAAAGCACTGAATAGTGAGCTGAACATAATACACTGGGATTTAAAATTCTTTCTGAATACAAATGCAAGTGCTCTAAGAACTGCATTTGCCAGGATGCTACTCAAGAAAACAGGGAAGTTTGGGGCAGTACCCACTATATCTTCCTGCCCACTTTTATCCCTGTTCTGAAGACTTAGTTCATTGCGATCCTCCAGAAATAGCTCTGTCCAACCTATAAATGAAAGAATATACTCTGTACTTTGGAATTAGCAAACCAAAGCTGATTAGGAATGACTGATTTCAGAAGGATTGGGATTTCAACACTGGATTCTGGGAGAAACATCCTGTGTCCCTATAATTTAGAGAGTAACATGCTAGGGCAGGTGAGTTGTGGTTCAGCAGTAGCCTGTAAGGCAATGGACTTCAGCAGAAAGGTGGACAAGGAACAGACTGAAAAACACTGACATTTTTCAGTCTACTTGCAATAATTAGATATTATTTGCCATATTCATTACTAAAGCAGGGGTATAGCTGTTATGTAATATGTCCAGAAAAATCTGCTAAGATACTTTATTGCCTTTTAATTTGAACCTACATATGAAAATTTGTTTGCGCTTATTTCTACACCCAGAGAAGAAATATAGTAGAAAGCCACATATGATAGAGACTGCAGCTTTTTTAAGTGGCAGAAGGGTGTTATTAAAATGTAAAAGTATATTTCCAAATTGCTATATTTTCTTTAACAGAATAAAATAGTTAAACTGTTTTGATTGAGCTGGCTGAAAGGGTAAAGCTATGCATTAAAAAAATGCAAATAAAATAAATACTGGCAGCAAAAAAAAGATTTCAAGAAACTCATCATTAAATAGTTCCATGCCATTTATATGATATTTCTCAAGACTGGGCAAACAAAAGAAAGGAATACACCAAAAACAATGAATCTGCATTAGTCCTCACTCAATTGTTTTGTTATTTCTATATTTTAGAGGACAAGAACTGTTGACACCTGTTTGCCCCTGTTAACCCTAGTATTTACTACATTGGAAGTGCCCTAAGTCTCTGCTAGGCATCCACCACATACAGCAATCTAGCCTGCAAACCAGTACAGCAAGGAAACATGGATTTAAAATGCATCACCAAGAGATTAACAGGTATTTTCCAAACTGTCTGCAAGAATTAGGTATAATTTGCAGGCATGGTCTCACCTTTCAGTAAATATACGATAATTTACCTCTTTTTATTTTACCCTGACTTGTGTTTTGCACATTTCTTGAAGGGCAAAGCAATTACTACCAAGTAGTTGGTGCATTGTCACCTTACATGCCAAGTAAACCTTAAAATAACATTTTTTTCTGACCTATTACCCCAAGGTACCTTGGCACATGTGCTCCTGTAGTACACAAGGGCCTAAGTCACAGGGATCTAAATGTTTCATCCAGATTTTCAAAGCACTTCAGGGCTTTAGCTGACCACAGTCTCTGAACATCAGTGTTTAGTCTAAAATGGGACGTGGAGTCTGATTTTTAGGTGTTATAATCATCAGTAGTTATAATCAAAAGCAAAGAGAACCACCTCTAATGCTGCAGGGTAAGGTAAAAATGTGGCAAAGTGGCCTAGATAGGGTTTGAAAAGCGATTGTGTCAGAACATAATTCAAATATAAATTATTTGTGTTAAACTTCAATGCAATAACTACTCCCCAAAACATAAACTCCTCTCTGGACTGTCTGACCTCTGCTTTCACAGAACATCCAATGTCCTAACAATGAATAATGCAAAGCTTGTTTTGGCAATTTGCGCTTGTGTTTCTTCAGAAGAATGACCAGTGCCATTAGATTGGTCGAGTAAAACTGTATTACCCTAAATGTCTTTAGAGTGCCCCTATGAAGTTGATATGTATTTCCTTAGAAATAAAAACAGCAAACGCATGTGGATTTTACAGCCATGAAAATAGCCATGAAAATATCTCTGTTAGGATATATTAGTCTTGGGGGAAAATTCCGAAGTCAGCCTCTTGAAGCAAAGAAAAAGCATTTGACAACCTAGATGCTAAGAATTACTAGGGAAGAAACAAAAAACATAGTATAAAATGTTGTTATGCCACTGTATAAAGTGTTGATGCACTTGCCTTTTGAATACCATGTTTTAATCCAGTCATCTAATCTCAAAAAGAAATGAACAGAAAAAAAAGCCCATAGAATGGAGAAAGGTGAAAAATCTGTTCAAGGGCATATAATGACTTCAGAATGAAGAGACCATAGGCAGAGCGGGACTTTTCAACCCCTAAAAAAGACAAGAAAGAGACAGGATATGGTAAAGGTGCATAAAGTCTTCAGTGCTATAGAGAAGGTAAATACAGAGTGATTCTTAAATATTTTTTGAGACACAGAAGTTATGGGCTGCTCAATATGATTTTGGTATCAGGCTGAGAAGCTAAAAGCACGAAGTACTTTTTAATAGTGCATACTTACACTGCATAAGTTACTGCCACGGGCTGTTGCAGAGGTCAAAAATACATGGTCTGAAAAAGACTTTACACAAATTAATAGAAAATCCATCAGGATCTAATAAGTTCAATGGTCTAATGCAACTTCAATTTCAGAAAATCCCTAATTTGCCGAGAAGCACTCGGTGCTTCCCTATTTCTTTACACTTCCCTCAGGCAGCCTATGCTCCCCATGCCAGAGGTGGCTCCTGGGCTAGTCATACCACTGCTCTGACCAGATTTTGGCATTCTCATCTGTGAAAGCTCTGAAGTTTGAGGCTCACCAAGCACGAGTGAGGTCTGGGGAGAGCCATCACAAGGTGGTGCTTGGGTCCATCTTGTTTGCGTGAAAACGCTCAGCCTCAGAGTTGTCTTTGCCTCGCACACGCAAAGGATGATATTTTTGTCTCAGCAGTTCAGCACAGACAAACTCTAAGGTCAAAAGCTTTTTCAGCAGTACTTCCCCAAAGTGCCAGTGAGTAGTTGTAACAAATACCAAATGAGTGAGCTCAGTGAGGGGTGATTAGAGCCACTGTGGAACATGGAATGCATCAGGGGTAAGAAGAGGTTTTATAAAGTGCCAGTGTTTATTTTAAATTAAGGGCATCTTCTGTGGCTGATTGCAAAAGGGTAAAAGGAAAGTACCAGATCTTAAAAAGATAAATTGTCAAACATAAATCTGCTGTTAGTCAAATTACTTGCAAAACAGAAATTCAGTGAGAATGGAGGTACATGAAAGAGAAATGTAGCAAATACTAGCATTTACTAGATACACAGAGGATACATCTCTGAGTCAAAAAACATCGTAGAGTGGGAGTGTGTTAAATATTTGCCCTGTTCTTATTTGTCCCTAAGCAACTTGTACTTTTCTGATGCTTATACCTAGTGTTGGAGACAGGATACGGAATAAATGAACCTTTATGGTCTGCCCTGTTATGACTGTTCTTACTTTCATAAATTCCTCCTCACTGGAAATTTCAGAGCTGTGAGCTGGAATGAAAATCAAAGGTTTAAAAGAATACCACAAAGAAGAATTTTGAAAAGATCACCTTGAACCAGTAGGAATGTTTTCCTTCCATTTTTATTTACTGCAAAGTGTATTTTGTTAATCAATAAATTAATTGAGCCATTTTACAGGAAAACAAGGTTTCTTTCAAAAGAGATGCAGTCTAATGTTTCAGGATTCCTACTGAACCTTGTCAAAGGAAAATCCTTTATAACCAGTTCTTCTGGATTTCTCTGGTTCTGCGGCAATATCTGGCAGCTTTGTGAAGCTGTAGCTCTTGTAGGAATCATTCAACAGAGGAAATTGCATGTATCAGGCTTCAAAACTTGGGCCTCAGTTTTCAAACTGAAATTTGATCTTGATCAAATCTCTCTGCAGCTCACCCTGTCCCCAAGTAATAAAAGACTCCAAAACGTAGAAAGGTTTCAAACATTCTTTGATAACACAATGTGTTAGTTATTATATACACCTGAAGGTACTGAAAATAGATTTTGTTGTTCATTTTATGCATTAGGTACTGCTATGTTAATTGAACCTCCTTTAAAAATCTCTGTCATTATCATCACCCTGTCTATACCTCATCCTTCCTTCTCTCTTTCTTGTCAAATGGCTTCATGTGAGAATGAGGTCACTTTTGGGGTTGTAATGATGTCTTCATTCATTTCACAGGTACACAGAATTTTTCACTTGTTTTCCTATCCAAATACTAGACCTGTTTTTGCTTAAATTTCAAGATAAGATGCAAACTGTTCTATATAGCTGAGACATCTGGAAAAATATGTGATAATAATAAAAAGTTTTAGTCACTAAAGAGTACCACATGGTTTCTTTAGTTTTTACAACATGTTCTTATCCTTCAGATTCTCTTATCCACGGCAAGGATAATGCTCTCCATTCACTTCTGCTAGATATTGTTGGGATAATTGAATGAAAACTGTTTTAATGACAAAACATTTGCATTCAGCCTATTGACCCAAATATGGGCTACCTAGTGTCTGAGGATTCTAACCTATGGGGCAGAACTTGCAACAGTTCTAGACAAAAGGTCATTGTTTTGGGACATTCTGATTTTCCCCCTGTTTATTTCTAGGTGAAAATAAACTAATAGGGGATCTCTTAGTATTGGGTGGAGCAACACTATACGGCATCTCGAATGTTTGTGAGGAATACATCGTCCGAAATCTAAGTCGAGTGGAGTTCCTGGGCATGATTGGACTCTTTGGCTCCTTCTTCAGTGGAATTCAGCTGTAAGTGAGCAGGTTTGAGCTCCAAGGTCATTCAAATAAGTGTAGCTGTGGTCTCCTTTGAGGTACTGTACCCCCCTCTTCAAAGGTAGCCATTTCCTGTGGAGACTAGGTATCTGCTAATTTTGGAATTTGCATTGTTTTTAATATTTGAGGTAGTTGTATTTGAGTACAAATACAGTTACACAAATTTGTAGCTTAGTACTCTGTTTCAAGCACTATTTTCCTCAAGTAGGCACACGTGGGGGAGGAGTAGCAGACACATCCTACCATCTTATTGCCTGAAGACAAGTGAATACTTCACATTGGTCTGGTCTACGAACAGCAAACTCTCTACAACTCACTAAGTTCTGTTTCATACTTTTGCAAAATCACTTAGATTTCTAAACAGGTAGAAAACATATTCAGAAGGTATTTTGCTGTTTGGTTTGCTCTGTGCAATTAATTACATTATGATACGGCAGATATAATGAAAACATACTTAAAAATTTGGTCTTTTCATGTTGAAGTATTTAGTACTCAGAAGATTGTGACGTGGATTTTAGGATCTTCTGAGTCATATCTATATCCACTTGCACCTAATGAGCACCTCATCTGCAGGCCTAGGATCTGGGAGGTAGCTTCCAATGTTGCAATACTGTGACTGATAAGAGTGTAGTAAAAGTCACCATGCAAGATTGTCACATTTTACACAGATCCATCACTGGTGCTTGTCACACACAATAACTTTTAATTATCAGTCAAAAACAAGTTGCTTACCTGCACACATGAGCTAATCAGCTTCTAAGAACAGAGACTCATCAAAACAATGCCCCTTTAATTCCATTTAATTAGTTCTGTTTCTTTAGCCAGAAAGCTAATTATATTTATGTGGGATCTGAAAACATGACTTAAAACGATTTATATTAACTGCCTGACACACAAACAGTTCTTTAAAATATATATATAGAGAGAGAATGCAAGATCAGGTAAATGCACCTAGTATCTTTGGGTAAAGCATTTTTGTTACCTAGAGTGTTTGTGGTAGGTAGGTACTGGCTGATTCTGAAGGTATCACAACAGTGCTCTTGTCTTCCTGTGCATTTAAACAGTAATATATGTCTCGTATTCCTGATTTTAATTATAGTACCATTACCATCCTCCTTGACTCAAGAAGATAGTCACAATTCAGAGTCTATGATTTATTTTGTTGGTAAGAAGCTGGTGCTGGAACAAGGTATCTTTGTATATGGAGGACACAACTGGAAGGAAACAATAAAACACCATTTCATTGCTGAAACCTCTAAGGTTTTTCTAGTCAACCTTTGGCCCAGAAGATCTTGACAACAGGTTTTTCTCCCCAGCCTGTACAGCTTTTTGCTGCCACTGATTTTGTGGCACTTTTTGCAGCCCTGCCCACACTTTGCTTACATATGGACCTTTTTGATGAGATGGCAAAAGCTTTCATTTTGGAAAAGGCCGCTAATGTTCCTGCTACTTGGTTTCATGAAGCAATTCAGCTCTTTCTTATCTCTTATTGTAATAATGAACAGATGTCAGTCACATAGTTATGAGTTCACAGAGGTTAAATCTAACTAAATACACCAATTATTAGAAGACAACACCCCAGGTTACAATGGCAGAATCTTTCTTTGGAAAGATTACTGGCCACTTTGGTACAAAATAGGACCTTTAGGTCTGATAAACTGAAGTTATCCGGGGAAGGAATATCTCAGAAATAGGACAATTTACTAGCATGCTAGGAAAAGCACTGGTCAAAGTTTGGTTGGCATCCACAAAGTGGAGATTTAGAACATATTTGTGGTGATACATCTGGAGGTGTAGGTCTCAGGTTCATGGGGTTTACAGGGAGCAAGCAGTACAATTCTGAAGAAGGGAAGGTATTGAAAAATGTGTAGGACTATGCTGACTGTAGGAAAGGCAAAATAGTATCCACAAGTGAATTTTCCCTTCATTGGCATGCACTGATATCAAATTCATACAGCAGCAAAAAGCTGTTGTATTTACCTTTTGTGTGTAAAAATATATACATAAGTATGGGTAACTCATGTTAGTTCAAGTTTCAGCACTAATACAGGGATGTGTCTCCAAAGGGACTTTCAAGAAATACACTGTTTTTTTCTAGAACCATTTAGCAAGTGTGCTCGATATTAGACCATAACAGAGGATAAAGTCAGATAATGTCTGTCGGACAGCAAAGGAAGTGCTAAGGCATCAGAAAGTTCAACAGTGAAGTAAAGAAAAGTGTTGGCTAACTACCCAGGCATTGTGGAAGGTGAGGTTTAGTGGGCTGAATGTGATTAAAGTGGGGAGGAACAAAATGTCAAAACAAAACAAAACAAAAGTAGTTTACAAGAGTTGGGGATATAGTAACTACACAGAAAATTGACATAATTCTGTCTGGTGGAATCACATAATTGTAAAATAATTTACTTTGTAACAGATCCCTGATGATCATCAGGTTCAATACCCTACACAGAGCAACTCAAAGCTAAATTCAAAGTCAGGTTGCTCGGGTACTTGTACAGTTGATTTTTTGAACATCTCTAAGAATTGAAATGCCACAGTCTCTCTGGGCAACCCATTCCAGTGTTTAACCAAGATTTTTTTCCTTATATCTAATCAGAATTTTCCATGTTGCAATTTGTATCCATTATCTCACGTCTTCTTACTGTGCACCTCCAAGAAAAATCTTACTCCACCTTTTCTATAACTACCCCTTAGGTACTTAAGACAGCAAGTATATTGTCCCATCCTCCTTCCCCCTGGGTTACCCTTCTCTTCTTCACACTGAAAACCCCCCGCTTTTTCAGCATCTCCTCTTACATCATGTGCTCCACCTGACTATCGTGATGGAGCTCTACTGTACTCCCTCCAATTTGTTAATGTCTGTCTTGTTCTGGAGAGCCCCAAACTGGATACAGTACTCCGGCTGCTGTCACAAAAATCAATTCCTTCATCTTTCTGGCTCAACTCTTTACCAACACAGGCTGGGATGCTGTTGGCCTTCTCCACTGCAAGGACACATTGCTGACTCATGTCCACCAGGACTCGAAGTTTAATTTTTAGAAAGCAGCTTCCTATCCAGTCAGCTTCCAACCTGTACTGTTGCATGGGGTTATTCCATTCCAGGTATAGGAGTGCAGATTTATTTTTCTTAAACTTCATGAGGTTTCTGCCAGCCTATTTAGTCTTTCTGAATGGCAACACATCTACTACTCCTCCCATGGGTTGTCCACTGTGAACTTGGTATGTGTGCATTCCATCCCATCTTCCAGATTGTAAATGAAGACATGAAACACCAACCAGTTGACAGAAGACTCAATCTGTTGATCACTACTTTTTGAGTATAGTTTTCCATTGCCCTTGTGGATGGTCCTCAAATCCAATCCATATCTCTTCAATCTCTAAGGATCTTTTGAGAAATCATGTTGCAAGCTTTGCTAAAGGCAAGACAGATAACACTCCATCCTCTCATCTGTTCCCTCTCCATTATCTACTGAACCAATCATCTCATCATAGAAGGCAGTAAGTTTGGTCAGGTATGGTTTGCTCTTAATAAATCCACGCTGGCTGTTCCCAGTCACCTCCTCATCATTCATTTCCTGGAAATGGAACATTTGCTCCATCGTCTTCCCAAAGTCTAGAGTAAGGCTGGCCAGGCTATAATTCCTTCCCCATTTTGAAACTGAACATTGCATTTGTCTCTTTTCAGTTCTCAGGGACCTCTTCCAATCACGTCAACCTTTAGAAGATCATAGTGGTTCCATTCTCTGATGAATCAGGCATCACTAAATGAAGCCCTGTGGCAAAGTTGCTTTTACTCCTCTTTGCTTCACAGATCATAATGAATCACAGATCACAGCATATTGTTTTCTACTTTCTTTGTATTGGATATGCAATGTGTGAAAATAATGTTCACATATTTAAATTATATTAAAATTTGCTTGCCACAGCAAGACACTGCAGTTTGTTTTCATGATATTTTTTCAAGAACTGCTGACAAAAGAGACATATGCCTTATGCATGCAAAGACACTTATAATTTAGTTATTCTGCAAACAAAATAATCTCATTATTCTATCCACAGTATTAGATTTGCCACACATCAGCAGCAAGCAAATTAGAATTTCCAGGATGCAACTCTCTAGACCATACTAATGTGGAAATCACTGAGTTTCTATAGTTTTACTATTAGAGTTGGTCTCCCACATACCACTTTTTGTACTAGGTACTTTGTTTTTCGATCTGTGTAATTCCACATTTTATACTTTTTAAAAACAGTGCCCAGACTAACATGCAGAGTTCTGCACAGCAGCAGTTATCTGTAAATCACAGAGCAGAAAAAAACAGTTGGCTGAGTGAGCTTCCTAGTCTTCCCTGGACTGGAAAGAGCAGAAGGGAACTGGGAAGGTAGCTTGTTGCCACCTTAGAATTTTCTGGATCTGGGATCTTGAAGTTAATGTAAAATTGCAAGACGTGCAAGATGTTGAAAGTGGACTTTTGCAGCTTGGCCCATCCTTAGTTTTGTTTCATGACTTTCATTGCTGTGACTATTTGAACTGTCTCAGCATGTAACAAATCACAGTACTCTCTTCAAACCCAGCCTGTGATATCTGCCACCTTATGTCAGTGATTTACTCAGCTCCCTATTTATTTGACTCTGCAGAGCCACTCTGAAGGGTGAATAACTCAGACAGATACATTATTAATCATTACAGTTCAAAAGCTTTCAGAATATTAAGAGGACAAGAGGATTGAATGTGTGGAGGGATGGGCACTTTTGGGCCCATTCAGAGAGCTGGAAATAAACCAATGCAAATTGTATGCTATCACGTCTTGTTACTGCCCTGAAGATCTTTCAAACACAAAGGAACAAGGCTAATGCCAGAGTGGATTAGCAAAGTCTGATTGCATTTTTTGTTATAAGGTTATTTATGTTGTTTTGTCCAGCATTTGAATTGAATGAGTGGAAGTAATTTAACTTCTGTTCTCTTCCATCAAGTTTTGCCTTCTCTTCTCTTCCAGTGCAATCATGGAACACAAAGAGCTTTTGAAAGTTCCCTGGGATTGGCAAATAGGTAAGAAAACACTTTACCTCATTGAAGACCACTCCTGAAGGAGGTGTGGAGACAACCCATCTTTGGGGAAGCAGAAAGAAAATTTCATGGAAGCCAATGTTTGTGATTTTTCCACTGATGTCTGCCAAAGGTTGAACCACTTGCCTCATAACCATTCTTAAATAATCCATCCTCCCAATGTCATATTATGCTTTCCTTGCACCATTAGGTTAAGCACTGAAGAAGTGCTTATGAATGTCATAAGATAATTACTCAGACAGCCGTGAAGTAAAACAATAATAAGGTTCTGTTCTAAGATTCAGTGCAACACTGAGACAAATAAATGAGGTAATCATGAAGAGCCAAACCTTTTCAATGGATGCCAAAGAAAGAAAATGGAACCTAACAAAAACTATAAAAGTTCTTGCAGTGCTTATTATAGCCCCATAAACTCATTTCCAAGGGGAGCATTTCTGTATGTAAATGGTTAATTGCTTTCCAAGTAGTCTTGGTGGAATATAGCAGATGTGTCTTTTAGACAAGTTTAGGTAGCATCAAGCACAATAAAGCTCTTATGGTGTTTTGCTATGCAGTGGATCGTATTTTCCTATTTCAGTTTCAAAGCTGAGTTTATGATCTAAGACTCCTTCCTAATTAGTCCAACAAATTATTTGCTTTAAATGCAAATCAACATTTAGGAAACGAGAGTCCCTATAATCACTCCTTTAGTATTTACAACAATAGAAGAAATAAAAGAGTGCTAATAGCTGATACACATAGCAGGGAATTCAAGTTCTGGCAATCCATTGACAATAGCTTGTTACCTACTCTCATAATGAATGTCAAAATAATGGCTCAGAAGCATGCAAAGGCAACTGATTATCTGGGAATCCCCAAGGACTGGAGATACAAGTTATGGGATACACCATTGTTTTCGTTAAACTTCCTTCACCATTTCCTCTTATCACACTAAAGCTTAATAAAAAGAGTGCATCTTTCACAAAACATCCTACCTAGAAGTCTTGCATATTTGATGGCTGAGCTGTAAAACTAAATGACATCAATTTAACGTGTCTATGGAGAAACACTCTCAGCTGCATCCCATAAGTGTATTGGCCATCTTTAATCTGTGGTCATTAGCATAACTGCATCAGTGTTTGTTAATACTTCATGATAAGGAGCTCAGGGACATAATTAATCTCGTACTGATGAAACTAGCAATGGTCATAGTGAATTAATCTACTATGCATGTAAATGTCATATATACTTTCATGGGAGTTCTGTTGTAATAATATTAGTGAAATGTGCCATTAAAATAAAGTCGTACTTGGTCTGTGATGACATTAAAATGTCATCAAAAGTTAGTCAGTAATTACAAAGAGTCCCTGCTCTTCAGTAGAAGAAGATCATCATAGCAAGAGCATCATAGATATGTACTTGTTTTGTTAAAATATTAATTGAAAGTGTGGTGTAGTTAAACATGAATAAAATGACAACAATAATGTGTAGTTTTTTGTTCTTCCCTGTCTTCCTGCACATCTACTTGGTGTGCTTTCCGTTGCTTCAACAGTAATACAAGATTGTCAAGTAGTTATTGACAAATCTATGTCAGGGTGTTCACAGCCTTGTCCTGAATAGTTATCCACTGCGGCAGACTCAAGCCTGCAGTCCAGCAGAGTTAAATCATCAGCCTTCTGAATGGTAGTGATAAAGTCACAGCAGGCAACCTGATAAATAACTCAAGGTGGCCTGTTGCCATCTGCCATAATTGTGTCATTAAGAATGTATGAACTACGTTTCAGCTGATGTAAAATGCAAATGATTTTCAAATATTGAGATCTAAAGCCTATGTGTTATGTCTACCATGTTTAAAACAGACTGTGGCCCTCCTGTTTTTAATTTTGGAAATTCCCCTGGTGCATAGTATCATCTTTGCAGCTAGTATAAATCAGTGTAGCTCTGCTTAAATTCTTGAAAGTTTAAGTGCTGACAATCTGACCAAAAGGAGAATGATTGTACCATGCTGATTGAGTGGTTTCACTTGAGACCATGGCACAGTTGTAGAATGACACATGAAATAATAACAAATAAACAAACATCAATTTTGTTTAAGAGAAAAGCCAGTTTGACTCTCTGAGGAAGTGTCCTTTGTTACAGAGGTTCTGAATGTTTTTGAATAGTTTTTATTCTAGGAAGACTACATAAAAAAAAATAAATCATAGTTGAGTCTGTTTCCTGCCAATGAAACAATAACTTTTGGAGTAAAAATATCAGGTCTAAAGCATGCAAAATTCAACCAGCATGCTCAAGCAGCTAAAACAGAAGTTCCCCAGACATGTTAATTTTGGTGGTACTCTTTAGAGCAGTCCATGGGGGGAGTTCCTGCCCATTAGTGAAAAGATGGCCTATCTTAAGATGGGTGAGGAGAGACTGAGGGAGTGGGGCTTGTTCAGCCTCCAGAACAGAAAGCTTCGAAGAGCTACCCACAAGAAGGTTATCAAAAGGACAGAACCA
Source organism: Anser anser (assembly GCF_964211835.1). Lineage (NCBI taxonomy): Eukaryota > Metazoa > Chordata > Aves > Anseriformes > Anatidae > Anser > Anser anser. Next base: position 54,100,661 of record NC_139722.1, read on the forward strand.
GGGTCTTCATATTGGTGCATGGCAGAATGAGAGACAATGGGCAGAAATTGAAATAAGAAATTCAGACTAAATAAAAGGAAAATCTCTTTCCCTCTGAGAACAGGCAGGCAGTAGAACAAGCTACCCAGTGAGGTTGTCCAGGCTCCGTGCTCAACAGTTTCAAGACCAGGCTGAGCAAAGTCCTGCACAACTTGGTCTGATCTCACAGCTGAGCCTGGTATGAGCAAGGGTTGAACTAGAGACCTCCAAGCTCTCTTCTAGCCTGAATTGCCCCACAGTCCCATGATCCTAAGTGCCCAGTTTAGACACCTATCAGGCATTCACACCCAACCACGCAAAAGTGGTGACATTGCCCATCAGAGTGAACACTGAAAGAAAAGGTGGGATTTCTTTCACCAGCTTTAGATATCTGGGATGTGAATATCTGATTTAGTTAAACAGACTCCCTTTATCATCAGCAGAAATAAATAGGCATGATACAAGTCATACTACGCTAACGTTATTGTCTAAAAGAGGTTGGACAACCTGCACTGTAAAATTTCCAAATCTCCTCATTGAGCACCAAGCCTCAGTGTATGTCCAGAGTTAGGTGTAATAAATCCCACCCGCAATGGTCTTCATACACATGAAGCCTTCATTTTAGGACGATGCATCGAAGCATACAGTTTTGAATGATGAGTTTATCAGGCTGCTTATTAACACAGACCTGCTCATGAGCAGATCATTTCAAAAGTACCTTCTAACTTCCCAGTTTGTTTCCTTCCGATATCTGCTCCAGGCCATGAGTACTGATAACTCAGTGCCTGGTTAGGCACAGGTGCCATCACCTGGGACTTCAGCACTAGTGGTGATTCCCAAGGCTATTCTGAAAACTGGTCTTCTAGAAACAGTATCTGAAAATCATGTGATGTTATTTCCAGCTTGCTTATTGTCACCAGTAGATGCTGTCCAGGTGGTGGGTATTATATGTGTTTTAAGACATAAATGAAATGCTGCTCTACATTAACTTCTGATAGGACAGATGCAGTTTAAGCAATTTTCCACTGGAACTGGAATACCCTTTGGAAAAGCAATCTGTGAAGTGCATGTAGCTGCCTGCCAAGGAATATGAACACCAAGACAGCACCATAATATAATACTAGTAATTAAGAGCATAATCCACCAAAGCACCTGAATATATCTATTAAATCCACAATGACTAGAAGGGATTTGATGGGCCAGCTGGTGATTTGCAGACTTTACTTTGAGAATGTTGACTTGGAGTCCAGAATTGCTTTTGTGCCTGATCTATTCTTAATTTAAGCCTGGAAGAAAAGCTGACATAAAATGGTGATGTCTGCAAACAATTTCTTATTAATAACTGTGCTCCACTTGATGCAGTCATTGGCCTACTGCAGAAGAGTTGCAGAGTTGCATACAACTGTTTCAAGCACTGCTTAAGACTGATTCCGTTGTTATCCACATGCAATACGCACTTTAAAAATTTGCTACTTGTTAATAAAAGTAGTTCTTGCCATGATTATCCATATTCTGAATATAAAGTCAAATTCATTATCATGCCATACCAATTGATATATTGCTACTGACATTTCATGACTACTATATTTGTTTCAAGAGAATGTACACTTCAGTTCAGATGCTTCTGATGGACTCAAATTGCAACTGCTGTTTTTGTCATTTAGCTGGCTTTTCTAAAGAGTTTTTAACTAAGTGGATCAACAAGCAGACACAAATCATAAGGACTTTGGGTTTTGTTTTGGTTTGTTTTTTCTGCTAATTCCTTTCAGAACTTGGGCAATCAGATTTTCTGCAACTTTCAGTCAATAACAACATGCTCTGAAGAGCTGGTGTGAGTCTAAATATAGGCTTGTGCATATATCAGCTGGGAATTCTGCAGCATACATCAGCCTAAGAATTATCGTTTGCATGAGAGCAGATGAGTGAAGCGTTTGCTGTTTTTTTTAACTTCATATTGATTTATTTGTCTTGGGATTTATCAAGCAATAACTGAAGGAATGAATTCCTTCCCAGTAAGTCATTTAGTTTTTAAAATGAAATTAAGTGTTTACTGTAATGTATTTTTATTATATTAGTGTCTAACAATCTAATTGCGTGAGGCACTTTGTAAACATGTAGCAAGAAATAGTCTCAGCTCCAGAAAGCCTTATTAAGGAAGACAGACAAAAAGTGGTAGAAGAACAGAGGTTCAAAACTGAGATTTGTCAAGTTTGGGGGCAAAATAGACTAGGACCTCTGTCACTTGAGTGCTGTTGTCATGCATTTGTCTGTCGGCTCATTAACTCCTGTGAAAGTACTTTTACATTCATCCTGTGGGCCCATTCCTAGAAAATGTGTGCTCCTTCCAACTCAGCTGAACACAGTGGGTGTTGGGGACAATCACCTCTTAAAAGACTAGATTTGACATGTCTGATACATTATTTCATCCAAATTTATGTTGGATACTCGTTAGTAGTATAAGACTGATTTAAAACAGCACTGCTATTATGGGAACCGCAGAGAGGAGACTGCACGTCCACTGCTGTATGGTTATGGTTTTCAGTGGTTTTCATATGTATTTAGAATTATGCTCTTAGTCTACATACATATACATATATATATATGCACATATTAATAATTTGAATCTGTGTTTTAAAAAAAAGTATTCTCCATTCTTTCCTAAAAACACAGCCTTCTTCCTAAAAACACAAGTCATTTCTGCACGCTGTGGAAGGTCACTCTTTGTTCTTGTTTCTCTTCTGCAGGCTTGTTGTATGTCGGCTTTAGTGCCTGTATGTTTGGCCTCTACAGCTTTATGCCAGTGGTCATAAAGAAAACCAGTGCTACTGCTGTCAACCTCTCCTTACTCACAGCTGACCTGTACAGCCTCTTCTGTGGATTATTCCTCTTCCACTACAAGGTATGTGGAAATAAGAGATGTGTTTGAGTAATAGCTGTATGCCTGAAGAAACAGTAGTGCAGAACAATGAAACAAGAGAAGTCTCCAAACTTTGCTAGATCTACACAGTAAAAACACAGATTTAAAAAATACTTTTATAATTAATTTTATACAAAGTATATATATGCTGTATATACATATATATAAGATAGTATTTTGTATAACAAATTTTAAAGAGAGCTAATTCAGTCTTGTTATGATTTTTAAGATTTGTGTACCTGTCCATAAGCATTCGTATTACTAATTTCCTTTTACTGATCAGAGGCAACTTTCAGCTGCTATGACCAGGGCAGTATCAGGAAGAGAAGGACTCTTCCAAAAATTATTCGGAATTTTTTTGACCAGTAACAGGGTTGTTTCATTTCATGTTGATTCTGAAATTATGTCACATAACTGTTCATGAATTACACTTTTCTAGCCAGCCAAACCGATGGCTCACCTGTTAGTGTGAAAAAGTCAAAATGTGTGGCAGATTTGTGTTGAAGTTAAATTTTTATCTCTCAGGTCATCTAATATTTAAAACATTGTGTTGTACAGGCAAACATTTGGTCTCCAGTAGCAAGGAACTGCACTGCATTATTCACAAACTTCCCCTCAGTGGCCATCCTATGAAAATGGCATCGGGATGTTGGAGGCAACTGCTTTGTATCATCATTTATTCATAAGAGGAAGGTTACTTGATAGCTAAAATGGTGGCCCTGAGAAGTGTTAGTTAAATGAAAGCCTTACAATACTGATTAGCTATCCAAAACAAATCAGATTTTGTGGTACTAATGGCGCCTGAATGAATCTGAAAGAGACAGAGAAAATTAAAAACTTAAGAGTCCAAAACAAAATTATTTTTCCCCATTGCTTCTTATTTTCTTCAGACAGAAGAATAGCAAGTATAGAAACTGAAATTTAAAGGTTATCTTCTGCTTTACATGTCTGACTCATGGTGATTTGGTTCTGACCCACACTTCAAATCCAAAGTATTTGAAATTAGGTATTAGCTGAAAATTATTATTCCTTATTAATTATATTATTTGATAGCCATAGCAAAATAGGTAGTATTAGTCCACAAAAAGGTGGTGTTAGTCCAGTGTTTCTAAGACAAATATTTATATTACACAATAAAAGGTAGACAAATTTAATTCTGAAAATAGTGGTGGTGGTGTTTTAGCAAAATCAAACTCTTTTAGGGGGAGAAACTGAAAAGGCAGCATGAGTTGGATGGGTTTCTGCTCAGTGTTACTCAGACATGACAAAAAAGGGCAATTTTGCAAAAGTAAACCTTAAACTTCAGGCAGTTGAAAGGCAGAAGATGCATAAAAGCTTTCATTTTTTTCCTGTGTCTAATTGTTGTACATTAGAAGAGACAAGAAGGACGAACTTCCAATCTCATGGACACTTTATCTTTCTAGTGTGAGTGCATGTCAGCTCTTGAGCACAGTGGCACATTGGCCTCCCTTTAAGAGCCCCTACTGAAAAAGTGCTCAGGAAGAGAAGGCTCACAACTGGAAACCTTTATGGTTGAAAGCAAGGTTTCATCATCTGTCCTGATAAAACCCTTGAGTTCCACCTCTGAAGTAGTCAGTGGTCTCCTCTGGCCCTTACTCCTCTGATTAGAAAGCTGTTTGAGAACCTCTTTCTCCCACAGGTCATCTTCTCATGCAGTTTTCCTCAAAACTCTTATCGAACCCTTTCTTCAGCCTATTCAGCCTATTTAATTTTCTGGTTTGTTTGTTGTTGTTGTTGTTGTTTTTCCCTCCACTGCTTTCCTTGGTGTTTTAGAACATCACTGCTCCAACAGTTAGAAACCTTCATATTTCCAGTATAAATTTACTTGTGGCTAGTTTAGATCCACTCATTGTTTGCACCACGGGTATCCTTAGCTTGAAGAATCCCCCCCTCTCCTTAGCATTCTACTTCACTGGTTCATCAGTAGAGAGCAATAGTATCCCTCTCAGACCCTACTTGTCTAGTCAGGGCAAGCCACAGTCTTTCATTCTTTCCTCCTTTGACAGGATAGTTGCTCCCCTGAGCACCTCTCTGTTTTCCTCTGCACCTTGGGAATTCATCCTTCCTGAGATAGGGCCTTCCACTCAAGAAGCAGCACAGGCCCCTCCAGGACCTCGTGCAATGCTCTTGTCTTTCCTTTTCTCCAGGACATGCTACTCCGTAAATATTAATGCCGTATGTACTTTTTTCATCAATGCTTTTCCTTTGTAACTTGTATGTAACCTGCAATCTGTATAACTCATGTGTGTCTATCCTCTGTTCTTCCCAGCTGAACTGCTGATAAGAGAAGACCTTTGTTAGGACGTTATGGAAAGACCTTTACCTGAAATGTAGTATCAACTTCCAGAGCAGTCAGTGTCTCCTTTCATGCCCTTCAAACTCACATTGTAGAAATTCGAAAAGAGAGTCTCTATTCAGAGAACATCTAGATCTAAAAGCTCACTCAGTTATGTGGTCACTTCTTTAGCTAATATTTTTATCCTCAGTCAGATCACCTCCTCTGTTTCTTTCTCTTTAATATCAGGTATTGTTTAATGTGACGGAGTGGAATTGTGAATATTGCACTCAATAATGAAGTCTAGTGCGTTAACTTTAAATGATCTAAATTTATTCCCCTCCTAAGCCTGTGTACTCTTCCTTGTTTTCTAGCTTCAGAAAAGCTGTTTCATTCCCAGCCCAGCTGTAGACCTCCTTCAGATGCACAGCTCCTTTTGCTTATTGCTGCACTGACCGATGGGCAAAGCCCTGCTTCACTGGGAAGCAAATGGTTTTATACTGAATTAGGATCAACTGAGTGGTTTAGTGCCCCTTGCAGAATATAATTTTATGAGGCTTTCAAGAAACAGTTATAGTTTTTTCTCTGTGCTGCTACTTTTATTACGAGACAGGTTTATTGCACCTATAGCAGTAAATCTATGAAAAATCCATGGAAAACGCAGGAAATTAGTTTAACTGGGCTTTAGAGCCTCTGAAACCAAACTGAGGAGAAGATTGCATTTGAAGTGTTTTGATTAGTTATCATTTCATTTTTTTTATTATACAGACTTGTAACATCATGACATACAGGACAGGAAGTTTATAAACAGCTGCATTTATATTCTTTATCTTGTGTGCCAATATCTTTGTAGTGCATTAAACAGTTCCCCAGCCTGTGGAAGCTAGAAATACAGCATGTTAACTTGACGCAGCTCTGGTAATATGCTCGTAATTCAACATGATAATTGTCAAAGTTATTTTATCAAAACGTAATGATTCATGACTTTCAGCTTAAGATAGATACTGACTAGGTTGTACTGATTCATTCTTAAGATTATTTGCATCCCCCAAATAAAAACTCACTTTTTAGTTCTCCAGTGGATGGAGAAAGGCATCTAGCCTGTTTGGTGGCTGAATATTGGCCATTGCAATAGCATTTAAGCATAAAGGTCCATATCCTTTTCTTAATTCTCACCATATTTATATATTTTTGCAATTTTGATGGTCAAAACTTCTCTAGATATCTGTTCTTATTTCACCTTTTTCTTAAGCACAACTAAATGCTTTGAAAAACAAAGGCTATCAGAGCCCTAAAGCGATCTTTTTTTAATTATTATTATTTTATCCTATACCATCACAGAATTCATCTTGCCCTGTCAGAGGCTGCAGTAGTATAGTGCACCGAGCACTATACTATTCCCACACTCTAAAGGTTCTGGGAAATTTGGGGCCAACTCTCCAGTTGTAAGGGGTTGGAGCTTTAGTATAACTTTTGTTATTTTTTCACTTGGGAAGTATTCATTTTTATGTTTTATTCTCAGCCTTTGCTTTATTTTAAAGTGAGTTTTTGAAGTTCATACTTTTCATTTGCAAGCCATATATTGGGCTTTAGTCATTCTAAGCAAATTGCATTCTCACTAAATAATCTAAGCAGTTTATTTTATGTTTTCCACCAGCTAGAGCATGCATACTGATTATGCTCTGCACCAGCAGGTCTAGTCACACTATATTATATCATTAACTAGCAAGCCAAGCACCATCAATTATATTCTGCCTTGGCAAAATCATTCATTATTTTATCCAAGATTTAGCTATAAAAAAATCAGAATTTCTACATATAGTAACAAATTCCAAATGAAGAAAATGCATATATTTCATAATAAATCAATGAAGTCATATATCTTGATTTAGAATCATGGCAAGTAACATTGTGAAAGGACTTGGCTGCACAAATAAACATGATACCCAAACACTTTCATCACTAGAAATCTGAAGCGGTGCCAGTTGAAACCTCACTTACTGGTACTTCTAGAAATGGCTTTATTCTAACAGCCGAGTCCCTCCAATGGAAGGGAGCAGATGACAACCTCCCCATTACATCTAGAAACAAGCTATAAAGGAGAGTGGTTTTTAATATAATGGAGAAGAGCGGGTACAAGTAGTGCACTAGGTTCCAATTTCATTTTTGCCAGTGTGGATCCTAAGCAATGACCATGAATTGTGGATTTACGTAGACTTCTCTCAGATGAGAATTCGGCCCTTACTGGAAATAAGTATTAAGAGCTTCCTTTAAAATTGTGTACTTTACTATCCTGATCCAAGATTGCTGAAGCCAGTATGAGGTTTTCTGCTGACTTCAGTGGGCTTTAATTCACTTTCCTAAATAAGGAAAGTCTGCCCCTCGAAGAATAATCTTAAAAATGCTTCACAGCTTAATGGCTGTGGAGATAAAGACCATGCCTTGTTGTGACTCCATATGCTCCATTTCAATGTATGAACAGTTTGAAAGAAGCAAATAGTCAACTACATAATTTAAAGAATCATTTTGTCTTTGCCTCCTAAAGAAAAATTCTAAAGGACATTACAATGCTTTCAGACAGTCCTGGTTTTATTATGCTGTCAGTGGTTTGGGAGCAGGAGGTAGACTTGGTTTGGTTTGGGGGGATGATTTTTTGTTTATTACTTATATTTTTACTTGGTGGTTTTACTTGTACCATAAACATCTAAGAGATTTTTCCAAATCATCTGACCAAGCTGAGCAAATAATTCAAATGATGTTCTCAGTCTTTTTTAACTCATCTGCAAGTATAAGCTGGAGTCAGTAAGAGCCTTTTCTTTGCTTGCACTTGTTAGGGGATTGACACCTGCATATTTTAAACTTTGACAGTGGCATGGTCAGTGGTACATCATTATTTCAAACAGAGCAGGTAGTGGAGGCTAAACAACCGGCTTTTACAGTATTACTTCCTCAGCCATATACGTCAGGATATTTTCCCCAGTTAAATCAAGTATGCCATCTGCATGATCCATAAATCCTCTGTTTGAATGGAATTTAATCTCACAAGGCCGTTACACTGGTGAAGGCTTCTGAGCCTTCACAAGTATAAATCACATTGCCAAATAATTGTGCCATTGGTGATGTGCAGAAACCTAAGTGCAGATCTTCCTATGACATTTCTTATAGGGGGGACTCCCTCTCAACAACTCAGTTCCCGTGAAGCTATGCAGTGTGCATGTCTTTCGTCTAAACGGCATTTTGAAAGCTGCTTCTTCACATGTTCTTAAATTTACTAACTTCTTTGTTTGAATATCCTCCTACAAATTGTAATCAATTACAAAGTAGTTCTGAGAGGAGAAGTTAGGCATCTGTATTCAAAGAGCTACCCTGAGGTCGAAGGGTATTAGGTGTGTTTTTAGTCACACTTGGGTGTATACATATGTAAAGGGCCACATCCGCTTACCCTTTGAGTGTGCAGGATGCCATGCAATAAAAAAACTCTGAAGTAAAATGACACAAGGGAGTAGAAGCTAGGAAAGGAAATTACTGCTGCCAAGATACTGCATGGTCTGACAGTAGATGTTTAACAGCATAGCACTGTTATGGCAGTTTTCTTAAAATACTGCATCGTTAAAGGGTGTTTCTTTCCTTCACAATGTCACCTTGCAATAGAATCAATAGTTGCAAACCAGGAACAGTGAAATATGGATACTCACTCATTTGGACCCATCAAAAAAGAGAGTAAAAGAAAGTGGCATTTGTATTGCGGAAGGTGTGTTGGAGGCTTCAATTTCAAGAATATTTTTTCAGGCATTGTCAGCTCATCATGAATGTCACAGTATGCAGGTTGTTTTCAGGGCTTTTAGCTTGTTTTTATTTATTTATTTATTTATTTATTTATTTTTGTTCTCATGTAAAAAGACTGCTCACAACAGAACCAACTGGGAGTTTTCCAGCAAAATTCATTCCTCTTGGAAATACCTAATTATCAAAACAGAAATGCTAAATGAAAAAATCATTTTCAGTATGAAACACAGTGTAGCGTTTCTCAGACCCTGACTGCTGTTTTGCCTGCTCATCTAATAGATTGCAGCAGAGCATAGTTTCCAAACTTTTTGGCCAGGCGTTCTGGGACTGGAAGATCTCAGTCATGAGAAAGCAGTTCTGCATTAGGCAGCTTACAACCCCAAGGAAGAGCCTTTAGGGCTTCCAGGCTTCTGCAGTGAAGCTTCTTCATAACAGATGCAGTCGTCAGTTGCCTGTCTCCAGCAAGCACACTTTGTTTCAGAAACAACAGCATTTGGTGTCTTGAAAGAGCTTCAGTGTTTACTTCTCATTTCATTTTAGTTTAGGTTTTTGTTTGTTAGCTTGTTTGTTTTTTCCTTTGATTACAGAACAAAGATTTGGTTTCCTAGCCAGAACTAGTTCATAATTACAGCAAAATAACGGCAAGGATCTGATCTTCCTACCCATGCCTGGGTTCTTATTCTCTTGACTTTATAATTTAGATGTCTTAATATTCTTAGTGAATGCCTGGTTAACAGGGTTTACTGACAACAGCACTGTTCTGCGCCTTGCTGCTCCACACCTGGTTGTCAACTCGCTGAATGGTTTTTGCTTTTTTGTGTCAATGATTAAATGATCATAATGCTTCTTTTCTTCTCCCGTTTTCTCCCCCACCCCTTTTATTGTGTAACATTTGAATCAAGTCTTTTTATATCTCAGCATCACAAGTCCCTACATAGCTCAAGCATTAAAATGTTAGAAGATTTGTTTGCAATTTCAAAAGAGCATTTCAATTCAACACATTTGTACTTTTTCTTAATACCCGCACAAAGTAAATATAGAAGTAACTTTTCATTTGTATAAAAGGAGTCTGAGGCCAGTTGAAACTCATGTAATCACTAAATAGAACATATCTCAGAATGAAGAAGGAAGTAGTAGATGATCCAGCCAGTTGGGGAGAAAAAGCACTGCTACGTGACTGAGTTCTGCCTTTTATTAGATTGGATAGTGAAGTGCCTAATGGATATTGACTACTCAAAAGAATACTTAGAATGAAAAGAGAATTTAAATGTTAAGTGTAGTAAACAAATGTATAAAATCGGCCTGTCCACAGACAGTCCCCAGAGAAAGAAAAGAGCCAGTATATGTGTCTTGGCAATCTACTGAAATTGATGGTCAGGCTTGTTTGCAATGAACTGCTTAAGTGCTCTGACCTATAAGGCACTGGGAAAGTGGTTTACTTACCTTATAGTGTGAAGTTGTTGTTTTTCAAATGAAAAATGTCGTAGCATAGAAACTATTAGTTTCCTCCATTTTTTTTTAATACAAAATGAAGAGGAACCACAGGATTATAAGTTTCCAACACTGATGTTTCGCTGTACCGTCTTATGCTTACTTTCAGTTATTATTATAAAATAGTCCTTTTTAAGTGTCTTGAACAAGAACTCCAAGAATTGTCTTTGGAGAGTGAGTTGAGCATGGATAAATAAACAGAAATATACTTCAACTGCTTGAAGAAGGTAATTCGCATCACTATCATGGGACTTGAATTTTCAACACCTTGCAGAATAAATACTGAGAATAAATATTGAAGCCCCTCAAGTCCTCACTGTTTTGTTGGCAGGGGTAGGAAAGGAGGAGCAGTGTTTAGGGAACTAGTGAAAAATGGTTACAGAACTGGGGGCCGTGTGTAATTTAGGTGCTGTTCTATTTTGTATGTAATTTGAAGTCACAGCTGTCTGCAGCCAGAAGAGGCAGTCCCACCAGACTTTTCTGTCCCCACCTTTGCTCTCAGGATGAACAACACTCCAGACACATGAGCACAATAGCAGCTGAAGGGAAGCAGCAGAATTATACTGGTGGGACATGCAACAATATCTTTAGCAGTAAAGCCTCCATCCATCAATCATTTTCATTTCAAGTTAACAACTGGATATTGTTGACTTAAAGAAATGCAAATAGCAAAGTACCATAATAATGGGCTTTGAACACTTGGAGCCAAATAACAGTTGCCTCAAATTACTTGGAATTAGTTTGGGGTTTCAATAATAAAGGAAAAGTTGTTCAGAGATCTCTTAAATATGCCACAGATTACGTTATGAAGATTAATTCTCACATCCTAAAGGAAATAAATAGTGTTTTGGAGAAAGTAGTGATGAGTCAAGTGGAAAGTAAAGGTGAAGTGCTCTTAATTTCTACTGAATACAAAAGTGCAGACATATTAGCAGAATTCATCCTGTTATTGAAAATAGTCAACTTTTGCATGGTAAAGCTTTAACAAAACCGTATGTGTTTTGAAGGTGCTGGTGAACATGGGCGCTGAAAAAGGAAATACGGGGGGAGTGAAGTAATACAAATCCATAAAAACAGAAAACGAGAAAAGGGTCTGGATGAACTGCAGAAAACAAAAAAATATTGTAACAAAAACACTTGTGTCAACCACTGTCATGGTTTTGGTTGGGATAGAGTACGTTTTCTTCGTAGAGGCTCCTGTGATGCTGTGTTTTGGATTTTTGATGAAAATAGCAGTGATACCAGAGGGGTATTTCAGTCACTGCAGAGCAGCACTCGCACAGAGCCAAGGCCTTTCCTGCTCCTGGTGCTGCCCGGCCAGCGAGGAGGCTGGGGGTGCCCCAGGAGCTGGGAGGGGACACGGCCAGGACAGCTGGCCCAGGCTGCCCACAGGGATGTCCCACACCGCGTGGTGCCATGCTCAGCGATAGCAGCTGGGGGAAAGGAGGAGGCAGGGGGGATGTTGGGGTGATGGCGTTTGTCTTCCCAAGGAGCCGTGCCACGGGGTGAGCCCTGCTCTCCTGGAGGTGGCTGAACCCCTGCCTGCCGATGGGAAGCAGTGAAGGGATTCTTTGTTCTGCTGTGCTTGTGCTCAGCTTTTGCTGAACTGTCTTGGTCTCAACTCACAGGTTCTGGCTCTTTTACCTTTCTGATTCTCTCCCCCCATCCCATCTGGGGGGAGTGAGTGAGTGGCTGTGTGGTGATGATCTGCCTGCTGGGGTTAAACCACAACAACCACATATGCATCCTCTAACCTTTTCTTTTTAATGCTGCCTTCTACTTTATTATAATAAAAAATGCAGAGAGAAAAACATAATGAAGACATCCTATTAAATGAGATGGATCTTACCAACAACATACCGTTTCTAAATGAAAACTCAATGAATATGAAAGCAAAGCCCAAGAGGCTTAGGTTCATAATTAATTGTGAAAAAAAAAATCAAATTAAATGAGAACCTCAGCATTTCCCAAGTCAAGCACACTTTTGAAGACAACTGCAATGAAAGTATTGAGTTACATACCTCAGCAATCATTTGCAGCCCAAAGGAGAAAGCCAGAAAAGGTCATGAATTGGTAAAGCAGCAGCAGCATTCAAAAGCTTAAATATGGTTCAGTTACCAAAAATCTACAAAGATTTTCAAATTATGACTCTGCAAATTGAATATTATTTCCACCTTAGCACGTGAAAACAGATTCTGGAAGTTAGCCAAAGACAGAGATTGAAGGAATCAATTAGAAAGTGAATGGTAAGAGTTAAATGCAATACCTGTATTATAAACTTGGAGATTTCATATGGAAATGAGTAATTCCTTGTTTCCAAAAGTGACTAGGAAAGAAGGTAGAAATATTTAGGAAGTGTGTTAAGACTGATGCCTGGGCATCTACATGGTCCATGTACTACTCCAAAGAAAAATGTGTGAAATTGGCAAATGAATGAATTCATCTAGGAATAGCTATATAGAAGAACTTGCAAGATTCAGTAACCCAGGCCAGGGACATGGAAGAGACTTGCTTGAGTCTGAAGAAACTCCTGACAATGTAGCAAGAATTTTTATTTGGTTTAGGAGAAGAAAACCTGATGTTTTGATTAACTAGATTGAAGTTCTTAGTCCAGTTGTGCCTCCTGCCAGCTGAATCAGTGAATGCTGCAGATAGTTTTAAAGCCTCAAAAAGACCTTATGTTTCCTAAAATAAAATCAAGGAACTGGGTCAACAGGCAGACATAACATCAGTCAGAAGACTTCACTTACACGTTTTTGATCTAAGCAGTAGGGTATTTTTGTCACTGTTAGAAAGTCTTCAAAAATCGTCTTCTTTTTGACTAAACTCCCCCTTTCCACTAAACTGGAAGCTTTCAGACCCATGACCTAGGTTACGTGTTTGTCATCAGCACTGCCACTAAGCAACTTAACTTATCTTGATGTACTGGAGTTCATTTCCAAAGTTATTCCTACCACCCGCACATGTTAAATTCAGTAAGCAAGATTATCTGCTTTTCCAGGTCATTAAAAGGCCCATAAATATTCCTTCAAAAACCTCAGTCTGAAGGAGATTTGAAATAGCTTTTCTGCCTTCGACTTAATGTGGATTTTGATCTTAAGTACAAGTGGAGAACTTGTAGGGGTGAGCCTGAGATGTAACTAGACAAAAATCCCTTTAACAAGGTTAGAAATAAACAGAAAATAAGGAAAACAGAATAATCACAAAACAAAACTGATGATGTACAGATAAAAAGGAAAAAGAGTAAATTATAATTGCTATAAAAGATAAACCAAATTTTCCAATGAAGAAGAAAGTTAAACAGCAAAAAGTTCTTCTTGTCTACGAAGAGAAGTAGTTTCACCATGCAGAGAAAGCTGAGGCCAAAATTAAGCCACGTTTTGGTTGTCACCGAAACTAAATGGGTACCTTCTGCCACATTCAGTAAGGATGAGGGTTAAATACAAAGACAATGCACAAGGATTAACAGAGGTGGGAATTAATACATTGGAAGCAGAAAGAGAACACAATAATCTGAATGCTTTCAAGTTTGGGAATATAGGTAGTTGGAAGAATAGTATATGAAGTGGGCAATAAACTAAAAACGGAAGTAGACACAAGGGAGGAATAATTAGGGACATGGAGATAAATGGAAAATTGGATAAAATGCAGCCCGGTTCACAAAAGATAAATCATGCCACTCTAAATCTGATGTCTGTCTGATAATTTAACAGATTTTCCTGGGCAAAAGACAAATGGGACATCTAACCTCTGAGGCTTTTGAATGGTACGGTATAGAAAATTATTAATTAAGCTGAAGTACAGGATTAGCACTATGGAGACTGTAAGATGGGTAAGACATGCTTATGAGGATAACGGACAAGCAGTGTGCCAGGAGAAACAGTCTGCTAAAAGGAGCTTACTGATGGAGTTCCCAAAGAGTTGGTCTTATATATTGACTGTAGTAATAGTTTGCCACCTTCAGCAGGAAGGAGGATTGAAATATCAGACAAGAACTGGATGACATTGAGGAATACTATGAAGCATGAACTTCAAGGTAATGTCAGTGGCAACAGTTGGGAGGAATTTGAATGCATTTGTGGTGTAGTTGTTTCCAAATGGGTCGGTCCAGGTATTTCTAGTAATGATGGAGAAATGCTAATGCCATAGGACAGCACTGCTTACTAGGACAGCACTTTGCTAGCTGTAGCTATGGAGATTTTTGGTCAGCCCAAGAGAGCCAGCAGACCTCTTTCTCTTGTATTCTCTAAAGCCTTGGCAGACTAAGCATGCATCCTCTAAAAACAAACTGGATATACAAATCTTAAATAAATGTTTGTCATATGTAGCATAGCTTTGATTCCTGACAAACTGAAATAGGACATATTCAACATATACAAATTAATCTATAAATACACAAGGAAGAAAGGAAAATTATTTGAGCTAAAGACCAATGCCAACATAAGAACATATGGATAGAAACTGAGAAGGTATAAATGTGGAATAGAAATTAGAGAGGGATTTTTGGCTATAGCAGCAGGGAGGTTCAAGAACAGAATTCGGATAAATTAGGAGGACAGGACAAAAGCCCTAATAGTGCTTACAGGAGGACAGGGCATATTGTCCAGATAGAATATATGACCTAGCTGTACACAGCCATGGGGGATTGGATTGGATGGCTTAGGACACACTTTCCATGCTGATTCCCTGGTATGCCTGTTTGGTGAGTTGACTCAGTTGAGAGCTTTTGGAGCTCCTGAAGTTTTGCCTCGTGCTGCCTGCAGCAAACACAGCAGACCACGCAGCACCCTGATGAGAAATAGCAGTATCGCACTCTCTCCAGACAGCTTACATAGTTACTCGTGTTAAAGGTAATCGCAGCTGCATATACCTTGCTTCTCAGGGCAGGAATGCTCCCTGCTTGTATGGCTGAGATAAAAGAATGCCATTCTGGGAGAGCATGACTACATGAATATATTGATAGATTCAGCAGAAAAATTATAAACAAAGGATCCAAGCTGAATAAATTATTGTAACCTCTGTTTTGAACACAGTTAGCCTCATATACATTTATACAGAATCAAGTACAGCAGACTGCTGCTACTTTATTAAATATTTACACACAAAAATGAAAAGACACGTGGCAACTGATGGCTGATAAAACAAATCTTTCAAATATTGAAAGGTTATAGTGGGGATGGCGAATTACTTTTATTTTTATAAGTATTTCTGTTGTGCTCCTCCTTTTAATATTAAGATAACTTAAAAGGATAACTGCTTTACCACTGATTTTCTGCACAGACTGATTAAATTTGTCATGGTCTGATGGTCTACTATGCATATGGAATGAACATAGATGAACATAGTAACCCCTTTCCTATGTGGACCTGCTTATTCTTATAAGAGTGGGCTCCCCCCCCCACCAGCTTATCTTAAACTATTCTTGCCAAGTGATTGATATAAAATAACCAGAATTGAAGCCTCTTTATACCACAGTAAAGATGCTGACAGGAAATTAGAGCACTGTAATATAACTGTTTTTACTTCACATTAAAATGTCTTTCCTATATAGATAAGAAAGGATTAAAACATTGCAGGACTCATTCTACCTTGCGCTTTTTAATTAGACAGACTGCTGGTACTGCAGGGGTACTGAACACAGGCTTATTTTTTCTCCACATCTAATGGTGGAGGCAACAAAGGGAAGCAGAAGAGAAAGTAGCATTCCTATATATCCCAGCATCCAGGAAAGCAAGAAAAGACGTTTCAGGCAAACATTTTGCCCTAGCAGGCATGTATTTAGGAAGGACATTCTACTATAACATTTTTCTAATTATGCCATTTGGGAAGCATGAAATCATGCAGATTTGTGCAAAACAAGCATTTGCTTTACAGCTGCTGGCATCAACCTCTGAGGATTTTTCTAAATACGATCAGTTCTGACCATGAGTTTGTTTTATTCCGCAAATGGATTCCAGGAAAACTATGAAGTTTCCCAAATTTTACTGGGCTTTGTGGTGATAGCTTTCTGGTAACCATCTCCCCATTTTCTCCTGTATAGACACCCTCAGCTTACAAAGAACTGATCAGCGCCAAGGTCAAGCTGGGATGCCAAGCCTAGGTCAGAGGGAGGCATGAGTCTAGCCATGGGCATAGTGGCGATGACCAAGGGGAAGAGCTTCTCAGCAGCTCCGAAGGATGGGGCCAGGCCTCTGCTGAGGCCTCTCATGGCTGGACACATGCACCCTGGCTGAGCTGACCCTGAGTGCAGGCAGACAAATCCCCAGGTGGGGGGAATGCACCCCCAGCCCTGACAATCTATATACAGAGGACAAAAAATTCACAGAACATTAAGGAAATATTTCCATTTCATCTAACTTAAAGCAAACTGAGGATGCAAGCAGGCAGGAGGAAGAGAAAAATATGGCCTTTTTTCATCCTTGAAATGGCAGGGGCCAGTCTTCCTTTGGCTTCTTTGTTTCAACCAAATAGCAACGAGTCTGATGTCAGGTTTGTCCTGTTGTTGAAGCAAACCCAATGTCTCTTGCTTTGGATTATGGCTGGAATGAGCAACAGTGATGGGCTGAGACATGCCCTGCAACTTAAGCCTCCTTCACCCAGTGAAAAACTTCTCATTAGACTGCCAATGGACAGAAAAGAAAAAATATGTGCAGAAACTAGCTATAAATTTAATTTTGCATGAGTTCAGAGGGCAATATTGGGCCTTAAGTCATTACTTAAGACTGTATCCTCACAGTTTGCCTTGGAAATAGATGGAGGTCATTGAAGTGTGACAATAATTTAATCTTGCTGCTAGTGGACAGACTCCCAGTCCAGGAGTTGGCATCATTACTGAAGCTAGCCAGCACCCCTTGTTACCTTTCTCAGCAGGGTAACCAACATCTCTGCTTGGACATTTAATCTTACGTAGTTGGAAAGCTGATAAGACATGCTAAACCTTACGTGAGCATTTTCAGTCCCCCTAGAGATCTGTAGATTAAAGAGCTGAGGGATCTAGCATTACATATAAAGGCTCAATTTCAGCCCCAATTTCTGCAGATGACCAATATGTATCATCACCTGCCTAGAGCTTATTTCTGCAGTCTGCTTGGAAAGATGTCTGCGAATACTGAGGAAATATTCTGCCCATAACTCTCACCTGGGATCAGTAATCAGACAAAGACAGAGAGCAGTGACAGGCTGAACCAGCAGGCTGTTGTCCTGATAAAGAGCAGGGTAAACCCTGAATCCCAAAGGGAGCATCCTTTCCTTCTCATTAGGAGTAAACAGAAACATCTCCCTTCCAGGATCGAGCAAAAATAGTCAGCCACAGTTTGAGTCACAGTCCTGGCCTATGACCAACTTAGTCAGATCTTTGTGAGGCTGAGCTGAGGCAATCATCAGAGAGAGCTATGAGCTATGACAAGGATACTGCCTCCCATTCCTATTAATAAATTAATATATCTATAATATCCAGCTATGCAAGTGGAAGGACTGTTTGACTTCATAGCCCTCAAAGCATTCACCCTTCCTGGCACTCCTACTGACTGGAGAGTATGTGCATCCCGCCGTGCAACTGCTGCACTTGGCCACAGTGAACTTCATTTGCTATATTTGAGGTGAAAATAGAAAACTGTGTGAAAAGAAGCTCAGTCTCTCAATCGATTCATCAAACCAAGTGAAAATGTCTGTTTGCTATATAAAAGATAATGAGAGAAATTTGGTTTTAGCTCCCTTAGCTCAGCCCGCTCAGGTAGTCATGTGTGAAATTACCCGAGGGAAAAGACATAAGCCGGTGTGGGAACCCTCATTGGCCTTGGATTTGATTGGCTGTGCAGCATACGTTACAAGCCGAATTGGTTTGGAAAACAGAAAAGTTCATCAGGCTGCACAGACCCACTGCTTGGAATAAAACATTGATGGGAACTACCAGTCTGGAGAGCATGGAGAATGTCAACAGGAATATGGGACTAAATGAATTCCCCCGATATGGAAATTTTTGTCCCTCTTCATGCACGCAGTTCTTAGGAGATGGCTTTTTACGAAGGTTTAAAAGTAGAATTAATAGGCCTGATTTCTTTTTTTTTCATTTTTGTCAAAATGTGGAGAATTTGTAGCCAAGATAAGGGAAAATGTAGTTATTTCATTTCATGGTTTATCAGTTAATATATGAAACTAGGTAATTCTAGGTTTTCATTTAGTCATACAACAAAAAAATCCTTTTTAAGACTTACAAAGCACAGCTAGGTTGCCATAGTTAGGAGCTGGGAGTTGTGTTACCTGCCAAGAGATTCAGACTATGCTGCTGTTGTGAAATACAAATGGAATTAGAGTGCCACAGCTGAAAAATCTGCTCTCACAGACTATTTCCAGTTCAATGGACCGAGTGAAAGAGAATTTGCATTTTCATAACCATTTGTAATAACGGTCATGATCATTACCATGATAGCTTACTGAAAAACCAAAATTAGCAAATCATTGAGTTCCTTTGTCAGCATGGGCTTTTCTGCAGACTCACATCTGTCTGTTTTTGTTGCTGTAGATGTTGTTTTGCCCTCATGCCAATGGTAACATGGATGTGGACATCTGTGACAGTCAGAAATACCAGCCTGCAAATTCCCTGTGCAGAAGGCAGTCAGTGCAACAATTCCTAGTTGTTATACAAGGATTCTGATATCCCCTTTCTTCCTGCTTTCCTTCCTAAAATCATGGTCTGTATAATGAAGAATGCCTTACTCTCTCCTGAACTATACTGGAATTTGCCGTCTTCTGAACAGTTTTTCTTTCTTTCTATTTTCCTCTACCGCCATTGTCTTATCACTATTCAAGATGATGCTCAGGTGCACTGTTTGCTCCCCATCAAGAAGTTTCTTTTGACCAATTTTTTAAACTGGGTTACTTCAAAGCACAAGAAATTCAAGTGGAAATACTAGTAGTGTTCTAGTCATAAAGGTTTACAGGTCTATGAAAGACAAGTTTTGCACAGAGAGACTAATTAGAAGTAGTAAATAGGAAATAGTGTATGTGGGGGGGTAAATTTTGAAAGATTTAATAGTTCATTCAGGATTTAAAAAGAAAAATAGGTTTTCAGGTGCCTTTATATTTTTCTTCTTTATTTTAGAAATTTTGTAATGCTTAACTTATTCCCCAAATGCCCAATTTTGAATCACTTGGAACAAAAATACTATATATAAATGAAGTTTCAAATAATCTTTATAAAATCTATCCACAATTGCATCTAGCACTGTAGTTATATATATGTATTTTAAATCACCGCAGAAACGTTTGGGTTTTGTTCTTTCTTAATGTAAATGAATTTGTGCGTGGATAACAGAAAGCAGGACTGGTTTTACCATGTGTTTTCTTTCGTCAGCTAGAGCTTAGTGCTGCACTGGTTTTCTGGCAGGGTTGCGCAGGGTTGCACAGGGTTGCATTAGCACATCTCGGGGTGAGGAGCTAGGTCCCTGCTCCTGCAGCTATGCCATCCGATGCCATTAATTTTTCTGCTAAGCCTGGCTGCGTGAATGCATTCAACTACTGTTTCCCTAAGGAATATCTTTTAGATAAATACCAGAAACATCCACTCACCCAGAATCAATGTGTTTTTTGATAGACTGAGCAACTCTTGATATACATGTTATCTTGTTGCATTTGTCTAGTTTTTGCTTTGTATGCTTTTCTTCAAATTGACAGACACCTAAAATGGATATGCTGAAACTTAACAGTCATTTTGTGTAAGCTTTTTTAACTGCGGGTACTAAATAATGTCTAGAGACAACAACTTTTTTGTCCTTCTAGTATTTAATTGTTGTAAATACCTTTGTGTGTTCCCTGTTGAATACATGTGACTGGGAAAGCATTTATAGACACCCTCTTAGAGCAGAGCAGAGCAGCCATGTTGAGACGTGCTGTGCTGATCGAACTATTTGATCTGACTATTCAGTAAGTTTTCATGTCAGTGATAAGATCTGAAATGTTATTGGAACTAAACAGTTTTTCTCTGGAAAAGGAGATCTGTCTTCCCTTCAGAGGATGATGTCCCTGTTTCCCTTCCTTATTTTGTAGCAAGTTAATCTCCCTTCTTTTGATTCAGGTGATCAGAAGCACTGTTCTTTACATGCATATTTCTTGCTTGGCAAAATTGGGCATTATGCAGCAACACAGGGAGTCCCTGGTTCCTGACTTTGTGGTGATCTCTGCTTCAGTCCACGCTGAAAGCTAAATGCAATATATCAGTGTGTTTAATTAATGTATTATACAAGCAAGTTAGCACGGAAAATGTCAATTGCTAAATATCATTTACTTTTAAGATAAATTCCTGCTTGCAGAGAACTTATACAGTGGTGCAGCCATGTGTGACTCACATGACTGTCAGAGGATTTCATCTAGCAGAATAATATGTAATATATATAAGCAGTCGAATATAAAAGTCTTTAGATTAAGGAGCTAGATTGATGCTCTGGAATGCTGAATTCATTGCCTAACTCTGCCATATGCTCCTGTGTGATCTGGGGTTGAATAATTGTCTTTGTACGTCTCAGTTTCTCAGCTGGAAATTCTTATATGTCTTCTTTTGTCTACCATCTTTGTTAAGATCCTAAGTGAAAGGACAGGATTTTTTCTGATTTTTTCTTTGTTGCTGTGTATCTGAATCCTACTCTTCTAGGGACTATTGAATAGACATGTGATGTGGGTCAGTTCGGTTCTTTACTTTGTAGAGTGAACAGGTAAAAAAAGAAACCAAGTGCTACTGTCTTTTTTAAATGGGTAAGAAACTGAGGGTCATCTAAAAATCATTTTCATTCACAAAAGAAATTCATATAAGGGAAAAAAGCAATCCCAGGATGCAAGAGGTTGAACAGCTTGCTGGTATCCTGTGTAGCATGGAGGGAGGTGGAATTTGGAGAGACATACAAATCTGGATATTTCTAAAATATTTGTTCTTAGAGGAAGTATTTTTCTGTAGAAAGTGGGAGATAAGTTAGAAAGATGAAGCTCAATCCCATTGTCAACTAACATTTTAGTCAAAGAAAGGAATTGCACACTACCCAAGAGCTTGCAGTTTGGTAGTGCAGTTGTGCATAGGGTAGAAATGCAAAATGATCTCTCACTTCATTTCTTAGAAGCAGCTCTTCCTGCTGTTTTTAAATCTTTTTTTTTTTCTTTTTTTTTTTTTTTCTGTCTATTAATAGTGAGTCTCAGCAGATGAGGTTTGCAGGTCAAGATGGGAAAAAAAAAACAACCTACGTGTAGCTGTACTAGTAGAGTATGCCTGCTGGAAACACTATCTCCAATAAACCACAAAGATTTCAGCTGGAGAGTCTGAAGAACACAGTACAGTGACTAACAGATTTTGTATTTGATGAACTGTCTGCACCCTCCTGTCACGCTGCTGGGTTCACAGCCATTTTAACAGGAGGAAAATATCCATCGATTTCAGGGGACTTTGTGTCAGTCTGAAAGAGTATTGAAAAAGCACAGAGATTTTTCCTATGCCTACAGTATATATTCCTATATTAACCTTATTAACAACCCTTCTACTTTAGAGTTGTGGGGAGCTGCTGCAGAAAGAAGCCTTACCTCGTTTCTAATCAAGAGAGGAAGGTAAAGACTGGTCTTGGTATAGGGCTGCCAGGATCCAGGTCTCTTTGCAATAGCTGTGCACAGATACCAAAGACAAATGATTCACAGGCCTTTGTTTAGCTTTCCCCCAGCTACATCCAAAGCCTTTCTCCCAGGCTGGAGAACTGCCACTGGGGGACACACTGCCATGGAAAGAATATTATCAGGCAAAAGAGCCCACTGGCAGGCAGCCGCAGGGAGGAGAATGAGAGGTATGGCCAAGAGGAGGGGGATATGGCAGAGCTGAAGCCATGGAATAAAGAGAAAGTGAATTGGTTTTGGCTGGGCAGCTCCCAGAGCAAGAATAAGGGCACATTTAGCTGTTGGAAGCCCCACGGATTCCTCGCAGCAGGACACAAGGCAATCACAAATCTGGCTGGCACTCTGGTTATATGGTAGAGCAAGCCAGCTGGCTGTCCTGGGTGAGAATTTCAGGCATAAGGTAGAAAGGAGGGACAATGGGAAACTAGGGAACTAGCTCCCAGTTTGGGAAACTAGACACAATTTGCTCTTCAGTTTTGCTTATGCTTAATTTAACCCACTGCTGCCATGTGCTACCCAAGTTCATGAAGGGGAGGGGAAAGTGCTGAGAGAAAAATTAAACTGAAAAGGGGGGAAAAATCCACTGGAAAAATGCTTTGAAATGATTGACTTTGGTTTGATTGCCACATGGGGGAGATCTAAGCCTAACCCAGCCCTTTTAGAGCCATGTCACAGGGGAGGAATCCTTCAGCAGACTCACTGTAACACTCAACAATGGGTTCACAGCTGATGGGACAGTGGGATGACTACCTCGTATCACACTGCCAGATGACACGTGAAGACCTGGTGACATTCCTGGAAAAAAACAATTAACAACTGATGAAAAGCAGCACTCTTCCTACACAGCAATCCTTCTGACATACTCTAAACTTTCCCCATTATGGTGATTTCCCTCTAAAGCGTGCATACCAGCTGTAGGAAACAAAAACAGGTCCACATATGTCACCGTGTGTTATTTGTCCAAAGTTCTTGAAGATCATTCAGATTCTGTAAAAAAAAAGCCAAATGCTTCCTCAGGTTCTGTACACAGGTTCTGCAGATCTATTAAACTGCACCAAATCAGCATCAGTACTAAGTTAACTAAAGTAAATTCAGTAAAATTCACTTTCACCACAATAATTATTTCTTTAAATATTAAAAGCAGAATTGCTAAAAAGCTTCTGCCAAGATAATACAGCCTGGTCAATCCACTTTGTGCCGCGCTGAAATGGTCCAAAGGAGACAAATTGGGCATCCATCATAGCACCATATAAGTTAGGATTAAAGAACGTATTTTCAGACACCTCTATGTAAAATAATAAAATGACGCATGTCATGAAGCATGAAGCAGTTAATCACAGGTTGCAGCTAATTGTTGGTGTTGAAGTATGCAGAACACAGGCACTTTTTAAAGTCCCAGTGACTACAAATCTGTTCTATATTCCCACCAACAAGTTGGCTGCACAATTTGTCCATCACAGGTTCTCACACACAACATACAAGAAAGAATAACTTGTAATCTAGGATCAAGAGAAAAGTCATATGGTCTTAAAGCCATTTTTGTGTCCCCCATGGCAGGAGACACATATAGTATCTAAAGCTCCTATTCACTTGTCTGTGCTTTTAAATCCCTGGCTTTACCTTTACCCATAAGGACTAACATATTGCCAAAAATAGTTAGTTGTGTTATATTCCAGTCCAGGCACACTGAGTCTGGACATGTCAGAAAATTCAGGCTGACCTCTGATCTAGTGGTGCTCTGTGCCAAAATATGCATGCTTAACCTTTCAGTTAGCCGCTTTCCACAAGTGTTGTCAAACCTCTTGAGGTCAACCCAGAGCATGTTTCACAGATGAATCTTGTCCTGTTCTAACTCACACTAAATCTTCTGTCATCTGCTTTCAGTTTACAAGCAAAAGAAGCTGCAGGTGGCCTTCCTAAGGACCTTTATTAAAGTAATTTAAAAAAAAAAAAAGTATATGCTTTAAATGTTATTTAAATTATTTTATTGGTATTTTTATATTATGGGTGTCATAGTATACTTCACTAACATGGTTTAGCTGTAATTAACTTTGCATTTAGCTGCCACCTGACAGAAAACTCTGAAGATGATGGTACCCCACACTGGAGCTAGAGACACTTGCACTCACAGAGGTAGTTAACTTGGCTAAAACCACAACAAACTCAGGTTAGGATCAGTGACCAGAGCACAGCTTTCCCACGTCCCACCTAATACTCAATAGCCTGGGCCATGGGAAGGTACCAGCTGTGGAAGATGGGACTTAATTGGAGCAAACCAACTTACAAAGAGATGTTCCCCCAAAAGTTTCCCATCCTGGTGACAGGAGGCTTGTTCTGTGATGTGCTTGCCACAACAAGGATCTATGCCTACCTCTGTCCATGAGTCTTCATAAGTTCAGGATGAGCAGTGCCGTGTCTAATGACTGTACTCTTCTTTCTGCTTAGTTTTCAGGACTTTATTTGTTGTCATTCTTCACCATCCTTGTTGGGCTGGTGCTCTACTCCTCCACGTCCACCTACGTAGCCCAAGATCCTCGGGTGTACAAGCAATTTCGAAACCCTTCAGGACCTGTTGTAGACCTGCCAGCCACTGGCCAGCTGGAGCCTTCGGTAACATACACCAGCCTGGGGCAGGAGACAGAAGAGGAGCCTCACATTAGAGTTGCCTAAACCCAGGGCCGTTGATCACCTGCTGATGATTCAGTGGAGCTCATATATCCATTATCTCTGTATTGTACATAGAGAAAGGTATTTACCAGGTGCAGTTACACCGGTGAGCTGCAAGGTAGCAAATAAGGAAAGCTCATAAAAATAAAATTAATTGTTCCAGGGTGTTCATTGCAAGGAGATGCCAGTCCCTCGTTTATGATGTTAACAGCATGTTTGCCATACAAACTGCTGTATATGAATCAGTTAATGTCAAACTGCCTAGGAAAGCTATTCAATATATAAGCTGAAATTATGAGAAGAAATTAACCGAAGGGTGTTTTTGCACTCACTGAGAGATATTATGCCTAAGCCACACCAGTTGTGGACAAGCCACCTTTTTACAGCAAATACATGTGTGCAGTCACTGTTAATTTCTCTCTAAGATTTCTTTGTTTGCACAAAATAGATGGGTTACTCATGGTAGCAACCCCCTGACACATTTTTGCTAGCACCTTGGATTTGGTGAGGGAGACAATAAATTCATCTGTGCTATCTAGTTGCCCTTTCTAGGTAATCTGTTCCATGAATCCAGAGGAGGGACAACTTACAATATCCGTCTCTATTCTAGGAATAGGTATAAGGCGAGCATTTTAGCCTTTCTATATTTGCAGAAGTGAAGTACTCAAGCATTGACCTCTCTCTCTATGATCCATGGCAGATTTCCTAGTGGCTGAGGTTCTGCATCAGGTGACAGGGAGTTAATTTCTCTGTAGTCATGATTAACACAGATTTCTTACTTTTTAAATTTTAATCTGTAAAAAAAAAAAAAAACATTTTCTAGTTTCCTATGTATTGTACCTCTCCATGGTAAGATGACATATCTTGTGGATCAGGGCACTTATTTTAGATACTCAGTGCATTGAGGGCGCCTTCTGCTGTTCCAGTTTGCTTAGTCTCCTGTGGTTCATTATTCTAACAATAACTATTTAGAAATGTGACAGTTTTTCACCAAAACCCACAAATTGTAAAAATCGGAAGATTATGTGAGGAATTCATGAATAGAAAGACTGGACCATCTGCTGGTATTGCTGCAGTAGCACAAAGGCATTCATACCGGCAGGGTGTAGCCAATTATCTTTCGTTAACTACAAAACTAGCAGAATAATTCAGCAGTTTTCTTGTGTTTTTGGTGACATGTGAAAGTAGTAAGGGTGTGCTCTGCAACTGCACTTCTGCTCCAGGAGCCTTATCAGAAGGGAGGAAATCTTAGCTGCAGCCATGAGAATCCATATCTGCCTGTACGTTCGCTCTTCTGAGAGCACAATAACAGGAAATGGTTATTTCAACCTCCACCATCTATTTTTAATTTAAAATTAAGGAAAGGGAGATAGCCTTATACCTAACAGAGAGGAAAGGGATCCAGGAGAACTTGGTTTTATTCACAGATTTGCCACATCTCTGCATCATCTTGGGTGTGACTTACCTTCTGTGTGGCTGCATTTCCCAGTCTGTATATAAGGGAATAAAGATATTTGACCTACCTCACAGGGGTGCTATAGGACCAAGTTACTTTAGAACGTTTCAGGATCTTTAGAAGAAAGGAGTTTAAGAAGTACACAATAGTGCTGTAAAAGCATGTATATATTCATTGTATTTGAAAATGGGGTTTACAGCAGGACTGATGAATATTTTGCTTGTGGGCATATAAGATGAATTTGATTTGAATGTCATTCTGCTGAAGAAGTCTGTCTAAAGTGAAAATGTAGGTCTTCATGTTTGAAAAATACAACTTTCCTATTTCTCTTTAAAAAAGAAAAATCTGTACTCTGGAGATTAGAAAGGCCACAGTTCAACCAAGCAGGATGAATTTCTGCTGAGGTAATATCCATCTTTTATAGTTCTGTTCTGCTTTAATATAGAAGGGACTTCCCTGAAGCAGACTGGGAAAAGTATGTGTACAAATATATGTGAAGTGACGAATGCCAAAATGCTACTGAACAGCAGATGTATGTTGTATCTTACTCTCGCTGTGGGTGAGGAGAAGAGTCGATTTCTGTCCCATTGTGTTTAGGCTGCCTGCTAGGCTCCCACTGCAGCTGAGGGAAGGGTCTTGTTGAACCATGCCCCAAAACATTCCAGAATCTTCAATTAAGATTGCCTGGTTTTAAAATCATAACAATTGTGGGGTGGGTGTTTTTTTTTTTTCATTGCCTTCTGTTTTTTTAATCTTCTTTAGCGTCTGTAGAATTATAGAATATCCTAAGTTGGAAGGGACCCACAGGGATCATCAAGTCCAACTCCTTGAATCCTCCTTCATCTTCCCAAGCTTTTTCTTTTTTCTCTTAAAGCTCTGAGGATTCCCACAGAAAAACAACAGTACATTTTCTGGAGGTGTTAAGGAAAGTCTAAATACTACATGATTCACAGAAAACAAAACAAAACAAAAAACACCCCCACACAAGAATGATCACCTGATACTTCAGGGTGAGGTTTGCAGGGTGGAAACCCATGTGGGAAGCGCATGGTTGGGTGAAGCCCTTGTGCACAGTGGGCCAGCAAACGTCCTTGGGTCAAGCCCAGGGAAGCCTTCCACCTGAGGCAGGTTTCATACCTTCCCCAGGAGCAGGGGCTTTGGTCACCATTACCACGGCTCTCTCAGGTGCTTGGAGGCACTCTGGTGGGCACCTGTCATCTCAGTCTTTTTGCTACCTTTTATACCAATTAAATACCTTTCTCTGAACATTAGTCCCCATGTTGGTCTTGAGACCTTTGAGGATGGTGTGTGTGTTTGTTCCATGTTTACAGTTCCTTCATTTTGCATTATGGTTTTGGTTTATTTCATTATTAGTATTTATTTTCAAGCCAAATGTTTGTAGTCCTTCCGCCTACCCCTCTTCATTTTTCTGACACTAACTTGTAGATGTTTGTTGGAGTCTTCTCAGAAAGAGCTGGGCAGAAGGCATGTCCTGGGCAGTTCACCGGACTGGGAGTTTTTACACATGAGAGTTTGCAAACCATGGGTGTCTGCGGCATGCCATCTAGAGCTGTTTCTAGAGTCTATTTTAAAAGGCTCTGTTGTACGGAAATAAGTTGTGAATGTTCGGGTGTGCACTCTGCACCCAGCCACCATCCCCTGTGTTACTTGCACAGGGGGAGTTTCACGTGCAGAGTGGGGCTGCTTCACTTTCTGCATCTCCCATTAAGAAAGGTGTGAACTTCAATTAGCACCAGTGTGCTGAGCAATGGACCTCAAAGGAAGACAGTAGTATAGCTTTACAAGTAACTGTGTTGACTGAAAAGCTGAGGTCTAGTGAAGGGAAGCATTACTTCTGCCTGCTTGTCTCCTGCAGTTCAAGACCTCAGTACACACCAGCAGAGGTTCAGCTATCTAACTGGCAGCTACTCTCCGTGTTGCATTAGGACATCACTAGTTTTGTGTAGATCCTTGCCTGAACAGACTGAAACCCTGATATACTGCTGGCACTGAGCAGCCCTTAGCAAGACTGATGTAATTTTCTGCTACTGGATGAAAACCTTCACTGGGAGACAGACCTTGTCCTTGTTCCAGCTATAAACTTTCCAAACAACACAACAAAAGATCAAGCAATTGAAAATTTTGCACCACTGTGTCATATGAAGAAGTTTCAATGTATAGTGTAGAGATTGCTAACTTGTGCTATTAACATTTTGACAAGCGTGTAGTATTGTTTGCTTTTTTTTTAAAAAACCATTTAGTATTCCTAAGCTAGCTACAAATATAAATTTTACCCCATGGGTAGGATTTTATTGTTAAATGCCATAAGAAAGCACACTAATCTTGACACCACAGATGGGAACATGAACCAAAAACAAAACCAAGCAAACAGAATCCCAACCCCAAATCCTTCATCAAAAAGCTGAACAAACCTTTCTTCATTTTGATATTTGCATGCTCCTATATGGACTGGCTGTGGCAATGTAATGCCTGTATAATGTTTTCAAATAAAAAAAATAAATGCTTTATGAAAGCAGGGTTATTATTTTATTTGTCTGCTTCCTTACTGGTTTCTTAGCCCCAAATGATTTTTTCTGAAGTGTAAATCTTGACTGCAGGGCATAATTATTTGGTGTGTTGTGGACTTCTTTCCCTTGAGAAGTAGTTAAGGTACAACTCCTTCCAAAGGTGTAATTCAGGTGCTAAACATGTGCCATCAGACATCCCCAAGTATCCTACCTGGCCCCCAGGTGCTGCTCCTGAAGGATACATGGTCTCATCTGTCTCTACCATGCTTCGATGGCTACCTCTAATATCCTGATATTAGTCACCCTCATTTAGACATAGAATTGCTCCACTGAGGTCCTCTTGAAATGGTTAATCATGCTAGAATTAATCTGGGGCAATGTACTTGTGTGTGTGATGCCAGAGAGCTGTGGTTACTGAACATCTGCAGCCACCTTGCCCAGCCCTCCCTCCTCAGCCTCTCTGCCCTGCACAGCACTGCTCCCTGAAGAGTCCTGGAACAGGGAAAGAAAGGATGGCGACAAAAAAGAGGGGGAAGAGGTGTGCCAGGAGGAGCAGAACTGGGGAAAGAAATAAAACAAGACTTCAGATCGTTTGAAGTCCATCTGGGAAGAAGGAAAAGGAAGAGCGTGAGTATGTCAGAGCAAAGGATTTTGTGAACACGTACTGACCTCTAAAAGTATTTGTCAGCATGTGCATCTGTCCATCCAGCTTTGCCTGATGTCTCCGCAGAAACTTCGCATCAGTATTTCTCACATACTTCATTGCCAAAGAGTAGAAAAGGGAATGGAGACTGGTGAGCTCGTTTCCAGCCTCCCTCTGCACCGTGACTGGATGGAGTCCCACACACTGCAAAGCCAGCAGTGCTGCAACAATATGCTGGTTTATATCTCTTTTTCCAGTGTGAATGTCTCCTAAGTCATCAAGAGCTCCAGAAGTGGAGTTACTGTGCATGGCTTTATCATGCTAACAGTTGATTTGTATTTTCCTCCAACTCTGCTCAAGAACCTGTCAAGCATTACAAAAAAAATCCTTTTATTGTTTGGCTAGAATTCAGCCTGGGTGCTTGAGTCATACCAACAGTAATTGCTTGAAATCACTCTACCAATTGATTATAAATAGGTATAAATAGATGTTTATTTACTTAACAACAAATGTTCCACACTGAAGGACACACATTTGCCTTAAAACTACCAGTCCTCTTTTGGCTTTGTTTGTTTAGATCTAGTTCCCCAAAACACTGTAAATACTGCCTGCTTAACAGCAATATGCTATAGCATATGATTCAGGAAGCAATACTTTTTACAGGTGTAAGAGTTATTCTAAGTCTGCCCCTCAATTTAAGACAAAATATATGCAGAAACTTTGCAAAAGGGCGCACTTCTGTTTGTGCAGCCACTGACCTGTTGCCACAGCAATTGCAAAGTGGGTACGACATGCTAACAACACAGCGGTGATGATGACATTGGAGTAAGAGCATTGGAAATGTCATCCTCCTGCTCCAGCCTGAAGTACAGGGTAAGTTAATAATAAGTACTACTGTACTTACTAATAAAAAATTCAGCTGTATGGAGGAAGGCCATTCCATAGGGCTAGGAATTCACTGATTAGCCTTGGAAAACACCACGGGTGGCCCATGGCCCTGTGAGGTCTCTCTGTTGGGTGCAGGGAGGTGTTGCTGATCTTCTCACCAGAGTCTCCTTTAGGCAAGGAAGAGCTCCTGATGTTGTAAAGCAACCAGAGGGAGGAAGCAAAATTTGGCTACAAGTAAATTATGAGGTTCAGAGTGGAAAGTCAGCACTCTGTGCAGACCTTTCTGTTGTAAAAGAATAAATGTGACATTGCTTGGCAGCATTTTGTTGTTGTTGTTATCCTAGAAGTTCCATTTTTAATTCAAAACTATTCACGGAGTTCCTCTGGTATTCAAAATATCAGAATCTGGCCCTTTTTAGTCTAATGTTAAAGAACCTCTTTAAAGAATACATATTGCCAATCCCATATGCAAGACAAATATTTGTAAATAGAATCTAGGTGAAGTTGATTTTATTGGACTTATAAATTTTGTTCTACTTTAGATTATCATTTATAACATTGAGCCAGAGTTGACTTTTCTGTGACTCCTGATTATGTACAATGCCCTCAGGCAATTGCCTAGTGCTACCCTGATCTTAATAATGCATCATTAATTCCTCACTGTCAAATACATAATTTATACTAACTATTGCATTTTACTCTCCTTGTCTTGATAACACTGGACTCATCCAATTTTAATATAACCACAAAGATGTTTTCAGTATGAAATCTTCCCACCCTCCCCATGTGAAATACATATATTTTTGTCAAGAGCAAAGTATTGCTTTTACCACGGATAAATACATGACTTTTTTATTCAAGAACTTACCAAAGAAGAGAGAAGTAATGAACATGTGCTGAGTTTACATGATCATTGAGCACTGAAATGCTAAGCAATTCAACTACGATGCTAGAGACACTTTGCATACAGAATAGGGACTCTGATAGTTGGTAGGCTTGAATCTTTACAGGTGCAGGATGCCTGCAAGCTCATGGATCAACGTTATGCAAGGTCATGCATATTTAACTTCCTGATGCCTATGGTAGCCAGCTTCACAGAAGACTGGCTTTTTGCCAGATTCATAGCAAACTAGCAATCAACATTTGCATATTCTTAAAATGACTACTTGCCTAAATGATATTCCTGAGTGAGAAGGGGGAAGGGACTGGACTAATCACAACAATAATCTGAACAGTCTCATTATGTGACTCCCTGTGAGCTTTTGCTTGAATTATCTAATGTAGTTCTTGGCATTAAACAGATTTGCAGATGCTAACTAGGTCACACACGTATGCAACCATTGGAATGAATTTCATAGGTCTTTATGTCCCCAGACTTCTTCTGTGAGTCTACGCTTTAATTAAAAAGAAAAAGAGAGTACGCACAAAACAGGATGACACCTTAGTTCACGTTATCAGCAGGATTCAATTAATAACCAAGTTGGTGAGGAGCATTAGAGCTGCAGGACCCACACTGAGCCTTGGAGCACACCACCTCCCGCTGCGGCCTAGCCCCATGGCATGCTGCTGCAGTGTGAGGGGCACCCAGGCCAGCAGGGCATGTGGAAAGAAAAAAAACAAACGCAAAATAATAACCTTTATTTTAGTCTTGAGCTTTAATACAACGCATTACAAAAGGAAGCTGGGTTTTAATGAACAGGCATGTACTGAAAGAAAAGAGAATACTCCCTAATACCTGTGCTCTGCTACCCAGTTGGTCTGACAGGCTTTTTTCCTAAGCCCACATAGCTAAGACAACCGCCAAGCTCATCTTCTCTGCCCTTTTACTCTAAGTTTGTCACACTATCTTCTGAATCCCTGATCCAAGTGCATTTGTTTATACCTTAAAGACCCTTAGCTGTCCTGCCTCTCCCTCCTGACTGCCCCTGTCACCCCTGCCCCTCCATGTGGGTCCTCTGCCTCTGGCTGGCCTCTCAGACAGATATCTGGCTGCTCTGTTGCTTGTGGAGCCCACCAAATTGGGCTTCTGGCCTCACAATGCAGGCAGCAGGTCATAGAATATTTAAACAGGAGCTTCCTTCAGTATCTGTATGGACATCAGATTCCAGCCATGCTCCATTCCAACTGGAGATAGTAAAATATAAACCAAAATAAATTAAAATACCTCCCCAACACAATTCTGCTATATGATATTCAGCCGATGGTAAACCAATATGATATGCAACCAGTTATTACAGATTTGAAAAAACAAGTCTGATAAAATGTCCTTTTTGCCTGCCATTTGATTAACAGAGAAGGTAAAACTTTCTTACTTACTTTTCTCTTACTTGCTAAAGCTGTCTCCAGTTTTGAAATTAAGAGGGGTGGATGGTGGAGGATGAGCCACAGGTATCCCTGAAGTCATTGGATCTAACAAGGCAGTAACAAAAAAGACGTATTATTTCAGGCTGTGAAGTGATATTTAGACTGAAAGAGTGGTGGTAACCTACATCATCCCTTCTTAGTGGAAAAGAGAAACAAATATAAATAGCAAAATACCTCTCCTGCTTGTAAGGACTTAAATTAATTACAGGGGTGGCACTGACAATCCATTCACATACATGGAGACCAGCTTCCTCTTCCCAAGTCTTCTCTCCTGCAGCCCACGTTTTCCTCTGCCACTGCTCTGTGGCTGGATGCACCAAGGAAACACTTAATTCCATAAAGTATTTTTTTAAAGGAAAATAAAAAAATATATAAAACCAGGGCTTATCCAAGGTAAAACTGATAACTCTCAGCTTCTCCTTCTTGTACAAGCGTCACCTTTGAGCTGTGTTTGGTACAAATGTGAGCTGCCATTTGTCATCACAAGCTGTGAGGAGGATTGTGGCTGCTCATTCCCCAAACCTAAACCTTCACTTGTAGTGCAGACCTCACTTCTTGAGAGAGAAGGGATATACAGACCCAGCTGAGCTCTTTCTCTTTATTTCCTTTGTTACATGATCCTATTGATCCCGTTGATCATGTAAACTCAGCACGTTCTCTTTATTTCCTAAGTGCTTGTGGGAAAGGATGTGTGCTGAAGACAGCACGAGAAATCTTGTGCTGCTCCAAGCAACTAGAGTTCAAATTTTGTGGATACATGTAGGGCTGTGCTCAGCAGAGCCAGCAGTCTGGCACCTTCCACAGGTTTACTTTAATGAGAATTACTGTTGTAAACTGCTGAGCTAAAGAAAGTAATTGCAGCCGCTGCACCAGCAGTGGCTTGTCTCCATTACTGAGGAAAGGGAAACATCGCTGCCAGCGACAGCACAGGTATTTTATTATGACAAGGGAATACTGGTAGACTTTGCTCTGAATGTACAACATGAAGTATATGTGAGAGGCAACATGGTCACTAAAAATATACCCTAGCTCTCCCATTTTAATTTGTACACTTTTCTTGTGAGCTTACCATGGTTTTTTGCCCACACATGACACCAAGAGACCTTTTCTACATCCACGTTAGAGACTTGAAGCAAAATGCTGATACACAAAGGCCAAAAAAAGGCTTTGGCAGCCCCACCAACAGCCAGTTCAGTCCTGAGCCTTGCTCATATAGTGAGTGTTGAGAGCAAGACTGTGTCTGCAAGACCAGGCCTGCAGTACCCTGTGATAGTGAGGGAGAAGACATGACCAGCGACCCAAACCCCTGCTTCACCGCTGGGTGCTGGCCAGGCCAGCAGGTCAGCACTTCCATGGCCATGTCCCAGGCCCAGTCCCAATGGCAGAAGGGATGGAAGGAGCAGTAGGGTGGCTGAGGGGAGAAGAGTGAGGTTTGAGGGCACAAATGGGAGTGGGGGACGGGAGGAACACTGTAGACATGAGCACTTCTGAGGGCACTGCTGCGGGCACAGAGGGTTTGAGGCTGTGGCCATCACCTCATGGGTGGAGAGGAGGCAGCAGGAGGGACAGGAGAAAGCAGGGCAGAAGGTGGGAGAGACCCCCAGGGGAACGGGAAAGAAATGTCAGTGAGTAAGACATGAAAGTGGTGGTTGTGGGGAAAGAGAGAAGGTCTCATTGGGATGGAAGAGCATTGGTGAAGACACACAAATAATGCAGGAGACAAATGGTGGGGACAGGGGCTGTGACCTGGGGGGTCATTTAGGAGGCTGGAAAGGGCTGGGAGAGGGGTTCGTGGTTCATCCCCCTGCCTACTACCCACAAGCTGCAATGTCCCGAGGTGTTAGCGCAGCCCGCCAGCAGATCACCTTCCCTGCACGCAGGCGGCCTGCTGTGACTCCTCTCCTGATTTTACCAAGACGCTTCGTAATGTGGATTCTGTCAACTTCTGCTGACACTGGAAAGTAGGGACTTCTCTTAGCAGCTCACACTGACTTCGCATAGTGCCCTGGAGTTGCCATTCGCCCTGCTCAGCCGCGCTGTGCCCAGGGGCTGCCACCTCAGCACCTCCACGAGTTGCCCTGTGATTGCTACGGGCTGCTGCGGGCCTGGCCCCTCACTGACAGCTTCACAGGGCTTTGTGGTGGTGGCTTGTAAGAAAACACGCTGCACTTAACCTGATCTCTTGGCGAGTCCTGATGGTGGACCTGTTTCTTTTCCCCTTGCACCTGAAGGCCTGGTTCTCCAGCCAGACTGTAACCCGGACTGTTCTTCAGGGCTTCCAGCTGTCCCTCTCTGAAATCAAGACAGAAATAAAAATGAGCTGCACTTGTAGGCGGTTCCTCCTTACAAGCTGTTTTTTGAGGTGTTTGTGTTGGATGTGTGCTTACCTAACGTAGAAACTTCCAAAGCCAATGCAGCCCCTCCCAGATATGCAAGACAGAAGAAAAATCCCTCAGACAAGAACACCAGTATGGGAAAGGACTTTATTCTTGTTATCAGACAAGGTATTCAAGTTCCCTTCTTCTTGCTGGGTTTGTGTTTGTTTTTTTCCTACCAGTGCTCCCCACCCATAAATGACTTTTAAAAACTTATATTAACATATGAGGGAAAGGTTTTGCTGTGTTGGATGTTTTTTGGGGAGTTGACAGCTCTGTGAACATAAGAGATGGCCAGAATGTCTGAGTGGAGGGAAAATAACCCACCCTAGTTTCTTTTTCTTTATTTTACAGTGTTGATATTGGCTGTCTTCTGGCTTTCCTTTGCAAAAGCTGAATGGCAATTAGTAACTATTTGTATTTGAGGCTCTGTAAGAGGAGTGTCTGGAGTTTGCCAGTGACAGTTTAATCTAAGGAGAAGTGCCAGGCACTTTTTGTTTGTTATTTCAAAATATTTTGTTTGGAAGAATTTTAAGACTTTTTAAATACCTCAATCTGATTATATCAACATTTCTGGACAAAAGCAACTTCCAGATTTTATGTTCAACATTTCCCCTCCTGTTTGCTTTGTACTTGGCTTGCAACAGGCCTAGCAAAAAAAAAGGTGTCACCCATTTCACTGCTCGTTCTGCAAAAAGGAGAAAAGATGAGGGGAGAGAAATAAAGGGAGGAAAAACTGTTGGGGATCTGGGCTTTTGTGTGACAGTTTCACCTCTGTAACTGTGGATTCATAAAGCAGTAACAGCTGCGACTGCTCTGGACTCTTCCTCTCCTTCCTCGCCAACCTAGAGACGTGCCAGTGTCTTTAATAGCAGAGGGTAAGTGGGCCATTTTGTTACACAGATTTGATAGAGAGAAGAAAGAAAAAAGCACATGAGATTGCACTGAACAGAAGCTTATAACCATTAACCAAGAGTTGTTTCAATCTGTAATTGTCACTAATGCATCTTGAAAAAAATAACACAGCTACAATGCTTGGGTATTCTGATTTCCATGAAATTAACGGTGTCGTACACAGAATATGAACCAGACGGTCACGTCATCCATTCACAACTGCAGAATGTATAATCCCCAAATGGAAAATACCTACACAGAACAACCCAGGCTGCAATAGCACCTACTGGGGATGAAAGCACAACTTCCACAGGAGTTGCTTTACTTGTGAGGCAATGGTATTTATCCACAGCCCTATAGAACAAATGCTTTTCCAAGGGGCCTTTCATTTACATTTGATGACCTGAATGCAATCAGTTGCTTGGGCTTTGCTTATGTACAGGTGATTTTCACATTATCAATTTAACGTACAGTTATTTGTATTTATATTACTTAGATATGAGCAAAAATAATTTTCAGCCTGCTGAGGATGTGGCAGGGAATGCTCACTCACTTGTTGTAGATATTTGTGCTATCCAGTAGCATTTCAAAAGAAATACTATTTTCTTTGTTCCTTGTGGAGTCTAAGACTTTGACTTAGTCACATGGAGAAACTTGGTACCTACAATTAGACCTGAATGATTCTGTTATGCTTGCAAAACCGTATGTTAGAATCTGTGTGTAGTAGAGATATGTATACACAGTGTTGCTTAATGTATCCTGTGAGTGACACTCATACCATGCCCATTTGCCTTCATACATCTTGCTGAGACAACTGATCAGTGCTAATGGCAGAGTCAAGTCTTGTTTCTTGGTCTTGCTGTGGTGATGAATTACAGACACTGTCATGATTTAATATTCAACTTCTTCATGTGTTTATATCTCTGCTGGGGATACATTCAACAGCCCTATACCTCTAAAAGCCTTTAAAGGACGTAATTAAAAATGATAAATGGAATAAGTTTTTGAAATACGCTTGTTCGTTCTCAGTTTTATGTGGCAGAGCTCTCAACATTTGATCATGCTGCTGTATTTAAAACTAATGCTATAAGTGCTGAATTGCTCCTACTTAGGTTTCTTGAGGGTGTTTCACATTTATACCTGTTTCTGCAATGAAATGGAGAAATGTTTTATGCATTGCATTTAAACATATCAGCAGCCTAATAGATTTTGCATTTAAGCAGAAAAGAGGACTGCTGTAAAAAAACGTACAGATTATTCTTGAAAGGTAGTGCTCTCTTGAGCTGTCAACCGATGTTTCTGTTTGAATGGGTTTTCTCATTTTGAATGCCAGCCCCTCATTCCCATCCCCTGATGACACCTTAAGGCATCCATACACATGGAACAACTTCTGCGGAAGCCTACTTAATAACAGACAGCTGCAAATGTTGACCTTTTCTGGAGGTGTGTTGTGTAATCACTAGGCAGTAGCTGATCCCCTTGCCTTCTGCCCAGCTGCCAGATGTTGCTGAAGCTTCGGGATGGCTCCTGCCCAGCCCTTGGGATGATCTATGTGAACACATCTCTGATCCTGTACTTTCTCACCCTGTTTGACCGGCAAGCACCTTGACATCATCCAGCAAGTCTCTTTGGCAATTGTATGTTCTCCTGAGATCTAGAAATTTATCATTCTTTTGGCTCGTCTCCTCAGCTTTTTGAACAATCCTCTGGGTGCTCTTAAATGTGCCCCCTCCAACTCGCCTCAAGTCTTGGAGAATTTACTTCCTTGGTTGCTTTCCTTCTTTCTTCTGCATCTTATCCTTTGTTCAAACTTGTTCTTAGACTCTCTGCCAGGGGAATGTTAATGACTCCCAGATCTTTCTCTCTAGTTCAAGTCAGTATTCTCTGTCCAGATTAAACTGTCAGCTGGTCTCTCTAATATCATTTTGTGGGTGACAGCATGTCTTAAGCCTTGCTCAGTCTCTTCCCATTTGAGCTGCTCATCTCTGTTCTTAATTACTGTGAACTCTGCAGTCCTGCAGGCACCGCTCCTTTGGATGGGTGTGCAGTTTTGTCCTGAGGAAACGCTGCAGCTCTCCTTGGTTTAATTAAAGTAATTTCTCCATAAAGGTTGTTCTTTGGCTACAGCACTTTAGAGATCAATTCCACTTCTTTTATGCTTCTGTTGGAGATAACTAAGGGAGGAAGTAATTAGCACAAGTGTTTCCAGCAGCAGAGGCTTCTCAGTCTTATCACCGAAGTGTGTTCACCTGGCATGAGACAAATAGGTGATATTTTGGGCTTCTTTTTAAAGGTTTCCCTAGTTCAAGGAAGCTAGTAACTTCTTTCATTTTCAGTAGAACAATCCTCTATTAACTGAAATCTTGCAGCAAATTAATGTGGAAGGAGTCTGTAAAGTACGGAGATATTTTAAACAAAAGCAAGTATCAGACCCACTCATTGTCTCACACCCACACCCTCACAAGCTGGCCAGGATCAGTAGTGAGCAACACCAAGAACAATGACTTCACCTTCCAAGTCCTGAACACATCTCTCAGGAGAAAAAGACTTTTTTTCTTTTTTTTTTCCTGATAGATTTGATGTGCCCATTAGGACTCTACAGTTACCATGGAATGAGCTTTCAACTCTGGACCTTGTTTGTCTTGTCTTCCATTAGTCTTACACACAGTTACTGTCCATTGCCTTTAGTTCCTTGCTTTGGTTACCTTTCTGGCTGTTACTTGACTTCTGCTTGGGTGACAGGAGTGGGAATGGTACGTGTGATGTTGCCACCCTCTTGTTTTCATCTACACACACAGACATGCATTCTGATGGCAACGCATCCCAGGTTTACAAGTCTGGTTGCTGTCTGCCGCATACTC
The DNA here is from genome assembly GCF_964211835.1 of Anser anser. Taxonomy (NCBI): domain Eukaryota; kingdom Metazoa; phylum Chordata; class Aves; order Anseriformes; family Anatidae; genus Anser; species Anser anser. The sequence goes on from NC_139722.1 coordinate 54,139,488, forward strand.
AGTTATCTATTGCTATATGCCAATGTTTTAACCCTTGCTCTCTTCAGTTTCTTTGGGTGCCCTCACACACACAGGCATCTCTATTCATATTTCATTCAGACAAATCTTGACGTTTCTGTTACTGATATTTCTGTACCTACAGTCTCAATAACAAAGCAGAACTAAATTTTGCAGTTATAATAGTTTATTTTGGTCACTTGGCCTTTTGCCATTATAAACCAGATGTGTAGACTTTCAGCTCTGTTTTGTTGTTTACCTGCTTGCTTTATACTTTCCCTGCTGTAAGACCCTATTAAAAATTGCCATCAAAAAAGATATGTATATAATAGGTGTTCATGCATGGAGAAATAGAAGGATGTTCATTATCCACTGTCCTGACCTGTGTAGCATTACTTCCCCATTCCCTCCAATGAATTGTCTGGTTCTGACCTTATTATTTCACAATAATCAAATAATTAGAGCAGTGTTCTTGACAAAAAACATGTACATTGTGTCTCTTTCCAATCTGACTTTCTTAAACTGTCTGTTTGCAAGTTGACAATATAGTCATTCTCTCAACCAAAATATTTTTACTATTGTTTTGCAGATATGGAGAGCGACGATTAGAAGGCCATCCAAAGCTCTCACTCCTGTGGGTCTTGGTTCTAAACTTTCCAAGATCTATAGGAATTTTGTTTATATGAGTTTAAAGGCCTGTTGTGGTTTTTTTTGTTTGTTTTTCTTTCTTTTTTTTTTTTTTCCTTATCTTGAACTAAGCTGCAAGACTTTAGTTCTGGCTCTTAACACAAGCCCAAAAAATCAGTGAAATATTGAAAGCTTGAGCCGTTAAGGTCTCTTTCATCACAAGTCTTTTCAACCATTTCCCTCACCCCATCAATTTAAAGCATTCTCTGCTCCTATCTACTAGAACTCTTTCTGGCTTATAAATGAATAAATGCCTTAGAATGATCTTCAGTGCTTTTGGAGTCTTTGTATGTAAGAATTGGACTCTTATCCATCACCAATAAAACATCTTTATTATAAAGTCTAATACTTCAAAATGAAAGTCGTTAAAGCCAGGTCTTCTCTCCATGTTTACATCTCCCCAGAACTCACTATTTCTGCTTGGTCTATCTGCTTAGGGGAAAAATAAATAAATAAATAAATAAATTGCCATGCAGTGATTAGTTGCCATATTTGAGTTACTGTGTGTCTATTTTCTACATCATTGGAGATTATAAATTTCTTCCAGTGCTTCCATCCAAAGCATTGTTCCTGCTCTTGCTACAAAAAAAGAATTAACAATCAGTTTCCATTCCCTTACTTCAATATCATTTCAACTTCTGACCCCACATTGGGATGTGTGTAGTTTGAAGACACTGTTGTGCATTAATGAAAGCATCCAGTAAACTTCTGTCTATTAGCTGTTCAGTCTGAATCATTGTCAAATCATCTGTGGGTTAAAGGCAGGCAAGAGGAGGTTAAATCTGAATTTATCTGTGTTTACTTCTAATTGTTTACCACAGTGGCTGCGATGGGACCATGCTTTACTATGTGATCAAACGGTAGCTTTTATTTTTTTCTTTTACTTGTAAGCACTTCATTCTGTTAAAAAAACTAACATAGGGTTAACAATGTCAAATTAGAAATTCAAACAAGATGTGTCGTAAGAGATAAATGATTGTGCTGAATATGAAGTTTCCTTTCTCCATGGAAATTACACTGCTGTGTAGATCTTTCAGTTTTCCTAATGTTTAGGTTATTAGAACATTCTGGCGCAGAGTGAAAACTTAGACTGCAATTGAATTTCAGGATTTAACTTTTCATTTGTAATTATTCAAACAGAGAATTTATCCCTTAAGACGTTCATGAATGAGTACCCTAGTGTCCTATAGTTACAACTGTTTTTAATAGAAACGCAGCAGAAAGCTTAAATACTTAGGTAGAGAATCTTTTCTTAGTGAAATAAGTAGCTAAAGCCTTTATGACAACTGACATTTAGATATAAATGAGTCAACAAAACGACTTTTCTAACTGATTTTAAGTGTTAAACATGAAAGAAAACCTCAGCAGCTCTTGCACAAAATGGCCTCTTGCATTTCTGTGCAGTGCAACTATATAGCAGCTGAGTTTTATTTTGGTTCTCATGGGATAGGTAAGGAGTATATTCCTTATACAAGAGGGTGAGTATGTGTATTTCCCCTCTTTCTCTTCAGCCATGCAAGGATACGCAGTAGCTCACCACATGGATGCATGCTCTACCTGCTCACTTCAAGCACCACATGACTGTTTGTGAAGGGGCGGAGACAACAACAGGAGGGGAGAAATGAGAATAAAAAGGCATCTTCTGAAAAAAGATGGCGGGAGAGAAGAAGCAATGGAAGATGGGAGGAGGCTCTGTCTGAGCCAGGAGTCAGAGGTGCTTTGGTTGCAGGCATGCCTTACCCACACCTCTACTCCACACCGATACAAGATCTGGCATGTGCCATCTCTCTCTAGCTGTGGTTTCCATAAGCTGTATTCCAGCAGGTCCCCAACCAGAAGGTATGGGGTCCCTGAGACACAGCACAATGTGCCCCATGAGGCTGAGAAAAAGCTGAACATAAAGTGCAAGGCAGAAGTAGTGGCAGCGCGTGTGTACTGCAGTTAGCAAGAGGACTCTGATGTGCACTCTGGGAACGGCAGCAGTAGCTGGGACATCACATCTGTTACCTGAAATGTTCAAAGTAATTCCTACAAAATGGTTCTGCTCTTTTTCTTTTAATTAACCGTGCTTGTGGTTTGCTGAAAAGCTCAATAAGTGATGCATAAGATTGAGGTGATACTTGAGCTGTGTGCTTGACTACACAACATGCTTATTAAATAAAGATTAATTTATCCTACATTTAGAGTACATTGCAGGTTTATGTAAGGCTTTGGTCCCGGGTTAAAGTTCTTGACTGTATCCTTAGATAACAATTTGTCAAAGTCATTAGTGTCACTTTTCTACACTATGAATAGTCAGGACAATTGATAAACTGTCTTTTGCTGCTGGTCTCACGGGACCTTTTATGTCTAGGGTTGAACAGCTACCTGCAATCTGATATCATATGCATAATGAAACATCTTACACCACTGGAAACCTTTTGTACATTCCTCATATTCATCTTGTGTATTACAGTACATATCCTTCAATTCTGAGGCTTTTTAAATTTTACTCCACAATAGCAACTATGTCCCTAAGAAAGTAATAATTTCTTGTTCAATTTCAGACTTTGAGAAAAATTGGAGAAAAAAAATGTTAAAAACAAACAAACAAACAATATCTCCCATAAAGATTTTTCTCTTCCTCAGATGTGTGCTGCATGGTATGGCTAGGCAGACTTCAGCCACGGCTAGTTTGTGTACAGCTGCATGAAGACCAGACTCTGATCCCTGACTTCCAAAGAATTGGTATTGGCAAACTGGAGTAATTGCAGAAAGGGTAAGAAGTCTTGAAGGACTGTCAGAAATGTCTGAAATGTGGGATGATTGTTTTGGGAGAAAAAAAGGCTTTATAAAAGTGGGCAAAAACACGCTATCTGTCCACTGATAGGAGCTTTCCTGAGTACCTGAGAGGCTTTAATCCCATAGGAAAGAGATATTTTGAAATCAATGGCATTAAATTAACAGAAAAAATAATAGCCTGCAGATAAATTGGATTTATTACCTATCGAGTTAGAATGAATTCCAAAAACATGCTGAAGAAGCCACATTAAGTAGCATGCTTAAAGCTATATAAGAAAAACCCTCAAGAATAAAAACTGAAAGAAAGAATGCGATAAGAAAATCTCTTTGACTAGACCACACTATCAATAAGCTACCAGGTGCTTGTTGTCTCTGATTTCCAAGAGTGGTGTTTGGCAATAATAACGTTTGTTATTTGGGAACCAGTTCTTCTTCCTATGCTAGCTAATACAGTATGAAATAGTCAGAGACTTTGGAAAGTTCTTTCCTATTCTGCTAACAAAAACATCCCATGTAATTTACAGTTAAATTAGTATGAGCTATTTATATGGACCTTATTGGAAGGGATATTTCTTGGGATCCAACTGATCTAGTTTCAAGAGCTTCAGATCATTTCCGAATGGAGATGGGTACTCTCTTTAACTATATCTCCAGGACTGGCTGGCCAAAAACGTCATAGTTACTCATTTTCTGGTTTAGATTTGAGTTAGAGTTATTGCATTCACATCAAATGGAAATTACAGCTACTAATCACATTATGTTCAGTATTGTTTATCCCAAGATTACCATTGTCAAAATATATATTACAATATTAGATTGTGAAGCTGTCTCTAACAGTTGTATGTATTGTAAATTATAAACAGCTCAGAATGTTACTCCCTTGTTGAGGAAACTTCTTCTGGCACAATTGCAAAACCTCATTAGAAGTCAGCAGTGAGCTGTGAGTTTCAGATTATGTGCAAAACATTTCATATCTTAATGCAATGTATGTTTTTCCCCATTAGTAATGCCACATCACTATTGTCTTACCAAGTGTTTTACTGAGTTGATTAATTCTTGCAGTTTACTGAGGTTAATTATTGCCAAAAAGAAAAAAAAAATCCATTTAGACCATAGGGAACATCTTTTCAAGATGTAGAACTGTTTCTGGAGCTACCCTGCCCACGTGAGTCCCTTTGCTCTGGACTTCGGAGCACCTCTCTTTATAGATAAGCTGATCCAAAGGGATTGAAAAAACTAAAAATCCTACTCATACTGACATCTTTTGGAGTAAAGTGCAAGTAAACAATATTGATCATAGTATATAAATACAAATTCCTTCCTCTGTCTTCTCAACTGTACAGTGTTCAAATGGCAGAGTGTAATTTTTGATCTTAATCAATATGTACCTCTGTTTCTTGGAAACAGCTCTGAAATGAAAGTGCCCACTAAGTCACTTTGTTCTCTGTGATTCTTATCAATATGGTGTCATCATATCATAGACTTTTCAAAGGTTGCATAAAGAAGATTCAGGAAAGGGAAGGCCAAAAAAGAAAGCTGTAGGTGACCCCATTTGAGTCAGCATAGATTATCTTCCTATGAGTTCTGTCACCGTAGAGAAAATGCAACTTCCTCTACCTTCCTTTCTTCAACTGTAGACTTATTCTTTCACCCAGTATCTCTTATTCTGAAGGACATCCATAAAATCCACCTAGCCAAAACGTCTAAAGAAACAAATGAAGCATGAGGAGACGGTCAATACATTCCAAAGAGAACCACCTGCTGCATAACTCAGCAAAAGGCAGAATTGATTTTGCTCATCTTGTCATATTGTGTGGATGTCAGAAAAGATAATGAGCAAACCAGTCTGGGGGAAATTACTGTCGCTAATCCTACAAATGTGAGAGTTGTTTGCTTGTTTGTTTTCTAACCTATGAATGCATAGATTATTATTAATAATATATATATATTTTGTGACAGCACTGTTCACCTTCAAGGGACCTGGCTTGAGTGTTGAGAAAGGTGTTGGTTTTATTTAAGATTACTAGGAATTTAGAAATCAAAGAAGCCCTTCAAATTTAGGGAATAGGATCATCAAGTAAGATTTTCTAGTGAGGCGTTGCTATTTTCAAATACTTTTAATATATTTCCAGTATTTACTAATTATCACACATTTGTAAGTAGCGAAGAGAAGTAATAAGTATCAAGGACATTATTTTTTGCATATATATATATTTTCCATTATGTATTGCTGGGTAGAAAAGCGTCTCCCTCATTTTCTGAACCACTGTGAGACACTAGCAGAAAGCCACTGTAGCTTGTAAGATCTGTTGAAGCTGTGCAGCATTCAATATTCAAACTGATGTTGTGTTCCCTTCAATAATAAAGCCATGATTGTATGCATCGTCAGCACTGGCATTTTGGATTCCTAAAGCTGTTCCCTTACTGTTTGTTTAATCTGTCATAATCACATACTGGGCATCTGCAGACAATTTACCCTAGATAGATAATGGTCAGCAAACAGAGGGTTTTCTGCAAAGAAACAAAAATGTAGTGTTGGGTATTTGCAACTGGAATTGAAAGTGAAGTCAATTGCTAAAATGGACCAAAATGAAATGGATCAGGAGCTTAGCAAGAGAGAGAGAAAAGGTGGGACACTCATCCTGTGCTGTAGCTGGACCAGAAGCAGAAAGCACTACTTAAAGCAAGAGACTTCTGATAGCCTAGTGGTAACCATAGTGTTGCCTTGTAGTATTGGCCTCAGGGCAAGAGACATTTTCCCATGCAAGAGACAAGTAGGAGTGCAATGAATAAAATCTGAGACATCTTTGTGGCACACTTCCTCTTCCAACCAGGGCAAACACTGATTTAGTGCTCTTAGTCTTTAATCTGCCTCCTCAGAAACATGCCTTTTTGTCCTTTTCTTCTCTTGGTGATCTACTTGCAAACAAAACAAGTGCTGGGACTGACCAGGTGTCAGGGTTTGGGGCTGTTCTGAGCGGACCCTTGCTACCATAGTCCTTACCATGGGCCTTTGAAGGGGAAGAGAGCGCTTCTGGGGCTTTTTTTTGGTTTATCATAGGGGTATTTCTCAGCTGTGTGGGTTTATATTAAATACGCGGTTGTACCAGTTGGATTAAATACAAATGCAAAGCACCTGCTGTTCTGCAGCCTGAAGTGTGAAGATTGCTTTGGCTTTTGTTGTCCAGTGTTCAAAGCCAGAGGGGGTGTCACCATGACTTCTGATGGACTCACCACCAGACAGGGTGACAGTGGGTGCCTCTGAGTCATTCCTCTGTTTGAAAGAAGCTGTGCTGTAGCTTATTTTGGAAAGAAGCAGAGTTGTCTGTCCTCCAAGAGTGTGACTCAGGTCTGTCAGACACAGAAGTTCTTCATGTGTAAATGTATCTAATATTGAGTTTCTTCTGCTCATCTCTATTTTCTTACAGTGTAATTTTTAGCGAGTGGCATCTCTAAAAATGGTTGTTCATCAGCTGGATATCTGCTAATGACCGATACAGGTTTGGATTTTTATTTTTCGCCTGAGGTCAAGTAAGTTGGATAAGCAATCTTTCATTACTGGCTACTGATTGAAATACAGGCTCTCACTATTGTTTGCTGATAAAAGCCAGGTGCAGTTTCATCTAGAGCTCTTCTATATTACTAGCTATAGTGCGAGGGAACCTCTGCTCAGCTGAAGAGTCCTAAAGAGCTTCCTTTTCTGCATGGCTACAGGTGGTCCGATGCCCACATTGTACAGCTGGCTACCCAGTGGGCAACAGAGCCACAGGATACAGATCACAGGTCTGGAGATGAAGACATGTACAGGCAGCTTATCTCTCAAAGCTGTGCATGTCAAAGCAGTTGTTATTTGGTGAGAAAAGTCATGTTTTGCTTTTATCTATTAGTCTCCCAAGACAGCTGTCTGATATCAGAGCTAAATTTAGAGGAGTCCACAGCTGTGCTCTTCTTAACATTCCCTTCTTACAGATCACCAGTAAAAAAATAATAATTAAAAAAAAAGCAGAAGAGATTTCACAAGCAAACACTCTTCCCAGAGCCTGTGAATTAATCAGTAAAAGGATGATTTTGTTCCAAGCATTGATAAGTTGTCATTATAATTCTAAGAGCATTTCAACAGTCTTTCACCAGCTATATCTCCAAGAGTCTTGTGACTCGTTCATTGGAAAACTGCACCACGTGTGCGGCTGTTCTGCTTTTACAAGATAACGAGGCATCAAAAGATGCCAGGCATCATGCCAGATAACTAAGGCATTAGAACAAGACGACCACGGCACTTCTGCCTAAACGTCTCTGCTTGTTCCAGGATCGACAAATGGTCACAGCGGTGAGCAAACCTGCCTGCTGGGAGGGTTACCTCTGCCAAAAGCGTGATCTTGAACTGAGCTGAGATCTGTGACCCTGGAGCTAGGGAGAGCCGTTCGCTAGCTCGTGTGGTGAATGAAGACCCTCGAAGAATTTCTGGTTGGGCTCAAATGGTCTAACATGAGGAAGAAAGAAGATATTCGTATTATTAATGATAAGACTAAAAAAGGTTGTAATAGGGTATTTTCTACTACTTCAGTAGCACATTAGAACTTGCTTATTCACAATTTGATAGATTTTAGAATAAATGCAGATAATTCAGCCTGCTATCAACAGAGCACTAACTGCTGGCCTCTGTAGCCATCTCTATATTTTGAAAACATTTTTTCTTCCTTCTTCTCTTCCCCTCTAATTTCAAGTAACAGTTTAGTTAGTGAATTCATATGACATGGTTCAGTATTGGAAATAATTAATTCCATTTATTAACTCAGAGGATTATGTAGTTCATCTGTACTTTTCCCTTTATTGGGAAACTACAGGGGCTTCTCCAAGTCCAGCTTATTTGGGGGCACTTTAAAGACCAGGTAAACCTTTGTGATGTGGGAGAGGAGAACTGGGAATATAAATACCAGCTGCTTGCATGGGTGACAGCAGTGAGAAACTGAAGACTGTAGCCATCATCATCATCATCATCATCGAATGGCTTGGGTTGGCTCAACCCCCTTGAGACAACAGTGGTGAAAGCGTTCAGAACAATCCCTCACTAAGACAGCAAAGTGTAAAAGAGGGAAACAGAGCTCCCTTCCAGAGCAAGAAGCAATAACAGGTCTTAAATATCTCTTTGCTTTTGCTTTCCTCCTGCTTTGCATTACTTAGCTCCGGTCCTGCACTGTGTTACAGATGCACAGGGGAGAAGTACTGTGCATCTACAAAAAGTGAATTCATTGTCAGTGGTTTCATCTCACTTATCTCTGTAAAATGTGTGTACAGCTGTCCCTGTACACAGTGATAGATTCATAGAGTACAAGAATGAAGTTACACTTGAGAGAAAAAATTGATTTCAAGTCCAGTAGCTGATGCTGGCACTTGGCCTCCCGCCTGAGAGGGTTTGTGACGGTGCTTGCAGGGCATTAGTGTAGGTGATATTGCTGACACGGAGCTGGGCTGCTCTGATTATCTCAGTGTGAAAATTTCAAATTGGTATAACTGAGAAACATAATGCAGGAGATGATGGCTTTTGCATTTATTTTAAAGCTTTAATTTTAGGTTTACGAGCTCTTCGCAGAGTTGAGTGGGTTTTTTAAGATCAATTTTCTGGATCTGCAGTTTTAAACTCTGCTTTAAATTCCACTTTGGAGTGAAATGAATTGCATGGTCTCTGCTTAGCCCAAGCAGACCAAATCTATTTGGCCACCTAATAAGCGGGTAAATGTTGTTGCCTTGAGGGCAGAAGATAGGATCCAGCATGACACTGCGGGCATTGTGACTTCTGTTCGAAGAGAAAATGCTCCCTGGCCTGGTCTGTTCCTTAACTTTCACAAGCAACAGTTGTTTGGAGAAGTCTTCCCAGGCAAAAAGCATCCATGTGCCTGTTGGGACGGAGGGGAGGAAGCACTGTCTTGCCCGGAGACGCTGACCGCCTTGGGGTGAGCCTTTTCTGCACGCCATGAACCCTTCATTCAGCAGACTGACTGCTGCAAGGGGAGAAGCAAGTCTCGTGTGCCATGGCTCCTCATGGGACGTGCACGTTTGCCTGGCTCCCGTAGCCTGCACAGATGAGGCAGTCAGATGATACAGACCAAAGAAATCAGAATTATGACTTCTGGTGATCGCTGGCAAACAGCTGCAGCAAGCTGTCAGGCTAACAAACGGCATCGGCATGCAAGCTGAAAGAAAGGGAGCCCTGCGAACTTCTTCAGCTGTGGACTGATTCAGCACCCGTCTCCACAGAAAGCAATTTCCCTACACTCAAAACCTTGCTGGTTGCCCTCCTTTAGGAGCCAACGTGCTCCATGTGGGATGGCAAGGACTTTGGTGGAAAACCCACAATTCAAGTGATTGCAATATGTTGTGCTAACCTATATATCCTGGCTTCAGATGTGAGGTAGCTGGAGACTCAAACTGACGTATTTCTTGCACAAGGTAATGCTTTGTTCTGTGTTAGGACTTGCACACATGGTGAGTTTCTGAGCCAGCCGTGGGGTGGCTTCAGAAGGAGGCCACCAATGCACGTTCCTGGACAATGCGTTCACAAGGGCTCATCGCGCTGGCTTGGAGGATTTCAGCTGAAATAAGAACAAGGTCACAATAACTTGCTAACTTTCCTCTCTATTGAAAATTCAAGGATAAAAAAAAAAAAAAGAGTCCCAACAGCAAAACTAATGCTTTCTGAATGGAGATGAGACTGGTGCTACGGAGGGACTGGCATTACAAAGGGTAAAAATTAAAGACCAGGTGTTCTTTTAAAGGATATTAATGCATCTGACCAGCCTCTTTATGATAAAGAGATCATCCTAAATCTTTCTGTGTGTGTGTACACAGATCATAAATAACAGCCCGAGGCAGAAGAGCAGAATGACAGACCGCCACTGCCTGTTCGCAGCGACTTTTCCTTGAAATATCATTGAGGGAAAACAACAACACAAGCTTGTTTTCAAGGAGCTGCATTGTTTATTAAAAAAAAAAAAAGGGATGAAAAGGCAGCTTTGTGTCTTTGATTTGAACAAATCTTAAAACAGTTTCATTCTATTTAATTTGTGCTTCTTTGGAAGCACAGGATACATACCACCGATGAAGCAATGAACTTGCTCGTCACTTTCGACGAGGGGAGAATATGGCACAGCAATAGCTGTAGCTGTTCCCAAGGCATGTCAGGATCCAATCCAGTTTAAATGGAGGCGTGGGAGGACCAAGAAGTAGGCTGTGCACAGAAGCTCCTGGCTCACCTCCTGCATTGGGAGATGCAGATGCCGGGTTCAGAGCACACTAGAGAATCAGAGGGAGCAGCTTTGTGAATAGCTGGTGCTGGGGAGAGAGGGAGATTAACTGCATTTCTCATGTACATAAAAGAAGATAAGATTTCTGTTTGCAAAATTCCCATAAAAATCATGTTCTTGTATTGCTGAGCAGTGTCTCGTAACATCATGTGTGCACAGGGAAGCTAATGTACGAAGGAAGGATACATATTCACTATCGCAGCTTGACTGTTTTTATAATATTACTTAAATGCCAGTACTTGCCGTGCTTTCTAAATGTTGATCCAATTTATGAGAGCTTCAAAGAAAGTGTGTGGGTGGCTGATCAGTCTGATTCTTTTTGTTGTTTAATATGAAGCAGTGCTGTCATTTACCAAAGAGAGAAAGGAATGATCCCGCATTCCTGCATATTTCTACTTCTTTTTTTTTTTTTTTTAATTTTAAGACATGTAAATTGAGATGGCTAAGGATACAGGCTGTCTAGTGCATTGCTATTTACTGTGATTTATTTAAACCCATCTTACATTGATGCTAACAGAAAATCATTAAAATCAAAGTTCCTTCATTGGCTTGCTTGGAAAAGAAACTAAGGTTTCAGGCTAGTTTTCAGTATCACAAAGTGTTATAAATACCAGGATGCACCCAGTGACTCAGAGCAGCTAAAGATACAGGTCTTCATGCAGACATGTACTTAACTATATACTTCAGGTTAAGCCTGAGAGCTATCCAGCCTCTATCCAGCAAGTCCTTAAGCATCTAAATGGTGACAGAAACTCAGTTAACCTTTTCCATTTTCCCTACTAATAGCGTCTAATTAGGTATAGTGCTGTTCAGAAAGCTTTTTCTTCACTGAGAGGAGATACCTGCCCCTGAGGAATTCTTCATTTAAAGGCAGAAGGTTGGAGCTGGAGGCGCCACTGCCAGGGTGGTGGCTGTAAGAGCCACATCCCATCACAGGCTGGGCCATTGGCCCTCTTCGTCAGAGAAATACGGATTTTTCATATCTTTGTCTCCAGCATGCCATTTCTAATCACTAACACAGTGTTGCAACTAAGGAAACAAACCAGGGGGAGGCTCACCCAGAGTCCTGCTCATTGTACCATGGGTAGGAACCATCCCTCCGTCCTCTGAGAGCTCCAACAAGGCACTTAGATAAAGGACTTATATTTGAAAAGTGAACATTGAGAAAGCAGACTGACAGAGAAAAACACCACAGCCTTTAGTGTCTGCCAGGCTGTTTTGTTTGCATTACAGGACAATGATGACAAACATTTTGGATGTTTGATGCCAAACTAATTTAAAAGACCTTGCGTCTTAATGTCAGCTTGAATCTCTGTCATTGGCACCAGTGCCAAATTTGGCACTGAACCATCATTCCCACGATGGTATTGCTTCTGAACTGACACTTCTGCTCCATTGCCTGCAGAGAAACATTCAGAGAAGAGGCCAGGAGGTCAGTTTTAACCTAACCTTGGTCCCTCAACAAGAGGAGGGCTCTGAAGGAAATTGAAGGTACACTCAGGCAATCACGTTTTCCATCCTATTTTTAAATAATCAGTACTGTGGGTATGCCAGCTGCAGAAATGTCATGACTGTAGCTCCTAGAACGTGAAGAGTTTTAAGATATAAGAAATCAGTACCAGCAAATGCTACTTGATGGAATTTGATAAAAGAGCAATATGTAATGTTGTATTCTCCACCGACATAGAAAACAGCACAGAAACTAAAAGTAGATGTAAAGAACTAGTAATTTTCTCATAACTGTGTCTTCTTTTAATTGCAATGTGTATGACAGCCTGTGAATACTGCTAAGCACTTGATGAAAATACAGAAGACTAAATGATCAGCATGTGAAGTAAAATGTGACTTTTCAATTGCTTTTAGTTGACAGTAGCTCAGATTACTCGCTGTTACATATGGAAGCACTTTTTCCCCCCAGTGTGTGTTAGGGTGGTAGATCTTCTTTGGCTCTACCAGCAGACCCAACTGTGATGTGTACAGAGAGCAGGACACGGATCCATTTGCAACATAACAGAAGAAAAAAAAGTGGATTTCAGCATCTGCTGGCTTTTTTTCATCGCTCTGTAGCAATATCTTTGCTCATAGAAGTATATACTGAAAGGTTATTGAATTTAGAAATTGCAGAGATCTCAGCGGTCACCCAGCTGATAACCATGTCAGTTCTGGTTGGTCCCAACATCTAATTTCTTAACCATACTGCTTTTCCAAGTCTGTGGGAAACAAGAAAGGTTTTGCACAAACTGCAGCAAATTAGTGAGAAGTGTGCTTACGGTTGAGCATTCTCTTTTAGGCTATGACAAAGAGACAAGAGTTGTTTTTATGGGATGGAGGAGGATTTCCGTCAAAAACAAAACAAAACAAACAAAGCTGTGCATTTCCAGTGATGTATTGCCTGGTAGATCTGTAAACAGAACTTTCCAGAGCATGAAATTCTGATTTTGTTCCACCCAGTCAGGCTGGATATCTGTTCACATTGCCTGACTTCCTAAATTATATCTAATCAGGCGTTGGACTTTGATGTATAATCTACCCTTACATAAAGCTATATGATCTTCTTAATGTGTGACAGAAAGAAGAATCTTTGTCAGTAACTGAACCTGATCTCCAGTCCTAGCTTACATTAAAACAGCAGCTAACCCCCCTTTTTCCACCTCTGTTTGTTCTCACTAAGCAAAACCAGCCCTAACTCCTGTTACAGACAGAGGCAAATCAGAAGACCTTTCTGAAGAGGACCCTCTGAACCAGACAAGTGCTCGCCATTAGCACTGGAGAATGACATTTATAACACCATTGACTTCTGCAGGGATTGCTTTTAACTTCCTGACCCTCTCTCCTTGTCGAGTTTCTTCGCTACGGGGTAGCTTGGGACTCAAGTGGTGTCTTAGATGCAGATTTAATCTGTTAGTCATGACTTGGGATTCAACATGTTAGTAAAGTTCAATTGCATTTTTATTACTACTTTAAGCATGTATGCCACTAAACCTTTTCTTCTGTTTCTGTGTTTTTTAACTTCCACAGATTGCTAGGGAAACTGCTTTTCTACCAGGAACAAACCAGTGCTCTAATTGCTCAGACACAAGCAACAAGGCTAGATTCCATGCATTGATTTTGTCTAAGGACTCTGTCTGCTTTGTGAACTTCTTCAGCATACTACTCATTTTTTGAAATCCAAATAAATTCCTCTTCAAGAAGAGTTCTCATTTCCCCTCATTACTGGCTTTTTTTTTTTTAACTTTTAGAAATTGAAAAAGAAAAACATTTATTTTTCAATAGGTGCTAGATGTTTGGACTTTAAAGTATTGTTTATTTTTACTGAAGACTTGCATATTACATTGGATAGATGGAAAATCTAATTATAGAAAATGGACTGTTCCTAGCAGTGTGTGTATAATCTTGAAGCCTATAACAAAATCTGTCTAGACTACAGGTATCGTCAGGACACTGGAACTTCATGCTGAAATTCTTTCAGATTTCAAGGTAACAGAAACTTTTTTTAGTATAGACCTGGCCCCATTCCATTGTTTTGACTGATCCAAAATGAGAAAGGGCATACTTTCCATTATGTTAAAGTTCCTAGAGATTAGGCTAAATCCATCAATTTGAATTATAAGAATGTTACTCTTCATATTATGCACCTATTATCTAGCAGCACTTCTTATAAAACTTCTCCCTATAACAGTGCAAATACCACTAGAGCAAGTATCATTTTTAGCTTCATGCTCAAAATGGTGTAAATCATTTAGGCAGTCACCAACAAAATCTGAATAAAAGAGTTTAAAAAGCTCTGTGGTTCATACTCTGTTATTGCTCCTAGAACATCTTCATCAGGGATATCCATGGAAAGTGGTACTCAGCGTGACTTGTCCTTACAGTCATTCCTAAAGCATCTATGGATTTTGTTATTGCCAGCTAGATTTGGTTTGGTTTCTTCTTAGAGAACGATAAGAATCGTGGTATGGGGTTATCTTCTGGTGCCAGAGAGGGTCAAGAGAACCTTTAAACACAAATTTAAAGATTTCAGGCAATTCCTGCATGCTGTTGTCCTGATCCATGTGCTTTATGCTTTACCTATTCCCACAGTAGCATCTCCTTCTGAGCCACAGTCATCACAGTTAACACGACCCATGCTGGCTCATTCCCGTGCTTGGCTGTCACAAGGACACAAAATGATAATTACTTGTCAGATATCAGGGGCTGATTGCTATCTGCTTGAGGTTAGAGCAGTGACATTTCTGTCATTCTAGACCAATCTCTTGGAAGTGCTAAGAGAGACTTTGCTCCAAGCACTGATTTGGCCTTTACTAACAACAGGTACCACTACAATAGCTCTGAATTTGTGTTAACTAATATTTTTACTTGCTGCATTTTGCTTTCCTTCAGGTTATAAATCTCTTTCTTTTTTTTTTTTTCTGGATTTTTGTTTGTATTCAGACAAAGACTATGTTCAGCACTTCAAAATTACAGTCACTGCGCAAGGGCAAATAGCAAAACCAGAGTTCCAGTTGGCAAACACGATCTTCCGGAGCATGTAGCTGATCACTATACTGCAGCAGTTAAGTATTGACTCAGTATGTGTGTGGATATACTCCCTAACAGTAGCTGAAATAGCACATTGTTACTATGCAAGTCCCTGATGGAAGGAAGGTATCAATAAGGGGGAAGCAGAGAAGACAAATAGTGACAGGATTTAGTGAGGGTAGAAAAATAGAGCAATCAGCTTTTTGGCTGCTATGCCTCTGTTTTGTCGATTTAAGGGAAGAATTTTGACAAGAATGTGATCTCTGCTCAAAACATCATGATATTTTGTGTGCCTGACTTGCCCTTTGTACATGGATTCTATATTCCAGACTTCTTGCTATGATGATATAAGGGTTTAATCTTCTCCCTGAAAAACAGTAATTTTATTTAAGGTGTTCATTCAACATCCGTCTTGATTTTTCTGTGGTTGTTATACAGTTTCAAAATCCTTCCATTTACGTTCCTTGTTCTAGGAATGCTGAGCACTACTTGTGTTTTGGTGACATCTTCTGGATAAGGTTGCCACTGGAAGGAGTAATTAATATACACCACCAACTAACCTTCTTTGTACTTGTTTCTGACCCATTTTGGAAAAATTACACATCTACCCTCTTCCGGTGATTAGTATCCTATTTGAAATTTAGTAATGGGTTTGAGACTCCAAAGTGAAAGATGAAAATGGAGCTGATTAGAAATACAAACAGAAGCTGCTTACGTAATGCTTCATGGATGCAATGTGGTCTTTTCTCTTGCACTTGGATAATAGATTTCTTTAATTGTATTTACGCATCTCACTATTTTTCTTCTTAGGACAGGTCTGTACTGTGCTTACTGTTGGCTAGACTAACCAGAGAAGAAGAAAGGCTTTCCTTGGTTACAGCAAAAATACCCATAACCAAGCTTCCTGCCTTCAGCAGCAGATGCTTAGAGGAGAGGATAAAGGGCAGGGTAAGCTAGGACCAATAATTCCCAGAACATATTTCTAGCCACAGGCAGAAATGCTGTGTGGGGACTTTGACTCAGAGGTGGTAACTTGTATATAGTAGAACATGGTAGGTTTTTCTTCAGCCAGTTTTTCCACATGCTTTTTTGAGCCCAAAGAAGCTTTGACATCCATAATGAATGTCCAGAAGTGGCATCCATAATGCTACTCATCAAGTTTATTATCTTGTCTCCATTTTGTGTGAGGATCAAACTCTTCTTTGTGGTTTGTTTTTGAGCTAGACACTTGATAGTGTCTGTTGATGCCACATTTGTTTGTATCGGAAGGGACAGCAAATATCCCTGTTTGTTTGTTTCTTCTACAACACTTGTGGTTTTATAGATGACAGTTCTCTCTCTGTCTCTCTTTTTATTTTCTATATTGAAGAGTCTTAGTAACTTTAATTATTCCTCATCTGAAAGCTGCACCACACATTTGAATGTCGTCCTATGAAACATACCCAGGTTTACTTCGCCATCTTTGAGAACTTCCCACAGGAGTCAGGGTACAGACGCACCCAGTATCCCAGCTGTATGTTTGGGGCTTGTATCCTGTTCCAGACAACTTTGTCTATTCTTTTCTCCCCCCGCCCCCCCCCCCCCCCCCCCCCCCTTTTTTTTGGCACTACTATTGGCCTGACATTCTAGCGGGAAACTGCACTTCATCTTCTGTTCCATAATGCAATTGCTCATCATCACAAAGTCCTCTAACAGCCCTCTACAGTTCTTCTCTTGACCCCCATCTATAATATCTTGATTTCTAGCATGAAAGAAAACTGTTTTAACTTTTTTCTTTTCCAAATCATGTGTGGATATATTATATGCTATCAGCTTGAGCACAGATAGATGTGAGATCTCACTCTATTGTGGAAAATACCTTTTCAGCTCTGCCCTCTGTTTCACATCCTCTAACAAGTTACCTATCCATGCCAGGCTATTTCCATACTCCCTGGGGCACCATTTCAAGAAGAATTAAGCATTGACCTCAAGCTACTCTCCTATCCTGGTTCATGAGAAAGCTCTCATTTTTATAGGGAGCAGCATTGCACCAACTTCAAAGAGCTTTTTGAAAACTTCTAGTCCAAATACTAACCCATAATCTGTCAGTCCCTGACTATACTTTGAAACATATTTTGAATATGTTTTGAAATATATTTTGAATATATTTTGTGGATGCCCCATCCCTGGAGATGTTCAAGGCCAGGTTGGATGAGGCCCTGAGCAACCTGATCTAGTGGGTGGCATCCCTGCACATGTCAGAGGGGTAGAACTGGATTATCTTTAAGGTCCTTTCCAAACCAAACCATTCTGTGAGTCTATGATTCTATGAAAACGTATTCCCACAAACCTTGCTGAAGCAGGGTCTCCCCATCTACTGCCATCACCCTGGCGTTTCCATCTGCCCATTATTTGTTCTTCCTCAGACTCCCCATTTTGCAACGGGCAGTTGTGCCTCCAAAAACCTTTCACTACTGACAACCCAGCACTTGGCAAAGAAGCAACAAAGCCTGCAGCTGCTCAGCATTCAGCAAGGATGAAATAACATTCGGCAAGGGAAAAACGCCTCTGTTGTGGCTTACGAGCAAGTAAGCTTAGATGTGAATCTATGGTACATTAAGCTGCTCTGCAACACACACTTCAGCTTCATGGAAAAGGCAAGGTGGGTTATGACCGGGCACTTGAAATATGCAGCATAATGCAAATCCATGATGCCGTTAGCTGGGGGTAATGTGTTCACACAAAAGCAGATCTAATCTTCAGTGGGAGGGAAACATAACAGCCTACTGACACAAGAAGGAGAATTAATTTTTATTTGGAAAAGGAGATACTGAAACCAAGTTTCCAATACTTGCTGTCACAAAAGGTTAGGGTGGGCAGTGATTTAATAGGGCTGTAAAGGCAGGAGTTTTATCAATTTTTTAAAAAGTTTTATCATTGTTTTCACTTCCTAGTAAAGTAGAGCGTGTTTAAAAGTTTGGGGCATGGAGTGACAATCATTAGGTCTCAGCATTTTCCTCTCCCCAGTAGCGATTAATTCACCATGCAAAGAATGCAGCTGCAGTCTGGGTCATGCTGAGCAACCATCTGAACCAAGCCACAACTGCATTGCCTTCCTGCCCGTGTCACTGATGAACACCAGTGAGGCACCACAGTGAAAGCTGCCTGCCTGAGAGTGGACAGAGGTTGACGCTGGGGCTGAAGATACCCAAGCCAGAAGAACATCTGCACACCATATTCCACCCCGAGCATTGCTCAGCAGCTGTCTGCCAACATCTGCAGCCATGTCATGAATTTGTCAGCCAGCTGCAGCACTGAAGTGAGCCCTCGTGCTGCCACCAGCAGCGGTTGTTGCAGGTATTGTACAGCTGCTACAGCTCGTTGGACACAAGGTCCAAACACCTTATCCCTGCTGTAACGAAATTTGGCAACTTCTGTTCTCAGGGAGACAAAGTATGATACTGAGAAAACTACTCTGTTAAAACTCCTGTAACTTGATAAGCTTCTGGTTGAAGAGTTTAATGATTTTCTTTCACAAAGACAGATGGCTGTTTTCCAAGTGGCTCTGAACCACTTCCTTCCCTGGGCAGTACACGTGTGCAGGGGCACTCGCTTTTCTGAGGCCTGATAGTGACATTTCAAATTTAAACATCATTTAAAATCCCAGCAGGAACCAATTTCAAATCTAATCTAAATCGAATGAAATAAATAGGCTTACACCACAGGTGAATTTGCCCTGATCTATTTCATGCCTTTCAGATGTCAAAAAAGTCCCAGAAGTTTTAAAGTGGATATTGAGGAATATACAATACCTCTATTGTGAGACGTGAACATCTCGTTAGTCAGAGATCAACGGCTCGCTTGTTTCTCTTGGAACGTACTAACAAACATTCATTAGCTGGGAAGGCAGTGGAAGCCTTTCCATTAATCTTGGTTAAAGGGCTCTTTTTCTGTAGATTCAGCATCTCCTTAGCACTGCAATGGTTTCATCCACAAGCTCTCTTGTGGGTGTGACTCTTGTGACTGTGGCAGCTTGTTTTCTGCAGGTCACGATTGCTGTTTCTTGTTTGCTCCCTCGCTGTGTGCACAAAAAGTATCTGTGGAGCATGAGGTGAAGTAGACAATCCACTTGTAGGATATGAATTTGTAGTGTTTTCTAGCACTTTAAAGTCTAATTGAAAAATCAATATCCTATTATTGAAAAATGTAGTTCCTATCATTTTTCCTCTGAGGATCTCTGCATAATTTAACTTTTTTTTCTTTTTCTTTTTCTTCTTCTGATTCTAGCTTCAATTTCAAAGTCCTCTATCATGAGCACCAGGCATTGCCCAGCACAGGTTGTGCTTTTTCACCTACATCTCTAATGCCGTGTGACAGCAAATTATTTCCAATTTGGGCAATACTCTTCATGAAATGCCCTGAATGACAGTCAGTGCAAATTCTCTTTCCATCTAGGCAAGAAAGATGACTTCACAGTGGTTAATACACTAGATCTGCACTAAGCAACACTCGGATTCACCTGCCTGCCTTCCTGCTAAGGAATTCCGCCTTTGTGTTTCTTATATGTAGTAAACATACTCCCTCCTTCTGCTTGTTTACTATCTTGGCTGTTTGGTTTGTTAGCTCCTCAGCTTGGGGGCTGTCTTGGATAGGACTGAGCTGTGCAGTGTGGTTTGGCTTTTTAAAGCTATGGTGCAAAGAATTTGCCTTTGAGATTTTCAGGTGTTGACCTTAAAACAAGAAAAAGAATATTAGATATAACCATATAAATAATACAGAGCAATCCAACATCCAAATGTCCTATAGCTTTTGAATAGGAACTCAAGCATCTTCATATATTTTATATAAAGATATATATATATCCAAGAATCTCTGAATCATGTTAAAAGTTGCTGGTTTACTTTTGTTTAATTAAACCTTACTGTGCAAAATCCTTGGCTCTGTCTGTGCAACCACTGCTCAGCAACAACTAAAAACATCAGCGTGTTATCACCACTATTTTCATCACAAATCCAAAGCACAGCATCATATGAGCCTCTATGAAGAAAATTAACTCTATCCCAGCCAGAACCATGACATATGTACAAGCCCATTAGATGAGCAATGCTTATGATTCTGAAAGACGTACAGTTTAAATTAAATACATCAGACAAGTCCTGCTGCAAGTGGCAATTCATTTCTCATGTTTTGATGTGGCAATTTTTATCATACATAAGCTTAAGTGCTGGTAGATTTTGAGGTCCCCAGAGCCTGTGTGCTTTGTGTCAAATACTGTTCTGTAAGAATGGCATCATCATGTGAGAAATTCATTAGTTTAGCCAAGATGTATTGCTGAGATTTGCATTTCAATTACATTGAGTTAAGTAGATTAAAAAGTAATGGATTTTAGATGGCTTTTTTTTTTTTTGGACCATGGTCGTTGAGTCCAGAGGGACTGGACTTAAATATATTTACCAGTTCAGAGCTCCTCTCTCTACTATTTAAAAATGTGGATGCGGCTCGGGTAATGTGTATAACCAATGGAGAATTGAAGAGTTCCTGGAAGCTATTAGGAATGATGGAGATCCTCATGTCAGGGGTGAAATTGTCCACAGACAGAGTGAGTGCCATGAACTGACCTAATTGGAAGCAGTGAATTCATGGATGCCTTCTGCTAACTTTGTCCTGGGCACGGAAATAGATCTGAACAGTTGCCTGGTTCAAGGCCTCACAAAACACCTCTATGAATCTTCAGAGTAGCTCTGTAACAAGGAGGCAAGAGCTTGGCTTTTTGTGTTTTGCTTTTTTTCCTCCTCCCTTGTAACAACCTAAGGGCGTTTGCCTGGGACTTGGATATCTTGTGTTCTGCCTTCTTCGGAGTCAAAGTGGATTTGCACCATCTTTACCCTGGTACCCTAGGTGAGTCTGCAAACCAGTAACTACGTAACCTCGGGAGTCGCTGTGAGTGTGGTCCAGGACACAAGGTTTTCCAGGCCCAGCTGGGGAGCCAGCATCAAGGTGGCTGTTTCTCTGCATTCAGCTGCTGGAGGTGGGCAGCCACAGACCTTGTCCCTGCCTCCAGGACTATCCAGACAGTGGCTGAAAACAGAGAGGTCCGTTGTGGATGTGAAGAGCAAATAGATTAAATTTTGTCGGTAACTTACAGGATGAAGACTTAGGTATTTAATGTGAAGTCATTTCCAGTCCTGTCTGATACTACTTTTTTTTTTCTTTTAGCACCTTTAGCCTGGCAAGGAAAAAAAAAAAAGTGAAATAATATATAAATTTCAATGCTAACTTAATAACTTCTACTGCTTTGTAGGAATTGCTCTTTGTAGTGACAGCCATCTTTAGTGTGTGAAATATTTTATGAATACCTTTGAATGAAATAGGCTGAGTGTCTGTCAGAATATAGACACCTCCATTGCTCTGAATTTTAATGAAATGTCAAGGGGGAAAAAAAAGATTAAAACTTCATGCATCTTTTAAAAGAGAAATTTGGGTCATCCTGCACAAATGTTGAATCTCTTTTTGTAAGAGAGCAGAGCACAGTGCTCGTCCCCCTGGGAGGAACACCTTTCTGCACTTCACCGTTCTTTATCCCATGCCTCATCAGAGGGGTCAAACGTTCAGCAAGGGAGAGACTGAGTCTGCTATACAAATGAGCGTGCACGATGCATGCTCCTGACAAGCTGCAGGTATCCCCTCTATAGGTATCATTCCCCTTGCATTGCAACCCAGGGTTTGGTAAGCTGAGTAAACCTCCCGTGTCTCCCATTCCCAGCAGGAACGGGGCAGCGCTCCCCAACCAAGTGCTGGCTGTGCAACGCCGCGGCCGGGCGTCAGACACCAGCAGGAGCCTGGGCAGGTCAGCCTGGCCAGCTGGCCCAGCCGCACACGTGCTTACCGTCGGGAAAAACAAGTTTACAGTTGTTGTTATGGAGATAAATTAGGACCAAAGGCTGGTTTTAAACGCTTTATTTATTGTCTCTGCAAGAGGAACAGGGCAGCTAAAGGAGGAAAAATTCCTTACCGCATTGATAATGTAGCTGATGTGCCCATTGCTAGGGTAAATGTTGTTGGTGATTAAACAGTGTCTGGAGATAAATCACTAACACCAATAAATACTAACCCGAGACAAATGGTGATCCCAGCCTCCTTTTTTTCTTACTGTAGAGTCCAAGCACCTGAATAGTTTTGCTGAGTACTCAGGGAAAATTGCAGAGCAGAAATGAAGCTTGAAGGATGCAGAAAGAATCTTTATTATTGTTATTATCTTTATTATTATTGCTATTCCCAAGGATGTCTCCACAGCCGTGTCAGCACTGCTGACTCAAAGGAGCCCAGAAATCCAGCTCTGCTCCCACTCACCGCTACCGGCCACTGGGACACTTGCTGAGAGCCACAGCAGCTACCTGGCCCGGGGACATAGCACACGAACAGCGGGTTTTCTTTCAGGAGCACGAGTGCACCTGAAGAGCTTCTCCGTGGGAGAAGGAGAGAGCGGCGGGAAGCCCTGCTGGTTTCCTGTACCCGAAAAGGCCCCTCCAGGAGATTTCCATGACAGGAAGGAGCGCGGGGGGAAGCGCTGCTCTGGGTTCACCCCAGACGTGTCTGGCAGCCGCCCAGAGTTTCCATCTTCCTGTGCAGGGCCTCACTCGGACAGGGACAGGAAGGGGGCCGAGTGTGAGAGCCTGGCTGGACAGCACGGCCTGCAACCGAGTGAGGGAGTGGGGGAGGACAAGGGCGAAGGGAGCGAGCTTCCTCGTGTCACCGCTGCTTCCAAGGGGCCCTGGTATGGCAGGGCCTTCTGAGACTTCTTTCCATTCGCCTGGGGGCTCTTCGTAGCGATCTTTTTTTCTGAGGGGGACACCAAAGCTGACAGAGAAAGGTCACCTCGTGAGGGGACTTTCACACGGGGGCACGTTTGTAAGAGCCAGTGGGACGGTGGTGGCCATGGTGAGAGTTACTGTGCCCCAGCTGCCAGAGCTGTGGTCTGTCCCCACGTGTGACGGTGCCCCACGGTCACGGTGCTCCCACTCTGAAGTTCGCTCTCCGTCATGGCCATGCTTCGCTGAGCAGCAGAAGAGATACAGCTATAGCCTTGGCACGCCTCAGGGTCTCACTCCAGAGGCTCGTGGACACAGCCAGCTCTGCGTTCAATGCTTGTTGTGCCACGTGCGAGAAGGCCTGTGTATTCACAAGCAAAGACATCACTTGTGGGAATCCTTGCATTCACACGTTCAATTTCTTTATTTCTTTCTTTCTTTAAGTTTTGTGGTTTTCAAAGCACCAGACACATAACATCCGTGGTTTGTGCTTTCGAACCTTGAGGCTTTGCTTGGAGTTGTTGTCGTGTGTTTTTTTTCTCCCCCCTTTGCTTTATCTGCCTTCCTCTCCCACACCGTACTTTTTGCAGGTGATGCCTCCGCGAATGACAGGCCCCTCAGGAAGGTCCCTTACCTTTTGAAGCTCTGAGTCATAGCGAGGCACACAGGAATGAGCAATCCTGGCATGTACTGAATGGGTTATCTCTGAGTTAGTGATGCTTTTGATGAAGCCTCTCCAGCCTTTTCTTTCTCTCCCTTTGGAGAAAGAATAGGATCTGCTTGTTAGAAAGACTTTGATGGCATACACTGCCTGCACTTTGAATTAGGGAGCTGTATTGCACAGGATTTTCTTGGCACGAATGGGTAGTCTTTATTCCTCAGGTGAATTCGCTTTTTTTTCACTAGAATACAGTATGTTATTTTATTAACTGTACTGTTGGATACTGTTTTCCTCAATTTAATTTTTGCTTGTTTTGCTCTAAAGAAACTGCTGGTCCGAAACCAACAGTTTCCTGTTTCATTTGCCCCTTCATAATCATCTCGGAAGATACCGATGTGTACATATTAATAAACTGATTCTTCACAAGGTGATATAGTCATTTCTCCAGTTTTCCTTCGCAGTAGCTATTTCACTTGCAGAGTAAATATACTCCTTCCTGATCAGTATTCACATGCCCTTACCTACCAAGCAATGGTACAAGCACAGTCTGTGGTGATGACAGACTCCTCGCTGGGCAGCCCAGTGATGACTGCCAGCCCTGAATGCTGACCCAAAGGCACTCAAAACCAAAAATCTGCATTCTGAAGATGCAGTCCGTCACTAGATGAGCCATTAAGCCTTTCTGCAGCTCTGCTCCTCAAGGCTGCCCCTCTATAAAGGAGAACCCTTTATGTGAACGGAGTCCATGCTGCTGCAGCCAGAGACACTTGGATGTTTCTAAATTAGTCTGTGATAGTGTCTCCTTTTGCCATTGCATGATATAGTAGGATAGGGCTGTGCTGCTGAGTCTTCCTTAGGAAAAGGCCAGGCACATTGTTCATTAGCCAGCAAAATGTCAAGCAGGCAGAAGAGCGATCGATGGTACACGGAGAAGGTGCATGAGAGCAGGATGCACAGGGATTTAAGTCAGGATTGGTTTGCACCACAGCTTTTGGTTTGTCTGTGCCAGGTACTGGTGACAGGAGCTCGCCCAGCTGCCCTCCACTCCTCCTGCTGCTCGGGCCAAACCATTCAAGCACCTCTGCATCTCTCCCCTTAGCTCTCGCAGTAAATAGTGAACGTGCTGATGTGTGTGCCATGTCACTGGTGGGCAGGCACAGTGGGTAGCAAGCAAGGATTGCAGCATGGAAGGCACTGCGTCAGCAGCCCTTTACGCTGGCAGTGCTGGAAGTGTAGTTTGCATCAGCGATGCAATTCTCCGTCTGTCACCCCTGAAGACTGGTTCCTAAAGTGATGTGAGGTGGGAGGACCTCGTGATGGGTCTTCTGCTCCCAAAAGAGTGGAGCTGCTGGCACTTGTGTGTGAGCCAAGGGGGTCAGCTTCAACAGCTGTTTGTCTTTTAATCTAAAGGAAATTAGAGCACTGTAAAAATGCCACCTGCAATCACTGCAATCCCGGCATCCATCCACTTAAACTAATCCTGTACATTTCATTCTGTGCATTTTGTCCTATCATTGCTGTGAATCTCTGTTTGCTTGGTTGGGACTGCTCCTTGTGAAACTACTTCATTTCAGTAATCCTGATGTTCGTTCTCCCTGTAGGAAATGAGAGAGTGTAATCTGTCTGCTGTTTGTCAAAGGATCAAACAGCTGTGCCCGAGCTTTGGAAGTTTCTCGTAACATTTTCTAGCTCTTCTTCCATTTAACATTGTGCGCACTCAGCACCAAGCACCGAAGGGCTGTTGAACACTTGGGCAGGGTCCTTTCAGTGGGGAGAATCGAATCGTGGAGTAGCACCGGCACACAACAGCAGCTGCTGTGCAGTGGTGGTGGTCACCACTCGTGTCCTGCTGGAGCAGCGAGGGGCACCCGGGGGCTCCTGGCAGGACGGGGAGGAAATGCTGGGTACTGGACGGGAAGGGGCACGTGGAGCTGCTGCTCTGAGAATTCGGTGTGTGGCCTCGTGCCCTGGAGGAGGCTTGGTGGGGGCGGATGGGAGAGACTGGCCTGTGCCAGGCTGGGGCAGGCGGAAGGAAAGGGAGCAGGACCTGCCGGGCAGAAGGCAAATCTCCGCTCCAGGCAGCTGCACAGTGTTAAATGATGCTCTCCCATGGTGCTCGGTTCCCAAGGACCCGTTTCCCCAAAAAGCCAGATGCCTGAGCTATGCTCGAGCTTTTTCCACTCTCTTGGTCATTCCTCTGCAAGGATGTGAGGCAACAACACTCCACCACAACGTGCAAACACAAGGTCCTTGTGGATCCAGGGGAATGGTGCTGTGTGTACACAAAATGACAACTGTTTGGCTGAACCTGGCTCCTTTGTGTCCAGTTAGGAAAACTGTTGAAGTTTTTTTCACTCCCATTGTATGAGGAACAGATTTAGCTTTGTGCAGCTCAACTAATCCTGATCCTGGAAGCAGGACACAGATTTCCTGTGTCGCTGACTGCCACAGGGTGGTAGGCAATTCGAGACTGGAGAAGTAATACCCCAGTTTTGTGGGTAGATCTCAAAAACCACTGTATTTTTTTAGCATCTAATTTCATGCATTTTCAATTTTCTTACATGCAAACACTGATTAAAGGCAATGCTGTTCAGTTCTCGTGGAATTTGTCATCCAGATGTGTCAAAATGCTTTCCGAAGGAGGCTGTGCAATCTCCACTTGACATATGCATACACCAAGGCACCGAGATGAAGCAATTGCCCAAAGCTGTCCAGCACATCTGAAACATAGCAGACAGCATTGCATTTGAGCAACTTGTGCCCTATTAAAATATTCTTCTTTTTCAGGATGTGGTGCTTCTGAAATATGTTTCAGGCATGCCACAGATGCAAGGTCAAGCTCTTCTTGGTTTGTTTGTATCAGGAAGAAATGCATTCTTCAGACCGTACAGTCAAAGAAGTCAAAGCATTTAAGATTCAGATTTAGAATGTGTAAGTGAAGGGATAATTTTTTTCTTTTTACTAAAAGGTCAGTTTACATAGCAGATTTTTTGGGCTTTAATTAAGCAGAAACCATGTTGTATCTTTGTATTAATGTGCAAACAAATACTAGTACTACGGTGCTGTGATATTTTTAAAGATCCTTTCTGAACGTCTGCGTGAAGCCCTAAGCCCAAGACACAGAAAATGCCACTGCTGCTGCTCCAGACTGCCTCTCAGAGGCCTCCTTCTACCTGTGCTTCACTCGTTTGAGAAGGAATTGCCCCACAAGCAGTTTGTCTATAGACACCCAAGGCAGAGCTAAGCTTTGACACAGCCCACCCACCACTTGGTGAAGACCTCTCCCTTCCCTGTTCTCCTGCCACAGCGACTACAGGGACCCTGCCAGCTCCCCCGGGCTCTGTGTTTCGGTGCCTGGCCAGTCTTCCCCTTCCAGGCCACACGGTGTGAGGGACTCCTGCCTCAATACTTTTTCATTTCGAATGCCGGTTTTGTCACTGTACAAACGTGTTTCAAGCCTCAGAGAGCAGGGCTGCGCTGCTGCCCAGCCGAGGCTGGAGGATGGGGAGGGACACAAATTCGAAGAAACTCGCCCCCTCTGAGTTGAAGAAGCCCGCATGATGAGCTCTGCAACGCAGTTCTTTATCAAGAGCCTACAAATGCTCCAAGTTGTGAGATGGCAAGGCAGCGAGCACTTGATTTACTGCTTAATCGCTCCACCACAGGCTGGTGAAGAGGAGCAGCCATTTACCTCGTTCATGTATATTCAACGTGGCTGGCTCGGATCTGCCAGCGCGCCCTGCACCGCCAGCTCTCAGCGTGAGCATGGCTGGCTCAGTGCTTAGCAATGGAAGACTACACCAGGGGGTTGTTTTGCTCATTAAGGTGCCCTGCGTATGCTAAGCACATGTGCTTAGCTCTCAAAGGAAGTAAACTATTCCTCGGAGGAAAGTAGGTCTCTTAGAGTTGCTGCAGGTTGTTTCAGGAATGGCCCCACAGCGCAGCATCTCCTGCAGACATACGGGAAGGCTTCGGTCCTGCGCTCACACTTCAGACAGAAACACTAAGCTCTCTAAGAGGGCTTTATTTTGATTTTTAGGGTCAAGTTGTTGTAAAAAAAACAGTACAGGGAAAAAGTCAAGCTAGCATTACCACCTGCAACATGCCCTGAAATTTTAACTTATTTAAATAAGTGAGCTAAATTATTGTTGCGACGTCTACTGTCCTCAGAGCTTGGGGAATGACTTAATTGTGAGCGAATGGAAGGTGCATACAAACAGATTAGCAGCAGCACTAAGTGCAGTTGTAGCTGGCTGAGAGTAGTTCATTTTCAAAGTTCGGGATCTGTTCACTGTCAAATGGAGCAATAAAGACTTACCGTCAGTGGAGGAGGCTCAGGTTAGGCATTAAAACAAGCTGGACATGCACAAATCCATGGGCCATGATGGGGTACACCCACAAGCGCTGAGGGAGCTGGCAGCAATCACTGAGAGGACACTTACGATTATCTTTGGACAGTCACGGCACAGGGTCCTGAGAACTGGAAGAAAGCAAACGTCATTCACATCTTCAAGAACGGCAAGACAGAGGGATGCAGGCGGCTATATGCTGGTCAGTCTCACCTTGATCGCTGGCAAGGTGTTGGAGCACATTATGCTAGAAACAGTTTCCCAACATATAAAAGACAAGGTGATCGGGAGTAGTCAGTGTGGATTTATGAAGGGGAAATCATGTTTAACCAACCTGATAGACTTCTGCAACAAAATGATTTGCTCAGTGAACAAGGGGAGAGCAATGAATGATCTTACCTTGACTTCAGCAAGGCTTTCAGCTCTGTCTCCTCTAACAGCCTCATAGACAAACTGATTAATTACAGGTTCTATTGCAATTACCACATAATCTGTGTGTAAGCCAAGCAGCGTGCTTCTTTGCTTATCTGGAGAAAAAGACCTAGCTTCTCCTCCTGTACAAGACGTTCTTACTTTACGTGATCAAGGTCTTTAGCTTACTCTTTTGCTTTGTAAGGTCACCACTTGCAATGTATGCTACAAATGATCTGAGTTTAATTCCAGGTAAACAACAGATGGTTTTGTTACCAATTCTATGTTATACAAACAAAACTACTTGGGCTTTAGAAAACTGTGGCTGAAAATTGCTATGCTCGAAGAAGCTGAGCTGTCCTAACCCCAGACAGCTTTGACCCTCTCATTACCCAGCAAGTGGCCTCAGCCATAAAGGTACCTCCACATGGAGTGCAGCAATGCCTAAAGTCCTGCTTCAGATGTGGCAACTTGCAAATGCAACTTGGATGCTTATAGGAAGGGTTTGTGCTATGAGGGTTGTGGGCAGGAAGCTTTCTCTGAAACTCATTCCTCTTTGGTGAACAAGGAAGGAGCAGGAGCAGCATGCCATGGGATGAGCAGGGAGTTTGGTGGCCTTCCTTCTGCAGCAGGAAAAGTAGGGAGAAACTGCCTGATTGCTGGATATTTACACCTCTTAGTACCATTAGCATTAGATCCTAAGCATATCGTGAAGCTTAAGGCCAGCTTTAAACATTCTAAAACAGAAAATGAAATCTGATGCAGTAGATTAAGTTCTGAAATGTTCTTATGTTTAGCCCAAATATTGGCCCAAAAGTGCCCATCTCTTGGTAAGGGTCACTTACCAGCATTCGTAGAGCTTGCTGTAGTACTGTCAGAAAACGACAGCAAAGAGCCTTGTGCAATGCTTGGGAGAAACTTCCCAGAAAAAGTGGTTGGGCACTGCAATGGGTTGCCCAGGGAGGTGGTGGAGTCACCGTCCCTGGGGGTGTTCAGGGAAAGGTTGGACGTGGTGCTTAGGGACGTGGTTTGGTGGTAGGGGGATGGTTGGACCAGATGATCTTGGAAGGCTTTTCCAACCTTAATGATTCAATGAATTTATGCCTTTCCAGCATGAAATAACAGCAGCATCCTTTTTTTCCTGACAATTAAGAAAAGCCCTCTGTTAAAACTGCTGATTTCTCTTTGGCAGAGGAAGCATTTCTGCTTCGGAGTACAGAGTTGCTGGAAAAAGTTTAATTCCCAAATGAGGTATTTCTAGGGCCAAATCTCCTGTTTATGCAGGCTGGGATCAGTGATGAGCCCTCTGAAGGTCAAGGCAATGTTCAGCCAATGACTTGGGTTTTTCTTTTTTTTTTAAAAGGATCAGTTTTGTATTTATTCTTACATTCTCAATAAATTTTGAAGTCAGGCTGCACAGAGTTTAAAGCGGTGTGGGATACCAGAGCTGTTCTTGCAGCCATTTGGGGCAGTTTGTGTGCTGACCTTCAGAGCTGCTGCAGCGGCGCTCTGGGGAAGGGTTGGGACACTCTTGGAAATGCCAGCAGTTTGAGAAAACAGTTTTCTTTTTACATTGGGGAAAATCTGAGCGCATCCAGCTCCTTTCCCCTCAAGACACAAGTGGACGTTTCTGAGATAGCGGGGTCCGAGCAGGCCATCGCTTTGCTGAGATGGCAGGACCCGTGCTCGGAGCCACCCGGGCAGCTGCAGACCTGGGCTCTGAAGCTGTCACAGGCCAGAACAGGGCACAGTCACTCACTGGCTCATTACGGCGGTAATTAATTTTTATGACTGCAAGTGGGGGGAAAGGGTGTTAGAAACAGATTGATTATAATCGGCTTATAATTAAAACACTGGAGCCATCATTTAAACTAAAAATATCCTATTACTTATCTTCACCATCTCACGGGCACTAAGGCAGGAGGAGGTAACGTAACTGATGACCTGCTTGTCACGGGCTCCTGGAATAAAGCTCAGCTTGGGCTGACGGCACCATCACTCAGCACCTCCCGGCGCTGCCTCGTGCGGCCCCGCTCCCTGCAGGGGAGCTGCGAACCTGCGCCAGCTCGCTCTGAGCTGCGACCTTTCTTCTCTCTCCCAACAGCAACGTGCTCCCCAGAGGTGGGCAGAAGCTCGCCTGCGAGTGCCTGAAGTTTGGTGACTGCCCCGTGACTGTTATAACTCGGGGCCAAGCAGGCACCGTGGGCAGGCATGCTCACATTTGCAGGTCTGGGCTCTCTCTGCCGCTGGATCCACCTGCCCCCGTGATAACTGATGAGAAATTAGGCGTCTGATTTAACCGTTCTGTGATCAGAAATAGCAGAAGGTTAGAAAGGGTAGAAGTCCACTGAGTCCCGTCATCCGCATTGCCTCCAGAAAGGCTCGCTGCTTGGCTGCGGGGCACAGCTCACCCTGTTCACAGCGGGGAGCTTCCTGCCTGTCCCCCCAGCCCCAAACCCAGGCAGGCAGCGCCCGACCGCCGAGGTCAGAAACACAACAGCAAATTCAAACGTGTCTGCAAGTGACTGCAGAGTCCTGTAAAATAATACAGAAAATGAATGAAGGTGGGTATGATTATAGAGAGCACAATGAGTCATTGCGCAAATTATCGCATTAGCTCCAAGATCCCAGCCAAATTGGTTTCTGCAACGTGCCTTCTCCACAACACAGGCATCATAAAAGAAGAACAGCAATTAATTTGTTGTCAGAGAATCAATACTATAGGCTGGGGAAAAAACGTTTTAACCTGTTTAAATGTGGTGATTAAAGTTGTTTGTTTGTTTTTGCTAATAGTAAATCATTACAATTTATAAATATGAAGACATCTCGTCTCATCAGAGGAAGCGTCAGTGGCAGGAGGAAGCTGGGGTCTGGGTCCTGTTTTCCTTACCTTTGCTTCTTCACTTTCCAAAATATTTTGAACAATTTTTCTCTCCTGCCTCAGTATGGCAGTCCTGGGGACAGCTAGAAGGCTAATCCGGCTTCTTACGCAGCCTCTCTGCATGCTAACCTATGCGGAGTAAAGTTTAGGCTCCCTGGCTGAAGCAATTTGCTGCTGGACTCAAGTCCCAGGCAAACACAATCCCCAGTAAGCCAGACCTTGCCAGAAAGGACTTTTTGGGGTGACAAGAGGTGGACCCACAGCAGGGCAGGGTCCCCTCTGTCACAGCAGCTGACAGCAGCAGGGCTGAACCAGTTTCCCAGCCTGGTACCCGGGGGCACCACTAAGCTCAGCGCAATAAGAGTGGCCTGGGAGGGGTTTTGGACATCTGGCACTCTGGTGCTGCTGTGTTCTCAGCTGGTAATGTAAGGGAGATGAGCTCTGATGATATTAAATTCTACTCGGTTCCCCCTTGACGGGAAAACTTCAGTCAGAAAACCCTCTTACCAGAACCCTTCGCATTACAATTCACTCCAGACCAGCACTTGACAAAGGTTTCTTTTCTCCTTCTTCTAGGCAAATGCTTTCACAGGTACACAGACCAGTAAATCCGTTTTCTGGTCTATTAATATACACGGGCTGCATTCTTCGGCGTAGCTGCCAAACTGTTCATGAAAGAGCCGAGAAGCATTAGCTGAACCTATCGGGTTCCCTACAAGCTGAGTAGGCTGTAACTCCACGGCTTGAAGTGTGGCTTTACCTCCATGAAATCAGGACCTGAAACATCAAGAAAAGACAGAAAAACAGCAGCAGCGTCCCCCAAAGGGGGAGTAACTCACAGAGAGGAAGAGAAATATGCATATACTATAACGTAATTAAGTATCATAGTTCATCGTGTACGCTTTCCCTCACCACTTGGAAGTCCTCCAAGTACACTGAACCCATTCATTTACAAAACAAATGACCCAGGGTTGTTAGCAAGTCCTGCAGAATTGTTTAATTTACATCCAGCAGGTGATCCACTGCAGATTTAGCTGCTGCAAGTTGTCCTCATTCAAGAGGCTGGAGCGTTATCTGCAGCGCTATTGTTTGAAGTTTTATTTCTAACCACATTTGGACTTGAATTTTGTTTGCGGTGTAAAGGCAACAGAACATTTTCTACCACTACTATTGTTAGCAGTGCTTTAATCATGATACTTTGAAACCTAAACCTGACTTCGAACAGTTCACAAAAGGTCACCCTCAGAAATCTTACGGAAAGTTGGCACCTGTGCAGCCCTTTACATACATTTATACAGGGCAGAGGGGGGGTTAATTGAATGAGAAGCACATCATTCAACATTCAGTCACAAGGTCTGAGAAAAGCAAGTGAGCTGTACCATATATAATGCATTAGCTAATTAAAATGAATTTCCCAGCACCTTTGAAGAGAAGAGCAGAGATCCTCAGCTCCAGCGCTCCGCACAGTGCCGTGCGCTGGGGGATGAGAGAAGACAAGTCAAGGCACAGAGATCATCCAGCAATCGGCGCTGCTAATGGGCTCTTAGATTTCTCACTGGGAACAGCCTGAAAAGAAGCCGTTTTTGGGTAACCACACTTTCCTCAACACTTGGAAAGAATCCTCCTAAGATTTTCTAAAATTGTAACTTTCCACTTTCCTCAGACTGTACTAACTTGACATTGAAGGGGAGTCGACATCGCCTGGTTACCCTGGGCTACGGTGACCTGTGGTGCTTCAGGCAGAAAGGATCTCTGTTTACCTTAACTGCTTTTCAGTACGACCAGTCATTCATTCATGCTAATTGAAAAATAATAATTAAAAACACATGCCCTTTCTGATCCCTGGTTTTCCCCTTGGTACCAGACACACTGTTGCTTCACCATCCTATATATATATGTATGTGTATGTATATATATATATATAAAACTTTTTGCCCTGAGCGACCAGCTTCGGGACAGACAACCACTTATTCCAAAGTGATGAATCTTTCAGCAGCTCAAACTAATTATCATAACACCTCTTCCTACCATTTTGTGCTGACTTAGTCTTTTATAAAGTCCTGCCTATAGCCTCTCCAGTTAGATCTGAAACAGAACAGCGGCAGCAATTCCTAGAAAAGCAGCAGGGACTTCACAAGCAACTCTGCTCTAAAATCCTTTCACTACACAATGAAGGAGTATTTTTGCTGCCAATGCCCTGGTTTTAAAACAAGAACTAATGCCAGGAAGAGAGCCTGGCCAGCTGATAATGAGGCAGAAAAACAGATCACTGGAGGAACGCTGGGTGGGTGTTGGGAAGATCCTGAACGATTCGTTCCTTGCCTCTGGCCATCAGTCCAGCTTTGGTCCCTTCCACTTTATGCCACATATTGGACAAATGACAGCAATGAAGAAATCAATTTTGTAACAAAATTTATTTTTGCTCTGTGGATACAAATCCCAAACATCAACAAACAAATTCCAGTGGAAAAATACCAGTCATTAACAATGAAAACTTTTATTATTATTTAATAAATAGAACTTTGGCATTCAAAATTCTAGCTGTAAACCCTACTTTAAAAAAAATTACAAAAAGAGGCAAGAACAACAAGCCTAAAGCTGAGCCAGCCAGTGGCTCCTTTACTTTTTACAATGAACACATTTGGATTAAGTCATGACAACTCTATTTACATATGAGGTATTCTGAGCGGTTCAAAAATTGAACCCAATTTACAAGACTACCAGTCTGCAGAGACTGATCCAGTACATATGTCAGCTGTGCTTTTAAAAGATAGCTCCAGACACTCCTCCCCATTGAACTAATGATAGGCTGTAATTAATATATACAAAATAAACACATTATGGTTTGAGTTTCCTGCTCACGCTTCATATTCAAGAAAGCTGCATACTACAACCAGCCTCACACTCAAAGTGTACACCGAGTACCTATTTCGAGTACTTACGCTTCTAGATATTACGCAAGAATTCTTACTACAAAAGTCTAGAACCAAAATATAGGCAGGTAAGAGGAAAACAAGGTGCAGTCATCAGCATTCTAACGAGTTACGTGAAGTTCAAAGGGAATATACACTTACATCAGGCAAAAAAGGCACAAAGGTATGCAGCTGTGGATTTAATATTGCTAATGAGCTACTGGAATAAAATCATCCCTTTCGGT
The DNA here is from genome assembly GCF_964211835.1 of Anser anser. Lineage (NCBI taxonomy): Eukaryota > Metazoa > Chordata > Aves > Anseriformes > Anatidae > Anser > Anser anser. The sequence continues at coordinate 54,174,018 of NC_139722.1, forward strand.
ACTAACCACTGACTTGTTTGCAGCCTATGAACGCAGATTAATTCTGAAGATCTTTCCCCACTCCTGACAGGACTCGTTACACCAGCGGGAAGAGCCCAACTCCACCTGCAACCCCACCTGTGTAACCAGCAGCAACAGGGACAAAAACCCAGCCCGTGCTGACAGACTGCAGCGTGCCACTGCTATCAGCGCTAGGGCAACAGGTTGTGGAGGAAGGGTTTTTCTTTCTTTCCTTCCTTGTGCTCTTACCCTGCAAGAAAAATATCTGCAACAACAGGCAGGTAGTGAGGGCAAAGGAAGGGAAGAACCCTTTTGAAGTGAAAAGGACAAAACTTCAGCTCTTGCCATTATTTCAGAGCCACTGGCAGTCTCAAATGTCGAAGTCTGAGTGGGTGGTGACAGCAATCTCAGCAACTTCACAGAACTATCGCACTATAAAGCTACACAGCTGAGGCTAGGAACCTAAATCACGTGTACACAATCGAGCTGCATTACTTCTATATAGTAAATACATAGCATCATCTATAGCTTCTCCCAAGACTTTCCAAGTCTTTTTCAAAATACATTCTTGAATACAGTAGTTACTGTAAATATCTTCTAAAAGGACTGTATAAATTCCATCTGAAACTATACAAAAAAGCCACTGTACAAATTTGCTAACAGACAGACCGGTACAGTATTCATTCATTAGCAGTTGTTTTTCAGCCCTTGAGATTGTCTACCAGCTACAGCAAAAAGTTGTCATGACTAAATCTAAGCGATTCCAACGTTAACATTCATTAATCAACTGCGTATTAAATATGCTGAATGAGACCACACACACTACATTTTAACCAATTAAACTGTCATGCATATCTTAGACAAAGCTTATTCCATTTAGAGGCATCTGTAAACTGATGCATATATAGTAATTGCTACTACTACAACAGGCCAAATTTTAAGAAATCAAAGCAAAATACTGTATCACTCTAGATACTCAGTCGGTAGCCTGTATCTTTGGCTCAAACATCCATCATTTACCTCCCTACTTTAATCTGACTGAGACAGGTAAACTCAGTTGTGATGTTGTTGTTGTTTGTTTGTTTTATATCAAGTGCTTTAAAGTTAACATAAATATTACAGCTTCCCTAAAAACATATTAAAATGCAAGATTACAGCATTGCAACCCAAGTATTACAAATAAAATGGGACCTCCTTCCTGAGGGACTTGCAACTAATACTTACCGAGCAGAAAAGCTCCTGAAGTGAAGTGCTTTGAAAATATTAACTTACTGATCTCGAATCTGCTGTACAGTAACACCATTTAACAGCGGGGACAGTGGAGCCACACCAGTCAAGTGACCAGCTTAATAGGACACAGTGACTCAAAAAAAACCTCCTGTTTCTAATTGCCCTACTGAACTTGTTTCTTATTTCCACAAAATTCAGAAAAATGCATTGCGTGGTAATTTTTGCAGGTGCATTTCCATCTAAGGAAATAATAACGTGCTACTTAGGTATTTAGTCTCTCCCTGATACTTCTAGTTTATTATCTGAAATCCTGTTACTGAATTTCTGATACCAGAGAGCAGCCATAGACTGGGGACTACTCCTTCACTGCAGGGCCCAAACCAATGAACTATGTGAAAGGAATTAAGCCGAGGCCCTTGTCACAGAAGCCCATACTGTCAGAGGCACAGGTAACTGGGCAAGCCTATTTGTGCAGAGCTCCTTGTTTTCAGTTTTGCACTACTATAAAAGTACACCTTCAAAACTATGGAAAGAGCAGCGTATAGAAATACAAAATAAAATTGCCTCCTTTCTTTTTTCTTACCTGACAGTAAAAGACACTATGCAATTTCACTGGAGATTTCATCTAGACAACGTTTCAGTGCTGACAGGAGCTGGACCAGTCAGAGCAATCTATCTGAAAATGCCACATAGCAATAATACAAATTGAACGCTATTTTTCACAGATTAGTTCACGGTAAGTTCATGATAGAGACAAAAACATCAAATAAATAACTCCATATAGTTAAAAAAAAAAGGAAATCACTAAATTATAAAAACATTAACTGTGTAACAATGAACAGAAAGCAAAACATCACCAAGTTAAACTTAGTTAACTGCCGTCTATGTTGCTATAACCGTTTTTTTCTATTAACATAGATACCATCAGAAAACTGAAGATATTGACCCTTTTGCTATAAAAACATTACCCTAGAATTTGCTTTGCTCTAACCTCTATGTTTTCTAAGCGATTTCTGCTGTTATCCACACTACAGGTCAGCACACCGTGACCTGTGCCGCAGTCACTTGAAACTTTCTTTTAATATCACAACTATGACTGATGCTCATCTATTTTTTAAATAATGTGATTTGAGAGTGGTTTTGCTCCTTATGAGTTCTTGAGTTTTTGCTTCCTTCAGCTGAATAGTATTTTACATCATGCACAACTGTTCAGCTGTATTTCAGTAATGTTCCAGGAAATTGGAAGTGTTAATATTTCATCTGTCCCACCACAGCAGTGAAATAGCACTGCCAAGTGACACTCACTGAATAAACTATGCAACATGATCTTTTTTTTTTTTTTTTCTTTTTACAGTGTAATCTCTTCCTACGGAAAGGGAGAAACCAAGAATTACCAAACAACGTGGAAAATTTTGCAGCCCTCAGATAACACAGAATTTAATACTGGTAAAGGGAAATACTCTGTTTTGAGCCCTGACTTTGACAAGTGCCAAACACTCATTTTGTAGCTGCAGCAGAAAATGGTTGAAGTTGTTCACAACCTTGTCAGAGGTCTTTAGGGACACAGATACAGACCAGCCACATTTTAAAATGGAGATGACAGAATGAAAAGGTAAGTGTGGTATGAACACAATACAGTCTATTCTTTTTTTTCAGACAGCCACATACTATATACTGCAGTTTCCTGCCTCCCAGCTTCTTGGGTTTGTTACAGACTTCATGTCATTGAAACTTCTCAAAGTAACGTGACAGTGCTTAAAACAATTTGATAGTGGTAAATTTTATGGACTTCAGGTGCATAGAGAAGTTGAAACTTGATTTTCTTCCACCATTTGGAAAACAAGCCAGACATACATTACTAAAACCAATGTATTTCCTGTATCAAATTCTTTAGGCAACTTGAAGAGCGGCTAATGCTTGTAGCATTCTAAGACTGTTCTGATTGCAATTCCTGCAGTTGCAGAACCCCTGTCTTTCACCACATACAGCTACAGGTGTCCCTTGGCCGTCTGCACTGATTTCAGAATACAGGCAATACCATTCAAACCCTTGAAGGACGGAAGGACTGAGAGCAGCAGCAGTATGGCTGTTCTGATGCTCTGATTCCAGAAACTAGTTGAAGCAATGAGTCCTAATGGAAGAAACAGAGTCCAACTGAAACATTCTTCACAGCTTGTTCCTACATTCAGTAGTCTGGAGAAAAGATTTCTTGTAGTTTGTACCACTCTACTTCAACCATGACTCTCCCCTCCTCACCCGACTCCCAAGATTAAATACGCACGATCCTCACAGAGATGCATGTGCAGCGCTATTTGCAATCTTCCAATATGGCTCCTTAATAGAAATGCAAAGACCTGTGACACAGCAGCATTTAATAAGTCATTTGCTACCAGATGAAATGTTGTCATTGAGTAATACAATTGTCCCCCATGTCCTGAGCATAACGGTCTGACATTATAGTTCTTAATTCATCGATATCCTTTCGTAACTGACAAACATCCGAGAGCTTCTTCGAAAGAGTCTCTGTGCTGTGGTAATTTTCGTTCTCTTCAGCTGAACAGCTCAGTGCTGTGAAAAGCAAAACCCAAGGTTAAAGCTCTTACAACTGTGCTCTGAATACTTAAACTGGTCAGCCCCTCTTGAAATAAAGGGGAAGTCACTTTAATTAACTCAAGACAAATCATGCTTCACTATGATGTAAGGCAACAAAATGAGGTAGCATGTGAACTTGAAGACAGTTGAGAGCCCACCCCTGCAAAGACATGCTTTTCTGACTGCACCAAGATCTAGGCTTGGTAAAGTCTAATGGCTCTCAAAAACTGCAATAAATAAATAAATAAATAAATAAATGGAAAGAAAACCATCTTCTAGAGACTTCGGAAGTTCCTAGACACTCCGAAAAACGGGGTAGGAGGGCTTGGGAAAGGAGGCCAGGTAAGATTACAAGGTGGTACTACAGATATGTTGTACTATTCACCCTGCTGGCTGATGATGGTCTCATGGACTTGGTGACTTGGTATATGCTGCACTGCCCAGCATTTCAGAGATTTCCAGTGCAGATGAATCTATGTGGTGTGTACAGGACGCTGTACTTCTACATCTCTACCTTGGTGAAGGCCCAGTTCAGCAACTGGTCTATCTAATTGTAAATAACACTCAGAAAGCAACTGTGTATGATATATTCAAGTGCAAAAAAAAAAATAATTTATTAATCTTGTTAAGAGGGAAAACCCAGCACAAAGTCACTACACTGGAGGTTTGCCTGACAGGCTTTAGGATGTGCTTTCCATCTCCTGGTTTAACAGCTCAGGAGGTACAGAAGACAGGATGTGCAATTAGCATTTCAGACGATAGAGTTGCCAGGCACTCAGACTTACACGCACAAACACCCACCTCCTCCCCCCAAAGACTGTTACTCTTCTATGTCCAAACCACTAATTAGCACTGGAATGAGATCACTTACATCTGATTCCCAGCAGTAAGGAAAGGTTAGGCTCCTTGCCCTGAGCTCTCTGGGTGAGAATGCTGCACAGAGCTTTCAAGTCAAACAAGCAATGGGACATCTCCTTGAACAACTGGTCCGCTACAGGCATCTTCTCAGACACTGGCTGCCGGGACTGCTCCACCTGCCGTATCTGCTCCTTCAGAGAGGCATTCTCTTCCATCAGTCTTTGGTTCTTTGTGAAAAGTTGAGAGGAAAAAAAAGGGGCAAATTAGTCTGCAGCATGCAGAGTAGCAGAAAGTTTCCTGTTTCAAACCACAAACAATATTAACTAAAACCAGTTAGTTCCACACACAGAAGAATAGTTTTGTACCCCTTCAAAGAATGGTAGATAGACAGCTTCTACACAGTTCTCTCTTTCATGTTACCATTGCTCAGTGGCCTTCACCCTTAAAACTTTCACTTCTTGAGGTAGGGATGGCATCTATCATATTTCGGCACAGCATCTAAGTATGTATTAAGCTCATAAAGCCTCACCACATGGTATCATAATGGTTTTCTAAGTTTGTTCTTAGTGGGTATAGTCATGGATTGGGTTTTTAGAGTCTTTACTTACTTCAGAGAAAGTTTTATTTAACTGCTCTATATTCCTTTCTTTTTCTTCAAGCTCATTTGCCATCTTCTGAACCGTCCGCTTTTCTTGCAAAAGCTTCTCTTGCATAGACTAAATTGAATGAAAGCACAAGTAATGATTTTACATTTTCATACTGCAGGTTAGCACTGACAAAAAAGCACGTCCTCAATAATTTTCCTCGTTTGTTACTCATTGCTTTTGGACTACACCTTTGTTTTTTTAATTTTCTACCAGGTTCCACCTCATGATGTTCAACTGGACCCCAAGGCTCTCTGGATATTAGCTTAGTTGTTCCGAATATCAGTGAAACCCTTTAGACAAGCAGTACCTGTTTATAAACAAAAAGACTGTGTGTATGCAAAATATCACTCCAACATGGGATTCATGAAGTCTAAAATAACCATGTAATCTTGTTTTTTCTATCCAAATTATTTCACTTGAAATAAGCAGCAGATTAATGACAACTAAACTTCATTTGTGTACTTGTCAAGTTACTTTAAGGCTTTTTTTGGCCTCTATTTTCCAGGAAAACCATAGGAGTTCCTACAACCTTTCAGAACACTGGATTTACCTCTTGAATCTGCTATATACCTGAGAAAAAAGGCTTTGATAGTTGATACGGAGTACCGACCTCTTTAAAATCAGTCATACACAGGATAAATCAGAAAAGCACAATACAATTTTAGGTGATGAAGTAACAACAACTGCCGGCAAAAAGTAACTTTTTTGTAGTTTATAGTGTCACTTTTAATGGATACAATAGTTATTATTCTCAGCAATATCAGAAAAAAGTTTCTAGGATGGTGCTGTACTTAAGAATTGGAACTTTCCAGGTTTGATTTCCAGATGAGTCACAAGCAGCACTAAGCCAACAACCCCTGCCCAAGGAATCGGCTGCTGCCAATTCCCCAGTTTCCACCTGCAGAGCTGACACTGATGCATCAGGAGATATTTCTAAAGTAGATTTTTTTTCCTGATGAATTCAGCATGACCACAGTTATCTTAGATGTCAAAAGCACACACGTTCACTCCACTACCTGGCTTTCAGATCTGTAAGTATGTCTTTCAAAGTCAGCTGGCAAAATTCAGAAAAGGGAATATTCCAACCAGTTTACCTGAATAGCAATTTATGCTAATTACATAAACTCCTGATGCTTTAGAACAAAGAGATCTTTTCAGCTTTCACAAGGAAAAATCCTCTTTTGTCGTTGATGGTATTACTCACAGATCTGATGCTGTGCTACCACAGAGCATATAAAGTGTCTTCCCCATCCCTAGCTCAGCACATTAATATGTAAAACCTGTTGCCCAAGTTCAATTATAAGATGTAAATCCAACCCCATCATGCTCAAAATACAGCTGGAGCACTAGTGACAACAGTGCATGCTTTGGCACCGTTTTGATTTTAACCTTCCACAGAGTGGAACCAGAGACCGTGATGGGAGGAGGAGAAGGAACGTTACATGAACCAATGGATCTCAACTTACAGAATGACACTGCCTGAGAAGAATGTTTTCTCTTGAAGTTCTGTAGTTAAAATTCTAAAGATTCATCTTCCAAAGCAGAGAACTCTCTTAAATGGAATTCTACGTGGTGGCTTAAATAAAACGCTACAGGAAGATCAAAGTCACTCTTCAGTAAAAGATAAGTTCATATTGCTGCCCTATGACTCTGTGACTTTATTCAAAGATAGAAAAGAAATCAAGCTCCCCACTTGAAAAGAACACAGCAACTTGTGTCTAACTGTGTTGGTTTTGGGGTCTCAGTAAGGCGATTAAGCTTTGGGAAGAAAGCCAAACTTACCCTTCCACGAACTACTCCTAAATGGTATGCAGAATGGAAATTTCATGGAACTGATCCCATGGATTGTAACACATGGGAGACCATCTCTATATGTAGACCTGCCCTATACCACAGAGTGGAGGAGAAGCCATTTGCTTGACCTGCCAACTGTAAGAACGCTGCTGACAAGGAGGCATGGAGCAGTGAGGAGCATGGCAGGGCCAGCAGGGAGGGGTATGCGGTCCTGACGAGGTTTCCTAGCACATTCAGCTCAACGCTGCACAAGCAATGAGTAAAAGCCGGTACTTTCTCATACCTTTTTCAAAAATGCAAAACAATGGTGCTAAAATTTACACATTTAAATGTGAACTAAAAAAAACAACTTTATTTTCAACTAAGTAATAAGAATCATTAGGCTGAACCCAGAAACGACTACTTGTTTTTAAAGCATTTTCACACATTAGATGTGCCTCTGTTCACCCACACCATGCCCCTAGTAAGGAAGTGCTGAAATAGTGTGCATCCTAAAGATAAGCTCTGCTAGAAAGTGCAGCTTCATGCTGCAGAGGAAGGGGAGGAAGAAAAAGGTCCCTGCTCCACATCGAAGGAAACACTCTGGGCCGGGAGAGAGCAGGAAATAGCTCTGCTTGATGTATTTCCTTTGCTGTGCTTGAAGATGAGTGTAACCTGCAGTGGTTTTGAACAGTCTTCTTTCATCTGTTTTAAACACCCTCTACTGAAAAAAATGGCCATATTCTGTCAGACTGAAGGACCATCTAGCTCTGTCTGTGACAGCAGCCGAACAGAAGATGCTTAGGGACAAGAAGGAGAACAGGACAACACGGTAATGGCAGGCCCCCCAAGTAACCCTCCCCCCCCAGCTTCTGAGTATCTTGACATTTAATAGTCTTTGATGCATTTCTATTCCACGAGCAAGTTCAGGAGCACCCTGAGCCAGCTATGATACGCGCATTAGTAGTACCATTTACACGTTTCACACCTGTGTCAACGACAGACATGAAAGGTTCGACCATGCAGCCTTCCTTAGGGTGGGTACATGCTGGGGAAGGCGTGCTCAGAAATATTACCTTCCCCAGAGTATTTTCAGAGCTACATCCGTCACTAACGTTGCACAGCTATTCAAGCCGCTCTAAAAACAGCTTCTAGAATATTCCATATAACATGCATATGCTCGGCTCATCAGTTGCACCATTTAACAGGAGCTATTAAAAGTGGAAATCAGTGTTTACTTCTGAGGCATTCCTATTAGCTATCACTCAGTGCTACCCTGATCTTAAAGCTCAGAAAAAGCACATAGGCTTACCAGTTTGTTAGAGCCCATAGTGCTCTGAGTCCTCTGTAGTTCATCCTTACTTCTCCCTTTGGCTTTCCAAAGTTACAATTTGGTGGCATTATTCCCAGCCCCAAAACCCACAGTTTGGGTTCTTATGACTGACAGGATTGGCAGATGTATTTTGAGTGACACATGCACCATACAAGCTGACTTCTATCTGTTTTGTAAAAAAAATCTATTTTTGCAATATCTAAATTAATCATGTAAGTAAGCTTTTGTTGTTGTTGTTGTTTTAAAAAGCCACTCTCATCTGTAATTTTTGCCTTTTGGAAGATGCGCTTTATATTCAGCATGACATCTTGTCAAGACCAACAACAGTTTTAAGCCCTCACACTCAGGAGAACAAATCAACCAAGCCAAACCACACAAGGAAGAACAGAATCACTCCGTCATGATTATGAGCAAATAGAAACTAGTACTGCTCGATACACTCTTGTCTGAAGCAGAATTTCCTTGGTTTTATATTGCAAGTTAATAACAATGAACTGAAACACGTTCTCAAGCATAGCCTTACAATGAGGCAGAAGACAGGGAGTAAAGTAAGATCTCAGCTGAAGATAAATGATGTCTCCCTGCTGATAAGAGATTTCAATTTCTCATGAGCTAGTTTTCAATGTTTCCCAGGGAACAAATGAGGAAGGCAAGGAGGATCAAGGATACAATGAAACTACTGTAGTCTACATGTAACTTGAGGGCTAACACCACTTTCAAATCTTATTTTCTGAGCATAATACAGAATACCTCAAAACGGGAAAGGTACAAGAAGGTCCTGGAGAACAGAATACTCTTCCGTTCACAGTCTGTTTTAAACACTTCAGTTTAATTAAGCAAAAATATGGTTGTCAACAGGCACCAGGCCTGCTTTTTCAACTGCACAGTTCAAAAAGGAAGCAATTTCATAGGGGAAGACAATTTACTTTCAATAGCTAAAAATCAGCAAACCTGGCTCCAGCATGCAAAGTGCAAGTAAGAAAACATACTCTCCTACCAAGCATTACACAAGCAGTTTTGTATCTTTGTTATTTGGATTCTAGCTCCACAGAGAAGCTCCACTTCAGAAGGAGCAGGCATTCAGCTGATTGTTTACTACCATTTTGTTGTTCTCCAAGCATAAAGTACAGTGAGCCAAAGCAGAAGTACCCTCTTTATCCTCAAGGGAAAATCTTGTTACTTCATTTTTGCTGCAGGGCATGGAAAGAAGAAATGTGGAGACAAATGCCAAACTGGAAGAAGAACACAGAAACTAGAATTTATTGAATTTGGCTTAAAATTTTAATGAAAACAGATTTTTTTTTGCCCCTTTTTTTTTTTTCTAGAGCAAGTCACACCTTCTTCCTTATAACCTGTATAATGTTTCCTTTTCTCCACAACAAACACTGGTCACTAAGTACCTTTCAAGGATCAAGAGCCTGATGTGTTAATCTGATCCACCGTACTGCAACTGACTCCTAGTAACCTCTGCTGTCTTGAAAGATCCTTGGCTGTAAGCTGGGTGCCCAAGATCCACCAAGAAAATTAAGATACCTAAGTGAGTGACATGTTAGAAACCATTTGAAGAGGGACCTGCTTCAGCTCTGCGAAATGTGAAGCGGTATGGTTTAGAAAGGCACCTGCCTTGCTAAGGATCTCAGCAGTGAAGCTCCTAACCAATGTCACTTTTTATACTTCGAATTAGCATCTGAACCCCAAAGTTTGAGGGAAGGCTTCACTGTTACAAAGGCAGATCCTCAAGACTTGCAACAGGCAGTTCTGATGTGACATCTACTAAGCCAGTGGAATAAAGATGCTATACAGCAACAGTTCTCTACTTTATAGCAAATATCTGCAAAGTGTTAAACCATAGAAACTTCCATAATGAATACATTGTAAGGCTGCAAGAGAATGCAGGTCAACTACAGACCATAAGACTACATCCTTGGCATTTCTGTCTTTGCCTCCTATTTTGGAGGATAAAAGAACAAATTTTAATTTTAATAATGTCATATTTATGAACTAAAAATGGACAGAATAAATAACAGAATATACACTCCTCCTTACCTGCATGTCTAAAATCAGTCCAGCTATCTGTTTTTGTTGATTGTCTATGACCTAGAATATAAAATTGAGTAATTTAAAAGGCTTGAATCTCTTCTGCTCATTTTTTTAAAAAATCAACTTATGGGTGATAGCCATAGATTTTACACAGAATCTTTGAAAACATAAATGACAAGAAATAGCTAACTCTCACACAACTGGAAACAAATGCAAAATACTTCCCTCAAACAGAAACAGAGGTATTGAAGAGAAAACTGTTTTATCTACGGATGTATACTTCTTTAGTGAGATACTGATTTCTGAAGTTAGAAAAAAAATAGAGAATGCAGGGTTAAAGATGACACAAAAAGATAATTTGCAAACTAACCTTACTGGCTTTCTCATTCTTTTCTTTGAGACATTCATTCTCACTCTGAAGCTGTTTTGTGTCCAACATGGGAAGGCGAATACCATCTTCCAGGCATTTTTCTACTTTCTGCTGCAAGCTGTCATTCAACATGAAAGAAAAAATGAGTATGTTGACAGAAACCAAAAGGGCTGTGTGTTCTGGCAAAAAAAAAAAATTAGAAAGTTGCACCATCTTCCAACCAAAACTGTAAAACCTTATCTAGCAGAATCCAGCCTAACGAATGAGCAAACCAACAGTGGATGAATGATATAAAAATCCTGAACTACTGAAATTACTGTGGCGCTGGCTAGAACTGACTCATGTGGGAATGGCTTTATGTGCCAGATTCTGAGCTGCGTGTTCCCAAAGGCATAGCTCCGGCAGGATGGCGTAGTGAGAGGGCAGAGAGGAGCAAGGAAAGCCTTTGTGGTGTACACAGCTGCTCTGTGCTGCTGTGGGAGGTAAAGCCACCGCCAGTGTCTGTCAGAGCAGTTTTCGAGCTTCTCCAAATTATGAGAGCCTTAAAATTTGGCTCTCCCAATGGGGCATGTACGACTCTAAGTGGAGTCCAGAACCGTAGGCTGCTCTGAGTACTGGTGGCCCATCCTCCATGCCTGGTTTGTCAGGGAGGTCATGAAGCCACTTCTGCCAGCTGCTCCCATACGAGGGCATGACCGTCAGGCCCTCTGCAGCTCAGCTCAAGCTCCTAGGTGTAGCTCGAGCTTTTGCCTGCTCACCTTCGCTCAGAAAGAAAATACATTTTATTAGCGTTAATCTTGCTGTCTAATTTAGAAACCAGGGCCACTTCAGCTATGTGTAGGCTTTCAGAAAAGACAAAATGATCCCCCTCTAGATTATGAGGGCACGAAGAAAAAAGGCTTTTCACTGGTAAGATGGAAACAATGTGTCAACAATTTGGCTGGCAAGGTGTCCCAACCAGCTTGCCTTTCATCATGGAAACACTTTCAGACTGCTATGGCATGCACGTTTATGCAATGGCGGGACACTGAACTGCAGTGACATCCCCATAAATTATTAAAAGTGATTCTCCCTGCCCCTTTTTGTTTGTTTATTATTAAATAAGGATTTAATTATCTCCCCTGATCAATATCCCAATGTCTCATCTGGAATCTTCTCACAGCTATCTGTCCCACTGCTGTTTTCTTACGGTCATGCAAGTTCAATGACAGCAGATGAGCTACAGCTAAATATCCCTGTGAATATCCCCCAGCCTCAACGAAAAGGTAAGAAACAGCTTATTTAATCTGTGACCCTTCCCTGATATACCCTTCAGCCAATATGCAGGGAGCTTTTCCACAGCTCGTGACAGGATTAGTTATCGAGCAGGAGTGCTGACAGCTTCTATGCAGAGCTCCTTTGCTGCACACGTTTACTCTGTCCCCGGCCTGGCAGCACTCTGCTGCCATTGAGGTACTGTCGAACATCTTTTAGAAATGATAGTGAAGGATTTCTAGACAGACTCTTCTCCTTGTGACTTGATACAAATCCAGTTCTGTTGGATTTTCTATTGCATTACTCTGTCATTCTGCACAGTAATATATTTACGCCCTAAGAGGTCATTAGCACTGTACTAGATTGTAAGAGCAAAAAACATCACGTCCTGACATTAGCTGGGAAGGCACACCCATTTCAGGGCACAGTTCGGGCAGCTGCTCATACCTCTGCACTGTTGTGACCAGCTCTTTTTCTTTCTTCTTCTGACACACCAGCTGCAATTCTCTCTCTCTGCACTGAGATCGAGCCTCTCCAAGCTTGTTTTCCAACTCAGTCATAGTCTCTTGAAGCTGCTTGTTCTTCTCCTCTAGAATTTGCAGCTAACACAGATTACATCAGTTAGATATGGTGCCACATTAGCAGAAGGGCTTGCAGCAGGCCACAGCCTTGTGGTTACCTCCTGTATACTCTTAGGCCCACTGCACTTAGATCTAACTATGGGAAGCCCTAGTAGCTGCAGTGGTTCCTAAACACCGAAATACTTCTTTCTAAGCAGATGGGGAAAAAATGTACAGTGAAACAGTAAAACCTTTCACAACAGATATTACGGAGCTTATGTGTATTTTTAAGAAGTAAAGCCAGCTCCTTTCACCTTACCTGTTTAGTCTGACCTTCTATATCATCCAGCGTTGGCAGGTCAGCCAGGTATTTTTCTAAGGTTTCAATGCGTCTCTGTTTTTCTTTGTTTTGCTCAGACTCTTTCTGGCATTTCTTTTTCAGGCTATTAATATACCGGTCTCTAGTTTTAAGCTAGAAGAAAGTAAGAGTACATGTTTTACAATTGCAATGGAAAATAAACCTGCTTTGGGACCAGAGGCTGGTCACTCTTCAGGAATTGTACTCTCAGCTGCACCTGTTGGTTACTGCAGAAAACAAAACCAAAGAATGATTAATCTCAGCAGCTCAAAGTCCCAGACCTACAAGTGACCTCCAACCACAGCTGCTTCACCTCTGCCTAGAAGGCACCCGTCTCCCTTGTGAACTGAAAACATTACAATTCAGTGGTTAAAAAAATACATAATTGAGCATGTTCATATTAGAATAGTTTGGTTGGAAGAGATTCGCAAAGGTCATGAGTCCAATTGCCTGACCACTTCAGGGCTAACCAAATTTACAGCGTGTTATTGAGGGCATTATCCAAATGCCTCTTGAACACTGATAAGTTTGGGGTATCAACCATTTTGCTAAGAAGCCTGTTCCACTACAAAAAATAATGAGGAAATATTTTAGTCCTTCCTCTTCCTTTGGCCTAGGAAAACAACTTGAAACACAGAAACCTAAGAACTTAACCCAACACGAACCGCAGCCAAAAACCTGACTTTGATGCTGCCTGACAATTACACCAAACAACATCAGAACAGAACAGCTGCTTTCTTAAAGCACCTTTTCTACAGGCATCTTCATTGTCTGTCCCTTTGCAAAAGGTTTTTTATGTTGTATCATGTTTGCTTGCATTCCTGGTACTTAGTTGCTTTATTACCTATGTGAAAAAAAGGGGAGGAAAGATGACAGGAACGAGAGTATTTTACAGTCAGTATCTCTACTGCCTGAAACAATGTGTACCAACTCTGAGATAAATACTTGTCATGGCAGTAAATGCAAAATGTACTTTCATTTTGGTGCTTGAGACATCCACCTCGCTGAGAAATGAGTGTGTGACAGTGTCAATGTCAGAGGTCTGGGACACAGCCTACAGCTTAAGTTGATAGTACCTGGAAAGTTTTTCCAGAAAAAGAGTCTTTTGAAAAGACCAGAAAGTTGAGGACTGCCAAAAGTTCAGAAGTCTTTACATGTTCATCATGACCCCAAAACTGAACAAAGCTTTCAGGCTGCTTTAAGATCTTTCAGGTTACACATAGCCAACTAAACCCAACATGTGTGTGTGCATGCAAATGCCCACAGGTAAGCCAGTGTTACAGACTGTTTCATAATTGCCAGCAGTCTGACTGCTCGGTAAGTGGATCGCCTCCCTTTGTTTCTCACGTACCACTAAGGATGACAAGTCCAAATACTTCGGTACTTGGCTGACAAAGATTACATGGTTTCCAAATTGTTTCCTTGTCCTGCATACACACCCTAGGGAATTTCCTCTCCTGCAACCTCTCTCCTAATAGCTACAGTGCTTGCTTTAGGAGTCCTCCTGCCCTCTCTACATCCCCAGCATCAGCTCAAGGGCTCTTTCTACCTTTTCTCTCCTGAGATGAAAACAAATATATACATTTTTAATTCACTCTTGCTCACTCTGCTGAGGAGAAATAAAAGCTTTGCTGTTTTTTGTTTGTTTTTAAATTTGTATTTTATTATTTCCTCCTTCATGCACATGATTTGTTGAAGCAGGAAGAAAATAGGAAAGTTCTCATCTCCTGGCGATTAAATATGAAAGCAAGCCATAGAAAACATTAGGCAGAACTACTACTACTACAGGCTATCGGTGTCTTAGAGGAGTCCTTCACAACTAGCCACAACAGAAGGAGCAGAAGGAGCCAGCAGCGTAGAGGTATCTGAACTGGATAATTTCTAGCTCAGCAGTCCAGTTTACAGAATAAATGCTTCAGAACTAAAGCGAGTGCTGTGAAATCTGAAGATACCAAGAGGCATGCTCATGCCTGGCAGAAGGAAGAACCCAGGCATTGTGCAAGGCCACTTGTGGACGACACTGCAGTCTCGACCTGAGCAGGCCCCATCAGCTCGGAAGCTGCAAGGAGCTACCATGGCTGCTGATCAGCCACAAGAGAGAAGCTTTCAGGCTGCTGAAAGTTCAGTGCCCAGTGAAGTGCTTCCAGTCCCCTCGGTCCCACACCGAGTACATGTGGAGCCTGGAGAAAACAAACCTTTTCAGGCACCAGTATCATCCACAGCAGGGTACAAATACTCCCTTTGCTTGGTACGTCCGCAGCTAGCACAGACAGGTACGATGCCAGCAGTGAGCAAAGGGCACCTCTTATCTCTACCAGCCCTGCTGTTTCTCAAAAGGAAAGCATCCAGTACATCCACCCTGACATGAGAGGTGACACAAGCACTTCACACCAAGAGGTCTTCTAGCTCAGTGTCTTGTTTCCAACGGTGGCCATAAACAGATGTCTTCTGCAGCGAAAACAACAAGGAAAACACATTCTCCAGCCCCCAGTTGCTTTCAGCTTAGTGGCCCTCCTGAGGCAGTTATGATTTCTGTGATCTTCTGATGGATATCTACCTTGTTGCCCTTCTCTGAACCTTCTCCAGTTCCAACACATCCTGTTTTTGTGATGAGGGAGACCTTCCTAGACCTCTCACCACTAATGACTGATGGCCAAGGAAACGGGAGTGTTCCTTTTATTTTCTTTCCTCCCACCTGCACCGGAACAGTCACGGCTTGTCCCTTGTTGTCCCGTACTACCTACATACTGTATTTAAATGCTGTACATTTAGAATGCCAATAGAGGAAAAGATAATATTATTTGCAACACTGAGTCAGACAGAGAATTAGATACATGTGCCAGCAACCTTAACCTAAACTATGTGTTTCTTCAGGCTTGCACTTAAAAGAAAAGCTCATCTCACCTTTAATTCACTTCAGCTTTCTAGCATTTCCCTGCTCCCTGGCCATATCTGGATTTGGACTGAAAAACCTTATCCTCTCTGATGAGGCAAGCATTCACTCAGAAATAACCCTACCACAGCCAACAGCCACAATCCCTTTGATCGGTACAGAAATTGGATTTTTTGCCTCCTAATGTCTGGTCCCACTGACCGTGGACACCGCAGGCTTTTGGGCTGTGGGTTCACCTCCCTGCAAGCACAGCAGAGGAACTGCAGAGAGGGCTGTCCCCAGGCTCCGCACCCAGCATGCTGCTCAGCCTCCCAGCCTGCTGCAGGACCACACCACTCTCTTTCCTCCCCCTGCAGTCTTCCCTCAAACTGGAGGATACTGAATTTATTACTCCAAAACATGCTCTCCCTCCCTGTTTTTTTTTTTCCTTTTCTTGTTGAGAGCCTTTTGTTCAGTGCACAGAATGGGTGGGGTGGGTGTCACGGGGTGAATAAGGCTCCTGGCTACCAACCATTCAGCTGACACCCGCGCTGCTGCACAGGTCCCCACCACTGCCACCACCCACAGCAGCAGTTCTGACACAGTGAGGAAGGAACACAAGCGCTGGAAGCACTAAAATAGACAGGAGGAAACAAAAGAATCCAGCTTCTGCCCTTCCTGAACTTTACCCTTAGTGAAAGGCATACTGCAAGGGTTTATCGGACTCAAGAGGACAGAATTTAAGACTAACTATGGTTTTTTCCTTTTCTTCCTACCTGTCACTTCGCTGTACCATAGTCCTCCTGCCTTTTGAACCTGCATAAATAGAAGTCCAAGTCCAGCAGTAAGGCCCAGTGATCAAAGAAAAGGTAACCGTGACATCTCCCAAAACATTAGGTAGGAACCACTGATCAATGATGCATTCCTGCTTGCAAGAAAGGCAGGCTGTCAGGACATACAAAGCCACCCTGGGTATTGGTTCAGCTTCCAAAGAAACCTCTTGTCATGACGGTTCCAACAACACAGCCATCTAAGCCCCCTCCTTGTCTCAGACTGAAGTCTACTCTGCATGTTTTAGGAAAGCTGCAGGAGAATCCCTTCTGCTGAGTAGGCACCTTCAGTTTGGTAAGTGCATCTCACAGCATGAGGCCTGCTTCTACAGGCCATGTTAAAAATGGTAATTTAATTTCCACGCTTTTCCGATGTTTTATTTACTGTAATAAACATTCAACCCAAATAAATTCTTAGTGAAGGTGAGCAGCTTTTCTTCACAGCAAGTTTAACCAACAGATTGTTAAAATTGTCATTACCAGGTCTGAAATACGTATTTTGATTGCCTTTTCTTCTGGTATCACTTTTAGAATGTACTCACTACAAGTTCACCTATACTACCGCTATTAACTTTTATCATAGATAAAGTTTAGCTTCCTTTTGAAAACAGCTCTGCAACCCACTTACTAAGTTGCTTTCTTGCAAGCAAAACACATGCTCCTGTAACCATGTCAAAAGTAAATTTGGAACATGAAAGACACTTACTTTTTCTTCCATCTTCTTTTTCTCCTCGCTAGATTTGTTTGAAATTTGTTTTAGAAATTCATTGAGCTGTAATTCCTTATTCTCGGCTGCTGCAATCTTTCGCTCAAGCTCCTCAAGGTGGGATGTTGATCTTTCTGACACGTGAGGTTGCAGTGATGTGCCCTCATACTGTGGTTGCTTACAAAAAGAAAGAAAATCATATAAATGAACACGCACATACCACTGCATACTTCAGCAGCAGAGCAGAAAACAATCCTGCATTTTTTTTCCACTGTCAGGAAGGGTGGGGTTTGATTTTCGAGCATTAAAATATGTGCTAACAGCACGTATTTCAGGAATCTTCTGGAGAAAAGAAAAAAGCTGGACACTTCTTGCATTCACAACAGATGAAAATAAACGTTGTGGGATTATTTCTCCCTCAAATTTATGGAAGAGGTATGACTCTCCTCACCCCCAACCCTCCCCCAAAAACAAAATCCAAAGAAAAAATGTTTCACTGCCACTACATTCCCATGCTCTCCCCTAAAAAGAAAGCCACTGCGTAAAATGGCTGTGAATATATTAAAGTAAAATACGCTCCAATCTCACAGATCTTGCTAAAGCAGAACATTAGACAACTAGTCAAACCTTAGAGCTATTACAGCTGAGATAAGAAGGGTGCAGGGCTAGCCTGAGATTACAGCCACAACCAGACGGCAGGCCTCCCGCCTTCTGTTGTGTCTATGAAAATCCTCCTCCCTTTTCATCTCAGGCAGTTCAATATTATTCTACCACTCCCACTGCCCACAGAGAGACAAGCACAAAATGGAAATCAACGGCATGTGGGATGAAAAAGGAGACGCATCCATTAGTCTTTCAGTTTCAATATTCTTTTAATAACATAAACCGGTATCCTCAAAGAAATTATACAGAGAGCTTTTTAAATAATAGTATTCCTTCTGCAAAGCATTAGAAGAGATTAAAATCTCCATTAAAGGAGATTTTCATTTGTAAATTAATCTTATGGAAGGCAAACAAATCAACCAGAAATCCTGAGAGCCATTATAAATTGTTTGTACTTTATAAATTATGAAAGATGAAAGCATTTGCTGTCTTATTTGAAGCGTAACATGGTATACTAATGTATGTACGTTCACATCTCAGTTTCTGCAATATTTTTTTCAAAATCTTAATCTAGATGTATTTTTTACATACTTTTTAAAAAGAACTTCTGGAAGTACCAAAAGCCACATTCTAAGATGTCTGAAAAAGTTTCTACCCAACTTCACACTGAGGTGCTACCTGAATTTCTTGCCTTTCTCAAAAACAGATTCTCACCTGATGCACATCTGTGTTATATTAATGTCATGCCGAAGTACGTTAGCTGAGATCCTTGTACAGTGTTTGTGACAGAAATGATAATGTAATACAAGAGGGACAAAAAAGCTATTTCTCTGCGTACCTGCCTTTAACATTCTTTTTTTGTGTGTGGCCTTTCAGATACCTGGAGGTGTTGAGATGGATTGTGTGTGGTACAGCACAGATCAGTATTAGGACAGGTGTACTCAGAGTTCAACATGTTCCCTTTCAGAGTAAATATTATATCCATATATACTAAAATGCATATCCTTTTCAGATGACTTCTACAGAAGTACTCAATCAGTCTCTTTGTCTTCTGACTTCTCTTCCACCTACTCTATCGACACTATCTCCCTAACTATTTCTTTGGGTACTGCCTCCTTCTCCTTTTCAGAAAACCTTTCATCAGTTGGTTTCGGATACTCCCTTATCAAACGATTTATTTCCTAATATTTGCTTGCATAGCTGTGCTACATGCATGCTGTTAAAAACCTCATTCTTGCACAGTGCTGCAATACCTCATTCTTACCTTATTTTTATCAGATTTCAAAACAGGTATGTACATACTTGTATTAACATAACTTAAATTTCTGCAGATCTGAAATAAACTACAATATTTACAGGATATTGTACTCTATGCAATTTACAGCTATATAATGACACAGCCATCAAACATAAACGCTCTGTATTTTATCCTGCAGTAAACTGTGAGCATCCTTTTAAGTGGCAGTTACTGGGTAATGGAAAGCTTCACTAAAAGAAAAACATCCATCCTACCTGCAAATTAGTCATGTAAGGTTCTTCGCAGTTCACAAGATGGCTCAGTCTTGCATGTTGAGCTCGTAATTCATTCTCTCTTATCTTTTGATGTAAATTGTTAATCTGCTGCTTTTGCCTGTGATAAATAGGTTTTATTTGAAAAGGTATAGAACAGATTTTAAAAACACTGATCTTTAGACTTATACAGAATGCTGTAAAAACGCTATTCAACTTACTTTCTCTCTTCCACATTGTCAAATGAAGCAGTAACGAATACTCAATAGAATCAGATTAGGCATTTCATAATCCTGAATCTACTTTAGCTGTGGGCTTTTTTCCAAGGCAGCCAGACTGCTACTAGCCTAGTTTAACACTAGAACTGGAATCTCTTCAGGATATGAGCTATTAAACTGAAGTTGCCATGTACCTTTCATTTCAGCATACCTCAAATGGCCTACATCCAACTGGGAATCATATAAATTAATCTTTTATAAATATGTATTTGAAAACTCTACCACAGTTTTGTGGGAGCTGGAGAGCTGCTTCTGTTGTCATTTGCTCCTACAGACAGAAACGTAAGCAGAAAAAAGCATCTGGAAAGTAGAATGCAAATAAACAGAACTCACGTCTTCACTTCACTGGGGCTTCTCCTGCTCTGGCCCCTCTCTTTGTGCTGACTTTTGATACAGTTTAAAAAGACACAGAAATCATGGGGAGCAGAAAGAAATTAAAAGAAAATGTGACTATACTAACTGGACAGCATGGCCTTCTCCCTTGTAATGTCTTTCTTTTTGCTCTGCTTAAGACTTTTTCAGTTACTTTACGTAAGGTATTTCCCATCCCTGCAGTAAAATACTGCACTGCAAACTAAGACAGAATTAAACCTCTTACACCAATCATTTGGCCAGTGTACAGCAGAAACAGTATCGCTATTCTATCACTATTTAATTATATCATACATTATATCACTATTTAAATCATGACTGCATTTGAGCTAGCATGACTAGATGGCAAATACGAGACAGGTCTCAACCCCAGCCCAAGTTACACGAGAAATAAAGACTCTGAGGTCTGCTGTGGAGAGACTCCCTGGGGAGAGATGGGCACCTCAGTAAGTAACCGGACTGGAGTTTGCACCAGAAACACATAGCAACCTTCTCAACCAATTTACAAACAGCTTTCATTCATTCATGCCCTGAGAGGTTGTGGAGTCTCCCTCCTTGAAGATCTTCAAAAGCTGCCTGGGCACGGTCCTTCCTGAGCAACCAGCTGTAGGTGGCCCTGCCTGAGCTGGGCGTTGGACCAGAAGGGCTCCAGAGGCCCCTTCCAGCCTCAGCCATTCTGTGAGTCTGCGTACTCCTTCAGTTCCATTTTCTTCTTTTGTTTTTTATTGTCTTTCTTACACCAGGAGAGCATAAAAGACTATGCAAGCCCACAAAACACATCTTTTTAATGTTCCCCTATTTCTACACCTATAAAAAATTGTAACAAACGGGAAATCAGTATAAGTAAGCCGCACTTCCATGCACCTTAAGACAATTCATTCAACATAATTCATAAAACAGAGCAACTGAATGTAGTTGCATGACTCCACAGCAAGTTTTAAAATGTTCTGTATCACCACAGGTGATTCTGAGGCTTCCCTTTAGCATATTACTATCCAGATGGAACGAGCCATTATAAACATAAATGGATTATGTGGCACTAAAAAACTTTGTACTCAGACTCTACTATTCTGGTTGGTGTCTTTCTGTACAGTGGCACTACAGACAAAAAGCTTCAAACTTATTTTGGAAGAAGCAGATTTGAAGATCAGGAAAAAGAATATGCTCACAACTTGTACAGGAGCTCAAGAGCTTGTGTAATCATGTGAGAAAATATAAAGCCTTGCTGACTACTGTTGCATGCTTGATCACAGACACCAGGATCATTTACTATGAGTTGTCCTAACTTCTGAACAGAAGTCATTTTTCATTTTTTATTACCTTATTACTTACTAGATACAGCTATTAAAATATCCTTGCCCCATTTGTTTTAAAATTATTTATTCATTTGCCACTCATCCCTTGAAGACACTACGTGATTTTCTCTTTGTGGCTCATCTTAGCAGCGCCTTCCTTAACAGACAGGAATTCAGTAGCCTGAACCAAACCCTACAGAGCGGGGTAAGCGTTTTAAAATATTTTTGAACCTCTAACTACATTACCGTATTTTCTTTCATAATCTTTTCCCTACCCTACCAAATCCATGCAGGAAAAAAGGTGAGACAAATTAATCCGTGATGAAACAGAGCTGCGCTAGAGAAGAGTGTAACCGCTTTCCTTCTTTTTGCTCTGCAAAGCACGAAACTCTCCCCCATCTGAAACCTGGCCAGCAAAACATGCCGTGCAAATGTCTCACGTCTGCGTGGATCCTGCACAGCTTC
Organism: Anser anser; assembly: GCF_964211835.1. Classification (NCBI taxonomy): domain Eukaryota; kingdom Metazoa; phylum Chordata; class Aves; order Anseriformes; family Anatidae; genus Anser; species Anser anser. The sequence goes on from NC_139722.1 coordinate 54,195,963, forward strand.
TCCGCATAACTGCCTCTCTCAAAATATCATTAACCTCATGGCACCCAGGAACAAAAATCCTGCAAACAGCCCAGCAGTCACAAGCTGAGTGAAAGATAAGCACCATAGAAACATATTTACTATTTACATACAGTCCTATAAGTCTCTGGAGGCTTCATACCAGATGCATTTTCTCACTGATGTTCTCATATGCTAAGACAGTTTTAAGCCTCTGTCACCCCACAGCTGTTACTATTAATCCGCTGCATAACCACAGGCTGTAAGCGTTATTTAAAAGGAGTGTGGAGAAGTTCAAGCACTCTTGCAAACACGGCCTGCATGCTGCAGCATGGACAGTGTCCCCACAAGCCTCCCTATTACCATCCATCATGCTACTACTTCAAAAAAAAAAACCAAAACCATTCAGCATTCAGATGCTTTCATATGTCTGATCAGGTATGCAGTGACAGTTGCTCTGGGTAGGCCACAAATATAAAAATAATCCTGAGACGGAGAGATTTCACCTTCGGGGCAGCAGGGCCGCCTCCCCTTGAAGGCTTTACCTCACGCGCGTCCTCCATGTTGGCGGGGGCCAGGCCAGAGTGGGCCGAAGCTCTCTACATGTTTTGACCAATCTCGGCAAAGACACCAGAGCACAGCCAGGTTCGGTGGAAACACCATGTCTAATACCACAGAAATTACTCTAATTCACAAATTCCATTTTTCTATCATCAAGTGTTACAATTCTATGGTGATCGTTAAGTGAGAGCTATTGGCACGTTATATGAATACCATAAGACTTCTCGCAGGATCTCCTTAGTGTTCCTTACTTAAATTGATGTTTCAGAAGAAAATGTCATTGAGAAACGTATGAACTTTAACTCTCCTATCCAATCAATTAATACAAACACGGCACTAACAACATCATCTCCAGAAGCACCTCTGGCACAAATACTTCCAACTACCCTTAAAGGTGTACAGGTATCTCCAGGAATAGGGGCTGCAGGAGCAAACAAAGTTCAAACCTTTTTTTTAACTAGTAAGAAGACTGTGGTACAAAGAATACCACTTCAATTGCCCACAGAACAGTTCTGAAATGAAGATGCTGAAGACACTGTATTGTAGTTTACTTTAGATAAGTTGATTTTTCAGGTGCCTGTTTTTTTTTTTTTCCTCAGAAGTAGCCTGCTTGTTTTATCCATATTTTCATTACTATTTTTCTTCTACAAATTCCTCTGATGGCCTGGAGTTTCACCCTATGCCTTTTCACTGCCTTTTTTTGAACTTCCAGCCATAATTTATAGCTATCCTAAGACCAAATCCTCCCTATGTTGCTCCCAGATACATTTGTTCTGACAGGGCTCAGCAGCAGTGACAGGTTATCCAAAGAACGTGACAGGTTATCCAAGAAACTTGGTGGCTACGTGCTCTAACGTGCCCTCTATCTAGTTTTTGTGTTTTTTTTTTTTCCTGATTCCCCCGCGTTAGTTATTTACATGTTAGCTAGATTATTTACAGAAAGACCTATCATTTCCACAAAGTAATGACTTTGCCTACTCTGCAGATCTTGGAAAATGCACACATCTTTTGTCCCCCCTCCCCACCTTTATCTATTTTTTTTTCCTTTTCCTCAAGCATCGTTTCTTTTTGATGCAAAATTGCAAGCCTTCAATCATGTTTCACTACCACAGATCAATGACACTTTGTAAGTTAAAGAAAAGTCACAAACCTGTCATAGTAGTTCATGCAATTGTCTCGCCTTTCCTGTGGAATTACCAACTACTATCCTTGCACAAACCACTGGCACTAGAGCCTAGGCTACCTGATCAAGATAATGAAGACTGTAGTTATTTTTATGGAGTTTAAGGGGAATCATTCACCTTATCTGACTGCCTGTCTGTTAAAAATACTAATATTTCCACACAGCTTTCTCTGTGTTGAGCCCAACAACTGAAATCAAAGCAAAGCATGTTGATTACCAGGAAGCTAAAATCCCACACTCAGAAGACTGAAACTGATGAAGTGACACTTGCCTGCAAGCTTTGGGCAGGTCTCTGCCAATGTCCCTTGCTGCAGAAGAAAGCAAAAGCTCTGAACGTCACCACGTCTGGGGAGAAAGTCAGTTCTGAGCATCAAGCATAAGAGTGGTTCACTAAATCAGTCTGAAATGTCTCTCTTTCTGATGTTAAGAGGATGGGGGACAAAAGAAAATCCCAGAATACTTTCAAGCAATTATGCACGTAAAGAAACAAACCACTCTTTAAATCCCTCACAAACAGCAGAACAGTCCAACATCTGTGCTCTTCTCTTATAATGAGTGACTGTTTCTAGCTCACCTACAGCCAGGTCTGTAAATCAGCAGCTCGCTTTCAGTTGGTACATACAGGCTGCAAGAAGAGAATACACCAACACTGTGCTGCCCCGGTCTGTAACGGGAGAGGCTCAGTCCCTCATCAGATCCTGGACCCTTTCCCGTTCCCCCTCTCGTTCCCCAGGAGCCCCTGGCTCTAGTGGGGAGGCTGCTCATTTTGTAGTCTCTCTGCCCTACAGACAGCAAGGGGCTGCTTGCTTCTGGTGGTATGTAATCCTTGGGTCACTACTCTCCGCAGACTGACACAGAGAAGATATGATGCTGTGCTCCACCAAATGACATACAAGCTCACCTTGTCCTGGATGACTAGGACTCTACTTTTGAAGCTGGTCAGAATCCAGAGGAAAACTACAGGTGTCCTGTGACACAACTAGAGCTATGAACAAAAAGAAAATTACAGCCATAACTGTGAAATACCAGCTGAGGGGGATCTTAATTCTCTTGTATTTCTGTCCTTTGGCTCATACAAACTTTTTTGAAAACTTGAGTCAGCACAAAGGACATGGGGTAGCACAGATACAACTCAGCTCCGTATGCAAGAGCCTGGACTGCCTCCAGAGACCAGCATCAATAATAAATAAACTGTTTAACATACAAATTGCTTCTGTGCATCTCTCAGAACATTGCTACAACATAAATGACATTCACATCATTTTCTTGTATTCACACAGGACTACCTAACTGCACACACATGCTTAGGCAGACACTCATACCTACATTTGTCTGGAAACAAGACACATTTTCTTCAACCTGGGACCAACTCCATCTGTTCTCTAGAAAACCATCTTACCTTCCACTTATTCTAACATGAAAACCCACAGTGGCCAGAGAAGCATTTCCTCCCCTCAACTTTTAAGAGACTTAAATTAGCATAAATCTAAGACTCCTAGACTACAAGTGAAGATAAAAGTCCAGCATCTTCAGACACTTCAGGGACTGCAGAAAACAGCCTTTTCTCTCACCAAAGCAATGCTAGTAACTTCATAATGAATCAAATGACAATTGATGCTCACCTTCAAAGGTTACTGAGAAATAGTTGCTTTAGATGAAAATGCTGCAACAGATCTCCTCAGAATCAGGCCGTGAAGTATAATGTAAAAAGGGTCCCTCTGTAGTACCAATATTACTTATTCCACACTGCAGTTAAAGATAATACTGCTTTGTTTTGTTCCTTTAAGAAGCTGGATACTGATTTTTATGTCCCTTTGTTTTAAAGGCATGATCTCTTGGGACCACTAGTCCAAACGCGCAAAGTACTGATAGGAAGAGAGATCAGCAGTAAACAAAGTCTTAAGAACAATGCAAATACATTTTCCATAACTTGTAAGATAAAGCCAAAGAGCTCTGATACCATTGAAGCTCATGAAGAAAAAAAATAATAAAAAAAAAAGAGATGGTCTCCAATTTTGTTATGCAATCAAGTCTGGTGGGGTTTTGTGTGTTTTTTTCTCCCTCAAATCATTTTTAAATGATTATTTTGAATTGCACTGAAGTTTGACATGTTAGCCTGACTCACGGGAGGTAAGCTAGCACTGATGTAAAGGGAGGCCAGGCAAAAGCATGGTCAACAACTCACTTAACTTTCTCAAATGATCTCCACTATTTAACCAAGCGGGTGTAAGGAACGAGCAGGACACATACACGTCTGTCTGCCCACAGAGGACGGCACCCTCATTTCCGTGGCAGGAGATTTGCAACTCTTGCAGACTCTTGACAGGATGCATACAGAGCAAGCTGTGCTGCTCCCCTGCTGTTCCCATTTCTGCCAAATATTGAAACTGCCTAAAAACATTTAAATTCACAGGACAGAAAATGTTGCAGCAGCAGTTCCAGAGAAGGAGGTCTGGGATTAGAGCTGAGCACAACTACACAAGGCGGTACTGCACAGCCAGGCACTGCAGAGGGGTGGCCTGTGGGAGAGGCACGTAGGCAGCAGGAGGGAGGCCTCAGCTGTCCGCTTCGGACACTTTGGGGAAGATGTAAAATCAGCTGGAGAGAATTCAAGGAATAATGAAAGCTACCAGAGGTCTAGGAAACGTGACCTGGGAGGAAAGACTAGGACATATTAGGAAAAGTTTTCTAATGTTTTTCTAATGTTTAAGCTCATTAATCAGCAAACTGTCCTACCTAGAAAGGCTGCAGACCATCTGCGACTGCAGGCTTTCAAGAACAGGGTACAGAGATCAGAAGCGATACCACTGCAGCTTCTCCTCCATGGCCTGGCACAAACATCAGGTAGGTCATTTCCAGCACTACTTTCCCTCATTAGAGCCACATTTCAGGCTGTTATCTAAAGAAGAGCTGTTAGCATTCCGTTCCATCGATATTACTAGTACTCACCTGAAAAGGTGAACTTTTAATACTGCGAAAATGATCACCCTGTAACAAAACCTTCCCAAAAGCTTACCAGCCTAAGATACCTCAACCACAAATTAAGAGTGATCACCGATATCCAAAAAAGATAAGTCCATGTTTTTCAAGGTATTATTGCAAGCAAAGAGCATTTCACACAGCAAGGCAGCCAAGAAGGTTCCCTGCAGCCTTACTCCCTGCACAGGACTCCCACTGTACACGTGCTTGCTCAGATCCAGGGTGGCAGAAAGCCTCAGTGTGACTTCATCAAAAATGGCATCAAATTGTCCCTCAAATGGACATGCTAATGCTGTAAATCTTAACAGAGCATCCTCAAATTAGGCAAATTACAGCTTTACGCTAGCAGTAACACGAACGCTACCAGCTCACATGCAGTTTGATGTCAACAAATCAAGGCACGCCAATCTGACAGGAGGCAAAGAAAACCTAATACAACTGTCCCAATGAAAACATTTAAGTGTAATTCAACTCTGGATGGAAAGCTAATGATTTAGCAACTGTTTTAAGAATGCAAATGTTGTTGTGCCTCGAGGAATGACAGCTATTCACTAAAATTATGCTTTTATATCTACCTTTCCTTAAAAAGCAGTTCAAATGCCCTCGAGCTGCCTGGAAGAGAACACTGCATGCAGAGTGTTATTCTCAGCAGCTTATGTCATATGTTCAGATATTTGGCATTTATTCACATACCCCCCTATATGCGATCCCTGCCAAACAAACAGTGCCAATACCACACCGGAGACATCCACAGTGGCTGGCCAGTCTTAAAATACACTCACAATTGTACCAAAACACTGTAATTTCAGTATTGTTAATGTACTGAACAGAGTACACAATACAGAAACAACACAAAGAATTAGAACGCGATGCTGTAATTTTCTAAACCAACACAAACACTGCTGGCTCCCTCTGGTGCTAAATATAATGTAGTGTTACATATTAAACTGGGGAAGAAGTAAGACAATGACATAATCCAATTATTTTGTACAGTGGGTGACATTCTAGTAGTAATTGTTACAGCAGCAGATTTCCTCTTACAGACAAAACCCTTAAGACCCTTAACCCTTATTCACAGCCTGTACCAACAGAGCTGAAGTGGAAAAAATGCGATACACACCTTTAGGAAGTGCCAACGTGCTCCTGTGCACACACACACTCTGGGCTTCCTCCCTCATGCCACATTTTCCCTTTTTGAAAATGAGGTCTTCCCCATTCTTTAAGAGCAGATTTAAAAACAGATTTCACTCTCTGATTCATTAAATTGGCAGCAATTCCTACCGTAGCTTTAAAGGCAAAATAAAACCACTTTTATACCCACCCATTTCTGCAACTACGTTCATTTATACTTGTTCAACTACACGTGTCAAATTGATTTTAAGTCATCTATTAGAAAATGTGATATTCACCCCAGTGTATAGAACACATACCAAGCCACTTACTCTATTCACAAATGCAAGTGGCTGTGGTTTTTTTTCTGTTTTGTTTTGCTTTTTTTAATCCTGCTCATGGCTTTGAATTTCCAGTGACACACAAACCTACCCAAGTGAGGTGATTTACATAGTAAGTACTATTCCTTGAATCGTTTTAAACAATAATTCGTTTGCAGCTTTTCCAAACCGGTAAGATTTCTGATGCAAAACATGGGATTTTAATAATCTAGTCCTGAAGAGCTGGATTTCTGTTGCTTTTTTTGTCATTGTGGGGCAAGAAGGGAAACAGGCAGCAGGTTTTTGTTTCCTCCCCCCACCTTTATAACAAGGTAAAGGTGAAATAGCTCGATGAGACTGCTACATCCACAGCCTCTGTTTCCTGCATATTAACAGACTTAAGCACCCCACACAGAACAAGGTGTGTGGTGCGAAGTGACATTCAGCTCCTCCACCTCCTGGCTCCTGGCGCAATTCACAGCAGAAGAGTGCGTTTTAACCTCAAATAAACTGGATAGCAACCATGCAGTTGAAAGGGCAGCTGGTGACAAGAGCAAGATAAGGGTGTTCCCGGGATGTTTCTTTTCATCCAACTCTTCCTTGTACCTGTCAACAGCAAACAGCTAAGGCTGGAGCAGCAGGGCTCAGAGCACCACCCTTCGGTATCCTCCTGCCATTTGCTGTGCCGCTCCTCAGCTTCCAGACAGCAGAAGGGTAACCCAGCTCTCCCAAGCTCCTATCCCCCTCAAGAATTAAACAAGTCTTGCTGACATCTTCCAGTTATCAGACAGTAAATTCAACATGAGACATGTTTTAAGAAGACCACACCTATTAAAACTCTTCAAGAACTACAAGCATAAACGGCTTTTTCGGCCAACACCTACTACCAAGACCTCTATCAACAGCAGAATTCCTCTTCCACTTCCTAAAAGCATATGCAGCTTAAATACCATCACCTTGAATTCTAATTAACCAAAATTTAGCAGGCTTTGTACAATTATTTTAGGCCAGTATTCAGAATTTGAATTGCCTTGAGACAAGTTTAAGGTAAGACCAGGTAGACCAGTAGCCTTTTGGCCTCACAGCATGGCTGAGGCTGGAAGAGACCTCTGGAGATCCTTTGGTCCAACCCCCTGCCGAGCAGGCCCACCTAGAGCATGCTGCACAGGATCACGCTCAGGTAGGTTTCGAACATCTCCAGAGAAGGAGACTTCACAGCCTCTCTGGGCAACTGTGACAGGGCTCTGTCACCCTCACAATAAAGAAGTGCCCCCTCATATTCAGCTGCAACTTCCTGTGCTTCAGTTTGTGCCCATTGCCTCTTGTTCTGTCACCAGACATCACTGAAAAGAGTCTGGCCCCATCCTCTTGACACCCTCCCTTCAGATATTTATACACATTGATAAGATCCCCTCTCAGCCTTCTCTTCTCCAGGCTAACAGGCCCAGCTCTCTCAGCCTCTCCTCATAAGAGAGATGCTCCAGTCCCCTCATCATCTTTGTAGCCCTCCTCTGGACTCACTCCAGGAGCTCCATGTCCCTCTTGTACTGGGGAGCCCAGAACTGGACACGATCCTTCAGGTGTGGCCTCACTAGGGCTGAGTAGAGGGGGAGGATCACCTCCCTCAGCCTTTTGGGAGCACTCTCCCGAATGCACCCCAGGACACCGTTGGCCTTCTTGGCCACAAGGGCACATTGCTGACTCTTGGTCATCCTGCTGTCCACCAGGAACCCCAAGTCTCTCTCTGCAGTGCTGCTCCCCAGCAGGTCAGCCCCAACCTGTACTGCTGCTTGGGGTTATTCTTCCCTAAGTGAAGGATCCTGCACTTGCCTTTGTTGAACTTCATGAGGTTCCTCTCCAGCCTATCCAGGTCCCTCTGAACAGCGGCACAGCCCGCTGGTGTCTCAGCCACTCCTCCCAATTTTGTGTCATCAGCAAACTTGCTGAGGGTGCACTGTCCCTTCATCCAGGTCATTGATGAGTACGTTGAACAAGGCTGGACCTGGTACGGACCCCTGGGGGCCACCGCTAGCTACAGGCCTCCAACCAGACTCTGTGCCACTGAGCACAACCCTCAGCAGACCTAGGTTGGGTCCCAAACATCATCTTGATTCTCAGTGCAGTGCCTTGTTTCTACCCTTGCAAAATACGGATAGCCTTGAAAAAAGATATTACTCGTATGTAAGTATTGTGAATACTCCATCTAATAATAAATGTAACACTAACACTTCATACTGATTCTCTGTTTCTAGGATTTTGGACAGCAAGTATGTACTGTTTTCTCCATGAGTGAAATCATCAATATTTTTTGTCATAGAAAACAGTATTTCTTTATTAAAAAAAAAAAAGAAAATCTTTTGCAAAATCCTTCCAAATATGCACTATCATTTTGTACTAACTTTAAGTAACACAAATGATCTATTTGAAATTATTTTATTTCATTTCATTTTCAAATCATAAATTTTAAGGCTTTTTTTTTGCTCAAATGCAGGCTTAATATTTAAAAGAACACTTTCCCTGCGGTGCATTATTATGCTGCATTATTGCAACTTACATTGTGCTTAACTGTAACACCCAATGTCTACTTAAAGCAAATGACTGTAATATCACCAAGTGGTCTTTGCTCACTTCAATAGCTTTCAGAGCGTATTTTGCCTTTTCAGCTGAATGGAAAGGCATCACCTCAACTGACTTCCCCCTTAAATCCAGAGAGAACTGTATTCACTATCTCTAAGTCATTCAGGAGTATGTTTTGTACAAAAAAGAACTAACACATTGCCATGGGATGTCAAAAAATAGCTTTTCTTCCTCGGGATGGACAGTATCAAGTAACATTAGCAGGTAACGAGGTTGCAAACTGTCACTTCAGTAAAATGAAACTTCACCCTTGACTATAAATCCGTTTTCAGAGTGAGAAGAATAATGTGAACTGACATTTTAGTTGCCACTGTATAACAAGCCTTCACGTAGAGCGTAGGTGCTCGGCAGAGGCACCAAAGACGGCCCCTGGCCATCATGCGCGACGTGCTTACAAATGCTGGTGACAGCCTGGGCACTGAAAGGAGGGTTGCATGTTATACAGCATTACTATTGATACAGCAAGCCTGGAAAAGCTGCTGTGATTTAGACAGCCCCTAAGCAGCTGATCAAAAGGCTCTGACAGAAGAGATCTATGCAACGGTTAAGGATGTTTCCATCTTAACTGCTTGTCCCCTTGGGAGATCCCCACCTCTGCAGCAGGGCGGGATGTTGTGCCCACGCCCCAGCAGTTCCTGCTCTGCGCACCATCGCCCACCGCAGAGGCAGGAAAACGCACACTGGCACGTGCCTTAGCTGAGCTGGGGAAGCTGATGCTGACCATCACCGCAGTGACAGCAGAGGTACTGGTCGGATTGCTAGGGGGCAGAAACGTTGTAAACCACTGCAGCTCCTTCTTCGGTTGCAACGGAGGAAGGAACAGATTGTGCATAATTCTGCTGCCAAAGAAAATCGTGCTGAAGTTGTCCATCTCCACCCATTAAGGGAGAGTAACTATCAGATGAAGTATGAAAACATTCATCAGGATGCCTGGCGTTCCTGTGATTAGCACACACCTACTTTACACAGTTCTCCTCAGGCTGTGGTGCAAAGTAGCAGTAAGAGGGCAAAACTATTTCAAGATCAGAACAACCACTCCTCTTTCAGCCACGAGCCAAGAGTTTATTATTAAAACACAGACTAAGCCAAATGATAATTATATCAAATATAAAAATGCCCTTCCTCAATGTCCTGCATCCAAACTGCAGCTCCTGATGACATCTGCTAATTTAGTGTAAGCTTCATTAAGCTCAAGCCCTTTAATAAAAGCACGTTTTCCTCACTAAGGCTTCATTTCATCATTAAGTTAGAACTTCAAAAATTCCAGAAATTACTTCAAAGATACTAGAAACTTACAGCAGTGAGCTGCTGCCAAGGCTTATCTCAGATTGATATCAATTTTAATTAGAAACAATGTATTTCTTGATGTACTGAATTTAGTATTTTATTATCTACATAATTTGTATGAGCATTTAAATAGGATTTTACCACTGTATGTTTCTGTAAACACCAAATTCTCAAAGCTTTACCAGCTGGTTTCAAATATATTGCATTTCTCTGCTGGTCATGGAGAAGAAAGTCAGTTCAATGCAGTTTACCATTTCTCATCTTGTATCACCCCCAAGACCCGTTTGCAAGCAGAAAGATGTCTGATACGAACACAAAGATGTGTAAGAAGCTAGGCTGGGCAGGCTGACAGCAGAACTGGCTGTTGGTCTCTCTTTTCCACTGCAAAGGCATCAGACCCCTAAGTACATTCCCAAATCTGTAAAAGGCTTTTAGCAAGCGGCCTGTCTTCTCTCCTGGCAAGGTCTAGGCACCACATATTTTGTGCATAAACATATGCTGGACTGAAACCTAACAACTTTACTGAATAAACAGCTCTCCTGAAAGTCAGTTTCTACATCATAGCTTTTATGTCATCTAATCTAACAGATGCAGCAGGAGCAGCTTACTCACCGATCGATCACAATCTCTTTCTGTCTTAGCAGCCCCTCTTTAATTTTCATTAGAGATTCCCAGTTGCTGAAGTCCTGATAGCTGGTAGCTGGGTAACTCTGACGAGATGTTCCAGTTGGAACCTGCATGAAACATTTCTATCATTAGCCTCCAAAACAGTAAAGGTAAATAATCTCCTAGATATTAGGGAATTTACAAAGTAGTCTGTTATTTCAGAAACGTAACAATGCTTTGCAATCTAATCAGATTTGCTTTATATAAAAAAATTGGATTTATAAGGACTTTCTTTAACAAACTTCAGCATCAGTGATTTAAACACCATTTTCACATTTCTCTACTAATGAATTCACAGCTCTGAAAGCAGTTTGAGATGAAAAGCTCATTTAGAACTTAAATACTTATTAAGGCAACAAACATCTTTACTTATTAATGCAAACAACACAGAATGTTCGTATCCTGCTGCAATTTTTCAAGTACTACAAATGAGATAGCTTTAGACTGGCTGATAACTTGCAGATAATGCTTAGCATTCCTTTCACTTGTTTGACTCCCACCTGTAACTTCAGCATATAGAGAAAGAGAAATACTTTCTATAAGCATGTACATTTGAAATATAGAATATGACAATACAATTCTGGTTAAATCCTAACTGTTCTCAAGAATAAAAATTTCGGAAGTAACAGATTTCAGACTTCCATTAATCTCCACAAAAGCCAGGCTGTGCATCTCAACACAAACTGATCTGAAGGCAACAGTCATATTGAATAGGAGCCAACAACATCATGGTTTAGAAGAGTAAACAACTAACGGGGATGTTTAATCAGGAGTGTTTTCATATTCGGAATATAAAAAGTGTTACAAGCATTCATGTCAGGAATTCACATAAGGTGGAAGGTTTAAGCTAGAACTACAGTGATAAGACAGAGGCATCCCAGCATCAGCTGCCATAAGCAATCATCTCATCTTCCACCATTTTATTCAACACTGGAGAAAAAGACTTCTCTTTTTATGATCTGGGAGTTACCTTGGACTATGTCCCTTCTATGTTTTTGGAAGGCAACAGGAGAAGAAAATGAAAACATGGCTCAATTTGGTTTTAAAAGTTTAAACAGACTTTTAAGGATATTTTTATTTGCATTGTTCTAAACATTTAAAACTTAATTTAAGATTATAAAAAACTATATTAAGACCAAAACATAGCATCAGTTATTAAAATTAGGTATGTAATATTTGAGCACTATGCATTTCTTGTCAAAGCTCTACTGAATGGAGAGAAATCACTGCCTAAACCCCAGAACCACGATGCACTGAAGTCATGAACTTCTTCTGACAGCTGTGGTCTCTCCTCTATGTTGAAAGAGTATTTTTCCCCATTCAGTCTAGGTCAGTTCAATCCCTAGCTTGCTACTGATAAAATGAACCTGAGAAGGTAAAAATACATTTTCCCTCATTTAATTTATAATTTAAAACTAGATAGAAGATAAGATCAACTAGTTAAAGAACCTTTTAAGACCGTCACAAAAAAGAAATCCCAACAAATCCAATTGATCTGCTTCACAGAATACTTCCTTTGCTTAACAAGCTGGATAGATTGAGTAGTATAATTAGTTAGGAATGATTAAAACAAAAAAAAGAAACCAATCCCCCCCCAATTCTACACATTAAACATTTAATGTCAATTATTGAGGAAAAACAGACAACCAAACAACAACAACAACAAAACAGCTAATGGAATACTATCAGTCATTTGTAAACAAAGGAAAAAAAAAAAAATCAACACACACATCCAGAATCCAGCACGTAGATGGTTTAGGGCTGATTGTGTACCTTGCTGGACAATATTAAGCATTATATGTTATCGAAAAGGCAATATTGACATGAAAAACAGTTCCTTTTCATAGAATCATTTTGAGGAAAAGTAAAATGTGAAATAATATTAAAATCAAACTTTACCCTGAAACGGTTCACTGGTTGCTATGATTACTATTTCTTGCCCTATGCCCATTCATGATTACATCCCCCAAGCAATAAAAAACACTGAAGGCATTTGGAAATTCTCTTCAACGTCGTGCCTAAAAAAGGTGTCTCATACAACTGCTTACTGGAGTATAGTCTATGTTTGAAAATGATGTGGGAATAAAACCTGTCACATCTGCCATTTCTACTAAGTCCACTAAACCTACGCTTGCTCAGGGAAACTAAGAAGATGGCACCGTACTCTACTGGGAGGTGGGGAAAGGAAAAGCTAAGTGCTGCATGGATTAAGATCTACTACAAATGAGTTAACCGAGTCATGATTCCTCCTGTAAGTAAAACACATGCATTATCTTTACAGATCTACAAATCTCAAATTAATTTTGTCTGCATTGCTGAAACCAGACCAGATAACTTCAAAGAAGTCTTCGGTTCTTACAGAATACCTCAGGATTGTCACATATTGTTCTGTATGACAGCTGTACTTGTGACTGGTCGAATTAATAGTCACCAGCACAAAACTACTCCAGGGAAAGTCTCGCTTAGTCACACATGCCATGTCCTGCAGCATAAAGTGACAACATCACTATCACTGTACTTGGTGTCACGAAAATTCTTCCTTTGCTTCATCCCACCATAGCTAATTGTTTTTATATATCCACCTCGGCAGCACTGGGTACAGTAAACAAGAATGAAACAGTCCTAAATGCTGTCGGATTAGATCCTTGCTCTATTTTCCCTACTTCTCTGAGCCAGAAATCCCATCTCTACCAAAAAAAAATAAAAAAATCAACAACCCACAAGAGTTTGACAGGATAAACAGGAGATCTCTGGCGTTATAAAGCCAAATCATCCCACTCACCGAGCAAGGCAAATTTTGTTTTTTAAGACTGAACAATAAAAACAAACCTTCTTCAGAAAAGCAACTAAGAGGAGATACAGAGGGGATGAGACTCAATACAGTTATATAAATATGAACCCATCATAACTGAGAATACTTTGGAAGCCACCAGTGGTTTCCTAGCAAAATACGTCAAAGCAAGCACATTGCCTATGTGCTAGCTTTAAGTAAGCTCAACAGTTTGCACTACAATTAAAAAGAAAGCCTTCAACTTCAGTACAATAAATGACTGCACAAGAAGTCAATGAAATATTAAGAGTGCTGAAAAGCAAGGCAACGCGTTTTGCAAAGTTAAGAACTGAGTAGCATTTTGTCAATTAGATGCTCCTAAGTTCTTAAAAAGTCTAATACGTAAGGCCTCCTTAGCTGCTGATCAAGATGGTTTGCCTTCGGAATATATCTAATCTTACGGCGCATATGGCAGCTGGATATACATGTACAACAACCCGTAAAACATTATTTTACATTATCTCTACTGCCCGTGTGCTTCAAGTCATCACTCTGAACAGACAAAAACAACAACAAAAGATCTGTTTCTGTTATCACGTTTCAGCAATTAAAAAAAAAAAAAAAGAAACAGCTAAAAATACTTCTGAGTGCTGCCCAGAATAACAAGACACTTTACTCATTTGTGAGCACGTGGTGTTGACTTCCAAACTTTTTAGATGCTTCGAATGGTGTGGAACACACAGGTGGTCCGCTTACATTCGAGTGTTTTGTCTCTTAAGGAAATCAAACCAAATAACGAAGCAAGATACATTTTTTGGATTCCTATACAGTGAGCCATCCACAACTCCAAGTACTCAACTTGAATCCTCCACAATTATGGAGAAAAAAAACCACACACACACAAAAAGAACTAGCTTGAAACAGACGGCATTCTTTTCCATCTGCCCCATCTACCCTAGAAAATACAACTATTTTTGTCGACTGGCACCTCTTCCAAGCGTATCAAGCTTGGACTAGGAACATCTGCTCTGTTAAAGCTGTATCCTTTGCACAGCAGCGTCCAAAGGTCCTCACTAGGCTGTTTTTTTGACAAGGTCCTGGCCTTGACTTTCATGACTTGGCAAGCCTTCAAGTCACTGCTGAGACACAGCTAGCTGCTGGGAAAAAAATAAAATAAAATAAAAAAGCCTTTGCTGTGCTAGCCTATACTCAAGTATTTGTTTCTGGAACACACATTGCTGACCGATTCCATCACGTTCCTTAACAGTGGGAAAATAACTTTTCTCTGGACTAGAGGATAACAACATTTGGGTAATTTAGGCCAATAACGGCTGGGATTTTAATTGCACTAATTAAAATTATCTTCTCCAGACATGCTTGTGGCTTCTGCCTGTAACCGCTCAGTGTCTCAGCCCACAGAGCAGCACACCGCTCCACCTAGTAACACGGCCTATCGCAGAGGAGAGGGGGAATCTGAAAATGTCGAAATGACAACTAACGATATAAAAAAAAAAAGTGGATTCTAAAGATTTTTTTTCCTGAAAGCTGCAGTTCAAGTAATTTAGTGCCGTCTATACTACATCAGCAAAGCTTTTGCAGGCCACTGCTAACAGCTGGAAGAGAGCCAGAAGTTCTGCTCAGCGAACGATCCCTTTTGGCCAGCGGCTTGCGCTGCCCCACACTACTGTAAAAGCCACTCTGTAGGCCCCGGTCCTCTCTTGGCGAATTTTGCAGGCATTCACCGTTCTGGAGAGAGACAATTCTGGGCATCCACAGCCTGCCCACCGCAACGAACGGGTGCAACCAAGGCCACCAGAAAGCAAGCGGCTTCTTCCATGGGCTGTGCCTCAGGGCCGAGGGCCTGCCACCATCCATCCCTGCTCACTGGAAGAGGCGGATGTGGCAGCAGCAAAGCTGCTATCGCAGAAACGCCTCCTGCTCGCTCCTCCCCTGTGATGGGAAAAGGATCAGATCTGTGAAGCCAGCGCGGTGGTCGCTGATGAGCTCTGCCACCGCTCCTGGCCCACAGCAAGAGAAGAAGGATTCGCCCATCCCTTCCTCCCCATCCGGACCTCCTCCCAA
The DNA here is from genome assembly GCF_964211835.1 of Anser anser. Lineage (NCBI taxonomy): Eukaryota > Metazoa > Chordata > Aves > Anseriformes > Anatidae > Anser > Anser anser. Next base: position 54,211,555 of record NC_139722.1, read on the forward strand.
CATCAGGCGGAGTGCTTCGGCACACAACTTTAGTTCAGGCAACCCCGCAAGGCCATCCGTCTTCTTGCCAGCACAGCAAGGCAGGGCTCGGGACTTTCGCGCAGCAGAAATGAGATGAGGCTGCAACGGTCGAGTCAGCCCCAACTCTGAAATCACTTTAAAGCAAAGCAAGGAATTATTTCTGCAAGGAATCACTTCTACAGAAAGACGCTGTGCCTGGCCGAAATGCACTAGAGAAAACAGCCACAAAAACAAACAGACTCCCAGATGGCTAAAAACAAGACCGTGGTCTGAATTAAGAAACCCTGACTTGTGGTGTCTGTACTTCACCACCACCTACTCACTGCTCCTCTCTGCTCCATCTTTGCCATTTAGGGGAGGGAGACAGTGGTTCTGCTCGGTCTAATGCAATCCGTAAAATTCTTGGCAGTAGCACCTTGGCTGCATCACGTCCTGCTATGCTTCTACAAACCTGAAGCAGTCGTGGAGGAGAGAGAGAACGTCTGGTCACGCCCTCGCATCCTTTCTCCATCAGTGGTACATGCGGTGCTCCTTGGGGAATTTTTAACGAGGAGAAGTAGATAATTGAAGTCAGAGTTGAAACATTAAATTGTGAGGTACTGAGAGACACAGATGTATCAGAGTTAGGTTAGCATCACACCGACAGGAAGCGGTGAAATACAACATCAAAAAAGTACCAAAAATCAATAAAGCTTGGAAAAAAAATCCAAAACACACTCTATATAGATATGTAAGCTGCAAAGTAATGAATATAAGAGGGACCACAGACTAACAGGGAGCATAGACCCGCCAGCAGCTCACAATTTAACCTGCCTGAAAACAAGCTCAATGTAAGTCTGGGCTGCCTACATACGATATGTCAGGTCACGGAGAAAGGGGGAGAGGGAAGGAATACAACAGCACCTTTAAATAGCTCTGGCATAAACCCAGCTGGAAAAACACGTTCAGTCCTGGGCATCATACCACCAGAAAGTCACGGAAATAGTAGAACATGTTCAAAGAAGAGCAAGCCTAATATTAGGAAGCTAAGAAAAACTGATTTATGAATCAAGAGCTAAACGCCACGGACATAGGCTGAAGAGACAGAAGAAGCCTGCAAATACTTTGTTTCCCAGGCTGAGAATACATATCGGACCAGGACTGGTGGAATGAAATTTGGAATAAGAGTATCAGGAGAATACAGAATGAATGAAATTTGGGATAAGAGTGTCAGAAGAATAAAGAATAAACTAAAAAGATAGGGAAAAGGAGCTAAAGCATCTCACCAACAGCTGAAAGAAGATGCAAATTTTAAGAGCTACAATGAATAAAATTTAGGACCTAAAGGGCAAGCCCACCCTTACTTGATGACCCATCAGGACAATGGCAGTTAGGCACCAACCTCACAGGCTGAAAAACAAGATTAAAACTCGTTTAAGAAGGAGCTGATTTTACAAAAATACACAGCCAGAGCTGAACTGCATGGATTTTACACAAGGGCGTTCCAAAGAACAGCCAGCCAGCACGACAGATGCACTAACTGGTATCCCCGTTTGCAGAAGGCTAATTGGATGGTGGTCATTTGGAGTCTCAAAATTGGCTAAGCGATACAACAGAAAAGGACAATCACCCCCCCTTTTTTGTGTGTGTGCCGCTGTAGAACCAGATGCATCCACGCTGACGTTGCAGTCAGTCAGGGCGTTACAAAGCACGCTCATGCTTTCCCCAGACCGTTTGAAGCCCCTTCCCAAACGAAAGCCGTGCTGCAGACAAGACATGACCTGAGTATTAGGGACCTCATGGCCTTGTCCCACAGCGGAGGGCTGTTTCCTAATCTGAACAGACCACTGCTACGTGACACCGTGACACCGCCACGGTACCAGCCACGACCTGCAGCGAGCACAGGGGGCCAGCTGCAGCGACGGCCGCTGCCTGAGGAGGTTTCGCCCCACCTAGCACCTGCAGGGGTATTAGGGAAAAGCCTCCAGCAGCAAACGAGGCAGCTGAAAGAAATATCAGCTCAGAGGGCCGGGCAGGATCCCCGCAGGTGCCCGCTGCTACATGTGGGAGGAGGGTCTGGCTGTGAAGTGCCAGCACGCGGCCGTCCCCACCGCCCCTCGTCTCGGGCACCTGCAGCTACCACCGGGCTCACCAGAGCACGGGGCACCCTCTGCCGCCTATCTTCCCACCGACCATTACACGCCCCTGGCTTTTGTGTGTTGTTATAACATTCCTTCGCGCTCCGCACAACGCCAATATTATTTTTGTCAGAAATCCTTTCCATTTATATTCTGGCAAACGTTACGAACACAAAACACTTCTAGGTGCCACTTAACGTGACGTTAAAAGCAACAGCGCCTGGAATTTTCCACTGATAACAATTGGGTCTTTCCTAAGTATAGAAGCACTTGTTTTATTAAGTGTGCGTTTTATCTTCCCATTACATTTAAATTCAAATGTTCTCTACTAAAAAAAAAAAATAAAAAATCAGAAGATGAAAGGGAGCTTCCAGAAGGATAACAACCATGATCTCTTTTTTTTTTTTCCTTTTTTTTCCTTCTTTTTTTTTTTTGTCTTGAAGCTTTCTGGGAAACAATAAACTGAAGTTAAATAGTTAAATTCCATTTTCTTTGTTTCCCATTCTGACCTGGAAAGCAGCATGACCAAAAAGTGACTACAGTTAATCAAAGGGTAAAACAAAATGCCCGTTTTTTTAAGTGCTGTGCAAATGTAGGGCATACGTTTTTCACAGCAAGATTTTACAGGCTGGATGAATAAGACAGAAATAGATTAGGAAAAAAAAAAAGAATAGTTGGGAAGAAAATTTAAGTCATGAATCCATCGTGAATGGAAACATCCCTGAAAGTACAGTATCTCGGACATTTGCACTCGGACATCCTCAGCCAAGTTCTGACCACTAATAAAAACCTTTTTGTTAAATATACATTGCTGATATCTACAAATATCAGCTTCTTGAGGGCCTGTGTTAATTGCTCATTCATTAGTTATTATTCCTGTTCACTGCTAAAGAAGACTGGATGCAAAAAGTGACCTAGAAAGAAGCAAAAAGGCTTCTATTTTTGCCAGCCTTCAGGCAACTCCGCAAGGATGAGCGGAGCTGGCACCAGTCTTGCACAGAAACATACGGGACCCTTTTGTGACAAGAGGATGATGAGAAAGGCGTGTGACTTGGGCAAATATGAGGGAGAAAAAAAGATTATTTGCTGTGCAGTAATTGGAAAAGAAAATTTAAAACACCGTAAGAAGCAGACAGCATCAGATTCTCTTGACAAGACATGCAAAAGAAGAGAGGTGTCCTCCCCTCAGTTTAATGTGAAGCAGGAGTAGGCATTTGGGAAAAACTGATCCTCGGCAAATCCTTCATCAACAGTCCCCATTTGTCAGATGGAAGATCTTTAGGGTGTTAGCCTCCAGACCAGAAAACCGGGCCTCTCTTCTTCTGCACTGTTTGTTTCAGCTTTTCACGTCTTTAAAAGAAACATTAACCATGGATTTAACATTCAACAGATTTAGCAGAGGTTAAACACAAACAAAAAATTCCCACAAAAATAAAGCATAAATGCTCAAAATATTTATATGAAAACAAAACCAAGTATTCACACAAACACACGCGCACACACACAGAAAAACTACTTAAAAATAGCAATCCAGACCTGGTCTCAATGGGCACTTGCACAAAGAACGGGGTCCAGCCAAATCACTTTCCTTTCAGGTTTGGCAGGTGCAGCGCCTGTACCTGTTATGACTGACGGCACACGGGGAAGGAACGATCAGGTAGTGGTAACACTGCTTTCTGCTCCCTCTTACGTGGATACACCTGAACAGTTAAGGAGAAACAACCTCCAAAAAAGCCCTGCAAAACCCACTTGTGTTGTTCTCCAGCTCTCATTACCATGAACAAAAATTTTAAAAAGGAAGAAAGAAAGACAAGAATGTTTTATAAGCAACAGCTTGTGGGGGATTTTGTAAAGTCACCTTGGATTTAGTACAGTCACCTTACCGGGGATGGGAAGATAAAAACAAGTTCTCCAAAGAAACGGGCTGGTGCAAAGTTAATAAGGTGTACGGATTTGGGAGCTCTGCACAACGTGAGTCCAGGACTCATTTACTTTTGATGGTGGCTACCTTAAAAAGCGTCAGCAGATGTGAAAATCAGAGGCATACTCGAGTTTCTGCCCCCACTGTAGGAACTCTTGCTTGGAGGAACTGCGTGTGATTCAGCCAGCAAACCAAGCAGGACAGCATGTGGATCTACTGCGAGAAGATTTCCATTGCTCAGGGGCATCATTCTACCCCCATCACCGTACAGCACACATACATCATTATGCAACCAAAAATGACTCGTAATTTTGAAAAATCAGCTAAAAAAAAGGCAAACAACAAAATACACATGGAAACACCATGTGCCTGTTTGTCGTTGGCTTTGTTTTTTCCCCCCAGATTTTAGGAGGAATTACAGAGGCTTTGTGCTTCAGAAAAGTCAGGTCCTGGCAACTCAGAAGTCAGGTGTTTGAAGATTCTGGCCTGAAACTCCTGCGCCGCTGACAAACGAAAGAAACGCAGCCAGTTTAACGCAGGATTGTCTGTGGAATTTGGAACCACATGAGCACAGAAGGTATTCATGTAGTTTGTGCGTGGGATTTTTAAACTGTTTGGCTTCAGTCCAAATTATGAACCTTTTCCACTTGAGTTTATGAGGGGCACTTGAAACGCACTTGTCTCCTACCAAAGTAGCAGTATGATGTAAGTGAGCATCTGAACATCCGTGTCAGTGTGCGAAGGTGTTTTCTGTCTTTAGGAGATAAATTCACGGGGAAGGGTGGGGGAAAAGCCCTAGAACCTCAGTATAAGCAGAAATAGAGCAGAGAAAGATCACACTAAAAATAAATAGCACTTCCATCACCAGCAACTAGTACATCCCACTTGTAGGTCCTCGAGGTATCTTAAAAAGAAACTAGCCTTCTGAGTCTCATTTTACAGAAAGGACATTGAGATCAAAGCTAAGACAATTTTTTCAAGGCTCACCAAGAAGTACCAAAACACAGCAAATTCTCTACTGTGGAAACCAAATTTTTTAAGTAAAATACTGGTTTTACTGATACAAATAAAGATTATTCCTGCGTTAAAAAACAAAAACAAAAAAAAAAACCTACCACCCATTGAATGAATTACTTGATCAAATTAAAAAGAAAAACAAGGTCCTCTCCATCCTGAACATTCTTGGAGCCAAAATGAAGACGAAGTTGCATCTTCTGGTTCAGAGGCTCTGAATACATTTTTCAAAATGCTGAAAACGTTGCACTGCTGCACTACACACCAGCCTGAAGCATCTCTCCTGGTGACCTTTTTGTGTTCAATACAGGAAGAATGAAAGGGAAAACAACTCCCACTGTAGAGATGAGACCACTCTGCTACAAGTGGGGCATCTGCAGCAAACCCTTCCTAATATACTAACAGCGCATCACCAACACCAAGCATTTGGAGGGAACTAAAAGCTGGTTCAATAAGAGCTGTTTCAAAGCTGTATGTGCACCTCTTTATCTAGTTCCTCTGTGACTCAGGCTCAAAATAGCTGTCTTACAGTCTTGGAAGAAATCGAAGAAAACATCCTCAGATCTGGTAATATAGATGGGATTCAAAATCATTGTTTTCTAATTTCTAGTCCACTTTATTTCCATTAAGCTACACTCTACCCCGTAGTCAAACTCAAAAGGTTCTTTTAATTCTTGATGTACTTCTCTGCGCTGTCATTACTAAGGCATTTTAGAGGAATGGAAATCTGCAAAATCCTGCGTGGGTGGGAAGAAGCACCAGGAAGCCCAAGTGCTCTGTGGGGAGCTCAGGAGACTCTCCATACTTCTGCTTCTGTGGTCTTGATTAAATTCTAAATACTTCTCTACTTAATAAATGAAAACATTAAATCACGAAAATAAAACCCATACATACTCCCTGATAACAGCTACCAGCATGATCACAGATACCAGCACTACAGTCACACACTGAAAAAGTCATATTCAATATTTAAGCAGTTGTGTTTTTCAGCTATATAACCCCGGAAGCATATTCAAAGACTATTTGACAGTGAAGTATTCCCCTTTTTTCCCTTCCCTTCCCTTAACAAGTATGTTCATATTCTGTTCACAGTGGTAGCTAAAATATTAAACTAATTAAATTACATGCTATGGCCTTAATCCATACACTTCTTGATCTACACAGGAGTTACTGCAGTCTGAACAATTTCAAATTTAATGTAAATGCTGCGGTTTATTACAAGAATATACCAAACTATAAATATACTCTGGTCTCTTCTTTTAAAAATAGCACCAGAGTAACCCAAAATAACATGGATTAGGCAACTGTATTTTAACTCAGAAAGAGGCTTGTCTAGAAGGTGGCAACATTCATGTTTCAGATCGAACCGCCTTTGTTTAATTTTCATTTCTTAATTTATAGAGGAGCACTGCCTTTTATACCAAATCCCCACAAAGGACTAAATTCATTTTCCATAGAGGCCGCAGGAAGAGGAAAGCAAATAGTTTCTACTGTAAGAAGAGAGTCATAAAACAAGGAAGAAAAGCTCTCTGCATCATCTTGGTGGCCAGACAGCCAAAAGGACCTGCAGGACTACGCATGACAAAATTTCCACGCTCCAGTGAGTAAGAACAATTTCCATCAGGAAGCAGCTGCCCGCAACAAAATACATAGCCGAAAAATATTTTCAAGACGGGGAGAATCTGTTCTTTGAACTCATATGTGGTCTGAACTAGAGGAGTAGGACAATGTTTTTATTTTGGCACATTGTACAATGGAACAAAGAAAAATATGAAGATTTGTTCCCTCAAATTCTAAAGCAGTAAGTTTGGGATCTGAATTTTTGGGTGGTATGAGAGAAACCACAGTAATTATGCTAGTCTTTTAACATATAGCTGCTCTCAAAAAAAAAAAAAAAAAAGGATGGGCAGTGGGCAAGGACACCGATGAGGCAGGTGAACACGCAGTTGAGGCCACTGGTCCACAAGCTCCCCCTCCATACTACATGGGGGTGGTTCCTGCAGGATTCCTCACCAGAGGATCCTTCAGCTCCGAAATGCTGCCGGCAAATCCTTCGTTCAGGCAAAGCTCGCGTCCCTGTTCGGACAGCCTGCAGGTGACGACACGCAGCAGCTGAGGCTAAACCCCAGTCGCTTCTCCTCCATCCTGCAGTTGCTGTTCAAGTGGAGATAATCCAGCAGCACCACTTGGCAACTGGAACATGGTCTTCCAACCTTATCTCTCCTTCATATGCCTTTGTCCCGCCGCTCATCCATCACTCATAACATGTCAAATGACACAACTAATCTCTGTGCTTCCTAGAACAGTTTATCTCAAAGACACTCAACACCGTTTCTTAGGTATAAGGATCTCAGCGCACCGCCTAAAGCACAGCGTCCAGCTTAACCGATTGGGGACACTGGTAAACACCAGAATACAGCTCTCTCACATGAATTTCACAGAAAGGAAAATCATTCTGCTGCAATGAAGAGCACTGAACTTCCTATTCTGTATCACATTGCTATTTTGAAGGCACTTTGCACCACTGCAATTAACTGCTACCATCCCAGTTACTGATTTGACTTTCCTTAGCCTATTTTCACTGATATTCAAGCAAGCAGGTATTTGAAAGAGCGTGGCTTTTTGTGCTGTCAATGTCTTGCTGCAAAATAAAAATCTCCATAGGTCAAGTCCGCGTTAGCTCTGTTGAATCCAAGGGAAAGAAGAGTTCTCTGCAGGGGTGTGGGAAGAGGAAGGCCATTGTGGATTTTCAGATCAAGAGCCAGGCAAGATTTCTTGTTCCCCTGCTCCTCTGCGAACATTGGGCCAAAGCACCGAAGACAATAAACAGGCACGATACGCTTCAGAGCTCCGTGATCTGCTTTAATGGTCAAAAGTTCATGCCAGTAACACTGACTAAAATGAAAACATTCAAGCTGACCTTTCTGAAAATGTCTTTGGTCAGTAACAGATCAGGCAACTAGTCCTGCCAGAGTCTTCGGCATTCCCCAAATGAGAAATATCTCAGCCCAAGTTGTAGTTCTCTCTTCATTTATTTTGTACGGGTATTTTAATCGCTTTGCAATGGTATGCTTCACAAGCTGCAGCTTCAGAAAGGTAGTCCACCTTGTTTATAATGAGGAACAAAACGTGAAGATCAGCCTACTTCAATGACTGTCCAGCGCTCAGGAAAAGTAAATACTTCTTGTCCCAGAGGGGAAGAACACGACGCCAAAGCCTACATTTCTCAGCAGAGCTGCTTCCTACAATGCTAACAAGGGACTGTAAGCCCCGCTTATGGGAGCAGTGAAATCTGCAGTCTCAGAAAGGCAACCTCGTCCCCATGCATCCTGAAAACATCCCTAAGAGACTGTCAGAACCTGACTGAGACTCCAGGCCTGAGTGAGATCACCTAGGTCAGATAAGTGCTAAAGGATGTATCAGGCAAAGCAGAAGCATTTGGGTCATAAAGCTATCAAATTCAAGCAAGAGAACTCAGAGGTGTGAGCAACGTGAGCATCTCCAAGTTGCTTAGGCTATCTCCTTACCTGCTGTAAATCTGCACTGTTCGCACCAGCTGAAAACACTACTTTGCCTGTATTTCTAAAAGAAAGGAAAGAAAACATCTCCCTTTAAGTCAAACTAGGCCTGCAGTACAAATTTAACTGAAGGACAGACTAGCTGGATCCTTTCCCTTACCAGAAAACCTCAAAAAGTGCCTCCTAAGCCACATCTGCGGATGCCTGAATGGCCACCAGCAACTACACATGTTGCAGGAAGCATCTCAGAATCAGGTCAGGAAACACTGGTTTACAAAAGGAAAGTTTTCATTCCTGTGCCCAGCTTTCATGCCACAACCTGCCCCTTTGTCCCAGCTACACACAGAAACCGGTGTGCATTTCGGGAGCATCCGCTTCTCCCTTCTCTTCGCTTTTGGTTATTTGAAAATCAAACGTGAGGCAGCATGATGTTGTAGAGATGTGATTCAGTATTAGGGACAACTGGAGCAGCCCTAGGAAGGACTGCGGTAACCCGAGTACGCAGACTTACTGCTGGGTTTCTTTGCTTTTATAAATAACGGGGCTTGGGTTATGGTTCGTTTCCATGCAGATTATCAATGGGCCAAACAGTGACATCTCACGATTACACAGGTGGCCAATGTTTTCAAAACCAGCACGTGACAGCAAAAAAAAAAAAAAAAAAAAGAAGTCTAGGAAATTATTACCGAACACAAGTCTTATTATTATTTAAATAGAGGAGCTGGTATGCTGCAGTATAACACGTCTCTTCTTGGACATTATCCCAAACATCAACCAGATCTCTAAATAAATTTATGAGAAGAAACATGCCCTGGTGGCAGATCTCTAATCCCACTGGAGAAAGCCCAGATCATCTCCATTTAAGGTCAAGCAAGCAACAGCTGCACATTTTTGCTCCCCCGAACAAAATACAGCAGACCAAAACCTCCGAGGCGGATGGATTCCATTTTTTAAAGCTTTTCCTTTCCGATGCCCGTGGGCGCTGGGACCCGCTCACCCAGGAGGGAGCCGCAGGGCACAGCGATGCCAGCGCCCACCGCCCACCCCGTGGAGAGAGGTGCCCCAGCAACACCCCTACAGGCCGGCCGCATTCACGGGGGTGTGAGTTTTGTTGTCCTTGGACGAACGGCTTCCAGTCTCGTTCGATGTACAGTTTTGTATCTGAAACTGGCATGCACGGAAGGCACGAGTTATGTTTCTGATGAGGTACTGCTGTTTTTGTTGGTGCCTTACCTCGCCCACTTAAGTATCGTTCTTTAAAAAGAAGACCTAGCTGTGGCTGCGGGGGCTTGTTCGTCAACTGCTCGCCAGCACAATCCCCATTCTTTTAGGGCATCTCATCTGAAAAAAACCAACAACTCCAGAATGATGACTCTGCCCAATTCACTAACACAAAAAGGTGAGAAATTGGGGAAGAGTAACTCAGGAACATTATCACTTTAGGATGACTTGATAAAAGGGAGGAACTGACATTACAGCTACTGCAGGGCTGGGTGTGAGACCTCAATAACGAACTACAGATGTGAATTTCACGTGTAACACTTTCAGTACAAGTTTCATATTACATTTACAAAAAAGCAAACACAGCAACGACAGCCACACTTTTGCTGGATGACAGCAAGTGATAAAAACATGAAACTTCCCTCGTAAAAAGGCCAAATACGCTTGGCTTGACTGTCAGAGATTTATAATGTTAATAATGCCATTATAAGTAAATGGCATAAACCCTTTGCCCTGGTAAGGAACAAGCACTCCTCACTGCGGAGATACTCAATTAACTTTCAATTGAAACAAGTGACCCTGAATTTCCTGGGTCTGGTACTAAAGGATAATAGAAAGCAGTCAGATTTATAATATTAAAACTGAGTTTCTAACTTCAATTGTATTATAGCCAATTTTGCAGAAGAGCTAAACCTTATTTAGAAAAATCAAAATAGAGCTCGGTTTGAAACCAGGCGGTACCACATCGCCTCCAAGGTCCTCAAGTACTTTTGTCCCTGCTTTGCAGCATGCATCATAGCACAGCTTCTAGGGAACGAAAAAAAATAAAAAAATAAAAAAACAAAAACAAATGAACCAACCGAAAAAAACGACCTACCATGTCTGGTGTCCTGTTCAAACCAAGCACTAACCTATGCTAGGCAGTAACTGTCAAAACTGGATCTAAGTGTTTAGAGTTAGGCTCAGCTTCTGTATTTTTGCCTGCCATTTCCAAATGAGGAAAACGCTCACGCTGCCGGGAGCATCTGCACGCCGAGCCTGACGCAGGATGCTCGCACGCTCAGCAGCCTCGTCCTTTCCCATCCAGTAAATCCTCCACTTCCCGGAGGCACGAAGCCTACTCCTCGTGGGCAGCCCCTGCAACCGGAGGCCAAACCTTCTCACAAGCGTGGGATACGGGTGCTGGGGTCACACCTGGCTTTTCCCCGCAGGGGGTAAGGTGCAAAGCGGCAGCGTCCAGCTGCCGCCGCTACCCAAAGAAGCAGGAGAGGTTCTTAAAAATCACTCGCGTGGTTTCCACCCCGAGAAGGGTGTCGGGGGTGGGGGTGGTTTTATAGGAAAAGTAAAACACTTCACGTTATACAGGAAGGATTAACTTGGGAAATGAACTGATATGTGTTGGATTTTATTTGGAAGAAAAAAAACCCTGACCTAGAAATTAACTTGAAAGGGTGGAAGAGGTGTGAAACACAGCAAAATAGCACTGTCAGAAGAAAGCTGCTGTGCACAACTCACATCACACGCTGTAAATTGAATGCCAGCTGTGTAACAGTACTGCCAAGCCTAGGAATACGAAGAGCCTAGTTTAAGAAACCCCTGGTACAAAAGAACATCCCTCCAAGTCCGAACGCTGTGCCAAATGCAATCACCCACACTACTAGGGGTTTGGGTTTTTGTCAGGGAGAAACATTAGGACCGCTGTAGCGAAAGCAGCACAAGAGCCCTCCGAAGGAATTCCTGTGGAAGTTCTCGCCCTGAAGAAGCGCGTGTGAATCGCGGCTCGCTCCTTTCCCCGAAGGTGGGAAACCTCACGGCTGCTCCCGCACGGGAGGGAAGGCGCTGCCAAGGTTTTAACGCGCTGCTGCTGGGAGCGAGCGGAGAGCAGCAACCTCCGGTGTCAGAAGGCAGAAACGGGACCAATCACAACTTCTGCGCTGCTGAATGACACCGGGAGCCCTGCCTCTGAAACTTGCGTTATTTCTTCCCCTCGGCCGACTTCAATTGTTCCCACCACTTGGTCGCAGACTCGGACAAGTTGCCAGATCTGCAGGCGGCTCCCGCAGCCCGGAGCAGGCTGCTGCCCAGCTCCCAGCACTCGGCAGCGGAGGTAAGCAACCTCTTTTCTTTGATGCTTTTAAGGCTCGCAGCGAGGCACCCTAGCAGTAGTCTTCTAAATCAACTCCTCTCCTCGAATTAACAGCCAGTTCTACATCTCCATTAAAAATACGGAAACTTAGGCATCACAGCTCTGCGTCACAAGGGTAACGCTGTGTTTAAACATCTGAGATTTCCTACGTGCTGTGGGACACTAACTGTCCTCAGGTAGATGATTTATACAGGCAACATCACAGCAGAAGCGAGCAGCTTTCATCATTCTCCTCTGACCTTTGTCCCTCCTTTTAACCTGCTTGGTTATTTTTGTTTAAATACGAGACCCACCAGGAGTAATTCACTTACAGTTTTGCAGACACGTGCGTCCCCAGAGCTGCCTGTTCCACTGCCCCACGAAGGTAAAGCTCCTTCCCCACGTAACTCGGAGCAGCGCCTTGCTGACGGAGCACGTTGAGAGCGCTACCCTTTTTGTGCTGTATGGTGAAAAAGTACCCTTAACTAAAAAATTCACGTGGTTTACAGCAGTAATGGAACTGTAGTTGTACCGTGTTACTCGGATTTCCATTCTGGCTACTGAATTCATACAGTATTATTGCTGTGAATTCCTTTAAGGGTTTCTTTTCTCCTTCTGGTCATTGTAACTGCCAGTTTTGTCCTAGAATGCCTCTAATAGCAAGTAAAATAATCGCTAGGATTTGTAACATCACATTTTTAATGCAGAAAGTAATCCATTTAATCCCAACTAAGGGAAGTGCGTAGACACTGTGCAACCAAATACCTTAGCTTTAAAATCCGTGCGAACAACAAAGACACAGAAACACACCACATAAAGGATATTTTAATATTTGGATATACGATTATTTTTAAGAGGAATGTGATTCATGGAAATGCAGGTGTACACTCTAGGGAATTTCTCCTTAGAGCTGCTGCTCCCCCCTCTCCCACATCGTTAAGGTTCTGCTCCTAGAAGACAGGCAACCCACTCACTCACGCTGTGAGGCAGGGTTTCCCTGTTACTGAACACACAACCCCCAGTTCCTTTCCCCCAAACTGACCGGCAGGCACCAGGTAAGAGCACAGACCTGGTGCTCAGCACCCCAGGACCGGTCTGTAGCAGGCAGCTACGGGAAGCACCCGGGTGCTCCAAAGCCAAGCGATCTGCTACCACGCTGGGGAAGCTGCTCCCGGCAGGCTGGAGCAGTGCTTTAGCCCCTCAGTGCCTCCGAGCCAAAGCCTACAACCAGTGGGAAGATTCTGACAGACACAAATGTTTTTTTCAAGCCGAAAGTCACTTAAAATGCATTTTCAAGTGAAGAGAAGAGCTTGGATTTATTCTGTCGGAGTGCCTTCCCTCTAGCATACACGCTGCGTACACACACCTGTAATACCACGCAGCTCATGCACGCACACGCACAGAAACTTCTCTGCTTGCCGCAGCTCTTCCTGGCACACACCTGTAGCTACCCAGGGTTAGATTCCCATCCACCTCCCCCTAAATCCTATCACTGCACCGGAGAGAGTTGCTTTAAATTGGGCAACAGGGTAGCTCAGCTGTTAAGTTAAAGCCGAAAGTTTCACGCTGGTAACATCCCACGCTACAGACATCCAAAACTGAGTAACAACAGCCAACAGTCGTGACATAAGTGCGCGCTACATAGCGGGTGACAATTGTGATGAATCAGATGTGAAATACTGCATTTAGGCTGTAGCAAATAATGCCCTCCCTTTTGCCACATGGGGATGAAGACAACTATATTATTAGTGCTCTGTGAGACCTGGTTTATGTATGTATCACATTTCTATTTTTAAAAAATTGCATTTAATTCTTATCCTTCAAAAAGGTTAGAGATATAGACTCTTTGTTGTGTAACACAAAAAAATCACTAAAATCAGTTCATAATCTGGGATTTTTAGTGAATTTTTCAGCAAACAAAAATGTATGGGATACACCTACACAGGAACAAGTGTGTCTTTTTATGTGCTGTAAGAATAGTTTGAACTAGCATTAGAAAAGCACTGCAACTGAGAAACAAAAAGCCCCACAGGAAAGTTACGTTATGATCCCTAGACTATCAGAAACTGGAAAACTGCTTTTGCCTTCTAGAGACTGAGTCCTCTTAAGAGGACTTTCCTGGCATGGAGTTATTTCCCAGAACTTGAATTTACCTACTATTTTCTTCTTTCAATCAATGCCATGTCTTTGTCCCCTGAGCTGCTGAAAAAGGTAAAAACACAAAGAAAAACAACTCTCAGAACCCCCTTCCACTTGTTCCTTTTATACACATTAGATGCATTCCAATTTTCACTTCAGTTCAAATTGCACCTACCACATTTCCTAGTAACAGTAATGTCAGAGGTACCACCAGAAGCTAATACCCCCCTTGAAACTACACGGTTTTAAATACTTGGCATGTGTAGTGGAAGAAGGAGTTTATTCCCCCATAGAAAAGTTACTGTGCAATAGGTAAATCATACTAACAGGTTAGAAAACGTGCGTGGCATTACACATCCTATTTTTAATAGGGGAGCAGATGAGTGTGGAGAGCTGAGGCACTCGCCCAAGATCCCACCGTGCTGCTCTGCAGCAGTTGCAGGGAATTTAACCCAGAGTTAAAAACGAGCCAAAAGCTTTAGCTTCCAGACTACTTTAATGGACCAACACAGAGATAAAAGTCACAGTTAGTCCTGAGGTATGTGGATAACTCCCAAAACCAAAATGCCAGGCTTGGTATGTTCAAGTGTTCATCAGTTTAAATACTTGATATCCACACCTTTTTTTTTCTCATGGACTTGAACTACAGATAAAGGCTCTTACTAACTGGTGATCTCACTTCGAGAATATGGAGAACATCAAAACTAGTCCAATGAAGATTGGAAAAGGAAAGAATTAGTAAGAAGGGAAAAAAATGAATCTAAACTGTTGCTTTTAAAGTGTGAGCTTTCCCCATCCTTTCCTAAACATGCAAAACACTGACACTTCAGTACAAAACAGACTTTAAAACAAAGAGAAAAAGGATGGGTTTGCTTTTCCTGTTACCAGCACTTCCCGAAATCTACAAGCTGAATTGTTGTTACCCCATCCCAAAGCAAAGTTTTCCACATGCAATTGAAAAAATGACAACATATCTCACAAGTCAGCCTCCAGCGCTCTTCGCTGACTTAATGTACTCCAGCTGCGGTTTTCTGTTTCCCCTCACACAATCCTTGCTCTTTTTCCACACTCCCCCACTCTTCCTTTGCTCATTTTTCTACTTTCCTCCCTCGGTCTGTCCTCTCCTGCACTATTTTCTGCATTCGGGCCTTCACCCATCCCCATCTCTGTTTTTGATCTTCAGCCCCTTTCACGTTTTCTTAACATGAAAGTATATACATATATATCTATATATATCTCAGTTTTCTGTTCTCTGCAGTCAGGCTGTTGAATTGGCTAACATTTCTTCCCTGGTACAACTGCCTAGTGCCACTCTCAGCCTAGAATCAGAATGGGAACCAATTCTGCACCCTTAGTGTAGATAAATACAAACCCAGCTGCTGGGGTAAAACCCAGCAAGTCACCTCCAAACAGTTTCGTTCCTTTTACAAGAAAAAAAGTAGTATACCTTTGCATATCACTTCTGTACTTGAAAACCTGTAAGCAACTTCTGTTTTATTGACGGAAGCTTTTATCCACTGAACTAAATTGAGACTAGAGAGCCAATTCAGACGGCCTCCTTCTTCACTCCCTTCTCAGCCCTCATCTTCCTCACACAGAAGCAGACAATTTTCAGACTTGAGATGCTCCAGCCGAAATGAATCCACACAGCCAGGGAGGAGGCATTTTATGGCAGGGCTCAAAACAAAGCAACACAACTTGAAATAAGATATATACATTAAGGTAGGAAGCTAGCAAAGACGATGAGCATGCCTACACATTAACTGCAGGCTCTGGCAGAGCTTTAACCCTCTGCTACATCTCCTCCCCGGGGGGGTCCACACAACCCACAGACAATTGGGACAAAAGGCTCCAGATTCAACTCAACTCACAGCGTTTCTTCTTCACTTTAGCACCATGCACACAAATCTTTAAGTGCATCTCCTCTGAACACGCAATAAACCTTCCTACCTAGGGGCATCATACTGCTCATACAAACACAGAGAGCAATTTCTTACGCCAGGTAATTTTTGTTAACAGTTCTGAACATGTCCTAGACCAAGGATCGCAGAACTTGATGGTACTTTTTTGCATCATTATGCTTATGGTTATTGAGAGACCTATCTTCAGCTGATGAGACTGAATTGCTGTTTTTTGAGGACATTTCATTGCAAAAATCTATGAGATATACTATTACACAATACTACTTTTAAACAATACCTTTTCAGGGCTTAATTTGGTCGTATGGGACAGCAACAAATCAAATATGTCAAACCTCTCCTATTCCACTGATATCACTGCTGCATTTAGTAAACATATGACAGGAAACAGGCTGTGTCTAAAATTGCTGTGGCATTTCCAAAGGAGCCAAATTTATCCCGTGTGACTTCAATGGAGTCAATGCAGTTGCACCACAAATGAGTGTGGCCCACAGTTTTCACTTTAGCCACAGATCTCCTCTCATGGTGAAGGACACCCAGAAACAAAGTTTAAAATAGCCTAATACGAACCTGGGAAACAGCCACATGCCAGCGACGATGGAAGCAGTAACTGTGATCGGTGACTCACCCTGTGGCGCTGGGCGTAGGGGATCCCCTAACAGGGAAACGTATGGGGTGAGCCTGGGGAGCTGCCCTGGGCATACAGCAGGTCTTTCACATCCATCAGCGATGCTGGATTAAACGCAGCTGTAGAGCCAACAGCCTCCCTTCTGGCCTTGTCACACCTGAGCACAACACTGTTTGACATTAAAAAGTCAAATGCAACTTGCCCTTTTGGTGCACTTTCCTTTCAACAAGTGGTTTGTATACGCATAATACTACTTAACACTGACCTAAAACACAGTCAGGGGACTAAAGAGGAGAACAGCTCCTACCTGTGGCAATGACCGCCCTTCACTTCAGTGTAATTGTTTTTCAGGCTGTCCGTTTTGACCTTGCTAGCCACCCAGCTGCAGCTGTGTTACTGACCCTGCTTCCGTTTATGCACACTTTAGGTGGGTGACAGCGTCATGGAGGACTAACAAGCCAGGTATGTGTTTATTACTTGAAACCATGCACTTGTAAATTAAAACTTGTTGAAACATGGGCAGAATTTGCTTCCTTTGCTTACAGGAAAACTCCCACAGATAGGCTTAGTAGGTAAGGTGACATGGAGGTGTTTTAAAAACTTCCAAACCCACACAAACTGTTAAGAAAACCAAGTTACTGTATTTTGACCTTTCCTGGTCCCTTCTCTATGCATATTTCTAGCCATAAATTGTATATGCTTTAACATATTACCACCTTCCATTTTTAAAAAAAGTCCCTCTGTATTGCTGGGCTGGTAGCACATGTTTAAATAGCTAACACCAGCCTGACAGCTCAACTGAGCATGCCGACTACATGCTTCCCCCCAGGCAAGAGCACTTCTTGTCCTCCCCAAGACATCTCCTGCCTCTCCTCACCACTGATGGCTCACAAGACTGCAGGCCATCCAACAGGGCCCACAGAAACGGTCTTGGTGTGCGTACGTGCAGCTCCGACCCAACCCTGCTCCAATCAAACTTAAATCAACAAAATCTCAAACAAAATCCCTTAGTGGTCCTCTACCATGCCCCATCTGAAAGACACTTTTTGTTTCATTTTAAGGTTCTTCCATTTTAGGCATATCTACAGACAAATCCATGGACAACAGTGTCTCTGACTCAGTCAGGATTCACATAATTTATGCAGCAGGACACCTAAGCAGTTGTTTTCCTTTATCTGACATATACGAACAGATAGGAAGACAGGCATAGGTATCATTTCTTGCCAAAAAAAGAGAGGCCTTGTGTATCACGATACACACTCATAAAACACTCAGGGGCAAGCTCAGCTTTCAGAGCGAAGTTTGAGAGATGCATATACCATCGTCATCTTAGGAAGTAATTCCTGACATTGACACCACACCTGAAGAACACCCTTTGCTCTGAGCAGAGCAAGCACACACGGTCAGCCCCTCGCCACGCAAGGCTCACAGAGGAGGGTTTTACACCCCAGCTGTGTGCCAGGAGTTTTAAGACAACTGACACCCCATGGCCATCTGCCATCACAAGGGAGACAATTTCCTTGAAATAAAACACGCTCGCTTATGGGACAAAGTTATACACATGCTTTATTTTGTCCCTCATAGCAGCCCTCTGCCTGTGTGCCTGACCTTTGTAACGCGTGGTGCCACATGTAGAGAAAAACATTTCAGTCCTTATTCTGTTTTGTCTGACGAGAAATATACTAAAATTCCTTGCCTCTGTGATGCATAGCTTTTAGTTACACACCATAAAGCATTTTGACTTGGAATGGCAACGCATCAACTAGATTTATTTCCCTCCCTTCCAAAATAAGGGGCTGGGAAGCCAGACGGCCCGCGCAGGGCCCTGACAGCCAGCAGCCAGAGCCAGGCCTCCTGGCCGCGAGGCCTGGGCCTCCCGCCACGCCACCAGGCTGTCAGGTGTGCTTCAACCGGTACCAGTGGGGGGAGAGCGGGGGGAGGTCAGCCCTGGCCTTTTCGCAGCCTGTGAGGGATGGAAAGATTACCCAGATCGTGGCGTTAGATCCTAAGTCTCGCATTTCCATGGTTTCCGCTTTACAATTCATCGCCCCTGCCAAAAAGCAGGTGCTCAGTAGCCTCCGGGAGGAGAAGCACACTACAGCACAAACCTGAACCTGGAAAATAGAATTGTCAAAATCCCATTTTAAAATAAAACCACTGTGAAGGCAACCTATTTATTTTGGGCTTCTTAGGGCTTTAAAACAATCTCCGTTTGCACTTATCAAAGCACTTTACTTCTGCGTTTCTAACTCTTCACTTTCCTGCTTTCCCAGCTCCACAAAGGCTGTCTAAAACAAAAAGAGAAGATAATAGGCACTTTGCACTGTTCCTGACAACTTCTCTTCTTTCCTGCACTCCTAAAACCTCTGACTTGTGCCCTCTGCTTTCTTGTTGCCATGGAGAAGGTCCAATACATAACCCGCTCCGCTCTGAGGAGAGCCTCAACTATTGAGGTCAACCCACAAGCACGCCAAAGGCTCCAGGAGCTCTTTGTGAATTTCTGCCTGATTCTAATTTGCCTCTTGCTGATCTGTATCATTGTGATGCTCCTCTGAAGTTCCAGCACTTCTCTGCACTGTCCTCTAGGAAAGCCACCCAAAGGGAAGAGAGACCTCCACCTCCAATCCCAATGCAAGGATCCTCTTGGGAGAGGGGCTAGCACTTGGACTAAAGCTGTATGCCAACCGCCGCGCTATTCTCTTACCACCTGCTACATGTATTAAAAACACACTTCTGTGCAGAACGGTGTCTAGAGCCTGTGTTACACAGCTGTGCATGACCTAATTTACCTGTCTCGGGCAAGAGCTGTCTTTTGTGACTGGTGTAAAGCACTGCCTCTCCTTACTGCTGGTAAGTTTCTCCGTGCTTCAGCCAGCTCCTGGTGGTTTAGCCAGTACACGCAAACAGCAACTGCACTTTTTCAGGGCTGAGTGTCTTTACGTTTCTCTGAAAGCCCGTAAGTCACGGGGCCTGTTCCCAATGCGGCCGCTGTCTGCCCAAAGCAGAGCTGCAGGCCCACAGATCACAGCACAGACCGGGAGCATTTCTGCTCTGCTTACTCCAAGATGCTGCACCTTTGCGTTACCGACTGAAGGCATTCAAATTGCTCTAGCGTTTTTAGGAGAATGAGAGTAAAAGAAAAATACCTTCTAACCCAGATTACATTACTTCAAATGCTTTTCTCCCTATTTACGGGATCTTATATATATGTATATATACACACACACAACTTGGATCTGAAAAAAAGGCAACTCCACTCACAATATTTATCACTGTTGCACTTTCACTAGATACAAGCTTCCAGGTTTAAAAGACATCTGGAAAGATCTTTCACTATGTTTTTACAGAAATATTGACACTACCATACTGGTATCAAAGATTTCATTTTCTGTAACTGACATAACAATTGGCACAACTGAAAAATCAAAAATAGTTCTCCAAGTTCTGAATACTTGGCTTCAGACAAGTTTATTATGGCCTGATGTAACGTATGCAGTAATTGCCTTAGTTTAAAACTACAAAAAAGCTTGATATTTGCCAATGTCATTCTAGGTGGCTTATATTTGATGCGGTAAAGCAAAAGGTTTAGGTTACCCTTACTACTGTGACTGGGGTATACCATAAAAATCCAAGTAACACCACCATCCTCAACTGCAAACACCCCTTAGAGAACAAACAAGCATTTTCCTAAGATAAATGATAAATATCATTATGCACAGGAAGGAAAGCATTGCAGAAAAATCTCTTCAGTATGTAAACCACAGTCTAAACACAAAAGATGAAGTTTCTGCTCCAGTAGTTATTGGTAATAAGCCTGAGCACACTTCCAACCATCCGGTGTGTTGCTGGTGTTAAGGTAAATTTCTAGAAACTTTACACAATTTTCAAATATAAAGAAAGCTCAAGAATCCACAGACAGAGGTCAGACAGACATCTACTTTCAACAGGAATCTTTCTATACCACCTCATGCAAGCAATCCCATTGATAAATACAAAATATCAAGTTTACCTTAATCTCGTATTCTGCCTTTAAGACTTAACATTACCTAAATCAAGGTTGACAATGAACAGCTGAGCAGGAAGAGAAGAAATCTTTGAAAAAAATCTATACTGGATGTAATGAAAGCCCAGTGGTGATGCACATCCCAACTAGCAAATAGATATGCTGAGAGCAGATCTCTGAAATAAGGTTAATCGCTAAAGTTAGTTAATTAGTTACTTGTATGAGGATTAAGGCAAGCACTGATGAAACCAGCAACACAGGCACCCCATTTCAAGTTAATCTATCAGCATTACTGACTACAACTGTCAATATAAATCTCAATTCCTGTTTCACGCCTTCTGACCGCTCCCACAAATGCATGAGATTTTTGTACGCGTACTTTCCCTATTACTACTTTTTAAGAAAGTTCACGGACGTAGTGTACTACTTCTGCGGGGAAAATAATAACCTAATAACCATCATAAATAAAGTTACTTTCTTCTCTTTTTAAAGCTTTATTTTTGTGATGGGCAGGGTTTCTAGCTTTAGTTTGCTTTGGTAGCGGTTCAAGAAACTTGTACTGGAAATAATCTAACAGTTTTATAGTACTGAAAACTCCCTGAAAAGGAAAGGTGCTAAGAGTAAAATATCAACACATACATTTTAAGAATATGTTGGAATTATAGGCTCCAGAAGCCAGTAACATATGGAAGTCAAAGCAAAGCATTGCTAAGAATAAAGAAAGCACAACACCCCACAAAAAAAATAAAATACCCACATCTCTCTTATGTACCTGAAAATCCATTATTTATTTAAAAACAATAAATAACCAATAACAAAGCCAGGATATAAATAAGCTGGAAGTCCTGCTGTTATTTTTCAGTAACGCAGATAGATTGCATGTACCATAAGGTTCATTTCTGTCTCGGGGTTCTACTGATATGAAAAACTGCTACCACGCTCTACATCACAAAATGTCAACCAAACCCAGAGATAAAACCTTTTGTACATAGTATTCTTCTTTGTATACTTGTAAGAGCTTTACAACTAGCATCTACTGTATGTTTATTTATTAAAATGACTGTTTGAAAATATATTAATGCATAAAATAAGATATTCAAATACAATTAAGTTTATAAGAAAGTATCCATCCTATTATCTACTTATAAATTAAAATGATGTGAAAAAGAACTAGTTATCACAAAGCTTTCTGATTCTTTATACCTCTGTTTATTCTGTTTTGGTTTTCAACAGAAATCTTGCATATTTTGCTATGTCCAAATCACTTACACATACTTAATTTTCACTCACCAACTACTACACATAGTAGTGGTGAATTTTATGGAAGTGTAAGCAATAAGTTCAATACTTTTATGAGCCATAATAAAAATTCCACACACAGCAGGTGGCTTGGATTAAGTTTTCTTTTCTCTGTTCTGCTCCACCCAACGTTATGTAATTTTGCTACTTTGTCTTACACACTGGTAGTGAATAAAGAAAGCTGAACAGGCAATACTGTATTACTCTTCTCAAAAAATAAGAAATAAAAATCAAATCAAAAAATGGTTCAGTGATTTAAATGGCAAACATCTGTGGCAGCTTTATACTGGGAAAGGTTTGGATCAGGAACAAAAAAATACATTGGATTTAAAGATACATCTTCTCAGCCAGGTCTTCAGCAGATGTTGATAAATCCACCAGTTTTTCCATTTTTCCATTTCAGAGTTTCGAGTTTTGTTCTGGATAGCTGGTAAGGCATTTTAAAGGGCAGCAGGAACCTGGTACTTTACCTACACTGCTGTGCCAGAATTTGAGCATAGAGTAACAAAGACATTCATTTAGAGAGTATCCTGGTTCATATCTGGAAGCAAACTACTGTACTGTAGATCAGGGTCAGACACCTACCTTCGTATAGCCATTAATAGTGTCTGTCAGAACACGATTAGAAAATATTTGTGATGTCCTACAAGATCCACAGGTATCTTTTATTTAACACTAAATGTGTTCCTTCTATATTTGACCTAGATCTTAAAATCTGAAGAAACTCTGTGTTTTGCTTACAGAAGGAGATGAGCGAACACCTCTTGCTTGCCAAGAGGATTAAAACCAGAATACGTTTGTAAGGATTCCTTTAAAAACTGTTGTTCATCTTAGTCGGAACCCTGGTAATTAAAGTCATTTAAAATAGGTCCCAGATTTATTGGAGTATCTGACAACCAGTTTAGAAAAATACGATTGCTTTATAAGCCTAGGGTTTTTTCTTTTTAAAGATAAGAATGCCAAAAGTCCCATTGTTGTATAAAATACAGAACTATAAAACACTGCCCTCTTGTGATCTTCCCTAAGATTCAGCTGAATATTAAAAGGAAGTTTTGGCAACATTTCAGCGTTAGGGCTCACTGGTCTTATTTGTTTCCTCTATTTTTATATACACATTTCTGCACATAAACTGGAATTGCTAAGTTATTAATATCATCTTAAATAAGCTATTGCGTACGTGCTATTAGAAGCACTGAGATGCATCCTGTGCCAGCTCAATCTAGATTCTTAATAAGGAATTTGTAAAGCTGCAAAGAACCCCACGAAGCACGCTGTTGGCAAAACAGTACCTACCATGTGGCATGATGCCAAACCCTAGAAGTGTAGGAAATGCTCCTTTAAACAGAGGTACATTTTTCCCAGAAGCTATAATTTTCATATTTTGCACTTACAAAGATCTTGGAGAAGTTGTTTTTCAACAATCTGTTGCTGGAGTCTTAAATAAACCCCGACTTCCAGCAGAATGACTATTCCCGGTGGGCCCTGAAAAGTTCCATGCACATGGAAAAAGTAAATAAAGAGCCAAAATGTATAAAATCCACGTCCTTTCCCCATTAATCAGTTCTTCAGGAGCACAGCAGTAAAATGGAAGCTGTCATTAACTTTAAATATTTATTATTTTTTAAGGTATTTGGAAAAACAAGAAGGCCTTTGGGAACACTCAGATTCCTTTTTGGAAGGGAAAAATCTGTTTTTTGTAAACAAACAATTTTTTCTTAAGTGGCGGAAACTAAGAACAGGTAAACAGCTGAGGACACAATGAAGTTCATGTGAATCTGCACTGCTTCTAACTCAGCAAGCAGCCCAAAGCTGCAACCAAGGGTCTGTTCCAAGCACAAGAGGGCAGACAGATGCACATTATGGATCTTGCTCACAACAGAGGTCTCAACTTACTTCTCAATTTCCTGCTCATTGTCTTGGTTCTGGTGCTCGCATTCATCCTTGTGAAGCTGATGTGAAGCCCTGTGAGGGTCTTTTTTTTTTTTTTCCCAAAAATCTTGTTCTGAGGGTTTGGTTGTTGTTTTTTTACAATGATAACATAAAGACATCAAACTATCTGACCATAAATATGCCAAGACTGAAATAACTGACAGAGAAAGTGTTCATGTACCTATTTCATCTGAAAGTGAACCTAAAAGTATACAAGATTATGTCCTGCCATTGACTAAAGAAAGCATCTAGAGCCCTGCTGAGTACAGGAAGAAATCCAAGTGTGCGTAAGCAGCTACTTCAGTTTCCTCACTCCTACAGCTGATCTGCATTTAAAGATCTGCAAACGATCAGCAGCCTTCAAGGAACAGAGTTTCCGCAAAGGGGAAAGAGAAAATCAAATTTTAAAAATGGGGTTTCCACAGAATGGATACTTCACCAGAAATATGACAGGAAGGCAAAACGAAACACCTACAAGGGGTCAACAGCACACATCAAATTACCTGTAGAGAGCGAAAGCACGGATGCTGTAGATGGAAGAAGAATGGCAATGAACCGCAGCCTGCAGCAGCTGGGATTTAGATAGGTGAAGTTCAAATATGAAAGCATAATTATCAGTGACCTCTTTTTCGACACCCGTGGTTCACAGCAACACCTTACAAGCCAGAAGCCATTTGTGTTACACAGCAGTATCGGAAGAAGCTGCGGCTAAGACAACAGAAAAGAAGGGGCGTTAGCACAGGTTGTCACACCGGTGCTTGTGACGCCTTTAACACTGCTGTGCAGGTGAGCAGTCGGTGCATCCGCACAACGGCGAGCGTGCTACGTCCCCAACACGTCGGATTTACCTCCCGTGTGCAGGGCGAGGGTGCAGTGCGGGAGCCCTCAGGCTGCATTTGACACACCTCTTGTTACCTGCTAGAGCAACCGCCCGCCCATTGCTCGTCCTCACCCCAAGCTGCAACGCAAGCTTCTCACGGGACCTTCGTGGGATGGTCTGCTTTCCCCACGGGCCCTGGGAAGGACAGTGACCAACGAGAGCTCGCTTCTGCTGGATTTGTTTGCCCGGAAGGTAGCTCTACACACCTAAGACATGTAGGGAAAGAAGGTGGCCAGAAGTAGATTACGGACACTACACTGGGGCCAAGCAGCCTACCCTTTAGCATCTCTTTCCCAAGTACAAATTGGGAACCAAGTATACCACCACACGTGTATTGTACGGTACTTTTAATGCCATACACATGAGTGTTAGCAGTCAAAAGACGCAGGTGTTGCCCATGGGATGGGGGAACAGCCAGTTTCCAGCTGTCTGCTGCCAGCAGAGCACCCCTGGTTTGGCAGGTACGCCGCTGACCCAGCACCTCCCACAAGCACTCACTCTGTTACAGAGCTGATCTACTCGTGGCCACGCTCGGGATTTCCAGACAATTGCTGCTGTAGCTGAACCAACAGCAATCTGCAGCAGACCCGTCTGAGCTGGATATGTAAAAGACTTTCCAAAGGAAAAGACAACGTGCTGAGGGAAACGCGAAGTTCACGCAGGTCCCACCACGAACAGGCTTCCACACCGCACTATGTCCTCCGGCGCACAGGCACCGTTAGGTGGGGCAGCATGGATAGGCAACATGAAGTTTTTTCTCTCGTGTGCTTTGAAGTATGTGCAATAAACGTTTAAAATAGCTTCTGCAAGCTATGCATCTACAGCTTTTTTTATGTTGATACAATAATATCAATTCCTACTTGTATTTAGAGCAGAAAACTTTGCACAGCTCTATCATTGTAACCACTTTATCATTTATTTTGGTTATCTTGAAATACTCTGCTTTCAAAATCTGTAGATTTACATACAAGGGATATATGTTTTAACAGTTCTGTTGTTGTGTATTGTTTAGAAGGATTTCTACTGGTGCTTGACACCAATAAGAGATGGCACAAAGCATAATCAAATCCACAGAAATGATATGAAGCCCACTCTCATCTAAAGAAGAGTAGAAACGGTTTTCCCAGCAAAATAGCTCTTCACTGATACACTCCTCGGGATCGCACACAGCTTATTTTATGGATGTTCTTCTGTACATACAAAAGTTTCCTTACCTTAGCGAAACCTGACAGCTGAACAGCTCAAATGAGTTAAATGAGTTAGCATTGAAAAAAAAAAATAATCATAGATTCCTTTTTAATAAAAGGACAGAGATGAGTCTACCAACTCCACCTACCACTTATTTCCAAACCAAACGTCACATACAAAGTCTGTAAGAAACTCTGCTATCAGCACGTAGCTACCCCAAACTTCTCCCAGCCAACAATGAAAATTACAGAATCTTAAACAAACGTCGAAACGTGCATTTTCCTGAGATGACGCACAAAACTGGCAGAGTTACCAGCTAACCAATGCCAAGCCTCTTTTTGCAATCAGGCATGGTCCAAGCTTGGTTTACCATCATCTGCTAGCACTTAGCCTGACCCCACACGTTCACTACGAGTGGAAGCCCAGTCGTCAGACTACAGCCAACTTCACTGTAAAAGAAACAGAACACAAAAGCTCACAGTAATGAATTAATTCTGTTAACCACAGGTTATAATTGTTCGTGTTATAAAGCTTTATCTTGCTGAAAAGTACGGTTTCATCAAAATGTGACATGGGAAAAATGATATTATCTTTTTTCCAGTCTTCTGACCTGTCAGGATCATACGAAAAACTACTTTCGGGTTCACATTTAAGAATATTTTTTTCTGTGGCAACAATGTTATTTGAAGCATGCTGTAACTTTTTCCTTCAATTAAAGTTTTACATGATGTTTGCCAATATTTAGGTATGCATATGGTTTACTTCTGTTTTGAAATGACAATTGTTGCAGCATCTCTTAATTTCTCACTGCATTAAAATCTAATTCACAGGACCTTTTATATACACGGTATAAACAAGGCAGTGTTTTCCTCATTAAAGAAGAAACAGGAAACTAGATACCTTAAAGGAAAAAGATGCACTTAAGCAATTTCCATCTATTCTCTCTGCTATATTCTGATACAAGTTAGCTCACCATGAGGAAATCCTACAGATGCACCATGAACTGGAACTAAAACAGATTCATCCTATCAGGCCCAAAACACTACCAGAGTTAATAAACAGGCTGAAAGCTTCTGAAAGCTTCTGAAGCCTTCTTTCTTACTGTATCATCCCCTACAGGTTTGAAGGCATGCTTTCATTTTAAACTTCACTTCTGGAATAACATACAGCATCTACCTAATTGCCTTCAGATGCCAGGACGAGGCTTTAAGAAATGCATTTATGTGACAACATACAGCCTTCATGCAGCCAGATTTGTATGTCCTCCCAGTTCAACGGGAATCCCTGTTGTGTATTATAAGCGTTTTCACTTTAATCTATGCCTAATCATTATTTACCTTAGGGTTTAAAACAAAATTTAAAAAAAAAGTATTAGAATGGTCATGTCTGCTGAAAGACTAAAAGATCTGCTGTACATTGAAAATAATTAAATTTATGGTGAAATAGAAATTTGGGGAGCAAAGCGCAACAGAAAAACAACAGGTAGCTGGTGGGTTCAGACAAATTCAGACTACAAAGAAAGTGAAGAGTTAATTCTGACAGTCAATAATCTTGGAACAGCTTTTAAGGGCTGTAATACATTTTCTTTTACAATAAATTTAAACTCAAATCTTATTTTCTAGAATAAACTCTAATTCAGAATTTAGCAGGGGAAAAGGTCTCTAGTACACTGTTATGGGCATAATAAAGCAGTCTACAAACAGATTTTTTTAAGTCCAGTAGCTACTCCTGAGTGATCAGTCCTCAAAATCAACTCAGGAGTTAGTTGTAGTCTGTCCTCACTTTCCTAGTGACAGTTGTTCTCTATACTCCCTCCCTCTGCCAGCCTACCTAAAACATACACAGAGCTGCTCTACGTTCACAGTTTAAAGCAAAGTTTGTTTTGTTTTCTGTTCATGGCAATGATAGTTTTAAAGCCGAATTATGATAAATGGCATTTTTTTCAGTCCTGTAAAAAACACTACATTTCCACCAGCACAGATGCTTACCTACAAAGAGTAAAATAGCAAAAATATTACCCACTAACAGGAAAAGAAAAATAAAATAATTTTATTGAGGATTTTGTGGTGGTTTTTTCATTCACCAGCTTCCTCTGAAAAAAATCTTAGGCTTTCTGTTCTCTCTTTCCTACATATATATTTCACTTAGGATTATAAGTGTATTTATTTTCTCAGAAATAATACCATCTCTGTTCCCAGGTGCACACACAGTGCGTAGCTTTGAAAAAAGTCACAAAACACTACACAATATCTTTGGAAAAATAATTATAATTATGATGAGGTTTCTTTAAAAAAATAATAATATTGTGTCAAAACAACATTCTCCTTTCCTCACCTTTCTGTCCTCCTTCCTCGTCACGGCTGTAACCTCTGGGCAGAAAGGTGGCGGGGAGGCAGCAGAGGACACCTGGAGGAGCCCAAAGGCTCCAGCTCTTGCCCATGCTTTATTTTTCTGTTTCATGGGGTCTTACCTGACAACCCCATCTTCTCGCCTGAGGAAATCTGACTGACCATGTTTCAAGGCCCATCAACACAACCCCAGTCCCAGTGGAAGTGCGTGTCAAAGCCACCAGAGCTCCTCCATGCCCGTCAGTGCTGTCCTGCTCCCTGCGGTCCCCCCTTGCAACTGGGAGAGGGAAAAGCTGAGAAACGCTCCGAGGAGCTCCCCTGTTACTAGGAGCCGACCAGAAACTGACAGCCCAGCTGAGGAAGCGGGGATCCTACCTGGATCCTACGACACATACTGATCTGCACACAAAATACCGATCTGGATATGAAAATGACCGGAGCAAGACAAAACGCTTTTAGGCAGAACTTCAACCTGCAACGTTACAGTCTCAAAAACCCGACAAGCTGCCGCACCATTTTATAAAAGCGGCTAAACAGATAAATGATGTTCGTGCTCCCCCTATTGGCTCGGTCCTCAAAGCACAGCCCGGCATCAATTCCTGTGTGCCTTTTAACCGTGAAGAGAGGTTTTACAGTAATAACCATAATAATATATATATTATACACATACAGGACTTCATCCGTGCCAAACATGCAGCTTTGCCTTCATGCAAAAAGGAAACGCTGTATTTCATTGCTGCTGGACTGACGAAGCGCTTGTGAGAAGAGAAGAACCTGGAACGATGTCATTTTTTCAGAGGAACCCGTAAGAATTAATATAAAACAGCTCCAACTTTCTAAGTTAATAATAATAATACAGATCACCATTAAGAGCACAACTGAATGCTGAGAACCTCTGAATTTGTCAGTCTTTCCTTCAATGCACAGAGGAAGAAACAAAATTTGAGTATAACTTTGTAAACGACTTAATGTACCTTCAGACTGGAGAAAACAAGTATTTTCACATACAGCTAGGTCACCCCCACCCAGACAATATCCTTTCAGGAAAAAATATCTGTTTAATCTGTTTGGGGCTTTTCTGGCAAGATAATTTTACCAACACAAGTAAACTTGAACATTTATATTAAAATACTGTTGTCCTTCACAAGCTATCTTTTCCCATTAGGTGAAGAGGTAAAAACAAAGATTGTGAATCATGTTAGAAAGGTTTACCTGCCTCTTAAAATCATATGCTTGATTTCTTCTATATGAAAAGCCTTCAAATATGGCACATAAAAAAGTATTATTTAAATAAACCAGATTAGAGTCAGGTAATAGCAGTCAACTAATTAGTTAAAAAATAAGCATTAATATCAAACAGAATTCAGTTTTTAAGTCCTGGGCATAGTGATACTGAATATTTGTTCTTGTGGTATGTAGGTATCAGTCTTATTTCTACGTGTGCAAATGCAGTCTCTGCAAATCAATTTAGATCAAAATAGACATTCACACTCGCCCCGCTACACTGCAACCAAAAACTCTCTTTAAGAGCTATTAAAAATATCATTTATAAACCTCTTATTGTATCCAGACTGAGAAAGAGATGCTAGTCTCATGTGGACAGGCATGCCAAATTAAAGGAAACTGTAAACAGATGTCAGAAGAAAATTACTGGCAGTCAAATAAAACTGAGAAACAAGCAGCAGCAACCCCAACCGAAGTTTAAAACCACCACCACCACCGCCTGGGTAAGGGGACTTGTTCCCTTTCCTGTTTTATTGACAACAGCCCGACATTGCTCCTCAGGTGTGGCGCTTGATGCCACACGATGGCAGCAAACACCAAGCTTTGGCCTTACCTGCACAGGCTGCTCACCCCCTGGTCTAAAATCCTCCAGCTGCTGCACATGCCATGCAGCTACACCGTAGGGCTCCTCAGCAGTCCTGCAGTCCAGGGGATTTGCCCGCAACTGTTCCTTAAGCCACATCTGAGTCCTGACTGCCGGCTGTATGGGGGCTCCGCTCACAGCCTGCTGCCCCAGAGTCGCGTATCTCTGTCCAAAAGCTTCACAGCTGGCAGCCACGGGTTTGCTTTCAGGTAAGGCACTGTAGGCGGTCAAGTCTAAGGCATGTCTCCTGCTTGAGGAATCTGAAACAAAGTCATCTTTGCTGCACGTTTCAAATTTGTATTTGCAGTCCAGTAGAGAAGATCGTTTTTTCCCCATCTCCTTGTCCTCGATTTTTAAGAGCTCCATGCTATCATGCAAACAATTTGGCCCATTTGTCCTTAATTGTGGTGACACAGCTTTGTCTGTGCTAGTCCTGGAGTCCACTGAATGACTACTACCATCCTGGCTGAAGGTGTTTGGTGAGCTGAGCTTGGACAAGGAGGACCATTTTCTTACAGGTCCTGCACCCTTCATGTCAAGAGAATTGTCCAGGACATCCTGATTTCTGCCTCCTCCTGACCGGCCCAAGCTTGTACTCCATTTTGAGCCGTCAGATTTGAAAGCTTCCCTGTGTTTGGAAAGTGAAGAGCTGGCATTAGACGGCATCACATGGGCAGTGGGAATGGAAACCAGTGATCGGCTAGGCTTGAACGAGGATGTACCACTTGACGTTGAATGATCTGGGAAGAAAGATTAATCACGTAAGTACAACACAAAACTCATACTAACATCAGCACCAAGAAAGCAAGACACCAAACTCCAGGTGACATGCAAAAATAGAAGGAAACGGGTTTCTTGACAAAAAAGGGTCTTCTGAACCATTCCAGATTATGACAATGGAAGCCTGCTAATATGGGAGCTAATTTACTTTTTCCTGGTGCTGTCATTATAAAAAGAGAGCTGTACTAAGGGGGTGGTAAGAGCAGCTCCAGACACAGCTATCAGGCTGTGGGCAGAGGGAAGCAGCAGGCAGGATTTCTCCCCCTCCCCACACAACTGAAAGTAGCTTTTATACCACAAATGGCACGGGTATCCCAGCTCAGGAGCCCCAGGTCTGGTTCCTCTTCCATCGACCCTCTTCTCATTCTTTGAGGGAAACACAACTCACTAAATGCACTTTGCAAAATGGAAGTGCTGGAGACAAGCCAGCTTAATGACAGCCTCTCGGACAGTACTATTCATCCCTTTTGGATTTTGCTTTTTTCAAATTACATTTCCCCAGGTGATTGGCTTTAGAAAAGTCTGCAAAAAATTGAGTCCTTTCAGATGTTGTTATTTACAAGGCCATAAAACATACTGTAATTTATGAAATCTATCCCAAGCCGAAATACCAAGAACAGAGGAATCAGTGCGGTGATATTGAGGAGGAGACAGAAGAGCAAAGATGACCAAGGCAGAGGGGAGATCACTGAGGACTGCCCGAGACCTCTCACAGCCCCAGCAACACGCGCTTAGCGTCATCACAGACTGTGGGCAACCAGAAATAAACAGCTAATCCTCTCAGAGAGGATCAGCTCCCACCAAGTCACATGGCTGGACCTTGACCAAGCTCACGTTGCTCGTTAGGTTTAGATTCAGATCTGCTTGTTAGAGTAGATCGAGAGAACAAGCGTGCTCTAATTACGTCTTCCTTTGGGGGTCCTTTTTGACCCAGAGCAAGACAGATACACTCTTATTATTTCTCTCAGCCTAACCTACACAGAACTTACTTCTTTGGGACCTGTCACCTGCTATAAGGGTAGTGCAATTAAAAAAGAAAAAAAAAAAACCACCAACCAATTGCTCTAGAAGTACAGCTAGCATACTCGGTTTGATGGCTACAGCAGGTTAATATGATTTGGTGGAGGCCCGAACATGTTACTAATTGGGCACACTTTCTGAGGATATACGTGATGCAACAAACCATGCCACAGACAGGAACAAGGAAAGAGCTTCCAACGGTGCGACAAATTTTAGGAAGGGCAGTGCTTCTTTTCTTGTGCGTTAAAATCAAGATATCCTTACCCCCAGCTTGCCTGCTCCTCCCTGTTTGGGACCAGACTTCCCCTCTTGCAGCACAACGCAAAATAACATAGCCACGCTCCTCATCCCACAAAAATCCCACAAAATAATAAGCAGTTCCTTCTCTCAGCTCTGCCTTCCTGCCCTCTCCTGGGCACCAGCAGGTGCTTGCACTATTCACAAGTGGTAAATTATATTTAGAGTAGAACAAGGAAAAATGGAAGTCCCGAGCTAGACCTAAACTTCTTTTCCTCACTTCTGATTAACTCTTCAAGCAGCCCTAAACTTGGCATACACCATGCACATCCAACTACAGCTGATGGATATATCCGATACTTTGTTTCCAAGTGAAACATGGCAATTTTGGCTTCAAGTTGCCCTAATTACTCTTCCCGTTAATGCTCACTGAAACATATGAGCAAATTCACACTTCTTCTCGGAGCATATTGCTTCAGTCTGCCTCGACCGCAGGCTCAGCTGGAAAGAGCACCGGTCTGCGCTCTGAAATATCTCCCTGCAGCACAAAGGGCATGAAATTCAGGAACTCCACTGGAAATGAGAGAACCCAAAAGCAGAGCGAAGCTTAAAATGGTAACTTCTGTAGTCCCTGGAGTAAGTTCACAGAATGGCTGAGGTTGGAAGGGACCTCTGGAGGTCATCTGGGCAACGTGTGCCAGTGCTGGGTTATCCTGACAGTAAGGGAAGTAAAGGTAAAATAAAAAGCTCCACCTGGCCAAACCCTGCCAAAGAGGACTTCATGCAAGCAGAAGACTTTTCTCTTCCACGTAGTCATGCATAAGGAAATGCCTAAAGTTCAGAATAAACTAGTGCTCTCTTCTCAGCATGACTTGAACAGCTTTCATCTCACTAAGACGGGCTTCATTTGAAGGCTGCAAACGCTCTTAAACATGACCTGTATGTCTCAAGAGTCTTCCAATGTTTAAGACTCTTTTCATTAAAGAAAACTTTTGGATATAGGAGAAAAAAATATAGCAAGTTTCTACAGGTTTTCCTTTGAACAGCATCAGGATTACATGTTAAATCTTGCTTTTCAATTATCCCAATACCTTTTTTTTTTTTGCCCACCACAAAGCTCCCTAGAGCACCTACCATATTGGCATCACATTTTAACAGCTGTTAAAATACTTCCCAGAACACAGAAATGAGAGATTTCGAAAAAGTGTATTTTTAAAACATGTTACAAGATTTCTATCACATAACAGCAGAAGATGGAATAAGAAAAGAAAAAAAAGAGCATTTCATATGGCCTTCCTATTATCTTGTATTACACGTCTGAACTACCGTATTACTGCCTATTTGGCATAGAAAATAATGAACCAGACCTGATTTTGGCTTTACTAAAAACCTGATCACAAAAATTTCATTTAAATGGGAGAGAACACAGCAGACACTTTCTTCTGAAGAAGGGAGAGAAGAAACCCTCTGACATAGAGCTAATGAACTCCTCCTACTTACTTATGTATTTCTATGCTTTTTTTTTTTTTTTAAATCCCTAGTGCCAACTGCACAGAACTAGAAGAAAACCCCTGAGGCCACTTCTCAGGCCAGATATACAACGCGCTTGCTCAGCTACTTGACACCCTCATCTGTTGCCCAGAGGTCGCTCATAACGCACACGAGGCAGGGGAGGTTCGCTGTAACCTGAACAACTTCTCTAGCTGCAAAATGAAACGAGTGCTTCAAGAAGCCCCATCCACAACGTACACTTCTGTATCTAACAGTTTCTTCACTGCTCCCAAAATATTACCAAACAGCAGAATGACCAGCTAGTACAATTGCCCAATACTAATCAAACCCAAAACGTTTATGATGCTCATGTTATGGGGATGCATGCGTACCTAATACTGCTACAAACAGAGACCCTCCTTGTGTGAAGGACTTTGAAACGTGATATTCGATATTTTATCCAGGCTATAATTAGAAAGTCCTGACCATGGAGAAAAACGCCAGTATTAAAAACAGATGACCTTCTCTTCCTTCCCGCTCCCCCCCACCAAAACATTGACGTAGATTACCCCAAATAAGGAAAATAAACTTAATTATTCTTATTAATTGCGCAGAAGACAAACGGGGGAAGCCAAACCACTATCATACACATTCACTGGAATCTGACTGAGCCTGTGTGTACGACAGGTCTTATATTTGTTACGGGAGCTCTTCCAAACGAACCTCTAGCTGTGCAGCAACGCCCAACGCCGTGGGCCCCAGCCGCAAGCCAGAAGCGATCCCAGTGCCCAGCCCACGGCTCTGAGCGGGCCGTGACTCTTACAGCGTGCCAGCACGTGGCTGCCTCCTGCGAGTCTTCTACAGGACAGCTGCTTTCAACCATGGAAGGATCTCAACTCTCGTGGGAGATGGTCAGAAAACAAAGCAAAGGCCACGGGATGACGTGCCGTGACAGCAAGATACATGCTGCACCTGTGTTCCCCCGCCTACCTGCTCACAAACGGGACCAGCCTGAATGCAGCGTGCGGAGGTCATCCGAGGAGCCAACGGAGGGATCCCAAAACGGACAGGCAGGTGGCCAGCCCTAACCAAAAGCACTGCAGAGACCAACTGATCACCCTCTGCAAGCCAAAGCATGCAGGAGCCAGTCACAGGAATGGTTTGGTTTGGTTTGCTTGGCTGGTTTTGTTTCTTTTTTATTTTCCTGTGTAGAAATCTTCACCACTGTCCTCACAAGCTCCACTCCTGTTTTGACATAGTAAACTTGAAATAGGAGCTGAATGAACAGAGGAAGTCTCTGAAAACAAACCTCTTCCAAAGAATAAACAAACACAAGTATGCTTCACAGAAAACCAGATCAGAAACGGAAACACTGCAGACTGGAGAGAACTGCTCGGACATGTAACAGGGCTGTACGGCAGAGTGGGCCTGAAACCCTCACGGATAAACAAATAACATTTAGGAATTAGAGTGCTGTGCTTGAATAGCAAGAAACTAAAACAAGAGAATAAAGGAAAAAAACTTACTACTAGCAAAATATTCGTTAAAACATTAATTGTATCTATTAAAATACTAGTATTTTAAACTAGTATTACTTTAATACTAAATAGTGTTTTAGTATTTAACGTACTAAAACACTTACTGTCAGTAAACCAAGTTGCCTGTGTCACAGCTATGCCTCCAAAGCAAAAGCAGTCACATGGTGTTCAGAGGCAAGTTCAATTAATGATATTTGAAAAAAAGTATATCCAAATTTGATGGCTTCCAGCATCACCAGTTACTGTACTGGGATAATGCTTCTCTTTTACAGAAGTACATTGTAAACTCAGAGCCAATTCTTCTACTCTGAATAAACTGATTCCTGTAGTATTTTCTATAATCCACTGTGTCACATACCAAAAAAATGCCATTGTGCCTAAAAACTTGTTATATTTAGAAGTTAAAGTAATTTAACATCTACATAGTTCACAAACAGAATGAACAGTACCAGCCCAAATAATACAAATACAAACTTAACACGCTGCAGCTGAGACAGGATTTTCAAAAACTGAAGCAATTTTGTTGCTTTTATTATTTCCCTTCAAACAGCATCATCACAGAGTAAGATGTGCGATGAAACACTAGCAAAGCCACTACCCCTGAGCAAGTTATTACAGAGAGAACACAGAAGGAATAAATGGTAGGCCACCCTTATGGGCCTCCTACAACCTACAGAAAACAAGAAATTGTACAAGAGGAGTTTAAAGAATTTTCAGCAGAGAGAGCAGGAAGCAGTGCTGGCAGGAGCACTGAAGCTGTACGCACACGTACAAGGGCAGTACACACACCTGCCCTCGGAAGGAAATACAGAGGCAACACCGAGTTCCAGCAAACAGTAGAAAGCTTCTCTGACACCCTTACATACAAAAGGAATATTAAATATGTATGTAAAATACTTAACAGAAACTTGCCTAACATGTCCCACCTAACTCCTTGTGGACTGGCCATTTGGTGTATCTTCACTACTCTCCTCCTCTTCAAACAAAGACTTACCTTGTTTCCATTTGCCACATCTCACTATTTCCATAACCCCTTTGGCAAGCAGCAGGGAAGGTAAGATAGCAAGGATCCCACTGGGTGCAAGAAGTGAGGATAACACCCTCACCTTTCAAACGATTTGAAAACAGGGCAAGTGGGAGACAAGGATGTTCCAGCGTTAGTTAACAAAGCTTAACATAGAAACTGATTGTCACTGAGCAAACTGAAATTACACCTTGTCACTGAGCAGAAGAAAATTATTTACTTGTAATGAGAATTTTTTATTCACACTTCGCTACTTTCATACCAGGTAAGTCCTGTTCTCAGCATGCCACAGAAAAGGTCACCCAGCCTCGTTCCGATTTACATACCTCTCCCCAGGTCACAGCATGGACAAGGAACCGGCTCTGTAAAAGTTACTTTGCTTTTTACCCTAAAAGTGCATTCAATTGTAGTAGTTAGGGTACTGAAATACTTTGGGAAGCCTGCTCTTTGACTAACAGGACAACGTAGACCCTCTCCAGCTTTGGTTTATCTGAAAAATGCTGTCCCATACTTCAGAAGTCACCTGTGTATACCACGTCAGGTTTCCACCTCACCTTCTGAGATGTAGTCTTGGCAAACCCTCATTAGTGAAGCTGTTAGGATTCCAGCAGCAAGGACAAGCAATTAAACGATACAACGGGCCACAGAGAAGGACAGCATATTCACATAATCTCATTTCAGTACCACAACTCAGTCTCTCAGTTTCCAGTGGCCATTTCAAGAGCCAAATTCCCTAATTTCATCACTTTTGTCAGTAGACGACAAGAGAGGCAACCTGAATACCTTCCCACAGACTTGCATATACGTAATCAAACTAGAATCAGTGCCAAAAACAAGCACAGGATGGAGATTTGCCTTTTTTTTTTTTTAAGATCATACATTTCGGCTTAGTGGTTCTTAAATTAAGAGAAGCATGCACAGCAGAAATTGTTTATTTTCTCCTATGTTCTGCTGCAGTAAGGTTTGAGGTTAAAGGTCCCAATTAACTTAAAAGACACTTGGTAGAACAACGTGTCATCCAAACCGCCCCTCATTACAAATTAACACACGTTCCCTTGAAGTATATGATTACTTCATGTAAGACAACACCAGGTGAAATGATTGCCATCCTGCTTGTAAAATTGTCTAAGCTAGCTGTTTGGCCATAACGAATTGTCACAGGTCTTATGTATTAAAGCTTTCTGTGTATTTCCACAAATAAATCTTAACAAAAACTTGTTTGTGTTTTGTAGCAGTTTATTTCAGAGAGACCATACCAAACCAATGCAACAGAAAGAATGTGCAGGGTAAAACAAAGACAAACCTCACAAACAAATTAACAAAGGAAAGGCAAACAGATATGAGCTGTACAGGAAAAATCCCGGGATCTCCTATAGTAGAACGGAAGTTTTAACATGCACTAGATATACACATGCAGGCAGAAAAGATAACAGAAGAAAACCCTCAGCCCTCAACACATCCCATACACACCAAGCACAGCCAGGCTCCTGAAGGAATCTTAACATAACTGATATTTTAGGACTCAACACAAGATAGTACTGCCTACCAACATCTCTGTCAGGTGACAATTTGCCCAGCAATACCTAGGCTAATAATACTCAGCTGAGGAGTCCACAACTCCAGAAGACAGACATCTTCAAACAAATGTACCTCTTTTTGAGCCAGATCTGGGTCAAAAAGCCCACTCACGTGATGCCCGCGTACAGAAGATGATTTAACGTTTGAATGTAAAGGAGAAGCACTGTACAGAACTGTCATGCTGCCCCTCCAAAATGAAGTCAGGTATCACACCTGTGCTGCAAGGACAGCTTTAACAAAGGGCCACATAACTCATAAAGCTGCAGGTGAAGTGTGTTAGCCAGGAGATTATTCAGCAGAGGGAAAAAATTACAGCAGAGTCAGTTACTGCAAGACTATTTTGTTTTCCTTACTGTAGCCAATTATTCTAGCTGTCAGTGTCAAAGAAATGTGGAATTACAGATCCACTGGAAGCATGTGATGAAAACAGGCAAATAAAATAATTTTTTTTTTTTTTAACTGAAACACAAGAGATTTCGCAGACATAAAGAGGTTAAAGGAAATGGAAGCTAAGACCAAGTGCAAGTTTCACTGCACCTCAAGCACTGGAAACAAGGTGTAAGTAACTACACCATGGGTACAAGTTTGCAATGGCAATCCAAAATGAAAACTGGGTTTCTGAATCAGATTTGTCTGCTAAGCTCATCTGCAAAGACGAAGGCTAACCTAACCTACATAAAGACTTTTAAAATGAGAAAATAGAAATAGAAATAGAAGTAAGCATTAAAAGAATGAACTTATTTTTACCAGAAACACTATAGATATCTTAATTTACATCTTTTGCTTCCCTATCCCAAGGGTATCACGCACCCACAGTCAAATATAACTATGACGTCTATAGACACAACACAATAAAGGATGCTCTAAAGCTTTTGAACAAATCGGTTTCAAAGTCAGCTCTCGCAGCAAGCAGCGTCTGCCTCCCTACATGAACAGACGCCCTATCCCCGGTGCTTTCTCTCCATGTACCTCTCTGCCTTCCAACTCCTCAGCATTCAGCTTTGGTGCTATTTTATAGCAGCATCTACACAGTATCTGAGAGAGCTGGGCAACAGGACGCTGCTGTGGGAGTACGTGTGAGTAACAAGCAACTGGCCACCGCAAAACAGTACCAAACATTATATAAAAAATGTAGACGTTCTATATATACTGAACAAAAGAGAAATATTCTACCCCATATCATCAAATCTTTCTTTTCCAGCAATCTGGAACTATTTTTAAGCAATAGTTACATAACTAAGCAGAATGATTTTTAGATTAACAGGTTCTATTTTTTCCCCCAGATAAGAGGATAAAGCCATGTTCCAGCACAGCAATCACGTAATCAGGCAACTTCATTTTGCTGAAATGAAAGAATGAGTGAGAACTTATACTGCTGCAGGGATTTATTTTATTTATTTTTAAACTTAAAGTCTAGATCTCAACTTGCTTTTGCCTTTCTGTGAAGGTTGCCTATAGCTTCCAATACCATTTTCCTCAACAACAAGCACTTAACAGTGAAGACATGCAGAAATCAAATACGCCCCTAGGAAACTTCATTAAAAGTAATGGTAAAAGGTAAAAAAGATAATACAGATGTCACAATATATATTTACTTCCCAATCAGCCACATATCCAAGCCACAAATACCACTTCAATGGCCACCAGATCCTGCCTTCGCTGGCATTACTTCTTCATCCCCACTTGGGGATGACTGTCCAAAAAAATTGGAGTAACCTGGCCCGTCTGAACAAATCCATCCCTGCGCTCCAGAAAGGTAAAATCCCAGGTATTCTTCAGCAACATCCAGCAATGGGAATGTGCCTACCATTCCACTTCACCATACCAACAGAGACGAAGTTGTACTTTCTCAAGCTCCAAAGGAAACTTATTTATAATATTGCACCTCTCTAACTTACTCCAGGTCCCATCTCCAACACCAGCACTCCCCCGTCAGCCTACCTGATGCCTTT
The DNA here is from genome assembly GCF_964211835.1 of Anser anser. NCBI lineage: Eukaryota > Metazoa > Chordata > Aves > Anseriformes > Anatidae > Anser > Anser anser. The sequence goes on from NC_139722.1 coordinate 54,251,312, forward strand.
CAGCACCAAAACCACCTCACCTAAGACATGAAGGGAAGGGAGATGCATGTGTGATGAACAGGCAGACTCCTCCCTCTAGCTCAAGGGACCAGAGCCAAGGCTGAGGGTTCCCACAAACCACAGTAATTCCATGCAGTTAAAACTGTTGCTCTTGACCACAGTGTTTAGTGTGCCCTTACGTTTTATTTGTAAGTACAACCAGGAGCAGAGTCTACAACTTAATGTCAACTCTATTTAGGACTTTCAACCTCCAAGGAGACTGGAGTTCCTGGCTACGTTTTCGAGACTATTTGTTACTGTAAATTTAATCTGTGTTCTTGCTAAAATGGTCTTTACCTTGAGAATATCATATTCGGGTTGGTCTGATACCCATCGGGCTCACCAGTAAGCAACAGACCCCTTCTCTGGGCTCACAGGCCGCCGAGAACAGCTCTGTCCAACAGGAGCAGCAGCTTTCAGCGTTACGCCAGGCTGTGCAGGTGTGGAAAAGGAGACATACCTTCATCTTCAGTCTCTCTCCCAGCCTCATACTCAGCACCATTTCCTCTACTATCTCCCCCAAATAAGCCCTACACGCAGTAGTCGTGCTCCCAGCTTACCTCTGTGCGCTCACTTTGGGGCCCCGAGCCCCAGCTCCTCACGGCTGACCCTCCGAACACCACACAGGCGCCTGCATGACCCGAGTGCAGGTGCCCGAGCTTTAAAGCCGATGGAAGAAGACATCCTTCCTGAGGCAGAAGCAGGTGCTAGGCACTGCCCCGCACCGCTTGGTGCGATATATCCCAGTCCATCGCCCCCTCCTCCCCGCCGCAGGCACGGGTCAGGCCGGGCCTCCTCACACAGCCCTCCCATCGCAGCGCTGCCACCGCTCTGTGCGTGTCCCGCAAGCAATTTACTTCACGTGGTTTGGGAATGCCCGCATGGAGCAGTAATCCCTTCCAAGGGCCCGAAATCATCCCCAGGAATCCCAAAAATTCCCCCGTTGCCTCAAGGATAATTTAACTCTCTGGGAAAGTCTCTCCCCTTCTGATGCTGGTCCCCAAATGGTGATGGAGTAGCACGTTCATAGTGACTGGACTGGATATGGACCCAGCAGTCTCGGTCTATGTAATTACTTACCAAGTTTGGGGAAAAAGCAAGATATTAAAGAAAATAAAATCATAAAATAAATACACAAAAGAGCAGAATGTGACATTGAACTAGCTCTTCATTCACACAGGATTAACCTTAAATTGGATTTGAGCATAACTCTACATCCTAAAGATGAATTCACATTTTATACTTCAAAAAATGAAGCATCACTGTCCTCGTTCCCCGTATGAACAACGGGAGGCAGAGCGTTACAATTCGCCTGACATCTCTCAGTGAAATGGAGCTGTTTGCACCCACTGCTCTCTACACTGAGCAATACTGGCAGCCCTGGTGTACTGCACACTTTCCCAACCGAGCAGGTTCAAGCAGAGCAGAAGGAAGGAACTGGAGGGTGGGGGGCAAAACACAGGCACCAGCAATTCTCAGCATTACCTTACAGCAATGAAAAACTTGACATTGCCAAGAGAATTTGACACTCCTACTACTAACAAAAATGTTTCTGAAAATGACAGTGGCAAGACGACATGGAAAAAAGCCACTGAAATCTACCTTACAAAACCGATTACAATATAATAAACTGATGTGGAATAATCTCAATTTTCTTGCACCTTTGTTTCATGAAATATCTGGCTTTCACCATTTTGACTCTAGCTTTTAATATTTTCTTTTTTCTTTTGTGAAGCCATGATTCTAGGACTGACAATAACTGAACATTGTTCAATTTATAATTCCTAATTTGCCTACAACATAAAGTGAAGAAGAGGAATTCAGATTTCTGTAATGCCCGTTAACAACCCTCCATCCAAGACCTCCACCTTCCCCACATGCACTCTGAGGACTTAATTTGGCTTTTCTTAGAGGACAGTTGACAGTTTGAGCAAATGTGAATAATACACTGATAAAATTAGCTGTGTTAATTCAGTGGCTATATTTAGAACTAAATCTTACACTCTTAGGAGGATTTCTGCTCTGTAGAAGACAAGCCTCCTCTCCAGAGAGAGACTATACTTCCTTTTCTATGTCCACCATCAAAGAAGTCACAAAATACAATTTTAGAGGCAAGAGGGAAAAAAACCAACCTCGTAAATGTTGCCATCTGAATACTGGCACTCTGAATTTTTCCTGGATATAAGAATATATATGCATATCTTCATGCTTAGCAGCTTTTTTTCACCTGCTAGCAGCAGCCTGTCTGCAAAGCAATGATAGTTATGTAACAGTGGTTACCTACGATCCATCTGGACCTGTAAGCCTCTTTTTCAGAAATATTCTGGAAACTGAGAGCCATTTGTGTTCTTTGAAAGGAAAAAGACCAGCTGAAAGATCTGCTTTTAACTATAAACAGATACCAAATTAGGAGAGAACTGCGTAATGCCCAGTACAGTCTTTTATCCTGGCTTTTCCTAAACAAAATACTTAGTTTCACAATCATTTCTAAAATAAGTAAATAAATAAATAAATAAAGTAAAAAATAAAGAAAAATTAACAGCAATTTATTACTTTCCCATTCTTTCACTGGCAATTCGTTATAAAACAAAAACAAAAAAATGTCGCTTTTAAATTGCTTTCTTTTCCCTACTGCCTATACCAATGAGAGGACGAAGTTGACTGCCCTGACACGTTTTAGAAAATATAACGCATAAGCACACTAATTCAATGAAAGTGACAAATCCAGCTAAACCACAAGGGCAAGAAAGCGTACATCATTAAATATAATAAGAGTTTTAAAATAATGTATCTCATCCTGAAAGATCAGAAGTTCTTTTGCCAACTTGTATACGTGTCAGGCACCATTTGGTCCACCAAATCCATCTTCCCTGGTATGAAACACAACACTCACTCCACATGCCATGAACAGTCTCACATTAAAAGACCTGGTCCCCTGCAGAGAACAGAACTGTAACCAAACTCCAGCTTGTATATTTGAGACGTTTCTATAGTCATTCAAGATGCGAAAATGCTAAAGCATTCAAAACAAAGAGAAGACAACACACAGACACAAACTTCTCCTTCCTCAGAAAAGTTTTGGAGCGATGGTGATCAAATCCCAGAAATCAGTTTGCCATTGCAAGTCCTGCCAGGATGGATTACCCAGCACCTGAATGGGATGCTGGTTCAATGCCTGCACTCCTCCCCACATACCCACTGCATCTCCAGCATTACTGAGGACAGCTTTCACGTTTCAACAAGCGTATCATATGACAGGAGAATTGCAAAGGTGTTCCAAGTGCTGCTACCTATACTGCTCACGGTCTTCTGAGTGCTAATGTCTATGAAATGCAGTATTAAAACGTAAGAGGGGTACACTGCCTACGAACAACCAACAACCTTGAACAAGAACAATCAGAATTAAACTTTTCTTTTAAAAGTTTGCTGATCACTTCTCTCAGTAGGCCAGGAAAATTATCAGGCGGAGGGCTTGTATGTCGGGTTTGTTTTTCAATGTGCACAGTTGTGAGTGCAGAGACAGAGGTGGGAGAGCGGAGAATGTTTCAATTGCTGCCTTTGATAATGGAAAGAATTTAGTGTTTATAAATTTATTTCCAGTTGCTGGCTCACGTATTTGGGTATTTATAGTACTCGTCACTATGGTATCCAAGCACATTAGCAGTGCTTTGACCCTTGCTAAACAATAAAAGGCTGCTGCTTCTCTGCTCTCCAATCTATTAGGAAACACCTCAGTTTTGGTATTACTAGCACAGCACGTTATAAAAATTAAAAAGAGAACCCTTAAAAAGCTAGACTCAATTTCAGATTTTGCTTTTTGATGAAAACAAGCAGGGAACAAAGTACATCATAAAAGCAGGCTTGGGAGAAAATGGCTTACTGCTGGGACCTGCTCTCTGACTCTGAAATAGAACCAGCTCCACAACCACTAGCTCTAAACTAGTTCTAAATTGTCTACTTACGACAACTATTTCAAAAATTATATATAATTTCTGTCTAATGATGTTAATAATTAAAGTCTTCTTTCACCCCAGAGAAACACAAGTGAGCCATTTTGCGCAATGCAGTATCTAGCATGTTTTCTAGTGTTACCTAATAGTACCAGCAAATCCCTAACATAGCAAATTGTAATGGCATTCATCCCACATCCAAGCTACCAGGATGAAATTTGAAACTCTGCAAAGGGTAGCAATTTTAGAAGCTACGTACAGATCTTCCCATCATCACTCAAGTGGTAGAAGGCTATTAATGCTCTTCAGCTTTAGAAGAGAGGTTGACACAAATGATTTTTGAGAAATCAGAACTAGCATGCTTCCCATTCCATAAAATACTTGTAAAAATTAACCGTGGCTCAATTCCCTTTCACATCGGGCTAGTGTTTGTAGGCAGACAGGCGCGATTACAATATTGAAATGACAGAGCAGTGGAAACAGCAGAACTGTATTGGTAACAGCTGTAAATACTGAATGCAAGAACAGATTGTTAACAAAAAGCAGAAAGTAATTATCCTTGTTTCTGTACCACACATTGTTTTTAAACTTTGATTGATATTCTTACTTATTGTAGGCCAAAAAGATTAGTGATGTTAGTGATCCCGTGAAAAAACAAGTTATATACATGCATGCATACAAGCTCTCCTCATGCATATTTATGATGGTAAATACACAAGCCCATACAAAAGAGAAATGATGTGACAACCAACCTGAAATTCACAAGTTTTCAGAGGAAAAAAAAATGATAATAATAAGAAAACCTAAGTCCTCTTATGAGACCTCTGAAACACAGAACGCCACTGCATTTGCCACACTCTCCATCAAGTCTCCACACCCACACCCCAGCAGCAGGAATAACAGCCACTCATTTAAGCAAGTCTAATTAATGTTTTTCAACTTTTACAGTAAATTAAGGGTATACTACTCTCATGGAAGTATACAGCTCCCAGAGGATTCCTGTAAACAAGAACTCTTGGCAGTAAGTCACGTTTATTAATTCTGCCAGACAACTCGACCTGCCACAACTAACTAAATATTCATATATATTCCTAATATTTCTACCTACTCTGAATTCCCATTTCCATCCAGGAAAGGTTTAAAAGGTTAGGAAAGGTTTTTATGGCCAGATTGGATGGGGCTTTGAGCAACCTGGTCTAGTGGGAGGTGTCCCCACCCATGGCAGGGGGTTGGAACTGGATGGGCTTTCAGATCCCTTCCAACCCAAACCATTCTGTGATTCAAAACATTAGAAATATGTATTTAAGAGCTTCTGCATTTTTCACATTCCTCCACTCTTTCCATAATATTCCCTCCCAATTTTCAATGAAAAACTGTTCTGAAACATGGTACATGTTTCATGGTACCCATGTCATGGGTACACATAAAATCTGCAAGTTTTTTCTATTAATTCCTTGCATCTACATATATGTGGCCTATTCCCATCCTGCAAGAGTTTGATTATATCACTTACTGATATTAGTCTTAACGTTTAGAAAAACAATGCAATTCTCCCAGACCTCATTTTACAAGGGAAAAAAAAAAATCAGCACAAAAAGAAGCAAAGTGTTCCAGCACCATCTCATGAAGATATTCTAAAAGTAGAAATCCCTCAAGTATAAATCAAGGTCTGTTGCTTCTCTTAATTGTATCACATACGACTCTTTTTAAGCCAACAGTAAAGACCAAACTTTGACATGGTGAAATGAGCCATAGCTAACATGAGAAGCTATGGCAAAGACGATAAACCAGGAAGTCTGGCTGGAACTAACCTTTCATGTCTTTTCTTTAACAAATAGCTAGTGAAGGATTGGCAAAGCAACAAACTGGAGCAGTTGTGCTAAGTGTGGACTCAACGTAAAGCTGAGCATCCTGTATAGAAGTCCTTTACCATAGTCCCCTTGGCATCAGGGAGTAAGGTAATTTGAATGTCTGGTGAAGATTAGACAGGTTTTGTGGAAAGGTCTGAACCTGTCTGAAAGGTTGTGGAAAGCACATCTATCTTGCAGGCTCCTTCAAGTCAGACTGGTTTTCTCCCTCTTCTCCCTCAACACCATCGGGAAAGAAAAGATGGGGCAGTCATGAGAAGCACTACCAGGAGTGCTGATGCTGGTGACACTGATGAGAGTTGAAAGGAGAGAAGAAGTAACATAAGATAATGGCTGGACCATATGCCACAGGGACAGCACATTTCCAGTCCTAAAGAAGCCACAAATCACTTCACTAAAGATTTTCAGGAGGCTATATTAGAGAGCAGGTACAACATAAATAACAGGAGCAACCTCCACAAGAACTGGTATTGTTTTATTCACAATGAATATTTATTCCCAAGTATTTTTTCTCCTCCTCTACACAGGGCAAAAGAGTTCTTGCCCAAGCAGTACCACCCAACAGAAGAAAACTCCTAGAGTAACTTGCAAGCTTACAGAAAGGCCATGATTTCTAACATTCGATGAAAAACAAAAATAAAAACCAGCCTTCTCTTCAGTTCCAATGCAGAACGACCCTTCTTAGACGTGACATCAGACTCACATATGCATGACAATAACCACATGTTTTTTGGAGCTGATCTTTTTACCCTGAATTTAGTAATGTTATTTGGTTTTGCAGCTCTCCCCCCAGATGGAGCACAGTCACGCTGTATGCCAACAGGGCTTTCCTGTACATAAATACAGAAAGTTATATAGAGTTTAAACATCCTAACTCAGAGTATTATCTACTCAAGTTACTTTTACATAATGAAACTTAGAAGGTCTGCACAAACCACTAGTGTGCATTACAAGCACACATTTGGTGCAGTAATAAAAGCTGATGTTTAAGATTCTTGCTTTGAAGCAGGCTGCTAGAAAACAAATGTCAGATCTCAAGATCATTATGCCATGTTAGTCAATCTTATCTGCATGCTCCTTTTACTAAATACCTGCACCATGGATTTGCCAGACCTTAGTTTATTACTGCCTGAATTAAAACAAAAATACATCCCGTCTCATTTGAATTTTTAATATTCTCTAAAAACATTTCAACTAGACTTCTTTGGCCATTAAGATTTACCTATCACTCCAGGATAACAGCAGCTAATGATTATGGGCCCCAGTGAATCCCTTCTCTTCCAGGCACTCTGAACAGATTTTTAATTCACTTTCTGAGTTCAGCTAATTAGAATCTTGCAGTCATCGTCAGCAGCGAAGAATGACTGCAGAGAGATAGCTAACACAGTGAGAAAGAAGGGAATACTTCTAACCATACCACTTCTCAAAGGAAAACCTTATTCCAAAAGCATCTCTCATCCAGCTAAAATTTACGTGGCTCCTTGGCAGCACTTATGTATACGCTAGAACAGTAACTATAATTCCTCACAGAATCTCTAGGTGCTCCTGCAGTAAAACTTGTAAGTGGGAAAACTGAAAACCTCCTGTAGCTTCATACAAAAAAAGGTCATTGTTCAGATTAGCCTAGAAAGACTGTTCTATTTTTGAAAATACAAGGTATTTTTAGCCTTTGACAGTGATAGGCTAAACTCTGATGGAAAAGGATGTGCCACTAAGAGTTTATCATAGCTCATACAACTTCAGAAACATGCACAGGATGTTCCGTCTTCTGATTCACAGACCCACATCTAGAATAAAATCATCCTGTACACTTAAGAGTAGCAGCCCAAACACATGGGGCATGCTTTGTTCTTCAAAGATCCATTTACGCATATACATACATAAACACACATATATATAAAATATTGTGTAATCATATAGCAATATTATATATATTATTTTATATATAATAAAAAAATCTGTGTTTGTGTATACATATATATTATTATTTATTCTTAAACTCTGATTTGTAACACCTAGGCTTGCTAAAAACACAATACACAGTTTTGGCAAAAAAATAATCAGAAACATGTACGTGAATGGTGGATACTTTAAATTTATTGGCCACACTTCCTGAGGTTGTAGCAGACAAAATAAGGGCCAGCAGCCAAAAACTTCATGTCTGCCCCAGGTCACAGGACAGACACAAAGCAGGGTTCAGGTCAGATCTGTCACAGGCATTCAGTGCCAGGTGTGACATACATTTAAGAGGTGATGGCCATGTCACAGCTACCTTACCTGGTGGGCATCATGCAAGCAGAACATCTTCCACTTACATCTCCTTTCCAAAGCCATCCTCTCAAGGATGTTATGATCTCAAAATCAGAAAGTGATTTCTTCCAGAACAGGAAGTTAATCGGGAAAGAAAAAGGTCGTCTGCATTCCCTCGGATCTGTTACCAACGTCCTTACAAACTTTCTGGTCAATGCCACAAGAGTAAAAAATAAGATCAGAAAAATAATAGAAATCCATCCCATCATCTTGAGGAAAAATATTGTCATGTAAGGATAACGAGGAGGGAAATACATTTCTTTTTAATATGTAATCCATAAATACAAAAAGTTATTAACACATGGCAAACTGTATGTTCAGTTTTACTGTTTTTTCTGTTCCAAGGGTTGAGTGTCTGAAGGAACAGCAGCAGAGAGTGGCTGCAAATCCTGAACCTCACCGTGATACTAGACATACAGTAAGCAGGAAGAAATTGATCTAGAAGTTAAAAATTTACTCCTGCATCTTTTACAAGAACATTAAGGTTCCTATTAATCCAACAGAAACAGACAACTTGTATGGTCTTTTGTCTGATCCTCCCCCCCACCACCATAATGGTGTTATCCAGTTTACAAAACCAAACTCATTTCCCTTTAAAAGTATAATACATCTATTCTGCATGAAATTAAAAAAAACCACAACAACAAAAACAATCTTCTTTATCAAACCAAGAACTAATATACCATCTCTGAAAAGCTTCATTCTGCACTACAGTATTAGAAGAAACGTGGAAAAAGCTGCACAGAGCTGCACTCTCAGCTGGGAGTATGTTTTTGCATTAGAAACAATAAAACATTTGTTCTTTTACCAATCATCCTTCCCCAAGCATAGGCATAATTTTATTCTAACCTACACATCTGAATTGCCTTGTTTTGTTTATAAAATAACTAACAAGATCAGAAACAAAAACAATACACAGATGCAGAAGATGTTCTTCAGATCTACACAACTAGTATTTCTGTCTGAGGTTGCCTTAAAGTGTTTCTCTGTAGAAAAAGCTTGCATATTCACTGAAAAGCTATTCATTAATGAAGTTGCACTTATTTCCATAAGCAGAATGAAGCATAAACTTTTCAACAAATTTCTCAAGAAAGCTACTATAAAAGAAAATAAAATTGCAAAGGAATAAACCATCTTTAATGGAGGTTTTTCCCCCTCCAACAATCTCAAAAATAGTCCAAAGGCAGGTTAATAGATATTAGGATATTTATTACCCATAGAGGGTCCTAAAATGAAGCAGCACACGTTCACAAAGCGTCCTTGTGGTCACTTTGTGAGAGGACTTGCTATCAGTAGGGGGAGCTTATTTGAGGATTTCACAGGAAAGCAAAGTTGTGTTTTTTGCTTAGGGGTTGTTTCAAAAAAGAAAACTAACTAACAATAAAAATGAAACTAAGCCAAACCAAGAGAAAAGTTTCCTCTCACCAGGGCCAATATTCTGCCATCCAAGGGATGAGACTCAATTTCTACTTTCTAAGGCAATTGCCTTCAGGAAAGATTCAGAAGAGATATAACTTTAAGCCATATTTTAAGTAAAACAAAAGAGCATCACAGCAGGAGTTCTGAGGAGCAGCACATACGACTCACTTAACAAATAAATAAATATATATATATATTTTATACATATATATATATATGCCTTTAAAATCCACTCTTGAAGTTGAACATTCTTTCTTCAGTAGCACTGCCAAATCATCAAGACAGAGCAAAAAAGGTACCTTCTGAATTGGGACATAACCTATGGTTTTCTTAGCGACTGGCTTAAATTCGGACATACTCAGATGTCCTATCTGTAAGCAACATCCTTCCACTCTTTTACTGTGAAGTTACAGAGCAAGTAACCCACTGGAACAATAAGAAGCTGACATGGGTCCCACATCTCACTCCAAAATCAAAAGGCTCTATCTCAAGGGCCATTCTGCAGCCAGGAGGAAATGCAGGGCCTCCAAGTTCTTTTGCTGTTTCTTTCTTTATTCCTGGCAGTACCAACACTACCGATACTGTCTAGTTCTTAATAACAGAGTGTTGTGGTTTAACCCGGCTGGCAGCTAAACACCACACAGCCGTTCGCTCACCCTCCCCCCTCCCTCTCTGGGATGGGGGGAGAGAAACGGGAAAGTGAAGCCTGTGAGTTGAGATAAAGACGGTTTATTAAGACAGGAAAATAATAATAACAATAATAATAATAATAGTGATAATGGTAATAGTATTAACAATAATAATGTGTAAGAAAACAAGTGATGCACAATGCAATTGCTCACCACCCGCTGACCGATGCCCAGCCTATTCCCGAGCAGCCGGCCCCCCCACCCCGGCCAGCCACCCCTATATATTGTTTAGCATGACGTCAGATGGTATGGAATACCCCTTTGGCCAGTTTGGGTCAGCTGTCCTGGGTCTGTCCCCTCCCAGCTCCTGCTGCACCCCCAGCCTGCTCGCTGGCAGGACAGAGCAAGAAGCCGAAAAGTCCTTGGCCTGGTGTAAACACTGCTCTGCAACAATTAAAACATCAGCATGTTATCAGCGCTCTTCTCATCCTAATCCAAAACATAGCACCCTACCAGCTACTATGAGCTACTTAACTCTGTCCTAACTGGAACCAGGACACAGAGCCACACAAAAAGAAAAAAGAAAAAAGCTTAAGCAACAAGTTCATTTCAGCCCGGTACTGAATTCAGCACAGCTCTGAACTTGGCTAAAAACTGCTGATCCTCAGAACAGGTCGCTTGGTGCTACCTGGCACGTCTTAACGAATGTAGTTAGTAGCAAAAACTGGACAAGAATGCCTTGTCTCTGCATTTTGTATAATAAAGACTATTCTTCTGAGTACATACTGACTTCTTACAGATTATTTTAAAATAGCATCTACAATATTATGTTCTGTACACAGCTATAAAGCCAAGTTTCAGATGTAGCAACATCTACTTTGGAGATGTTCTCAGCTCCATTCTCCTGACGTATTTCATTCAGATTCCTCTTAAACACAAGTAGATTTTGAGATAAGAACCTGCCTCTTACACTTCATCCCTAAAACCTCACTACTGGTGAAAACACAGAACAGCAAAACTATGAGCTATCAGGAAAAGGAATTAAATTCACTCACGCACTTCTGCAACAGTACCAATAAAAAGCCTGTTCTCTCCCATCACGACCCATTAATGACCAATTCATTTTTAGCACCTAGTCATTGCTCAGTTTTCTTCAAATACTTCCATTTGCAATCAATTAATGACATGCTACTTTTATATTTGCATTTCTAGCTGAAAATATTAAAAATCTTATACTTGGGTAAATCAGCAATTACAGGTAAGTAAGCATACCTAAAGCAAGACATAAATCCTCAAGGTCTCCAAAACTTCAGTAAAACTACATGGGAGCACCACAGGTCACCACTCCAGGACACAGCAGAAGCAACCTCTATGAGCACCACAAGACCACAATGTGACGGCTCGAGAATATCAACATCAGCTCCCAGAGCTTTAAAAATGTCTAGGGACAACAAAACTGCACAGCAGAGAAATTATTTACCACAGCACGTAAGTGATGGAGGTCTCATCTGCAGCTTCATTTCAACACAGCTGAAGATGAGATTTCATTTTCTGAGGACTACAGTAATCACTGAAATGAACGCCTACATTTAAATAAAAAATATTTAGGAGAACTTCTCATTACTGTAATATTATCTAAAACTGAAATGACTCATTACAAAAAATAAACCAAGTTTATTCCTTTAGATTAACGAATCCTTTTAAGCTACTTAGCCTTTGTTTTCCCAGGTTTGCTGCAACCTCTGTTCACATCAAATTACGTGTTCTAGTGATCTCTTCAGTTTGAATGAAAATACATGTGTATAACTTTCTAATGCAATTAACTGAAAGACAGCTGATAGCCGTTGATAGCTCTATATAATGTAAAGAAATACGGATTACCTCCATCATCACCTCAATTCGTAGTTTTCATAAATTCAAATTAGCCAGGGGCACATCTAAAAGAAAGTCTCTGGAACGAAGGGTTGTTTCCTTTCAGTGGTAAAGACGTGACCCCATATAGCTGACTATACTTCTATGGCGCAGATTCCCATGGCTGCAGCTGACAAGTGTGATCATTATTACAACAAAATCTTCTCTCTCAGCACTTTAAAGGGAAAGAAGAGGGGGGAAAAAAAAAGATTTTCTAATCACATTTCCACTGGAGGGCAGGGGACCACTGGTTTTCCTTCTAAATATGATTGGGTAAGAAGTATTTAAAACAGTGAAAAGAAAAAAAAACAACTTTAAAAAAAAATGGTCACGGTTCCACACACTCACACACTCTCACTTCCCTTAACCTGAAGGAAGTCAGTGAAGAAGGAAGTGAGACGAAGGGGGTAAATACACTTCATCCCAGCGTGGTCTCTGCACCCTGTTCTTTGTTGCTGCTGTCGTTACAGTGCCAGAATTGCTGTCAGCAATCCACCTCACCACAGAAGCACACAGAAACGCAAGCGAGGCCTTGAAGGTTCTCTTTAAGGGAGCTTTCACATTCTACTTCAAAGCGTTTTACAACAATTCTTTATCATCAGTACTGAAATTACAGTTAATATAAAGGGTGATGTTGAACACACTAACTAGACTTTACATTAAAAAAAGGTGTTATCAGTGCTTGCATGAAACAGGTCTGTTGAATGAAGACTAAAAGCAAAGAAAAAGCCCTCTAGAACCAGGCAGTAGTATAAAACTGATAAAAAAAGGATTTACAAACCTTTCTACAGGGGATAGGACCAATCTTCTCTGCCAAGTCCCAAACTAGAACTCCTGGCAGCATCAACAGGTCTTCTTGTGCTCAGCAGGAGGCTAGAAGCAACTCACTGCCTACATCCAAATGACTGCAGGCTACCCACTAAGGACACTACTTTGTCTATAGTGGAAATGTTTAAAGAGGACTCACGTGATTTTTTTTCCAGGTAGGGCTACAAATGCTGCTTGAATATGTACATTAAATATTGAATAGTAACTGAATATGCTTCCAGTGTTCATGCAATGGTAGTTTATGGCTCAAAATGTTCCTCTCTTTTGCTGTTCTCTGAAACCAGTCTCTAATCTGACTCCTGTTTGCATCCTGAGACCCCGAGTTACAGAGCTGATGAATGCAGACCCAAGAGCTTTGCTTTCTTTAAACTAACAGTAGCAAGGAAAAGTGCAAAGTCCTCCATGAAACCTCTCAAAATGTATAAAGCTTGGCATGCCCAGGTCCCATGATACTAACCTAAACATAGATAAGATCATTGTATGATTCTCCTTGTTCTCCTATCAGGATGCCAGATATCCACCATACTCTAAAAATACAGACTACAGCACATATTAAAAAACTCCCCTAGATTACACCTTGCCTCGTATTATTCTATAAATGACTGTATAAATTGGAGTTTCATATGACCACCTACTTAGAAATTCTGTTCTTTGTAACGCTTACAAAGATTTAGCTTTTGAGACCCACCTTTTGGTAGCAGAAGTTGCACTGTAAATATGAAGATATGACTATACACTGACTGACTTATTTTCTCAGAAGACAAAAAATACCTCAGGGGAAGGCAATAGGAGGCAAGAAATGGAGAAAAAAAGATCCTTTTTTCCTTCTTAAGAGGAAAAATCCCACATAATTTCACAGAACAGCTGAGGCAGGAAGGCACCTCTGGAGATCACCCAGCCCAATGCCCCTGCTCATGCAGGGTCACCTACAGCAGGCTGCCCAGGACCATGCCCAGGCAGGTTTCAAGCACCTTCAATGATGGAGACTCTCCACAACCTCTCTGGGAAACCTGCTCCTGGGCTTTACCACCCTCAATTTTTCAAAAAGAGTATTTCTGTCTATTTATTCAAATAGAACTGAATAGCTGCCCTGAATGGGTATTCAAATGGGAATGGCCCATGGGCTACTGGAATAATATCTGTGTGTATGCCAAAGGACAGGAAAGGGGGTGGTGGTGGTTGATGAAAATACGCTGACTATTGTAGGGCCTGAGCATCTTGAACACTGTACGGACTAAAGGGTGGAGATTGTACTGGGTGTGCCTGGGATTGAGTTAAATTTTCTTCACAGCCATCCCTACAGTGCCGTGTTTTACGCGGGTGTCCGGTAAGGTATTCTGTAACATTTAATGTCATGCTCTGCCATAAAACTGGAGGTACTTTTTTCCAAAGTAGCTGTTGCTCAGGGCTCTGCTGGTGGTGCTTTTGCATCATTTGAGATTTTTGTGGATTTCTTTTTTTTCTTCACTTGTTAAACTACCTTTATCTTGAACCACTTTTTTTTTTTTTTTTTTTTTCTTCTCTTTGCTTTTGCCCCTCTGATCCTCTCCCCCATCCCACAGCGGTGGGGAGCAAGCAAGAGACTGCATGGGGGCTTACCTGCCTGCCCAGGTCACCCCAGCACACCATCTTACCCATGCTCATTCTGACACAACCCAAGAAGGCACATAAACTTCCAAGTTATATATGACAGAAATAACTTTTTGCACAGTATCAAAGTGAATGCTGCCAAATCCTAAATAAGCACTACTTATTTTCACCGAGTTATTTCTGGTGAGAACAAACAGAAGTGGTCTTTCTGAGGATCACGTACTGATGTGAGCTGAAGGCAAAACTCACCAAGCGGAATGGGCAGAAACACTCCCACTAGCTGGAGAAAAACCCTGCCAATAATTTTTACATGAGGTAAACTGAGCATGCCCATCCCTGGAGTTTGTTTACATGGACAAACTACCACAAAAGAAGGCAAAGTATAAAGTTAAAGCAGCGTGTATTTATCTCTGCAGAACATATTCACATGTGGAACTAGCGAGTGCCTTCGAGCCAATTTTAAATTCAGAGTACACAGATCCCCAAACGAAGTACACTACAGGCAATTTCCCCATGACTTTAGTGGAAAGTTAATGGCATAATTTTTTCCATCAACTCCTAGAAATATGTTACTAGACTTCTGAGATAAAGCAGGTTTAAATTTTGTTCAAATCCTACCAAAAAAACTCAGAAAATAAACAGCCAACCTCTGAGCATTAAATATTTATATTCCCCTCAGAAATACAGACATTTTACTTGTAGCAAGGAATGACAGTACCTCTCCTACAAGGAACAGAGTTTAATACAGGCTTAAGCAAAGTGCACATTTCTGATCGTCACGACAGATAATATCCAAGTAACACAACAAGGCTGACTCACAGAGAGCAGGACAGCATTGCAGAACATGCGACTTGGCAAGTACAGAGGCAGGAAACAGAGGAAAAACAGCTCCAACTTAATTATTTTCTTCCCTCCAAATAATCAAGCAACTTCGCCATACTTACACCACAACTTTCCAGGATCCAAACGCTGAAAGACTGATCAATACTCAGATAGATTTTCAGAGAACTCCCTTTAAATGATCATCTTCCAAAGCCACTGAGCACAGCAGACAATGAACACGGAGTATACTTGCCAGCTCTCAGGACCTTCTGCTACTGCACCTTCCTGGCCAACATCAGCACAGATAGTGCAAACTAATATTTGACTGTATGCGTTCTCAATCCCATTATCTTTAGCAGCATGCTGAACTAAACAAAGAAGAATGCCTCCAAGTTACTCGTAAGTAGATTTTGCCTCCTGAAATTCAATTCTGCCTTTCACTAAGTTATATTCAGTAGCTACATTTATTAGCTTTTCATTTTTCCTCTCCGTAAAAAGAAAGAGCATTACAATACAATGCTCAGGACCTGCTGGAAGAAGGTGGCTAGAAATAGCAAAATTTAATAACTTCAGAGCTGGCTGCACTATGTTCCCTGGTGTATAAAGAAACACTACAATTAAATTGGACTAATTAGATATTTTTGATCCGTTAGCAAGGTAACATACTCAGTAAAAATGACAGACGAGAAGCTCCTCTGGGCCTCATGATATTAAACCAAGTTCCTACTCTATCATTCAAGTATCCCAGCAAAGCCCTGCCTATCCAAAATGCACTGATAATATATCCAGCATGTTGCATCTAATCCGTAACACTCCCTAAATCACCACTTGTGAAACTTCTCTCCCAAAGGCAACCTCTCTATAACTACAGAATAAAGTTTTAAATTGTGAACAATTTAAATAAAGCTTATTCAAAAATAAAGCTTATTCAGCTTTAGATATGAAAAGAAACACGGTTACCCACCCATCTTATACCAGCATTTCTAACAGGATTTATTAAAAACCAGTTTACCTAGCAGAACATCAACTCCCCAGTGAAATAGCTGTCGCTCTGATCTTCTGTATTCTCACTCTCTTCCAGAAAAGCACCGTGTTATGAATTTTATGCTTATTAATTAGGAACCTTGACCTGTCATTTGTGGTTGCAATTTAATAAAGAGAGAGAGAAAGGGATCTGCTTTATAAGGATGTTTCCACAGGCAAATGCTTTGGCCTGCAAGAGCAGTGTTCCCTGTATCTTGCCACTTCAGTATCTAGTTCTTATCCCTCCTATCCAAAAAGCAAAACTCAAAATACACAGAAGAAAGAGCTCTGCTGAGGTTTACACTCCATTTAATTTCTGATAAAACCTTGATTCTCCAATTAAGTAAACCAAATAAAAACAGTCTCAAAAACACTTAAAATGTAGACTTCACATTTCCTACGTGCATGGTACTGAAAGAACTGTATCGAATTCAGCGACTGCAGGATGACTTGCATACGTGTCACAATGGTTATTAAACACTGTAGAAATGCTGTTACTGCTGATGGAGAATATGAAGCTGTGTTTCATGAGTGCATGGCACATTTCCATGTAGTATCCCACATCTATTTCTTAATGGATATTGAAAATTGCAAAGAAGCACTTTAATCTAGAACATGCATTTTAAGTAAACAGAAGAGCAAAGGATTTCTAACTGTCGAGTTTACCACCACATTTCCTACATCAAAAGGCTTCTAAATATTTGTTTTATAACTCTCTGAAATCTGCTTCCATTTGGAAGACTTCTGAGTTGCACAAAGATAAGGCACAACATCCTGTAATGGGATGTTTTCAGAACTTTATACCTGCAGTTTTTCACTACAAGAGAGGCTTTTTCCAGCCACCCACCTCCCCCTAACCTTATTCCAGAACTCAAGCTAAGAGAGAAAACATTAATGACAACTTTTTCAGTCTGAAGTTTAAGAGACAACCTATTATATCTGAAGACCTACAAATAGCATAGCTGCTAGATGTTTGATGTTGGGTGGTATCTTGCTGATTTCAGAGTTGGTAGTGAGAACAAAAAGCAGAGTAAGACAGTTCAGATAGGCTTCACTGGTAGTTGATCAACTATTAGCCACCAATTAAAACGTTTTCTTCCACACGTTTCTTCCTGAACACAACCTCCTACTCTACCAGAAATAAAGGAGTTTTTCAACACGAAACAGCGGTTTCATAGTGCTCTATATTTCACTTCCAACATCTTTCCTAACAAAGAATACGACGTTTTTCTGAAGATTCGCTGCATTCAATGTCCAAGAGCAAACTACTCACAGGACAAGATGAAAATAGCAATAACACTATGCTTACAAGTAGAGAAAAGTTGAAAAAGGAAAGGGTCTGGAAAAGATAGTTTCAAAATATTTTCCTCCTGCTCCACACAATATGTTTTTTGTTTGTGTGTTTTTTCCTCCTCACTCAAAAGCTGATCCGAATCCAGAATCAGTTACTGACAGGAAACAACACTGAACACCATGCTGTCATTGACACAAAGATAAAACACCTTTTTACATTAATCCTTAAATTAAGCACACATTGAATTAGAAATATAGGACAGTTCTACCCAAACTAACATCCCTGCATTTATAGTTTCTAAATTTTTTCCTCAGCTTCCTCCAGCCCACATGAACATTGCTCGACTTCAATAATGAAACTCAATTAGTCATTTAATTTCCTAATTTTTCTACCTTTGCACAACATAACATAAAAACAACCAGTGGAATAAATTTTATCTTGCCTTTGTCAAAACCCATCTCTCCCCCAAACCATATAGGTGTGAGCAGAACACAAGAGTCACTTTGCATTATTTTTTAAACCCTGTACTTTCAAAAAGAATGAATGCTCCTCAGATAAAGCATGACTAAATAGATTAATTTGAAGGGATATTTAAGATCCAATTTTAAATGCACTGGAGCTCCATTCCCTGCACCAGTGTATTTACAAGTAACCACGTGTCTGCACAAATTAATTCACCTGCAATTTCCATAATTAAAGATATTAGCGTTAATTCTGAAATTAAGTTTTCGATTTTTAGTAGGCGTAGTAGAAAGGAAATAGCAAGGCCACATTTCATTCTCTGAGCGTTGTTACAAATTGTAATGATCTGCTGACTTGTGAAAAAAATTCCCTCTGCAAAATCCCCAAGGGCGTCTTCCCAAGCCCCACATTGAGAGCAGATGGCCAGCATCAAGCCTGCAATTACTGGCCTGGCAGTCCCACAGATCGCAACAATATTCTTTTCTTTTTGTGGAAGCAGGGAGGGAGCAGCTTGAGATGCAGACAGCTAGGTATCTTAGGCAACAGCACTTTCCACTAGAAATGTACGTACATTCAATATCCAAGCCTGGCATACGCTCCTTCCATTAACTTTCACTTTACATTTCCCTCTTTTCTCCTTTAACATTTTCTTTTCTACTACTTGAAGCTTCTCAAAGAAGGTGGCAGGAAACTGATAATATTAAAGATACAGAAAAATTGACCATTGTTGAAGTATTGCCAGATGCACAAACATCATGAACTAGTTGCTGCTGCAAATTTTTTCCTTCCTTCTGTTGAGAAACTCCAAACGCAGATTGTAACACCGCTCTGCTGAGAGCATGCAAATGGACAGAGCTATTAGTTAAATGGTAACAAATGACTATCAAACTTGTGATTGCATCAGTGTGTCATCCCTCTTCCCACCCACC
Source organism: Anser anser (assembly GCF_964211835.1). Taxonomy (NCBI): domain Eukaryota; kingdom Metazoa; phylum Chordata; class Aves; order Anseriformes; family Anatidae; genus Anser; species Anser anser. The sequence continues at coordinate 54,270,386 of NC_139722.1, forward strand.
CCCAAGAACAGTTGTGCTGTTCTCTTCAGCCAGGAGAACATCTGATGAAAAGGTGCTGTTTCATTTCCTCTCCTTCCTCCCACCCCTCAAATGGGGAAGCAAGCCCTTAAGAGAAAAGAAGAAGGGGAAAAAAAAAGGCATGGTTTTAACTCAAATACTGCATCTTAAAATGCTATTCTGCAACACTTGGGTGAGTCAGCTTGTACACATACAGTGTATATGAGAGAGCTTCATTCCCCTTACATTCCCCCCCCCCCAAAAAAAAGCAAAAAATCCGTAAGACTTCTTCATTAATAACCATTGAATATTTGAATTTTACATCAAAGACCTTGAGTATTTGAGTAAAATTTTGTTTTACCAAACCCAGTAATGGATTAAAAATAAAAGTATGTGTAAAGAAAGTTGTGAGGAGTTTCCTACAAAGAGCCTTTTCAACTGACAGATACAACAGGAAGGGGGAAAGGATCCTGATCTACAAAGACTAACAGACTTAACTTGGCATCATTTGGACCTCCCTTTAGTGTTCGCCCAGCCCTTCCATAGAGACTTCTGCCTCTTAAAATGTACAGCATCCCTTAATTCACTTCTACTAGTTCTCCCCGTTCTTCCTCATTTCAGCTGCCAACTCCCTGACATAGAAATGCACAGGAGAGAAGTATGCTACAGCCCCATTTTGATTTAGCTTACTCTTGAAAATCTTACTGGAATGTAAGTCTCCAAGAAGGCAACCTCAAGCCTTATTACTGCCTCGTTTCCTTCTCATTCAGCCTTATTTCCTACTCCCACATGCCCGTGGAGAGGGTAGCATTATTATGGAGATGCTGCTAACTTAAAGGCTGAACCCCTCCCTGATAAGAGCAACTTTGAGTAATGATGATTTAGTCCAAATTGAGTTTTGACAACCTTTACATGCCATTGATATGCCTCAGAGATCTTTGGTGATGTGTAAAAAGCCATGCAATAAAACGTAAACGTATTTCCCAACAGGAGAAGACAACAACCCCATTTTCCTCCCAGTCCAATGAGTAAGCTTTTTCTGCTGAAGCACACAATAAATACCAGAAAGCACTGCCCTTTCAGCAACTGCCTTTTTTTCTGTTTTTACCAGTTGTTTACCAAGTGCTGTTGTATGAGGTATTATTTCTCTGTTTAAATCTGGCACTTGTAACTGCAGTTCTCACAAGATGGAACACAAGTACAGGCGCTGTGGCAGAAATGTAAGTGAATGCACACAACTCATGCAGAAGTAAATTAATTAAACCTCACCAAAATAATGACTTGGTACCATCAGCAAAATGCAGAACTGCATGCTTGCAGCTTTGGAAAAGCACCATTATTTTAGAAAACATACCTTTAAAACGTTTTGGATCGTTTCTCTCTCAGAAACATCCAAAATTTAACAGTGTCAACTCACCTTCCACACTATCAGAACAGGAGGTACCAATCCCAGTGTCCCCGCTGTCGGAAGCTATACTGTGTCTTCTGACAGGATTGCTTTGACTGCTTGACGCAATGGCTGCGGACTGCCACAGGGATTCAGTACCAGGTAACCATCCCACTGAGGAATAATCTGAGCCTACAAAGAAGGAAGCCAGAAGTCTGTCATTACAGATACAGTACAGAAATCAACAACAAAATACTGGTCACAGTGAAAAGCGAGCCCTGTGTTTCATAGTTCAGGTCTGAAAGAGGTTCTGTGCCAATGTGTGTTTGTTTTTTTAAATTAAGGTCCTTTTGCTAGGTGGAATCTTCCCAAGAAATTCAAGTAAATACACTTTTACTATTTAAAAACACAGCCCTCCAGCTGTTCTTGAGCTAACTTTACCAAGATTCATATCACTTATTTTCTGTCCTAGAACTGATTCTCAGCTCACGGCAGGATTTTGCACTGCAAGCACTTAACTACAAGCAGAGGAATGAAGGTGTTCCAGCAACAGAAACCAGCTGAAGATTTTGCTGCTGAAACAGTCATTCCAACTGTACAAAACCCACATGACAGAGGTGATAAAAACCAGCAATGAAGTGGTTAACACTGGTGTCTAGAGCCCTTCCTTCTGTTTCAGTGTTGTCAAAAGCTGTCAGTTATCACAAGAGGGACTACCTCCTCAAGCCGGGACATAGCGGCTGCACACAAGCTGGCTTTGTGAGACACCTATCCATCTAGGGTTAGTTTCATTTTGCTTTTTTTCTTTTTAATAATGGTTAAAAGGTTTAAGCACAATTCAGAGCAGCAAGTAAGTCCTCTGTTCAAGGAATTTTTCTCAATATGTGCCTATTTTATCGTCAGACTCGAGTGAAAATACACGACAGAGTACCACCCGAGAGGACCATCACAGCTTCCAACAACCAGCGTCTAAACCTGAGCGTCGTTTACAGGCAGAACACCGATTGCTGTACTTGGGCTCCAAATCAGCAGAGGCACAAAGACAACCCTGGAGACAAGCACAGCCCGCGCTTGGCTTTCTATATAATCACACAAGTCCACCCCCTCCAGCAGCAAGCTTTGCATAACGCTTGCAGCAGGAAGTGACTCACGAAGAAGCATCAGTTCACATATAACGTCTCTCAGGCTACATGTGGATATTTTTAGGTCATTAAAATATTTTCAACAGCGTCCATCCAAAGTCGTGAGAGCAATTTACCTCTGCAATGACATCTGCAGCTCATTCCTAGCTCCAGCTGTACTTGTTTCACAGAAAATTACGCAGAATCGTACAGTATCCCGAGTTGGAAGGGACCGACAAGGAAGTAGTTTAGAAAAGGATGTAAAAATGAATATATATATATATATATATATATAAAGCACCCCCCACACATTTATCTATACAAATATAAGCATGTGCATAGTCTCCATTTAGCAGCCAAACCACTAAACCTACTAGCCCGAGCAGCAACAGCTGCTCAGCAAGCCACCTGGAAACTGAGGAATACAGTACACGTCCTTACTGCATACTGCACTTAACCATAACATGACATCTAAGTCGCCTTCACGTAAGTAGGTTCTCGGAGGTTTTAGATTTGCCTGTCTACCTCCCGTTTTTCTCAATTTCACTCCCTATTGAGGTTACTGCCTCTTCTTTCCTTTGACACATTTTTCTGTCTTTTCTCCCCGTCTTCAGTATCTCACTCGGTTCTCCTTCCCCTTCGTTCTGTTGTACCCATGCCTTGTGCAATGTATTTCCTTCTCTTCCTCAAACTTTTTGCCTTTCCTCCTAGAAGCCTCTTAGCTCATAGTTATTCCACAGAGCAGCTTTCAAAAGCCCCAGGATCGGGTGGCTGAACCTAAATCCAGAGGCACCAGGCACGAGGGCTGGTGAGCCACCGACAGCAGCCTGTGACGAGGCCCAGCCGCGGTCCCCTCGCAGCACCACCACCGGTGCCACCTCTGCCCCACCACCGAGCGTACTGCAGTGCGGTAGCTCGCACAGGCCTGGTGGGAAACTGGGACGCTTCTTCCCCGCCTGCCACCCGGCACAGCTTTCACGGAACGCTCTGGCTGCTTTGGGAGCAGCAGTCGGTCGTTCTCCGCCTCTCCCTGAATAGCTCTGCTCTCGGCAGCAGTTGCAGGTCGCGCTCTGAAGCGGCAGCTAGCTATTCCAGCAAGAGTCGGGCTGACCTGTGGGAGCCCGAGCTAATTAAGCCTGAGGCAGTTCTGATTTAGGAGACATTTAAAATACATTTATAGAAGAGGAACTTTAGTTTCATTTACCCTTTTACGTTCTTCTCCACAGTACACCTCTTCGGTGTAATTCCAGCTTTTATGGCATTAAACAAGCACCAAATGAAATGCAGCAAATAATGCTACCACTCCTGCACATTAAATCAACACAGCACTAAGTGTCAAACCCTTCTGACCTCTTGGTCACAGGGATGCACAGTATTTGGACCTACGATCATCCAAACACAGCCCCTCAAAAGGGGTCGGGTAATAAAGTTATTCCTTTGAGTAATAAAAGCTTAAAACAGCACAGAAGGACAGAATAATGTAGGTAGAAAAGGACGTTCAGAGGTCATCTAGTCCAGCCCCCTGCTCAAAGCACAGCTAATTGGATCGGACTGCTCAGGGCCACGTCCAGCCGAGTCTTGAACACCTCTGGGGACAGATGCCACGATCTCTCTGGACAACCTGTTCCAGCATTTAACCACCTTCACCTCAAACAAGGTTCCCCTAACACCTCATGAGCATGCGATGCAACACATCCCAGAAGACGGAACGGTACACTGCAGCTGGACCCTACAAAGAGTGCAAACATACTGTGGGGTAGGCAGTCATCCCCGCTGGGATCTCTTTAGTTATTGTAAATAGAGGAAATAGAAAAGCATCCCAAAACACCCTATTGTAATCTCATGCAGGTTCTGGACACACCGAGCCCCAGGCGTGGTGCTGAAGCACGGTCCAGCGGGACCAGCCAGCACAGCGGGGAAGGCGCACACCCCTCCCTCTGCACCTGGGGGCCCCAGAGCATTTCCAAGTTAACTCAGAGCCTGACCCTCGAGCTGGCGGTCCTGAAGAGCTGCATGCTTTCTCTGTTTAGGAGATCTCTGTTTAGTATGTCCCAAGGAAGAGAATAGTCTTAAAACTGGAACAGATTGAAAAACGCATACTGTTTCCCTATTTCAGACGTGCCAAGAGATCATGTTTGTGCTTGGACACTTCAAGGAACACCTTCTCTTTGCCCAGCACGGACGTCCTGACATTAAACCTGTTGCATCCTTTAAAAAAGACAACTAACCACATATTCCAGGAGTCCAAACTTTTTACTTTTCATGGTGCATCTGTATCTTTTCACCTCGCTGACCTAATGGTGATTCTCCACAACACACAACTATTATGAAAATAAACTGTTTATATGAAAAAGAGCTTTTCAAAGCTAATCGAACCCAGTCCCTTAAAAGGAAAAAAAAAAAAAAAAAGCAAGATAGCAGAAATACGCTCGTTAAGAAGTCCCAACAGTAAGTTAAGGGTACCTGCATCAAAGTCCCAGAGAGCAGATTAACCCACCCATCACTGAGGGAAGGTAATTATGAAACTTTATAGGTCCCATTAGACCAAGTCATTATTTAAAAAATAAATCTACTAGTTTCACTATTTGACACAGGCTTTCAGAGCCAAGTCCTGAAGAACCACCCATCGCTATGCTCCCCATTTTATGCTCCCTATCTTCTTTTGAACAGCTCTCTGTAAATACGTGACCTCTCATGCAGCAGACAGCCTACGCTAAACAAACCATGCCTAAGAGGAGAAAAAGATACCCAAGGCTGTCCTCACAGCTCAGCTAGCACACCCGCTTTACCCTGCTGCTGTAGTCTCAGACCTACCTATCACCAGCCAGGGTCCGTCTGCCCAAAATACAGAGTGGGACAAGAGGAGCAAGCCCAAGTTTCTTGTAGATACCTGTGCTGCTTGACTGTATATCATAGTTTGACTATGAGCACTGCTTATTACATCAGGAAAAAATCTACCTTCTGCAGAATTTAATGGAAGAGAAAGAAAAGTAAAAAGGGGCACCCTACCTGGCCATGATATCAAGCAATGTGACAAATAAACTACATCCAAGATCCCAAACAAATATGAAAAAGAGCCTTGTTCATATGAGCAGTTGACTGCGTCCTTGAATTTGGCCACTTGAATACACTGCCATGGTGCTGTGCCTCCAGCCAAGGCATTACAAGCAGATCAGCTAACAACAAAGTATATGAAGTGCAGGAAGTAGCCTATTTATTAAAGGACAGCAGTTGTTGAAATTTCACTCCACAAAAACATCCATCTTTTTCTGTGTATTACAGACTGCTGCCAGCTACTGCTGGCAGGAAGGCAGCTAGTTAAATCTGGATCATTACCACCCCTAATTTCGGTGGCATGCACAGATCCCACATGACGTACATATACAAAGTAACAGCACCACCATCTTTATATTTGGTTCCTAAAATACCTCTAACTTGCCTGAATGTACAAAGGCTTATTTAAGTGACAGCTATGACACTGCTACCCTACCTAGATGCAGAACAAAAAGCAGCGGCACCAGACTTAACTGGGTTTCACAGCAGATGCATCCTTACCAAAGCTTGCCCATTTTTCTATTCCACACCATGCCTTTGACATGGATTGTGACCAGAAGCGAATCATCAGCGACAGCCAGCGTAAGTTTACACAACCAAAGGATCCTGACGGGGAGATTTTACTACAGTGCTATCAAAAGCTGACAGCTCTGCAAAGCTCACTCTAGTACAACAATATTTCACACCAGGATGACATTAGAGCCTGCCTGAAGCTCTCTCAAGGACAGAGTCAGCATTTCAGACCAATCAGCCAAAGTCAATGAGTTCACCCTCACCATCAACAGCTTTACTTTCAAGTAAATGAAAATTTTACCAAGCCACGTTCACGTTCAGCTATGGACACCAGAACAGTACCGTAATACACTAACCAATGCATGGCCCACCTCCAAGATGAGATGCCACATCATCCTTCATGCACCATCTTACAAGTTTGGGTGTTTTTTTATACAAAATAATCCAGAGATCATCCAAACACAGCAAAAAGGCTGTGACATCTGGTGACAACAAGGCGACACCGATGCACTGTCACCAAGAACGCTCACAGACATCTCCCTTCCACCTCCCTCTCCAATCTAAGGAGTTTTCATCCAAAAGGATGATCTTCCAAATAAATACATTAATATGTATTTTAAATAACAGCCTGCTACCAAACCGTAAGCTGTTAAAAAAAAGAACAGAGACAAGGACGTGACTCCCGTTATGCTGCGGTCAGGTTCTGCACCTGACTACGACACACCTCTACCACGGAACTGATGGGGTGGGAGAACACCACCATCCCACTACTTACGTTGGAAGAAGCTGACACTGGTATTTTGAAAGAAGTCACCCCCTCCATGCCAGCTTTCCCCTGCAGTTTCCCCTTCAGACGCTCTCGGGGAATCCCTCCAGGTTTCAGAGTCCCTCTTTTGTGTCTCTCCTTGTCCCGCAGCGACAAGTAGCCACGCATCTTCCCAAAAGTAAGCGTGTACAACCACCACCACAAAGGGACTCCCAGTGAGCTGTTTGCTGCCTCGTAGGAATAAAAGGTGCAGACAGAAGTTTCAAACAAAAGAAATTAACTTATGTTGGGAAATGTCTGTGTTTTCCTCGTCATAACTGCAAAATCACTGTTGTTGAAAAAGTAAAGAAAACCTCACTTCAGTGCGTGTTTTGTGCATGACAATTCTTTGCCGATAAATATTCTATTTTTATCCAATGCTGAAAAGACGACACAAAGAGCAAGGAAAGGAAAAGGGGGCAGCGGAACTTAAAATACAAGAAAACCCTATCCAATAAGTAGACACAAGAGCAGATGTTGTACTTTAACTCATTTATATAGTCTGAAAAGAAACTTGATAGTCTGATAATGATTTAACAGCAGCCTCCTTCGATCAAAGATGAGGCAAGAGATAAAGTGGATTCATTCAATCTGACATCCTGACACAGTACAAAGAGCCACACATGTAAGTGCTCCTTCCAGACAAAGGCCAAAAAAATTTACATGAACAAATAAATACTCTTGAAAACAGTAATAAAAAACCTGGCACGCACCTCATCCCTATGATCCTTCTGTAAAATGAACTGCAACTTTTATTAATACAAATACCTCAAACAAGTTCCAGGTCTACAACACAACCCCTGCTCTTCTAAAATCCTACGCTTAAGATGAGCAGTGGTCTGGAAAGAGAGGGTTTCTGATGTTTTCAGGGAAGGCGGCCAGACGGCAGCGTCAGGACCCTTCTCCCCACGCTCTGGAGGCGGTGGAAGCTCACAGCCCCACCAGCTGTGAACTGAGGTGCCAGCAGGTCCCAATCCCTCCTCCTCCCAAAGGCAGCTGAGAGTAGGTGGATGACACAGCTTCATCTCAGCGCACGAGTGAGCAGAGTGAGGTGGGATGAAGTGACAGCCCGAACTACTGAATCTGTACATTTCAGTGCTTGAAACTACTTTACAGTGTCAGCTAGCTGAAATATGATTCATCCTGAGGACTCGCATCCTTTATTAGTGGGCTTTCTTGACAGAGCTTGCAAACTATTTAACTGAGTTCTCCTGGTTTTTCAGTTGGAAACTGAATAGAACAATCCTAGACATGAAGAAAGATAAAAATGTACAAATAGAGTGGGAACAAAATGCGTGAGCTTAAGCAAAAGGATATTGAAAGAGAGGCCTTTTTACTTGTATTTTTCCTTGTACAGCCTGATAACACACAACGCAGTACACAAAGGCCGATAGCTGTGCTCTGCACTCATCATCCACAAAAGAACTCACTGGGGAGAGATAAAAACATCACAAAATAGAGGAGAAAAATGAGAGGAGAGAAACCCAAAGGTGCAAATCCTCAAAGCACAGTCCTCAATGTGAGCATACACTTGATTGGCGGTATCAGAATTTGCCTAGAGTCATATTTTAAGGAGTGCATACTCAAACTGTAATTTCCTAAGAGATCCACATTTTAAGTAGATTGTGACACCAAACCTCTGTTTTTTTATGCCTCAGGAATTCCTTGATAAAAGGTTAAATCTTTTTTTAAATAGAAATAGCTAAATATACGATCTCTCTTCATAGATAATTACAGCTATGAAAACTGACTTCTATGCAAAACAGTATCTCTGTGAACTTTTCGCAAGCTACAAATATTTATGACTTTACAAATGTGTATGACACTGTACAATACTAGGCCAACTCATGCCAAGGTCTCTCATGCAGGGAAGCACTCAATCTAGAAGGAAGAATGGGAACTAAGAAGAATGAATTCAGAACCTTGCCATGGTAGCTAAAGACAGGCACAACCAGCTACCTCACTCGTCACCGAACCCGCCCAGAGGAGCGAACAGAAAGCAAGGTCTTACTAACAGCAGTGCCAAGCAGGGAGTGGGAATGTAGAGGAACACTGGGATGCCCAACAGCAACTAGCTCACCACCAGGCCAAACCGCCTGGCCGAATAACCCTACTGCCAAATCGCACATTAAGGCAGACTCTAAACTGGAGCAAGACTGGCATAAATTTCTGCAGGCTTCACTATGCAGGGCAAAATCTGTTCAGCGAGCGGAAAGCTGTGCTCACCGCAGCACTTCGCTAGCTAAAAAGGTAGCAAAATCCTTGCACTGACAGGGTGTAATAATAGACTCAGCCTCTCTGATTTCTAGTCTAGGAAGCATGCAGAACAAGGACTCAATTCGTAACACTTTGTAACTTTCATACAGACAGCATTTAGCTGCATTTATTTAATATCAACCCAACGAAATTCCTACCGTTGTCAGGAGAGCGAAGGGTTTGCTTCCATTTCATCACTGACAGGGGCAAGACCAGGAATTCAGCCCAACTGTTGATAGCACCCCTGCGAGTTCTCCTCTTCCAGATAGAGCCCATTTGCATAAAACAGGACTTCAAAATACAAACTGCAGATGTTTCTTATTTCCAGCTTGGCACACGGACCACATATATTACCTCATGCCTGCTATGCTGGCTTGCCTCTTTGTCTTTGGACTCAATGCACTATTCACCCCACAGAAACACGAAATGATGTTCTTAGCCTCCATTCACTTCCACGTGGTAATTGCTAGCCTACCTTTTATATCTGCTAAGTTTGTCGCAATACGAAGAGGGGAATGTCTAGCAAAATGAACACATCGTTATGCTTAAAGTTAATACAAACAGCTAAACCTCAGGACATGCAGTCAGTTCCTGGAGTCTGTTAAAAGGCTGTGTGCGCTGTAGGTGAGCAGCTAAATCTTCTTTCTATCAAAAAAAAATAAAATAAAGCAGCCAATGATCACAAATTATCATCTGTGTTTAAGCCTCTCTTGGAGTTTAGCTATATTGGAATTCAAAACCATAATCGTTACGTTTTTCTCAGAGTTCTCTGCCGTTCCAACATTTTTCTTCCAGAATTACCTTTGTCCTCACTCTGTTTAAAGAGCTAATTCCATCTCCTCTATGCATGGGGAAAAGTGAAGTAATCACAGCTGCTACAACAAGTCAAAAAAAACTTAAATGATTTTATGCAGTTCCCACACTTAGCAAAATGGATCAAATAAAAGAGTCTAACAGTTTCTTTTTTTTTTTCAGAAAGAAGTGTAATTTCTCTCTTCTCCTTGAAATCAGATCTAAAGATATCCACAACACTAAAATAACTGGTAAAGACAGAGACCAAAAATAAAACCATTTCACTGAACCAGTTTGCTAATCACAGCAATGATAGCATTTTCCCATCTTTCTTCAAAGAGGTCTAATGTGCATTATACACACAGTAGAATCCACTTTAATATGGATGTGCCAGAGACAGACAGCGCCTTCAGGCTATGTTTTCAGTACACACTTATAGAAGCATGCACAACATGTAAGGGAGTTCCTACATCTGTGTTAAAAGGGTGAAATTCTGACTTCATGCAAGTCATTAGGAGACTGATTGTAGTCGCTTTCAGTGCTTCGGTCACGAGGTACAACATCCAGTTTCCCTGTTAAAAATTCTTCCTTCCACTCATGCCTATTCAATATATAAGCAAGGAGAGAGAATATGGAATTTAAAAAGAAAACACAGTAGTTTAAAAAAAATAATTATCATAGTCTATATGACTTAGTAGTACTTATTAGGATATTTCCAGCCAAAACCAGTAATTTATGTGTTTCCATCTTCACAGCTACAATCACTTTTGATGTAAAACCATTCATTACAATCATTCTACTGACCACACATGAGCCCCTGCTCAATCAATGTGGCATTTAGTATGATGAAGTGAACAGGAAGATATTAAAATTGCAACTGTTAGCTGTGTTTTCCACAGTCTTTAGCAGAATTGATAAAGTTTTAAGTAATGGTATTGTCGGTGCATTTTAGCGTTTCTAGTTAGGTCACTGTACCCCCACTTCCAGCCTTTGATCAATACAAGTTACCGAGCTTTTCTACAAAGCATTTTCACATGCATTAATTCTCAAATATAAGATTGTCTCTAAAGGTTCAAAATTATGAACAAATAGTTTTGCTGTAGAGTGGGCACTCAGGAGAGAAGATACCATCTTTTAAAGAAATACAGACTTAAAATAAAAAAAGCCTTATATATTCTGAAACCTTGAAAAAGTTGCAGCTTTCCACACCATCTGGAAACTATGCTACAAAAGGAATAAAGCAGACATTAAAAACATACGGATACCTTATAAGGAATCTCAGATCTGACTCCAGGACGATTCAAGAATGTTTCCTGCCTGAATACTACACCATGAGTCTCTTAACATATTAGGAAGTTGAAAGTCTGAAAAGCATCATTTGCTGAAAGCCCATTTCAGGTATTTTAATCCATAAAGAGGCAGCATGAGTCTTCCTTGACACTACTTGCACTGTGCTTCCTCAGCAAGACAGACGGTCTCCTACCACCTTCTCAGTCATCACCCACTATCCCGGGCCAGCTTCAACCTGAATGCAACTCCACTAAAGGGCTGAAGCTACAATGTCCAGTATAATCAATGTCACTTTTTCCTGATCCTCTCCCTTAATCTTCCTTGGCCTTCACGGTAAGTCTGAGGATTAAGTATATACTTCCTGATGTCATCAGCAGTACCGCCGTGGCCAAGCAAGGCTGCGCTGGGAGATTTTTCCACTATCTGTTAGCTGACTTAAGAGCCAGCCCATTTGACACCAGGTTTTCTGCACGCGCCTGACACCAGCACAGACGGCTTCTGCTGCAGTGGCTCACCTTGGGGTCAGGCAACTGTAAATCCCTCCTTTATCCTTTATTTACCATTAGTATCCTTGGTCCAGATCCTCAGATGAGCTTGCCATAAGGTTGACTGCGTGCCAGGGCTGGCCCCTTGAGAAGGGTAGGAACAGCTACCCAGCAGATCATTTTAGCTGTAAAATGAAATCACGCCCTGCAATTCACTCACGTACACCACCTCAGGCAAAGAAGGTGTCTCTCTGCCACATCTTCCAAATTTCACCAACTATTATACCTTGAAACTAAACAAAAAGACTTTCTCGGCACTTGCCCTTCCCCTTTTATTTGAGTTACCGCCTCCTTTCACAGTGGCCGTCCGATTCTCAAGAAACAGCAAAGGTCACCGGGGAATGGGAACAGAAGGAGGCAGTGCCACTCACAGCAAGGCCGGCCGTGGAGAAATAGGTCACTGTGCACAGCTGGGCAGGCAACAGGACGCTCGAGCCGGGCACCAGCGCCAGATGTCGTGGAGCACACTGCCCGAGAGAACAGCAGTAATTCCACCGCAGTCAGCAGTTTCAGGGGGAACGATGGAAAAGTCAGGACTAATACAAGCCTAGGCGTACTTGTGAATATACTTACACAAATTATTCCCTATTACGTCTTCCCTAGCCATCCACCCCCGGGCCTCTGCAGCTGGTCTGCAGGCTCCCATGCACTGTGCATCTCCTCGGCTTCCCCCACGCAGCAAGAAACTCCCACGTGGGAGGCTAGGACAGAACCCAAAATTTTCGCAGACTTCAGCGTCCCTTCCAACACCCTCCCTTAGCGCCGGCAGGAACAAACTTCGGGGCTGCATACAGCATTATTCTGGGTGTACCAAAAGGGACTCAGGAGGGCTCTCCTCTTCCCAGGCTGTACGAGGTGTGGGTGTCAAGGTGCTGGCAGCAGGGGCCTGAGGAGAGGCCAGCGGCTGTCCCATGCCAGACAGCTGGTGGCACCTCTGGAAGGACATGCAAGGAAAGGCCTAAAAGCACTGCCCAGGAGCGACGAGCAAGAAACAGCCCCACAGACACCGAGGTGTCACTGCACCAGAGCAGAAACCCGCAGGGCAGCTGACAGGGAGGACGGTGCTGGAGCAGGCTCTCCCGAAGGACTGCAGCCCGTGGCGGGGACCCACACTGGAACAGGGGAGGAGTGAGAGGAGGAAGGAGCGGCAGAGACCAACTGGAATGGACTGACCACAAGCCCCTGTGCCCAGACCCCCCTGTGCTGACCGGGGTAGACAGGGGGGTGTCCGGAGCGAAACCGAGCCTGGGAGAAGGCGGGTGGGGGAGGAGAGTGGTTTTTGTCATGGTGTTCTTTGCGTGTGCTTTTTTTGTCTTTGTTTCTCACTACAGAAGTGTACTTTAATTGTCAGTAAATTAAATCCACCTGCCCACACACAGCCTGTTTTGCCCGGGCTGGTGGAGAGGGATCCCCTCGTCCCCACCTAGGCCCGCGAGCTGGTCCATGTTTGCGCCCCGGCCCTGTCAGCGGGGGGCGGCCGGGTGGGAGCCTGGCGGCCCGACAAGGCCGATCCCCCCAAAGTCAATTAGGAGGACGCTTTTTGAACCACGTAGCAAATGCACTGAACATGTCTTAAAGCTAATTACGGCCACAATGAGACTGTTTTATTGTCGGTGTACAGTTTCAGGGCACATTTGGGCATCTGACAAACAACTGACAACTACAACCATGTCAGCACTTTTTCAGCCAAAAAGCAACTAGCACAGGAGTTGGATTACTTGAACTCTCTTACTATTGAGCCACGGGCAAGTCATACGATAAAAACAGGCACCCCAAGAATACGCAAGGCAGAGCAGTTGGTAGCGGGGGTAGCGCTGTAGACGTGCTCCTTCCCTTAACCAACCTGCCTACAGCAAGCAGGCTATGTTTGCTTCCAGCAAGGGCAGATGATCATCTCCTGATACAACCTCAAGTCACAGGAGGCTTTCAACTCTTCTTACCACTGCATATCATCACTGCATTTGGCAACTTGTCCATACTTGGAGAGGCATGGGTCTTTTAACTGTCCTTAAATGCCTGCTGCTAAAGCCTTAGCACGTAACTGTAACAAGTAATATTAATTAGGCAGACATAAATCCTGGGTGTTCAGTGGAGAAACTGCAGGTGCTCTTATCCAGCTAGCACTTCCTTCACCTCCACCCCCAGCACAGACATGATGGTTCTGGCTGCCTTTTACTAGGCGCTTACTCCGCACAACTGTTTAAAATTAATGCATTCTTCTCAAAATCATTAGACGAATTACTACTTCCTTTAAAAGGAAGTTTTAAAAGGACAAAATTGTCCTTTTGTGGTGTGAAACCACAAGCTGATTTTTCGGTAAACGTTTAACAGACGAGAGATGAGAAGTCTTGCTAACCCCTAAGAACTAGCATATAATACGTAATAATATAATCTTACATCTTTACAGTTTGAAAATCTATTGCTGTCTTTGCAGCTGGGCAATTGAGACATTTGTGTTTTGTACACGTTAAAAGAGCTGATGCTAGGTCCATAAAAGCGAATTGCCTGGAGGGAGGGACAAAACGCGTTGTTCTGAAGGGATGTAACTAACGCCTGTTTGTTCACCACCACCACTCGAAGGCAGGATGTCATTTCACATCCACACGGCCCGTGCAAGATAGCAAAGGCCATTCTACCAGCCAGGCTTGTAGATTTTTAACACTAGATTTCTAACACTAGAACTCGTAGATTTTTAGCAGTAGATTAGCACTAGACTTCTAAGCTCAGGAAATCAATTTTACAACACGCTATATACTTATGCATATGCGTACATTTGTAACTGGTAAACAACCCCAAGCCCGCCCTGGTGATGCTAACTCACCATTTACCGCCGTGGCCAGCCTGCCAAGATAAGCCTGCCTTCTCGGACGTCCCAAGCACTGCCACTTCTTCAGCCACAGGTTTCCAACATACCAGTGAAACCCTTTACAGAAAGGAAGCCATGGGATTTCTGCCCCCCTTCCCCAGCCCAAGTTAGAGGAGCCCCCCCCTTCCCACTGCTCTGTTGCGAAGCTGCCTGTGAACCCCATGGTGCCCAGGAGGCAGCGCCCCACGGCCTCACAATGTGCCGTGACCTTCATTTTGGTTGTGACATCATTATGCAGCGTGTCACACAGGGGGTCAGGCTCACCCGTGCCAAGCCCACTGAGGCAGACCTCTGGGAGTGCCGTAGGGACAAGCCCTGTGGCCAGGGCCCGAGGAGCAGAGGGCACCACGTGGCTGCTTTTATGGTGCCAGTCGCGTCCTTCGGAGCGCCTTGCTTCACGCACTTGGCCGCCCCTCACTTCTGTCACCTAACCAGCGCTTACCACCGAATTTTGGTGGTCAGCTGCTGGCAGTACCGGTCGGCAGAAGGAAGTCTGAGTGGAGGCAGTACAGTTTAATGAAAGCAGCGAGCATTTGTTTTTTTCCTTCGAAAGTGGACGGATTCC
Organism: Anser anser; assembly: GCF_964211835.1. Lineage (NCBI taxonomy): Eukaryota > Metazoa > Chordata > Aves > Anseriformes > Anatidae > Anser > Anser anser. Next base: position 54,285,577 of record NC_139722.1, read on the forward strand.
ACTTTCCACTGGCATCTGTTGAACACGCGCAGCCTGACTGACCGGCTGCCGCCCCCAGAGAAACGCCGCGTCCAGATGAACACTTTCACAGTCTTAAACAACTTCGGAACCAACTGCACACTTCAAAGGACGGTGTCGATGAGTAAGCAGAGGGCTTGAAGCCCTGCGCGTCCTTCACCACAGTTATTCAAACTCCTGCAGCACAGCGGGAAGCTGTTGCCTTTATGGAGGGATAAACTATGCTGCAGGGTTTTCATGAACAATTAAACGTTTACAAGAAGACTGGAAAACTAGAGTCAATCGTATACGTTCCAAAAATAGAAATTTCATTTTTCAGGACAGGTACCGAAAGTGTTAAGAGCGAATCTATTTTGCATAGGCAGCAGAATTTGTTGTTAAACGCGCTGTTTAAACAACAAGCACCTACCTAAAAAAAATCTCGGAGATGTGCGAACAAGACAGCACATCTTTTCAGAGAGTGTGCTCCTATTAAACTGAAAAGCAAGAAAAATCTGGGAATGACAAGAGGGAATAAAAATGAAAGCCAAAACCGAAATAGTCCAAGAAGTGACCTTGCCTGCTACATCTTAAGAAAAATCAGAATGAATTTGCATCTATTACTGAAAATGTGATAATTGCCCTATATAAACAGTTATAGAGTTCTTCAGTGGGCACCTACACCTAGCTTTTTAAGTGAATTGTAAGACTTTCAACAAAAACAGAACTTCTAAACACCCATATCCATGGATGACTAACATACAGCTACCAAAATATAATGCTTTTCGGTAATAAACACAGTTTAACAAGGAAACATAGTCCTTAGTTGTTATGCTCCTGCACCAATATTTAACAGACAATATGATCAGAATCCCTATTAAAGAGTTGCTGTTAAAGAATTAAACATATTCTGTCAGAAGAAATATTCCTCCATTTTCAAAATAAATGCTTAAACTCCTGCGTCCTAGTAGGACACTACTGTTCTGTCACCAATACACTTTTCCCACAGATAGCTTCTCTCCAAATATGAATAAATAAATAAACCTAACCTGTCAATAATATAATAGCACAGGATCTCAGCAGCCATTAACCCTTCGTTACAATACCTGCATGGAGCTAATTAACTTCCACTTCTTTAGAGGAGTTAGAGAACCTCACAAAACAGCTTGTCAACTATTTCAACGCAAGACTGACGAAGGAAGGAACTACTGTGTTGGAAACTCCAATGCAGACATTGTATTTCAAGGTTAAACTTCGTCTTTACGCACTTGCTTTCTGATGAACCTCTCTTATCTCAAATTAGAGGTTTATCTACAACAGTTTTGCTACGTTGTTTCTTTTACCAAAGTCATGTATAAACATATATTTTGAACTTCACATTAACTCTGGGTATTGAAGGAATGGAGGGATGGGGAGTAAAGAAAAACAACAAGCACGATGCGTTCTCAAATCTCACAGCCACTTCTGAGAAATAAATTCTGACAAGCAAGCAGGAGGAAAACATTCATCCAGTTCCTTACCGATCAGAACTGCCGTACTAGAACACGTTATTTGACCCCAAACAAACCAAGGGAGGACAAACTAATGAATGGCCCAATCCAGAGTTTTCTGAAGCAAATGTAAAAATGAACATCGACAACCTCTGTAACAGCCTGAAGCCAGTGACTGGAACAACCAGTGCACACATGTGGGGGAGCCTTCCAGTGTTCCTGCCCCGAACACAAATAATCAGGAACTGAAACACCGAATTCCTGCAGTTTCTACCAAAGTAACTGAAATCTGTGCACCTAGTTCAGAATACCCAGTGCCTCTGCAAGCTGCAACACGAAGATAATGTAACTTCATTCTTTTACAGGAAGCGTTAAAAAAATCCACACTTCAGCAGGGCAAATGTGTTACACATAGAAATTAATAATAGTAGTGAAGAAAAAAGGAACAATGCCTTCTTTCACATGACAGGGAACGAACATTAGACTATTTGCAGAGATTCAGGCAGCTGCTGAGAATGTCTTAGCAGCTCTTGTATTTGCAAGAAAAACCCTGTCAACTGAAACCAAAACAATCCTTCCATTTAAATACGTCAACCTACCGTGTGTGCATTAAGCAGTCATATTTTGCAATTCCAGAATTAAAACATGAAATTCTGAAGGGAAAAAAACAAATCCAATAGCGCTACTTTGCACTTGTAACCGTGCAGCCAAGCCACAGACCTTCACCGTGATCTATTACTTCAAGGAGTTAAAAATCACAAAATATTCGCAGGAACTCTGCTAGGTGAAACGAGCCCGTAATACTCCCAAATCCTGAAGAAAAGGCATCCAGAAAAACTTTGCTCATCGGCTCGCCTATGCAGAAGCGATGGCCGTGCCACTGCAGCCGCTTGCCCTCTCGCTGCCGAGGAGATGCCAGCCCTGACAGCCCCGCCGGCCGAGAGGCCCCCGGCTGGAGGTGACCGCCTGGCTTCCCTAATTCCGAATTTAAACAGAATTTAAACCAGACACTGAGTTTAAGCTCCCCCCTGCCAGACTGCGGGAACCAGACTCTCCTTAGTCCGGACACGGACAGAAAAGCGACGCAGAAAAAACCAGGGCTCAACAAATCCCGGGTGTGGAGGGGATTGCTCGCGGTCTAAGTCACACAAAACAAAACAGAAAAAAAAAAAAAAAAAAAAAAAAAAAAAAAAAAAAAAAGAAGAAGGGAAGCAAGCCTGCTTAGATCCGCCGCCCAAGGGTATATTAACAAAACAAGCCAAAAAAAAAAAAAAGCCAAGCCACGGAAGCGGATTAGGTCGGCGAAGCCAGCTTTACCCCGCGCCTCGAGTCCCGGCGGAGCACGGCCCCGGGCAGGCCCCCGACCCCACCATGAGGTTTAGCCACAGATTTAAAAATTAAAACAAATAAAAATTTAAAAAATATAAACGCTTCCCCCCCTCCCCCCCCTCCAAGCACGCCGGGCGGCCCTGAAGGCGGCCGCAGCCCGGCGGCGTTAGCGCGGAGCCCGGCGGGGTGCCCCCACCGCCACGTCCCGTCCCGTCCCGTCCCGTCCCGTCCCGTCCCTTCCCCGGGGGTCCCGGGGGGTCCCGCCGAGCCCCCCCGCCGCTTACCGGCCCTGTAGCCTCGCAGGCTGCCGCCGAGCTGGGGGTGCAGCCCGCCCCACATGCTGCCGGCCGCCGAGCGGGGACGGGGATGGGGACGGAGCCGGGGGGGTTTTAGCGGGGGTCTCGCCGCCGCGGGGGCGCCGCAGCCATGGTGCCGGGCTGCTGGCGGCGGGAGCTGGCCGCCCCCCGCCGCCGCCACGAGCCGCGCTGCCGCCCCGCCGCCGCCTCCCGGCCCTCCGGAGCTGCGAGCGGGGCGGGGACAGGGGCGGGAGCCCCGCGGCTGCGGCTGCGGCTGCGGCTCGGGGGGAGCCGGCCGCGGGGAGGGGGCTGCGGGGGACGGGCCTCGCCTCGCCTCGCCTCGCCCGGGCCGGCCCCGCTGAGGCCCCGCGCAGGCGGTTGGGGGGCTCGGAGCGCGGCGGTGCCCGCTGCCGGCTGCCGCCGTTTGGGAACTGCCCCGCCGAGGCAGGCCCGGAGGGGGCCGGCGCCCCGCCAGGCCTCCCCCTGCTGTGCCCGAGGGGGTCCAGGGCCGAGACCACCCCTGAAATGCCCCGTTCCGGAGTGACTCCGCTTCAAGTGGACTCGCTGGGGGTCAGAGGGGATTCACAATTCTCCGGTGCTTTCCTGTCTGCCTAAGAACTGAAAAGAAAAAAGGAGCGCAGCTTTCACTTCAGTGATCAATTCCACCGCAGGACTCTAAGTGTCACGATCAAGTTTAAGCCACAGGACTGGAAACAAAATACTCCTGTCAGCAATAATTCAAAACCAGTAAGAGGCTTCCAACGCAAGCCGCTTTGAGCCCGCTCCAAATACTTGGAGAGAGGATTCTGCAGTAGCAGCGTTCGTGTTACTGTTGTTGGTTTGCAACTGGAGCCCAGCGGTCCCGGTTGGAAGCTACCTTCTGAACCTACCAGCAATCCACATTGCCCATCCCATCATAAAGTGAAGGAGAAAATACTCGAGATAGCTTCTAACTTTAGTGTGACCATCCCAAAATCACAGAACCCACCACTACCAAGATAGGAAAACAAGGCTTTAGTTCTTACTGCGAAGTACGATGGACATAGGCGTAGAGAGGTGAGGTGAAACAGGAGCACTTCATGTGGGAACGCACACAATCAATAAATGAAATCTGTGTTCAAATACTTCCTGCTGACCAAATGCATTTTTAATAGTAGCTGATTATCACGGAATAGCTTTTATCTCTTTGGGAAATTATAGGTTAGATTTCAGCACAAGTCATATTTTATTTATGCCTAGCTAGGTATTCAGAATGTACTCAGTAAAAAAGAGGCCTCAGAAACACAGCAATGAGCAGGTAGGAATGCTTGCATATTGTTTTGTCTTCCTTCTTATCCACAAAAAGTCCTTACGTTCTCAGCAAAGACCTGACATGGCGTGCACTCCTCACCAGCTCATTGTACCTAGGGGGCAAAACTACCACTTTTCTAGGGAAAGCTGTAGAAACAGGCTTCAAAAAGTTAGTAAATCCTGAATAAAAAAAACACATGTACTAGAAGTGATGCTTGCCTGCTCCAGAAGATCCCGTCAGGACCATCAGAATGATTCTAGAGGTCCTCCGAGTGCTGGAAGGTTGGGTGCACTTTCAAGACACCACAAATAGCAATGGGAGAGACTAAGCTGCCGCTGAAAACATCCCAGTGAAAACGTGCAGCCTGCCAGCCCCGAAGGCAGCTTCGATACTGAAGAATGTCAGCGAGAACACGGCAGGTAAACATGAATGTAAGAAGGGGGAATAAAAGCTGGTCTATCTTGCAATGCCCCCAGCACCAAGAAACGAGTAAACAGTTTAGTCCAAGACCTCTTTAAAGAGCCTGCCTGCTTATAACGTTTGTTGCATGCTGTTTTGTTGAGTTTGCTAAACCTTGGGTGAGTGTTGTGTAGCTAGCATATTCAGAAGGGCGCACAGGGATCTGTGAGGAAGCTGAGTATCAAGAAGGGGAAGGCTTATAACATCTAGTGAGTAGGAAACTTCCCCCATCAGTGCAGAACTGTGGTGTCTGTAATGCTGCCCTACAGCGCAGCTGCGAGAATCCCATGGCATATCATGACACCAGAAAGCTGCGTGCCCACAAACCATGTGGTAATGGTTCTTTCGTCTCCTACTACACGTCACTGCAGTGCTGTTATGTGTCTCGGCACTGCCCTTCGTGGAGGCTTTACAGTTTCATGTGTCTCTCATCTACTCATGAACAATGCTGCAGAGGAAAAAAAGCAGGGAGAAAGGAGGGGATCGGCGTGGCAGAGCACCAGCAGTTGTTTGGGCTGAATCATTTCCGTCACACTGCTTGCAGGGGGAGGTTGACTCAGCAGCTTTGTGTCTTCCAGGGTGTGTGAGCTGGTCCTTCTGGGCTTTTAGTGTTACTGCTCAGACCAAAAAAAAAAAAAAAAAGTACTTTAATCTAAGCAGTCAGATAGCCGAACCTCAGACACGGCCATTGTTTTGATTGGATTTTAAGTTATTTTTATAGCAACTGAATGGACGTAGTAAAGCAAATAGCCTCAGTGTATCTGCCTGGAAACTGGGCCAAACTGAAGGCAGTAGCTTCACTCTATGAATAAACTTAGCTTGCTAATGCTGTATTCACTGCCCAGATACATTTTACATCTGCAGTCTGCCTGAGCACACAGTTCTAGATAGGGAGCAGAATCTGTTTCAGATTCTCAAAAACCTATTAAAAAAAAAACAAAACACTGTGTTAGCTGGATTGGACCTCCAGCAAAGATGAGTTTGTGCTATTTATTGCTGCTGAAGCAAGCAGTTCCTTTACACAGATCTCAGCTTGGAAATGCAGGGGGCCTTGAGGACATCCCGGGCCCCCCTTTGCAACAAGTCCATGTTCTTCCATCTACGTGGCCCAGCTGAGCAGAGCGGATGGGTACTGCTGGCTCTGGTCCACTGTGCCTGCATTTGTGCCTTGGCACCTAGCGGTGCCTGCTTACACTAAGACCACTCAGGCTAGTTTATCACCTTTTAAATCTTGCGGGTTGGTAAGAATTAGGAGCATGGAAATCTGTGTTCCAACACTGCCCCCCTCCAGAGGGGTATAAAGTTGAGGATACTCATAGAAAGTGGCAGTGTGGTGCCAGGGAAACCTCGTAACCTTGCACGTAAGTCAGCAGTAAGTGGAAACAGCCTGCACCCCAGTATAATTATTGTGAAATGTGGTGCTCCAGACAATGAATGGACTCAAGTTCCTATTGTCTGAAAGGCCTTTTCCCCACCTCTTTCCTCATGACACAGACTCCACCCTCTTGGCAGGGTCAACAAAGGAAAACAACAATGGAAAGTAATAGCTTAAGTGTTGGTACTAAGCAGATGCTGTCCCATTAATGTCAATTACAGCCCATCTTACCCAAGGATTTGTGATCTATCTCTCCGTTCAGAAATCACGTATATTCTTTTTTTCTCCTTCCCTGAATAAAAACATAATGCTCTAAATGGAATTAAGCTGAAACGTAACCTCTGAAAGCAGCCTTTTTCTTTGATTAAAGGCAGAAATGTGTTCAATATTTAAACTACACACTTGCTTTCACATTTAATAGAATTAAAAGAGAATTAAAAGATTATTTTAAGAAAACCCTAATACTAAATAGCTAAGCGTTGTTCCAAGAAGATGCAGACTACTTCCACTAATTAAGACATCAAAGATGTATGCATTCTATCAAAAATCAACAGCAGCATTCCTGCAAACACACCTCGTAAATGACTTGGAAATTAAAATCACAGGTTTTCAGCTATTGAGTTATTTCACTAAGTACAGAAACCATTTTCCTCCACCCACTACTTTTTCAGTTGAACACTGTGTCCTGGCAAAGTCTAAGCAACCTTTAAGAAGCCTTAGAAGGCAAGAAGCCTTGCTTTGCCAAAAAGCAGCTACGTGTGTTACAAAGCGAGATGTGAAACTGCATGGGGTGGGACTGTAGCTAACACCAGCTTAGCTTACCTGACAAATTGCACCCTGCTGGTAGGAGCAGGTTGGTCTATAAAAGACTGAAATGTTCCACTAAAAGTACATTGCATGCACTGTATAGCAGTAACAATAAACTGCGTCAGCTGATATCTGCAAAGCAGGCATCATGAAATAACATGGTGTATGCGACGCTTTTCTTTTTGCCTTTTCCTGTGAGCAAATTAGAAAGCATGCCGTCCACAAAGGAACACAAACTGATACGGCTTTGAATCTGCTTAGCCCTGCAGTTTCAGTAACAGCTTAAACCACGAGACAGAATAAAACCAAGAAGCTTAATGTTACCATAGCTATGGTTTATTACAAGCCTCCTGAAATTTCAGATTCTTCTTAACATTTCAGAACCAGATTTTCACCTGAGAATCTCAGCCTAAAAACGTTTTAGTTTACATCATTGCTAGAAAACCCTTGGGACTCGGGGATTTTACGTGGTTCATTACTGGTGGGCAGGACAAACACTTTTCTTTTTTTTTTGGTCATATGATTTAAAAATAAATCTAAGAGATTTAAAACAATAATCCCACAGTCATTAACTCTGATACCACAGGAAGAACACATCTCAGGTGTGGAATCCAGTGGCATTTAACCAGTAACTTGTAAAAACAACCAGGAATTTCCCAGATGTGTTCTTCTCACGGGGAAATTTTTTAGTTCTGTTATTCCTCACCTCCATCGCCTCCTCTCCAAAAGGCATTGGGCAAGAAAGGGAAATATAAGGAACTTACGAGGGGATGGAGAGAATATTTAAAAACCTACAGGCCTCAGCAGCTTCCTGGCAACATCCAGGGTTGGCTCCTAACATGTTCAAGAGCAGACTGTCTGTGCTGGAGCAGCCGGCCTCTTCCCCTCGTCCTGGTGGGACTCACTAACTTACCCAACTTCAGGACATAGCATTTAGACAAAGTACATTTCAATAAATAAATAAATAAATAAAAAAAAATGTTTCTCCTACTCCTGTTGCATGACTTTTTTACAGTTTCTACAGTTCTCTTGTTCTTGAGCCCACCCTAGTCACCTTCTCTTCTCAGAACAGACTGCCTGATTTTAGGAGCACCCATCCTTTTTTTTTTTTCCCAGTAGGTCCAAGATAAAAAGAAATAACAGGCTGTAAAGCCACTTTAGAGGGAGGAATGAGATCTCTTGGTGATATTCTGCATCTGTTCTGATGCTGGAGCAACCAATGAAGGTCATATTTGAGACCTGTTGTAGTCAAGAGACGTATCTGATAACAGTTAATCAAAAAATGCTTTGGTATTCTTTGGTATTTCTTTGGTGTTCTTCAGAGAGCAAGGCCAGCAAAATGAAGAAAACGTAGCCATGAGATAACTGCACTACCAGTCATGGGATCAGGCAGGCATGACGCAGTTTCAAAATGGCTATACCAAACCCTTTCAATTCAGAATGATCAAAATACTAAATTTTTTTGTATTTACTTTTCTGTGCTTTAGCTTATGCTGAAGCCTAAGAAGCTTCAGCAGTGCTGCAGGGCAGGTTTTCAATCCAACTGCCACTGGCAATGTTTGAGCTTTTGCAGTTGACATTTTACTTCAAGGCAGTCTTGCTTGACTTGATGTTATACATAGATAAATGAGTGCAGGCGGATAAAGCAATGGACGATATTGCTATTCAGTGACTTGCAGATTTTTTAAGCTGCTTTATGCAGATTAACCTCCACCACAAAAGTGAAATAACTGCCATATTAGAAGCAGAAAACAGCATTTAGCCTGATCTGTTTAAAACCTACCTACTTTAAAGGTTAATCAGAGAACATGCCCTTTGTATTCAGTCACTGAAACAAAGAAAGGATCAGAGCATGCAGTGAGTTTATCTGCCCCATCCCGACCTCTGTGCAGAAGGAATAAATCCCGCTTTCCTTGTGCAACAAACACCCCCACTGAATTCTCTAACTTTTGAGAAATACAGAGCTTAAAAAACTACAGGTGATGCTGTAACAGAAGGCCAAGCATCCTAGAGCACAACCAGCCAGCAGTGCAACATTATATGAGTACTTGCAAATGGAAAGTTCTTCCAAATGCCCATCACTGTCTGCTTATAGCCCGAAACACAGGATTTGTTTACTCCGAGTCAGAAATATAACCTACAAACATGACCAGTCAAAAAAAATCTGCTCGCTTGTGTTTGAGCCAACCCAGTATTACTGCAAAGGGATGAAATTTCAGTAAAGTGAAAGAAAGCACCATGCCACTGCTGAGTTTAGTCAGCTCAGTGTTGTCAGATGCCCATATGTAATAGTCAGATGGAAAAATTTATTTCATGCTTTAACTATAAATATGATAACTTCGTGAAGCTCCCCTCCAGCTCATTTTTTTTTTAAGTTGTCTTTGATTCTGCAATGATCACCGCCACTGATTCTACCATAATTTGGTACTATGTACTATAATGAAAATCCAGTCTAAAAAGACGTTAGTAAGCCCACACAGCACACCACTTGCAGATGTCCCAGCAGCAGCCCACTCCTTGAGCAGTGCACATATCCATCATTATTTTAATAGCGTTCTGACATTAAACAGATAAATTTATACATTAGTATACACTTCTTTAGACAAATCCAGGTCACCAAAACAAGTAGAAAATTACTGAAATGCACAGAAGTGGACTGTGCTAATTTGCACTGGCCACGATGCCCATCAGATTTTCTCCACAGAACCTCAAGGTTAGTGTATGATATACTGTGATTCCACAGCAGTACCCTTAGACTATTTTGCTTTTGATTTAAAATTAACACAGACTAGAATGTTTATTAAAAGTAACTTTGAGACTCAGGCTTGGCTGCAAGCACTTTCTCTAGTATCCTACTTATAACGCATTGCTCGAGTGACAAAATTGGTATCGGAAGCGACGTAGTAAACATGCAGCTTGATCTTTGGTCACGGAGAAAACAACAAGAAATTGAGCTTGTAAATGAACATGTTGCTTTAAAGTACATAAGCTTCAAAAGAAGCATAAAAGCATAAGTGTTGCTGCTTAAATTTCCTGGGCTGTCCCACTACTTTAGGAATCCTGTGGTTTAAGAATTGCACCAGGTAATGCACCCATTTGCCATTCTAGTGTCTCAAATAAGGTTACATGGTTACATCTGTTAAAAATAAATTGTAGAATCATAATTCCAATTTGTTGGTTAATACAGGACATTACTGTAAAATATGCTCTATACTTTATTATTTAGTTCTTAGTGAGCTTTCATTACATGAGACTTTCATGACCATGGCCCTGCTGGAATGCACCCACAGTGGTCACCGTGACGGGAACTTAACTTAGCACAGCCACTACAGTTAAAAAATAGAGTAAAAAAATAAGAAATAAATGAAAGGGAAACAGACAATTGTAATAAGTATCTTTAAAGACATGCAAATATTACTTGTCTTTCATTTCTATGTTTGAAGATAATGTATCACCTCTGAAAGTTGAATATAACAGACCTCTAAAATAATTGCAAAGATCTAAAACCCTAGAAGTCTGTGGCAAACTCTAAAAGCAGAACTTAATCAAACAATAACATTTCCTGTGATACTATAAGTGTTATTTATCCTTGAGCTTATATATTTGAACATAAAGTCATTTGCACAGAGTAAGAAAAGCTACCAACCATTTACTTAGGTCTATATTCAGCATTTGCTGCATTGTGCTTTAATTTCTGAAACTGCCTCTACAGAAGCATTAAATTATCACTACCAAAGATTGTGTATTTTCATCATGAGGCACATTAAATGTTCAGAAGAAGGCCTTCCCTTGCAAGATTTCCAGATCAGTTCTGAAGCACCAAGAAGTTCCAGAATTCAAATGATCAACATTTTGTTCCTCCCGGCTAATCCTCTAGAAGCTCACCCTGACAAACAAAACATGATATACTGCAAATTCAAGTGTGGCTGGATGAACACAGATGGGAAGAAAATGTTCACAGTTTAGTTTCTTCTTGGAAAAAAATACAGGAGTTATTAAATACAGTAGCTGCACTGAGCTAGCAAGTCAATTTGTAAGCCAAATTGAATCAAGCAGGTCCAACCGTGTTGTTTGAGAGGCTGTGAACTGTTTCCTCATCTAGTAAAGTCCCTAACTTTCCCTCTTTTTTTTTTAGCATAATCTTTTGTATTACTTTTAAGTATATTTTTACATGAACTATATACGGAGACTCAAACTGGACCACATGGTTAGAGATTAGTTTGCTAAAAACTCATTCGTTTAAAATACCAGTGAGCAGTCACTGAACTGGACTCTCCTGCATGGTACTGCAAAGAGTCCCAATCAACCTTACCTACAGCTAGCTACAGAAATCCTTTTGCCCATTCCAAGTAGTGATTGCCATACAGGTTTTCACTGCCCTGAACCTCAGCGACTGCAAACATTCCCCCAGCTGCAGTACAGGGTCCTCCCTGCATGACGGTAAGTCCATATGGAGCAGCACAATATGGACTCACAAGCTCCATGAAGTACTGTGGCCTGATTTACCAAAAAAAGGGCAGAGACCAGAGTTACCAGTTCAGTGCCAAAGAAGACAAAGTCCTGGAGTCCCCCTGGCTCTGGTCTGCAGGGAAGCTCTGCCTGATGCATCATCTGCAGGGTCTCCGGCTCACTTGAAAAAACTTGAAAAGTAACCTGTGGCTTGAATGGACCTCAGTACCAACACAGCTGATTATGTGCAAGGAAGAATAAACACATTAGACCACAGAATAAATTATCCAATTAGTTCTGCAATTTAATCAGACTGTTTACCATCCCAGAAAGACGACATTTTCGAAGGAACTCAGGGTCAGGTTTTCCCAAGCTCTCATCTTCCCATATGGTGTGAGCTTCTTGCAAAATCTGCCTGAGAGCGGGACGGTTTGGCAAAGAATAAAAAGCCAGATTTCCGAATGTGCTCTTCCCCCTCCCTCGTCGGTTCTATTTTTAAGTACAAGACTCGCTCCATATAATTTCCTGATATTTGACAGTCAGTCACACGATTAGTTTTAACAGAAGAGTGGCAGACTTGAATCAGCTTAGGTCTCAGCACAGAAAAGAGAGAACTGTCCCTATAAACAAGTCACAGTGTCGGACAGTAGCACTTTTGGGTGGGAAATGAGTGTGATGCAGGTCTGCTCCAGATCATTAAGCACAGCACAAATCCTTTTGTCATATTTTGTCTTCGATGCAGGCACTGCCAATCGCTTCGGTCCTTTTCAGCTACGGCAAATAAAAAGCCAACTCCTTTAGTGGGTTACTAGTACCTGCAGAAGAAACCAGCTAATGCTTCATAAGAGATGTTCATGATAAGAAGTGTGTTTGTGTGTGTACACGTGCGTATGTGTACATGTGTGTGCTGACAATTTCACAGAGCAGGTAAAAAATATTCATCTGTCCAGGCCCTCATGCTCTTTCATTCTGCCCTGCACTTTCAGACACCATTTCCAAATGAGCTGAATGAGTACAGCTGCCTCCATTTCAAAGACCATAAAGGCCAGGCACACAACAGCCCACATGGAGCTGGGGAGAGAGCTCAGGGCCCTTCAGTTGTTAAGTCCTGCCTATGGGCTTTGCTAAAGGTACTTATTACCTGTTTATTCATGGTTTAGTAAGCCGAGTTTTTGTTAAAAATGTATTGTGTTCTAACAGTGATGCCGTTATTACTGACCAGTTTCAAGTCTATCATTTAAACTAAACATTTTTAAATATTTACAGGGAGAACAAAACCAATCCAATTACTAACTACGCTGTGCACAGCTGTCAGAAAAAGTAGTGAAGAATGGGTAGAATTTACAACAAAAGCACTTTTTAGAAAATGACTGTTTTCATAACACTTTTAAATACTATGTTCTGAACACTTTCATGCTAGGTATACACAGTTGGCTAATAGAGAAAGAACAGTTACATTAGAAAAGAGGCTAGGACAGCTTTAATTTTTCAAATGCCACGTGTTTTTCTTGCCCGGCAGAGTATCGACTTCCCTCATGAACACTATGTTTTCCCTCGGGAAGAAGAGAAGGGTATAAAATGTACCCAAGAAATTACAATTCCTCTCGGCTGACCTAAACAGAAGTCCTGGCTGATAATGCTGAAAGGAGTTCTTTATTACAGCAGGGTAAGTTGTTCAGTAGCAGTACAGATGGGTTGTTTCCTGCTATGGTTCCCCCTACCCTATTCCCCAGAAAAAGAAAAGCAAGTTGAAGTCCGTAGTCAGTTCATAAGAGATTTTGGGCCCTTAGCAGATTGTAACGAAGAGAGTCATGGGCAAGATAGCAAAGAGGGCGATTTTCCACATCTGCAGAATAGGAGTTATGGGAATTAAGAAGACAATTCTGAAATAACATTAACTTCTAAACCACAATTAAAGCATAGTTAGCTTCTCAGAAATAAGAAACAGGCTCCTGGTAGGAGGCCCTGAATTTTCATTTGCCTCTCAAACAGCAGGACGTGCACTGCTGGTTCTTACCAAATAGCAACAGTCAAATATAATTTTCTGGATGCTACAAAGAAACATATATGAGTACTATCAAGTAATGCCTTTTTAGACGATTGTTAGTATCAGTTTCTTGAGTTTTCGTGGTCTCTTCATGAAGTCAACAGTTCAGAAACTGAGCAAGCTTTTTTGAGGTAAAAGCTTTAGGCAAATAAACAAGTAGATTGATTAGTCCTTCTCTTCTTGCTTGCTTTCAGGCAGTCTGGGCAGTCAGTACTGAAATCCTGTTCCAAAACCAGGAAAACTGCTAGGCTCACAGGGGTCAGAGGGACCACCTCCAAGATACGCATCATGAGCTCTCTTCATACAAAATGTTTCAGAAAGCAATAAACAAAGCATAAAGGTTATTTGTTCCCTCCAAAAGAATGTCGTCACTTCAGAAAGAAACAGAAAGAAACAGAAAATGGAAGTGAAAGAGAAAGAAAGAAGTAGAACAAGAAAAAGAAAGAAAAAAAAAGAGAGGAAGAGGAGAAAAAAAAAGAAAAAAAAAGGAAAAAGAAAAAGAAAAAGAAAAAGAAAAAGAAAAAGAAAAAGAAAAAGAAAAAGAAAAAGAAAAAGAAAAAGAAAAAGAAAAAGAAAAAGAAAAAGAAAAAGAAAAAGAAAAAGAAAAAAAAAAAAAAAAGAAAAGAAGCAAGGAGGGAAGGAAGAGAAAGGAAGGAAAGGAGAGAGCATGAATAGACATCTCTGACAACATGCAGATTTGGAGAAAAATTCCTTTATTTTGGATAGAGAGAAAGGGTAGTTTGTGGAATAGCATTATACCAATTCCTGTTTGGAATAATTTATAACACTGGATATGCAGACAAATCCCACACATGTAACTGTAAGCAAAATCAGCCTGGAGACCACAATAATCAGCAAACTGCACAGCCTCCAGAAACGCTCAGCTGTTCTTGTCTTTCAAAACACATCCTTGCTCAATGCTTTGCAGTTTGCTTACGAGCTGAGACCTTTTTGGTCACAGTAAACACACAAAGAGAAATTCCAACCAAGCAGCCGACGCTGCTCACTGGCTCATCAGGGTTTCTAAGAAAGACGAAAACAATCTCAGCTAGTCTGAAAGCAAAAGGACGTTGCTGAAAGAATTATTTCCCTCCCCCAAAATGCCCTTCCTCGTATACAGGGATTGTTGGTAAAGGAGAAAGATACAATAGAAAGCCCCGGAAAAAAAAAAGTAATGGACATTTCCTTCTGGGCATTAATATAACCATTCAAGCAGCTACTTCAGTTACCTCGTTCATGACCTGTCCTTGTCCCCATTAGGAAGCCACTTCCAGAGCTTTGCAGTTCCAGTCACAGAGACCCCCTCTGGAGTTAAACAGCATTCAAGCACCATACATACTATTTATTTGCAAGTGGCTAGATAGTTCCACATGTTTGTTTTCCTTCTAAAGATCTAGATTCCACAAGTGAAAATCATGCCGTGGCTCTCTGCATGCTTCTGTCTAAACTGTTCCACATTGGCTTAATTAACTGATCACAGCCATAATCTCAGCTGAAATGGTTCTCAGTGAAAGAGTGGGAACGAGATAAGAAGGAGCTGCATGAGCAGAACTGGATGAAGCTTTTCGCTTAGCTGCTACCCAAGCAAGATCCAAGAAAGGATCAGGGGCTTTGGCTCAGCACCTTTCTAAGCTGGATGGGATTTGAATTTTTGGAGACTGAAGGCAGGATTCTGAATAAAGTCTGATACTTCTAATGCTGCATCTAGAAAAGTTCAGACATTGTTTTCAGGTCACTGCAGAGAAAGACAACCACTGTAAATTTGGATTTAGAGTCACTTCGTAATAAGTCAAAATTATCTTGAGAAGGAACAATCATGAACATTTGCCCTATTGTCTTAGCTTTATTTTTTTTCCACTGACTGAATGTCAATCCAGCCATAAAAAATGATTTTTCCCTTCCTATTCTACTTTGTGGTGGCACTACACAGCTATGTATCCCCATCTCTCTAATATACTTGCCAATACAAAGAGAACCGATGCTTCTGTTCTCCAGCTGAAGAACTGTACAGAATAACGTCTTCTGCGATAATCCAGTCAAAATGTCATGGCTTCGTTTATGTATCTCTTAATGTGATGATGCAACATTGAAAGCATTGAACAGCAGTAAAATAAACTCATAGTAGATAGCATTTCTGGTTTAAGCACATTTAAAACAAAGATCCTGAAGAGTTTTACAAGAATAAAGTAAACTTCACAACCATCTTGATGGAATTTTAGTGTCCATCACAAAGATCTTCCAGCTATAGATTATTTTTATTCCAAGCTACAAGCAGGTAAACTAAGGCATATACAGAGCCTGGGACTGTGTCCAACGAACACAGTCAATTAGGTTAAATTCTGTTTTCTTTTTTTCATAATTTAAGACATGATGCATGCACAGATCTCCCATGAAGGCACAATGGTTTATTCACATCATCCTATAGATGAACAGAGTCCCACGTGTTTATCCAGTGCAGGGCTGGCTTAGTTCAGTAGACTAGTGCATATTAGCAAACTGTAAAGGAATGCAGCAGCCTATCTCCTATAAACACCACTCGGCTATTTAAGCCTACACTGCACTAGAAATAGACTTATATCTCACAAACACCACCAAATGCCAGGGCATATCATTTATTCATTACATGCTATATTATTTTTCAAATCAGACTATATAAAGCTGGAGAAATATTCTCATACATGATTCACTTCTGCACTAAGGCATTTACACAGTTTTTAAGTCAATTTGCGTACTATGCAGTGAAGGTCAAACTACAAGGCAGAAGATTCAGATTTTGCTCTGCGTCCCGCTCCTGGTTCAGTGACTGACCTCAAACACTTTCTCTAGTGTTTGCTTTCCAACACTGCCTTGCGCTGGGACTTGGCTGGCTCTACTTTCTGTTGTCCTGTACGATCTTCATTTGCAGCCCCTCGCATGCAAATGGTGAGATAAAGCCACAGCCCACCTTGCTTAAACGTGGCATCTGGAATATTGTCTGCTCCAAGACGGGTAAGGACAAGCAGCCCCACTATGTCCTTGTGCTTACTCAACCACAGTTCACCCACATGAAGACTTATATGTAGTCAAGTCTCTAGTCTGGAAATCTTTCAAATGCTGCCTTCTTTTGGTCAAGTAAGGACCATAATCACTTTTAGTGCCTAGACATGTTAAGACAGTTCAAATAAAAAAAATACATGTGATGCAGGCAGACAATGAAGCCTTAGGATACAACGCTAATTTATCTATTTTGAACTGCCTGTATGAGACTTGTTCTGGATCGTACAGTTTTGCACACAGAGGATGTGATCTGATCTTTTATGCCTCCTCTTCTAGTTAAGCTAGGTTTTCACACCGACAGCAGAGCTATTGTGTGCATGACATTTACTGCTGGAAATGGATGCTGTGTCTTGGCAATGAATGGAAAATCTGAGCACAAGCAATGAAAAGATATCTTCACAGTGTTCCTTGGTCTCTTGTTAGTCATTCAACGTAGAGGAATTCAGTACAGAGGAAACACGCTGGGTGAATGTCAGTGTTCTCAGCTCTTGCTGAAAACAACAACAAAAAAAAGGGGCTAAAACTGAGTATGGGCACTGAGTGTGACAGGCCCCAGATTTTCAGTGCATGCCAATTAAAAACTTCCTGACAGCAAAGGAAGTCCCAGCAAGCCAGCTGGGACTGATTTGGGAAACACACAATTTTCCATATAGGAGAGCAAGTTGGATGCTTGTTTTCAGGTTGTAAGGAAAAATCTAAGAGCTCTGAGGGATTTGTGTGGAGATGAAGATTTGTAGTCTGCAGAAGGAAGGAAGGCAGAGTCTACAATCTAGAAAGCAGAGCGCCAACCAGACCAAAGCTTCCCCAGCTTTTTGTAACCTCACTTGAGAGTAGTGTCCGGGTTTTATGTCTGATTGGATCCCAAGGAGTCAACACAGGCTCTTTGCGCAGGCGCAGCTCTAACGTGTTTACATTCACCAGCGAGACTTACCTCTTGGCTCAGACCATGGAAAACAGCTTTAGAAAAAAGGATACATTGGTTTTGTTTCTGCTTTTATCATTTTGTCCATGTAAGAACTTGGTTAAGTAACTAAGGTATTACGGGATGGTCATCATTACACTAGTTGATTAATAATAATGTTTTTTGTGAAGGTTAAATGCAAGAATCATTATCCATTTCTCTAGTTTCAGTTCTTCCATTCTGCAGGACATAGAATTTCATCCAGATAGTTTCTGGGTTTCTCTTACACTCAAATTTCTCAGTCCTCAAAAGACTGAGTTGTGCACCCTACAAACTGAGCAGGAGAAACCCTGGCACCAGCAACAACTGAGTCAAAGGCACTGAATTGGTTAGGCACAGGGGTGATCTCAAGTGCTGTAAGATATCCCAGGCATGCCTTATGCTACGTAAGAGGCAGAAAAAAAACATGATCCCTCTTAATCTGCCCTCAGAAATAATTCCTACCCAAGTTCTCAAACTGTTGCATATGGATTTGATTTGGGGAGTGTCAGCAAGACGCACAAGCAAGCGCCTGAGGAAGGCACATCCCAGAGCCAGCCCGGAGCAGCAGCCCTCTCTGTCTAGGATCATGTCTGCGGCTCAAGACTGGAAGATGAAAAAGGATCCATCAGGGATCTAACCAATCGCCTGTGCGTGGGTGGAGAAAATAAATCCTTCCTGACACCAGCATATGGCTGGCCAAAGCCCAAGATACGATCAGTTAATTATCAGTTAACTAAGATTTTATTCCAAACTGTATGTATTGTACTAAGTGGCTAAGGTGCAAGCAGCCCTGCTTTCCTCATGGCCTGATACAGAAAGGGCTGGACAAGGAAATTTAGATTCAAAGATTTCAAGACCAGAAAAGACGATTATAGGTATAGGAAACTAAAAAGGTTCAAACTGAATCATTGTTTCTGTTCCTAACAGAGGTCTAGCCTTGTCCTGACAAATCTAAGTAATTGTGCATTTACCACCCTTCTTAATAAGTTGTTCTGGTGTTTAATTACCCTCATTGCTAGGAAATGCCTCTTATTTCAATGTTGGATTTGTTTAACAACAGCTTCCAGGCAATGGACCGCATGAAATGACTCCTCTTGTCAGGTACATTTCTGCTATGGATGCATTTGTACACAGTAGAGAGCCAAATCCGTTCAACCACTGTTAACCAATAGTGTTGAATACCTAAAGCTGAACATTGCAAGGCCTGATTTCCAGCTCTTGGACATATCTTTGGCCCTTCTTTAACCTGCCTCCTGTACTCACACGTTTCTTGTTGCCCGGACACTGTCAGTGCACCCAGTGTTTCCGATGCCATGAGAACTGCCCCTTCTGTGCAACTAAAACTTGTGTTAGCCTCTTTTACTGATTGAAAACTGAGCTGGAAACATACATTGAAAGTATTCTCTGTACTGCAAAGACTTCATAATCTTTCTTAGAGTCTTAATTTTTTAAGATGTAGTATCCCAACGTATAGGTCTAACCAGGATATTTTTTCCAGTTATGTTAAATTGTACACCACTGGAATAAAATGAATGGTATTTATTGTGACCAAATCACCAAGTAATTCTTATTAGACTGAGCAGTTAATATATTCCTTGAATCACTTATTATTTTACCACTTTTTACCTTTTACCACTTTTTTACCACTTTTTTTACCACTATTTATATCACTTACAGACCTCACCAGGAAAAAAAAAAGCTCTCTCTTTATCAGTGCCCTCTCTAGAGACAGAACCCTTTCGCAGCTGAAGCACCATACAACAACCATTTTGAATGTAATTCACAGACCACTTCACATCCAAAATGCTGTGTGTGTGCCCAGCCCCTGTGCTTGCAGCCTGGCACTGCGGGGGGACTGGAGCCAACTCCTATCTCTGCCTGCCACAGGCTCCATCACCATCTGACAAGTGCGTAGGGGTCTACAGCTCTTCTTCTTGAAATGGCTCTATTGATAATCATCTGGTGATATACAGAACATGAATGAGCCATAGAACACAAATCACAGAAAACTCACAAAATCATGTAATGAATTAGATTTCTAATCTAGAATTTGTACTTCTTTCAAGCCAAAAGAAGAGAGAAATTGGCCAAGGCACAAGGTGGTTGTTGTAATCTTTGTAGCCTTCACTGTGCAATGAGGGTGACACTCTTCTCACTGAAAATCATTGTGTAATGATCATTTGCATATCACTCTTCATGAAATCAAATTGAAAGCTGCTGCCTAGAAGACCTGTCAGGCATTTATGCCCTGCATTTCCTTATTTTCTTCATGTTTATATATTGAAAAATGGGGAATGCAACGAGCCAGCTAAGGTGGCTCTCTGAGTTTTGCTCTTTTTGCAGTACCAGCCATTATAAATGTTACTTCCAGCACCTGTATTTTTCCATTACATCTTTACTAAATTAATTCTAGTTGTCACTCAACAGTGTATTTAGAACACAATGAAATTTTAAAACGTGCATAAAAATACGACTGCACACAAATGTTTCTGTGGGAGAGTTCAGCTGTAGTAATTTGGTGTCACAGCACTGGAGTGTGAGGCACTTGGCAAGTTTTTTATACTGGACAAACAATAAAATGAAGTTATCTGGAAGAAGCAACTTAGGATAGATAAAGTGAAATATTTAAAGAAGCCCAAATCTAATCAAGGTGCTTGCTTCATGAAATATGTTCGCATGAGCACTAGTATACTAAAAACACAAAGGATGCACACGAACATAAAACCAGACAAATGCATTTACAAATCAGGTTCCAGGTCACTGAACAAAAGATGTTGCCATTGACACACAGCCACTGGCCTACAAAGGGTGATGTATATTATCTTAGTCCGATTTCCAGTAGCGAGATGACATTATTTTGCAAAATGCATTGCATCACAGTACCTTACACCAACACTGACGTGCCTGTAAGGTAACAACTACTTAATAGGTAACAGATTCCAGACTTAATGATATTTTTACCCCTAGAACTCTCCAAAAGGACAGAAAGGAATATTAATGCAAAGCCATTAGAAATTGCTTTTTTGGGTAGCGTGCCTCTATTCACTTAGCTCTCCGTCAAGTGCAGCATGAATAGGCATCTGCAGTGCAGCTCTCCAGGACACTACAGTGAGGGCAGAGATCCATCAGAGAAAATTACATCAGGTGACCTACCAAGCATAAGCAATAGAGCCAGTTAGGCCCAGTTTACAATCCTGTATGGAATCATGAAGCCATTTGATGTAAACCAGCTGGCCATTTCATTTGCTTCACACTATACCCAACCATGCCACCAGAACATGCAGACAGGACCCAAGTGTCTGATGGTTTTATGATTTTTGGTTTCAGTAAAATTAATGTACTATTTAGACTGACGTTCTTGCAATTAAGCAAAGAACCGAAATCAACAGATCTCTTTCTTTCAGGCATTGACACGAAACGTTAACTGATTTCCACAAACAGCATTGCCAGAACAGTGTTAAGCCTAGGAAAATGAAATGATTTTTAAAAATTTATCTGCCCATTTCAGTTTGAATACAGATTTCACAATGCTGAATACACCTCTAATGACACTCCACCTCTAGCTGTTCAAAAACTTGTCAAACAAATTATTTTGGCTTGCTTTACCAGAGGGATCATACATCCCAAATCAACAAACCACTGGGTAATTCACGACTGGTTATCAAGCACCTGATAGAAAGCGTTGCATGCACAGGACTAGACTAAATTTAGAGAAGAGAGGTATGAATATCACACTCCCATTCTTAGACTGGAGCTATTAGTGCCCTTATTAGTGCCCAGAGTCAGTGGGAAAACAATGATTTTTTTTCATGGGAGGAATAAATCAATCACAGCTTAGATGTGGGCTAGTTCTTGGCTGAGATAGGCAGCTCCCTGGGTCTCCAAACAACTGAGTTGCACCTTGTGTCCCAGGAAGCCTGGCTCCCCAGGGCCTTTCCTGGCAACGTCCCTGGCCCCGAGGCCTCCCCCAGGCCCCCATGGACCCCAAGGAGCTGGGGCGGGCTGGCAGCTCCCCAGGCGGCAGGCGGTGAGCCAGGCCGTCTCTGGAGTCACCTCTGAGCCAGGCTGCCTCTCTGCCTGCTGCTCTGCCAAACCCTGAGCAAAATGGACGTACTGCTGCGGTAGGCCTCGATTCTGGTGCATCGAGCAGTTTTCTGCCTGAAAGTCCTGCCAGAAAACATGCAAGCACTGATCCTGCCAACTGGCAGAGGGCCGCTCTGAAGGAGTAAGGTGTCTAGCCAAAAGAGGCACAAGATTTACCCCCGGAGAGAGCAGCAGGCTTTCTGAAGGGAGATACAGCCCCCAGGGGCCAGGAAGTGCCCAGGCACACTGTCCTTTCCTCCTGAGAAAATGCAGCTGCACGTTGTCCTCCAAACCAGACACAGTCTGGCCCAAAAATTGATTATCACAGTAAATTTTCCCAGGATGAAGGGCATTTTTTATTGTTGGTTGCTTTAAGCACTGGGAAGAAAAAGCAGAAAGATTGATCTGTGCATTGACTTATGTCAAGCTTAGAGAACAAATGGGAAATACTCAGAAGTAAATCTTTTCTCTGTAGCAAGATAGTAAAACATACAAAGAAAAGAGATGTGGTACAAACATGTTTACAATTATTTTTCTAGAGCACCCATAAAAGCTGTTGTGTTTGGCAATGAATTTAACAGTCACTTGTGTTGTTCAACTCTTTACCTTTAAATAACACTCCTAAGTAAATTAGCTGTATCATTTTCCTTATCAGGTCCATGGGGCTTCTACAGGAAAAATGACCAGAGGTGTGTGCACCTCCCATATTTGCACACTGTAAAAATTATCACTACAACAGAAACAGGAAAACCCACCCCTTTTAATTTTGCACTGATTAGTGCATTCCCCAAAATAAGAGCGCGGAACAAAGCCTTCCTGTCATTTTACCTTTTCCTTGCGGGGCCAGATTCAGAGCACTTTTGGTGCACAAATCAATGAGAGGAGTCCCAGCTGCAGAATGTGCACTGGCTCCAGCAGCAGACAATGTCTGCAGTCTACTCAGTACCAGTAAGTGTCTCTAAGTTCTGTCTCGAAAAAGCCATACAGGAATCTCAGGAGAGATGCATTGGTTTAGCTGGGCTATGTCTACCTTCCATCAGTAGCTTTCTGTTTTTCTTCTCCCTCTTCATTTTACATCATTCTTCTTAGTAGTGAATTGACTTAAGGCTCGAGGTTCAAAATCCAGGCACTTCTGGAAAGTTTTGAACCAGACCTGCATATGAGCCTTGCAAATCCAAACGTGATTTCTATTACTTCATTTTTTAAAATTTTTCTTCTCAGATGAAGTATCTCACCTTTCCCATAACTCCTCTAAACAGTAATGCAGCAATGCAGGATTTGCTTTATAGGTTCAAATATTTCACTTGACCACTTTCAACTGCTTCAGAAGATGGGACCACCCATGCTGAATATCTCTTCCTCATTCATTGCCTTCATTCATCTCTTCCTCCTGCTGCCGTTGTTTCCTCAGCATCATGAAGGCACATTTTCATTCTGAAGCAAAGGGCCCTACCAGTTCCTCTGTGTGACCTGAGATTGTGAAATTGCTCTCCGTTGTCTAAGTGACAAAAGAAAGACCCAACAAACTCTGGGATCTAAACTAGTCCAATAGAAACTTAACAAATTAGACTTCTCTGGAGAAATCCTGATTCTCCAGAGGCCTTGCCAACAGATCACAAGAAGATAAAACAGATCAAGAAGACAAATACCACGAAAGACAGCAAGGTTGTAAATCCTTGTAAATCCTATTCTAAAATGTCCTACATAAAAAAACAGTCACAGTAATCCCTACATAAAGAATTCACTACTTGTAAAGACTGCTTTAAGAAAGGAAACATTAAAAAACATCTTGTATATTAAGCAATGTTAGATTTTTCATTTTTTGTCCTATAGCTACTATTTTATGCTTTTGCATACCAAGTCTTCTCTTTATTTATTTATTTATTTATTTATTTATTTAGTGCAAATTGCAGACAAACATACAATATCTGCATACTGGAAGTGGAGAACAATTAAAATCATTGAGCCACGTTCTGCACACACTTAGTTTACTGTAAATCCCAAGTAACTCTGCTGACCTCAGTGGGTTTAAACTGGATTTATAATGAAATACAGAAATTGTCCTGTACTTCCCCTGATTAAGCTTCAAAGTCATTTACTTATGACCTTTTCTGAGTACAAAGGCATTTCAGACAGTGTTACATAAGTATGTTGCTAGCAATATTATGTGGCTCCAGTTAAAAACCCAGGATGGCAACAACTACAGTTTTTTCTTCTTCAATCTTCTTTAATATTGCTGGGACCAAAAGGCAGATTTTCTTTTTTATAAGCTACACGATATTATTTTGGTTACTGATGCCATTCTCTATCTCGAAGAATCATAAAAGGTACATCTAGAAGAAACTTATTGTACGTCATGGTTCATCTCCCTGCAAAATACCAGATTTTTTCTTTATTTAACACTATTTTCACTAGCATCCTGCAAAATGTCCCAAAGAATACAGCCTCTACCACTTCTCAGGAAACCATTCTACATTCTTGCCACGATCTCAGGCAAAATAAGTATGCTGTCCTTGGGAGTGTCAAATAACAGCTTAGTCCAGAGCAGCATCTGATGTGCTTAGAAAACCAGTAGGAATGGAAATAAAACAAAAATATCTAAACCTAGACCACGCTCTAGACACATACCAGAGACAATGCAACCAAACACCTCAGAAATCTTATCGCTTTGCACTACCCCAAACGTTATCTCTCTGGAAAGCACTCTCTGTAGTCTCTGTCTGGGAAAATATACCCCTCTCACAGCTTCACTCGGTGATGTTACCATCCAGCACAACATTCCTAACACAAAAGATGGCTCCTGAAACCTGATGGCTTATTTTTGATGCTACAAATCATTCACAACTGGGAGCACTTGTGATGTTAGGGGTTGCAATATCAGCATAATTGAACTGGCGTTCTGCACTCAAAAAGATGAGAACCATAATACATACAGGATTTGTAACAAGGGTATACCGAGTGGAGACAAAAAAGACCATGGATTCATGCACGTAAAAACATACTGTAAATTCTGATTTTCTGCTCTCTTTCTGGTCACTTACCGGTTGCAATTTTCTAATCTACATGGAACATGTTTTGAACTTATTAAATCCCTCTGTCTGCATGGAAAAGGAATTACTGCCTTTGTTAAGTTTCCATTAGTCTATTTATTATTCTTACTAGAGTAACACTAACAAGAGGTCTTCCATTAAAAGGTAGTTCCTCTAAAACACAAATAGAAGAGCATTAGTTGTATTTAATAAGTGTAAGCACCCAGATATTTTTGCAAGACAGATGTACCTTTCTATCTTAAAAAAAATATAACCCAATTATGTTCTATGGCACTCATTCACAATTTGCTGTACCTACACCGTTGTTTCCTGATTTAATCTTTATTTTCGAATTTATTTTCAAATCTTTATATTTCAAACTTAAAATTTGAAAATGTGAATTTCACATATTTGCATTCATATTTTCTTATTCATGTTTCGCACGCACTTTGTCTGGATATAAGTAAGAATAGAGCAGGATGGCCCTGTTTACTGTAGCATCTACCAAACCACTCCTTTCTAATACAGTGCTACTCTGGTTTCACGCCCATAAAATTTTGCAGGACTTTGTAGGATTGTAATAAAACCTTGCCATTTCCTGTACTGTGTTTACAGAGTCACGGAACAAGAATCCATGTCCTCACCACAACAGTGAGGCTGACACACATTTGAGAGAATGCCAAGATTCATCCTCCAAAAAAGCCCTGTGAAGTTCAAGATCAGTTCATAAGAAGATAAGAACAGACTTTAAAAGGTCATGTCTAAGTATTTTCTTCTTCCACTTCTGCTAAGGCTGAGTCTGCTCTCAGTGAGCTGTCATGCAGCTTCGGATCGAGGAAGGGAACGAGCGGGTAGGAATACATCCATTTCTCATCTGGCAGTGGGCCGGCAGACTCTGTAATGCACGTTTCAGTCACATTTCCCCTGTAAGGAATATGGCCTGAACACCCTCACATCTGCTGTCGTGAGAACCAAAGGCGCATGGGGCATAAAGCAGGAAAGGTGCCCAGATTTAACCTCACCTCGGGTCCCGCTGCTTAGATACCGCCTCAGCGTGCCTCTTCCATGCAGGGCAACTGAGGCCCTTCCCCAGACATCCCACCCACCCTCGGTATTCTTATTTTCACCCTGAAGAGCTGTGACTAGCAGTCCTGCAGCTGAAGAACAAGCCACCTTGTAAACCTTATCTTGCAAAGTTCAGGCCTCCTCTTAACCCACAGCTCGTCAAAACTGCTTCTGTGCAATGTATTTCATATTACCAGCTGGAATAAAAATGCAGTTGGGATGCACTGCATTACCACATATCATATGTAAAATTATAGGCAAATAAAAGAAAGGAACGACAGAGAACTAAAAATAGTAGCTATAAATGCTTTTTATTTGAAAACCATATAAAACATGCCTCAGTCCCTTCCGTGAAGTTAAATGATAAAGCCCACAGCAAGCTGAGCAGGCTGTTGAAAAGGACTAGGTCAAATACAGATGCATTTCCAACACTGATATAAAGTATGATGGGAAGCCAACAGGGCAGATACACCAACGTACACATCAGGGGGAGACACGGTGGCAGATACCCTGTTAGTGACAGCGGTAGCAGGAAACCTTTTCTCTCCAGTTGTTCCAGCTACAGATAAGGAGTGTGATAAGGACAGCTATAGATTAGGTGAGGTAACATCCCCTGAGTACTACAGCATCTTTATTTCTCTAGGTAACTTGATGGGTTTTTTTTGCCAGAGCATCATTCAGAAGGCAGATGGTTTGTAATGGCACAGAAAGCAACCCCCTCACAGCTTCACCAGCAGCTACTGTGTAAAAGGCCTCACCTTCCTTTGCAATGAGGTCATTCAGAAGGAAGGAGACTTGGCATAAACGAGACCTTCCCCCAAAAGCAACCAATTGTACATTACTATAGAAACTATTTGGTTATTTGCTGAAAACATGAGCATGCTTCCTTTGTCTTGATGTATATTTTTCCATAAATGTCGAATTATTTATGCGTCAGCAGGACCATTACCCTGTGAAAAGGCCCATTTCTCTGACATAAGCTTGCAAATGATGCCTTGCGTGATACCAACCAGAGTGCTTTCCTGGCTGGCTGGCTGCTACCATTGCAAGCAATGTTCTTTTAAGACCAGCTGACTCTTGAATAAAAAAGGAGACTTTTCTGATTGTTAGGCTATAGAGAAATAAATAGCCTGTTTATAGAGAAGTCAAAATGTGGTGTTTGATTAATGATAGGGTGGTCAAGTGACACTTAACAGGCTCTGATAATAATATTCAGACCCTTTTAGTTTTTTCTATGACAAATTAAAATCATGCTACTACAAGGCTTTGTACGTCACGTGTGGTTTTACCCCTTCACCTCTGCATTCACTCTTACCAACTACCTAATTTGATTTTTGGCCTTTGTACACCCCAGGAAACTGTTAACCCATAGAACACCCCTTTTCAAACATATTATTTCCTAATTAAACATTGAATTCATTATCTTTGCCTCTATAGCCTTGACTAATGACAACAAGTTGACCTTTATGTCTCTTCCATTGCCAACACCAGGAACTGTGTTTTGGGCACTGCTTTGTTTATTCCATTAAAACTTCTCCATCTGAACAATGCCTCCAAGCTTTGCCTCTCATAGCTTGGGGAAAGGGACTGGCTGCCTTCACAGCAGCATTCCTGACTTCTCATTGCCTGGATTTGCAAACAGCTCTCCAAGTCCTGCAAACACATGAGTCTGGGCTGAACAAAGAATAGACTGAAGAAAGATGCCTCTCATCTCATCATTTGGCTTCCCATTTACTTCCTCAGCTCCCAGTGGTGTGAGCCAAAAGCTCCCTGACATACAATAAGCAAGCAGGGCTTAGGAAGCATAAATGGCAAAACAGAAAATATTCCCTGAACACCATGGAAGAACTATACCTCCTATGTGACAGGTTTGAAATAAAAGAAATGCAACCATTCTCCCACAGGTGAGTTGAGATGTAAAGAACTAGGACTTTGAGCATTTCCATTTAACAACTCACAAATTAGGGAATTCTTTACCTCAACTGACAGCATGCTTACAATGACAGGACTAATTTACTCCATTTCAATTACTTATTTATGTTAGAAACTAAGGCTTGGACTCTCCACCCCGCTCCCCTCTGCACAAAGACTGCGTGTCCTGCCCCGTGGTTCTGGTGTCAAGCCCTGCTCCCCAGTTTGGTCACACACTTTCCTGCTTCATCCGAGCCTACTGCAGCCCAGTGACTGCCCTGGCCCTGGCCCCAGCCCCAGCACAGCAGCCTGTTTTCTGCCTGCTTCCTGATTTCCCCCAGAATTGCCCCATGATCACTGCAATTAGACAAATAAAGGAATTTCCAGTTTAGAAAAGTTAATTATCTCTGAGGTAAGTCTTGTCAAATGCTTCTTCCTCCTGACGTATCTAATGGAAAATTCCAGGAAATCATCTGTTAAAACTGAGGAAAGTCCGAGTGGACGTTTGCTCTGGCTGGAGACACAGATATTGCAAGACAGTCCTGGAAAACACTGCAAGGATGTTGCTCCGAGTTTTCAGAACACTATTTTTCCCCAGATTTTAGTTCAGGATATGCAGTTTTCCTGCCTCTCCGAGTCACGGCGTCTCAGCAGTTCCTGGCTCTGTGGAAGGAGGATGAGACGGGTGCCCCGGGCCAAGAGACAGAGCTCCTCCACTCCTCCACGCGCTGTTCTGCATTGCCTGGCCTCCAGGCAAGGTGTTCCCTGCCCACACCACTGCGAGCCCGAGCCCACGGGGCCCAACATGGTATGTGTGGCCCTCGAGACATCAGTGCTGCTTCCCAAATTTAAAAGCAGAGAATAGGAGGAGAATAAAAAGCAGAAGGACAGTGGTAAGCACTACAGTTGTCTCCCAGACTGTGCCATGTTTATTTGCCCGGCATGTTTTTCAAAGCAGAACCCTTCTGCTACTCTGTGCCTGTAAAACCTCTTGGCTGGGGCTCTCCACATCGCAGTCGCAGGGTACCAATATAGCATTACCCATCCTTATCTCTAGCAATAACGCTCACCAGAGAAGTGTTTCTTTCACATGCGTAAAACAGATTTCCAAAACAAATTATCCAAACACAGACTGCTATTCTTATTTTAACACTGTACAGATGTGCCTTCTAAATAATAACGTAATATAGTACAATCATACTACTATGCCTTTAGAAATATCTATTAAAAACTGTCAGAAATAACTGCTAGAAATATTCACACACATACCAGCAGTCCTGTCACTGGGCACATATCTCATGTTTTCTGTAGACTAACCCTTTGCTCACAGTTTTTCTGCTCACTTTCTCTCATGAACCTCACTGTTGTTTCCCCACGTCATCTCCTTCTCCAGATAATCGCAGTCACCTCTCACCTTCCTCCTCCTACTACTTTTACATCCTCTTCAGGGTCATTCCTTCTCCTTCTGGCTCACCTTCTCGCCGCCGGTCTTGTGCTGGTGGTTGCTCTGAGGAGAACTCCCTTTGCTGAAGCTTCCTGTTGCTATGTGACCTCCGTGCTGGTGCTCTGCTCTGCCATGCCGTGCTGTGCCGTGCTGTGCCGTGCTGTGCCGTGCTGTGCCGTGCTGTGCCGTGCCATGTTGTGCTGTGCCATACCGTGCTGTGCCATGCCATGCTGTGCTGTGCCATACCGTGCTGTGCCGTGCTGTGCCGTGCTGTGCCGTGCTGTGCCATGCCATGCTGTGCTGTGCCATACCGTGCTGTGCCATGCTGTGCCCTGCCATGCTGTGCCCTGCCATGCTGTGCTGCCTGGCCCTGCATGCCCCGCTCAGCACCCAGCTTGCCTCCTGCCCTCTCCAGGTCTCAGCTTTGGGAAGCTGAATTACTGAACGTGCGTAATTTTGAAAGGTGCAAGGCAGTTCATATAAAATCCAAAGATGTGCTTGTAAAGCATTTAAGCCACCGCGGGAATAAAGCCACTTCTCAGCCTGTGAGCAAAGCTCTTTTAAGAGAGTTTATTGTGCCTAACTGCTTGTAATGCTTTGTTTTGTAAATTCAAGTAAAAAAAAAAAATCTATTATGTGAAATAACACCCTCCTCATCACACAAGCTTTGAATTATGTGCTGAAAGCTCCAATTGCAACCACTTGAGCGACAGGATGGGCTAACTACAAAGTGAGCTGGCAGCAGTGAGAGGACTATTTTGGTCGCTGGGTGCAAGTCACGTTAGCAGAGGGGCTGTCCGAGAGCGTACCCAGCGAGGCAGAGCTCTGCCCGCGGCCTGGTTCCCACTGCAGGTTTACCCGAGGGGTTTGCGGGCACCCCAGCAGCGCTGCGCTCCCCTCCTGTGTGCACCTGGTGATCCTACTTACTGCTGCCTATTCCCCTAGAAACCTACTGCAGCGCCGAGGATAAAAACATGTCGTGAGAGAAAAGTGCATTCAGATAATGCAATTGCTCACACCCACACCCAAAAAAGGAAAACATTTATAAACAATTCTGCTTTTATTTATGTAGTTTCCATGGTTCTGCTCTGTCAGACTCCATCTGTGCTCTCCCCGAGACAGTCCTTCTTACGCTGCACTTAGGCTCTGCCTGTAATTTTTCGGAGATTAAGGAAGTATAACTTCATTCATAGGCGGAGCAGAGGGCAAATACGAAGAAATGTCACTCATCCAAGATGACACATTTCGCTAACACACTGTAACACCGGATATCAGAAAGGGGAAAAAATGCAGAAGTCAACAGTGACACAAAAGACCCCATGCTTATGCTGTAACGCCCTGAGGTACTGCTGTATTAGGTAATGTTACCTGCTCGAGCTTGGCTGTGGGCAATGAGGCTAGCGTGTAGAAGAGGGGCAGAACAGCTAAACCTTTCTCCCTGAACGTCCAAGGAAGAACAGCATTGCATCCCACAAGAATCGGTCTGGTCCTGTGCAGAGGAGGGTTTTGATCCAAGTTCTTATTCTTGTACACGACATGCATTTTATGTGGAGTGCAGTGCTTCTACCCACTCTTCAAACACCGTTTCTACTGATTTGCTTTGCTGTTATGTAGGAAATGGTGTCTAGAGTGCAGGGTGTTTCCTGCAGATTAATGGCTGGATGGGAGTAAATGTTGGTCCGTAAGTAAGGTGAAGGATATTAACTCGAAACAGTCAATAAATCCTTCGGAAATGCCCTGACCTCTGTTGGGTATTGCTATTAAAAACAGAAAAGAAAAAAAAATCCCATGCATTTTTTCTGTATGACATAGATACCACTGGTATGTGTAGAATATATATTAGCAAGTCCTTTGGCTCCCTCTCTGTACTGTAGTCATCGCAATTTTCTATTTTGAGGGAAAGATGTGCATATGTGCTGGGAGGACGGGGGGAAGGAAACGATTATTTCTTTGAAAGCTGGAGTGAGAAATCAAGGTTCGGTTTTTCATTTTCTAAAATGTTTTCACTTCCCTGTAACATCAGTTTCTTAATTCTTCTTGTTGTTTAAAACTTTCGACTCCGGTCCTCTGAGCCATCTATTTCATCCCTTCCCTTGGGTAAGTCCTATTACTTTTATCTCAGAGGACTCATCGGAATACAACTTTACGGTATTTGTGTGGTGCAGACATGTGCAGAGGAGGAAATGAGAGCAGAAATGCGTAATCAGCATTTGAAAAGTATGGTTCCGGGCTCCTAACCAGGAAGCAGCTCAGAACGTATGTGGTAATGGACGAAGTGGGCAAAACTCAACCTGTGCTAGCAGAGAGCTTTAAAAAAGAGAAGAGCCTAAAAGGAAGGTAGTTATGTCTACTTAGTACCTACAGCTTCTACTGGCATCTTTGCCTTACAAACTTTTGTCCCCGGTGCATTTTGTTTCAGTATACCCTCCTCCTATCGATATCCTTTATGGACGCTGTATTGACAAGCTTTTAAGAACCTCTCAGAAAAGACCTCGGCTTATGTGAGGTCTACTGAGACTACAGCACCCTGCATCCCTCTTCCTCACAAGACATCACTGCATAAACTCTTCCAAGGAGTACTTGTGGGGTGACATCACTCTGTTGCCCATAAATCTAAAGAGAACATTTGGAAAAATTAAACGGTGGAGACTCTAAGCAATACAAATTAATGAAACAATGCGGAGGAATCTTTTAACAAATGCCTTCCTGCCACACAGCCCAGAAATACTTTAAAAATAATGCTATCATATTTCCATCAGTCAGCAGTAGTCTATGTAATGATCTTCAGATAAATTCCTCTGCCTCCTGCATGACCAGTGCCTGAGGTAACTGAGAGGATGATGAAGGCACTGCGTAGTCCAGCCTCAATTTAGGTACTGGTGATGCACATTGGAAAATATCTTCTCTTTAAAAGCTTTAGTAGCAACATTTTAGATTCAAGCTAAATGACAGGTCTGTTTTAGTATAGCAACTTTATTTACAGAGCCGTGGAGAACTGAAAGATTTAACAGGCATGGTCCTGTCATTTATCACCTATCAAAGGTGGGCCTAAATTGCAACATATGACATGTTTTCTGTCCTTTCTTTAATCCTCTCCTCTGCCCTCTCAACCCTGTTCACAAATGTTCAGTAGTCCACTGACGGCAAAACTTGCTGTCCTACATGGTCCTTCATGGACTACGTGGTCCATATATTCCCAGGGACTTGTAAACCACAGGTTGAAAGTTAGTAAC
Source organism: Anser anser (assembly GCF_964211835.1). Lineage (NCBI taxonomy): Eukaryota > Metazoa > Chordata > Aves > Anseriformes > Anatidae > Anser > Anser anser. The sequence continues at coordinate 54,317,861 of NC_139722.1, forward strand.
ACCTCCCTTTGTAGAGAACTTGCCTGAGACAGGACCTCCTCTGCTTCACAATTCATCGTGGTTTCCTTAAACAGTTGCTATCTTATGTGATGAAGCTCCCTTAACACAGAAGTTGATGCCCATCCGCCCTGCCACTGCCTTGTTAATATCCATGTAATTCTCTTCCTCCCCTTTGCAGAAGGCCGCTGTTTTTGCCATGCCTTGTGCACACACACAAGCAGTTCAAGTAATGCACTAGGTTACGTTCTCTGTTCAAACCTACGCTCCTGTTTTTGCCTCGTACCAGTTGCCTAGCCCATCCTGCTACCAAGACCACTGATCTCACCACGCCCGAGATGTTTTTAGGAGCCAGCCTTGCCTTCCTCCAGGGGTCCCAGAACAGTGCCCTGTGAGCCCCGGAGGGAAGTGCTTTACTAACGCAGACCAAACAGCTCTCAGCTTCCAAGTCCTGAGCAGCAGCCTGCTCCTCAGATAGACTTCTCTGTACTGTGAATCTTTTGAGAAGGATTTAATTTCACTGAGCAGCCATTTTACGGTGACTTGTGCAGCTTAGCAGCTCACCTTTCTTAGGCACTACCTGCAGAATTGACTTTCCTCCTTCTTTATTTAAGAATCTTTATTTATTTATTCATCAAATTTCCATGTATTATATAGCATGTGTGACTTCCTGAGCAGATCAACTCCTCCTCCTCTGGGTCATCTTGATCAGAGCCATCTACGCTATAGGCCTTGTTTTCCTGAGACTTCTGGCCTGTACTCCTAACTTCCTCTAGTAAGATACAATCCTCCTCATCATCCTGCATATAAAGGTCTATGTTTTGAATATTGGATGAATTTTTAAGATTTTGAATATTTTCCCGAGACCATCAAAGACTCGCCAGCTGTGATCTCAAGCCCGCCTGGTAGTACTTCTTTCTTGATTCTTATTAATTTGAATATCTCTCTCAGCTTGGATATCTGAAGATAACTGCAATTTCAAAGTTCCCGACAGACTGGTTTATTTCCACTTTCCCTGCTGAGTTTTCTGCAACATTTTTGATGGTTTCCCCACTCACAGTGCCCTACTGTCTCTGCCTTTTCACTGGCCAAGATATCTTCTACTATCAAGGGTATCTTAAGCACCTTCCTTGCCTATGCAAGGCAGAATTTTTCAGGACTAATTTAATTGCCTGCAGGTATTCCTCAGCACTTTGCCCTAGGCTGGTCCCAAAAACTTGTGGCTCACCATCTTTCCACAGTTTAGTTTTATCAGATGACTTTCTGTCATCTTCTGTTAATATTTTAATATTAATTAATATTCATTAATATTTTATATTTAATTAATATTGCAGGGGAGGTTTAGGCTGGACATCAGGAAGAGGTTCTTCACCGAGAGGGTGGTCGCACACTGGAACAGGCCCCCCAGTGAAGCAGTCACTGCACCAAGCCTGTCTGAATTTAAGAAGCGATTGGACTGTGCACTTAGTCATATGGTCTAAAATTCTGGGCAGACCTGTGTGGTGCCAGGAGTTGGACTCGATGATCCTTATGGGTCCCTTCCAACTCGGGATATTCTATGATTCTATGATTCTATGATTTTCATTTGCCTTCAGTGCTCATGCAACTATGAAGCAACCGAAGATTTGCTGAAAACCACCACTGAAACAAACAGTGAGTGACTTTTCAGGGAAGAATCAATCTTGATAGTGTCGATTCTAGGTGGAATATCTTAGTACGATTTTCTGCTTAACTGGAACATTGTAATGCACATATAGGTGCTGTAGTAGAAGCTTGTGAAGAGCTACAATCACACACTACTCAGTTTCTAGCTCTGCATCTGTACTTACTCCTGACAAACTCTCCTGCAAGCTACCAGCGGTCTGGCTATGACAGCCACCAGTCAATACACAGGCACACAGATTTCCTGCCCTCATAACACAACCATTTGATTTCCGGAAGCATGTAGACAACATGAGAGGATTTCATGCATGTGAAGTACATGATAGACACAGAATAGCTAGCCCCTGAGCGCCCCTAATGCCTTCTGAAGGTCTTTAAAAAGAGAATCTGTATGTGACAGAGTCACCTGGATTTAGGGGAACAACTCCAAACTTCACTAGCTCATAGCAAAAAAAAAAGAATAATAAAAAAGCAAAACTAAACTTCATAAGGAGACATTATACAATAAAGAACTAAAGATTTTTGCTCTGTATAATATTACTTTGTATAAATACTTTGCAGAAGCATCTATTTCAGAAGAGGCATGGGTTTCATGAAAGGTACAACAAAAAATCTAATCTTAACTTACATACCCTATCATTAAAAAAACATTTTGTTAATTAGATGAGAACTGTGCAGACAGACAAGTACAGAATCATATGGCTAACTAAATGCATAATTTATTATTTAGTAGAGCTTCTGTAATACAATTCTGTACATTGACTTATTTATGAAGCGCAGTAAGAAAGGCACCGAGTTAGCGTATGAACAAAATAAGGTTCTGTATTCAGCTAATATTCAGGCTAATATTGAAACCAACAAATATGAGCCGAAAAGATGCCATAACGTTCTATCCACACCTTGGGAAATATTACCGTAAATACGTCAAAACAAATGGAGGAAGGCGCATATACTGACTGTGAAAGATGACCCCCAGCTTCTGGTCTCTCAAGCAACCGGAGAGCTTGCGCGTTGCAGACAGCAGCAGTGAGAGCTCCGCTTTGCAAGAGACTCCTCCTCCTCCTGAGCACTCATGGCCAACCATTCACACCACCACCAAGCTGGGCACTGACAGAGATACGGGTTGGCACCGCCAACGCTAAGCTACAATAATCCTTTAAATCAAGATTTGTCGCCAGACACCAGGAAGGTGACTCAGAAAGCAAGATCCTGTTCTCCGCACTTGTCTGGTCTTCAGGCCCTGCTGGCAGTGCCTGTGGTGATGTCCATTAGCGCCAGCTCTAGCAGTAGTTTCTCTGACACCAAACCTTTTGCAGACTCATGGCAGGCAACGGGGACACACTGAATAACGGGGCCGAAAAATACCCTTTCTCTTCTTTAAATCAGAGTCAGAGTGTTGGTACAGTACCAGTGACTCTCCTGGAGAGCAGCTCTCTGGCTTCCCACTGTCTGGAGTTGAATTTCTAACCCTGTAACTGAAGTACCTAAGATTGCATTGCACAGTTCACTGAAATGCAGAGTAATGCCCACGGGCTATACTTTTCTCTCTAACTCAGAAATGGAAATTGGTCCCTGTTACTGAGGCTGCCGTCATCTTGCAGTTCTTCATATATAGTACAAGAATCTTTTTGGGCCTTCACATGCCACTTCACATCCAGTTAATGACGTTTTAAGTTAGTGCAAATATATACTAAGTGTAGTGTACTATACAGTAGTCCCTGTATAGGGGAGTATTGTATTCTGGTTTGCTTAACTTTAGGCAGAATCAATCTTTAAAGTGAAGATGCAGACAAAGAAACCTAAAGTGTCACTGATCAGCATACAGCAAAATAAATTAATCTCTCTATTACTCATTTCACACACTAAACTGTAAAAACTTTGGCTTTTTTTTTCATTTTCTACTTTTCAAGTTAGCAGCTTTCCTTCATTTCTTAAACCTCACTCTTCCAAGAGGTGATAACGGAAGTTTGCTTGAGTAAACTGGAATTTAAAAACTAAAGATCAGAAATGTGTTAAACAATGAAAACTTTTGGGGTGAGTGGAGGGAAACACGCAGCAGGCATTTCATCAGCTCCAAGGAGCAGTGATATGCGGCATCAATGGGTTCCTAAATATTCAGACACTGAGGAAAACTGGGGGCAAAGAAGCTACTGCGGCTCTCTGCTGTTCTGTGGCCTGAAAGGAACAGCCTTTATGACTTGCTCTGCTTTGGCGAAGTTCCCGTGCTCCCAGCAAAACAACTGCCTAGCAACCCAGAATTTCCCACAACATTTCCTCACACACGCTGCGAGCCCAGAAGAAAGTATAGCACCTAATATTCTCTCCGGATAATCCCCTTATTTGAGAGCTATGTTTAGTTCTCTGCACGCATTTGAGGTCGAAGTAACGGGGCAGTTGCTGTCGTGACAGGCGTTGCAGGCAGAGTCAAACCGGCCCTGTCCGTGCTGCAAGCTGTGCAGTAACTCTGCGCCTGGACAGGTTATCTGTGTATCGGACAGACAGCAAACTCGCTGCTTCCCTCCACCATATTTCCCCAAACAAAGGCAGGAAGCCATGACTGTTAGCAAAAAGGTACAGATATCCTTCCTATTGAAAGCCCTTTCTCTGAGCAGTAAGAGAGGTCCCTAGCTTACACTCCACAACAGTTGAGAGAGTCTGTCTGAAGGCATAAATAATTCAGTAACTTAAAAAAAACATGCTGCTTTGAGCACGTGGAATTGTTTTCCCAGTTTCTGCCTTTAAGGAACATTTACAATCACACGCTGGAGTAACTAATGGCTGCATTTTCTTATCCACCATCCCACCTGCGGCAGCATCTTGCAAGTGAACATCTAAGCCACCTTCCTCACAGTTTCAGCACCAGTAAGTTCAAGAGTTGCCTTGAACCTGGTGCAGCTGTTTCTGAACACCACGCTGCTAGGACTGCCGACTCCCCAAATTTACCCATGTTATACAGCATCATGAGCCTCCTCATCCCTCCAGCAGATACCGCGCTCTGAGAAGCACTGTAAGCAAGCTGCAACCGGCATAAATAGGACAGCACTCTTCATCATACGCACAGAAATTAAGGCAGCAACTTACTTGCCGTCTTCATAACTTCCTCAGGAACCCTGTCTTTTCAAATGAGTGCAGCAGGAAATTGTGGTAATTACGGGTGAGCAACGCGCCTGCAGCTCAAACCACCGGCTGCAAAGTGCAGAGGCAGCCAGCGCTGGATTGGTGAGCTGCAGCTGACAGCCACCTCCCCTTCTTCTCGCACTTCACATGTACATCTTAAACAGACACCGTGTGGAGAGAAGCTGCTTTAACAAAGATCCACGTGAAATATGTCTGCGAAAGGCTTTATTACTCCATGCTCGGAACAGTGATAATGCTGAGACCCACAGATGAAAAGCATCCTGGATGTCTTATCATTTATTATTGATTTTATCTGGAGACGTGTTCCTTGTCTTTATTAAAGGCAATATCGACCCTTTACTGCCTCGTGGTCATACAGGGATGAAGGTGAACAGATGCAGAGAAGCAGGCTGAGGCAGAAGGCTGCCCGCAGTGAACCACGACCCGGCTCCTACCTTCTTGCAACGAGGTTTCGTGGTAGGGAGACTGCTAGCTGAAACCCTGCCAGCTTCCACAGCCTTCAAGGCAGGAACTACAATCTCTTTTTTGTTTCCGAATTAGCATCTGACAGATGCAGAAGGCTGCCATTAATATCCAGCTTACAGAAATATGCATGTAAGGCTGTGAACCCATGGAAAAGCTCTGATAGCATCTGATACTGCAGGCGGTTTGGCACATCTTTTCTAACCGGATTGCTTCACCAAGGTTTATACTTCCAAATCTGCATTTTTGTCAAAGTCACTTAGTAATCCCATTGGATGATTAGATAAGGTAGAGACTAGTGGCAGAGCAATGAAACAGTAACGCAAGTGGATGCAATGCTGCTAACAACATCATAGCTGTAAAAACCAAATTCTGACTGCTGTGACACCTGAACAGCCTTGCAGGGACGGTGAGGTTGTAAAAGACAGCAGAATTACAGAAAAGAGCAGCTGTACGTGATTGCTGACAGGCAGATCTAGCCTGCAGAATCTGTGTTTCTGGGCATGACTCAAGCAACTCACAGAACACCCCTAGGATTGCAGCCTGACTTTGCAGGGTTAGCGATTACGGAAAAGTATTTGTTTGCAATCTGAGTCAGCTCCATGACATAGACTGCAGGAGGTCCTGCTTATGCAGCTACATATCAGACTGAAAAATCACTGGAGATGCACATGTAAAAGGAAACATCTGTTCCAGCAGCTCAAGCAAGTTAGCAATGCTCTGTTGCATAACACAAGCAAAAGGATGCAGAGACTCCCTGAAGGAAAAGTTTTACCTAGCTTCAGTGAAACTACATCTGGTTTCTTTGCATTTTCCCCCATTAAACATACCCAGTGTTTCCTCATTGCATTTGCAGATAGTCTGAGCAGCGCTGAGTGTCTGGAAAAACATAGTTTGAACTTCTGTAGAAGACTTGGCTCCAGGAAATGCACCTGCCATGCAGGTTCATTGATACCGTATGTAACTCTGCCACTTTCTGAGGTACCTGTGGATGTAGACACAGCGGCATCTCCAGCCCCCCGTTCCCTGCTATCATCCTATCTGCAGATATATGAGATTCAGACACTGTTTTCTCAGGGGAGGGAAGGATGATGAATGCAGATGTCCTTGATGGTTGTGTGAGTGGATGTGTGGATGTGGATGCAGGACCGTAAGAGGGAGGAGGGGGTTACAACTGCAACAGGAGATCTGACAAGATCGGTCTGTATGAAGTGAAAAGGCTGTCCCCTGGCACATCAGAAATCCTTCTGCAATTGATCCAGAGCAAAAGGCCCTTTTGCCCTTGAGTTTCATCTTTTATTTCCTCTCTGGGGTCCTCTCATTGCCTTAACCCTTTCACTATTTCCTTTTCAGCTGGCTCTTCACTTTCTTGCTTCCTAACTTCTCTCCTACTCCTCTTACTAGGATGGTAGCTAGTAAGTAGTGATATAAATGAAAACAAAATCAAAGGCCTTTTTGTGTCATAACTGCTTCATTTTCTCTCCCTCTTCTTCCCTTCAAGGCAGACTATTTTATGCAACCCTTTGGGGTCGCTCTCTCTACCTTTGTTTTTTCTCCTCACTACTTTTTCAGGTATAACCGCCATTTCTGTTTCCTCAGCTGAATATTGCTAAATCCTTTGCTGAACTTCATCCAGCCTTACTGTCATCTCTCTCTTAGCCCATCACTCTGCCCAAGAAGCACCCAGTATTTTCAGCCGTACTGCACAGCTATAGCTGAACAGCAGGATGAGGGGGAGAAGGCGGCCCAGCTGCTACATGCTGGTGACCAGCTTCACCAAAGAGTGTGTGTGCTGCAATACCTGTCTTTTAAGTGACTGGCTTTAAATCCGACTCCAGAGCCCTAATCCTTGCATGGAACCCACAACAGGTAAAGAAGAGAGGCACCTGAACTAGCAGGAAACATTTCCAGCCTGAGCTCTGCTGGGTGTTAAACGCAAGTTTTGATGGTTATTTGGTTGATTACCTGCAAGGTCCATTTGAGGAGCTGGGTCTCATGCACCTAACTGTTCACCCTAAGCAAGCACTTCCATCTTCTCTGTACTCACAGATATGAACTCTGTCCTGAGCCCAGGCACCTGTGCCAGTCCCTATTCATGAGCATCGTCACAGTTGCTACCTCCAGCAGATCTCTGACTCTTAATAATGCACTCCTTGGAGCAGTATATGGAAGGTCCAATTCAATTCTTACCTCCTTACAAAACATTGCAAACCCATGTCTTCCTATCTAGACACTATTATGTTCAGATTCTGGGAGAGAAGTGGTCAACATTGCTGACTTTAAATGTGCATTAACATTTTCATTTGACTGAGAGCCACAAGTCGTATATCAAGAACTTCCCTGGAAGCAGTTCACAGGGAAGAGATGCCAGCATAGCCCTGAAAGAGCTATCAGCTTTGGCCTCAGCCTCAACTGACTCTTCCCTTTGTCCAGCAGCATATTACCCAGCGTTCCCAATGCCATTGCACTTCTGCAGATGCATATCACAGCTATGTTAAGTGACCTGGGGGCTCTGTTTGTACTTAATGAGCTTCCTATGGCTTAGGATTCACAAACTGGCTACTTTTTTAACATCTGATGGGATGGGGTTCTCTTGATTCCTCCTGTTGAAAGTGTTGCTTTTTGCATTGAATATTTACACATTCACTGAGTTTCTCCGTAGCCTTGAAGTTTAAGTATCCACCTAGGTTTGAGGAAACCCATTTATTGGTAGGATATTTAGTGCTAAGTATTCACAAAAGAGGAAAGTCTTCTTTCCCTTCCCCAATCTACACAAGTGGTCTAGTCATGAAGTTACTATCTTTCTCTATTTTGTAAAGCTGTTCCATTTTGCAATAGAAAAGATTAAAATTGTCGCATCCCATAACATCCTATACCTAATTTAAACATCCCTATGAGAGGTGAGTTCAAAAATTTGCAAACAGAAGATGAACTTGAACATGGACAAGTGCTTGAAGTTCTCTTTAGTGGAGAAGATTTTCTTGTATAATAAGCCAGATTAACTGAATACCAAATGGACCTAATCTTACCAATGAGCTCAGTAGATATTTGCTTAAATAAAGATCTCAGCGTAGCTTAGCTACGTACAAGTTAGCAACAAACTATACACAAAACACGCATTTAACTCCTGAGGGAATTTCAGTGCTGGAAACTTGGCAAACAGAAACTCCCATTTGGGTTGAGCAGAAGTACTGCAGGCTTCTGAGGATATGAATTTTTAATTCGGCTGCCCAAGTCTTTGCTTTTCCTGCTGTAATACTCTTGAGGCTAAATGAAACTCTGAAACATTTTTGCTTGGTAAGAGATATATTTCCTCATGGGATTAATGGGGTTTACCTACAGCCATTTTATTTTCTCTTGGGATCAAGGCAAATGTTCAAATAAATAATGGTGAGGCAGATTCTTGCTACCACTGACTGTCTGGATAATGTTATGCCATTATCTGCCAATGGCCAAATCCTTCCATTGCATTTATCTAACTATTTTAGTTTGGTGACACACCTTCCTGTCCTCACCCAAACAAAGGTAACTGCACATACAGCCATTTCCTCTTTGCCACAAATTGTAACAGTATTCAGGCCTGTCATTTAGGTCTGTAATTTAGGCCTGAAAATGAAGACTGTAGAGGTTTGCTGGGCTGAGAGACAAATATCTGTGGGCTAAACAATTGATCCCTGTTTTGATATAGACTGCATGGAAAAAGAAGCCACAGTAACTATTAAAATTGTTAAAATTGTGGTGATAATACCATCTATAGTAAATAGATGTTTATGCAAGTTTTTTTTAATTAATAAGGAGCTATCTGGGAATTTGGTCTTTGTTATGCAAAGCTTTCTTCACTTTATCTATTCTCATTAATGGACACGTTATTGAGTAACATTTATAAAAAATGGTTATTCTTTCTCAAATTGCTTCTTCAGTTCAAATTATGTGGCTTCATGGTGTGGGAATAGACAAGCACAAGATTAAAACCAAGCATGACATCAAATCCTCCTTTTTAAAAAGGGAAGCATTTTCATTTCAAAGCTCCCTTTTTAAGGAAGAACCTCTAAAAAATATCTGAATCAATGAAATGTTTCAGGGATACTTCTCCTCTACTCCTTGTAAAGATTTGTTCCCCACAGTATATTTACTAGTTCTTTGCAAACAATAAATCTGAAATCAATACTGGACACTTCCTTTTCAAATTCAAAATGGTGATTGATTTTAGCCAGTTAAAAGACAATATCCAAACAATTCCTCATCATCTTTTCAGAAAATTTATTAACACAGCTGGAAATAATCACCCATTGCAGGAATCCCCACAGTGCATCTTAAAGAAAACATGAAACAAAGAAAGAATCTTTCTGACCCACTGGATTGTTTCACACCATTGTAAAGGAAAGGTCAGCAGTCTTAGGCAAGTTTTAGACATGTGGCAATACCAACTTCGTACTGCAAAAATGTATACAATACAAGCATAATCAATCTCATTTCTTTCATTTACCTCAGCAAGTGCACAAAAAGTGGAATCCCTGTCAAACTGCTGCATTTCCAGCACCTCCAGCTGTGGTCCCACATGGCTGGAATTCCCATTAGCACTCAGAGCAATTACTTACCTGTAGACTACGGGTAGAATACATTTCTTTTATTTTACTTTGCCATCTCCGTATCCATTGACCTATGTACAAGTTCAAAATCCATTAATTTAAAGCGTGCCTTTGCTCAGAAAGTGAACACGAAACCTTACACTTCTGTGGTTTGCTTTTTGCAGACTCTCTGTTAAGTTCACTGTTTTCACTGGCAATGCAGGTTTCTCTGTTTCTGTTAATTCTTGAGACCTGTAGAGATGACACTCTATACAGAAGGAACTCTCAATCCTACTGTACATTGTTTACGATGAAAAAATCTTTAATTTGGCCTTATTTACTTCCAATTTATAGAAACCAGCACAAGCCATGGCATTCCACATATTTCTTTTGAGTGTAATTTCATTTGAAAGACATTTGTTGTTGGTTATAGGCAATTTGTAAAAACTCAGTTAAAATTCAGGCAACAAAATTGATTTTACAAGTTTGGCTGCCCAACCTCATTTTTCTTATTATATGTAAACATAGAGTATCTGATTGACTAGAAGGAACTCTGTTTTAGTGGGATGCAAATGTAGAACCTAAACGTTTAAAGAAATGATTCTGAGCAGAAATTCATTTTGAGCAGTGTTCTTTTATTTGTATAAGTGATTTTTTTAAAGATGGGTCTCTTTAAAGACTTTTTAAATGGTATTGCATTGATATAGTAAAAATAACATCATGCATTGACATCAAATTTGTTTCCTCATGCATACATACCCACTTCAGTTAATGACAAAATGTTAGCTGTAACACGTATCTAGGTGCTGGAATTCCCTTACAGTGCAGGACACCCCATGAAAATATAGACATAGAGTCTATTACCATATATATATATAAATATTTCTGTGGAAAGTAGAATGCAATGTGAAATGTGAATTTAATGTGAAAAGCTTAGCCTCTTGTTAAATCATCTCTCAGTCCACCTCTTTTTATCAGAATTCAGGTCACTGAAGAGAACCAAGAACGTTTACAGCTGCACAGAACCTAAACACCAAGCCTTATGTCAAACTTCAAAAAATGCAATTCATTTTTCTAAATACAAGCATATTCTGTATATCTCTTTTCTATTTGAAGATTACATGGCCTTTGGGGTATGAGGGCTTCAGATACCAGTATCAGTCACTGACACTTCCCTTTAATTAATTCATATCGACAGGCCTAAGCCTTCTTCCACTGAAGTCACTAATAATGTTCTCTTAATGGGACAAGAATTTAGTCCTTCAGGAAAATAACTTCTACATTCAGAAACTGTTTATTTATAAACTGTTCACTCATGAACTTTAAAGAGGCTTTCTTAGAAAATGATTCTGTTCTTAGGGTATATGAATCATCTCCAAATTCCCATTCTGACTTGTTCAACGACAACCTATTTGCAAGTTAACAGCATCAGATAAAATTACCTCACCTAAATGATACACTTACAAAGATGCCTCTTATAAAGACATCTTTTTTATCTTTAGTCCCAGCTTCTCAGTCACAATCTTTTAATCAGTGGTTCCTGACAGTCTGCCTAGCATTGGACAATACTTCAGCACTGGGTATGGTATTTTGAACACTAACAAGTGATCACACCATGTATTTAAAGCACAGCTTGCTGGAATGTTGGCATTAATAGCCTGCCTCCCCCATCCACTAGCAATCAGTGACAGTAATTTCTGATTTTTAAAGGTACACTTTGCATTTCAGACTCATTAACATTTTCTTTCAAAGCAGTGAAAGTTGTTATTAATTAAAATGACAAAAGGTTTTATTAAAAATAACCAACACAAAGTGACTGTATAGATTGCTATGGGTGTGCATGATCCTGCAATGACAAAGATGAAGCAATTAACGTTAAAAGCAATCTTGCTGCAGACTGGGGCAGCTTCTCCTTGCCAACACCTCAGTCTGTGCTATGCCAGTATTGCTTACTATGTTACTTTTGCAAAAATAGGAGACTGACTTTTGAAATAATTATTTCCCTGGTATAAATATACATGAATACAGAAACACCTATCCAGGCAAACTCACTCTGGGCCTTTCAGTTGATGTTCTTATGTAGAAATTATTCATTTAGAAACAGGGTGCTGTGACGTCCACCACCAACTCCTATTAGTAATACTTTGCTGTAGGCTCTTTATGCAACTGGTGTGAAAGGACGCAGGTTGGAAGTGCATAAATTTCCCACCATGTCAGAGCCAATGTATTTTTTTTTACTATCTGTAAGCTATTGATTAAGCCAATAAACTGAGAATTACAAAAATTGACTGTATAAGTTAAAATATTATTCCCACATTTTTATTCATGGAGAATTCTCTGTGGGAAGTAAAATCAATTCCTAAGCAAATGGCAATGAAAAGAAAATGGAAAGTGTAGGATATGAAAACAGTAAGAAATGTGTGTGTGCAACTGCTTGAGACCAGATGCTTTGCCCAAGATTGGACAAAAAAGCCCTCAAAGCCTAATTACAGATATAAAGAAAGACAGGAAAATTAACTGCCTTCTGCATATCTGATACAACTAAATGGGCTTTTGCTCTTGGTTTTGGTAGTCGTTTTGCTACAATATATCCACTTTTGGCATTTCCAAACAGGCCCATTTACGTGTTATGTATTAGGCCAAGGAAGAACACCAAACCAAAATGCAAGTAACTCCTAAAAAGAGACACATTGCTAAATTCTTTTTACTTTTATCATCAGGGTTAATAGCCAGAGGATAAAAAGCCCATTCCTATTAGCTGTAAAAGCCATACTTACTGCTTAACAAATTGGACAGGCTTGAGGACCTTCTCTGTAAAAAAAAAAATGTTCTAGCAGTATAACAAGCAAAACAGTGGCATTTGAGATCTCTTGTTCTATACTAACAAAAAATTGGTCATGAAAGATCTCTAAAATAACTTACCACAGTTGATTTAGCATGGCAGTGATTAAAACAACTGTGACAGCAATCAATTCCGCCAGTTCCTTTCCTTGTCTGTTTCCTAGAGCACATGAACAGAAAGACTTATTACCAAAGATATTTGCTTGTAGAGCAATTGATATCACTTCATGAATTGGTGAATGAATATTTACAACTCCCTCTTTAATGATCTTTTTATATTAGTATACTCCCTACTCCCTTTTAAAACTCTACAGAACAAGTGGCAACTTAAGTTTTAAAGAACTGCCAGAACCCACTAATTACATATATTGCAATATAGATACATTAACAGTGAGATAGATACATAGATAAATATTTAGAGTTTGGGGGGGGGAGGCCTTGCTGCTGGGGGCCCAGGGCAGAGCAGGTGGCAGCAGCACCAAGCTGTGCCAGACCCAGCAGCGGTTTGGAAACCAAGGGCTGAGCTTCATTTCCACTTAAATATTGAGCGAGGGATTTCACTGAAATTATTGCAACTCCTTACAGGCATGAGGGTAGCAGGATTTGCTGTGAACAGCCTGGAAAGGCCGAAACAACATTTGTTTTGTTTTATTTTAAAAGCTGTTAGTTTTTTCAGCTCCAAGAAAATTAAAGTGATGGCAAGGAATGTGACCGTGCAGATTGCCCGAACTGCTGTTAATTACTTTTTAATCACTGAAAATTAAATTAGGCTTGAAATATACATTATTTATTTCTTGTCTGTGTTGTACAAAGATGGTGTATATCAAATTATAATTACAAGAATATGTAATTACATCCTTATTAGAGACTGTAAGAAGGATATGCTGGCTGATGAACGTAGAATTTCTCGAATTTACAGCACAGTTTATTTAATTGAAACAGGAAAGGAGAAAATGGTGTAAAATATTATCCTTCATCCTAACTCACTTTGTTTATTGCTTTTCATTTTTAAATACCTCAGAGGGGCTGCTTAAATGTTTCCAGGTGTTGCAATAATTTATTTTCCTGCCAGTTTTACAATATGATGGACTGTCCTTGGTCACGACCATTGGGAAAGAGCCATCCTTAGACATCCAGGTGCTGATGAGCAGGGCCCAGGAAGCTCCAGGCAGCACAACTTGCAGGTATTCTGTTCTGCTCTGTAGCACTTCCATCACAGTTATAGATCTTTCTGGAATATATGGATACCTAGTATTTACGAAATTGATCCCTTTTCGATTAACATAATAGCTTTCCTTTTAATGGCATTACATTTATTGCATTTTGAGGGAGCCCAACAGCATCGTGGACCTGCTTCCACAGAAGTCAGTGTTAGTATCTATATTAGGTCGAGGAAGAGGACTGGTCAGACCTGAGTATTTCCTAAACCTTTTATCACAGTATCGTCAAACAAAGGACACATTCAGAAGATTCAGTTTTCAGTGTTAAATGTTCGTCCTCTGAGACTGAGAAACTGGAAAGAGAATAAAGGAGCAGAATGTGACTGCTCCCAAGAACAGTGCCCTCTGACATGGCTTTCCATCCAGGCTAAACAAAAATTCAATCCTATTCTGTCCTACCCCACACAAACATTCTGTACCACACGCTTTTCTTGAAGTTCTCTTGTCCTTCCGTAATTTGAGTTACGATAAAAAAATCAGCTCTCTACTAAGGTGTTAAACCTCCAAAGCTTAGGAAGGTATTGTGATAAATTATGGATGTTGACTAGAGCTTTATTCACACTGCTAAGGCCAGCTGAGGTGTTGAAATGAGTGATCCTTTCAATTGGGAGCTTGGCGTTTCTCTGTCAGTTGCTTTACTTTTTATTTTTATAGTGATGGTTTCTATTTAAACTGAAATAATTTGAGTCATTCTGTGTTAAAAATAATGGATTCTCCCTTTAAAGTTCTGCTGTGAGGCACGTAACTGCTGTTCCCATTGTTGATGCAAGCCTGCAAGCCTAGAAACTCTCTCCTTCCATCTTCTGGTGAAGAGGAGAAAAGAGTCCAGCCAAAGTGCACAAGCAAGACCCCGGGGGGCGTCCTTCTTACACCCTAGGGCAACGGGGCTGAACACAGAGAAAGATGGCAGAAGGCAGGGCAGGAACAGCTCGGCCGCTGGGTCTGGGGAAGGGGCAGCCCGTGGCCCTGCCCACTGACGGGCCAGGCCTTGGCTGCCCTGCAGCTGCGCCAGAGCCCTCGGTGAGCTGGGGGGCCGGTCCCCCAGGTGGGGATGGGAGGAGGCAAGGGGCATGGGGACATGTGGGCAAGTGCTGCAGGACGGGAAGCTTTAAAAGAGTGAGACGAGCGTTACTGCAGGAGAAGATGGCTACGGCCTAACATGGGGGAGCTGGAGTCTGGTGGCCTGCTCGCTGATACGAGCAAGGTGGCCCTGGGCTACAGGAGGAGCAGGGATGAAGATGGGGCAGAAGAGGCTGTCTGGAGGGTACTTCAGGCTCCTGCAGCTTGACTGGCAGGATGCCATGAACAGGGGAGTACCAGAAAAAACTGATAATGACAGAGCTGCGGGCATTTGTTAATTTCAATTTAATATTTCAAACCTAGCCTGCCTGCTCCTGAAAACACCTCGCAAAATAAGCCATCCCTATACCTGGCAAAAACATGCTTTCAAGGAGCAACCATTTGCAGCAAGCTACACGAAGAGCCAGGGGAAATGATGAGACTCTTCTTACTCTTACTTACTTTTGGGTAGACCTGTGCGGTATCAAGAGTTGGACTTGATGATCCTTAAGGGTCCCTTCCAACTCAGGATATTCTATGATTCTATGATTCTATGATTCTACTCTTCAGAAAAGCAGTATGTTTTGTGAATTAAACCAAATTGCCACCTCACAGACTTTTTTTTAAAAAAAGGTTATATCTATACCTCTCCATTCAGTCTGCACAACTTAATCATCTTTGCTCTCAAATAAGGACTGAATTATACATCGACCTAAATTCTTCAGGAAGCAAAAAGCTGCATGTAAAAAAAGATCACTCAGAGAATCTGAAAGCTGATCACCTTGGTGAGCCGTGTATCAGCTGGCAGTCATCGGGAATGGCAGTGCTACAGACTTTATTCCACACCTGAATCTCAGGTTAAAGTAACAGTATATACTTGGTGGTCTTCCATGGCAAGTTTGGGATGCTTTTTTCCAATGAAGTGCTAGTGTGATACGCCTGCAGTTCCCTCTTGGACTCCTGGACAGTGCCTCCATGAGTTTCCTTCGTTGTAGAGGACTAGAGGGGATAAAAAGCAGTCATCTAGATTTCTCTAGTTTGCTTTCTATTCCCCAATGTATCAGAAATGTCACAAAAACTGTGATTCAAAGTGGTTTGGCAACTGCCAGCAAATCTGGGTGAATACCCTGCAGAGTTCTGTAGTGTGCAGACAGTGTGTGTAAGAGGGGGAAGACAAGCGGTGTGTGGGAGGGAGGAAGCAAGCTTCCTCTCTACCACCACCACTCAAATTGCTGGGCACCCTTAATCCCTGAAGAAAAGCCTACAATAGACTGGGCGTTTTGTGGAACAGGACTTGATCCCCAACACGCAAGAAATGACCATCCTCCGCTGGACTACCAAAATGCCAAGGGCACAATGTAAGATGGACTAAAGCACTAACCTACTTTGACAAACACGTCTGCAACTGCTGCAAAGCCAAGCAGAGGCTGGATTAATATCTTGGAATTCCACAGATTTTCTGGTCGTTATTGGTCTAACAAGTAGGAATTTAACAATTTATCTAACGGCTTTTAAAATGCAAAGGCTTCTGAATGCCTCACTGAAGGGTGCAAGTGGATTCGCAGAAAAGATGAACAGGTAACACTGCAATGTGAAGGATCTAATATTGAAATAAATCAAGCACTAAAACACGTTTGATAAAAAGCAATAAATTCCTACAAACAGACATTAACTGGAAAAGAAACAGTATCTTTTTTCATTTTAAAAAGGTTCTAACTGCTGACCTTGAGCTTCACTGAAGACAAATGAAAGACAAGGGAAGAAACTTCATTTAAACAAATATAAAAGTGATTTGCAGCCCATTTGTTGACAGCCACGTAACACTGTCTGGCAAACAGCTACCAGTCTGGGTAGGAAATCTGTTCAATTAGAGCAGAAAGATGGCTACAGATGGAAGTGGTTGGATGGGAGGGAGCCCAGCCAGCCAGCGACAGGGTGGCTTCCACAGGAGTTCCAGGATCTGAAAGAAAATGGGGCCAAAATTTTATTCTGCATCAAAGCATAACAAGATTTTCAGCCATCTGTGCCCCGCTATTCTCCTGAGAGACAGCAACCTTTGACACACCAGCTTTTACTAGAAGAGGAGGAACGGCTAATTTGATTTCTAAGCCATTAATACTCATCTTTTCACTGCAGTGACGGGAAGTGTGACCTGTCATCTTTGCTTTCCCTGCTGCCTTGTGTTTGTGTAAAACTGGAGCATGGAATCGGATGCTGCTGCTCACACCTCACTGGAGTGATCTCCAAAAGGCTCTGCGCGCCCAGGACTAATAAGATGACAGACAGAGAAATCTCAGGCCAAATTCAGTCCTATAGGGACAGGGTTTACCAGCAGGTAAATCCACTCCTGGTACTTTGGAAGGAGTCATGCGTATTTACATAGGAGCTGAATGTGGTGCACACTTTAAAAGTTCCTCTATGAGCACTATGTATGCAATCTACAGAAACTAAAAGTGGTTTGTTTTCTTTTTTTTTTTTTTCTACGTAGGGATGAGCAGGTTTTGCAAATAAGGCTGTATAAATAGACTCTGTTCCTCAGATAAAAAGATACAAGTGGTGTCAACTTTATGGCAACTTTAATTCTTTAAGACTCAACCACATATTCACAGAATCACAGAATGGTTTGGGTTGGAAGGGACCTTAAAGCCCATCCAGTTCCAACCCCCTGCCATGGGCAGGGACACCTCCCACCAGACCAGGTTGCCCAAAGCCCCATCCAGCCTGGCCTTGAACACCTCCAGGGATGGGGCATCCACAGCTTCTCTGGGCAACCTGTGCCAGGGCCTCACCACCCTCTGAGTGAAGGATTTCTTCCTTATATCTAATCTAAATCAACCCTCTTTTAGTTTAAAGCCTATCTCCCTTGTCCTGTCACCACACTCCCTGACAAAGAGTCCCTCCCCAGCCTCCCTGCAGGCCCCCTTTAGGCACTGTAAGGCCTCTATAAGGTCTCCCTGGAGCCTTCTCTTTTCCAGGCTGAACAACCCCAACTCCCTCAGCCTGTCCTTATAGGAGAGGTGCTCCAGCCCCTCGATCATCTTTGTGGACCTTCTCTGGACTCATTCTAATACGTCCATGTCCTTCTTGTGCTGGGGGCCCCAGAGCTGAACACAGTGCTCCAGGTGGGGCTCATGTGAGCAGAGCAGAGAGGGAGAATCACCTCCCTCGGCCTGCTGGCCACGCTTCTGTTGATGCAGCCCAGGATACGGTTGGCTTTCTGGGCTGCAAGCACAGATTGCCGACTCATGTGAGGTCTCTCATCAACCAACACCCCCAGGCCCTTCTCCTCAGGGCTGCTCTCAATCCGTTATTGGTAATTTTATTTCAGAATTGCACTTTTTCTTCTGTTCAGTTCAGTGGGATGGAGCACAAAGTGTTACTATGGAAGCATCCATGAGCCCGGATTATTCAAGGGAACTGCTGTAAGTAATCTGAACCCTCACAAATTACTCACTTTCTGCTCTTTCACTTGATCCTCCAATTCATCGGCCAAGCAAAGACCATTATCAGCTATCATCCTAAACATATTTTTATAAGTGTTGGAGCAGTTAAGTGTTTTAATAACCCATATATTTTTAACAGAGAACTCCCAGACGGGTCTCACTGAAGCATGCATGTTGCAGCAAAACTTTCCAGCATTTGTTGTGGGTTTCTTAGGGCATACAGATTTAAAAAGGGAGTTTTCAGATGACTTATCACTGCTAATATCTGTCATATTTAGTGAGTTCACAGCGTGAAAATTCCTCCGTGTAGATTGTTACTATGCTGGCATGCCTGAGGCAAGTATAAAAGTATGAACAAAAGAAGGAGAATATGAACAAAAGAGAAAGGAAGGAGAGAAGGGGAAACAAGCCACAAGCAGGACTATATGTCAGTGATGCAACTGAGCACTGCTGTTCAGACCCATTGGTGGGGGCTGTGGTGAAAGCACTGGCTAATCGTCTCGGTGCGTAGTGCGATGAGCGTGGATTTAAAACGTCTCCAGGGCCTGCATTCTGTCTCTGCTGGGGCTTCCACTGTGGCTACACCCCAAGATGTGACAGGTGGCAGTAACCATCAGGAAATACCTGACACGGGAAGAGTTTTATTTTTTTAGATGAGCCTGCAATAAGATGAGGACAGCAGCAAGGCCAACTGAATGGAAGCAGACTACAGAGAAAAGCTTGGTTTCCTGTCCTGGAGTGAAGCCCTTGCACGTCCGTGAACAAGTATTTTATGACTTTTAGAAATGAAGGGCGCTCCGAGGTTGGACTCGTTAAACTAGAAGAGCAGAGAGTGGAACTGGAGACGCTGAGGAATGCTGTAGAGTGGGCCCACCTCTGGACTGGATTCCCTGAAGATCCACGTGAGGAAGTTGGGTCTCATTACCACAGAAGACTAAGACAGGACGAGCTGTCTTAGCTGGGCCCAGGCCTGAGACGGGGATAAAGAGGTGCCATATCAGCACTGTGTCCAGCGTGCCCAGTGGCTATGACATTCTGGGACTTTGGCAAGCTTCAGGGTGGATTTCCTTCTTAAAAATACCTAGTAATGCTAGAAGGGAAGACTTAGTTCATTTGGTATAGAGCTCCCACTTTCGGTGGGAGCAGGAAGAGAGCCCGCAGTCGTTGTGCACATGGACAGTAGCACCTTTCTGTCCCGACCTGTGAGCCAGTCTTGAAGGTTTAATGTTATCTGGGGAAGCTAGCACTGTGTTTGTACTCCAAGTTTGAGTTGCACGGCTGCAACAGAGCTGGTTTTAAATTAGGTACTTGCATGCAGTTAGGAGGACAGCTGTGGAAGTGAAGAAATCAGTGTGTTGCAATGTCTACCTGAGACACTCGGTAGGTTGTCAAGCACTTAGCTTTAACATCTCTTTGGTATGTCTACGTTAATTGTAATAACAACATATTTTATCATAGTTCTGGTTATTTACCTTTAGACAGTATACTGCTCATTTACTCAGAACATAACTAGTCCTGTTGCCCTTTACAGAGCAGGAATCAGAGTAACATTAGACATCCTCATCAGCCAGCACTGGACGACATAGCCCAGCACTTATTTAAACTTTGCTTTGTGCCTAGGGTATTCAGTTACTAAAAAGAGCTTGATTGCTTCTTTTGTTTGCCTCTTATGCCCACCAGCCTCAGTTACAATTTAGCTATCTCCCCAGCTGAACAATGCTAACGACTTTGAAAGGCAGTTAAGTGGATGATAAATTCCAATTAGTAGGTAAAAACCTTGATTTAAACTGTGGCAGCGCATATCTTTTTTTAGTTTCAACTACTTATACAAATGACTAGCTGTATCTGTTCAGTGCACAGAGGAGATGACCCCACACACACCACCAACATTTCTAGCTTCCCCCCCAACAAAAACAATCTCCTACACCTTCCAAGGGTATTAGTAGGGAAAAAACCAAACATGGAAACGCGTCCTTGCAAAATGCGCTGGTGTCATCCCCAACTGGGTTAGTAAGTTCTAGTGTGATCTCCCAGCCCTAAATGCACCGGGGGGAGAAAAATCAGTGCAAGTGACTGTATCCACAATGGATGCAGTTCCATGTGATCACGGCTAAAAGAATTATTACAGGCGATGATTAGAGCCATCACAAAAGGCACTGAAGTGTTGCTGTTTCTCCTGTTGCATTGTACAAGAGAAAGTGGTCGGCATGTGAAACAGAAACAAATGCCTTTAAAAGTGATAAAATAAACAGGGAGGTCAGGCAGCTACAGAGTATTTAGATGCTAAGTAGATAGTGATTGTTTTTAGATCTGTTTTGCTTGTAACTGGTTGTTTCCAATTCAGTAGCCAAAAGCATGACCTGAAATCTTGTTTCAACAATCTTGTTTTTAATGTTATCATTACACTTGCCTTGTGTTATGAGAGAAAGATGTATTGCAGCGAGCAGGGCAAACAGCCATGCGACAGCAGCATTCCACAGCACGCAGTGTTTACGGATACCCTGAGATACCATCACGAGACCCAGATGAGAAGCACTTTCTGAGAAGTTAATGCAGGCCAGTGAGAGCATTAATTAAATCTGGTAGGAGGCTTTAGTACCAGAAGTTCCTTTTTACATGCGAAAATCATTGCCATTCTCCCAGGGGAGTAAACTGTTTGAAACGCACTGTGCAATTCCAGGTGGACCCTAAATCACCAAACATGATAACAATTTTAAGATAAAATCTTGGTCTTCTCATTCTTTTAAAAACAGTCCAACCTCTACATTCTGGGGACAGAGGGAACTCCCAGAGATGATTTCTTTATAGATCAGCATGAGTTTTGCTTTTGGTTTTGGTTATTGTAAAATTTGTTTAAGTCTTTTTCTTGTACTGGCCAGAGTTGATGACTGATCAGACGTGCGATACTGATTCCTATTTCCTGGTTTAGAATTATACTCTAACCAAAGCCAGACATTAGTGTTTAGGTCAAGGGAAGGTGAAACAACCATAAGTATTTACAAAAAGAGGAGGAAAATGGATGGGGGACATGCAAAAAATTCCACCTGTGCTATTGAGCAGTCTGTGCTGCACTGCAGGAGGTAACACCATGAAGGACTCCACGGAGGAAAACCTTCAGCGTGCTCTCGTGGTGTAGGAGTTGTTTCTCTTCCTTTTCCTCCTCCCAGATAAACAAGTCGCAGGGCATGTAGGAGACAGGCATTATTTGCGTGAACAGTTCTGCTGCCCTGGCCCAAGGAACGATCAGAAAAGTAACGGGTGCTCTAAAAAAAACATATTCTTAGAAACCACGTCATCTGAACAGATGCACTGCTGTTAAAGTTCACTGGATAAGCTAGGTTTTATTTTCTACAGCATCTCTTTAAATACAGCAACAAGAAGTCAGCAGGTTCGTGGGTACGTACCCACTGGAATGTTTTGCTGAGCATTAATAACTACACAGTGCTAGGTTCCAGCTACGTGGGCCAAAACAAACACAAGATAGTTTTTGGTTTCAATCCTGCACATAACCTCTGGGAACTGCAGTGAAACTTCCTGTTTTCCTTGCTACCTACCATGCTTTTCACAGCCTGCAAATGCAAGCTAGTGAAGAGCTTCGACAGAATTATAGCTGGAAGGTCACCAAGAAGCAAGAAAGCAGCTTCAGAGTAATGCAAACAGCTTGAAAAGCCTGCCTGTGAAATACGGGCAGGGAAAGGGTCTTGTGAAAAAGACACCATTCATCCCGGACCCCGTTTCGAAGTGGATGTACCAAACCAGCAAGGCCCTCGTGCTGAACTTCAACACAAACTGTACTCCAGCAGCCTCCTGGCTCTCCATGGGCATCTCCACCATACTCTGTGGCTGTGGGCACTGACAGGAACAGAAACGTTGTCTCTGCACTGTGATTTTAAATGGAGTTGGAAACAGACTCTCAATTTACTGAAGACTGGTAGTTCACTTACAAATACTTTGACTGGGCTTCAGCTGTTGTTACTTTGCTTCCTCTTTGCCTTTGCACATTCTCTGTTACTTTCCAAGGGAAGGCGAGCCTGAAGCACTGAGAACGCCCGTGATTGGTTTTGTAAAGAGCAGACTTCCACATTGTAAAAAAAAAAAATGATAATGTTGAACAAACCCCTTGATGAGCAGTGGTCTACTATTTGTCATCAATCCAGAGTCAGTAGTGAGGGACAGCAAAGTCTTGAACAATTCAGTGCTTCTTCATGTACAAAAATTGAACTCGACTGGGCTTCAGAAGCTGCTGCTTTGCTGTATGACAATTAGTTCCCGAAGTCTGTGAAATAACTTAAACTTTGCTGACAGCCCGGCGAGTACAGCCATACAAGCAACGCAGAAATTGAACTACTTTTCACTTCATTTCTTTACATTAAATGGAGGGGGGTGGGGGGATTACCCATTTATTAGTAGCACTGAAACCATCTCACACTCACAGGCAAATTAAGAAGGCTTTGGTCTGAAAAATAATAATCACCATCTTTCCCTACAGTATATAAACCTCTTTAAATTTGCTCCACTTTTTTGGGCCCCAATTCAGCAGAAAACTAGGACACTCATTTATGACCCATTTTCTGCTATTAGGAATAAACTGTTTTGCATTAGTAAGAGATAATAGAGCCCAGTGCTGTGATAACAGGAAAGACAACGTATTGACATTCCTTGCAATAAAAACAGGTGCACAGAAATCTTTTTTTTTTTTTTTTCCAGGTTCTGGGAAGCAGATGGTCATTATGCCACTACAAATAAATGCCAAGAGATGTTAGGTAGAATTTTTTTCCACACATCATGTTTTTTTATCCGTGCTCCAAGGCTTCATTTAATCACAAGAGCAATTATATTTCTTGCAGAGATTCCAAATGCAAGGGATTTCTAAAAGGCGGTGATTAACAAGGCCATCACTGAGTTCAAATTAAAAAATGCTTTCAAAACATATCATTGCCAAAAGCATGTCTACGGTTTTAAAATGAGTATTATCTAATTATCTAATTATTCATTCCCACCAACATTACAAGTGTAGGGGGCTAGAAATTCTGAATCCCTCCCTCCAAAATAAATGAATAAATAAATAAATAAATCGCTCTGCTTAGGCAAAGAAATGAAAAGCGGCCAACTGCTATTTCGTTTCTACTGTAGTCTGACTTTTCAGGCGATTATTGTCAATTTGAGTCAGCCCACGCCTCCGAAACACTGAGGTAAGCACCAAACGATGGCATTTAAGCCGGAGCAAGTTGATGTGTTTGGTGTGCCGTCTAGTGTTAGATCTTCTCCACCCACACATCACAGCTGCTCATGAGTGCAAGACAATTAGAGCATCTCCTTTTTAAAGTCCACGCATCTTTCACAAGGGCTCTCCCTGGAAGACCTCCTCAGCCAGCACATGGTGCGCTTTGGGTGTTGCTGCTGGTGACAAGGGCTCCCAGCTACTCACATCTCATCACGTTAATCACCTTCACATCCTGCTCCTGTAGTCATCCCTAACTCTTCCTACCACCAGTTCCACATTACAGTTGTGTACCCTTCCCTCTTTTGGCATCTACACATGCACAAGAGCAAGTTAATGGCCAGAAAATCAACAAGTTATCAAGTATACAAGGAGTCTGGGGGAGCATTAGCAAGAACTGTCACACCTGTTGCCATGCCCTTCCCTCAGCAACTATTTCTTCCCTTTTTACCAAGCTACCTATCTTTACTAAATAAATAATTACACAATTAGCAGGAACTTACACGTGACATGGACTCCACCACACAAATCTCTGCCACCAGCAGGCTTCAGCTCCAGGTGTGCCCTGGAGCTCCTTGGAGCTGGCTGCCACCATGTCAGGGTTGCTCGGCACATCCTTTCTGACCTTCTCCTGCATTTCCTCATGTCTCTTTGGCATACTCAGCATCTGTGGGAGCCTTTGCGGCAGCATTCACACTTGGTCCTGTCCGTGGTTTGAGAACCCACGAACGTCTCATCTGCTTCTCTCCCGAGAAATATCCCCAGTTTATTCACTCCCTGCCATAGCAGGTCTCTCTCCTGGACTAAGTAGCATCCATTGTGGGGTCCTGCCCTTTTCCACTCCTCCACATC
This sequence comes from Anser anser, assembly GCF_964211835.1. Taxonomy (NCBI): domain Eukaryota; kingdom Metazoa; phylum Chordata; class Aves; order Anseriformes; family Anatidae; genus Anser; species Anser anser. The sequence continues at coordinate 54,342,324 of NC_139722.1, forward strand.
ACCATAGCCTCTCTCTCTCTCTATGCCAGAACAAGCACTTGCACTAAGACCTCTCACTGCTGTCTCACAGATTTCCTTGGCCTTGATGTGCTGACACATTTTCCCCTCCTCCTTTTTTTGCCAGTTTCCTGCAGCATCTACTCATGTTGTAATAGCCTTGTTCAGCCCAGTGATATTCAAAACCTGGGCTGGGTAGGCCTTCTGTCAGATCATATATCATGGTATTTTTACGCATATTTGTCCTGGTCATTCCATGTCCCTTCATCCTCCCCAGAATCTGTATAACTGCAAGGAGTTAAAAAATGAAAAGAAAGTGTACAGAAAGTTGGGTCTTTTTTTCATCAGTCTCCTTTTTCATCAGCTATCCTTCTCTTTGACGCTCCTATAACCCTTGGTGGAAGTGGTGCTTTTGTGGAGCATCCAGCTGGCTGCTCTCCCCCAGGAAGCAGGGATGTGTGCCAAGGAGCATGGCTGGGCAAGGCTGAAAAACCCTGTCTTAAACTTCTTTTATCACTGCTGAGGCCTCCAGCAAGGGCCATAACCATGTGACAGGATGCGGAGTCCGGAACAGAGAAGGAAACGCTTCTCTGCCAAACAGTACCTGTTGGACATCTCTCTCCTAAAAAGTAAACCGCCAGTCGACAGCATCTCAGATATTCATGCCCTATAAGGCCCTGAAAGGAGAGTGAAGCTGTCCTATTAGCCTAGCTATAGGGAGGCCAGAATTCACAAAGCAGAAATATCAGTTGGGAAAGACAAGCGAGTAGAGAATGGTGTTGTACTAGTATACACTATTTAACAGACTAGCCTGATTTTTGGTAAAGCTGTGGCAAGAAACAAGAGCAAACCAACTAAATATAGGCAGATGTTTCTGGAACAAAACATGACGTCTGCATTGTTGTCTGCAGACTTGCTATTTCTACCTGGAGAATACCTTTGCCAGCCTGACTGAACATAAATACAGCACTACCAAGGAACTTAAGAGTTCCACAGAAGCTTATGTCCCTGGCTGGGAGAGTTAATTGTCTTTGTAGAGGCTCATATGCTGTGATGTTTTGGATTTTTGATGGAAAAAAAAGTGCTAATAACATTTTGTTTAACATGGGACAGATTCTCTCTCCACAATATTAGGTAATGCTGCTTGTAATCTTGAGGACAAATGCTCTGAAGTTGTTGTGCATGTGTTTTTTTATTACCGGCTGTGACAGCAGAGTCCTATAATGCATAAAAAGATATACACAAACCAAAACAAACAATAGAACAACACATGAAATATTTCTTAATTCTCAGCTTTCTGTGCTTCTCCAGACCAGAAATAAGTATGTATAAAACACACTTTTCTTATTCCCCTGGTTTTATTGCTAACATATGTATTTCAGACTGGATCCAAAACTCACTGAGTTAAAAAGAGCTTCAATACAAAGAAAATGGCCTCAGAGACCGAACTATTGACATGCACACTTTGAAAACCTCATGTGTGAAGCTTTGAGCTTCTTTGACTTAAAGCTTAAAAAGATAGAGAACAAGAATAGAAAAACTATCTGTCAGATTGCATTTATTAAGGAGCAGCTCAGTTTTAAATCTACTTTTTGATTTCCCTTGGAAAGAGATGTACAATTCAATTAGGATTTGACAATAGCAATACCAAGGCCACAGGCATAACCTGTATTCCCTCAGGAAGTGCAACCACTCCTCCATTGAGAGATCTGATGCACATTAGCACAATGGTTTGTGGATTGCTGAAAGCTTTTGAGTCACACAGATCCAGAGTAAAAGGGTCTGCATGGGAGAAGGAGTTAAAAAAAAAATCAGAAAAGAATCCTTCTCGTGCACATAGAGCACCAACATCAATTGGAATTAAATTTCCTGTAGCCCTGATAACCTACAGATACCAATTCCTGCCACAGAGATCTCTGTTCGCTAGCGTGACCCAGCACTCACCTCCACACCTGCTCAGGCCGTCCCTGACATCCTGTCGGCACTTGGCCTCCTTCTCTTCCTCCTCCTCCTCCCCACCGTGCACGAGGTTTCCTCTGCTCCTCACACCCCACACCCCTGCCAGCCCTCCTCCAGCTGACAGCCCGTAGCCTCGCACATGCCGTTTGGCTGCTCTGCAGGGAGACGGCAGCCACCTTTGTGGGCAGGAGGCTGACTGCTGGGCACTGCGGCACCGTGGGGCGGCCATTTCGTGTGGGCCAGATGGGTGCTGGCACGACATGGCTGCCATCTTGGCTGATGGGCAATAGGCAAGGGGGCTGCACAGCCTTCCGTCGTCCTCAGGGGTCAAAACACACAGAGGATCTCCTGTATTGGGAAAGGATGCTGGAGATAGATAAGCAAAGTGATTTGGTTAAAATGATTGAGGCATTCTCCTTTGTGTAGGAAAATGAGTCAAGTCCTCCCAGCATTTCCATAGCACCTGCCAACAGCCCCTCTTACCCAGACAAGGCTGAGGTGGGGGCAATGGCGGCACCTTGCCCAGGGCAGCAGCAGCCGTCGGGACCCAGCAAGGACAAGGTGCTCGAGGTGGAGAGCAGGCCGGGGCTGCGCTCGGCAGCGCGGTGGCTGTTGGAGACAGAGGGCTCCATGCTGCGTGCACGAGCACAGGCTGCACGTTACACCGCATCTGTCACACGCTGAGGTCAGGCCGTGGGAGCGTAAAAGATGAGAAGCCAGATCAAAAGCTGGATTTCTTCTGTTTGTTTCTCTCTCAGATTTCATGCTCAGAGGGCAAGCTTGTTGGATATAGCTTGAATAAAGTATATATTTCAGACAGTGTGCTGGAAAGTAACAACACTGGTTGTTGCACAGCTACAAATCAAGGAAGAGAGGGCATCAGGTGCAAAGCTCTGAGCTGCTGGAAAAGAGCACTGATCTTTGACTGACGCTATACTGTGCATGGTGGAAGCAGGAGAGAGGTAAATATTACAGAAAAACGTGTTTTAAAAACACTTTAATTCTTAAGAAAGAGAATATTCCTCAGGGTCCCTGAAATTAGCCTTGTATAAAAGTACTTTAAGAGTAAATTCAGCTGTAGTTTGAGAGCATGAGGACTTCCAGGAATTAATTTGATCTCCCAGCTCTGCTTGGCACCGAGTCAGAGAGAGAGGAGCCTTTGGGCTGCTGGTATCAAATGGAAGTTTTTCTTCTCCAACCTCTGTGAGGTTGGCTGACTTGGGAAAGCACTGTATTTATAAGCAATAGCTTGTGACAAAACTTCAGCACATTCAAAATGCACAAATAAATATGAACCTGTTTAGTAACTATTCTTTGCAGTATGACAAATAGTGTTTCAATATTTGTATACAGTAAACTATATCAGACATCAGTAAACTTCTCCAAAAATAAGCTTCAAGCACTATTTTTGCACCTAAATTAGTCACTGGCTTTTCAGACATCCAGAATGCCCAGCCATCATCACTGACTCCACAGGAAGGTCTTGGAAGCAGATCAAAAAGAGGAGGGAAGAGAGGAAGAAAACAGATTGTGGAGCCAGATTCTGATTTCTGATTATTTGAGCCCAACACAGCCACAACATACCCAGAAGTTGGTTACAGGAAGCTCTGAACTGCACAAATGGCTTCCAGCTCTCTTTTATCCATAGAGCAGAGTACACAAGTCAAGCAGCCAGCAGCAAGCAAACATTTACCACTTTCTTGTCTGCAAAATGAACAACGCTCTCTTCTGCATCTGGGGGCTGCTGAGATGAGAAGGAGTACATCATGACATTAATTCTTTGGCAGAACAAGAGGCTGTATCAAGGGCAATGCTACACAGTGTTTCAGATGGACCTTCATCCCACACACAAGCCTATGGATGCTTCATGTACACACAGCAGCTGCTGAAGAACTGTACAGTTATTCCTCTTCAGCTTGCACCCATCATGCCTCTTCCTCCTCTAAGCCAGAGAAAGATAAAAAGCCTCAACAGACTGGAAATTTTAGTGGCATGACATGACCAGGAGCTAAATGCCATATGTTTTCTGTCTTCATTGTAAGAATAAAAGTCAAGGGCAGCAGACATGGTTTGTTACAAGTTACTGAGGCTCAAGAACCTTAGGAAATTTTTAAAAATTGAAAAGAGGCCAAAAGGGAGAGCTAGCATGGTATTTCTTTACATACTTCACTTGCTCTACATTTCTGCCACTGGGCCTGTGAAGGTTAGGATCTGCTTCTCTATAGAGAAAAATGTTTAAGTATTCTGAACAAGAGACAGACTTTTTTTTTTTTCAAGTTAACTAAAATAAAGCATACTTACTGTAAGTCGTTTATTTGTCTGTTTATATCATGCTTATTTGACTAGATGTCATATTAATTAAGGGCATATGGAGATTACCATTCATACTTCAAATCAGATGAATATCTATTAGATAAGTAACATATTATCTGGGCAACAAAGTGGTCTCAGGATCTTCAGCCATTCTTTGATGAATCTGAAAAATTAGGGAAGAGAGGTGTTGATGGTAGAGAAAGGTGAGAGCTTAAAACTCATATCAGTTGCCATCTATCTGCCTCATCTCAGACTGGCTGATTGGACCACGAGATAAAGCATACTGACATTCACATATATAGATTTCATATAATGGAAATATCTTTGCTCATTTGCTGAGTGAAGATAGTTTTCACTAATTCCTATGCTATGTTTTTTTTTTCTAATAAAGATGAACAGAAGTATTTTAAATAAATACTCTGAAAAAAATATTCTATATGCTGCCTTAAAATTTAAGTTGAAATTAATTTAAATGTATAAAAATTGTTTTAGAATGTGAGGAAAGCCTTAAAAATACTCCCATGCACAGAAAAAATTCTGGTATGACTTTAGTGTTGAGGATTGTGAGCAATGAAAGATGGGAATTCCTAACAGAAGGGGATGAAAATCATCAAAGGATTTATATGTTAGCAACCAGTATTCTACCAGAGATCATCTATTTCAAAGCAAAGAGCCATCTGTCACCCCCCCCACACACACACACACACAAAAAAAAACCAACAGATTTTGGAGCTCCCTCTGCTGGATGCATTTACTTTTAGTTTTGCTTTCCGTACACTCATTTACTGAAGAAACTTTAAAAAACACACAGTCTTTTCAGTAATTAGCTGCATATTTCACACGCACACGTTACAGCAAGGAAGATACTTTTTTACCCTACAAATGAAGAACAAATGAATTTAAGGCAGTACCACTGGCTCTACAATTCTAGAAAAATCACCACTGGGGTTCAAAGATTGCCTGTACTACCAATGGGATTTCTTTTGCTATTTTTCCTCTCTTTTTCAAGCACGAGAATCCATATCTACACGGATAAGGCTTTTTTATTTTTCTCCCTTTTCTCTTTTTTTTTTTTCCCTTACCAAATCATCTGTTAATAAATTACTGTTTAAAAAATAAAAGAGGGCATTCTCAGCAATGCTGCTGCAGGAACAGGCCTTAAGAGTAGTGCCAAATACCGTATTGCTCATGACACATGCAGCAGAGCCGACTCAGTTATGATAAATTTGCACCTAAAAATGTATCTGTAAGTGTAACTGGGCACTGCCCCAAATGCCTAGTTTAGTTCTTGGTGCCCTGCACGACTGACACTTTGTGAAGAGAGCTTGGGGCACACCAGAATTCATGATACATGTCAGGTCATGCAGGGTGCTGCTCTAAACAGCCACCTGAGGATGGGATGAAGCATGCTTTAGAAGGAAATTTCTTTCTCCAACAACCATAAAATACCTTCCTCAAGCAAGTCTTTTGTCAGTTTTTATCACCTCTGCTCCTTTATTCTTCAATCTTTTCATCTTCTAACAGGCAAGGCTGCTGGCTTCAGCTACTCCAGTGTATCAGCTCTCCTGCTCATAGTACCATCATTTAGTTCAGCAACTGCTTATGTGGAGAATACTTGGCACAGCTTATTGGCAAGCCTGGATATACATGCCTTCACAGAGATATTTAAAAAAAAAAAAAAAAGAAAAAAAAAAGATGTGTTCCTAGTTCCAGACCCAGCATTCACAAGTTGCATATAGGGCCATTTATATACATATATTTGTATGCGTTGTGTTCATACATGTTGGCTATAAACTCATGGTAGAAAACACAAGAAGTGAAAGCGCGTTCTTTGGGATCTGTGTGTGGGTGGGTGTGTGGGTGCTTTCAGGAGACAGATATGCCAGTGAAAAGAGCTATATAAAAATAAGAGATTGAGGTTGTGAGGTCAGCACTGAAGAAAGTGAAAAATGAGAAGGAATGGGGCCACTGAGAAGGAATAAGTGGTAGAAGAGCAAAAGGAGGCATGATGGCTCAACATCACAGGCTGGGGAGAAGAAGGTCACTGTACTAGGGACAAAGGAAGAGTACAACCATGTCTGACATTTTCTTTTCTGAGAACTTCCCCTCACCCCCAGCATCAACCTACACAGAAAGGAACATTAGAAGTCACTTTTTATCTTTTTTCTAGAAAGGCAAAAGATGCCTGGCTGATCTTTCTGGCTTCTTGTTACTTTTCATCTTTCAATCCCGTAAGTGCAAGCTCTCCTTTTGTTAGGTTTAAATACTTTACTGAAAATCTTAAGCTCTATATGATAAATCTTGGCCATTACAATTATCCACTGCTATATTGTAAATATTGTCCAAGATGCAATGATATCAGCAGGGCTAACCTGATGCCAGCAGGAGTACCATTGCTGCAAATAAAGAGACTTGCTTAGATCAGTACAGTACTAAATAGACCACATTCCTCTTTAATAATCACATCAGGCTGTTGAATTTAGAATGTTATTTTAGTGACATCAGTTCTTTCAATATGAGATCATGTCTGATAACTTCATTTAACTTTATTTAGTTTACTGTGTTCAAAAAGAGTAGTAATAGGGATGTAGTTTCCAGGACAGCTGTTAAGAAACTAATATTCATTTCCTGGGTACAGTTACTTGACAGAGGAGGAACTTGCAGAAGGGTAACATCACTGTTTAAGGTTAGGGGTCAACAGCCATTAATTCTAAGAATTTTATCCTCTCATCCTTCCTCCCTCTTTATTTTAAGTATAAAATGCAAATGAGATACATAACTATTAAAAATACCATGGTACAGGAGAAGTGAGAGATCTAATAGGGAGAACAGGATGGATGGACGGGGCCAAAGGAGAAGAGATTACTTCTCTTTATTCAGTACCTATTCTGCCTGGAGTTTGATGGCTTACTGACCAACAATTGCTTCATGTCTTCAGGGTATTATTTTCACGGCTGCTGAGCTGGGTCCATGCTAGGGAGCCACTTGGATTCAGCTGGTGGCTGCAGTTGTCAGCAGCTGCCTGGGCAGCTTGAGCACTGCTCTACGGCCAGGAGCACCCCCTGAGGAACAGAGGACCACTGTTCTCAAAGAGTTTTTTCTGATCTCCTAGTTTAATTTCCAACATACAAACTTGGTTCAGAGAGATTTGCTTGGAAACTACGTTTTTTTTCTGTTGCTGCCTCTTCATTTGTTGCATAACCATTCACATTGCATCTGGCTTTGGTGCTTACTTTGCCCTGTTCATTCAAGCCTGTGTGTGGGATAGTACAGGAAATTGATACGGCCTGGCCCAGCCTTTAAACCTATCCCATAGCTAGTTTGTGGGTATATATTATTCTCCTTTGCTTTTGGCACTTAAAAAAAAAAAAAAGTTGGAGGTGGAGGGAGATTCTTAACAGCTACTATCTCATCAGAGCTGCCATGACACAGGAAGGATGCCTCATTTTCAAGTTCTGCTGATACTGTTATCTGTGCAAATTCATAACAGGTAAATCGAGGCAAATGGAGATTGCACAATTCAATGGTAGATATTATGGTTACCGTGCCTCAGAGGTACGTTCTTGGTAGTCATATTAGATAAAAACAATTAAAGTTGATTTCCTTCTTACCATCAGTGAGTTCCCTTTCTGCTTTGTAGACACTTGGAGGCAAAGGGTGCCTACTTGCACACTAGCTATTGACTAACAGAAATAAGGATTATACAGAACGGCTGTGACAATGTATATGACAACAGCTCTTTTAGGAAGTAGACTTTGGCTGCTGATGGTTCAGCAGCTTCTGTTTGATTACAAGTCTCGAGTGACTACACAGTCTGGAATATGTTTTGGAAGAACATAAAACAGAGTTTGTCTTGGGCAGGTTATTAGGTTACACGGAACAGAGACGATACTTGCCCTCTTCATTTTGACAGTGTTTGTTTTCACACAGATACTTTAAGAAACATCCAGTCCAAGAAGCTGAAAGAATATAGAGCAAACATCTATTTTTACTCCAGCCGTATTTTCACATCAACTCCCCAGTGCTTATTGTTTGAGTGAGCATAAGCTACACAATGCCATCTAAAAATAAGCACATATACAATTTTTAGTACCAGAAAATAAATCTATTCATTTAGTGCAGGAAAAGCATATCAACTGGTCTTCTTAATCATTCTGTCAAGCTTTAAAACTAAACTTAGCTGGTTTTGAGGTACTTTTCCTTGTTAGTCCATTTATCACAAGTTCTCCTCTCTTCTCTCAGGAATTCTCTCAAATCACCAGCTTTGTCAGCAGAATGTTCTGCAACCTGACCCAACAGTGAAGGCATGAACTTTTCACATCCCATGATATTAAGGGTTGCAGTGAAGGAAACAGGGTGCCTACGGCCTCCCCTTACAATTTCGTGAACCAGAAAGACCAAGGAGGAAAAGCACGTCACTGTTAACTGTCAAACTTCCCTCTCCCAAAAGCAATAAATTATGGTGGATTTGTCAGTGATTGTATAAGAATAAGAACCATCTTAAGGATGAATATCATTAACCAAAATCTCACGTTATGAGGGAGCGCTTTAATCCCTATGTTGCAAAAACAGCACATAACTCTTCTGTCCGCCTTTTGGCGGAAAGTTGAGCTGGTGCCCTGTGCTCATACCAATAACCTAAAAACCTAAAAACCCCTATGGCAAAGAGGATGTACCTAGGCTCTGGGCTGGTACGCTCTCCAGCATATCCTGCTGTCCTGATTTCACAGCTGACTTCCTGCCAGGCAGGATCTTGCAGTGCTGCCTCCTGGGGTGTGCACCCAGGTTTCTTCCACGGCAGTAAGCATATGGCCTCAGGAGAGGGCGGTGCATGTTGAAATCTAATCAGAACAAAGATGAGATGCCTTTGGGGCATGCGTCTAGACCCAGGACCCAGACAGTGCTCCCATGTCCCAAAATTTAAACACAGCTGTAGGTACCTAATTCACATCTGCAACTTTGTGTTGCATGCTTTTCAAAAATGTTCCTGCCCATCACTTTTTTGATGATTTGTCTAGGCAGTTGCACCAAACTGCAGCCAGAACAAGTCATCTCAGGGCTTGCAGGATGTACTTTCTGAAAGCCCTCTCTTTTTTCAGCTTTGGCTCGGTCTTATAATTTAGATAATGCAATAATTACTGTAAGTCTGTCTGCCACTTCATTTTCTGTATGCATTTAACTATACTGGTTTTGATTAATTTAAAGCCCTGCGTCTCTGCTCCTGCTCCATCGTGGAAAACAGACGTTCCAGATCCAGAAACAGAAAGCTAAATTTAGTAAACATTTAATGTTCATCTCCTGCACAATTTAAACTGACACACTGACCTAATTAGCTTTCTGGCATCACAAACACTCCCCAGCCTAGGGAGGGTGGCTGTTCTGTGACAGTAATAGGAACCAGATAGTTCTTATATTGTTTGCCTGCTTTAGACATCTCAAATACAACAGTTAAGAGGCTCCGATAGTGATAGTTTGGATGAAGAGGTAGAATGAAAATGGACAAAGAGTCTGCCAGCAATATAAGTTTAGGAATCCTGGCTTCGTGAAGCAAATGTTTTTACTTAATTTAAGGTTAACTGATACAAGTTGAGCATATTAGGAGTAAGAATAGCTATTGTATCTGGATTATTTTTTTAAAAGCAGCTGTATTATGTTTCAGTTAAAGCCCTGAAGTTTCTTAACAAATCAGATAAGGTGTTCTCTAGAATTCATCTTTTAAAATTAGTTAGAGTCTTAAGTGAACAAATCTATCATTTATCAATGTTAGCTTCTTCTAATAACTAAGCCTTTTGGAAACATAATTTTAAAGGACTTTATTTTATTAACATCCTCAAAAGTAACCATGCTATCTTGAGTCCCGAACAGTGAACAGAAGCAGAATACCTTGACTTAGAGTGTTTTTTTTTTTCAGTGTATGATCAATGAACCATTTAAAATCTGCGACTGGATTCTCACAACGTCCACGTCTTTACTTTATGTGAGGCACATTGCTGGCGAATGTGCAGCACAATGGGAGAGGCTTGTGGTTATATCTGCGCTGGCTTAGCTCTGTATTTATACAGCTCTGTGAAATGTATGCTTTCTGTACATATCACAGTACCAGAAGAAGGGAATCACAAGAGTGATCACTGTTCTGCCCCAAGGCAGGCTAATGTTTGTTTAATTCACAGCCAAGGCTGTGAAAGCCTACTGGTTAAGAAACTGCAGACTGTTGTGAAAAGCAGACAAGGACTGTACGCAGATAGATGCGGGAGTTTCAATTTAAGCCTAACATCAGGGCATGATAAAAGCCTCGATAGTTCTATCCCCAAATCCCAGAGGTGCGAGCCTGGTGTCACTGACGAGCTGGCTGTCGTCAGCGCCAGGTGAGTTGGATGGGTGAGGGCAGGAGCAAAGTGGCTGCGTTCTGGGGAGTTTTAATCACCCACCAAACAAGTGTTTAAAAGGCAGAGAAGCACCAGGTTTAAGTAACAGTCTCCTTAGCCAAAACATTCATGGGCCACTGGAGAAAGCTGGGGAATTGGAGACACTTCATCATAAACCAGGAGTAAAGAAACGCAAACGTGGCCAGTTCTGGAAAGCATGTTACTATTGTCTTACAGAAAAAGGGAGTTAGTAAATGCATGTGATGCAGGGAAGTTGGCAAAGTCACTCTAAAGAGCAGGGAAACTGAAGAGACCACAGTCTCCAAAAGGTCTCCTTAGCAGATAATGGTAATCGCTGGTGTTATAGTATTGATCAAAGCTGTTTGCTTGTTTATAATTCAGAAAGATTTGGGCATTGCTACAGTAAAAGAGAATGAGAATAAAACACTTTTCCCTGTTTCACAGAGAGAGCCTCTCACAACAGTACTCAAGAAGGAAGAGTTTTCAAGCACATTCAGCTCAAACCTGGTTTGCTACCAATTAAGCCAATGCTAATCAGCTTAATGCTTATGCTAATGTATAAGTGTGTTATTGAGGAAAGGACGAGAGATACCGAAGCCATCCCTGCCTTCAACACTAATGACAAGAAACTTGCAGTTGTGCGGCTCTCCATGATAATACATTGCGCTAAGAGGGTATTTAATTTCTCTCTAGCTCCTTGTGTAGAGAGAAGGAATTAGAGGCAGAAGCAGTCCATGACTACTTTTAGCAAAGTGATCCAGAGAGACCAAGCAGCTCATTCCACAACCGTGCTGGTTTTCAGGACCCCTGAGCTGAGGAAAGTGAAACGCCCAAAGGGTCCAAGTCTGGGAGTCCCTGCCAGGGAGGGCTGTGGAGGCACATTGCTCAAAGCTGGCCTGCTCGTGAAGGAAGCGCTCCGTAGCTGACCCTAAGTTCCAGGTCCCTTCAGTGTCCTGGCACCCATCGCATTGGAACTAATTCTAAAAATAATAGAACATGTCGTGACCCAAGCCAGGCACCTTGTTGAGATATCATACCTCTTAGCTTGGAAGAGACCATTTAATGTCGCAGTCTGGCTCTTAATTGTGGCGTCTTTGTTAAGAGCAAGGGATTCAGGTAACAAGGGCAACAGTTCAGCTGCACAGTATGTTAAAAAAAGCTTAGCGCATCATTTTATAGGTAGAAGACCTTACAGTTATACCAGGATTAGTTCTTCAGCAAACAGTCGGACTAGGGAGACCTTTTAAATTACATGATAGGCATGTCAGAAAAGCACTCCTACCCAAAGAAACGTGATGTCAGGTTGCTGTTGTGATTCCTGGGACCTGGGAAGAAGCAGCACAGACGGCCAGGGCGTTCAGTGGCCAGCGAGGATTTCTCACAGCATCCATCTCCCAAGGCCCTTGTCCTCTGCAAAAGAAAGAATTCGCATTGTGGAGCTCCCTCTGCTGGTTCAGGATCGACTTTCACTCCAAAGGGCTCGCTCTCCCTTCTCCCCAGCTGCTGGTTATCACATAATTTATTTCATGTGCTGTGTGGAAAAAGGGAAAAGTGAATACATTGCTTCTCAGAGCACGTCTGTGATGTTTGATGCCATTCCTCTAAAAAGGAGAGGAAAGGCTTCTTCTAAGTCTAGTTTACTGGACTTGCAAATGCGTAGTGTGTGCAGACAAATATTTACTAGAAACGTGCCCCTATTACCCCATTCTTCCATGAATTGCTAATATATGTGCATTCATGCTCTGTGCCTACTCTGATATGCATTAGGCTGCCTCACCAAGTATAAACAACATGAATGTGAAGAAGACACTGTGAAAATGCTGTGCAAAATCACACGCACACAATACCAAGGAATTAAGTACAACTTTTTACACTTTTCCTTTATATACCCTATTTAAGTGTTATGTGACCTAGAACCTCCCTCGTTTTTACTCAGAGTAGTTTCTTATCGTCCTGCATGTAAACGGCACCGCAGAGCTCCACGCCTGCCCTTTGAAGCTGCAGCCAGGCTCAAGGTGCCACACGACACAATTTAGCAATGTGTGTGCTAAAATCCAACCAAACAGATGACAGAGAATACAGTCAGACACAAGGAACAGCGTACATCCAAGGTGTTGTTCAAGCTTCATTATCCTCATGATCTTCAAAGAGAATTTGAGGGGGAGAGGGTTGTATACATTGGCTCACTTTGCCTTTAAGATTGGGGCTGTTAATCCAAATTCTCTGAGAATAAAGCAAACCTCTCCGTTTTGATAGGCTCGTGGCTTGCAGCAGGTACGCTATTACAGGGGTCTTACAGAATAGCCTCCAAAGGCCATGGCAACAAATCTGAGACTAAAGCATTTCTGGGATATGCATTTGTTCTGCATGCAACAATCTCCCCTGCAAAAATTATGGTTTTCTACTTCAAGTGTTTTAGAATTAATATAAAAAAAAAATTAAAGCTTTAGCTTTAAAATGTAAGATTTCATGTTGCTCAAGGATCTTCAGAATGGATTAAAAGTGTCTGAAAATAGATGCTGGAACTTTTCTACCTCTTTTCTTGTGGCTAACACGCTATTTTCAAGTTAAGCTAAAAAAAATAAAAAATAAAAAAATCCAACCAACCTGAAGTTTGCCCGACAAACTTAAGCCTATAAAAATGCAAATAGTGGAGGTGTACACCCCTCAGTGAGACTGGAAAAATACTAATGGGAGAACCACAATGTAATTACAGGAGCGGCTGATTAAATCAAGATAGCACTTAACGAAACAACATCATTTCAGATACAAGTACAGAAGATTATATCATCTTTTCAGTGACACCTCTTAGAGGTAATTAGAGATGGAACTTTTAAAGTTGTGAGAAATTTAACTTACATTTTTAAATCACTAAAGTAGTAAAAAAAAAAATCCCTTATATTTTCTCTATGTTCACTGAGAGAATGGTATGTTTTTAATTCCAGTTTGCCGGAATAAAAGGTTTACTGCCAAAGACTAAAAGGCTACTTAGTTCTGAATGTTGGTAACTGGATAATGGACTCATAACTACATGCTGCTGAGCTGAATCCAGTGAAAGGCATTAGAAAATGATCCTGCTAAAGTCATTGGAAACACTCCTTACAATTCTTACAGGAATTGGAATGACCCAGCAGTGATTTTAAAGTTTTCAGTCTTCCTAAGATTTTATGGTGTATTTAAAATTTTGGCTTGGATCTTTGCTATTTATTTAAAGAAGGAAAAGACTTTTCAGTCATGTTGCTGATCACTAGCTATAGAGCAGAGCTGTCAATCATGAGTATTCAGAAATTGTAAGCCAAATACTATACAAAATATTTTTTACCAAAAAAAATATGTTAACTTGCCAAAGTTTAGGTGTAGCTTATCCTACCTCTGGCTACAAACACAGACTAGATGACTCTCAGCATTTCCTCTGGTGCAAGAATTTATTTAACTTTTTATTTACCTTCCAGTTTTTAGCCTTCATGTTTAATATTTTTGAGTTTTCCCATCGGCATAATTATCTCTGGGTGTTGCTAAGACTGAAAGCTGAGCCTGGTTGTGTAAATCCAGTATTTATGACTTTGAGAGAAGAGCACCAGCTGCAGCGAGGCTGTACTGCCATGAGCCTCAGAGCAGAGGCTCTGGGCACGTCGGCTGTCTTGGCAGGACAATGTCGGTCCAGCTCCACGGGCTGTGCTGAAGCACATCGCTTAATGCCGACACCGACGTGCGAGGGGCTGTGTCAACCGGCATCTCACGTTGCTCTGGGTTCCTCTCCACTGCAGAGCGCTCCCCCGTAGGATTTCGGAGCTGTTAGTGGGTGGCTGTCTCTCCTAGCAGCTGGCCTTCTGAGGTCAGTCTGTGACCTGCAAGAACCTCTTCAAAAAACACAGCTCTGGTGTGCGGACACCACTTACACCTTCCCGCGCAAAGACAGGCACTCTTACGCCTCCACATGTCCACGGAGGGGAGGAGTGGAGGAAAGTTGCTGGCCTTCAGTAGTACACAGTGGGAGTGAAGCTTCCTTGACCTCGACCCTTGCCTCCAGACCACCAAGCCGGGCTGGAAGCAGAGCAGCAGATGCAGCTGTGTGAGCGGCTGACTCATCGCTCTCATGCTGAGGGCACGAAGGCGTTGTTACTCTTCTGTGTGGCATTTTGCTTAGATGGATGAACAATGGAAGTAGGTGCCTTGCAAATAAAGGACACTGAATGGAGATGGAGAACACTTCAGGACAAAGGCCAGCGACACTTCTGGAAATACGTGCTGTGCTCACCTGGTATCTGGCAGTGAGGACGGGCAACATAAGGATGCCACTGAACATGGGAGGTAGCTCTATCTGGGAATTTGCAGCTTCCACTGCTCTTGACCCCTTCCAATTGCCAATAAGTACGGAATTATGTTGTTGACAGTGCCAACGGGGTGATTTGGGACCTGGTACATGCTAGTCAGAATGTGCCAAACACTGTGAGCAACTGCAGTCATGTAGGTTTTGCTTGTACGAGCTTCTCTGCTGGGGACTTCTTACACTTCACTTGCCTTTTCACACAACCCTATTGTAACTGCCTCATGACTACTGAGTTCAAATTAGGAAATGTTACTGATTGAAATGTCATTGCTCCAAAGGTTATCTCTTCCTAAGTTGCATTGAGGGAATATATTTTATTCGTACAACAATATTTACAATATTGTGCAATATGCATATGGTCTATATTGCACAAATTATCGTGAGCAATTGTAATACTGCATATTTGTTCAGAAGAATCAAATTTGATAGACATATTTTGATAGTCTTTTCTAAAATGGCTGTGCTCTTTACTCAGTAAAGGACAATGTTATCCCTTGGAGCTATTAACATTCTTCTGCCTAACAGGAAGGAAAGTATTGATAAGCCAGGGAATATCAGATACCTACGGGAGATGACATAATTAGCATTCATTATTAATGAAGCTATTGCCTCATTCACATGAAATACTGAGCACTTAATACTCTGTTTACCTCATCTCCCCATCAATAAATACATTCCCTCTAGAACGTGGTGTTATATGTCTTCACTTGGGAGATCTGTTCACATTGAATCCATTAATTAGAAGTTTCAGTTCTGCTTATACTGACTTTGCTTTGCCTTTGGGCTTTAGTTCACTTAGTTTTATAATAGTGGTACATGTCTAATTATGATATTTAACACATTAATGTACATATTTTACAAGAATCGTGACGTTCAGACAACTGTCCTGAGAACAACATGAGCAACAAGCAAACTCAGGCATACAGCGTTGTGGTTTTTTTCTGCTTACTAGTTATTTAGAACTAAAAACGGCACATAAACTGGAATAAGACTATCTGACAGCACAAGAATGTGTTAGCAGAGTAGTTGATACACATGGCACATGTTATCTTTTTCAGTTTGTCTCCTGCCACATTTTTTGTGTCATGTCTGATGTTTTCATAATGCTGGGAAGGAACTCAAGGCTCGTTTTGTAAGATGTTTACACGTCAAGTGATTCTTATTATATTACAGGTTGTTTTTACAAGCTTAGGAACTGAGTATCAGCCCCAGAAGTGCTCTAAATAATGTGGGTAACACTCCCAGGGGAGTATTAAGGAGGACCCCACTGGCACTGCAGGAACAGGCAGTGACAGTCCTGAGCTGCAGAGACAGTAGGCAACAAGGACCTGAAAGGAAGGGGATGAGGCGAGGAGGAGGCTACATCAGTGGCAAGTAATCAAGGCGAGGGTGAGGAACCAGTGGCAGCAACCACAGGCCGTACCTGATAGAGCATCGCCAACCACCTCCAGCAACACCGGACTACGAGAAGGTCACGAACCACAGCTTGGTGCTTCTAAGTGCTGTAAGATCCTGAACGGTTACAAATGCCCACGTATCCTGCTGTCTGTAGGAAGAATTCCAGGTAACCCTGAAGGATTGGAACTGACTATTAAATGCAATTTAATAGCGTAACTCTTTAAGATAAAGAAGGCAAAATCATTACAAGGAAATAGGATTGAAAAACAACTGCTTTCTCTCATACTGCCACCTCGTGCAGGAGACGGACCGTCAGAGAGATCGTAACACGACCAGCGATGTTGGTAAGAACAGAGCAAAATTACTCACGGCTCTCCCTTCCCAAGGGAGTTTGTACTGACAAACAGGGTGATTCAGGCACCAAGCAGAGCCACCTGATGGCAGTCCAGAACATCCTGTCTCGGCTCCAGCTCCAGAGGGTCATGGGTCCCACTGAAGTCCTGTTTTATATTAGTCAAGACTGTGCTGACATCTTGTACGCCCTCACCTGTCTCACCTGGCACTGAGTTCCCATGTGTAGGTAACAAAGTGCCTTCCCCAGCAACAGTGCCGTGCAGGAGGATTAAGAGAACTATGATGAAGCGATTTTTTTTTCCCATCACAAAAGTAGAATTAAATAATATAAAAATACAATTAAATTGCTGAGCTTGTCATTTTCTTCCTCCCTTTGACTCGCCAGCATGTCTGCGTGGGCCACGTGGGAGAACCCTATTTATGGGACAGCTGCCAGTAAAAACTCGATCCTGCCCCGTGCTAACGTGACGTAATCTGGTTTCAGCGGAGGCAATGGAGTCTGGCCACTGAATATCTAGCACCAGCACTTCATGCTGCTCACAAACAAGGACCTGATCAACATGCTGCTAGAATCCGTGACTTGTAAGGCTTTGTTCAGCTGGATTTTAAGACAGCAACATCTATTCACATTTAATGCATCAGACTCACAAAGATAAAACCCAATTTAATAAAATACCAGTGTATTCAACACTAATAATTGGTTTAATATGTATCAGTATATAGTCACTCTGAGAAGACATACTGGATGTGTTTTTAAAGGCTTGCATCACATACCAAGAGAGGCAAGTGTTAAAACGTGAAGGAGATAAGGGCTCTGTGCCTCTCCAGGAAGGCAGGTGACGAGACGTGACTCATCTGCCCATTGACTGCACAACATGCTCAGAGGAAATTCATCTTTCGTTTAGCCCAGCAGACTGCCACTGCTGTAATGGATTAAATCCTCCCATCACAGGCCTCTCGTAGCTCAAAAACATTAGAACACGATTGTTTGTGAGGGAATTTGGTTTAAAAAGGGAAAGGAAAGGAGTTAGCAATGTGTCCTGCCAAGGCAACGATAAATATGCTCTGTAGCAATGGCAACAGTGAGGGAGAGCATAAATCCACAGCAGGTATCATTTTCTTCTTACTACGTGTTTCTCATTTACCTTCAATGCTCAGAGTTCACGCTATGAGTCAGAAGCAGTACTAGTATTTCAGAAGCAACAGTAGTATTTCAACCGGCCTGGTAGAGAAAGATCTCAGCAGTACCTGCTCTTCCAAATTTATTCGTTGGTTACTTACCCAACACTTGCGTGACCTCTTTGCAGACAGAGTTTGAATGGGCAACAGTTGTGTTTTTTTTTCCTGCTAAGATAGAAAAGGTGGCCTTTTCTCCACGCTGACTGGAACGTCCCTGTGCCTCTTCCTTGCTTCAAACTGGAAAACAGAGCTGCCAAAGTGGTGTTCCAGGGTGACCTCAGAGCGACTGGTGTTTGTACTATCCTTTCGTAATTCATTTTGGCTTGCTTTCCCAGTTTCTCACATCATATTGAGGGAGAAGCAGATCCCTCAGACTTCAAAACACTCTGCTCAAGAAAGAAGCATGGTTCCATTTCATAAAGTAATACACTGACTACTTCTAATGAGGGGAACCTGAAGAGACAACTATCTTCTTAACGATTTATTCTTTAAAGTATTATCCCTCAGAAATGATTAACCATTAATGTACTACAAAGAATGATATGATTCAGTTTGCCTCAATACTGCAGTGTGTGTTTGGATTTAGATACCTAAAACTCATCTAAATGGTAGACAGCAACCCAGCCATTGGCTTTGTCTCATTGACACAGAGTATCTTAAGTGACAGCATTCACTGCCGCTTCTTGAAGGGACCATCTCACAGCTAAGAACATGAGAGAGCCGAAGACAGAGGAGCAGAATTACAATCACATTCCACCTCCCACATCTCCTTGATTTAAGCTTCAGCTGCGAGTACTCAGGACATCTGCAAATCAGGCCTCACAAACGGCACCACAAAAGAATGAACGTACAGAGATTGCACCCACTAGTGAAAACCTTGACTTAAGTGGGCTAATTTGCCCACATTAAGCAGGAGCTGAGATGCCAAGGAATTTCTTTATCCTTCTTGGCTTTGTTCTCTAATAAGTATCAGAGGCCCTTTCTAGCCGCACTATCTTGTGTTGGCAGGGAATTTCAGCAGGCCTTCTGAAGAGCTCAGTCATTTGGCCTCCTCCAAAATCAAACACCTCAATGCACACACCTTGCTTGGCTGGACTGCTCTAAGGTGTTTCCCAAAGCCTGGCAGTGTGCTGAGCAGGCTGAGCCCATCAGGCACCAGGCACGTCTGCCACACTATCCGAAGGGATCTAGCCAACAGGCTGCCAGCTGTTCGTGGCTCTGCTCGTTGTGCTTTAAAAGACATAATCTGCAGTTTTCAATTCAAAAAAAGATTAATGAAAAAAAGGATTTAGCAGTATTTTGTCAGCCAGACTGCTGAACTGGACCGCAAGTGTGATTAGTGACTGGAAAAATTGACATACAGCACCTCAGTATTCCAGGCTGAGTCCCACTGAATTAGAGGAAACATTTGGCATCTGTGAAAAATAAACTTGGTTTATCTTCTGTTCAATCAATCGCAATGATCTGTGCAGAGGTCTGAGGATACCAAGGAAATCTGGATGCCCAGGTCTCACAGTTGTTGCTAACTGAGCGTTCCCTGGCTTCACGGGACTGCGTTTCACTAGTAAGGAAGGTATCTGCCTGCAGTACAAGGCATTTCAGCATTCCTGAAACACAGCTGCTCTCATGCACTGTGGAGTTTTCCTGGCCCTCAGGCAGACCTTACAGTGCAACAACTTTGAGACAAGAAGAAAATAAAGAACAGAACATTCTCAAACACAACGTAAGCATAGAGAATAAGAAGAAAATTTTAAGCTTGACTTTAGGCTCCGTTTTTTGCCACTGTGACTCTACTTTTTTTCAACGGAGTTCTGATTTCCACTGGACAGAGAGAAGAAAAGTCAACCAGCCTCCCACAGAAGTTTGTTTAAGAAAAGATCTTGCAGTTCTTGAGGGCAGCTGGTCATCTAATTTTACATAGCAAAGTACACTAGATGAGGTCCTAGCTACTGATTTATAGGAAAGTGATGAGTAAAACTTGCATGAGTGGATTGATTTTTTTTTTTTTTTATCATCTTGCATGCCTGAAAAATAAAACTTGCGGTGCTTCACTATTGCGATCCAGTAGCTATGTTCTGGCTTTGCGCTGTCCAGCTGTTAATGTCCACCACATGTAAATGAGACCACCATGCAAAGGCCTGATGCATCTGCAGTGGTGATGAAAAACTGCACCTTTAGCTGGCCTCTGAAAAGTAAGAAGACCATCATTAACATTGACAGCTCCGGGATTCTTGACCCTGGATTCTTGATCAAGCTGCAGTGTAGACACAGCATCCAGTAGGAAGCATTTGGTTTTCAATGGCAGAAGGACCTTGAGCGCAGGCCACCCTCACCCTGGCATAGGTCTCTGTGAAAAGCAACAGGACTGGGGGGCTCTGTGCTCTGGGAGAGACGTGGGTAAAGTCCACTTCTTTTGACTGATGTTGCATTTGTGTTGGAGGAGCTACTTACTACGCAACCACCCTGGGCAATATTGTCTATGCCCTTTTCCTGAACTCTTAACAGTAAGCCAACTGCTACAATTCCCATTCTCATGACTTCCCTGTACCACACTGAAGTACCTTGGGCCTTATCACTCCCCCATTTCCAGACACTTTACAGTATTTTAACTCACCTGGTTTCAGGGAGCTACTTCTAATTTTAAGCAAATCAAGAGGGAACGAGACCTTCCTTGTGCTAGCAAGCCTCTCTAAGGATTTACTGTGCCATAAGCAACCATTCCACTCTCTGTTTACCTTGCAGGTAATAGCAAGAATATTCTGTGGAGAATTCAAGCACAAAAGAATCATACCAGACAAGTCACTGAACGAAATTTAACGCTTACCTTTCTCTGTAAGCATGTAATGCATTAGGAGATTAATTTCCCATTAGACAAATGAATGGCATAGAACACAGCATGCCGACAATGAAATGCGTATCAGATGTACTAAAACACTAATCATAATTAAAATAGTCAACTAAACATTATCTGAGGTAGAATGAAGCCACATTAGGGTAGCTGTTCACTGTGCAGTTACGTTTGCAGTGTAGCTTAGATGCCAGGGCTTAAGGCCTGCCTTGAAGTTACCCTGGTTACTGAGGGTTCCCAGTCACCTGAAATATCTTCTGTATGTTTATTACAGAGATGGGTTTTGATAAAATGACCCAGAATACAGACACAGATACCTCAACCAATGTATTTAAAACTGAAATTAAAAAGGAAAAAAAAAAAGAGAAACAAAAAGCCCTAGATACGTCTTCAACATCAGCAGTGTGACAAGGAGCGCAGTAACCAGACGTAGCAAAATTGTCATGATACTGATAATATAGGAATACTCACCAGAGCATGATGAGAAATTACAGCATTGCTACCTACACTGAAAACAAACCTTATATATAGATAAACAAAACATAATAGCGTAGCTTTAGCATCGTAATTTTTCTAAAGTGGCATGGTCATTTACAAGGACAATCTGAGTCACATATATAGTTCCAACTGTTACACAAAATAAAGGACAACAGTCAATTAAACCTGCTCTTCTGCAAGTGTTGCTGTACTCTGTACACATGAACATAACCGTGTGAGTCTTCAGCTTAATCAGAAAAATCAGCTGACATAAGCAGTCTTGGGAAGTTTAGAAAAACCGAAAGTCACATCAGGCCTGCAGCATATGCAGCCTTTAGCTGATGTGAAGTATGCAGCCCTTAAAGGATGTATGTTCATTGGCATCCACAGAGGTCCAGAATGATTATTTTTAAATGCTTTGTAAACTTCAGGTGCTGCTGATACAATTGATAGAAGGATGGAGAGTCAGAACAGCCATATCTTCAGAAATGTGGAGGATATACATGTTACGAGCTTGGAATTTTCCTAACCTCTTCATCCCAATCAAAATCTAATGCAGCATCATCTAGCTCTGCTATCGAGAAGAGGGGTTTCTGGGCAACCACACGTGCTTTACTAGCATTTCCCAGTGCAAAACTCTTCCTTTTGCTCGGATTGCTCACATGCACCTGCAGCAACGGGCTGTGACTTCCCTTGTTGCTAGTGTCATTCTTAACAGTAGGTGGAGTTTCTGATTTTGAGTCAGGACGTGATGCAAAGCAGAACCTGGACAGTTTTTCTAATGTGCCTGAGCACACCCTCTCTGTGCTTGGGCCACCAAGCTTTTCCTCTCCCTCCCTTCCCTTTTCAGTGGGTGGAGATGACACAGCACTAAAGCTGACATCAGAACGTACCGCTGCATTTCCTCTGATCTCTTTCTCTGAGGCCTGACTCTGCTGCTCTTCATTCCCTTTATTATCTATTGGTCGCTTTTCCATACTCTTTCTTCCTAAGCGGGTCAATGTCATCTTGCGTTTCTCAGGGGGGCAGCACTCTTCTGGCTGCTGCTCTCCAGGCTTAGTAATATTTTCACTCTGAAAAAGAGAAAATTCTGCATTTTTCTTCTCGGAAGAATGATCAAGTTTTGTCCTTGGTCTGAAAGAAAATTTAGCTAGTTTAGCTGCTGGAGGACTTTCACTGTCAATGATTTCTGGCTCATGGGAACTTACTGCCTTTGCTTCCTTCTCTACTTGACCTTTATTTCGTTTCCTTATGGAAATTGTTGCATTTTTGGCTGCTGCAGCTACACTGCTTTTTTCCTCCCCCAACACAGAGTCTGTATCACTTGAAAGATCTAGCAGGCCAGATGCAGGTAATGCTGGGGGAAGGGCCTTTGCCTCAGGGTCCTGTGTGCTGGTAAAGAATCCATGTGATCTCTCTGTGTGCAGTCTCTGCCACCTTTTAGAAACCCGTTGTGTAACAACTGAATCCTGCACATCAGCACTTGGTGATGCTGGGTCTCGAGTATTTGCTTCTGAAGAAAAACATTCATGTTCTTCAGTCCTTTTCCTGCTTACCTTGGAAGCCTTGTCCTGTTCCAAGGGAGCATGTAGATTCACAGTTGTTTGTGATTCTCTCGCTCCATTTCCCTTCCTTAGGATTGAAGAACTTCCTCCTTCTGAACAGGAGGTATTGCACGAGGCTTTTGAAGCCAACTTATCTGAGATTATCTTGGGCAGTGGAGACTTTTTCTGAAAAGTTTCTTCAGCATCAGTGTTGCTGTCTTCCAGGCTGTCAAACCATGCCAGGCTGCCATCAGCTCTTTTACTGTGTTTAATCAAGTGGTTTGTACCTTTGTTATTATCAGGTGCTCGGTTGCCTAAGGGTTCTAGATGTATTTCCCCGTCACCATTGCCTTTGGGTAAAGAGGGCTGTGGCTTGGAGCTATTCCTTTGTTGATTTGAAGGCTCTGACTGAGACATTTGCTCTGACTCAAATGTATCCTTTTCCAAGCATCCTGTAGGAGTACCAAAACTTATTTCTTCAGGTTGTAGCTGGCAAGAATTTTCTTTTTGTAATCTATGGAATGAAAAAGATTAAGAAGTAGTCAGTTATTTTTATTTATTTATTTATTTGCCTTAGTGCTGCTTAGTATGTACGAATGATGAAAAACTACAAAGGATTTGGGTTAAGTAACTGAATTACTAAGTTCTATATATAGCTTCAGAAGCTGGTTTTGCAGTCTGACATTTTGATCTCTCAGCAACTTCTATATTAAGTGACAGAATTTAGTGTCCCCAACGGATGATAAGCAGATGGACAGAGAACGCAACCACGTAAACTTCATTTCCTTGGGAAATCTCACTAAACCAAAACAGGTTTGCACAACAAATTGCCATTGCTAGAGCCCCTTAAGGATTACAAATTCTGTAAGCACATCTTCTAGAAGAAGAACCTCAACCAGATTTTACCCTGAGAAAGGCAATGCCTCAAATGAGTTACCAGAGTGGAGAACCCAGGTGTTACTTTGCACAGTGGTTGCTTGTGGCTTTCTCTCACAATCACTATGGAGCCAACATGTCAAAAACTCTGGGACAGACTGAAAGCATCTCAGGTCACCTACAAAACTGAATTATCACTGTCTGCAGCTGTATTCTCAGGGTTCTCCAAAACAACAGAGGTACTAGAAGGAGGGTTCCCTCCAATCCCAGTATAGCTGATACTCTATTATACCTAACCGTATAATCTCCTAGGGAGACCGCACGCTTCTGTGTTTGCTAAATAGTGACTGTAACCATGAGTAACTGCATCAGTGTAGGTGCAATGATTCCTATGTATTATGAACAGCTCCTCTACTATATGAGAAAGCACACTATGTTGACACATACCTTTTAAAGCCTTCTTTATCATTATTTACTAATAATCTTATTCTGATAGAACACACTTAAAATTTTCATGGAAAGTAACAGAAATGATCTGATTCATCAGGACGGGCTGAAAGATGAATGCTTGTTTTATCAAAATGCAGTCTAAGGGGAACGCATGAGACAAGTCTTCTAATACAGAAGAAGACATTCATTTAGTATTTAAAGAGGACATTCATTAAGTATTCTCTCAGCTGGTTATGAGGGGAGAAGAAGAAATCAGCTCAATTTACAGCACAGGGGATTCAGTGGGATGTGGAGGATACCTTCATGAGTGCTAGGATGGAGCAATAATAGAACAGGCTACCCAATGGCAATGGGAAATCCCTTTCATTAGGGGGCCTTAGGAGCACATAACACAACCCCCTGCCAGGAAGTTCAGACAGACCTGATCCCGTTTTTGTATTTGATCTCCCACCCCACACTGTATTTCTATAATCCTTTATGAACACTTCTGTTTTCTAAAGGTAGTCTTTGTCTGCCTGTTGGAGATACCCCACTTTCATCTGCTTTTATTGCCTTAGTGCTTATTTAAGATGTCCTTACTATAAATTGCAAAACAAAGTCTGAAAAATGCTTGAAGGAAAAAGCATATTTTCCCAGCTGTTCTTATTCCTTTATCTTCAATAACATTAATCTTTTATCTTCCTTTAACAATGGGGCAGTACAAGTTTCTTTAAAGCCTAATCTCATTTCAGGAAACAAATGTGGTGTTTTGTTTGTTTGTTTGTTTGTATTTCATTTCCTGCCAATCCTACTGTTCTCCTCTCAGCCACAGGAAGTTGAAAGTTTTCTATTAATAACAGCAAATAGACTTTCCACATATTATTGTAGTGAGCTGAAAACTAGAGAAAAGATAGTGACAATTCCAGTGTGTAAAAACGAAAATCACCCAGAAGAACAGAACTCTGATTCAGGATTGTATTTTCCATTAAAAGAAGGGCAAGAATCGTGACAAGCCCAACACAAAGGAAGGCTTAAAAATATGAGGTAAACCTGCTGTATTTTACCAAGCAAGTAACACAAAGTTATATAAAATTATTTGCTCAGCTACAAAATCTTTCATTTTTACCCTAATAAGTTCAGCTGAAATATACCTGAGTATAAATTTGAGATGTATGTTGGGATCTGATTAAACTGTTAAACTCTTTGTCCATTCCATAACCCAGAGAAATGATCTTGTGATGATCTCTGCATATTACTTTAAACCAATCTCCTTGCTTATTCATGTCCTCTAAAAAACAAGTCCTTTCCCAATGTCAGATTCTATTTTTAGACACTCCCCAGGTATTATTGTCAAACAATTATTTTTCTCTATTGGATTGTTTTGTTACTCTGCATATTCTAACCTGTCAAGTCTTTGCAGCTCCTTGTGCAGAAGATCTTGCAGCTCCAGTCGCTCCAGTATGACTTCACACTGCATTCGGTACTGCGCCATCGGGTTCTCGGGGAAGGAGGTGTGCAAGGCATTGATGGCTCCAAGAAGTGCACCCCCCTATATCACCAGAAGAGATTAAAAAAAAAAAAAAGGAAGTAATCTTTTTTATTCAGTATCAGATTTAAGTAGCAGAGACCATTTAATACAAAGTTCTCCCTCAGATATTTTAAAGCTTAAGGTAGCAAATATTTACTGAGTAACTCTATTCACACAAGTAATCCTGTTAGGTTTGCTCACACAGGCAAGGTTGCTTACACACGTAAAGCTATTTTACGATCAAGCCTGCCATTTACTCTTGCTGGGTGTTGATTTTATTCGATTTATACAAAAATAGAAAGTCCATGTAAGGCCTGAGAACATCATTATTAAAAACGGACATTAGGAATAAAAAGTAGTCTTCCAAAAGCCTTGTAAAAATTCTACCCATGATATTACCCATTCTATTATAATAGAAGATATTTTGACTTTTTTTTTTTAATTAACTTTTCCTACTTATTTACAAGGAAAGATCTGGGTATTAAGGCTGGTCATCATGGCAGAAATCAAACTGCAAAAATATTTCTGAATAGATCTTTAAGGGTAACTGGCTATTCAGGAGTAATTCCAGAAAACAAGTGTTTTTAATCTGGAACAATTGAGCTGTGCTTTGTAAGAAATGAAGTAGTATTTATTTGGAACAGAATATCTGCACGAACTGACTTGTTCCACACCAAATATTCCACTACCACTCTTTAAAACCAAAACAAAACATAACAACCCTCTATTTTGCCACAGATTCGCTATCATTTACAACTCCTATCTAATCTATAAAGTTCAATACAACTAACGAGCGATATGCTTATCAAGCACCATGAGAGCAATAGCAAAAGTTGACAGCCTCTAAAACCAGAAATTGCCTGGAGACTCTATCTACAGAGACTCTTATATAGACACATAGAGACTCTTGAGTCTAGAGGCTGTCCCTGTCAAAAACATGCAGCCCATGTGATGCCGTATGTTGGCATTTTTCTGTTTTTTCCATTTTGTAATTTTAAAATTTCACATTAAAAAAATAATCAAATTGAAAGAACATCATTCAGGTGGCTAATTCAAGCTCTCTAAAACCACATAGTGCTGTGACAACGGCTGGCTGTGCAACCACTAACACATCCCATTTAAGTTATCACTTGTTTTATTTTTCACTGATGACTCAGAAACGTGACAAATTTGTTCCACATCGAAGCACTGATTGGTAGTAATGGAGAACATTCTTGTAGGACCCTTATTTGTTTCAATATTTATTTATTTTTATTGTGATTTTTGCTTTATTTGTTTCAACCACTGGGAAGCGCATAGTTAATGAGGCAGGGACTGTAGAAAAGAAAGCCTGGTCTCTTGGTTAGGACAGCTAAAAGCTGCCATGGAAAACTGGATTCTATCTCTACGCAAAGTTCCAGTTCTTGTGATTTTGACTGAGCCAGTTAAGCAAAGGTTTTGAAAGGCAGTAAACTCGTAACTGGGAGCCTGCAGTGTGTTCACAGAAGGAAACTGCTATCAACAGGGAATGTGCTCAAACACTCAAAGTTCTCCTGCTCTGAAACCAAGGCCCTAACCATTTCTCATGGGACGTGCTCCAACGGATAATGTCTTCAGGATCTTGCATACGCCAGCTCCAGATCATAGAACAGGAGTAGTACCGGCCTGTCACTTCACAATGACTGCATGAAGATAAATAAATTAATATTTCTGAAATACTAAAATAGATTGGAAATGAATTCCACAGAAAAGTACATGAAGAAATTGAGAATTCTGTATTTAGAACAGCACTTGAACAGTAAATAATAAAACACTGATGCAAACATTGACAAGGGGTAGCTGCTTTTGGCTTGAGTACCGTCAACTTTTGATATACGAATCCAATGGAAAAAAAAAAAAAAGGAACATATATCTCAAGGCATATGCTCACGGGATACAATTATGTCCTGCCCTCCCTGACCTTTTTTTCCCTGAGAAAAATAAGGGTGAATTGGAGTACAAGACAAACAAACAAACAAAAAAACAATGAACGAGGTCAGTGATAAAAATGGGTAGTCTTCCTTCCCAAGAGGGCTCACATAAAGTATCTGAATACTGGACTGAGAACTGTGAACTTTGATTTTACACTGGCAAGAATACGATTTTTTTGGTAGAAGCTAGTTTGGAAAGACAGCATTTAAGACAGTGTTTGCTAAGCTGAAAGGTAGCAGCCAGTCCTTCAAGAATAACACTGGTTCTCCCTCATTTCCAACCTCAATCTACAATTAGGCAGGAAACACAGGATGTAATCTATAGATAAAAACAATTTTCTTCTAGAGAAGGAAACACTTTCTGAAAATAAACTTTTGCATATCGCTTTTTTTTTTTTTAAACAAATAAGTTACTGCCTTCAAAAATAATTTCAGCGATTCTTTTATACTTTCCAGGTTGAAAGTGAAATTTGGCCTTAAATAGCAGATCTCAAGTTTGCAGATTCTTAGAAAAAATTAAGACATTTACCTATTCCCTCAAAAAAAGTGAAGAATGGAGCAAATATGATGAACATATCAACTGCTCCCAGCTAGTCTTCTACAGTCATAATTCAGGCAAAGTTCTCACTGACACTGATTAGACAGATGCTTGTTATGCAAACTGCAGCCCTTGAGGGCTGAATAAATAGGAGAAAATGATCCACAGTTAAAACAATTCTTTTACGTTTATTATTGCTGATGACGTAGCAATATACAGATGACAATATACATTCATTAGTCTCCACTTTTTGACCTGTTATGAAAAAAATATCTGAGTATTTTGGGTTTCTTATGTCCCAAACTCATACTGCTTTGAAAATGATGTCCCATCAAATTCCAGTCTAGGTAATTACAGTTTTAATTACAGTTAATGAACACTTATGTAATATCTTCTCCTGTTTCAATGGGACAGAGAGTTAGAGCTTCTTACTTTAACTTAGATACAGTGCTCTCACTGAAAAGCTGAGCTCTTCAAAACAGTGCAAAATGAATTGCAGCAGACAGAAAAATAATCTTCTGCTACTTAATAAGGTCAGACCCTGTAGTATTTTTGAGATAAATTCCATGTGCAACGCTGTGCAGTAGATTATTTGTGGCACTGACTGCAACTAGTCTCTCAACTTCCACTGAAAGTAAAAGGTAGATCACAAGTGCCTACCTGCCACGTGTGACTTTGTACGTCTATCCTGACGCTCTTTATCTGAGAAAAATGCGCATACTCCTGCAAAAGTCTTTAACATACTTTGAGCTAGTGGGTACTGCATAAAATTGCTTTAACCTGAATATATTCGTATCAAACCATACAGAAACATAGGATATGACAATCTGGATCAGACCAGTCATCTGTGCAGTAGAGTACACTGTCTCTGACAGAGCCAAAACCAAGTAATTCAGAAGCGCTAAGAACCTCAACATGCAAAACTTTGGATAATCTGCTTATGGTAATTTTTATTTTCTATTTCAAAGCATTAAGATTCATTTCTCTTAAAAATATTCCATCTGAAGTAATAGTCATCTACATTATTTTCCACATTTCCATTTAAAAAAGCCTGTACCAGATTCATATTCCTTTTCTTGTTATAAATGTGCTGCTTTTCCTTATATTCAGTATCCTAATGGCGCTACAGTAAACAAAAATCTAGGCTTCAGCCTTTTTTCAATGCCTTTTTTACCTGGAAACACTACACAAATCTGTGTGATAACTGGTATACACAATTTTCAGCATACAGCAACCAAGTTTTTAAGGTTTCCAGAGTAAAATTAGTCTCCTAAAAGTTCTGTGATTTTCAGTATCACCAAGAGCATGTTTTAAAATCAACTAATGGCAAAATAAAGTATAGCTCTTGGCAACTACTTGAAACTTTCTCAGAAAAAATAAAAATTGTTTGGTTCTCTCATACCTAGTTAATGGGTGAAAAGGTAACATCATAAAAGAAAAAATTGTCAGAAGTTATTAAACACAGTGATATAAACACAGTTTCTGGCTCAAGAGGTCTTTAAAATGTAGATTATTAAGAGCGAATAGTATACCAAAACTCCACTTAGACTGCAAAGTCTATTAAAAAAAAGTGCTATTCCTTTAAGATCAATCCAGACTTTTCATTATAACCCGTTTTTAAGTATTTTAATTATCAAGATGGACTAAAAATTACTTGTTGAAGTCTCTGATTACCTACTTTCCATGATTGCATGAAATCTTTCCCAAAGAGATGAAGCGAGTTGGCAACACACCAACATGATAAATCCCTTATTACAGCAATCTCTGCAAGAAACTGTACCTGCATAGAAGATTCCATCACTGATACCACAGTTACAGCATCTTCCAAAGTCACAGTATCCCTAAACATCAACCGGGCATGAGCTAGAAAAAACAGATGGACATTGAAAGTAAGTGCAAGTGCAAATAAGGTCAAAAAGGTTAGTTTGTTTGGTTTGGTTTGGTTTGGTTTTTACTACAAGGGAGATGATATTTCTTCAAATTTCTTTAGCTCTTCAAAAGCTTGTATATGGGTCTAACTTAAACATTAATATAATCCTTTTGATTTTCGTGTCAATTTCAAGAGGAATTGGAAGGCTCACCTTTACTAGTAAAGAATGTGACTTCTGGATTACAGTAACTGTGACAGTTTGAATAAAGATACACAAAATGCTAGAGTTAAAAAATGTAAAGTGCTGGGTATCACAGAGAGTGTGATGTAAAACATCCCTATCTAAATAGGTAGATGTCATCATCAAAAGTGAAAAATTAAGCATAACTTTCATCGTAGGTCAGAAAAGATTTGATTTCTTCTAAGTGGTCTAAAACATACTTTTCTCTACAATAGTTTATTTTTTCTTGCTTCCATTTCTTAAGACGAAACGGATGTAATGCAAATAATTTACTGCATGAAGCCATTCTAACTGGCTGTGCAAACACAGTTCTTACCCAGCAAGAGAAAGGTGCTTTAATTAATACCATCTATGTAATAGTTTGAAAGAACAAAGTGCTGCTGAAAGTCCAACCATGTGACACACAAGAATGGAAAAAACCTTGAACATATAAATAATATGTGAATCCCTAAAGGCTGATAATGTCTTTCACCTAAATAATTTTCACCCCCAAATGGAGACCAAAATATAAACATCTGATGCAGAAAGCACTATCTTACTGATTGGCATAAAAAAGGGGGAAAAAAAAGAAAAAGAAAAAAAAGATTTTCTTTTAAATTCATCCCGAAAATACTTGATATGCCATTGTAGAAAACAAAATCATTTTAAGAGAGAGACCTACTAATTCCTTTGATTTTGTTCTTTTAGGTAAAATAGGATTTGAATTTAGAGTTGGAAATGTTGCAGTACCTATTGTAAGACAGAGACTTGAGCAAAAATGTGTTGTATTTGATGTTATATTAATTTTAGGATAGAATAAAATACTTGACACCTTTCCTCAGGCTGAGTAGAATGGCAACCCAGGACTCCAATAAAGTAAAACGAATCCTGAGATTTGCTTTTCATAAAGGCATGTAACTTCCGAGATTTTTTCCTCAAGTGTAATTTCTTCCAGTGGCTTTAGTTTTTATTATGAATGTGAGAATGGCAAAATTAAAACTGTTTTTGATCATCTAAACATAAAACCCTTTCGCACATTCAAATCTCCAACCCCAAGTCTTTTTAGATTATAAAGATCAAACAATGCAAGTTTCATCTATCCATACCTCTATGGAGAAAACCGCTATACTCTGCTTACTGGTTATAATTATACTCCTGATCTATTCATTTCATAGAGGTTAATTGTTAGCCTAAAAATAAAGTTGTCCCGGCCTTACCTTCTGCAAGGCGTATCAAACTCTCCAATAAGCGAATGGTAGTTCGGGCAGCATTTCGGCAGTCACTCTGACGCTGCATTTGATAATAGCGTACGAGGATCAGGTTGCTCTCATCAGACAGTTTTGGCTGTATACTTTTTATAAGGCAGAAGTAGGTTTTCATCTTTTCCATGCTCCAGAGCTTTTCTGACTTGCTAGGGCAACCTGCGTAACAACTGCCTAGTCAGTAATTTTATAACAGACATCAAGCTTTTTCCTAAGAATTCCTGTTAAATAGATGGGTGAATGTAAAACACCTTCTACCGTATTTCTGGGGCGTACTGGAGTGACTGTACATTAGTCCTCAGGGACTTGGTCAAATTCCAGTGTGGAATGTTATAGGACATCCAATCCCCCCCCAGCAAAATCCATGGCAAAGCCTCCAGTAGTTTGAACAGAAGTGCTGTCAGACTCGCTGCCCACCAGATGGTACAGCCACTACTGAGTGCTCTGATACTGCGTGAAGTACAAAATGCCACTCGAACGTATGTACTTCCTCTGGCTGTCTTTATCTACTCTGCAGAAGCCAAAGGCTACCTGCCATATTCTGAACACTTTTTTACAGGGAAACATTTTGGGAAGGGAAGAAAACTAAGGAAGTTAGCTGAAGGAGTCTCCTCTAACCACTTCTCTAATGGGGATCAAAGTCGTGTTCCTAAAGCAGGTTAAAATCAAATCACTCTGCCTTCCCTAATTCCAGAGCACACAGCTCCACGTACGGAACGCTAATACGCACTCTTCAGGCCCTGCAGCATACACAGCTCAAATTTGTTCTGTCTGAATTAAGTTTCTCATTAACAGCATGTAATGGTACCGTGTGCAGGATCTGCTCATCAAGTGATGCAAAGGCATGACATGGAAGCCTAAGCAGTCTGGGCTGAAATCTCTTGCAAATGATCATAGAGTAAAGGTAAAGGTATGGTGTTCACAGCTCACCCCTATTAATTAATCAATGATCTCTATCTTATTCCTACTAGAAAGGCAACCATACCACAGGCAACTATCACAGTAAACATGCAAACACTGATTAATGTGAAAGGCTGAAAAATAACAAACTAAACAGAAAGGTGGGGAAATTAGAAAAAAAAAGAATACTCTTACCTTTATTTTGCAAGATGAAAGATGAAATGATGCGGTCCCACTCCTCATTCTTTGTATCTAACAATACTAAGACCAGGTCAAATCTGCTCAGCAGGGGACTGCCAAGGGCTATGTTGACGGAGACAGACTCGTTAGGGTCATAATGACCTTTTGGGTTTGTTGCTGCCAGTATAGTTGTCCTTGTATTCAGCTTGCATACCAAGCTAGAGAAAAATACGATGAACATTACAGATGAATTGAGCTGGACAGAGGAAATGCTTCCGAAGTGTTAACAACAATTATCATGTTTTTATGTTATAAACAGCACATCTTACATTTAAAGAGTATACGAGCTAAACTATACACATATTTATTTTATTAATAGATATTATATATCAAGCATTTCTCAGTCACAGAATAGCAACTAGACAGAAAGACAGCACTCAGGACACCAAAAGTAGCTAGGTAATATTTCCACAAGTAATCTCTATATACAGGTACGTCCTTAGCTGATTAAAACTAATCTAGCTTTTCAGAAACAAATGTTGCTTTGCTGATTCATACAGTATAAATAGATTTTTTTTCACGATGAAAAGTAACATTTTAGCTTAATTCACATTTTCAGAAAGTAAAATAAAATGTAACATACAGGTATGTTTTATTCCTGTGTAGAGTCATATTGCCCATATTAGCCCAACCATCCAATGATGGCAGCCATATCATCTGTTTCTCAGGGAAATTGACATTTTTCCCTCTTAGTTATGCTATCCCGGTGTGTGTTTTTAGATGTGCGGAGATTATTTTTATTCTAGTAGTCCAAACGCAATTGCTTCAGTTAAGGCAGCAGCCGTATTCTAACTTTGGTTTGTCACCAAGCTATTTCTAGTCAGCTCCAGAGTAACTGCTGCCTCCCGTCCAAAGTTGTTCTGTAACTGAGAGGAAGAAAATGTGATGGGAGCAAGAGCAGAGTTGAAGGCGACAAGGAGGAATGTGGAAAGGATGATGCCTTTTGGGTAGCAGAGACTTCAGTAATACCAGCCAGGATATGATTTGGGCCTGGACAAGAGCTGCATGTGACTGAGAGAGTGACATTAGAGCTCAGAGATCAAACTGGCAGGGGAAAAAAAATGAGAGATTTGAATACAGTCTAGTACAGAAAGAAGGTAAGGACGTGAAAGTAAGCAGGAATTTATGGTCATGCCATGCCCAACATATAAGATTGAGCAGCCTAGAAATCATTTGGTCTTATTTTGTTACCATCCAGTATTACTGGAATTTGGAGAAATGAAGTCCTGCTTTCTGAGTTCCTTGTGAAATTCGTCATTTCACATACAATTAGTATGGTGGCTACCACCAAGTGTCAAGAAAAAGAACACAAAGAGGAGGTTCAGGTCGGAAATTAGGAGACATTTCTTCTCAGAAAGAGCAGTCAGGCATTGGAACGGGTTGCCCAGGGAGGTGGTGGAGTCACCATCCCTGGGGGTGTTTAAGGAAAGGTTGGACCTGGTGCTTAGGGACATGGTTCAGTGGGTGACATTGGTGGTAGGGGGATGGTTGGACCAGATGATCTTGGAGGTCTTTTCTAACCTTAATGATTCTATGATTCTTAGGAAAGTACCCTTGCCTAAGGGCAGTGGTAGACTCAAAACCCAGTAGTGAGCAGGGTATGTCTTCATTCTGGTTGCTTGCAACCTCAGGTCCATTGCACTGTCCTTTGAAATGCTGGCTCACCTAGTTTACAAATACCGTTGAGAACAAAACTATGCAGCACAACAAAGAAACCATCTGTATTTAGTCAGCATGACAAGCCTCCCACCAACTTGTAAGTGCAAGAGAAACATGTTATGTTGCCACACACCTTAACATGCCACTTACCCTGCCTTTGCTACACTGATGGTTTGTTGCTCCATTGCTTCATGGATACTGGTTCTGTCATGTTCTTTGATACTGTTGAACTCATCAATGCAACAAAGGCCGCCATCTGCAAGCACCAGCGCACCAGCTTCCAAGTTCCACTCCCCAAAGTCCTTCACAGCAGTCACTGTCAAACCTGAAGAATCAATTGCTCCGGTCAGTCTTTTCCTTAAACTGCAGGAGTGCGCTTGAGTGAAAGAACGGGACTCGGCACACTGGCTTGTGCCACAGGCAGAAGGCAAAACAGCAGGTTAGCTCCACCACATACCTCTACCATGCATCTCGCTTCACACCTACTGGTAAGAAATCCCACTAGTGTTAAGCAAGCTAGCCTGGATCTGTGGAGCAGATTCTGTTAAGCCTTCCAAATTTAGTGATTACTTATTTTAGGGCATTGATAAATGAACAAAAGTGATTAGGGGATGAAAACCAAATCTGCTAAATCAAATTGAAAACTGGGCAAATGTGGAGACTGCTAAATTACGGAATAGACCGTCCTTCCCCATCAACTGTCAAAATAAATATTCTGGAGCCACAAAACAAAGCTTGTGAAAAAAAAAATATTTCAAAATATCTTTTAACTCCCCAGGAATATGAGACAGATTCTCACTTTAAGGCAATTAATTTCTTTTTGAGATTTCACACTACGCTAAAATGAAAATTCAAAGATGAAATTAAAAAAAAAAGTTCCCAGCGGGCATTAGCAAATCTACATGTGACTCAACAACGGGAGCACGGCAGGTCAGGAACATCTCACAACTGTGAGAACGGCCACTTTTTATCAAGTACGTGCAGCTCTTTTCAATCTTTCTCTTCCCTCTTCCCCAGCCTTTTCTCTATCTTTAGCCCTCCTTTTTCACTCCACAGTGCTCAGCTCAAAATATCCTAGCAGTTGACAAGCTGCGACCAGCCTAAAATTTCCCGCAATGCTACAGCAAAACTTGCCCAAGGAAGGATCCCACCACCCAAAACCCCCCCTGGCCCAGGCAGCCCAGGGGTGAGCGCTGCTGCTTTCTCATCTCCGTGCAGATCACCACAGCCGCTGTTTGCTCCCAAACGGTCAGCCAAAAGTTACTGGAAATGTGTTTCCTGATAACACGTATTTTAGCTTGGTGTGAGGGATCTCTTCCGCTGTCCAGGGTAGCCTTGTGTTAAGATGTGTAGAGAATGTTATAAAAATGTATAGCGAGCAACAGACCAGGCAAGTATAATGACATTTCTCCGCAAATACATGTTTGTAAACACAAAAGTGTCAGCTCCTTTCCAAACCTCGGCTTGGAGAGTTGCTGAAGGCCAAGGGCCTCTGT
This sequence comes from Anser anser, assembly GCF_964211835.1. Classification (NCBI taxonomy): domain Eukaryota; kingdom Metazoa; phylum Chordata; class Aves; order Anseriformes; family Anatidae; genus Anser; species Anser anser. The sequence continues at coordinate 54,378,076 of NC_139722.1, forward strand.
GCCTCAGCGCTGCTCTCGCCCACCGCAGCCGTGGCAGCGCTCTGCTCCTTGCCTGCGAGGCTCAGCTTTTCCAGGCAGGCAAGCAGATGTCTCCTTCAGACCCTCCTGCTGCGCGTATTCCACCACACTCAAAGGCTCCCTGCAGACATTCGTAGAGTCTGATATTTTTATTTCCACACAGAATCTCCTCTCGGGATGAGGAAAAACACCTAGCCGCCCACCCCCCCCCCCCCCAGCTTGGGGCACTGCCTGCTCTCCCGGCCCCACAGAGGCAGGAGGCACCCGAAGCGGTGACATGTCGCTTCTCCCATTCCCTGGGCACGCAGCCACAAGATGGCCTCCTCCACAGGCCTCCTGCTGCTCGGGGACGTGCATGGCTTCCTGCTTCGCCCTTCTGCCAGAGGCCTTCCTCGCAAGCGTGGGCACGGGGTGGCTTCTGGGCAGCACCGCTGCCTGGAAGCCTCGCTCGGAGGCCTGCGCCTGGCCAGCGGCCAGCGGGGCTCGCAGCAGGATGGCAGCCTGGCACCCGCCTTAGCCCAGGGGGCACCCGAAATGAATCCAGAACCGAAGCGACGCTGATGCCCCGGCACCGTGCTGCGGCGGGGTCAGCCGCTTGTGGGTGAACCCACTGTGGAGCCCCCGGGACCCAACGCCTGAACACCTTGGGGATCATAACCGAAACCCACCGAACAGACTGAACCCTTGAAGAGCACTAAACCACACGCGCACGACCCAAGCCCGCAGCACACGGCGGATGCCCATGAGCGAGGCGGGCGGGGGCCGTCCGCGGGGGGCCGGCGGGGCTCGGCGCGGCTCGGCTCCGCCCGGCTCGGCTCGGCTCGGCGGGGCTCGGCTCCGCCCGGCACGGCTGTGCCCGGCCCGGCCCCGCCCGGCTGGGCGGTTGGCAGGCCGGCGGCGGGCGGTTGCGGCCGCTGGCCGGGCGGGGGCGCCGCGGGGAGCGGCGCGGGGCCGGTCGGGAGCGGCGGAGCCCATCTTGGTGCCGCTCGGCGGCCGGGCGCGGGGAGGAGGGCCCTAGCCCAGCGTGCGGCCAATCGGGGCGGGCGCTGGCGGCGAGCAGGGCAGAATGGGCTGTAGTTTAGTGGAATAGGAAAGCTGCGAACAGTGTGGAGTGCTCCCGGTGTAAATAAAAGCGGGGGGGGAGAAAAAGTTTCCTCAAGTCGCGGCTCTGCAGCCTCGCGCGGACGGGGGCGCCGGGCTCGGTGCGCGGCGGAGCCCCGACACGCTGGACTTTGTGGCGCGGCGCTGACACGCTCTGCCTATTGTTTGTGTGTTCTTTTTTTTCAAAATATGGCAAAGGTTCAGGTGAACAATGTAGTGGTGTTGGACAACCCTTCTCCTTTCTACAACCCTTTCCAGTTCGAAATCACATTTGAGTGCATAGAGGACCTGTCGGAAGGTGAGTAGCTCTCTCCCCGACGCGGGTTTCGTGCCCCCGGGCCGGCAGCTGCGGGGCTTCCCAGGCTTCAACTTCGCCCAGGCCCTGCGTCCCCAGCCGCACGGCTCCTGCCGAGCCGCAGCGCCGAGCCCGGCCCGGGGGATGCGCTCCCCGGCGGCCGGGCCCCCTCCGGCCGCCGCGGCCGAGCCCAACGGGCAAAGTTGCGGGCTCAGCCCGCCCCTGGCCGCCGCGCCGGGGCCGCCCGAGGCCGCCGAGGCCGGCTGCAAGTTGCGAGGAACTTGTTTGAGTGGAGGTAGCCATGTTGCCAGCTTTGTGTGCCTGTGCGGGGAGCGGGGGGGCGGCGCGGGGCGGGCGGCGGGCGCCGGGGGGGCGGCGGGGCTGGGCGGCCCCGCACCCCCTGAGCCCCCTCGGGGGTCCGAGCCGCTGCCGGGCCGGCCCCGCGCCGCCCGGGCGTCACCCGAGGCGCCGAGAGCGCTGGGGAGCGGGCGGCGGGTGGCCTCACGCTCAATTTGGATACTTGGATAAAAAAAAATGGGATGAGCGGCGGGGAGGCGGGGCGGGCTGGCCGCGGGGCGCCCCGGGGCTCGGGGGTGCAGGGGGGGCGGCGGGGGGGGGTCGGCGGCACCCCTATTTTTGGAAGTCGCTCCAAAGTTACCGGCCGCCGCCGGAGGGGGGGGGGGGGGCGGCCCCGGCGGCGCCCTCCTGCCCAGCGCCCCGCGGGGGGCCCGGCCCGGCTCCGGGGGGGGGCAGCCCCCGGCCGCGCTCCCCGCGCCGCCACCGGCACCGGGCTCCCGCCTTGCCTCCGCCGGGCGGGCCGCGAACCGCCCTCGGCTCGGCTCGGCTCGGCGGGGCTCCGCAGCGCCGCCCGCCGGCAGGCCGGGCCCAGCCGCCCCGAGAGGCCGCGCGTCGCCCCCCGGGCGGGAGTTTCGAACGGCGGCGGGCGCGGGGCGAGGCCCGGCCCCGGCTGCCTGAGGGGGGAAGGGGGCGGCGGGGCCGCCGCCGTGCGGGGCTGGCGGGAGCTTGGAGCAAATCCCGGCCGGCGTCTGGGGCTTCCTCCAGGCCTCTGCCGGGAGCTTGCTGCGCCGCCTGGGGTAAGAGTGACCGGCCTGCCGGCCCGAGCTGTGTTCGGGCGGCTGCGCCCGTCGGGAGGCCGCTGGCTGTGCCTCCCTCCCTCCTGCCAGCCTGGGCTCATTTAAGCTACATCATCAGACCCCTCCTGTGCCGCGCAGTGCCCTTAGCAGGGCCTGGCACGAGGCTATCCTTCGCACTTACAAATAAGATTAAGTGGCCTTGCTAGATGAAAAAACTGCTACCATTCCCTTAGCCTTTGCATGCTGATAGTCTGTTCTGTTTTCAGCCAGTCCTGTGTACCATCGGTCTTGAATTTCCCTAGTTTAGCCCCCCCCCCCCCCGCCTTTAAAGTTATCATTCTGCATCAGAATTCCTTAAACAGTATCAGAACAACCTATTAAGTGTATATTTTTATAAGTCTGTATTTCAGTACTAAGTACTGCTGGTTTAGAATGAGTTTCATGTTGTTCTCCTGGAACGATAGCACGTGATGGTGTGATAATCTTAAGTCATCTAGCCTAAAAGTCCTCAGTGCTTGTACATGGTGCCTTGGACAGATAGGACAAAAGCGGTCATTAATTGACCTGGACAAGCAGCCTGCAGTACCCGCAGGAGCTAGCACTAGGTGCTTACAAGGTAAGACCTCTGATACAGTACCTGGCCAGTTGTGCTGTGCTGTACAAGGAATAAAACCACTTCCTGGGCCCTGTTAATTTGTGCTACTTAGAACCCCAAAACCTGCATTCATGTTGAACACGATAAGATTTCATTAATGAGGAAAAACAACTGCAATCCTAAAGCAGCCAAGTTCTGTTAACGTGCTAGTTCTTCCTTTGCTTAAGTTCCTGTCCTGCATCAAGAAATCCTAAAGTAGTCCTTCAAATTTTGCAGAGAATACTAAAAACATAAAGGTAATAGTCTACAGGGTAGTGCTTTTGCATACACAATCAGGGCATTGCTCGTAAGGAAAAAAAATGAAATGTATCAATTTTAAGGCACTGTTTTAAGCAACAGTTTAATTACCCAAACAAACAGTAACTTTAGTTACAGAATTCCATAATGATGACCTTCTTTTCTTTTCCTCTTGTTTAAAAACAATAATCTCTATTCTAAGGTTAGTTTTATATGGGTGTGGTTATGCATGTGTTTTTAAATCAAAAAGTTTTAAATCAAAAAGTGAAAAGCTGGCACAGGAAGAACTAATGAATTCAGCTTCATCCTTCAAACAGCTGTGGTGGCGAGGGTGTGTTAGAAAAAATACATATCAGTTGTACAAAATTTGATTTTGGTGCATCATTTTAAGAAGCAAAATCCTACATTTTGTGTGTGGGTTTGTGGTTGTTTGCTGTTTCCCCCCTGTGATCCTATTCCAGGATAAAATTCTAATGCCAATATCATCAATGAGAATTTGATCTATTCATGCTATTAAGATTTTATATACTTCTCATGTTACAACTGACACACATGTGAAAGAATGGAGGCACAAAGTTAGTGTGGCTGGTGCTTACTCAAGGATTTCATTATTCAATTAACTGTTTTACGTGATTGGTGTAACAGCTGTGAAGTATATATGTGGAAGGTGGGAACTTTTGAGGAGGAGTTGAGTCAATATTCAAGGTGTGCCCTGCTGAATAGGGCTATATAGGCATCATCCCATCCCACAGGCCTCTGGAGACAGACCAAGGAAATTCTGAACACAGCTGCCAACAAGTAAATGGCCCTGTCCTTTGTATGAAATTTGAAAATAAACGTGGCTATGAAAATAGAGGCAATCCTGCAGTATTGACTGAATAGAGAAAGACAGTGGGGTGATCCAGATCATGAGGATTGGGGCAAGCATCAGTAAATCTCCCCAGTGAAGGTTGGTCTCTATCCCTTTACGCTAGTTGCCAAAGAAGCAATTCTAGGTTAAGCAAAACTCTATACAGTCAAGAGTGAAAGATACTTAACTGTAATGATAAACAACATTTTTTGTTTTGTTTTATTTTTGTTTTACTGCAGATTTGGAATGGAAAATAATTTATGTGGGTTCAGCTGAAAGTGAAGAGTATGACCAAGTGTTAGACTCTGTTTTAGTAGGACCTGTTCCTGCGGGCAGACACATGTTTGTATTTCAGGTAAGCTTCAGTTAACTGTTCCTAAAAGAGCTGTGCTAATCTGATGTTTAATGATGACTGTATCATACAAAGAGGCACTTAAAAAATAATGCTAAGATAGAAGAAATTTCAGTCAGCTCTTCATGTATGATACACCTTACTTTTCATTAGTTGTTTTTTCTCTTTTTGCCCCTGGTATTTCCATGGTAATATTTTCACTTGTGCTATCAATAATTAGAGAGAGTGATATAAGCATGGCTCCTGTAGCTACTGATAATTTTGACAAGTCTAGTTTATAAATCTATTCCGGACCACTCCCTAACTGGGACTGTCAGTTACCTGGCTTATGCTGGCATCATCAGGCTTAACTCTATGGCCATCGGTGACAGTTTCAGACAATCAGGGCACTAGGTTAATGTAGACAACATCTACAGAAGAAGGCCAACAAATTCATTGTGAACCTCTGTCAGAGTAGTCAAGAGTTCATTTCTGTTTGGCAGGATAAATGTTCAGCCACGATGTTTGGCTATGCATGTTAAGTCACAACACAGTACAGCAATTTGTAAAATAAGACAGAATTCCAGCTGTAGATAGCAGACATTTGGGACGCGAGTGGCTAGATAAAGACTGTCCCAGAAACTCTGGAGCATGTGGCAATCCTGTAATACACTGCTGTTAAAGCCACAAGTTACTAAGAAGGAATACTTGAGGGAAGGAAAACAGGGAAAGAGGGGCACGAAGATGGCTTAATATTCTTTTCCGGTTAGATCAATGAGAGTGGGGAAAACTAAACTAAACTTGCCTAAATCTTTATGGAAATTATTTTTGATCAAAACTCTGATTTAGCTCACTTTTTTCCTCTGTTTATCAAATACTAGTGTTTGTCTTGTAAACTGAGAGCAAAATCCATCCACAGAAAAATCAGATGGAAAATGAGAACAGCTTTTTGTTTATAACCTTGCTACTTTCCCAAACACTATAAATTCACTCAACTAATTAATGGTAAATACATACTGAAGTATGAGCGTTTTCTTCAAAAAGAAGAACTCCAATGAATACATTTTCTTACTTATCAGAGTTAATATAACTCTTTTTAAAATGATACCAAAGTTTGTTAGGCAACCTAATTATTACTGTAAGTCCCAAGTGTTTAAAAGGTTCAGAAAACATTTGAAACTTTTGAATAAAACTTCCTTTCTTTCCTCACAGGACAGGCTAAAGGCATAAGGTCAGGCTGGAGGTTATGTTTATTAACCACATGTTCAAATCGGGTTTGAAATATTTCACTCTGCTTTTGGAGTTGGGCTTAATTTTTCCCATGCTAAAAATGAAGCAGATATATAACAAATGCATCATTTATTAACAGTACTTCCGTTATCGAGCAATTTGATCTTGTAGCATTAATTGGTCAGAACTAGGCGATCCTCTATTACCCTTAAAATGGGCTACCTTGTAGCAGTAGATCCAGAGATACCAGCTGGCATTTACATCTCTAAATGAGGCACTATTCTCAACCTAGTTACAAAGATTCATTGCTGATAGTAATGGGAAGGAGCAGAAGGCAGGTGCCTCAAAAAGCATGTTTTGGTTGTGTGATACAGAAGACCTTGAAAATTCACTAGGCTTGCAGTTTCTGCAGGATGGACTCGTATCCATTATTTCATAGTTACAGATGACATTGCAGCTAAATTAGGAGTAGGTATGTAGAGATTTTGCTTAGACTGAGTACTCTTACTGCATTATAATAAACCATCCTTGTTATTTCTTATGGATGTACTGTTGGTCTAAGTACATTAAACTTCAAAAGCCCTGGATTTCAAGTGAGGGTAGGACCTGGGTAACACTTGTGTAAGAGACTACCAAAAACCAAAGTGCTGTAATAACCCTTTGCTGACAGCTAAAGCTACTTTATTTGCCAAACTGAAACTGCCTGGCAGGTGGAGGGAATTAGCAGGGGAATGCCAGGGTGGGGCAAAGTGCAGAACTGCAGGAGGTGTATAATGGAAAGAAAAGATACCGTGTTCACCAAGGAACACGCAGAAGAACTTCTTGTAGAGATGTATAAAACTTTCAGTTAGTATTATGCTGTAGAATTTTCTTTGTATGGAAATGGCTGAAACAGCAAATAAAATGGAGTGCCACACAGATAAAATTCTGAGGAAGATACAACTATCTCTGTGAAAAAGGCTGCGCATCAGGTTGGGAAGTCAGCCTTATGTACAGAAAGATGGAAAAGCGTTGTGCTTATCAGACTTGCACAATAATCTTCTTTTTATTATTCTTGTTTTTAAAGATTTCAATATTAAAGTCCTACATCCTGGCCTATTTGGATCTAAATACCAATATATAAGTAATGAAACCTGATTCTTTTTCTCTGTGCTCTTGGGGATTTGTAATAAATTCTCAGGAGCTTCTTTTTGAGAATATAGGCACATAAATAATTTACTATCTTTGAGTGGGGATATGACCTTACACTAATTTAGCTACTCTGCAGTAATAGCTATATGTATATGTGTGTTATGTAGAAAAGCAAGGTAATTCAAACAACATATACATTGAGTGTTTTCATAAATTCCTTAAGTAATTTTGGCATACGAAGATGGTGGTGTTTACGCAGAAGTTAATTCTGCTGTCTCTTTTTGCCTACCATGGTGTATGTTTGCAACTCCTCGCTTATCATTTGGTCATATCAACGTCCTCTCTTCCCCCCCTAACCTGTGCACGTTCACCAGTTTCCTGGGGAATCAGGAGGTTTTACATCTAAGACAGCAAGTTAAAATTTTGAGAAAAGAAATCTTTTTGAAACCATGTTCAATGTCTTTGCTGCTCAACAGCTAAGTAGGATTAAAACAGAGGATTTCTGCAGGTTCACAGCTGTATCATAGCATAATACAGGACATGAAATGACAGTGGAAGCAGCCTGGGAGAGCTAAAATCCCACATTAGGGTGTGAGCTGTGTTTCACAGGGAGTTAAATGGAAGGATGTCCTTCTGCAAAATATTACTCTAACTGCCCACTGGAATTTTAAGTAATCACATAGCCCTGGGCACTGTTAGAACAAGACTGCTGATCTGAAATAGTGATTTCATGTATTGGCAGTTCTTGTATTTTCTTGGAGCTTCTATACTTCTCCGGTTCCTTGGCCATATTTTCCATTCCTTTGTACAAGCTGCGAAGCTATTTGGTCATTTTCTCTTCCCTTCAGGGCTGGAGGAAGGAGTGTTCTACCTGATTCCCTGGTTGCTTCCCCCCCCCCCCCCCCGCTATATATCAGACCTGAGAGGTCTGATTCACTTAATAGTTCTGCGAAGTGCCTACAGCTTCTTATAAAAAGCTAGAGTGGTTTGAAGGCTCAGAATTGAAGTAGCAAGGAGCAGAAGTCAATGATGCATGACTACTAGCTCCTGAATTTTATAGTGCTAGAGCATATTAATACTGGAGAAAAACAGGGATAAGAGGGACAGCGAGAATTAATCCCATTCACTCTCTGTCCTAAGACAGGATTCAATAAATCTGAACCACTCTATTGCTAATACTAATTTATGCTCAGATCAAAGGTGTTTGTTATCGGCTTCATTTTTTTCATGCAAAGTTGTAAATATGAGGCTGTTTCATTGATGTTTAGATCGCTTCTACTTTGAGAGCAGAATGAGGCATCGTGTTTCATCAACAAATGTTGAGTTATAAAATGTTATAAGAGACTGATGTGAGCCACGTTTTGTGAGGCAAATTCTATTGATTATTAATAATTGCAGTGCCACAGTAAGTAAGGAGATAAGGAAGATCGTAAGAGTTTCCTATTAATTAGGATTGCATACTGGCTGAAAATGTCAAATGTCTCTCAGTGATGATGCATTTAATTGCATGCATTTTAAGAAATACAGGCACATGGCAGCAGACAAGAGACAGAGCAGTTTATTCCTTTCCTAGACAGCTCAAATGTCACTGTAGCCTGTCCCTGCTCTTCTTGCTGAAGTCTAAATTAGTCTGTATTTTTAAAGGTTTAGTCTTGTTAAAAACATACAGATCAATTCAACCAAGGAGGTATGAAAAGTTTTACTCAATTACTACGAGGGGCTGGAGAACAGCGGCACCATAGAACTGGAGAGGTGTTGGCACACTTGTTCAGCTAATCATGTATTTAAAAGCAGTTTGGGATCAAAGCTGTCTGATTGCCCAGGAGAGATGTCAGCACACAATATTACCGTGTTCTAAGTAATTCAGCCTTTAGAAGATGGTGTCCTAAATTCAGGGATGATGTTTTCTGGTTAAAGCAGGTATGTTTTCTGGTTAAAGCAGGTATGTTTTCTGGTTAACCTTTCAAATTTGCATATAGTCACTACTCACAGCTGCTAGGACAAGCTATTTAAGATTCCTCTGCCAGATAGGTATGTGGTATCGATTTTATTTTAATCAATCTTTCCCTTTCATGTTTAGGCTGATGCACCTAACCCAGGGCTTATTCCAGATGCAGATGCAGTAGGTGTAACAGTTGTGCTAATTACGTGCACTTATCGAGGTCAAGAATTTATTAGAGTCGGCTACTATGTAAACAATGAATATACTGAAACAGAACTGAGAGAGAATCCACCAGTAAAGCCAGACTTTTCTAAGGTAAGGCACCTCCTGTTCTAGTCATGTATAAGCATACCTTTGATACAAAGGGGTTTTTAAGAAAGTTCGTGCAAAACAGAAAGTGAAGAACAACTTCTCCATCAAAGGAGAGAAGATGGGAAGCCTTGTTAGAGCAGGCCAGACGACTGGATCCAGTCAATGGACAACTTGATCGCGGAAGTTTGTATTTAAAGTTTAAAGACATACACCTCTTATGGTAAAAAAAATAAAAATAAAAAAATGAACCAGGTGTAGAGCTAAAAGGAGACATGAAATAAAGTATTAGGTTCCAAATCTTTCTGAGGAGAAAGATGAATTAAACAACAAAAACTAGTCAGTCAAAATCCTGTGAAACAGTGCATGCAGGGAGACTCCTGGACAAACCAACAAGCTTCCATACAGCATCCTGGTTTGCTTTCATGGAAGGTCTTGTGGATTTGGGGTGTTCTCTTTATGAGAAGTATGTGTACATGCTCATCTTCCAGAGTTTTATGATGGTAAAAATTGGTTATTTCTCAAGTTTGCATGAATTATATAACTAGATACATGAAGAACTGAGTGGAATAATACTTGTACTGTAATGACTAGTACAGAGATGATCCCCATAGTCCCTGAAACTAATCTTCAAATGTAACTAAACTGAATTGATACATAAATTGTTTTTTTAAAGTTGCTATTTTTACTATGCCTAACTTAATTTTCAGGAGTCAGATGCTTAGTATGTTCTCAAAATTCAAAATTATGTTTAACTTTTGAGGACTCTTAGAATTATAATCTGTTCCTTTCTTTTTTTCTTATGTTGTTGAACTCTATCTTGTTATTTTTGGTGTGAGTGCCAAAATGTTAACTTTCTTTACGCAGTTGAATTTAGAACGCCTAGAACTACTTGTCATAATTCTGTTTTGTTTATATAAAAACTGCTTCTATGAAAAAGAACAGCAACAGTGATAATGTGTTTGTACAAGAAGTTCTTAATTTGACTTCGGAGCAGAATGTGCAAGCAGAATATAAGGTTATTAAATGTTTAATTGTAATTGACGGGAAACAGACCTACTAGGCTCAAAAAAGTGATCTTATTAGATTTTTAGTTTGCGTAAGGGGTGGGAAAATATTTAATGAGGGCACACTTCCTCGGGGAATGAAATCAGCATTTCTACTGAGGCAGACCTTTCCTGTGACCAGTCTCAACTTTCATGACAAGTGGCCAGTAGCAATAATTTGCCATCCTCCAGAGTTAACTGTGCATTATTGTGAAATGGTGACAACTTCAGAAAAAACGAGCATCTTCTTTTTTGCCACACACATAAGCGGATGTAACACTCATTTCAAGGAAAATGATGGTCAGTCTGAAGAATAAAATACATGACTAGTGTCTAGGCATGCCAACTGCCAAATCAAAGTAATGTTTTCATTTTGATATTTGAAGTAGACAAATTAAAATTCAGATAGTAAAATGAACCTAAAGCATAATCATTTAATATAAGGAAACGTTTTAATCTTACATAAGGACAGACAGTTGAGGGAAATGGTAGAATTGTTGCTAGCACCATGAAATTGATGCAGAATTTTATGAACTCCTGTAGCTTGCAAAATTGCTCTGGGGATAGTCATTTGCTTTATGAAGTGCTGGCTAAGGTAAAACCCTTGCACTTTACTTGCAAAGTTCTAGTATAGTCTTGAATGCATAGGACAGTTAACTGCTTTCTAGAGAGGATGTTTTTGTTCTGCTGAATAGGATATTAAAGTAAATGAACTAGTGGTGTGTTCCTGTAAGCATATTTCTGATCCATATGTAATAGCTATAGATTCACAATCACATGGATTACTTTTTAAAGTTATTTTAGATGTACACGGCTACAGGAGTAAAAGGAAAGAAATCCATATGCACGTGAAGTCCAGTTTGATATGTATACTACATAATTCATACCTTTTCTTCCCACCCAGCTTCAAAGGAATATTTTGGCATCAAATCCCCGAGTCACAAGATTCCACATTAATTGGGAGGACAACACTGAAAAACTGGAAGATGCAGAGAGCAGTAACCCAAATCTACAGTCCCTGCTTTCTACAGATGCGTTACCTTCAGCATCAAAGGGGTGGTCAACATCAGAAAACTCATTAAATGTTATGTTAGAATCTCATATGGACTGCATGTGACTAACCACCATCATTTTGGTACTGTACATGTGTTAAACTGTAAAAACAACCAGAACTATTTCCCTCAAATTCCATAAGTACATAGTTGACGAGCAATGTGAAGAACTTGTTTTAAAACATCCTGTAGAAAGTTTATAAAAAAACACAGTATTTGAGCAAATTGTGGAATATAAATACAACTATTTTTAAGTAATTGCTTTTTTCCTCTAATGTGGTATTCTGTTTGGTCTAACCCAAACCTGATTAAAGTATACGTATTCTTCCCCCTTCCCCCTTTACTTCGTTAGCACTGTTGAAAGCTAAAAAACTGAAAGTTAAAATATTCAGGCAAAATGAAGCAATAATGCAGTGTCCTCATCTGTGATATCCAGATTGCCAAATATAAAGTGCCCTTTAATAGCAGCTGAAGAACAAAGCTGTCATTAGATGAAGTGCAAAGAAAAAAGTGCTCTTAAAAAAAAAGTCCTCTTTCTGTGAAAGCAGACAGCACAGTATAATTTTAGGTGCAAGTTGTTTTTTTCATTTCAAAGCACATACTTGTTACTTAAAGCATGCAGTTTGAAATTTACCATCTGCTATCTCAGATTTTAGGATTTTTTTTTCTTTTTTAATCTCTTGCTGCTAGTTAGACTGGTTTGTTAAGGACAGTGTTTTATGTGGATTTAGGTGGGTATTTCAGCAAACAACTTTTTTTTTCCACAGTCAGCTGTGCACAATTGGATGGAAAGATTAAAGCAATTATTAGAAAATTTAAGTGTCAAAAGGAATAGCATAAGTAACCCTCCGAACTGTACTTCTGCAATATTGTTATGTACAATGCTGGTTCATACAGTGATTTTTCAAGTATGCTATATTCTTGTAGCCTTTTCAGCTGATAAGGAGTTTAGATGTTTTCTTTCAGTTTTCTGAAACATCTGGAATTTAAAACACTTGAGTTTTCTCTCTGCCCTTTAAGGCAACACTATGCACTGGTATAAAATGAAGATTCAAACTCTGCTGTGGCAGGCACAGGCACTGCATACTCGAGAACTCATGGCCTGCCCTGAAGGGCTTGTAGTGAGACGTTCCCTATTACCTGAGGCATCTTTGAAGATAACAAGAATGAGGCAGTAAATTGTAAAAACTTAAGACACTGTTATGACACTAACAATTCAGTTGTTCCTTCCAATCCTTGTCAGCCTTATATGTTTACTGTGACTAGATATGCATTTAAAATTGTAATCTGTCATGTCAGATTACAAGAACATTGTTCTGCTAGTTACTGGTAACTGCCCAAACTGTGAACCACTGTAGGTTCCAGGCCCTTAAAAAAAAAAGTACATTTCATGATGACTTGACTGCACAGCCTTGAATAAAAATAGAGTACTTTCTCTTCACTTCCACCATTCCCTAATAGGGATGAAGACGTCCCAAGCAGTTAGTATTTCTGTCTTTCCAAATCATTAGTGAAATTGTCTTCATTTATATTGTATATTTTTAAATTGCAAAGGAAGGACCTGATGTGAATGTACATGCACCTGTTCCTCTCTTATGTGGGAACTCAGCAGAACATATGGTAGCCAAATGACCAAGTTGTACTGAAAGCCTTTGGAACCTTAAGTCTAAAGTGTGCTCTTGAAAGTCTCTCTCATTGTTTAAAAATATGATTAGCAATCATATTTTGATTACATTACCACACATTTTAACAATCACCAAATGTTAACACCGATATTTGTATGACAACTCAAAAAACTGGTCTCCAAAACCAGCAGTTGTTTCAACTTCAGGGTTGAAATCAAAAAGTAGCATGGCCAGCAAGGCAAGGGAAGGGATTCTCCCCGTCTGCTCTGGTTTCATGAGCCCCCACTTGGAGTGCGGCGTTCAGATCTGGGGCCCCCAGAACAAGAAGGACGTGGGTGTATTAGAATGAGTCTAGAAGAGGGCCACAAAGGTGATCAAAGATCCAGAGCATGTCTCCTACAAAGACAGGCTGAGGAAGCTGGGGTTGTTCAGCCTGGAGAAGAGAGGGCTCCAAGGACGGAGATAGTGGCCTTCCAGGGCCTACAGGAAAGCTGGGGAAGGACTCTTTGTCAGGGAGCGTGGTGGCAGGACAAGGAGGAGTGGCTTTAAACTAAAAGAAGGTTGATTTAGATTAGATGTTAGGAAGAAATTCTTCAGTGGTGGTGAGGCCCTGGCACAGGTTGCCCAGAGAAGCTGTGGATGCCCCAGCCCCTGGAGGTATTCAAGGCCAGGCTGGATGGGGCTTTGGGCAACATTCTTGATACTATGAAATTATAGATTCTGTGAAATTATGTGAACATTTTAAAAAGGTCTTTTTTTTAAAAAAAAATCATAACAAGGTCTCCAGTGACTTTTTGAGATTGTCAAGCGCCTTTATTGTTCTATTTATAAAACTGCTTAAGTTATCTCTTAAATGTAAACATATAAATAACTTAGTCATCTGTTGAAAGGGTGACAAGCTAATGAAGTCTGACTTGAGCTAAAGCTATCGTAATACTATTTCAAATACTTGTACCTGCTGATGATTCACATGAAAGCATGATCAAGTACAAGCTATAACTAGAATCCATCCACAAGTAGCACAAACACTTCTTAGAAGCATGTGCTACAAAGTGATGGAAACAAACCATATTATTGCCATTGCAGAATCCACTGCAACATACAGTCAGCCAAAGTACATCACCCAGCAAGCCAATTAAGTCCAAGAAACGAGAAAGAGAAGATTTATTGTTCTGTTTAGCAGAAGAAAAGGCCAACTGCACAGGTGAACTCAGGGGTGCAATAAACTTCCAGCTAGACCAGATGGCGTGATGCTGAAACAGACTACGGCACCACCTTACCTGATGAGACATACTATGTGCGTAGCTGACCCGCCAGCTACTGGAAGGAGAATGACCATACTGTCCTAGGTGACAACTGCAAAAGAACAGCTATACCCACTATGAGAGGACCTCATGATCTTTGGGAGCGGAATTCTTTCTATGCTCTTTGAAAGACTGGATGCTTCGCAGGTCATCTACAAGCTTGTCCAGATCTTAGAAGTCCATACAAGTTGTATTCTGACCATCTTGTCTCCTGGCAAAAATCACAGCTCAGAGAGAAGGAATTTGAGAAAGCAAAGGCTTCAGGTCTCATCATCAGGCAACATCACAGCACAAAAGTTAGCAGTATTAAGAGATACAGTGACTATAAAGCATCTTTATAAAGACTTGTCTTTGGCCTGGCAGCAGGGCTGTATAACTAACGTAGACAGCTAGTGCTGACAGCATAGCAGTACAATTTCAGTGCCAAAGGCAAGCTCCCCTTCCAACAAACCTCATCTTGCAGAGGCCATCAAGGTGCAAGGAAATGCTACAGATTCTGTTAACAGGACTAGTGAGGCATCTCACCGTGTTTTTACCGCAGATGGATAGGTAGACTCAATTCATAGAGCTGTAGAATCATAGAATCATTCAGGTTGGAAAAGACCTCCAAGATCATCTAGTCCAACCTTTAACCTAGTCGTAAAGTCCACCACTAAACCATACCACTAAGTTCTACATCTACATGTTTCCTGAAGACCTCCAGGGATGGTGACTCAGCCACTTCCCTGGGCAGCCTGTTCCAATGCTGCACAACCCATTCAGTAAAGCAATTTCTCCTAATATCCAACCTAAATTCTATTAGAAGACTGCCATAATGCTCATCAGGGGTTTTTCATGCCCTTTATTCATGCCTCTTGGATCAGACAAAGCACCATTACTGATGAAAAACAAGGTTGTTTTTCTATGTCTAGCTTGAAAAAAACCTCGTCTCCTCACCTTACAGTCATTGTGATTTATTCATGAATCACCTCCAATCAGAATTGCTATGACATGCTGCGTTTGAAGGGGGCAAAAAGACTCCAGCTCCATTGTACCAGAGACTGGTGAAATGTAACCTCTCCAGCGGCTCTACGAACTCCACTGAAAACACCAACTCTTATTTATGATCTTCAAGACTGCAGTACCTCAGAACATGGCTACAATAACCACAGTAACTTAGTGTACAGTCTGTCAAACAGTTTGTGCTCCCGAGATGCAAGTCACCATGTCAAAAAGACCAATCTCACAATCCGGTATTTTTCTTTTTAGGGCCTCAACTGCTGATTTTCCAGAAGTCAGCTCTGACTGGAGGCTAGCCCAGTTGCATCTATACAAAGATTGCTCACTGCCATCTGAAACTGGTGGTAGGGAAGGAAAAAGAAGGAAAAAAAAATACATGCTTGCGCACTCCAGTCAAATCCTCATTTACAAGAGACAGAAAAAGAGCAAAGTTCCTACATCTTGATCTCTGTCTGGGCAACTGCAGGAGATCTTTCACTTGCTTAACTACCCCGCCTCTTAACCATAACACATACAGTGGACTGCAAGCTTGCTGGGCCAGATTCTCTTGTTTTGTTGACAGCCACGGAAGTTTGGTCTGGAGAAGATGCATTGCTATTGTTGCTAGCTGGAGGGCTCTGCTCAGGGCCAACAGGGAAGACAAAACATCTACCCACAAGGTTAGTGCAGCTACCTACAAGGACAGGCTGTGTGTGTGGGGACTGCTCGTGCCAGGCTTTGCCGTTTCTATTTATGTTTCTAGTTGAAGTTCTGCTTCTTAAGAGCTGGTCTCATCATGTGTGAGGTTAGACGTGGGCTGCAGAAAACAGGTGGAGATGGTTTTTCTTGATTTTTTAGTCTTAGCAAGGAAGAATGTGTAAGAGAAAGGAACAAGCTGGAGTCACTAGGGAGGCTATGTTCAAGTTAAAACCAAAGTTTGTAGCTAGAACCTAGAACGTGAAGGCCCCTAGGAAGCAAAGGTGGGGTGGAAGGAAGACACGCTTCAACATTTCCAAATTTTGGTAATGCTGTTTTGGAGGCATGGTGGGGTACTCATTGTCCATAGTGTAAGTGATGTGACTGGCCTCCAGCAGATAATCAGAGGCAGGGGGTCTTTGTGCTGCAGAAGGGCTATACAACAGCTATGTGTTAACAGCAACTTTAAGAACTGGCTGAAATGTCAGGAACTTTTAAGGAGTTCATGGGTTTTCCTCCAAAAACCCCTTGGGCCACAGGATGATAGTGAGGCCTACCTTTCCACATGAAGGGTCCTCCAGCTTGTCCTGTCTCTCTAGAAAAGTGTGGTGTACCAACACTGCAATATCTCAGTGCTTTGTGGTACAGCAAAGGGAATCCCAAAGACATGTAACAAAAATCAGCTGAATTAAATGCCTGCCATTTCGATAGCAGGAGGAAATATTCTTAGGAAGGCCTGCCTGAATATATTATGCCAGAACTGTGTAAGAACTGAAGCCTCCAGCCAACATGACAAAGATGTTCCCTCCTCCATTATTTCCTGTCCATCCTAACTAGAGGTGTTCAGATACAGATGTGTGAACCAACTGAAATTTGTGAAGACAGATACCTACTTGGCTAAAAAATCTGTTGCATGTAGTCAAGATAAGTCTCAGGACAAGGCCATCTTGGAACAGCATTAGTGAGAGGAAATTAAGGGAATTTATGGATCTCCAAGAGATGAGACATTACTAGAGATGTGGCATATATCTAGGAGCTTTGATCAGAACTTCAAAATTCATTCCTTCAATAAGTTTAGCAGACTTCTTAGGGAGTTAAGGCTTTCTCAACTTGAAGCCAAACTGCTTAGGAAACAGCCAGTAAAGTCATACTATCAGGAAAGTATTTTTGAGTTAAATGCTGACAGAAAATACTACAAGTTCATCTACAATTATGAATATTCGCAAAGACAGTGAAGAATCCTGTGGCAGAAGTAAAGATCCGAAAAGACTAGCCTAAAGGCTGCATCTCAATTAATAACCTGATCAGGGCCATGGTATGGATCCAAGCACTGCTATGCTATTGCCCACAGTGCTAGGTTGTTTAGCATTTTCCCCAGCACTGCCTTGATCTGTATCGATTAAGAATGACCTGGATCTACTAAGGAATACCCAGAAACAATTTTGGGATCTACAAAGAGGGAAAAATGTCCCTAGTTTCAGTGTCCTGCATATCTCAGGATACTGACATCTCTATCATGACCAGAGCTGGAGGGCTCACATCAGACATAGAACTGGTTTCTAGTAGCTCACAAAAGAGACAATGGTTAGCATCTGAAGCCTGTGCAGCAGAGAGAGGCTTACTATGAAAAAGAAAAAATGGCTGTTCACCCTTGAGTTAGTTACTTTCAATGAGGAGAAAAATAATACAGTAGCAAAATGCTGTTGGCATCGATAAGGACAATGTTAAACTTTGCAAAGTGTCAGCAAAAGCGCAGTACTCTCAGGGCTCGGTAGAGGCTGTAAGAGGAGAGGCCAGAAGGCTGCATTTCTTACAGCTCAGGAAGGCATATTGTACAGGACTGGAGAGTAGGAGAAACAGCTGATAGTCTCCCAGATTTTTAGACAAGCTGTTCTGAGCACAGTTCACAAAATTCTTTACGCAGTCCATCTGTAGAGGGACACAACACTGAACAAAACTTTGCACAAATCTCTACAGCCAGATACGCACCAGAAAGTGTCAGGATGACTGGCCTGGATGCCTCCAGACCCACCAGCAGCAGGCATGTGTTAGTTCCAGTCCCTATGGAATCAAACACACCACTCAAATGATTGCTGCACTTCTCAAGCTCCAGGGGAAAAGGAAATATTTTCTTATTAGTGATTATCTCATCCAAATATGCACAAGCAGCACTACTGCTACAGGGACAGTTGGTTGAACTCAGTAGTAAAGTGGGAACCCACAGAGGGATTTTGTTAAACTTCAGTAAGTCTCTTTCTTTCTGGAAAACTATGTATCAATTTCTAAAAATTAGAGGTATGTGAATGCCTACCTGTCATTCTCAGACAAGAAGTGGGAGGAATGAACCAGGCCTTTGCAAAAAATGAGCACTGTGTAGACAGAACCTGCCGGACGGATGGTTCCCATCTTTTATTTAGAAATCAGAAAGTCCTATTGCGGTCAAAGAAATTTTTGCCATTGAGTTGCTGAACTTGGTTTCGCCTTGCGGCTGACAACTTTAACAAAAGAGATGTAGGAAGAACGAAACCTGGTTCCTCATAAAAGTAAGAAACATGCAGAGAACTCTCAACAGAAAACCTCTACTACGTGTTAGCAACAAAGGTAACCTCATAAAGCAAGTAAACTCAGCATGCTATCTAGAGACTGGAAGAAAAGTTCTGGTTTTACCCACAACACAGAATGGATCCCAGGCCCTTGTAAAGGCTATCTGCAGCAAGCAGTCAATCTAAGCCTGTCAGTGAAGTAAAAAAGATGAAACTCCTCAAATACTGACTGATTCACTTAAAGAAAAAAGGGATCATAATGTCATAATGGGTCTAAAAGCAGATGATTCCTAAGACAGAGTGGGAAAGAAAGGGAATTTAGGCAAAACAAGAACAACGTTAATTATCTAACACACTATCCTGGTACCATTAAATGCCTGCGAGGAAAAAGAGTAGACAGTTTTGGAAGCAGAATTCCAATTCCACAGCTGACAAATTGCTGGTGTCCTAAAAGAGTACCAGATGGGCAAAGGGTAAAAGATGCGTTAATACAAAAGATGCAAACCACGGTTTGCAGATAAGTTATTGACAAATTTCTCTGAGAGAAAAATCCAAATATAAGACAGCTTTTAGCACTTCTCCAAGGTATTACCAATTTACAGGTGCATCTTTTAGTATATGGGTACTGTAATCCTAGAGTAAGTAGTTAAACTGCAATCCAGACTACTTTTTATATAATCTAAGGAACTAGTTGAAACTGGAACTTATGGATTTAGTCTTTTTACTTTTAGGGAGAAATGTCCATTAGGAGTTTCCTCTCAGGAGAAAGAATAAATTGGTAATCTGAAGCATGCAGATGGGATGTAAAACAATTTCATAGTTCTCAAAACGCATCACCTGGAGCTTCTGCATGAACAGCAAGTTGACAAATTCAGTGTTAGGTACAGCTCCAAACATATTCACAAATAAGACGCTCCTTGTACAGGGAGGGCAAAGAAAATAATTCAAGCTGCACCCAAATTCTTGGGCTAGAGATTAATGCTTTAGTCCAGCAGTTCTAATCGTGGAAAGGTATTCTGAAGTTAAACTAGGGTTAATAAGATTTCTTGCTAGGGATTCAAGTTTCACTTATGATGAGGGTCTTTAAGAATCTCAAGGTAGAAATTCGGCACACTTGCTGTAAGATTTCAGGAAGGTGAAAGAAAGAGAGTGCTATTTTAAAATATAAAGAATATTTAAGTGGAATGTAGATGATCTAAAGACCCAAAACGATCCTTTCACAAGATTAAGCTCAATCTCTACACATCATTAAGCTGATTACATGGCACATATACCACAGTAAGTTTGTAACCTGCAATGTTGGTTTTCAGGGAAACATCTTTGAATGCAGCTGTGACGATGGAATTGTAAACCAGATTACAGAGAAAATGAAGGTGAGGTGGGAAACATGGTGAAGAAGGCAATGGCAACATTAGAGGCCCAAAGCAGCTGACACAAAATTACTCCCAATAAAAAGTGGGCAAGATCACATTGAAACTCACGGCAAAATTTCACTCCAGGTCACTGCCAACTCCCTGGCAAATTTTTAATTATCCAGCCTGTTCTCAGTTCTTAACACGCAACAAAAGGTAGGGATAAGGGCATGCTGAGCCAAAACGTTCTCTCTGGTTTCTCTCCAGATGTATCTGTGAACAGTTTGAGTGGAAAACCAGAGGCATAGCAAGTTCCCCGCACACAGGAGTGTGTATGTTCAGTGTTACATGCCACTACCACTGACGTAGCTGTTGCATTTCCACAGCCAGAGGACCCAGTACACATAGCTGTAGAACTGGTAAAGATTTATTCTCTGTTTTTCCCATGTATAAACAATGCTCTTTCCCAGACATAAAATGAACAGCTGCACTATCTGAGAAGCATCCACGCTGCACATGCTAACTGAGACCCTTCAGTTTTTGTCCTTAATTATTTCACGATTTTGAATGTACTACCAACACAGTCATTTGCGCAAATGAAGTAATTTGCAGAAGTAATCTGAGCTTGCATATTGTCCCCAGAAGAGTTTGTAAAGATACCCAGCATTCAGAGCCAGCTGGGACATACTTAAAAGGTTTTTTTGGTGGTAGTTTTTTTTTGGTTGGTTGGTTGTGGTTTTTTTTTGGGGGGGGGGGGGGGGCAGGGAGGGAGGGAAGCTTTCTCTCTGAAACCATCTTTATGAGGCAGAAATAATTCCTCAACACAGGGTTGCCCTTCCAGAAAATAAGCAGAAATCAAACTGGCACCCAGCCGGAATACGGAAAAGAACAGAAGAGAGGAGAATGTATGTTCAGGAGAAACCAAACGATTCTAGCCCATCACACAGTGTGAGCTCTGGAAGGATGTCATAATTGTCACAGCAGGGAAGAACACTAAAAATACAGGTCCTGATCATCCTCTGACAGCAAATCAGTGAGAGGTACCTCTGGGTGGGGCTTGTACGGTTCCCTGTTAGAAGCTCATCACACTGCTCCACTGATACAGAAGGGGCAGGACTGCCCTTCTGCAGTCATGTCAAGCCTCCACGTCTCCACATCAGTTCTTGCTTAAACTGTGCTCACACAACCTGAAATCCAGTTCTTGTTCCTGTACGTAAAAGGCTTCTATGCCCTTTTTTCACTGAAGTATATTATAAAGAGTTCCAACCAAAGAAGCACATACCTGCACTTGTAGATCCAATTCCTGCAGTGAGCACAGACCGGGGTGTAATCTTTACTGCATACTTGAGAAACTGAGATTTCCCTGTACCTGGGTCTCCAACCAACAAAAGATGCGATTCACCTTGGAGGAAAACGTTGACATAGGAGTACACGGTACATATACAGAGAAAGATATACACAACATGCTCTGAATTCAAAAATGCTTTTAATTTTTCGCCTCACATTTAGCACTACACGTACATCATAAGGTGTAATTCCATATAACACTGCACTATTTACTGGGTGTGATGAATTATTGTTTATTAAAGCATACGGTCATATTGCTGCACCCAAATCAAATATTTATAATGAATTAAATTAAAAACATTTAAAAACTTTCCATAACGTGAGTTCTTACATTTGAGAATACTCATTTCTCAGATTCAGCTCACTCTTGAATGTGAGGGCGCAGTTACGATTCCACTATTCAGTTACTTAAATTACTGCAAAATGGTCTAATAAAATCATCAGTTTGTTTTTCTTAACTGATGTTGTTATATGGACAACAGTTACACAATTTAGAAATTTCAAAACAACACAGGTAAATAATTTGGATACTCAGTGAGACTGTCATTTGGAAAACATGAATACAACTTCAATTCAGATACAAAGTCTATAACTTATTTAGCTGCTGGAGCATGAAGAAAATCCTGTATTTGTACATACGCACGTATTACTTTAGAATTATTATGACCTACATAGATTATGACCTGTGTACCACCTGGCACATGGCATATTTGCCATCTAATAACAACAGAAGGAGAATCAGCAGGGGGATAACTTACAGTAACAGATCTAAGTGAGAAGTGCTGACAATCACAGATGGAAAAGTCTGGCATTAGGAAGTAAATTGAATCCTTTAAATTTTCCTTTCAATGTACTATAGTGATCCTTATTAAGGAAACATTAATATTCCATCCTTTGATGCCAAATACTGCTGGGAATATTCTACCAGAAATCATTTTAAAATGTCACTTATACAATAAAAAGTGAGTTTATGTTTGATCTATAACAATTGCTGTTAATATTCTACCTAATGGAATCCTGAACACATGTTTTTACCGGATTTTATTTGGGAAAAGCTAAAATAAAAAGAGGAAGCCTAGACACCCACTTAATTTGTCTGAGATTCTGGAAGAATACTCAGCATTAATCAAAAATTACTTTCAGTCACGAAAATGAGATTATTATGCTTCTGAAACCTTACTGGCTTGATTTTGGGGGGTGGGGTGAAGACAGGAATGGGAACAACTGTTAGACAAGGGTCAGATACTATCAGAAACAATACTAACCTCTGATTCGAGTTCCAGTAGCATCGATCCTCTGCACACCACCAGCAAGCACCATGGCTACAGCCAACTTCACCAGGTACAATCCAAACACTTGAGGGCATAAGCTAGCCAAAATTTCATTCCTCCCTAGAACAGGAGCAAAAAAGTGGCATTCAGCACTGCCCTAAGAGTAAAACTTGCTTTCCCATGGACTTTTTTCCCCTCATCGTCTTGACTCTACTTCTCCTTCAACCCTTCTGTGTGTTCCCCCTTCTCCTCCTCCCTTCCATAGTCTCTTTCCAGCAAAAGAGTCTGCTACGATAATTTCATTGGCTTGGAAGGTGTGTAACAGAATTAATTCTGTCCTTTGAAAGCCTGATACTAACAGCACAGGGATCACAGGCTTAATGCCATACATTACTTCCATTGCTAGGGCATAGAACAAAGTAACCAATTTTGAGTTCTTAACATAATATTTTAAATTTGCCTGGAAATACATAGTACTGGCAAAATATGTAGGCACATAACAGATGAGTTGGGGCATATGTGTCTCTTTTGGGGGTCTTTTGAGGGAATTAACACATCTGTGTTCAAAAATGAAAATTTCAAAACTTTGGTCAGCCACAGCGTAACTTGGGATTTAACTCCACAGTTGCCTCTGTTTGACTTCCGATTCGTTTGCCTTGTCAATGCTGAGCAGCTCAGCACTTGTGCTTCCTCCTAGATACTATCCAGAAAAAGTAAGGTCACCTAAGTTCTCTTGGAGGCCTGCCATGGTAGACCTTCTCAGAACACACCTAGCACACAGAATCAGGAACTGACTGACAAGAAGTGCAGTAACTACCATAATCTCTTGAAAAACAGTAAACGTGCACGTACATCCTGTTGTGGAATGGCCTATTCCTTAGACTCATTAGTTAGGCTTGATCTCTGCCCTCCCCAGAGAGGACTCTACTTCAGAGAAACAGCCTGGAAGGAACATCTTGGGTGGCCAGGGTTCTTCTAATTTCCATCCCAATTTGCTTGTAGCCACTTCATGTCCATTTATTTTGAATGGGTAATATTGCATAAAACCACATTGCTCCCTGCAGGCTTCCGAAAACTGTCCCGAGAATGAAAAATTAATTGGGGCCTTTAAAGTGGATCCTGAATTACTTTCTGAACGTTTTCAGAACAGGGTTGTTGTGGTTTAACCCAGCTGGCAGCTAAACACCACACAGCCGTTCGCTCACCCTCCCCCCTCCCTCTCTGGGATGGGGGAGAGAACCAGGACAGGGTGATAAGAAACGTTCTCTTTCCAAACAGCAGGTGGCTAGCAATTAAACTGCTTTCCAGGAAATGCGGTTCTGAAGAATCTTTGTCATTGATAAGATCTCTAATTTCTTATGTGAGCTCTCTGATTTTGAAGCTAATACGGGCAACATTGCTACCTGCTTTTCCTCCCATTTGCCTTTTAAGAGGAAAGACTAAGACCTTTCCAGGGTTTTAAAAGACAGAGTGCTGTTCTGAGACAGTTCAATGACACAGACCCTAAAAAGTCCATTGAGATTCCTTGTGGTTCAGGAGGAGACGCTTGATTCTGGAGAGGGACAGAGTTCCAGACACGGCTCCTGGTAACTGTTAGATGGCTGACTGAAGACCGTGGTAAGTTTAGGATCAAGCATGCTGAACGCTCTGGCTGATGGAAGCCCCCAAGAACTGGGAAGCTCTCTCCATATATGATATGAGGTTCTGCAACACCTAAATCACAGAGCCAGGCACCTAAGAGTTAGAATCAAGGCAGTATATACTGAGCTCTGTGGCAAAGATTCAGAGCTTAACTGGGGATGCAGAGACAATGGGACAGATCTTTAGCCCCAGAGTCAACAGCTATGTTGGCTAAAGGCATATCTGGTCTACACTATTTCTTCTAAGGGGTATACTTTTTCTTTCTTGATTAGAAAGCATGTTACTTTTTTTTTTTCTTTATATTACTTCTCATTTCTTGTTAATATACGTTCCAGAAAACACTTCTCAAAAGAAGGAAAATCAATGCAAGATGTTTGATACTATTTTTTCATTACAATAAAGTATTTTATATTCTTCTACTGGAAAAAAATGTATTTTTGGAGGAGTTGGTAGTGAGAATATATGGGGAAATAAGTATGTGTTCAGTCGCTGTACGTTCACTCCTGATTTCATCAATTTCCAATCACGTATCTTATTTTAAAGCTGTCAACTACTAACCTGCTAAGGGATCGTTCCTATGCTTTTCCCAGAAGTCTTCAAATTCCTTGCGGACTTCTTCATCAATTATAACCCCTGCTAGCTGCTCATTATTTACTTTAACATAGTTGGCTTTCAGAACAAGCTCCAAGTCACAGCGTGCGTCCTGGTGGAAAGGTTTCCACCTCTGCATTACCACTCCATACACTGTGATGTCATCTCCTGGGGGTAACGACAAAAATTAGTAAAATAACATCTGACCTGAGACATGCAGATGTGTCAGCTGTGATGGATAAAAGTGCAATTTAAATCCTGTGTTACAGTTACTGATTTTTTTTTTTAAACAAAAAACAGCAACAAAAAACAATCCTCCTGCAGTTTGAAGTCTGAAACAAACATCACCTAGCTTGCTCATGGCTGTGGTAGGAAGTTGCTATGTGCATCTCTCTCTCTTTAAGGTAGGTGAACTCTTAGTTATACCTATCTATGTTTCCTCTTCTAGAAAAGACAAATTCATGGTAAACTGTGAAATCTCTTCTTTCAATCAGGTTTACTAAACAAAAATTTAGCCAAAGCTTATCTGACTTCTGATAACTTTTATGAAGAATTCCAGTATCCTTCATGAAAATGCTGGCCACTGTGCTCTTCTGAGGCAGTGCAACCAGTAACAAGCATTGAGTTTCTTGTAGGGATGCAACTGTTTGAGAATTTTTAGTCCATTCTTATTCATCCTCCCGCCAGTTAGCTTCCTATAGTAAGCCAAGTAGCTCTTTCCACCCGCAGCACTCCTCAGACAGGAGGTCAGGTTACACAGCTTTCAGAGCCACAGAAGGACACCACACTCATGTGCAGTGTGAGATCACCAGAGGATTGATGTTCTTACGCTGACAAGACTTCATACACTTTCTGTACATCACAACAGATTACTTATTCAAACTGATCTCTCCAACAATCACGATGTAACGTGTGGATGTACAACATTTTCTAGACTGATCTTTGACTGCCGTGCTCACTTCAGAGCTGAAACAGCGTGGCAGGTAAACATATCTCATTAAACAGACCCTCGGCACTGACAGACCACTCGGCAGAGATTCATCTCAAATGAAGAGTAAAAACATTTATGGTACAAATATATGTGATATACGCTGTATCCTCACCAGACTTGCAACTGTCCACTAAGTCGTCTTCCAGAACAACCACCATGCAACGCGGGATGCTTCCAACAGACAGTCGTTGGACCTGGGAGACAGGAAGGAAGAGCACTTCAGAAAACACCGTTCAAAAACCATTTATTGTTGCTCTGGCTTAAGGACCTGTTATCCCTTCCTGGAAGTGAGGTCAGTGCTTGCTTTTTCTCACAGAGCTTACACAGTAAACAAGCCACTGCTGTCAAGAGCTTAATAATTTAATGCTGATGTTAATGGAAACGGATCTGGGTATTAAATTAGCTGAAGATGCTCAATCCTGGCAGGTGCTGTGTGATTTCAGTATCTTGCTGAAAAGCTCACTCAGAGATGTCATTTGAAATAAATGATTTTTTGTTGCTGTTGTTATAATTTGAGTTATTTTCAGACACTTCTTCAGTAAGCAAAGTTTACTTTGGGTAATAAAGCATGTCCATGGGTTAGATAACCCTTCATTGAACTACATATTGAAAGGTTATTCTCTGTATTTTTCTTGTACATAGCCAAAATTTGACAGATTGAGATTTAATTGTCAAGGATTAAAATCGCACACAACCGGGTGAATGTCTATTGACAAACGTGCCACTGACTGTTGCAATTCTTTTTCTTTTCTCCAGGGCAAAGTCTATGCAATCTTGTCACAGTCTATTTCCAACCAGAAATCTTTCCATTTACAGTTAAAGCTTGCAACACTTGTTAAAATATCCACTGTGCAAGAGCAAGAATCATAAGTAGGTTTTCATTATGCAGCACAGGATCATACAAACTAGAACTCCAGATTTATTCATTCTCTAGTGGCTGGGAAGGTTAATTCACCCTTGTGTATTATCTAAATGGCCACGGGCAGTTCACATCACTGTCAGCACTGGTGGCACACGCACTGTTACTTGCAGTGCTGAGTAGGAAACACAAGTGAAGCTCATTCTTGGTTTAACTCTATGGTGTTTAATAAGCCCAAGCTCCTTTCATTTTTGGTTTAACTCTACAGGGTTTAATAGGCCCAAGCTCCTTTCCCATCACAGGGATCTTTGTGCCACACAGTAAAACGAATGTAGCAGAAACTATGTCAGAAATAATCATGCAACACAGGGCTTATTTCCTATAAATAGTTTGATTCCCTTACTTTTTTGCTATTCTGAACTTTGAGGTGCATGATTTCTGTTTCGTAAACTTCAGTTTTCATACATGCAGCACACAGACTGGCACCACTACCTTCTTAACTTACAAAACCAACCCCCTGAAACAACTGAGGAGATCTTAAAAAGGATTTATGACAAAGACACCGAAAGTATAAACAAACATAGAAACACTGGCTACAATATACCCTACTTCTTCTCAGTTTTTATACAGTGTAGTTTCCTTGTGCTTGTTTTGTCTGAGTTATGTGCTACTGTAAAAAGAGGCCCGATTGTTATTCCTCCTCCACCTTAACTGGACTTGAGGCCTCACTCAGAGGCAAATGCAAATTCTGTGAGGAGCACATCTCCAGTAATTGGTGATGCAACTGTTGGCTGAAGGAAGAAGACATTTGCAGATCCAATTTACATCTAGACATCTACACCATAACACCCTCCCCCCTTTTCTCCATCTTTTTTTTTCACCTGTTCCTGGATTTTGATTTCCTGATAGTCTCTGCAGCTGGTGGGAGAAGAGGTTGTTCCGGAGAGGCAGGTGAACTTGGTTGAGTTGCAGCCTTCTTCATTCAGGCAGGCTGATGGCCGACAGAAGGCATAGTACTGCTCAAAGTCAGCCTTGACGACAAACACGTGCTTGCACTTATCGCAGATGTAACTCCGTTCAAACTCCAGGACTTTCACCAGACTGGTACGTATGACAGTCCCAGTAACAGACAAGAAGTGACCCACATCCCTGGTTTTAGGAATGTGCTCTCGGGTCAGCTCTGGGCACACGGGCAAACCTGTTAAATGAGAATATGTGCAGCATAAGACCAAGCATATAAAACATATCCTTACAGTGCAGTTAAGCAGCAAGACTAGAAGAAGGCTGAGGGAGATGGGGTTGTTCAGCCTGGAGAAGAGAAGGCTCCAGGGAGACCTTATAGAGGCCTTACAGTGCCTACAGGAAAGCTGGGGAGGGACTCTGTCAGTGAGTGTGGAGACAGGACAAGGAGTAATGGCTTTAAACTAGAGGAGGTGAGATTTAGATTAGATATTAGGAAGAAATTCTTCACTTAGAGGGTGGTGAGGCCCTGGCACAGGCTGCCCAGAGAAGCTGTGGATGCCCCATCCCTGGAGGTGTTCAAGGCCAGGCTGGATGGGGCTTTGGGCAACCTGCTCTGGTGGGAGGTGTCCCTGCCCATGGCAGGGGGTTGGGACTGGATGAGCTTTAAGGTCCCTTCCAACCCAAACCATTGTGTGATTCTATAAAAAAAGTCAGACCTATTAACAGTAACTACTACTATTAATGTTTCGTAAGTGTAATTTACCAATTCATCTGTCACATCATAAATCCAATTCATTGGTCTCAGACAGTGAAAAACACCAGATGCTGATCACGAACAGAAAATGGAGCCATTTTACTCTCCTATTTTTGCCAAGAGTCATGAATAGTCATGAGCAGTTTCCATCCATGAAGAAAGATCCCGATGTTCGTAGATCTACTTATTAATTCAAATGATCATCTGGAAATGCCACTTATTCTCAACTGGTTTGTCTGAATTTCAAAACTTTAGCTATGCTACTTAATTGTGGTCCAGTGTTATTCGCAGGGTTAAATGAGCATAACTCCTCACCCTGTGTGAATTCTCGAGTCTCAGCAAATTTTAAATGCATTGTCTGTGAGCACTGGACCTTAATTCCAGGTTGTGTGCCAGTAAACCTCCAGCACAAGGAAGGTGCCGGAAAAGGAATGGAAGAGGGAAGAACACCACAAGAGCAAAATCACTCACATGCCCAAACGAACAGTGACAAGGCTGTTGTGGCACTTGCTCTCCTTCACCTCCACCCACGCCACAAGCCAGGTGCGTGCTGCACGGATCCCACCCCTGCCTTCACCTGTACGGGCACCGCTCAGCAGCACAGCTGCTGGAAACCTTGGGAAGATGACTCTAACTCAGTCCCCTACAGAGTCCTTACAAAAATAAGCGGCCTCCGGAATGCACAGCTGAGGACAGCATCAAAATACTGCCCCTCTGGAAGCTATTTCAGAGGAAAATGTAGAAGTTAACAAGTATCGACTTAAACAGAAGTTACCTTCTCTTAAAACACTTTCTTACAGTTTTAGTTACGAAATAGAGCTAGGAAATGGGGATGTAAATAATAAATCTGTCCGGTGTTTCTAAGGGGACCAAGGCTATTTGTGCATTTAGGTCAGATCTGCTCAGTAGCTTTCACTGGTAAAAAAAATGACAAGGCATCATATACTTATTTCAGTATTTTCAAAATCGAATCTTTCATTTCAGACATGCTGAAACATGCTGCTTCGATGCATTTAAGCAAAGCGTTTGACTTTTTGCTTCTGTTTAAAGAAAATATTATTAAACACTAAGCTTATTTTAAAAGAGTAAAGGTAAAAAAAAAGTAAAGTAGAAAGGAAGTAATTTGGAAAAGAAATGAACTATTATGTAGAACTAGAAACAAATTAATTTTGTGGTTGGCTGTAACAAAGCCATCTATATCTTCCACCAAACCTGTCAAAAATTCTTATTCTCCCCTGGGTTTGCATTTTTATTCTGCTTAGGCAAAGAAAAACAAACAAACAAACAAAACCAATGCAGTATTTCCAACTGTTTTGGCATCTTTTCCCAACCCAGTGTTCGTGCAGCTCAACAGCCTTTGCAGAAAACAACACATCTCACGCTAGAGAGAGCTGCAGCACCGTTAGCAGATACAAGCTATCATCGCCTCCGTGAGTATCAAAGAGATGAGAGCCTGCACAGGGAAAAAGAGAGCCTGCAGGCTGACTGTATCAGACTGACAAACTTTTTATCTGAGTATGTGCCTCTCTGAGTAAGCACATGCATTACTATATGAGTAACGATGTGTAAAACTGAGCTACCAGCAGCAGCTTGGCCATCAATAGCCTGAGCACCACGGAATCAGTTAACAGTAAGGAAAAGTCTTTCAATGGATTTCCAGGAAAAGGAGAGGTTGTGCCATCAAACAAGAACTCAGCGTATACTTAAGGGCAAATTTGGGCAGAAAAAAAAAGTGCCTGCGTATCATTTTGATTACTTTTGTTTCTTCAGGAGCCGGCCTTTTGGTGGTACAGAACATAAACCAGATTTTGTGGTTCCTTTGACCCAGCTGGACCACACGAGGATAACCCTCCCCTGCTCTTCATTTTCCCTCCAGTTTAGTGATGGAGAACATTGTGAGACTGCTGATTATTTTCTTCCATTAATGATCGGTCAGATGTACCTTTATCATGTATTAAAATTATTTGATCAAATCTAGCTAATTTTGCCTGAGGTTGATTAGGGAATATTCAGACAAAACATCGCTGTGGGAAGACTCCAGCAACAGGCTGGTATCAGGAGCAGGAATGTCTTAAAGATGCAGCCACTCATGCAGCAAGCATCTGCCCATTGGTTTGCTCCTTCTGGTGCTTCCTGGTAGCTTAGAGAAGGATCACACTTGGAGTACAAATCACCCTACTCTCATGCTGGAGCCCTGAATAATGTAAATGCAGAGCACTGTGAATAAAGTTTTATTTGCTCTGACTTTATCAGCACAGTGAGATGCATAAGGCTGCACAATTCTGTACAACACAGAGGCTGTCCTCGTATGCCACAAAGTCAGCAGTTACCAACTGCGTAACATCCAACCAGGTAGCAAGCTGTTTGGCGTTTTCCCTAAAAACTCAGACAAAATAGCATTATCAGAGCCACGGGGTAATTATATTCCTGATGTATCTATTTTAATGTCAATATTTTAATGAAATGTACCGGGACAAAACAGATGTCTGCTTTAACAACTGTGAATCATCTATCTTCAAGCTGCCAGAAGACTAAATGATCATAAATAAGCCACTCAAACATGGAGCAAAGGAGGGAAACACAGGTCACCAGCTCTTGGCTTTGCAAACTAGACAGCTCCAAATGGTTACGACCAGAAATGACCAGACGAGACCGTGCCACCACCGAGCCTAGTTCTGTACAACTGGCATTTTAACCCCAGAACCTGTGCTCCACACCTACCTCACCTCAACGCCACTAAACACTTCCCAATAGTGAGGAGTAATAGCGTAGCAGCTTGTAGTCAAAAAAGGACCAAAGCCTTTATCGATGACCGTTCCTGCCAATAACCCATTCCAGTTTTGTAACAGGTAACTTTATCACAACTAGTTCAGCAAAGATTTTAACCACATCGGATAAAACTATCACAAGACAACTCAAAATTTAGACTTTGCCTGCCCTGGGAGGCAGCTGGAGCTAATGAATATGAGCCAATTTAGACTTTAAGGAAGTCAACCAGCAAGAAAAGGTAGGAAGTACAGATCTTCCTCTAAAATTTTTTTTATTAGACCTTCTGGCTGACAAGAGAAATAACCCGAGACCAAACGCCGGTTTGAGGAGCAACTTTTCCCACGGAAAGACGCTGTGACAAGCCTCCAGCCACTGCACGCACCCCATCGGGGACGCCAGCTGGACTGCCCTACAGAACTGTGTGTACCTGCAACTTTTGGGGTTTCTTTGCTGGTTCCCGTTCAACAGGCGCCACCAACACTGCAAGAGCGTGACCAGCCACGCTCCCAGCCCTTCCCTTGACATCCCGCTCGCTGGCACAGCACGAGGAGAGTCAGAAGCGCTGTGGGAAGGCTCCGGGCTGCCTTCCCCATTGCAGCACTCACCCGAAATCCTGGCGTGGAGGTTGGTCTTCACGCAGAGCTCCGGCGAGGGCTCGGCGGCCTGCAGGGCTGTGATGGCCGCCCGGCGCAGGGCGCTGTCGAAGATGGGGAGCACCTGCGCGGGGAAGGCGTTGAAGTACTCCCCGATCTCCATGTTGGTCTCGAAGAGCGTCAAGGCGTCGACGACGACGGCGTAGTGCGCCTCGGCGTCCCGCTCCCTCAGGATGCCCAGCAGCTCGTCCCGGTGGTGCTGCAGCACGTAGGACTCAAACACCTGCCCGATGAAGCCCACCTGCTCCGCCCGCAGCGCCATGCCCGGTCCGCGGCCGGGAACGCGGGGGCAAAATAAATAAAAATTAAAAAATAAAAACAGGGGGAAAAGTGAGGCGTCGGGGCAAAACTTGGCAGCTGCGAAGGAGCCCGGAGGGGCTGCGGGGGTGGGCGGTGAGAGGCAGCGGCACCTCCGCACCGCCGGGCGGGACGACCCCAGGCAGGCAGGCGGCCCTCCTGCCTGTCTGTCTGTCTAGTCGGTCGGTCTGTCTGTCTCTCAGTCGGTCCGTCCGGTCCCAGATGGCGGCAGGCGCGCGCAAGTTTTGAACGCGGCGGCGCCGTGCGGCCAGACGGGAGATGGCGGCGGGGCCGCCCCCGCTCCGCTCCGCGGCCCGAGCCCGCCTCGGCCCCGCGGGCAGCCGCGGCGCTGGGCGCTGCCCGAGGCCGCCCCAACGCCGCCACCACGGCCACCGCCAGCCGGGCCCCGCCGCCGCTCCCTCACCCGGCAGGGGAAGCGGCGCCGTCCCCGCCCCCTGCGCCGCCCCGCGGCCCGGGCCCGGCCGGGGGCCATGGGGGTGTCCCCTCGGTGCCTCAGCGCCACGCCGGGGCTGCCCCGCTGCTGGCGAAACGCCGCCCCAAGCCAAAAAAAAAAAAAAAAAAAAAAAGGAAAAAAAGAACAATATCGGCCGCTCTGCTGTGAACTGCAGACCCGCCGGCCGAGGCCTGTCTGTCCGCGTGTCTGTCTGTGGTGCTGCTCCCCCCGCCTGCGGGTCCCCTCAGCTCCAAGCCCGGCTCCCCTGAAGGCAGCTGCAAGCCGGGCGGCTCCTCCTCCGTAAAGGCGCGTCCGTGGCGGCTCTGGGGGGTTTGGGCTTTTAGTACAGCCGGAAAGTAGGGGCGGGGGGGGCTCTGAAACTTTCGCTTTAGCCCAAAATGTACGGTGTATTGCTTTGAAGAGTTTAGCATCTGAATGTGGTCTTTTTCCTCACACCCAGTGGCATCTTATCTTTGAAATATTTAATCTTCTAAAGTTATTTCTGTTTTAAAATTGAGTTCCAGGTGTAAGGAGTGCCAGTGAACCCCAGCAGCCTGCCTGCTTCCCGGCCCTTTCGCCGCCATCCAGCCCGGGTGCGCTCTCCTGGAGCGTGCAGTGCTAGGGCACCTCTGAGCCCTGCTCGCAGGGACTGCCCTGGAAGGAGGCTGTCTTCTGAGCTGCTACACGTTATCTTCCCGGTATGTGTGACACTGTATTGTTTCCTACAGCCATTCAAGTCTGTGCTATCACAGAGAAAAACTTTCAGCTCCCTTCAAGGTGTCTGAAGTTAAAACTTCTTTATTGAGCTCCTCATTCTCAGGACCTCCCGTTGTTGGCTTGTATTAACAGTAAGTCACTGATACACAAACAAAGCAGAAATGAATGCCCGTGTAAGATCTTAACTAGAAAGTGTAGCATACTATTGTCAAGGTATCAGAAATATACCAATAGTTCTGTAATAATAACTTGTCATACTAAAACACAAGAGTTCGCAGTGGGAAACTCAACACTTTTCAAACAAAAAACATCTTTTATTTTCAAGTTATGATATATAGCTTTGATATGTAAAATAAGTGCATTACCTGCCTTAATTAAACTAATATAATTTGAATGTCTGTGTTTTGTTTTGTTTTTGTTTTCCCAGTTGAAAGAATACAGTGATTATAGTAGATAGGAAAGTTAAAGTGATTACTCCACCTCTCATAATCCTCTTGACTATCTCACCATCCATGAGATTATATGAGGAAAGTTTGCTCAGCAGAAAAGGAGAGAGTCTGGGAATGCCTGGACAAAAGCATCTCAGTGGGACCACAGATGCTGTAAATAAAGGCCCAGAATTTGTCTGCATGGCTTTCTCTGAATGGATGCTCCACAAGCTACCGCAGACTCGTGTCTGGTAACTCAGCGGACAGAACTTCAATTACCTGTCCTGTGTTGTTTGGAAATACAAACTTTAAAGTATTTGTAGATGTTGCCTAAATCCTAAGGATTAAGATGTTTCCAAACCTGAAGGAAAGGGTGTTTACAGCATAAGCCTAGGACTGCTGCAGGTGCCTATAAAGACAAAATTTTCTGACCATTAGGTGTATCTCCAGAGGCAAAAGTCTGGGCCCTTTATAAAATGGTCTTATATCCATTCAATTGGTTAGCATGGCTGAAAAAGCACTGCTGAGATCTGCAGCTAATACGTCAATTGTTCACTGAAAATTCAAAACTACTTCTGGCAATGATTCTAGGTGCAGTGTCAGGCCGACCCTGCCTCCACAGTGTGCTTCCAGTGCCAGCTGTAAAGCTGGCAGTTTGTGGTGCTGTCTTGCGAGGTACCAAAACCAGGCTGCTCCTTTTAAGGACGAGACATATTTGTACACATTTGTTGGTTCAGCACAGTTACCTGGTTGCTTGCACAGCAGAGCTGTAATCTTTGTGATGTCCTGCAGGTGTCTTCCTGTGCTTCCTCAACCCTGGCATTTTGTACCCTAGGAAGTTGGAGGAGCAACAGGAGGGAAAAGGATGCAGCAGCCAGCAACTGGAGGAGCTAATTCCAGCTACAGAGCAAGTAACTGACCTTGGTGTGTGAAGGTTGCAATTAGGTAGTGGTTCCTACAGAAAAACCCTGTATTTATCAGCTTATTATTGAATGATACCTAGTAACAGTTATGTACTTAGTTGAGTGATACAGAAATATTTACTCAACAAAGAAGATCCCATCAAAAACTACATCATGCTCATTTGAAAATCCACATGGTATCCCCTTTAGAAATCTTGGTGCAAAATGGGGCAAGAAAATCTTAAGAAAAATCTTTAAGAAAATCTTAAACAAGTGGATGGATATAGTGCTCTCAGTTGCTGGCCTGAAAAACTGCCTTTTGCTGTGCTCAGAATACTTTCCTAGTTCATCTCTGCTTTCCACTTTTAATGGCTCTCTACATAAGCCAATGTAACTGCTTTTTGCTTTCAGGTCACTTCTGAAATTTATAAGCAAATAAAATAAAGATTGAAAACTCCACTGTTTTTCAGTTCTACAGAATATACAGCGTACCCTTGATCTGGTAATACCCCAGGAGTACAAGACCTGTCAGTTAACGCAGGGGTCAGTGGTACACATCCTGCTCCGACATGCAATTGGGACACTGCAAGCAAGGCTGCACAGGTGCTGAGAGGAGCTCATGGATCCCATGGACTAGGTGATGATTTAGATTAAGCAGGATAAAACTTGGGCTGAACTCTCTACCTTCCGTTTCCATTGCCAGGTGCCACTGCTGCTGTGTGTGCTATTTACAGGCTGAAGTATGCTCAGGCATTTTTCTTTGTGCCCAGCCATCACAGCTGTTGATCTGTGCCTGTCATTAGAGTTGAAGGGCTATGGCTGTAGCTGTAGTTAAAGACTTCAGGTTGCTCCCTAAATGCTTTGGTTAAGAGTCCAGAAAGGATCAGTCGTTCACCTCACAGGTCTTATCATTAACTGAGGACCTTACAGTACAATTTGTACGGTCAATAAAGCTTGAGTTGGCTAATTGTTTATGTGCTTGAAAAGGATAAGCATAAACACAGTAGTGCAGTAACGGAGCCCAGTGAATGGTAAGGCAGACAGATAAATTGCAGCATTAGCAGAAATGGAGCTAAGCAGTCAGGCTGAAAAGTCCAGCTTCAGCTTGGCTGCCTGGTTTTGTTACCTGATCCCAGTGCTATCTACAGGTACTTCCAATTACAAAATGGATGTTTCTTTATGTCACCAACCAAAATACACTCTAACGTAAATTGTAGAACTACAAGGTGATTTCTCTATGTAATTATGCCTGGAAATTTTGCCAGGGAATGTATAGATCAATAGAACTGACACAGTGCCCTACTCCAGAAGGTAGCTAAACAACAGTACAAGAAATTAGAGATTCCCTTTCACTGTAGTAAAAAACAGGCTATCATTTGCCTAGGAAGAGTAGTAACAGTTCCGTATTGAATTACATCGGACATACCAGAAAAAAGGCAATGTGGCTCCTGTAAGAGGAAAGTTAGTGTCTTTCAAAGCTGTTGTTTTTGCAAATGCTATTAAAAAAGGCTAGGGTTCCTCACACCTAAATTGGAGACACATAAATTGGTTGTTGCTCTACACTTTTTGTACAATCAAAAGAGATAAGTGGGCTGATTCACCCCTGAAGCTGCCTGTTGACTGCAGAGGAGGTTGAAGATTGCTATTTTTTAAGCTAGGTGACTCAGTCAGCTTCATTCTAAGGGAAGTAAATTACAGCAAAGGAGGTCATTTTCTCAATGCAGAATCATTAAAATTTATCTGTGAATAGCACTGAGATCAAGTAACAACATTCACATGTAACTTAAAATAAGGGGTTGCTCTGACACACTGAACAGGTCTGGTTTCTAATGTTAAAAGGGAATCCTGATATTCTTTAGGAATTGCGTCCTACAGTTTTTTAACAGAGTTTCAGAGCAAGAATAAAACTGGAAAAAAGTGAATGACCATTAGTCAAAAGCTGATATTGGGATTTTCTAGCCATGGTTACTGGAATATTGTGTTTGTTAACAATTTAGTGAAAAGAAAGGACAGCCAGATGCCATTTTTTTCAGCTGCCAAACCAGAAGGGCAAGTGCTGCAAAATATGTTACAGCTCAGAATCCATCCACCTTCACTTACATGAGCAGAAATATTTTTCCCACAAAGACTGCTGCTTTCAGTTTTGAAGTGTAACTCATCCAAGGAGGTCCCTCATGGAAAGGGTATTCTCGTCTCAAAAAGCAGGAAGGTGTAGTTCCAGAGAGTAGCTGGAACATCAAGAGTGGAAAAAATGGCATTATGTTTTAAGAATGAAAACAGAGATTCTCACAGCACTGTATAAAACATTTAGAAAAAATAAGATATGCATATCCTAAAAAATAAAAAGGCTAAATATTATATATTCTCCAGATTTACAATACCTAGTCTTGTTATTTAAAGTGATAAAAGTTTATTACAAATTTATTGATTTATTAAACATGTACATATCAAATGTAAAGCTACTCTAGCCAATTTGAAAATAATCCAAGTTTTTCCTTTTGAAGTAGCAGATCACAAAAAGAGGATTCTTTTAAAAAATTCTAATTAAAAAATCTGTAATATTGACTGATGTAACTTATTGTCAGTACTTCTCATAGGAGTAATATTTTCCTTGAAGTCTCAAGTAAATATAGTAAACGTGTTGAAGTAACTGAAAAAACATGGAAGGAAGGAGTCAATCTGATGAAGCAATGTCTATGTTAGCACTATTTTTTTCCT